>NC_081415.1:618294560-619623726 GCF_030272615.1 Cryptomeria japonica
GGGCTAATAAAATGTTATATTAAATTTAAAGTTATGAATAGAACATCATACAACGAGACTCCAAGCGAACAAACAATGAGGCTTCACTAAAAAGGAAGTGTAAGAGCTTGACCTAACCCTAAGAGTACTGCCTAAGTTCTAAAACATATAATGCTATTAAATTTGCAAGGTTATAAGACTGATCTCGATTGTGACTATAGGAATCACACACTTGATTTCTTTCATGGGTATGTACAGTTCCAAGTTGTTTGACAAGTGATGATCATCATATACTACCACTGCCATGCGCACAACAAACTTTAATTTCTTTAGGTGACAGGCATTGTGTAACAACATGGGAACTTCCGCATACCCACCACTATCATTCCCTATGACATCATCTGTGTTACTCTCCCTCTTTCTCTTCGTACCTGTTGTTTTCTTCTGAAAAATATATTGCAAGTACTCTAACTCATCATGTTTCTTTGTTGACACTATTTTCCACATCTGCTCTACTCATTAAAAACACATTCAAGAAGAATATTGCTACAAGTTTCCTTGTTTGTCACGGTAATACACCCGTGGTTCAATTTCAAACCCTATTCCTCCTATTCAATATACACACAAAAATCCATCAGTCAATTTTTTTAGGAGAGGATACATGATAAAAATCAAAGAGGAAGTTGCAGACAAGAAATAAATTCACTTACTTCTATAGAAGTGCAGACATAGTTGCAGTGGGGTATGGAGGGAGAGAAGAAGAGAAAGAGGGATGGAGTATGGAGGAAGGGAGAGAGAGAGAGAGAGAGAGAGAGAGAGAGAGAGAGAGAGAGAGACGATACACTTACATGTGTATATATATGTTTAATATATTATATGTATATAAGCATATTATATATATACATATAAACATATTATATATATAATGTCATATTATACACATATTATATATTACATATATTATATGTATATACACATTATACATAGAATATCATATTATAAAATAGCACGTACGCGCTGTTTATAGTGAAGGTAGCATGTATGCGATGTTTATAGGGAAACAAGCGCGTACGCGCTGCTTACACTATAAGTACCCCCGCACACGCTTTTTAAACCATAAGTACCCCATACGCGCTTTTGACTATTTAGGCTTGGAAATAGGCCTGGATGACAAAGCTATGGATTGGAAGTTTGATTTCCCTCCATTTCTCTCATTTTTGATGTGTTTTATTTTATCAACTTGGTTTATCGACTTTGTCATCATCGGGTTTACACTTCATAAAGTGGGTATTTCTAAAATTGCCACCATATTTTCACCCATCTTCTGAGCTTTCTAACCATATAATTTGTTTTCAATTTGAACAACAACATATTATTATTGAATTTCTTTTAATAGTGTCTCCATAGTTCTCACAGACATAGGTGCACCATTTTTTGAATAACTTTTGATATACTTATCCAAATTTTAAAAACTTTATATATTATTGTAGTACACTTTATTCTTTACAATTTTAAAAAAAAATTGTATTTTTTATTTGTTTAGTGCAACTTATGCTTCGCGCACGAACAGGTACCTAATTTTCAGGATGTGCTCGATTGGAAAATTCATAAAAAAACAAATACTCAACAAAAAATTACAAAAAAATACACATCTTCTAGTGCTCACTCTTAACTATCTTTCTGCCAAAGAATTTGTCAAAATACTAAATCTAACTATGACTTTTTTTATGCGCACGTCAGACACTATGTTATGTTTTTCAGAAAAAATCGGGGTCAGTTTTTCATGCGCGAAGGATTTGACCCCCTTAATCTTATCCAATTTTTAAAAGGTTTAGTACTTTGGAAACTAGATTCAGAGTACTACAATATTTGTTCTTTGATTATCTTCATATCTTGAGTGGATGACTTTCAAATTTTGCCTCCAAGTTTAGGTTCACTTGATTTCAGAAAAAAAAAAAAAAAAAAAAAAAAAAAGTGTCCACTTATACCCCCCTTTTTGACCACCATCTTTGTGCACTTACCCATAAGGTGTCTTACCAATTTCTCTTTTGATATGTACTCTATTGAATGTATAAACTATTGTGCTCACTGCTTCTCTCCAATAGATATGAGGTAGACTAGCTTCCATCATCATTGTTCTAGCAACATCCAAGATAGTTATGTTCTTCCTTTCCACAACTCCATTCTGTTGAGGTGTTCGGGGAGCATAAATTTGTCTTCGTATACCATGCTTGTCACAAAAGTTATTAAACTCATCGGATGAGAATTCTCCACCATGATTTGATCTCAAACATTTAATCTTCAATCTTGTCTCAGTTTCCACTTTAGCCTTAAAGATTTTAAACTTTTCAAATGCTTCAGATTTTTCTCTCAAAAAAGTAACCCACATCATCTAGAATAATCATCAATTATTAGCATGAAATATCTATCACCTTGAAAACTTTTAATTCTAGCAGGGCCACACAAATCAATATGAATAAGATCAAGAAAATCATTTGATTTATCTTGTATACTTTTAAAAGAAGTTTTGACCTGTTTACCCATTTGACATTCTTTACATACCGGATTATAGGGCTTTATAATCTTAGGTATATCCCTAACTGCCTTAGTTGAACTGATCTTCACAATGCAATCTAAATTCACATAACACGGTCTTTTATATCATAGCCAACTCTCATCAATCTATGTAATCAAACATGTCTTCTCACTAGAGTTCAAATGAAATATATTACCTTTTGTTTGTGTATTGGTTGCAATCTCCAAGCCAGATCTGTTAATGATTTTGCATTTTCCATCTTTGAACTATAATTGAAATCCCTTATCTACCAATTGTCCTACACTCAAAATATTATGCCTCAAACCTTCAACATAATAAACATTGTCAATATTATTCTTACCATCCAATGATATAATTCCTTTTCCTTTGATCATACATGCTTTGTCATCTCCAAATCTAACTAGACCACCATCAAATCCTTGCAAAGATAGAAACTTCCCTTTATCTCCAGTCATATGATGTGAACAACCACTGTAAATTACCCATTCATCCTTGTCTTCAATTTTAGTAGCAAGTGCCTTTTCTTCAGGTACATATTCTTCCAGAGTGAGATCGTCTTCCTTGACAGCCAAGTACTATCTAACAATTGGTATCAAAGCAATCTGGGATTGCCAGATCCCAGATTATAGGGTATAATTTTTTCCTTCAAGCCTCAATATATCCCTTCAACAAATAGCTCTAGAAGAATTGGATGAACTTGAATTGTTAGTCGCCATAGGATCTTCCTCAAGCGGTTAAGCTTTTTGTAGAGAGGATCAAAGCTCTAATACCAATTGTTAGAAAGTTCAAATAACCGAAAGACAACTAAGAGGGGGGTGAATCAATTTTCACAGATTACAGGAACCATTAGCAATTTAAACTTTAATACCAGAACCCAAAACATTAATACCGGAATAGTAGATAAACTAATTAAGCATAAACAATAATCAAAGAATAAAAGCCATCCACATAACACCAAGATTTGTACGTGGAAAACTCGGTAAAGGGAAAAACCATGGTCGGAAGCCTACCCATAGTCAGATAATACTTTTGCATTAAGTATGTGAATTACAATTGAGGGGCCTACACTTGCAAGAAGGCCAACAACCTAGAACGCACTTCTCATCACAAAAGGAGCCTCACTAACTATGTATAAATCCAGACTACAATTTGGAGAAGTGTTGAACTGCAAAAGATAGCATCTTCTATGCCCGAGTACAGTTTTGGTAAAGCTCAATACCAAAGGACTAAATCCTCTTACATAAACCCAATTCGATCTCCAATGATCAACCAAATCCTCTGCCTGAATGATATTACATTATTCGCACATTACATTCCTTGACCATGACCACTAACATTAACCATGATGATCCACAATGAGATCTTACATCTATATATACAAACCCTCGACAATAAACAGTCAAGTCGGTCACCAGATAATAAACCAATTACATAATTACAAACCATGTTGGCCTTAGACCAAAAAAATAATATCAACACATAAGACATCTTGGAAATGCATTAATAGGTCCTATCCACACGTTACATTAAAGCCATTCCATAACCTAGATCAACCAGGACCAAATATAGGTCCATATGCTTCAACAATGATCTCCATCCACCAAGTCTCGAACATGATCACCAACATCATCCTGAAACTCCATTAGAAGTTGCACCAACACCACTTATGCAATTCATCAAAGATCTCCATCAAAAGCTCTGCCGGTGAAACCCTCGCCGGAACCAGAAACCAATCTTCTAAGCAAGCAGGATAGCATTCGATTACCAGACCAAAACCAACTGACCAAATATGAGTATAAGTATCATGAACAATTTGATTCCATCATCAGACTATATCAGAGCCTACTGGATCATGTCAGATCCAAGTTAACCAGAAACCACTCATCCTATCGGGACTAGAAGGGTGTCGATAAAGCAATCAAACAACTAGTGTTGGCTTCGATGACAAAACATCAATGCAACACATAATCAATTCCACCAAATTGCCAACAATAAGAACACTCTCATTGACAGGAAGATGTAATGTAACTTAAATGTAATGATGTTAACTATGAGATTATGTTGAGTTTAGATAGTACAATGTGGGTGTCATGTATCTTTTATGAATGATTAGATTCTTAGTGAATAAGATGTTTTTGATTAAGGTAAAAATAGGTTTTGAAGGGACCCCGAAACCCTTTACAAAAGGACCTTACAAGATAAAAGCATTAAGCAACTAGGAGGAACAAACCCAAGAAAAGCCAACGAAATAACTAGAGAAAACCAGCTAAAGCCCCAAAAAACCAGCAAAATCCGGCCAAACCTGACAAAAGAAACTAATTAATATTTTTCAGGGCATTAGCCAAGTTATTGCTAATCCCATACAGGTCTTTGATATTTTCCCTAAGATTAGGGATCTCCTTAGCAGACACAGCAACAGCTTTCTTAACACTCGCTCTGGTTCTTTTTCCAGCTCCACCTGAAGTAGCTTCACCACTTCCAATCTCGTTAGCATCTTCATCCATGTCGAGGTCCACCACCGATTTGGGAGAATTAGAATTATCAAGGATCTTCGAGATATCCTCAAGGTTTTTAGTGACAATAGACAAGATATTCGGGATAATACCCAGCAAGTTTTTCATCACCACTTTCCCTTCTTCCAGCAAGTTAATCTGAGCAGCCATTTTATTAACTTTATCCTCCATTTCCTTTTTCCACTTCTTCTGATCCCTATCATCTTCCTTCCTTTTTTCATCCATTTGTTTCCCATTTTTCTCCAGGTTCTTCAATAGTTCATAAGTCCATCTGTCATAACCCAATCTAGCCTCAGTAAGTTTTTTAAGGTTATCCAAGAATAACCCTTCTCCAGTGCTTTCCTTTTCCTCACTCAAACTATCCTTTGCCATATCCTTCTCAGGTTCCTTGTTCTTCTCCCTCTCAGAATTCATATTGTTTTCCTCATTATCCTTGTCATCCACATCCACCATGGGTTGGTTGTTGTCGTTGCCAGGGCTAGCACTATGAATTGGGCTATCATTGTCGGACGCGTTCTCACCTTCTTCATGCTTTGCTCCTGTATCCTCATCTTTACAGTTGTCCTCACCCTCTGACCCATCCATTTCCATTTCACTGCCCTCTTTTCTAATTTCCTCTATGTCATTCTTATCTTCATGGACTTTCATCCCAATGGCACTCTTGCTTTTTTTCTTGGAGGTAGCCTCCTCCTTGCTAGGTTCCCCTTCCTCCAACATTCTCTTACCTTTCCTTGGAGAAGCAGATAACCTCTTGTTTTCTAGCATGGCAAGGGTTTTACAGTGCTCATAAATGAGTAGCAAAAGCCCATAATGGAGTACCGGATTCGAGGGATTCTTGCTATGTTTATTGAGAGACCTAGAAAGGGACCTGAAGAGATAGTAGGGCAGGGATACCCATTTCTCATGTCTAAAGTGGTTTAATAACACAAAGTGATAAGTGTGGGCCCTGGAAAAGCAGCCCTCAATAGTTATATATTCCATTATGGCATTCAAAACCCAACCCCAGATTTTCTTGATGTTGGAGGCTTCGTAATAACCCCCTGTGGCTTTTCCAATTTTAGCCCTCTCCTTTTCCTTACATAGGAACAAATTTACCGCATTATTGGAAACCTTGAGATCTCTAAAGAAATTAATCCCAGAGTGGGCATACCTGTCATAGTCGCGATGAGGCCCGCGTCCAATTTGAACCTAACACCATAGATTTTAAAGGACCCATTACACCAATTTTCAAAGATTTTGGAGACAGTGAGATTAACCCTACCTTTGTCATAATCAACCAGCTTCTCCATGAAACTAGTAAGGGAACCTTTTTCTAGCTTCACCCAAACTTTCAACATGTCCTTCCATCTAGATGTGTTGTTCGGTTCCTCCCTCATTAAATCTCCTCCCATATTCAATTTCAGACTTTCACCTCTGTTCTTCTGCAAACTCAAAACTTTCTTCCCGTTGTCACTCAAGATTTTGAAAAAGAGCTCACGAGGTGAGAGGGCCCAAGGCCAGAATGCCTACTACCAAAAAGGAACAAAATCTAGCAAGCACCTAGCACAACAAATAAAACCCAAAAAACTAACAAGCAAAACCAACAGGCCAAAAAAATAAAACAAAACACACCCTCACTAAAGGCACAAACTGATGACCTACCTAGTGGGAGACAACACTAGCTTCCTATCTTGGCTAATTTCTTTGTCTTTCTTCAAAAAGGAGAGCTTCTTATTAGAACCTTTTCTAAAGGATATGGCCAAGGAATCTAGAATTTCCTTCACCTTTGACATGGATGCCTCCAACCTAGTGGTAGCGGAGGACTCCAAATGGCACCAAATTTTTGCTCGCCTCCTCTCGATTCCATCTTATATGGCTTGGAGAGTTACATTGTTTTTCTTAGTCATCTCCATTATTTGAGAAAACATATTTTCCATTTTCCTTTTCATGGAGTCTTGATTATCATGTAGTGCCTCAACCACTTCTGCCAAATCCTTCATGTCATTACCTTTGTTTATTTTCTCACTTATCTCCATTACTATCTTCTCCGAGCCTTCCCACTTTTCAACCATTTCAATGAATTTGCCTGCCACTATCCAAACACCCTTGTATTTTTATCCATATCACAACTTGAGGCTCTAGTGTCCACTATAGTGAGGGCTTTGAGTCTATTGATTTTCTTCTTATCCAACTTGAATTGTCCCTTAAGCCAACCGATGGTAGGTTCATGCTTATTGTATCGCTTGTAGAGTTCATTCATTTTTTCTGCAAAGAGGGGAAATTCCTCCTTAAATAGAGCCTTCACAAGTGAAGAATGGGGGGAATCAAGGGGAGGAGGGGTGGGCAAGGTAGCCGCATTTCTCATAGAGTTGTCAAGGGTCCATTCAGACCCAATGGACCAAGAAGAAATCTCCTTTGAATCTTGTTCAACAATTTATGTCTTTTTAACGAAGCATTTACCAACAAGGAGGATGTTGGCAATTGACACTCTATTGGTTGGTTTCACTATGTTGTCATTGATGGCAACATGATTTTGTGTTCTGGCTTCATATGGTGTATCGGTAGGCACTTCACATATTCTACACTGGCACCAGCAGGTCAGAATGATTTCTTTGGTCGCCGGCAATATAGGTCGACGTGGTATAGAAAAGGTTATCGGTATTGGAGGCCGACATATCTTGTATCCAGCATCGGTAATTTGTTTTAATGTTTATACATTTCTGATATATGGCTGACATGTAATCTAATATTATATATATCTTTGTAAGCCAACATAAGGCATAAATTTGTATAGGGTATATAGGTCAGTTTGATTAGATCATTTTGAATGGATGTAATGGATGATGATGCGAATGTAATGTAATGTGAAATTACTCAGAGAGTATTTATGTGAGGAATTTATTGTAAGGGTTGTTCCGGTAAAGGGTTTAGGGTTTCAGACCAAACATATAGAGCTTAAACCGAAACTATATTCTAGCATAGAAGATGCTATCTTAGTAGTTCACACTTCTCTGGATTTTTGTCTAGAATTTTATGTAGTCAGTGAGGCTCCTATTGTGATTGAGCAGTGTTCTCTAGGCTGTAAGCCTTCCTGCAAGTGCAGGCCCATCATATTTTGTAATATCTCTTCATATGGCTAGTGGATTGATATTGTGGGTCATAAATCCCACTGTGGTTTTTCCTCATTGAGGTTTTCCGTGTATAAATCTGTGTGTTATGATTCTCATTTATGTGTTTGGCTTATTGGTTGCTTTACTTTTTTCAATTCTATTTATATCGATATACCAGCTGGTTTATGAATGTTTTGTTAAGGCTAAAATATACTATTCCGATATAACACTGATTCACCCCCCCCCTCTCAGTGTTATTGGTTTCCAACAATTGGTATCAGAGCCTTGTGCCTCGGAAGAAGTTCAATAGCTTGAGGAAGATCCTGAAACCGAAAACATTGAATATGGCTTTGGAGAAGCAGCTTGAGATGACACTTGAAGATTATGATGTTGAAAGGTTGAAGAACTTAAAGCTACAAGATGAATTAAATTCTGCTAAGGAATTAATTCTTATCCTACAAGAGAATTTATCATCTATTCAAGCTAGGAGGAAGGAACTTTTGCAAAATCAGGATGATGAAGAGAAAAATGCACTTAAGGAACAATGTCAGAAATTGAGTCAGGAGAACATGGTTATGAAGAATGAAATGCAAGTTATAACTATGAGGATGTCTAAGGAGATTAAGGACAGAAAGAAAAAAGAAGAAAATCTTGATGTGTCCCTGAAGAACAAGTTTGAAGAATGTGGTAGGTTGGTTCATCAAAATGATATGTTGAGAATTGATTTGGTACAATCCCAGAGCATTGAGAAAGAGCTTGAGAGACAAATGATAATACTAAGAGAAGATTCAATTGCTGCAAGTGAGTACAAAGAAAAATTCAAGATCAGCTCAACACAACTTGATGAGTTATTGAAGAGACAGAGGCAGATTGAAGATTCCAGTGGACTTGGATTTGAGCAAGGACAAAGGTATTGAAGATAAAAACCATAACGCACCAGTAAGACAATTCAATTCATATAAATTAAATGGTATATGTTTTGTTTGGAATAGATTTGGTCACATGGCTAGGCAATGCAGAAACAGAGAAAATCGGAACCATGATTCTGCTCCTGGTAAATGTTCTAAATGCAATAAAATTGGTCATAAGATAGAACATTGTAGAATGAATGTTAAATGCTATGCTTGTGGAAAATTTGGACATATGGCTAATCAATGCAGGTCAAGCAATCTCACCGGTTTTAGCAAAGCAATTCAAAAGAATAATGTTACATGTTATGCATGTAATAAAATTGGACATATTGCTAAGTTTTGTAGAAGTAGAAATCCACTAGCTAGTAATGGAGGATCAAATGAAAAAGGGAAAGAGAAGGTTAGTGAAATCCGGCAAGATCATACTCAAAGATGGGTAAGGAAGACTGAAGAACAATCATCTCATGGGAATGTCCCAGTTACTTATCTGGTAGAAGAGGCTGCTCCTACACCGATAGTGATCTCATCTGGTAACTAAGGTAGGTGCCTTAGGGGTAGGCAAAATTCATGAAGATGTTGCATATGCCCTGGGAAGAGGTTCCCAAAAGATGTTCTAGATATTGGAAAGGATTATCTGGCATGGATATGTTCTGAGCGAGATCCGGTATCTTTCACTAGTAGTCATTTATGTCAATGGAAGATTAGGGTTTTTCTCTCGAAGGATAAAAGGTCGAATACGCTTCATTGTTAATCACCCTGCATTCAGAGCGATTTCAGAGTGATTCAAAGCGACTAAGTGCAATCAAAGGCTATTCAGAGGCAATTAGATTTCTTCTTGAGTGATTTCACCGACGTATGGAAGAATTTGTTGAAGGTTTTCACCGAGAGCGAGCAAAAGGTATTTATCTTTAAACATGGAAGCGGGATCATCTTCTATTCCTATTTTTGTTGCAAACCCAACTGTAGTAGAGGTCAAGGATCACCCCAGGCCAATTTTTAAGTGGTATCCACATGTGGCTACCCATGAAGATTCGGTTGAAGCATTTTCTCACGTTCTGGAGGGAGTTGTGTATGTAGAGGATGTTAGGGCATACATCCATTGTCATATAGAGGACTTAGGAACTTTAGAGATCAAGGGAATGTATATGAGTGAGCTAGTGGGAGAATCTAGAAAGATAAAATTGACATATCAACATACTGAAGAACTATGGTTTACAGACATTCTGGATATTTTGAAGTTTGAGGATGAGATAATCAGATATGTACTGAGAAGAGTACATGGGGAATTCATATGGCTGGAGAGACCTTACAAAATCACCAAGGAAGTCATCCAGGCAATTACTGGTTTGTCATCAGTAGGGCAACATCCAGATAAGAAAGTTTCAAATGAATTCGTGAGGAAGATCACCGACGCTACATTTGACAAGAGATCCAGGAAAGTGAGCACCATCACCGACACGAACATCAAATTTGGTAGTGTAGACACCTATAATTGTCCTATCTAATTAAATAAATATCTTTATTTATTTAATTATTTTAGCCTAATTCTTCTATTAATTGAATAAATCTTTATTTATTTAATTAATTCATTTTTCCTCTTCTAGCCTTATTTCTCATTTAAATAAATACTTTTATTTATATAAATTATCCTTTTCCTAAATTAAATAAATACTTTTATTTATTTAATTGATCCCACTTCCTCTATTAATTAAATAAATCTTTATTTATTTAATTAATTCATTAACCTTTTCTACCCATGACACATGTCATTCATCTCTTAATTCCTATACTACCTACCCTCTCATTATTTTCTTATTTCTTTTACCTACCCTCTAATTCTCGCCGACCATTTATCTTTTACACCTCTCAATCTTATCCCTGCATTTTTTATAGTGTCTTATATATAAGGAGATGCTTCCTTCATTATCAACCATCTTCAACTACTAGCACTCTCAAGCATTCTAGCATTCGAACTTTCATATGCGATCTAGCTATCAACCACATTTTCGTTCTTTGTTGAGCTCTTGTGCACACATAAAATCTGATAGCAAATATATCAAGCAAGATCAATGGAGATAAGAAGAATGGAGATTCAAACCCTATTGGACATGTGATGGTATAATCTTTGTGATTTTGTTGATTTGCATTGTCTCGGGTAATCTTCATATGTTATGGTGGATCTTTGTTGTTGTTAGGCTAGGGTTTTGTGGTTGAATTCATTTAGTCTTTCAATATTATTGTTTCCATTATCCACTTTCACCATAAACATTTTGGCACACCCGATGGGATGTGGATTTTTGTTAGATCTATGTTTTTTTGTTTTTTTAATGGTTATCCTAACCATATATTGTTGTTTTGTAAAACAATTTGGAGAATAACCTTGTGCAGCTAGGGTTTTGGACACAAGATCAAGACCTAGGAAAGATTTGATCAGATCTCATAAACGGCTTGGAAAGTTTGCACCAAATTTTATTGGCATGTTTAAGACAATATCAAAAGCTCTCAATCCAAAATTCAGAATTTTTGGAGCACACTTGCATTTTCTATGAATTTTTAATGAATTTTCATAAAAAAATAATTTTGAGAGTAAATAAGAGAATTTTTTGGATTTTATTATATTTTTGGAAAGTTCTTAGATTTATACACAAGATCTATTCTTTGTGATTTTATTTTTCATGCAAAATATTTCCTAAAAAATCAGATCTTTAAACATTAGGGTTTTTCATTATTTTGATTAGATCTCACAAACAGATTTGAATTTTGGCATGACATTTTTTCTGCATGTCAAAAACAATATCAAAAGCTTTCAGTCCAAAATACAAAAAATTTGGAGCATATTTACATTTTCTATGAATTTTTGATGCATTTTCATAAAAAATTAATTTTGAGAGAAAATGAGCGACTTTTTTGGATTTGCTTACAGTTTTGGAAATCTCTTATAATTATACAAAGGATATGTGCTTTGTGATTTTACTTGTAATGCAAAATATTTCCTCAACAATCAGATCTTGAAAAATTAGGGTTTTGCATTATTTTGATCATATCTCACAAACTACTTGTCATTTTTACAGGACTTTTTTTAGCATGTTTGGAAAGCTATCAGAAGTGTCCAGTAAAAATTTTAGATTTTTTTGGATTAAGTTTGCATTTTATATGAATTTTTTATGATTTTTCATAAAAAATTAATTTTTGGAGCAAATTAGCAAATTTTTTGGATTTTTTTACATTTCTAGAAATATCTTAAAATTTTACAAGTGCTTTGTTTTTTATGATGCAAAACAACTCATGGAAAATCAGATCTTTGAATGTTTCAAAAAATGCATTGTTGAAGGCCCCTATTTCACAAAGTCTTTTGGATCTAAAATTTACCTAACTTGTGTGCTTGCAGGAGGGGTATTACTGCAAAACTACTAACAAATCTTTGTTGCAGAATTTTGGCAAGGGTTTTTCTTTTGATCTTCATTGTGTGCCTTATTTTCATAGATTAGCAAACACTTCAATTGGTGCACTAAAATTAAAACAATGTCTTTTGTGTCTTGAGCAATAGGCTCTTTTGTGTTTCTCTTTAGAGGTCCTGCCTCCCCGTGTGGTCATTAGGACTACTAGTGAGAAGGGAATGACCAAAGTGGTGGCGAGGAAAACCCACCTCTTTTGAACCACTATAAATAATTGTATCCATGGTGAAAGCCATGGGTAATGTGTGTTGATTAGTTCATACTAACACTATGTCTCCCCATAAACCCGTTTGATCAAATTTATTTGATCAATTGTAGGGCGCAACCCCTACTAGTTGGGAGCCTTCTGTATTTACAGAGCTGAAAGTGTCACATGTATGGCCACATGAGCGGATACCCGTACTAGCACCTTTTTGTTTTAGAAAGCCAAAATCCTTCTAGTTGTTGGGATAGGAGGTCGGACCTTTGGAGCGGCCCACACACATACGGTTCTTAGTAGAGATACAAATTTCACCGCTGGGAGTTTTTTGTGGGGACTGATTCTTGGCTTCCCTGGAGAAGTGAGTTCGAGGGTGGAGCCAGTGGGGTCAAGCATCTAAGTATCTACTCTAAATAGCGTAGCCTCAGGGGAAACCCCATGTGGGATCAACAACTATTGTCCTAGTCAGCCATAAGAATTGTGCTTGTCTTCTTTTAAACATTCAAACATTCAAGATCAAAACATCAAAACATTGTGTCTTTTGTGTCTTCAAGTGTATGCAAAATATTTTTACATCAAATAACACACTTTCTTTGGAGTCATTTGGAGTCTAAACACTTGCAAACATTGAATCCCCATCAGCATTGTATCCTCTTGTCACGAAAAATAGTCAAAAAATTAGATTTGGTCACAACAACAACTTTACAAAATTGGAAAAATTGCACTTAGTTTCTGGAAATGTGTCTGTGCAGTGTTCAACAGCATCTGTGTCATTTAGTCACATATGTGTAGGACAGAAACACGTCTATGTTATCATAGCAAACTGCATTCACAAGATTCTCAGAAACCCGTTTGTGCAGTATCTAGTCAAGTTTGTGTTGGGTAACCATGTCTGTGAAGTATACAGGCACTTCTATGTTCAGAATTGAAGAAAACTTACAATCCAACAAACAAGAACAGTCAGTTTCAAACTTATTGAGCTTCCTAGGTTATCTCTCTGGGTTTTCATCTAGCATTCAACCTATTTCTAGGTCTCACAAAGTCCATCATTGTGTTACATCTTGCATTACATTCACATTTGTTGAAACTTGAGTCAAAAGGTCACTTGCTTGTCCTCATCTTACTTTGTCAACACACTGCATACAACAACATTTTGCTAAGTGGTCCCTCATCAAGGTCTATCACCTTTGGGTCTCATTTGGTCTTACTTAGAGTCAAGGTCAACTTACCTCATCAAGAGAAACTATCATCTCTTTGGAAGCCACACCTACTCTACTACATACATACTTGGTCTTACACTTTGGACATTGCAAGTAAACCTTAGATTCATTTACATTCCACCCAACTCTTGGTCTTCCATACTCTTTCCATTTTCATCTATCCTCATACATCTTGGTCAAGACCTAGTTCATGGTTGAAACCCATTCCCAAAAATCTAGGAGGGAAGATAAAGAGGCTCAAGAGTCTGCAAACATGAGTGCCTATGAGTATGACAATGATATCTTCTTCAATTCTGATCATACCACATTACCTCACACGGATACTTATAGAAACACTCAAAATGTTGAGAACATGGATAACAAAAACAACAATGATACACACAATGACAATATGGACAACTTTTCCATGCATTCAGCAGAAGTGGAAGACTCCATTATGGATCTCCATTTTATCGATTGGTTGAGGAAATAATGAGGAGAGATAGACAATATTTTCTACAAGTAATGGCGCAAAGTGGAGCCAAGATTCCTCATGATTTTGACATGTCTCAAATAATGGAACATCGACCTTTGCAAGAACCTCAACTCAACATGGATCAAAGGAGGCCTAATAGTGGAGGTACTAGAGGACCACATTTCGTGCCTGAGTCACCATCATCCTTGTTTCAAAAACCTGAGGTCCCAAATACACATGGTCAAGCTTATGATACTCATGAAAGAGCATCTCATGAACAACTCAGTCTACATAGACCATTATGGAAGTCTTATGTAGATAAATACACTCAATTGCATACCAATACTAAGGACCAACCTCCAAAACAATTGGATATCCAGAGGCATGCTCAAAATATGGGCACAAGGAAACCTTGTGTCAAATTTGGGGGCACTACACAAGAACAAACTCATGACATGCCTATAGAATATGGTATACATGGACAAAGCAAATATTCCATTCCTCATTATGACTATATACCAGGTGGTTCCTATAGGCAACATCATTATAGACCTGCTCCATATGAACATGTTTATGATCAATACCATACGTACATGCAACATTCTTCTCTTCCACCCAGTGCCTTAGGTATGGGATATGGTCCAAGACGATCTCCACCTAAGAACAATTTGGAGCAGCAAATTAAGGACTTACAAAAGAAAATGGAGGACATAAATACACTGAAGCCAGCTTACACAATGAGAGATACATGTCCCTATACATTTGACAAAAGCATTCCAATGCTTCCTTTCCCTGCACATTTAGTGACACCAAAGTTTGATAAGTATAGAGGAAAAGGAGACCCTAAGGCACATATAAGACAATTCTTCACAGCTTGCATCGAGGTAGCATCAAAAGAAAATACTTGATGAGATTGTTCTCACAAAGCTTAGGTGATCAAGCTATGGAATGGTTCTCCCAACTTCCACCTGGAATTAAGTCATGGAGTGATCTAGCAGAAGCTTTTATCCAACATTTCTCATATAACATAGAGACAAATATATCAGTCACCACTTTGTGCAACACCAAGCAAAAGGATGGGGAGTCATTTTCATCATTCTTACAAAGATGGAGGAATTTAGCTAGCAGATGCTCTTGAGAAATTCCACAAAAACAAATGGTAGGGATGTTTACATAGAATGTCAACAGAGAAATTGGTTATGACTTAAGGAAAGCTTGTTTGTCTACTTTTAAGGATGTCATTGAGAAAGGCTTAGCAACAGAAAAGGTCTTAATTGAACAAGGAGTAATTAAGATATTCAAATAAAATAAAGAGAACTTTAAAGGAAAAGACAAGCCACAATTTTGGAACAAGAACAAGAACACAGTAAATGATGACATTGTCGATGCTAACACAGTGAGACCCAAAATCATTCTTTCTGGATCAAATTCTACAAACAACCAAATGAAAACTCAAACAACTTTGAAACCACGAAGGAAATATACCCCATTGGGAAAACCACTTGAGTCAGCTTTCTCACAAGAACAAAGGACATAAAATAGGAAATTGTCATCGGCTAAAGAACATCATACAAGATCTTATTGATAGAGGTGACATTGAGATCGAAGGACATTCATCCAATCAAGAACATGAGATGTTTAAGGAACCATTCCCTAAACATGACAAGGGAAAATCCAAAGCCACAGATGAGCAAGCCAACTATACCAAACCATCCTATAACTATGATTCAATTGTTAATCACATTTCGATGGACAACTATGCTTCTAATCATAAAAGACAAAATGCCTGAAAGTTCTACCCAAAGACCCAAAGTTGTCCTAAAAGGCATTGGACCTTCTTCTAAATCTACCTCTAAATGTAATGTCACAACTCATTAAGGTAAAGTCACCCTGCAAGGTGCTCCAACTAAAACCATCGCTTCCTCATCAACCAAACCTGAGTATGACCTAGTAGAACAGTTAGGGAAGATGCCCACACTTATCTCCATCCTTGAACTTTTACGCATATCCCCCACACATAAAGCCATCCTTAATAAAACTTTGAGAGAAACTTTTGTACCCACTGATCTGAACGTGGACCAGTTTCAAGCCATGGTGGGATACCTTTCCATTCCACATTCTCTCACATTCACTGAAGCTAACGACACATATGTAAGCCAACTACATAATGCACCTTTACACATTGAAGCCTTCCTACACAAACATCGAATAAAACGAGTCCTGATAGATGGAGGAGCGGGTTTGAACATTTGTACATTGAGCACTCTTAAGCAATTGGGATATTCTGAAAATGTTGTGAATGCTACAAAAAAAATTACCATCAAGGCATATGATGATGAAGAGCGTTCATCTAAAGGCACAATCACCTTACCTCTTAGAGTAGGGCCAATTACGAAGGATGTGGTATGTCAAGTCCTTGATCTAGATCTCACATATAATATACTCTTGGGACGTCCATGGATTCATGAAATGAGAGTTGTTCCATTGACATATCATAAATGTATCAAGTTTCCACACAATGGAGTTGAAGTGACAGTCAAAGCAGATCCAAACCCATTCATATATTACAACAATCTGCGACCTAGATCAGAAATAACAATCCCATTTAATCGAGAGGTTGTTCCTTAATCAACATATACTGATCTAGAATCCTTGAAAGCTTCTACATCAAAGAAAATAGAGATCAAAGAAAAGTTCAAGGTTAAAGATATGGGATGTGGTGATTATATCTTTCATGTTGATCAACTCCCACTATCTCCTAAGACATTTAGTCAACAAGAACAATCTATAAACAATTTTCAAGGAATTGGGTGTGAACCACCTAGTGTTGTGGCTACTAAGTCTGAATGCAAATCTCCTCTAGTGGTGCAAACAACTCTTGATATCAATAATCCTAAGAGTGGTTCCAACAAAGAATCTATTGAATATATCGCCAGCCCTCTTGAGAACTCACATAGTTCTACCATTTCATCCACTCATTCCATTCCCATTCCTCTCCCAGGCTTGGATCAACAAGAATTACAAAATACCTTACTCATTGGGGATCACAAATCAAGATTTGCAAAGAAAAATCTAAAAGTCAAAAATAAAGAAAAGTCCTTTATTCCAAATCAAAATCAAAATCAAAAGCTACTGGACTCTGCAAAAATCAAAGTCAAGGATAAAAATCCTATGAAAGAAAAAGAGCAAGAGATGATCTCCCCTAATATCAAAATAACTGGGGGCAAAAGTTCTAAAATTTCAAGTCAAAAAGCATACTTGTTGATCCTAAGTCTCCATCATGCTATCCTACTTTCACTTCTTTTCACAGTCATAAGCCTTCATTCCTCATCCACATGTTCCACACATCCATTCCCTT
This sequence comes from Cryptomeria japonica, assembly GCF_030272615.1. NCBI lineage: Eukaryota > Viridiplantae > Streptophyta > Pinopsida > Cupressales > Cupressaceae > Cryptomeria > Cryptomeria japonica. The sequence continues at coordinate 618,312,296 of NC_081415.1, forward strand.
ATGGTGATACATCATGAACCTTTAATGGAGCTTCCTCGAAGGACTTTGTTGTCAGTGATGCCCAGACTTCTTTAGGTGACACGCATATGGGCCTATGTAGTCCACATGCTAGTAATTATATCTCAGTTCCTTTATCAAAGAAGACAGTCACTCGAGCTACACATCATTCAATCAAGGAATAATGCAAATACAATCACAAGGTAAAGCCTCACACATTTGAGGTAGGTGACTTAGTTCTCAAAGAAAATCCTAAAAATCAGTAAGACTGAGAGAAGAAGGGCAATTTCGAACCAAATTGGCTTGGTCCTTACATCATTACAACAGCCTATGGATCTGGTGCATATCAACTCTCAACCGCAGAGGGTGAACCTTTGGAGGATCCTATCAATAGCATGCACCTTCACCGGTTTTACACATAGCTCTTCAGAATATTCTAATTCAAAAATACAAAAAAATCAAAAAAATTCAAAAATATAAAAAAATTGTTACTTGGTGAAAACCTAGCAAACAGCCCCCTTGTAACACAAAAAAATTGAAAAATAAAAAAAAGTAAAGAGAAATAAATTCGTCCAATGGTGAAAACCACTTCGGTGGTGTCCTGGGCAAGTACCATGGTGAAAATCGGGTTACTGGTGCCATGCATAGAGACATTTCTCCTCCCTCCTTCAAGATTCAATCTCATCCCTTCACTTTGCACACACTTACAGCCTATCCATCCATAATAAAATTACCTATTCCCATCATGGCTTGTTATTGATCTACCCAAGATTGGTTAGTCATTCATAATAATCCCTCCTTTTCACCCCTTTCCATCCATAATAAATCAGCTGCTATCTGTGGCTAAGGAAAATCCCATGTCTAGTGATGGGTATGGAACTGAGAGAATCACACGTTCCGAGGAGTACAGTTTCTTCCAGTTTTCTTCAGTCTATCTGCACACAATCCACAACAAATCAACACTTGCATCACAGATCCACAATAAAGTTCCATCTTCTCTGCAATAAATTCAGTTTTATGGATTCAGTCATTTTCAGATGAGACGCAAGCAGCAACGGGCTTCAACAAATCAAATCTTTCAACAGACTCAGATAACATTATGGTTCAGTGCTATCTATCCTTTTGTAAACGAAAACATTGTGACCAAAATCAAATAGACTTATACAAGTGACAAGAGACGCTAAACTTGAGGACTACAGTGGATGTTGGTGTTGAGTCTTGGTTTTCTTTTGATTTTATCTTTTGGTAACATGTCTTTTAGCTTTTTCGGGATGAATCTGACTAGAGAATTTATCTCCAGGATGTCTTTGACTAGAAAGGCAAGGATGGGGTATCATCACCTATTTTTCTTTATTGTCTGCAGATTGTCTCTTGGTAATGCTATGAATTGTCCAAGGATATGAGGACATTTTGAGTCTAGTGTGAACTGGGGCATTCCTTATTTGCGACTGTCTGATCTCCATGCAAATGGGTACAATGACTTTCTAGGTCGAACATATAATTGGATTGTCATAACCTATTTGCCATAATAAAGCTCAATGATGATAATAGCACAAGAAGCTCTTTCGCTTCCATATCTTCTATCTTTAATCCCTCTTTCTTGATTGACCTCCATCGTCCTTCCTGAGTCTGTGTAGCCTGCTATCCCGCTTTTTCATAAATCATGTCCAACTTGGGGGCAATGCCCTTACAATCTAGATGATGGAAGTGGATTCTACATTATTGGTGATTCATTGGCAAAAACATTCAAAAATGTCTCGCAAAATACAAAAACATTCAAACAATCATCAAAAATCCAAAAACATTCAAAAACAATCCAAAATCCAGAAACATCGACAAAACCATTGAAAAATCACACAAAAACATGGCAACACCTTGTACATACCCATCTATGCAGATACCAAAACAAACATTGACAAACTACTCACACAGTGACCATTTACCAATCAACCACACAATCAACATCAACAATCAAACTGTCTTCAACAAGGATGCATCCTTCCTTACCAAAACAAAGACAAAAGTGACGTTTTCTTTGACAAGAAAATTCTGTTAGGCTATCAAATACTTGGTTGATTCGTGAGTAATTCATTTGTTTATCTGTATCGGGATCTTTCAGCATTGTTTTGTATCGTTTGCGCATTATTTTCGATGAAGTTCTGGGGCATGTACTAATGGTGTCTACGTGGGAAGTTCACTAAGCTATGTGATCATAGGCAAAAATGCAGTCATAGATCACTACGGCTTGCTGACTACAGTGTATACCTCGACCATATGAGCATGAACCATTACCAAGGATCCTTATTCTTTATTCTTTATGTATATACTGTTTGTTTGCAGGTACAATGCTCTTCCTTTGGTTCTTCCTACCTCATCCAAATTGGATAAAGGTTTTTATCTCTTAGTATGGTATGAACTTGTCTCAGGATATGATCAGCCTAAGATCAAGGAGGACGATCCAAGTCATGCATGAACGGAGATAATCCTTGTCTGTTCCACAAGCAATACTCAGGTCAACTTGATCCATTATATCAAGTTGCTTGTATTAACTTGCTATATAAAATCCATGTAAGGAATACTCAGGTCATCTTGAATCATTATGTCAAGATGCTTGTATTCTCTTCCAACATTTTAAAAGCTCAATGATGAAAATAGAGCACTATGGATCGTCATTCCATCTCATCTGTATATACTGCATTCCATTGCATTCCAACCATCCATACATTCATAATAGTTGCATATCATGCATACATAGTCATAATAATGCATACTCTATTTTCCTCTTCTTCCATAGGAATGAGTCATAGGTCCTCCATTTCTTCTAACATCGAACCCCCCCAACCCTCCCCATCTCAACAATCAGCATCACATACCCTACATCGTGTCCCAATCAACCTAATCAAGCCACGTTCATCACCATCCATCTCTAAATAGGAGGGATTGTGTTTCCTATCCTAAGTCATCCAATAAGTCAAGCCAGTTACTCTGTCTACATAGATACATCGACTCCCACACACCTAGACTATCAACAGATACTCTGATCAAGTATCTTCGGGTCTCAACAGGTAATCAATTATGGTAATCCTAGACTACATCAGGCATTTATCATAATGACCTAGTCTCAACGGGGCTGCCATGATTCCCCACAATCATCCATCACACGCACATACTATCAATTGATCAACTAATCAAACACAATCCACCGGACAATTACATCAATTGTCTACGTCTCAACAAGTATTTTTCTTCATATACCTTGACTTCATCGAGCAATTACATCAATTGTCTAAGTCACATCAGGTCACTTTGATTCACTTACTTAGACTTTATCATGTCCAAGCGACCAACTAACATCAACTGTCACGCTTTGACTTGACCGGGGCAATTAAACCGATTGCACCAGATTGTCCAACCAATTTTGATCAATTGTATAGCATCAATCCAAACCCCACACTACATCTGCTATGTATCTCTTGCATGACCTCAGGGTACTCGCTGGCTTGTTGTTTCTTCATATTCACTCCATTTTCTCCCATTCTTTCAACATTAGTTCTAATTTCTTCTATTCTACCTCCCCTCCACTTTTCATTCTTTTTCGAGAGATCGCCCGATTTTTCAAAAAAATTCGGCCCATCCCTCGAGGGGGCATACCACCCATTAAATTTACATTTTATGGGGCATTTCTTCACACCTATTTTTCTTTCTTTGAAACGACGCGATAAACTGCACTGTCTCAAAGAGGGGCAAATGTAGTCACATAAATCTGTCCACTTAATTAAATGAATACTTAGTATTTATTTGATTATTTAACCATCAATTAATAATTAATTAAATTAATATTTAATTAATTCATCTTAACCCTCTTCTCCTATTAATTAAATAAATTATTCAATTTATTTGATTTAATTCACTTAACCAAATTCAGACCATTAATTAAATAAATAAATCATATTTATTTAATTAAATATTCTCTCACATTTAAATAAATTAATATTTATTTAAATCCCCCAAAATCCCACCTCTCACATTTAAATAAATTAACATTTATTTAAATCACCTTTATCCTCTACCCACTTGCATTTTCCTACAAATGCAAGTTGCACAACTATTTTAAATAAATTATTTATTTAAAATCCTATTTATCCTCACCCACTTGAAACCTTTAATGGTTTCCCTTAAAGTATTCAAACTTGATGGCTTTAAAGTCTTCAAACTTGATGGCTTCCTTCTATAGTCTTCTTAAGACTTTAATGGTTTTCCTTAAAGTCTTCAAGCCTTTAATGGTTCCCCTCAAAGTCTTCAAGCATTTTAATGCTTTATCTTCCTTTTTCTCATTTAAATAAATTAATATTTATTTGAATATTTATCCAAATACAACTTGCACACATTTATTGAAATAAATGAATTTTTATTTTAATAAAATCCTATTTTCCCTCACCCACCAAATCCACTTGCAAAATCTAATCCCCTTCTAGATTCTTCTAACCCCTTCCTAATTAACTTAATCCATCCCCTAATTATTGTCACACTCCTAAGCAAAATGGAGTCACTTTTCAAAGCCTAAAAGTCTTTGATAACCATTAAAGGCTTTCAACCTTCAACCACTAAATGGCTCAAAGTCTTTGATAACCATTGAAGGCTTTCAACCTTCAACCACTTAATCCCCAAAGTCTCCAATAACCATTAATGGTTACCTCAAACCCTCCCACATGGTTAAAACATTTGTTTTGACTCAACCTCTACCCAACCCAAGGGTCTCATCAGGCCATTAATGCTTTGACCATGATTATCTCTTAAACATTTGCACAAAGGTTTATCCTTGCATTAACTCCTAATCCAGTGGGTAATCCTAATTTAGGCTTGACCCTTACCTTCTAGATAACCATGAGGTCTCCTCAGGCATTTAATGCCTCCAACCTCTTCTCTCAACCCAATCTTATGTTGACACTTGTCACCATTTCATTGGTGCAAATTGTGTACATGGATCCCCAACTTTCAAGCTTGACCCTTGATTAAACCTTTCAATCCTGGCCATCCATTGCTCCATTTTTCCTATAAATAGAGCCCATTCCTTCATAATCCAGATCCTGAAAACTTGTATGCATTTAGGCTATAGACATTTTTAGAGAGCATTTAGCATAAGCAATCTAACATCTTATCATTTTTGGTTAAAATATATCATTTTAGCATCAATAGCATAGTATTTAGCTTTTCATTTCATATTTGAAGCTTAATATTAAATCTCAATCCTCCATAAGCATCCATAGTGCAAAAAGCTGCTGAGAGCTACACTATTTTGGAACTTGGAGAGGAGAGGAACAAGGGAGAAGGAACTAAGAGTATGTTAGGAGGTATTTGGAGATGCCTCATCATGTTTGCTTTGATAGTTAAATATGCTTGCATGCTTGTAGTCTCTCTTTTGGTATGCCTTTTTAGATTAGTTTTCGATTGACTAACACTAATGTTTTGTGTGTTTTTGTGTTATTTGATCATAGACTAATCTTGTGCCATTTAGGAGGGCATCACATGTCATACAAATGCACATAACAGTGCCCATGTCCCTTGCCTCTAAAATGTATCGTTCGTGTAACCAGAAAATGCTCATATGTCCATACCTGTAGTAATCTCACTCTGTATCCCAATCCTACTGATCTGTGATACACAAACTGATGCATCTCATAATACAAGTGTGCCAGTAGACATGGCCTCCATTGAAACCTGGTGTGCTCAGTCACCAATGTCTCCAGAGTCCTCCCCCATCGCGTAGCCAACCCTCGTGTCGCCCTATCCGAACATAGAAACCCGCTAATCACTCCTGCCAGCATCACCGGTAGAACCAGTTTGTACCTATCATAGTGTCTCATGCCACATGTCCAACCCTCATCTCTAGTCTTAGATCCTGAAACACTCGTCTCAATGCATCCTCTCCCTCTCGATCATAAGGAACTAAATCCCCAACAATTGGTATCCTTAGTATCTTGTACACATCGTCTAAGGTGACTATCATCTCACCCATCGACAAATGAAAAATGCATATCTCTGGGTGTCATCTCTTAGCTCATGTAGTCAACAATCCCATGTTCACCTGAAACTCAAGCACATACATAATATATCGCAAGACCATAGCCTCAACTACAGCTCTATCCTCAAATGTCAGCTCTACTCGCAAACTCTGAGTCGAAGGGAATCTCTCTCGTGACTCCAACATAGGTCTAGGTCCTCCTGCAATCAAGCAAATCAACTGTGTCAATCCCAATAGTATTCCTTGTTCATTACAAAGGGTTGTTTTTTATCCTAGTGCTTATATCTATCATATGACACTCTATCCTAGTAGTACTCCCTGTTCATCACAAAGTGCTGTTGTTTATCTTAGTGCTTATATTTATAATATGACACTCTATCCTATTAGCATTCCCTGTTCATCACAAAGTGTTGCTCTTATCTCCTAGGGTACCTACTTGAGTGCATCCTCTTGAGTATCCTATCCAATTGATAACGTATGTTCTATCATAGAATTGTCAATTCTAGCCTAATCCAATTGACAACATATGTTCTATCACAGAATTGTCAATTTCTATGGTACTCCTTGTTCATCACAAAGTGCCTTGATCTATCCTATCTTAGGGCCTCTGCTTGAGTGTATCCTCTTGAGTAGTTTCCTGATTGGCAATGTATGTTCTATCATAGAATTGTCAATCCTAGCCCTATCTGCTATCCTAGTCTTCCCTAGAGGACTTGCTTGAGTGTATCCTCTCAGCAGCTTATCCAATCGACAACATATGTTTATCACAAAACCGTCGATTTGACCTTGAAGACATAAAGGTGCATTCATGACACAAACATGCTTGCATACTACATAAATGTGCCTGAAATACACAGACGTGCTCACATCTGACACAGACGCTACTGGAATCGTAGACGCACCTGGCACTAACGCAGACACGCCTAACCTACCCAACCGCACCTAGCACTAATGCAGACGCACCTTAACATTTTTCCCCACACTTGACATTTTTCTAGACATACCTAATGCACATTTATTACACTACCTGACATGCATTTATGACAATAATTAATGTAGCAAAGTACAAGGAGGTTTTGCGGTACTCACTGGCTCTCCTGCATCTGCTGGCCTCTGATATCAACAAACGCAATTGAATCTGTGCACCAATGCCATCGCTGCTCGCTGCTCTCTGCTCTCTCTACACTCTGATCTCTTAGGTGTGTGGATGACAATGAGGATGTTTTCCCTTGTAGTCTATCTTATAGACTACCCTAGCCCTAGTCTCCTGAGTCAGTCTTCTTTATCCTGTGACTCTATCACTCTATCCTATCTTGTCAGTCCATTCTCACCTTTCTTTCTTATCGAGAGATTGTCTATGATCTTTTCAGACATTTTCATCCAATCTCTCGAGGGGGCATATCATTCCCATCTTGGGGCAACTTTTTATCAGTTCATCTTATCTTCTTTGAAACAACGTGACAAGTTGCATTGTCTCAAAGAGGGGCAAAGTGTAGACACCTAAAGTTGTCCTATCTAATTAAATAAATATCTTTATTTATTTAATTATTTTAGCCTAATTCTTCGATTAATTGAATAAATCTTTATTTATTTAATTAATTCATTTATCCTCTTCTAGCCTTATTTCTCATTTAAATAAATACTTTTATTTATTTAAATTATCTTTTTCCTAAATTAAATATATACTTTTATTTATTTAATTGATCCCACTTCCTCTATTAATTAAATAAATCTTTATTTATTTAATTAATTCATTAACCTTTTCTACCCATGACACATGTCATTTATCTCTTAATTCCTATACTAACTACCCTCTCATTATTTTCTTATTTCTTTTACCTACCCTCTAATCCTGGCCGACCATTTATCTTTTACACCTCTCAATCTTATCCTTCCATTTCTTATAGTGTCTTCTATATAAGGAGATGCTTCCTTCATTATCAACCCTATTCAACAACTAGCACTCTCAAGCATTCTAGCATTCGAACTTTCATATGCGATCTAGCTATCAACCACATTTTCGTTCTTTGTTGAGCTCTTGTGATGGTATAATCTTTGTGATTTCGTTGATTTGCATTGTCTCGGTTAATCTTCATATGTTATGGTGGATCTTAGTTGTTGTTAGGCTAGAATTTTGTGGTTAAATTCATTTTGTCTTTCAATATTATTGTTTCCATTATCCACTTTCACCATAAACAGGTAGCATGATTATCGGATATAAGGTAACTCAATCAAACCGACTGAATTATGTTTCCAGTTCATGCATTTTGGCTGCATATAAAATGATGAGAGACAATGTAAAGTTAGATCTTTGCGGTTGAATGCTTGAAGGGTTGTTAATCAACTTAGGAAAGATTGAGGGTGAGAAGAAGGGCACTTTCTAGTATGGGAATTTTTTAGTCTACTTGATGCTATATTTTTTGAATGATACACCCAGTTCTGGTAGGAAACAATGGGATTTTGAAATTCCAGTAGGAAGAAAATTAAAACTGTCAATTGTTGCATTAGGAAGCCAAAGAGATGATAAGATATGGGGGTATTTTAAAGTATTTGAAAAATCTATGAGTTCTAAGGTAAGGGTACCTGAGCATATAGTAGAGAAATAATCTACTGACATTTGCTTCATGGTAAAGAAGGATGAGACTCTCATGGAAGCAGTTAAGCCCTGAAAGATTTGGATTGAGGAAATGGGCTATGAGGTAGATGTATAGATTCTTGATGCCTACGCAAAAATGCTAATTGATGCACCAATAGATGAGGCAAAGAAGCCTTGTGGAACTGCACAACAGAAGACTCTAGAGGTTGAAACAGAGTTCAACCGGAAGAAAAGGGAGAAACAAGAAGGAAAAGCAAATAAATTTGTACAAAAGGTCTCTAAGGACATAAAGGCACTAATTGATTTTGTCCCAGAGAAAGGTAGGAAGAGGAAGGATCCGGAAGTTCATATTGAACCTATTATTGTTGAATTTGAATTTGAGGATGACACTCCATTAGCATTCAAGAGGGTTGTTAGGAAGAAACCGGAGGAAACAAAAGTGGAAGCAAAGAAGCAATCGGTTAGGAAGGTTCCAATCAAGCTACTGGCACAGAAGCAAGAACCTAAAGTTACACCTACAGTTGCATCTGGTACTATCGAGAGGAAGAAGAAGAGTGCATTGATTTAGCAATTGAAACTGGTGATGTAACTATCATACCACCTAAAACTTGTGCAGAAATTATAGATGAAATTACTAAAGATGGCATGTTGAAGAATGTTAAATTTTATTATGAAAACTTAGAGGTAGAGGAAGCAATCCTATTATACTTAGATATCTATAAGAAAGCCTTAATAGAGATAGAAAATCAAATACCAGCCGAGTTATATAACATGTTGGATGCTAGAAGATTATCTATTATGCAAGAGGATAAACACATTAAAATGCAAGAACTACTAGCTATCTGTGTTACTATAACTCCAGATGAAATGGATAAGACAATTGAGGTAGCAAACAGAAAGGTCTTCAATAGAAAACATGGGCTAACTAACCTAATGCTAAGGAGAGTGAATGAAGTAATAAAGGAAACTCAGAAAGCATGGATCAAATTTTTGGGAGAATACAGAGGATTCTTTACTTCACTGAAGACCAAGACAAATACTATAGATACCCCGATTGAAGGGAAAGGAAAAGGGATTATGGGTACTTCACCCTCAGCTTTGAAAAATATTAAGATAGTGGAAATTGAGCCACCGATAAATACAGATGTTTAGACAAATACTGAGACACCAGATAATACAGAGAATGAACAAAATAACATTGTACAAGATACTAACATTGAGGACAATTTTCCTCCGGATACAAATGTACAGGTTGAGGATATTTTTCCTACAAAGGAACCGATAGTTACACAGACTGCAACAAGTGGCGAAGCCACTGGTGCAAGTGAGGAGGTAATTAAGGATAAAACATCATAGGAATCCAGTAGGGTACCAATTGTTGGCCCATCATTATTGATAATTGACACTTCTCAGGTAGAAAAGAAAACCATCACATAAATGAGTCCCACTGAACTAATGATGATGGCTGCTCAGAAACTGATTAAGGAGGGAACCACAAACAAGGGGATTATAGATCAATCAATCACTGTTCTACACAGATTGGTCCCAGAGTGTAAGATTGAAAATAAAGAGAGCTCTTCTAGCAAGCTTAAGGTAATCACTGAGCACATATCAAAAGACTTTCAATCCTTACAACAAATCTCTAACTGGAAAGCATCAGAAAGATTTACTCAGGCTAAGAGAGTCGTTTTTTATCAGGTAATTGAGATAGAGAAGAAAAATATTGAGGAGAGGCTAATTCTAATAGAAAATTATTTGAAACAATGTACAAATATATATAGGGTGTGTTGCAATACTAAAACACTTACAACAAATGTAGATAAAAAGATAAAAGAGATATAGGAAAAATTTGCTAGTATTGCTAACTCTTTTGATGGACTAATTTCATTGACTACATCAATTGATGGTCAAATTTTAATTTTGGAGAATCAAATTTCTTCTCTTGAGAAGGAAAGAGATAAAATAATTTGGAGAGCCAGAAGTCTGAGAGGCTTGGTGAGTCCAAGATTGAATTCATTGTGTACATAAGAAGGAATGCATGGATATGTTGGGAAATCCCACACTGGCAGAGGTAAATGAGAAAGAATCTTTTGCACATTTATTGAGTGGTCTTGAATCTATTTTCGGCACATTCAAAACCAACTGGGATACTTATGTGGAGTTACTGGAGAAAGTTTATCCGAAAATTTTGAAATTGGTCAAGCTTCGATAAGATATTTTTGGAGGTATTTAGTGTACAGTTCTTATTCTTTGACATTCTTTTTACAATTTTTTTGGGCATTGATGTCAAAGGGGGAGTAATATAAATGTGAAAAATAATTAAAGGGGTTGCATACATTAGGGGGAGTTACAGAGTTTTGGAGTTTTTGGAGATATGGAGTATTTTGCATATTCAGCTTAGGGAGAGCAGGGCATGATGAAACTGACAGATGAAACCTTGATCATTTTTCACATGAGTGTTGCCATCAATTCCAAAGGGGGAGATTGTTGGCAATTGACACTCTATTGTTGGTTTCACTATGTTTTCATTGATGGCAACATGATTTTATGTTCCGGCTTCATATGGTGTACCGACAAGCACTTCACAGATTCTACACCGACACCGGCAAGTCAAAAGGATTTCTTTGGTCACCGGCAATACAGGCCGACATGGTATAGAAAAGGTTATCGGTATTGGAGGCTAACATATCTTGGATCCAACATTGGTAATTTGTTTTAATGTTTATACATTTGTGATATATGGCCGACATGTAATCTGATATTGTATATATCTTTGTAAGCCGACATAAGGCATAAATTTGTATAGGGTATATAGGTCAGTTTGATTAGATCATTTTGAATGGATGTAATGGATGATGATGCGAATGCAATGTAATGTGAAATTACTTAGAGAGATTATGTATGTGATGAATTTATTGTAAGGGTTATTCCGGTAAAGGGTTTAGGGTTTCAGATCAGAACAGACGGAGCTTAAACCAGAATTGTATTCTGGCATAGAAGATGCTATCTTGGCAATTCACACTTCTCCAGATTGTTGTCTGGAATTTTATGTAGTCAGTGAGGCTCCTATTGTGATTGAGCAATGTGCTCTAGGTTGTAAGTCTTTCTGCAAGTGCAAGCCCATCATATTTTGTAATATCTCTTCATATGGCCAGTGGATTGATATTGTGGGTCACAAATCCCACCGTGGTTTTTCCTCATTGAGGTTTTCCATGTATAAATCTGTGTGTTATAATTCTCATTTATGTGTTTGGCTTATTGGTTTATTAACTTCTTTCAATTATGTTTATACCAGTAATACCTGTTGGTGTATGAATGTTTTGTTAAGGCTAAAATCTACTATTCTGGTATAACACTGATTCACCACCCCCACCCCTCCTCTCAGCGTTATTGGTTTCCAAAAGAGGACAATTTTTTTATTTATTTAGCAGACCCAGAAGGGTTAACCCGGGTAGGATTCATTTGAGGCTTTGGGGTTGCTTTAGAATCAACCAATTAAATGATGATTGTTCCTTTAATGATTTATAATATTTTGATGTGTGCATTTATGGTACTATAAGCTCTAATTTTGAACATGAAATTTATGTTAAATTATAGAATTATAAATGTAGATTGCTTGGACAAACATGATCTTAATGCTAAATTACAAGGTGAACATGCTTATTAAAATAATATAAAGATGATTTACAATATTTTTAATGATTGTTTATTTTAAATCGAATTATAATAATTTAAAGTGTTTTTACATGTAACTATAACTTCAGAAAAATTGATGTTTATACCATTACTTTCAATGTTAATTTTAGGGCTAAACATCTTCCTTAATAAATTTTATTATTTTGGGTTCTCTCTATTTTTTTAATTATACACTACACTCTTGAAAGTTTATTGTTTGAAGTTTGAAGTTATTTACTTTCCTATTTATTTTGAATTAACACTTGAAATATTATAAACAAAAGAGATAGAGATATAATGATATTAATAATGTTAATAATATTATTATTACCAATGTATTCATATTTTTGGCTTTAGTCATACTTAATATTTTAATGAAGGTTTTTTATTTTAATTGATTTTTATTAATGTATGGTATGTTTGCTTGGTAATGTAATTTTAAAAAAATTGGTATTAAAACATTGCTTTGAGTAAATTAATTTTAGGGCAAAATATCTTCTTGATAATTTTTATTATTTTGTGTTTTCTTTATCATTTTAAATTATACACTATATTGTTGAAAGTTTTGTGTTTTGACTTTAAATTAGTAGCCAAACTTCTCTCCAAATCAGATTTTCCATTTAAAAATTACATTATGCATATCTAACTTTACATGCAAATATTTTAGTCGATAGGTTATACATTGTGGGCATTGCCCACTAGAATTTGGTATTCTCACATGAGGAAATTCCATGGTTCTTGTTAGCCCAAGACAAATACACAAAAGACGCAATTATTTTAAACTGATTGAAGCATGTCATTATAGGAGAGAAATAGGAAACTAACAAAATTCATTTTTATTTATTGTGAACTGATTAAAACAACAATTGTACAAAGCTTGGTTTTAGTTCATCTTATTTAAAAATTCTTACAAACTCTCTCCATTCTTTGTGGTTGATTTTGTTACATTTTGTGCAGATTCATAATGTATATTTTACTATCGACATAACTATTACACCTTCTTTTGGTGCAAGTGTTAGTTATTAGACCATCTAGCTATGACTATATCAATCTACTTAATTTATGTGGTCCCCATTGCCTAAATCATAGGATATCATGTAGTGCAAGAACACAAGCTATCTTTAAGACAATTCCACTCAAAGCAACTAGTTGTACATCATGCTGAAATTAGAAAAGCTAACTATGAACCCTACAAATTCCCAACCATAAACAAAAGAGATTCATAACCATTTCAACACCATATCAAGAGAACACTTCCTCAAGAATACATAAACCTGCAACAAATAAGAACAAACACAAAATTGCATTCAAGAGACACTTGATTCTCTTGTTCCTCTATCTACCAATATCCTATATTTGGTTATAATTGCTCTCAGATTTGTAGCACAATGCACAAGTGGCTATGGAAGAATGAGGTTGGTTGATTGATAAAAGATTGGAAATATGAGGATTGTTATTAGTATCAAAAGATCAAGTATGCAAAAGACTTTGAAATAGCATTACGACGTCCAAGTTTCAATAAGCGGGAGAGAGAGAGAGAGAGAGAGAGAGAGAGAGATTTATAAGTGAGAGGGGAAATTAATTTATAGGAGTCCTCATTGGAGAAATCAAGTTGTCGGAGAAATGTAGGATAAAGAAGGTGGTTGGAGATAAGCATTTGTCCCACATTTTCCAAGTGAATTTAATTGGTGGGGGGTGGAAGGGGATAAATAGGATGAGTAATGGAGATTAGGGATGGATTTTAGATAAATTAGGTAAATTGATGAATTAATAAGGAAATATTAATGAATTTAATTAAATACATAATATATATTTAATAAAATAGAATAATTATGATAAATATGAGGACAAATTTATGTGTCTATACTAGTAAATTTAGCAACTCCAAACCATCCAATAAATATAAATCATGAAAATGGACAATGGTGAAGAGGGTAGAAAACTTCATGTTTATTCAAGGAGTAGCAAAGAATATTTGAACATGAGTATTAAGTAATTGTACAATTTAATACACTAACATTCCCTCTTATTAAATATTCTTCTTGAAAAAGTACCCTTGAAATCTCAAATTTTACCTTGCCAAGGGACCCCACCTTAAATCTTACATCACACAGAAAGAACTTGTTGATTACACAAAACAAAAACACATTCTCAAGAAGATTTTCTTTAGAAAAAATAAATTCTAAATTAGGTGGAACTTCATCAAGTTGTCTTGTAACCCTCATAAGGGTTTAGCTCTAGCATGAATTTTCAATTTCTTAGAATCTCCTTGAACTCTTGAATCAAAGATTATGAATTATTGGACAACAATTCATATTAAGTTGAGGTCATCAAGGTCTATCAAGTTGTTTCCTAACCAACATAAGAGTATAATTCTTATTAATAAACTTGTAAAATCTTTCGACAACAATCCATATTGAGTTCACCAAATCCTTTACCTATTTTTAAAAAGAAAACTTCACAATATATGCATTTTTCAATCTATCAACATAAAAAAGGAAAGAAAAAAAATGAAAACAAAAATATATGATTTCCATGCAATATACCATCTCAAAGTGAGAAGTTGAGTTGAGATGTTGAAAAATTCTCCATCTTTTGGTGCTAGTAACCTCCAACTAACCTTGTTATCCTTTATAGATAAATCTTTGGAGGTCTTATCACGATTTGCAAAGATGACCCCAAATATTTCAATTCAAATGAAACTTTAATAGATATTGTATAATACTTTTCCTTCTATTTAGTTGTTAGACTATATCCTTATAGATTGCATAAATATCTCAATGAAAGCTGCAATTGAAAATCTTAAGCTTTTCGTAGTATCATACATTTGCAATTATGACCAAAATATGAAGAACTTCTAAAGAATCAACACTATCAAAATAGCTAAAACCCTCATCTATACATCTATAAATTGGGATAGACAAATAACGTGATCCCTGCAAAGTACATTGGTAAGATCAAGTGGGAAAATTCTATAGGTTACTGTTAGAACACTAATAGGCATCATTATTGTGGCAACTCGACAAGTCACATCGAGCCAAAACCTAGATCTTTGAAAATAAAGAATTTGAGGATGAGACAAAATAAAATAAAATGTCTGGATTAAAGGTATTAGAAAAAAAAAGATTCAGAATTTATTGATGATCAAAGAGATGCTGAAGATGTAGACGTAGGTGAATGAGAAGGGTGTCAAAAGGGTGAACCATAGTGTTGTGAAGTCATTCTCGCAGGATGCTTCTCCAGATACTTCTTCCTTGATGAAATAATCCATCCCTCTATGTGAAGATTGGAAAGACCAGTTGCTTCCTTCATACTCATCGATTAAGTGGAAATGAATGTGAAGGCCATCTAGATCAAAATCGCTTCTTCACAAGACTACTACTCCATTTCACCTAACCAGCAAAGCATGTTTGAACAGGAGTATCGCACGGTTAATACAATTGTATCTGTATAACCACAGGTAACTATACAATATAGTACGCTCATAAATGGAAAATAATTGGACCAAGTTGTACATGAATGATGTAGAGAGAAAAAGACTCATTTTAAACTATATATAAAAAAATGTTTTATTAAATTAGTATCTAAGGTTAGGCAAGAAGGATGCAATTAGAAAATCATAATGAAACACAGACCAAAATAAAAAAAAAAAATTTATTTAAATCAATTAATTGATTCAACTACAGTTAATGAGAACAAGCATGTACATCCGTACTAAAATTTGACTACTTAATATCTTCATTGCAATGATATCTTTGGACTCTTAAAACAATCTATCATCTCTACTAAAATCAGATTATTGGAATAATATCTTTGAACTCTTATAACAATCTATGAGGTAGTTTAAAAAGTTTAGTATTCAATTATGTAATATAAGTTCATTAGATCATAGAGAAGAAATTATTTTTTTAATATTTTATTATGACTATGTGCATTGGTATCCATTAGATTAAAAATATATTACGCGTATCCACAAAAAATATAGGGGGCACATGGTCACTCCTCCAAGTCACATGGGCAATGTTCAAAACACAGAACCAACATCACACAGGCAGAGCCTGGAAAGCAAGAAAACAATGAAACAAAATAAAAGTCATGAGGGCTAAGCCCAGGTAGAATAAAACTATGACCAACTTAAGCAGCAAGAGCAACACCAGACAATGACAAAGGAGGATCCTTATCATCCAGCTTTGCCCATACATTAGCGGGGTCCAAGGTGACATTAGGTAAGGACCACCCATTGTCAACATTTGTCTCTCCCTGTTCTTTATCTTTAGTTCACTTTGGCAAGATAGCCAAATCCAACTGAGGGAGCCACTTTGAGGATTTTGGCCACCCACCACCACCACTAGATGAAGGTCAACCATAACCACCACCAGAAGACAACCCTACACCACTCGAAAGCCACCCAAAGGTAGAACTCCCACACGAAGGACAAGTGGAGCATTGTTGAGGTTAGCCACCCTTGCCACCAGAGTGGTGATGAGGGGCCTAGGATCTTGGTGAGCGAGAAAGTCAAGTAGATAAACTCCAACATTGACGGCCACAAGATGGAGACCAGCCATGGGAGGCAGAATTATCCCGGGGCAACCTGAGAATAGTGCACGGGGCATTACCCCAATGCTCAAGTAGGTCCTAAAGGTGAGAGACCTCCAAAGCCACTTTGTTCACTTGAACTTGAATCTACAACATAAAATTATTACAAATAGTGTCTTTAGTATAAAACCAAGCAAAAGTATCAATGGAGTTGTGAGCAAAAATAATAGCCTTTCTACCTTTCCATAAAGCAAAGAGGATCTCCACATTGAAAGCATGCCAAATTTGGGTAAACTTGAAAAGGATGTGAAGCTAGTCCCCCAAAAGAACCATATACCAAGAAAAGGGTTTGCGGAACGAATCCTTTTAAATATTTAAATAAAATAGAAAATAATTTAGTTTTCTTGTTATTAGAGTCACTACTTCCATCACAAGATTTTAAATATAGGCATATGTTATGTTATTAAACACATAATTACTCCCAAGGATTAATTGCATTTAATCATAATTAAACAACACACAATACATGTTTATATTATTATTAGGTCTAGTAAATTAAATTCATTGACAATGAAATTGGTTATTAGAAATTAATTGAATGGAGCATTGCAAGTGGTAACATATACATATAGACATTTTGCATTATTGATTTTCATATTTGACAATACAAATATTTATTGATTCAATATTTTTCACTTTTAATCACTCTCAGTGGGAGATAGTCACCTAAACAAAACCTAATTATATTGTTATTAGAGACACAACTTTCAATACAAGAATTTAAATACTAAAATTTATGTACTTGATAAATATAAACATGTGCTATGTTATTAAAAACATAATTACTCCTTCCAATTAATTTTATTCCATTATTATTAAAGAAAACATTTCAAATAGTCAATTATTATTATTAAAGAACACATAACATGTGATTATATTATTATGTGCCATGTGCTATGAAATTGATAATTATAAAGAAACTTATGTAAAATTAAAAAAAAACTAATAAAATTAATTGTATAAATCATGCCAAGTGGAATCACATACATTTTTGCCTCGTTTACACTAAAATATTTTCATTATACCTTAGATTAACGTGTAGACAGTCTACAAAAGATCTGGTATAGATTGGGAAGCTCCCGAAATCTTCTTAGATTTGAGAGTTTGCCTGGCCATCGGTTTTAATACATTTGACAACTGAACTTCCTGATCTTCACAGTAACAAAACATGGCTCTAGTTGTGATCCATCTTCCACGATGGATGTTTACTATAAAATATAATGCGAGTGTGAGTTGGAGATACTAAGCCGATACATATGCTGTCAAATTGAAGGACAAACTAATCCGATAGCATTATACTATTTCTCAATAGGCACGCTTGAATCGACCAAACTTCCGGTGCCCAGCTATGTTGCAGGGAAATTTTTTAAACAGGCAAGTTTTCCACGTCTATAAAGACAATGAATGGATACCAACTGTGAAGTGAAAGTGCAGAAGCAGTGAATGCAATGGAGTTGCAAGTGAACGAAACAGAGTTGCAAGTTAAGTGTGGGGAAGTTGTGATGGTTCGCCCATGTTTTCCCTCGCCTAAAACAACTCTCTATCTTTCGAATTTGGACGACCAGCCCAAGTTAAGATTCATGGCTCGTCAGATTGTTGTATACAAAGTTGGCTGCAATTCCAATTTGTTGGGTGATCCAGCAAAAGTAATTCGTCAGGCTTTGTCCAAAGTATTGGTGCATTATTATCCAATTGCAGGGCGTCTGAGAAGCACCCACAATGGAAAACTTCAAGTGGAGTGTAATGCAGAGGGAGTTCCATTCATGGCTGCCACTTCCCATAATACTTTGTCTGTGCTCGGAGATTGTGATGACCTCAAACCATCATTTCATCAACTAATTTCTACAATTCCTTTCGACGCAGAGAATGCGAACATTTATCCTCTCGTTCTTCAAGTAACTCTCCCCTCGTCTCTTTCTTTCTATTTTGTTCATTTTAAGTTTTTTTTGCTTGATGCCCATGATCATAACTTGTTGGTAAAGTTGTTGCAATTTCTGGATTAGATTGTGTATATATTTTTTAATCATTAATGTTTGGGATAACATTTCGTAATCTATCATCAGAATGATAGAGAGCGTCATCAAGATGATAGAGAGCATCTCTATCATTCTGATAATAGATCACGAAATGTGATCCGAAACATTGATGATTAAAAAATATACACACAATCTAATCCAGAAATTACAACAACAATATCTCTTGAATTGTAAAAAATTTTCTATGTTAATTTGTTGGTAAATCTTAAACATTGAAGACATTTTGTTCATGTCTTGTTATTTGCATTCAAATTTTGCCCTAACCTAGCGAAGGGAATGTGCATGTTCTTGTTGCTCAGAATATGCAGATTCGTTTATGTGGACATGCATGTTTATTATTTAATATGAGATTAGAAAGAATTTGATTTTGTTTTATTTATGTATAATAATTTAGGGTTTGTATAATGTAGGTTACTCGATTCAGTTGTGGCGGATTTGTTTTGGGATACGGTTTGAATCACAGTATATGTGATGGATTGGGAATAGGACAGTTTTTAAATGCTCTTGGAGAAATGGCGAGAGGATTTGATAAGCTCTCAGTGCAACCAATATGGGATAGAGAATTCCTCAAGCCAAGAAATCCACAACATGTGATGTTTCAGCATTCAGAATTAGTTACAGATAGTTTCATATCTTCATTTCATGAACATGAGGAATTTGTTCATTACTTTTATTTCTTGGATTCCAAGAGGATAAAACAAACCAAGCAACTTCTTATGGAAGAGTGTAATGAAAACTTCTCTTCATTTGATATTGGGGCAGCGTTGGTTTGGAGGGCAATGACCAAGGCTTATAAGATCTCAGACAGCCAGAATGTGAAGCTTATGTTTGCAATGAATTCAAGGAAATTATTCAAGCCACCAGTCCAAAATGGATATTATGGTAATTGCTTCTACCCTGTATGTGCAACGGCTAGAGCTGAAGAACTTCATAGTATTTCAATTTTGCTGGCAACCATGACTATAAAGAGATCAAAGTTGTTATTGAGTGATGAGTATTTGAGATCAGGAATTGACTTTGTAGAGACCAGTAGACAGGT
Organism: Cryptomeria japonica; assembly: GCF_030272615.1. Lineage (NCBI taxonomy): Eukaryota > Viridiplantae > Streptophyta > Pinopsida > Cupressales > Cupressaceae > Cryptomeria > Cryptomeria japonica. The sequence continues at coordinate 618,332,257 of NC_081415.1, forward strand.
ATTGAATGAACAAGTGCATGTACCAATGAAGAATGTTTTGATTATGAGTGATTGGAGATTTCTAGGGTCTAATACTGTGGATTTTGGATGGGGTTACTCGTCAATTGTAAGTCCAATAGAATGGAGTGGATTTTTCCATGCAAATTTTGTTCTCTTACTTCCACCTCCAAAGGGTAAGGATGGAATAAAGATATTGGTATGCATGCCCCAAACAACATTGAAATTGTTTGCAAAGGAAATGGAAGTAGGAATTCTTGCCAACTCTATGAAAAAGGACTCTCAAAGAAGCTTCCTTTAAGATGTTGATCATGAATTTGGAAATTTGAATTTTGTTTATGTAAATTTGGAATACCATTTTAATAATGGATTTATAAGATTTAAATTTTATGTATATCTTTAAAATTTTATGAATTGGGGTGTCTTAATTCCTTGTCTAATAATTAGTATATATATTTTTTAAATTATTAAAATATCATAATTCTCTCATCAATTATACATTATTTTTTATTTGATCAATATGATTGTCTATAATTTCTTTATTGCTTAAATATTCAAATAAATAAAAAATCATTATTAAAAATTATATTGTATTTATACATTCTAATCATCATTATTGCCTTCTAAATTAAAAAATATTGGTAAATCAAGATTAACAAACTAAGTCAGTCTATGATGAAATTTAATCATTCAACTACAATCAATCTTGTTTGAATTTTAAAAATTTATGTCACTACATTTTCAAATTAATGAAAAGAAATACATATTTACTTTTTCTATATTATTTAATATTTAACATCATTAAAAGTGAGGAAAGAAGGCAAGAAGATTATTTTTTCCTAGAGATGGTAAAAACTTAATAGATGAACAAATAAAGAAATTAATATAATCATAATACATTAATATAGGTAGAGTGAAAGAAATAAAAACAATATAATTAAATTTTATTTTATAAAGAAATATTTTGAAAAATAAAGGTGTATGTCAATACATATGCAACTATCATCACATTATAATGTAATATATAAAGATTAATTTAATAAGTCATCAACATAATTATTTATATCTAAAATCAATTATTGTTATTGTATTCACAATTCTAATATAAACTTATTTTTTGAGAATTTCTTATATAATTGTCATTCTATTTTTAGTTATATAAATTTATTTTTTATAAAGAAACATATTATAATTATATAGCAACAAAAAATAAATGCATGTGTGTTCATAATAATTTCAAAGCAAATTTGGAGTATTAAATATTTAGTTTTAATTATTAAAATCTTAGGATTACAAATAATATAATAATATAATTTCAATTAAAGAGATGAGATTTGAAATATTATATAATCATACTATTTAAAATGACAAAGAGGATTAGGTAGGTTATTTTAGACATTTAAATTTCATCACCTCCTAAACATCACATCTAACATGTCCTTATTACCATTCCATCGCAATTCTTCTTTTTGTTTGAATATTAAATATTAAAAGTATGTAGTTGTTTAAATACTTTTTTTTAAAGTATGAGCCACATATTATTTTTTATTAAATTAAGTTTGGCAAGGGACACAACCCTTTACGGATCAGACAAATTACATTAGACACCCAACAAGAATAGAAAAGTTTCACCATGGTAACTCAACAACAAAACAACACCGTTGAAACAAAATAGAAAACCCTACTAAAATTTTGAACAGAGGCCAAAAAGTGGGCCCAAAGGAGTGAATTAAGCTCTCTAATTTGGAAGGGAGCGAACCTTTTTCTTTTCAATGCACAACCATCCATGAAGAGTCTTTGTCTTGAGAGTCAAACATACTAGTGTTATTTGAACCCTTCAAGGGCAAGGCTCTATCTGAAAGCCAAGTTGTCAAACCCAAAATAGGAACCTGGCAATTTGGGGAGAGAGAATCTAGGACCATCAAAGGAATAAGCCTTGTACTTGAGAGAAATCCTAAGGGATCCTACAAAACATCAATCAAGTGAGAAACAATCACTAGAGGGATTGAGGGTTCCTGGGAAGGGGCCACAAGGGAAGAGCAACCACAAGCCATAGAGGTGGGGATAACGATTGAGGAAGGGAGCTTTGAAGCTGTCAAAGAGTATGAAACAAAGTTAGTAGGAAAAACAATAAGATGATATCTCTCAACATCCTATACCAAGTAGGAGACAAACGAGGATAAGGCATGCGCAAGCGGGAAGAGGCAAGATGACCAGTAGAAAAGAAGCACCTACAACAAAACGTGAGCCCTTTGTAATCCCAATATTGTTGCCACTAAAGTAAACCAACCTTGATGGAATATATAAGCCAAAAGTGACTTAGAGAGGTCCAGGTCCACCAGGATTTGTGCAAAGGAGTTGTGGGAGAAGAGACTACTGTTAGGATCAACATTGATAAAGCGGCCAAAAAAATAGCAATGGATTCAAAGGAAGCCTGGCAATTGAAATGAAGAGGGAGGTGTGGAAGCCTAACCCACATAGGGGAGACTTTAATCAGGTTCGTAAGGGGATTGAAAGAATGGGTCCAAAGACAAAGAGCTAAGGATGGGAATCCCATGACCAAAGGCCCAAAGATAGAATAACTTCTTCATCCTCAGTGTCATCAAAACAAACAACATTAAAACCCTAAGCACATGGGTATATTTCTAACTTATCAAACATTAGAGTTCGAGTGGGTTGGAATCTAGGAGTCAAGTGCTAGAAGATATGGTCAAAGACAGTTGACATGGCCAATAAGAGTATATTTCTCAATGTATGCAATGCAATCTAGAATCTCCTTACTGAGGATCATCTCTAGGATCGTGGAAGCATATGAAAAGCATTTAACTAGAGGAGTCAAAGAGCTATTAGGGGATTTCTTGAGTTGGTCTATAGAGGAACCTTTAAAGAGAGAGTTTATTGAAGCATTCGCCATGGAGGTGTCAGGTTGGATGTTCTACGAAGAGGGCATATCAAAAATATCCACAATAAGTTTGCATATCAAGAAACCTTTCGTAGGAGAGTCATTAGCATGGGAGACGACGCAACCTGCCATGACTAGGATACTGTAATTTGAAGTTTGGGAGTGGGAGACCATGGGTAGGAGGGATGTGGAACCTATCAAATAAAATATTTAGAATAGATGAGACACATATTATTAAAAGATTAATACAACTAATTTAATAAATTAAATGAATCATATAACTAAGGAGGAAGCAGCCAGATCGATGAAGTTGGCCAGATGGAGGAGAAGGACAAGCCTCCGGATATTCTACAAGCTGACGGTACTCTGCCAGAGAATAATGTGGGTCCTGGAAATGTGGTTGGGGGGTCCAGCCCACGTGAAGCGGTTTGTGAGAGTGGACAAGAAACTAGAAAGTGGTCAACCCTCTTTGGAACTAGACCTTTTGGGAAATCTTCCTTACCTCCTGTCAAGAATATATCGGATCCGAATGGAGGTAAGTTTGTCATCTCTATCCCTGAATCGGTAGTGGATCATAACATAAGTAGCATGTCAAACTCTTTGGTGGGTAAATTTATGGGACCACGTCCAAACATTAAGGTTTTTAGGGCCTATGTTAAACGGAAATGGGCTTTGAAAGGTAATGTTGAAGTTTCGGCTCTACCCAAAGGTCTTCTCACCTTTGATTTTTCATGTGATGAAGACAAAATAAGGATCCTCTATGTTAACCCTTGGTTGCTTGGAAAGACAACTCTGGTCCTCCAGAAATGGCATCCAAATCTAAATATGAGTTATTCTCTTCTGGTGCAACTCCCAGTTTGGGTTAACTTACCAGGTCTACCTCTTGAGTATTGGGCAAAAAGTATTTTCTCAGGTATAACAAGCTCTTTTGGTGAGCTCCTCTCAATAGATCCAGTCACAGCTTCTAGAAGGAGGCTCACTCATGCCATATTTTGTGTGGGGATCGCCCATGATGCATATATGCTCGAGTAGATAGATATTGTGTCAAAGTTGGGAACTTGGAAACAACAGATTGAATACGAATCCATCTCCTTTGCTTGCTTCCACTGCAAAAAAGCAGGTCACTGGGCTAAACATTGTCCTCTCAAGCCCAAAGGGGAGAATAAGAAAGCCAAAACTATAGTAGAAAGTAAAAAGGCTCCAGAGAAAAAGGTATGGCAAGTCAAAAATTTAGAAAATAAGGAAACTGACCTAGTTGATATCAACTATTTTGGACCCCTGGGGGAGAATAAGGAAGTGGTCTCCTCAGCCTCTATCTCTAATCATCTCCCCCTCCAAGAAGCTCTGAGGAAGGAACGAATGAAAGCAGACAACCCCCTAGGAGGGCAGATCCGAAGAGAGGAAATAATAGCTCAGAATGAATCTTCTAAAGAAAATACCCAGATGGTAATTGCTGACACCTTGGCCAGTAAGGAAGCTTCCAGTGAAGAGGATCGAAAGGATAAGGATATTAAGGAAGTGGAACAATCTGAGGAAGGGGAGATCACTGGTTCACAAGAAGAAAAGGCTGACTCTTCCCTTCTCACAATCAGTTCTGATTTGCAAGAGGCTCAGAAATGTGCTATATTGGGTCTGAACCTTTAAGATTCAAATCAAGCCTCTAAAACAGTCAATAACTCTTCACATGATTCCAAATCACCTAAATGGGGTAATGAAGAGGAAATTTCAAGAATCCTTAGTAATCTTGAAGTGATTTTTGAGAAAGAAGTCGAATGGAAAATTCCAAAACACAGGAACAAAAAAGGATCCACTCCCTCTGCTGCCCAATTAAGGAAGTCTAGTAGAATTTCTCAAGTTGATGTAGGGTATGTCTCCTCATCCCCAGGACAACCTTCAAACCACAAAGTCAGAGATAAGGAGGCCAGCAAGAACATAGCAGATGGGACTCAGAGGACTCTGAAGGAATTAGGAATTGGTAAGTAATCATGAAGATTATTTCTTGGAACATTAGGGGACTTAATAATCCCCTAACAAGCATGAAGATTATTTCTTGGAACATTAGGGGACTTAACAAGCATGATATTATTAGGAATATGATTAGGGATAGTAAACCTGGTATTTTTCTTATTCAAGAAACTAAGATGAGTAGAGATAAGGTTGAAGCTTTGAATTTATTTAAATCTAGGAGCATTTGTGGTGGTAGCTTGGAAGGTGCCTCTAGAGGCATTGCAACAATCTGGAATCTCAATAGTGTTAGAGGTCAAGTTCCTATTCAAGAAAGAAATTTTCTTGCATTAAATTTGAGCATTTAAAAGATGAAACCTCTTGGGTCCTCACAAACATTTATGCTCCTAACACCTTGAAAGCCAGAAGCAATTTTTGGAAAAAACTTATGGAAATAAGGGACAGCTTCAAGAACCTCAGTTGGCTGGTCATGGGAGACTTCAACACCCCATTGAGAGAGGAGGAAAAATTTGGTGGAAGCCCTTCTCAATTGGATAGCAGACTGGCCCCTCATGGATTTTATAAACACTCGGGATCTTAATGATGTGGAGATGCAAGGTTTCAATTACACTTGGACTAACAAGAGGGCTAGAAATGACCTTATTCAAGTTCACCTTGATAGGGCTCTTATTTCTGATGATTGGTACAAACACTACTTCTGTTCTTTGTCTACTCACATTCATGTTGGGTCTGACCACTATCCCATAACTCTTATTGCTGACCCCATAAATAGGAGAAGGCATTTTCCTTTTAGGTTTGAAAAAATGTGGACTTTACATCTGAATCTTACCCATAAAATTCAGGAATGGTGGAACATTCAAGTTGAGAGTATTGTCATGTATAGAGTTGTGAAGAAACTTAAAAGCATAAAAGACAACATAAGGACCTGGAATAAATCCAGATTTAGGAATATTTTTGAGGCCAAAGGAAAAATTCAGGAAGGCCTCAATAAAATACAGGTCCAAATCCAGAAGGATGGATTCTCTACTGTGACTATCGTTGAAGAAAATGGTATCCTCAAAAGATACCATGAAATCATTGCTAAAGAAGAACCTTTTTGGAAGCAGAGGTCTAGATGTATTTGGCTGAAGAAAGGAGATAAGAATACCAGATTCTTCCATAGGTCGACAATAAAGCATAAAGCGGCTAATAGGATCAAAAAACTGATGGTGGACAATGTGGAGCTCGTTAAGGAGGAGGAGATAAGAAATGAGGCCAAAAGTTTCTTCTCTGCTCTTCTTTGTAGGGATCAAAGCTTGGATGATGATGTTCAAAATTCCTTCCTTCAGAACATTCCTTGCCTTATTGATGAGTAGAATAATGCTTTCTTAACTTCCATCCCATTGAATTTGGAGATCACAAATGCTGTCTTTTCTTTTGAAGGCAACAAAGCCCCTGGACCTGATGGCTTCCCTATGTTCTTTTTCCAAGAGTTCTGGGATATTATTGGGAAAGATGTCTCCAGTGGGGTTAAAGAATTTTGGGGGGCTAGAAAACTTTTGAAATAAATTAATGGCACCTTCATTTCCTTAATCCCCAAAATTCAAGGTGTTGACTCCATGGATAAATTCAAGCCAATCAGTTTATGCAACTCTTTTTATAAGATAATTTCCAAGGTCCTAACCTCCAGACTCTTGAAAGTCCTTTCTTCTTTGATCATTAATCAGCAAAATGGTTTTGTGCCAGGAAGGCAAATTCTTGATTCCATCATAACTGTCCATGAGAACATCCATTCCCTTGTTTTGGCTAAGAAGTGGGGTTTTATTCTCAAGCTTGATCTATCTAAGGCCTATGATCGGGTCAATTGGTCTTTCCTCATGAAGGTCCTTTTGGCTTTTGGCTTCTCTAACAAATGTGTGGACCACTTCAAGCAACTTATCTCCTCTGCCTCCTTTGTTGTTCTTGTTAACGGATCTCCCTCCTCCTTCTTTAAAGCCTCCAGAGGATTGAGGCAAGGGGACCCCATCTCCCCTATCCTCTTCATAATTATGGTTGAATGTTTTGGTAGGTCCATGGAAAGCATGGTGACTAGAGGTATTTTTAAAGGTCTCCAACCCTCCTCTGCAAATCATACTTGCTCCCACTAGCAATTTGTGGATGACACCATCATTATGGGGGACTCAAGCATTTCGGAAGCTAGAATCCTGAAGGACACCCTTTGCAAGTTTGCATCTGCTTCTAGACAACTTATCAACTGGGTTAAAAGTGAAGTGTTTTTCATCAACACTCCTGAGTGAAGACAGCATAGAATCAGCAGAATTCTGGAATGTCAGATTGCTGATCTCCCTACCACCTACCTAGGCCTCCCCCTAGGAATTGCTCCAACTGATTCCTTTTGGAGTTCTTTGGTGGATAAATTTCAAAGAAAGCTTGTTGGTTGGAAAGGTGCTCTCTTAAGTTAGGCTGGAAAGCTACAACTTCTTAAAGCATCCCTTCAAAGCATTTCTATTTATGCCCTCAACTTCTTTAGAATTCCAGTTAAGTTTGCTGATGCTGTTGAAAAAATTCAAAAAAAAATCTTTGGTCTGGGGTAGAGGGAAATAAAAGAATGGTATTAGTGGCTTGGGACAAGGTTTGTAGATTGAAGAGAAAAGGTGGTTTGGGCCTGAGGAGAATATGGACCCTCAATGAAGCTCTTTTGTCTAAACAGGTTTGGAGATTGTTGCACTCTGACAGTGAGTGGTGTAAAATTTGGAGAAGTATCCTCTTTTGTCTTCTTCTCTTTTCTCTTTCATAAATTCTGATTTCAGTATTAATGGGTCTCATATTTGGAATCATGCCTCCAAGTGTAAAGACAGCATTGCTAAAGGGGTGAAATGGAGAGTTGGTAATGGTAGGAAAGTTAGATTTTGGGAGGATCCCTGGTTGCTTGATAAGCCTTTGATGGAAATACATGATTGGCCCCATTTGCTGCCCCCTGCAAAAGAGTCTTTGGTTCCTTGGTTGAGGGTTATTGGATAGATGATAAATGATAGAACATTGAAGGTATTCACCCTGACCTCATCAATCTCAAGAAACACTTGTCTTCTGCATGGTTGAACAATGAGGAAGATACTCTTATTTGGAAATTTGAACCCAAAGGCAACATTACTGTTTCTTCTATGTATGGAGTGCTATCTCCAACCCCCTCAGAGAACCTCTTTTGGTCTAAATCCTACATAAAGGGTCTTATCCCAAAGATCAATATTTTCTACTGGACCATCCTCCAAAACAAAATTTTGACTTTAGACAACCTAAAGGTTAGAGGTTTTATTACCCTTCACTACTTCAATTTGGGAAAGCTTTCTTAAGAATTTTTGTATGGAATGGGTGTTTCCTAACTCTATCCAAGATTTGTTCCATTCTTGGAGTTATCATTGGTCTAATCCCACTTTGAGATCTTTGTGGCATCTCTGTCTCCCTCACATCCTGTGGGGGATCTGGAAAGAAAGAAACAACTACATCTTCAAGCATGCTTCTCTCACCCAGGCTGTTGTTTTTCAAAAAATTCAATGGGCTATTGTGGAGAACATAAGGATCATTGGAGAACCATGCAATCCTATCAACCCCATGGAAACTCACATACTCAACTCCTAGAATCTGAAGAGAATTGTTAGTATTCATTCTAAACAAAGAAAGAGACTTGAAGCTAAATGGCACTCTCCCCCTCATGGATGGCTCAAAATCAACTTTGACGGAGATGCCAAAGACAATCCTGGCCTAGCAGGATGTCGTGCAATTCTCAGAGGTGAAAATGGCATTTGTAAGGAAATGATTGATGTTCCTATAGGTAGCCAAACTAACCACATGGCGGAAGCTATGGCTGCTCTCCAAGGTATCCTCTTGGCTAAAAGGTGGAACTGTCCCTATCTATGGATTGAGGGGGAATCTAATAATATCATTAAATGCCTTAAAGGAATTTCTAAGCCCTCATGGACTATCAACAACATAATAAAGGCTGCTAGAGATCTCATCAACACCTTCGATAAATGTTTTATTTCCCATATTTATCATGAAGCAAATGGTCTTGCTGAATAGGCAGCCAACGTGGCAGTCACTCATTATAATATGGTTACCTGGAAGGGTGAGGAGGATCTCCTTAATGATGTTAGATCGATCATTTTTGTGGATCGATATAACTACACTCCAAAGATCATAAATGGATAAAATAATGATTAATAGTATTACTTGGAGGGCTATTACTATTTACCATTGTGTCAGTACCATTAATGACAAGATGAATGTCACCTTTTCCCATGCTTTCTGGGTATTTGGGGTCTCTTTGAGAAATTTCTTTCCTGTAGCTTTCTACAACTCTCGGTTTTCTGTTTTGAACTATGAAACTATGGGAGGTAACAGGTGTCGCTATGAGCCCAAAAATTGTAAGGGGTGGAAACAAAAGGAGGAAATTTGGAGCATCTTGCAAAAGGGCGGGTTTACAAAGTATATGGAGAGACTCCATGGGAGGGATGCATAAATCACTAATTTTTTCTACAAAAATTGGAGGAAGGGCACCCTGAAGATGGGAGATCAAACTATCTCCATTGATGAAGACCTCATTTCTCAAGTAACGGGTCTTCGTAGGGAAGGAAGAAATTTCTACAGGGACAGAAAGCTTACAAAGGAGGCCATTGAGCGATACCCTGAAATGGCAAAGGAGAAGAAGTGCATGGTTAAGATAAGCAAGACCTATTACCCTCCTAGAGCATTTGTTAAGCCTTGGAGGGAGGTTCTATTTTCTATTATGTGATACATTACCTTGGATGGTAGATTCACCAAAGTGTATGGCTATCATTTTGTACTGCTCAACCATTTCAAGTATGATGAAAAAGTTAACATACCCTATTTCCTTATTTGTTCAATGAATGCTACTATTAAATCCCATAGAGAGAACCCTAAGGGAGATACAACCATACACCAAGGTCTTATGGTCTTAATCTATGACCATTTAAAAGCTAATCAAATTGCCTGCCCCCGGCCTTCTATCTTTGATTTTGAGGAGGAAGGGTCGGATTCTTATGTTTCTATGGGTGATGAGTCTGAAAGTGATTCAAAAAGTGAGACAGAGGAGAGTCTAGAAGACTCTGAAGTTGAACTTGGTAAGAAAATAAAACAGGTGAGCATTAAGTCGTCCTCTTCTAAGGGCAAGCAAAAAAGTAAAGAGAAGGTCTTCCAGATTCACGAGGAGGAGGAGGAGGAGGAGGTCTCTGAGGACTCTGAGAAGGATAAATCCCAGTCCCCTCGGAAAAAGAAAACTAAAATTTCGATTCAGAAAAGGAACAAATAGAAAAGGAAAGACAATTATGAGTTGGAATTGGAGGATAAAGTGCAGAGAAAGGATCCTGACGTCGACCAAAAAGTGGAGGAGGAGATTACAGGGGAAGGTTTCAATCAGAGGGTCGGTGGAAATACCAAACAGAGCACTAGTGGAGATGTTCCCAATAATGAACAGGCCAATGCTGGTGAGAAAACCCCCCTTTCAAATCCTCCTACCGAGGGTTTGAAAGGGTTTGTGGACACCCTCGATTGGTTAATTAACAGTTACAAGAAAGTTGTGGAGGATAATAAGAAGCTAAGCCACAGGGTTCAAATTCTGGAGACAATCAGTATTGGTGAAGGTAAATTTATGGTTGAATACGTTGATGACTTGAGTAAAACTGTTGCCAGAGTTGAAGAGATTAGAGATGCCTTCAACCCAAGGTTTGACCAAGTGGAGAAGGCCCTAGAAGAGATAAAATTCAATGACAATGCTATGGAGCAAAGAATGGCAGAAAGTGACAACAAATTCAACAAAATTGAAAAATGCCTTAGAAGCATTGCTAAACAAAGCCATAACATTCTGAAAGCCTCGGCAGACAACACCAAAATTCTTATCAGCAAGCTGGAGAACGAGAAGGATTCCCTGGAGCTGGAACTTGACATGGAAGGTATGGGAGAGGTGCAAGGACCTAGAATGAGGACCAGAGGCAAGAAGGAGGAGAAAAAGGCAAACACGGAAATTGAAGAACTGAAAGTTGCTTCGGCAAACTATGACCTACTAGTCACTAAGGCGGCTGATCTTCTTAAGTCTTTATAATTGTCATTTGTTTTTTAGGTCTTTTATCTGGTTTTTTCACTTTGTTGTTCCTTTCTTTTGTTGTTTGTTCGGTTTACTAGCCTTCTTGCCAGTCTTTTGTATGATGTTTCAATGTTGGTCTAGTTTCTCTATGTTGAACTATCTTATGCTCCTTTGTTAAAGGTTTCGGGTCCTTAAAACCTATTTTTCATATTAATCAGAACAATAATAAAATATAATACACAATAAAGAATACAAATATTACAAATAAATACACCAAATATTTAAGAAAAGTCTATAGACACAAAAATCATTTTTCTAAACATTGACTATTATTTTTCATTATACCATTATGATATTACCATTAATCATTAATGTCCGTATAACTTATTTGTCATTGCCATATTTATCATTACAATTTATTATCTCTTTTATTACCTTATCCATTAATTAATCAATCAAAAAAATAATATATTTAATAAATGTGAGTTAATTATCCATTTTTAATAAAATAATATTTTTTGAATTACCTCATCACATGATCATTCATTCATTTAATTAGTAACTTATTGTTTCTTCTTATTATCCATTTAAGAAATTAATATAATTCATTATTATCTTTTTAGGAGCTAATGGCTATAATTTTCATAACTAATTAAGTCATCTTCTCCACTTCTCTCAATTAATTTTACAACTAATTTAGTTAACTCTTAGTCTTTGATCAAATTATCACCATCATCTAATCTTTCAATAATATACAAAGTACCTCACTCCATTTATCATTTGATATCAAGTTTTTTATACATATACATATAGATATGCATATACATACATATATGTATGTACGTACATACATACGTACGTACGTATGTATGTATGTATGTGAGTGTACACACACATACATATACATATATTCCTTAGTTATTTATAAGCTAAACATAATAATTGCTTGACTATAAAAGTAAAGAAATAGAAAGAAAATTAAAACAAAAAAAAATGTTAAGAGTTTTTATTCTTGTCATTCTCTTTATTCTTCTTTACAAGACATATATTAGAAAACATACATAATTGATTCTATATGGAATGGTTTGAATAATATTTGAACTTTAGAAAACCAATACCAACTAAAATATCAATTTTCTTTTCAGAATATATACTCAAAATATTGCATATCCTATTAATGTGAATCTTGTTATGTGTGTGTGTCTATACTACATACATGCATACATACATATTTATGTGTGTATATATATACACATATATGTGTATATGTGTATATTTGTATATATATATGTATATGTTTGTGTAAATATATATGTACATGTATAAATATGTATACATATATATATGTGTATGTGTATGTGTATGTGTATGTGTATGTGTATGTGTATGTATGTACATACATATATATGTATGTATACATATGTATGTGTGTGTGGATATATATGTATGCATGTATATGTATACACACAAACATATGTGTTATATAGATACACGTGTGTGTGTGTGTTTAACAAACAATTAATTGATCTCATATATTACATGAATATATGCAAAATAAAATGTTAATTGACCTTCCACATCTCTTTGGCATACACATTGCACACCAAGATGCATTTGCTAATTTGGTCCTCTCCCCTTCTACATTCTTGATCTCCATGTCACTCTTATCCCTTCCTTTTTTAGCTATTCATTTTTTAGTTATATATTCTTAAGTTATCTCATCCTAACAATAGCTCATAAAATATGATATAAAATATCATTGAAAAAATATACATAATAAATCTTAATATCAACAAACTAATTTATGAAGGATATGTAGCATCATAAATTGTCACTCAACGAACCATTGATAACTCGACAACGATGGAGCATGCACGAGCTGTGTTGGTCTGTGCTAGGGCATTCGAGCCCTAGCCCATGGAAGGTTCATATTTGGTCATGCATAGAGGGAGAGAACTGTTATATGCTTCTGTGGGTGTGGCGATTTTGTTGTGGAGGTCAATGGCTGGTGGCAGGGAGGACTGTCATGAGGAGCTTGTTTTGAGTGTGGGTGCGGGGTGTGCAAGGCGGCTGGTATTTGGCGACAGCAGTGGGAGGAGCTCGAGGGGTGTGGAGGGTGGTGGCCTTTTTCTCCTCGTTACAAAGTTTGGGAGGAGTGTGCGGCTTGGGTGGAGGGTTCAGTGGGTAGGGTTTTGGGGTGCGAGTCTTCTTTGTGTCAGACCCTTCTCCTTTGTGATGTCTATTGTGGGGGGGGGAAGCCTCGGGGGACTCTCCCGATATGGATTTTTGAGGTGCATTGTACGCGAAATCCCTATCCCAAGGTATCAAGACCTTCGCTAATGATCTTTTTGTTCCGAATTCGGGGTTTACTAGGGTAGGTTTGTCCAATGGCTCTCAGATTTCAAATATTAATGGTTGTCTTGAGAGATGCAAAGAGGCCGAAATTGGTAATCCCACCTGAGATGATTGCCGAAGATGTTGAATATTTCTCAAAGTACTTGTTATATTGTAAATTTTTGGGGATGAGGGTTTCTCTATAGTTTTTGGAGAATTGGGCTCAGAGGACTTGGGCACCGGAAGGGGAAATGGATGTTATGTTATTGGCAAACAATTACTTCATGGTAACTTTTAATTGCATGGATGATCACAATAGGATCTTTGAGGGAGGTCCATATTTTTATAACCAGGTGGGGTTGTTCATCAAACCTTGGCATGCAGGATTTAACCCTTCGTAGGAACTCCCAAATCGGGTCCCAGTGTGGGTTCGCTTACCTCATTTTTTGATGGAATGTTGTCGGGAGGATGCGTTGAGAATGCTAGCTTCATTGCTTGGGAATCCTATTAGATCTTCAACACAAACCTCAGGGAGAAAGGTAATGACTTTTGCTCATATTTGTGTCGAAATTGATCTTAGTAAGCCTTTGCCAGATGCTATAGATATGTGTGCAGGCTCTTACTCTTGGGTCCAATAGCTTGATTATGAGACTTTACCTTTCTAGTTCCATCTATGGTCATTTGTAGCGTAAGTGCCCTAGGTCTAAATCGTCTGAACTTCAGCCTCAACAGTCATCCTGTAACCTAGATGAGGCTGATAAAGGAAAAGCTTCCATGTCTAGTGGGGTTGTGGGTGCTAATGGTTTTGTCCCGGTTAAGACAAAGAATAGGAACCGAGGGTCAAAAGAGGTCTTTGCAAGAGAGTCAGGAGGAGAATACCTTTAACAAATTTGAAGCCTTGGATGATCTTAGCCAGTAGAAGGTGAATCTGGGGATGATTCCTTTGGATCATAGTGCAGCAGGGTTGATTCCTGATAGTGTGAACTTGGTTACTACCCAGGGTCTATAGTCGGGTGGGATTCATCAGATGGAGATGGATCAGCAGGTAGTGGCTCAGATGGGACCCATCTCTAGTGTTGAAGGGAAGATGGTTGGTGGGGATGTTTCTCCTGCAGCACAAAATTTGGACTCTATTGGGGTTAATAGTAATAAGATCTCTTTACGTCTAGGTCTTCTTCAGAAAGACATTAAAAAAGGTGCAACAGAGAAGATTTCAAAGGTTGGCAGAAAGAAGGACTTGGATAAGACCAAATTGATGGGGGAAAATTTGGTTGAGTCAAGGTCAGTTAAGACCCTGGACTCTCATTTTTCTAATCCCCCTAAATGATTTTGCTATCATGGAATGTGAGGGGCTTGAACAATGGCCCTAGACAAAAAGTTGTTCGAGAGTTGATAAGGAATCATTCTCCTGATGTCATTTTCTTGCAGGAAACTAAATTATCTATGGAAATTATGTTGGGTTTGGTGCCAAAGCAATGGGGGAGAGGCGAATGTCAGTGTATTGGGGCATTTGGCTTCTCTGGAGGTGTGGCTTGTCTTTGGAACCTCTTGAGGATTCGTCCTATATGGTGGGTTTCTTCCAGATCATCTTTATCTGGGGTTGCCTTTAGTCCTGAGACTGGGGAATATATCTTGTTTACTAACATTTATGCCCCCACTAATCTTTAGGGTAAGCAAAATTTGTGGTCTCATATTACTTTTATGCGTGGGTTTTTTCCTTTCCATCCATGGATTATGGTGGGTGATTTCAATGCCATCTTAGAGTTGAGTGAGAAGAAGGGTGGTTTATGCGGTTGGAGCCTTCTTCCTTCCTTCTTCAAGATTGTATATCCACCTTGAATCTTGTTGACATCAAGCCTGGTAATGGTCTATTCACTTGGAACAATAGGAGGGTAGGGGAATATTGGATTGCGAAGAGGCTGGATCGCTTTCTGGTTTCTAGTTATTGGGTTGGTGGGGGGTGGTCCACATGCTTTGAGATTTTAGATTGGAGAGGTTCGGACCACTGGCCCATCAAATTGGTGTCTTCTTCTACTTGGGTCGCTCAAATTCCTTCATTCAAATTCCAGCTTATGTGGTTCTGTGATCCTTCTTTGTAGGATCATCTTGCAGAATAGTGGAAGAAAGGGAGGCCAACCTTTAGCACTGTTATGTACACTTTTTCCAAGCAGTTGCAATTTGTTAAGTTTCAGCTTAAATAGTGGAACCGTCAATGTTTCGATAATATTTTTCATACTAAGACAACTACTCAATTAGAGTTGAATGACATTACTAGAGAAATAAGAGAGCATGGATTGTCAGAAGCCTTGCTTAGGGAGGAAGACATGACGGTCAAGGTTTTAGAGGAGTGGGAGCTTAGGGAGGAAATCTACTAGAAATAGAGAGCTCGTATTGATTGGCTTCAAGCGGGGGATAAGAATATTGTGTTCTTTTTCAACTCAGTGAAAGCAAGAAGACATGGAAATTCTTTCCCTATTCTGGTTAACGATAGAGGTGAGCAGTGTTTATCTTTGCAGGAGATTTCTCGAGCAGCTAGTATTTCTGAACCCTTTTTAGTGAGGATTCTCAGGGGGAATCAGAAGCAGAGAATCAGGTTCTTTCTTGTATTCCTTCTCTACTTACTAGGGAGATGAATGAGTAGCTTATGGGTCCTATTTTGTTGGAAGAACTTGAGAAGATTGTTTTCCACATGAAAAAGGGGAAAGCTCCTGGACCAGATGGGTTTTTGATTGAGTTCTATCAAGAATCCTGGGATACTATCAAGTTGGACTTATTAGAATTAGTCCAAGAGTCCCAAAGGAATAAGCAGATGCTTTGGGCTTGGAATGCGACTTTCATTGCGCTCATCCCCAAGTGTGATGGGGCTGACCTGTTAGGCCAGTTCCGCCCTATTTCTCTTTGTAATGTGATTTGTAAGATTATTTCTAAGCTGATAGAGGAAAGGTTGAAGAATTGGCTTGGGGGTATCATCTCTGAGGAGCAGAGTGGGTTTGTGAAGGGTTATCAAATCTTGGATGGAGTGGTCATTGCTACTGAGACCATTCATTATATGGCAGCTTCCAAGGAAAAGGCTATGTTTATCACGCTAGACATGGCAAAGGCTTATGATATAGTATGTTGGTCCTTTCTCCAGAAGATTCTTAGGGCTTTTGGTTTTGCTGATGAATGGATCCAATGGGTAATGAGTTATGTTTTTTCTACCTCATTCTCTGTGCTAATTAATGGAGATCATACTGAGTTGTTTGGTGCATCCAAGGGTCTTCGTCAGCAAGACCCTCTTTCCCCGTATTTATTCATTCTTTTGGCTAAGGGTCTGGGGAGATTGATTAAGTATAATGTGGGATTGGGTATTATTCATGGTTGGAGTTGGGGTAATGACATACCCCCTTAGTCCCATTTGCAGTTTGTGGCTGATACGGCCCTGATGGGACTTGCTAGGATCGAAGAAGCTATAAATTTGTGTAAAGTCTTGGATGTCTATTTGTTGCTTCTGGTTAGTTGATCAATGAGGACAAATCTTCCATTCTCTTCTTCAACACACATGGAACTATTCAGATGAGGATTGCTCATATCTTGAGATCTTCCAAGTCGGTTCTCTTCCCTTGACTTACTTGGGTATTCCTATCTCGACTGGTAATCCTCCCAGGGACTCTTGGCAGGGTATTCTGGACAAATTTCGCATTAAGGTTGAACACTGGACACACAGATGGTTATCCTTTGCTGGGTAGGTTCAACTGATCCAGTTAGTGGTTCATGCTCTTGCGATTTATAGGTGTATGCTCCAAGTGGCCCCAAAGTGGTTTGTGAAGGAATTGGATTCTTTGGCAAGGCAATTCTTATGGGTAGGCAACTTGTCCTCATATAAGTGGAGTCTTGTCAATTGGGACTTGGTGTGCAGCCTGAAGTAGTTGGGTGGGCTTGGTTTAAGGTAGTCTTCCTTATTTGGGGAGTCTTTGGTGGCAAAATTGTACTGGAGGTGGTGTGTTGAACAAGATCGTGGCTGGGCTAAGATTTTATCCTACAAGTTTATGCAGAGGATCTTGAAGGAGGAAATCCCAAGATATCCTCTTATGGGAAAAGGCTCTATGACTTGGAGTACTCTCAAGAAAGGGGCTAAACTGATAAAATGACTTTTTTGGATCTGTAAGAAGGGGGAAGAGGTGCTCTTTTGGTTTGATTCTTGGGATGGCTCTTGCGATTTATAGGTGTATGCTCCAAGTGGCCCCAAAGTGGTTTGTGAAGGAATTGGATTCTTTGGCAAGGCAATTCTTATGGGCAGGCAACCTGTCCTCATATAAATGGAGTCTTGTCAATTGGGACTTGGTGTACAACCTGAAGAAGTTGAGTGGGCTTGGTTTAAGGCAGTCTTCCTTATTTGGGGAGTTTTTGGTGGCAAAATTGTATGGGAGGTGGTGTGTTGAATAGAATTGTGGCTGGGCTAGGACTTTATCCTACAAGTTTATGCAGAGGATCCTGAAGGAGGAAATCCCAAGATATCCTCTTATGGGAAAAGGCTCTACGACTTGGAGTACTCTCAAGAAAGGGGTTGCACTAATAACGAGACTTTTTTAGATCTATAAGAAGGGGGAAGAGGTTCTCTTTTGGTTTGATTCTTGGGATGGCTATCCCCCCAATATTGATCATTTTCCTAATTTATTGAATCTATTCTAGAGGTTCCTTAAGGCATGGGGGTCTAGAGTGAGCAACTTTAAGTCTGTTTATAGGTGTGGGCAATTGGAGATGGTGCGGCGGAAGGTTCCTAATGAATGGCTAGTTTTTGGTACATGGAGGAAGACTATGCGGAGCTTCATGGCATCTTGGCTAGTAGACACTGTAGCTCCTTTAAGGATTGGGATAGGCTTGCTTGGTCCTAGAATCCTAAGGGGGTTTTTACTATTTCTAGTGGGTACTAGGAGTTGTTGTCTCATAGATTGGAGGGGAGGGAGGTGATAACTCAATGATGAATGAATAGCACCAAACCGGTACTAAGAGGGGGGGTGAATCAGTACAGGCAAAATACTATCCAAAACCAGTTTGTCAGCAAATACTCCAAGTGACTGGCAAGTAGTGACTCTGGTTAAAACAGAGTGCAACCGGTAGGACCCAGAACAACTAAAACAATCATAAACCGATTACTCACTAAGCTTTCCTCTTAGCTCAATACTATAGTACCATTACACCCTCATGCATGAACAGGTAAACTATCATCAGATCTTCACAATAGTTAGTTCAATATGTTTTATAGACAGGCACAAAATACAGAACCATCATATGCTCAACAGGTAATAACAAAGAATCACAAGATAAAAGCATCACACATGACACACATATTTTTCACGTGGAAACCCAATTGGGAAAACCACGGTGGGGATGAATACCCACAAGCTATTTTTTGAACTCTTTAGAAGTCCGCTCTGTTAGGAGCCTTGTCCGGTTAAAGACATTACAATAGGTTTTGCTAAGAACCAATCCTATTAGGGATCACTCGGTGAAGGGATGGCTATAGTACCCGGTTAAGGGTTAAACCCGGTTAGGGTTACCTTGTTAGAGGATTTCAAGAACTCAATAGCTAAAGGATCTCCAGAGCTCTATAGCTTCCCAGAACTCAATAACTTTGAGTTACCCTGTTAAGGGATTTGTATCGAGCCGGTTAAGGCTACCCTGTTAAGGGATTTCACAACTGTTAAAGTGGTTAAAGATCAACAGGAATTACAATGATCTGGTAACAACACTCAACGCTAATACAGATCCATTTTGGCTCATCTCCACCTTTTGCACATTCACTTTGCAAGTATCTCTTCTCTCCTTTGGTCTGGCAAGAATTACGTATCACTTTCCTTGGATACATACATACAACTTTTGCCAATGACCTTAGAAAGAGACACAACATCGACCTTATAGGAAACAGACAGGTCGGTAGCAAAAACCCTAAACCCTAAACCTATTAGGTTAAGCAATTCAAATGGTTCAATCATGGCCGTTGAATCATACTGAATTAAATGCAACACTCTTGAATCAATCTCAAGACATTCTCCATCATCCATTATCCACCGATTTCATGGCAGCTAATAACCCATCACGCGTTATCACCGTTTGACAAACTTCGTACATTCCCAAGGTAGATAGGGATAGTCTTCTTCATGCAAGATCCTTCATGCGCACAGGGCTTACGTGGCAACATGATCTATTCTTCGTTATACTGCTAACTCATCACACAAAGATCCCCGATTGAGTTACACAGGCTTGAGGTACTCCAACCGAAAATCCTGAAGTGGAAACTACCTACCAACCGGTAGTCATATAATGCTTCCATGTGTCGGTTGCCATAACTGCATGTTGGTTCATCTTGACATGTCGGTTCATCTTGAACAAATATACCGCTTCACTTTGGCACATATACAGGTTCATATATATATGTCGATTCTCTCTTCTCACATGTCACATGTGCCAGTTCACGTCATGTCACATATTGACATCAATGACAACATACAATATCATTATGTCTTCATACCGGTTCACATAATGCCAACAATCTCCCCCTTTGGCATTGATGGCAATATACAAAGATATCTCTCTGCTTCATATACAAAGATATCTCTCTACTTCACATCTTCTCCCCCTTTGACAACAATGCCAAAGTGGAGGCACAAGCATCCCTGTTCCATTATGCTACTCCCCTTGAGGAGTAGCACCCTTCAACACCTCAATCAACAAAAAATTTGACTATGCAATACCTGACTGATGTGGAACAAATACTTTTAGTTCACCTCATGAAGGGGCAGTACCCCCAATTCACCTCTTAAATGCACAAATGTAGTCTTTGGGAGAGGCTTGGTGAATATGTTTGCTAACTGCTCCTTACTGGAAACATATTCCAGTGCAATCTCTTTATTCTGAACCTTTTCCCTCAAGAAATGATACTTAAGCTCAAAATGTTTGGTTCTAGAATGTAAAACCAGATTCTTTGAAATATTGATAGCACTTGTGTTATCACGGAATATACTTACCGGTTCAGATACAGGGATTTTGAAGCCATTTAAAACATGCTTCATCCAAATTGTCTGAGTGCAATTCATGAAGGCTGCAACATACTCTGCTTCCGCTGTAGACTGAGAGATACAACTCTGCTTTTTACTCATCCATGAGACCAGTCTACCGCCGAGAAAGAATGCACCACCAGTTGTGCTTTTTCGGTCATCCACATTACCTGCCCAATCAGCATCTGTGAATACTCTCAGAATGAAATCATTGTTGTATGGGTACCATAATCCATAGTCAACGGTTCCCTTTAGATACCTAAGAATCCGCTTGACTACAACCAAGTGGGATTCTCTTGGACTTTTATGGAACCTTGCAATAATGCCAACTGCATGTGCAATATCCGGTCTGCTATGCACTACATAATGCAACTTACCAATCATTGATCGGTATTCTTTCTCATCAACTAGTGCGGAATCATCCTCTTTTGACAATTTGCAACCTGTCACCATCGGTGTACCAACCAGTTTGCTATCTTCCATGCCAAAGGTCTTCAACACCTCTTTGACATATCTGGACTGAGTGATAAAGATTCCATCTTTCATCTGCTGGATCTGCAGTCCAATGAAGAACTTAATCTCCCCTATGAGTGACATCTCAAACTCTTTCTTCATCTCATCAGCAAACTCATGACTCATCTTGTCATCTCCACCAAAGATAATGTCATCAACAAAAACCTCACAGATCAGGATCTGATCTCCTTCAGACTTCAAGTAGATATTGCTATCTTCACTTGTTCTTTCAAATCCAATCTTCACAAGATGGGAATGTAGGCGCTCATACCATGCCCTAGGTGCTTGCTTTAGACCATATAAGGCTTTATGTAGCCTACATACAATGTCACTGTCCTCAGATAGGGCAAACCCATCTGGTTGCTCAATATACACCTCTTCTTCAAGTACACCATTTAGGAATGCAGATTTTACATCCATTTGATATACTTTGAACCCTTTAAAAGTTGCATATGCAAGAAGCATACGAACTCCTTCCAATCTGGCTACAGGAGCAAAGGTTTCTCCATAGTCTTCTCCTTCTTCTTGAGCATATCCTTTGCACACCAATCTGGCTTTATTCCTAATCATTGTGCCATCCTCATTCAGCTTGTTTCTGAACACCCATTTGGTGCCAAAGACATTTTTATGCTCCGATCTGGGTACCAAGGACCATGTACCATTTTTCTCTATCTGGTCAAGTTCCTCTTCCATTGCCTTGATCCAGTCTTCATCTTTATGAGCCTCTTTGAATGATTTAGGCTAAAATTCAGAGATCATACATGAGTTTTCTCTAATCTTTCTTCTTGTAAGGATTCCTGCATCCTTATCTCCTATGATCTGCTTAGGATCATGATTCAGCTTGACATACCGAGGAACGATCTTGACTGGTTCTTCTAGCTTTTCCTCTTCATCCTCATCTTCATCAGTATCAGCATTCATTGGTTCAGGAACACTGTTACTGGTACTTGGTTGACTAACAACTGGTTCCCAGAAGGTTGCAACCGATTCATTTGCAGCTTGCTCACTGTCGGTTTCCTCAGTTTTCTCAGAGGATTCATCAACTCTTACATTGATACTTTCCATAATTCTCTGAGTCCTATTATTGTAGCATTTGAGAGCTTTACTCTTGGTGGAATATCTTAGGAATATTCCCTCATCACATTTAGCTTCAAATTTGCCCTGATGTTCACTCCTCTTGATTTAACATTTGCTACCAAATACCCTAAAGTAGCTAACCGTAGGTGTCTTACCAGTCCAATACTCATAAGGAGTTTTGTCCTTGCCTTTCTTGATGAGTACCTGGTTCATTGTGTAGACTGTAGTGCTCACCACTTCTCTCCAAAAGGTGTGAGCTACCTTCCCTTGAATCAACACGGTTCTAGTTGCTTCAACCATAGTCTGGTTATTCCTCTTTGCTAGGTCATTCTGCTATGGAGTCTGAGAGGCAGACAATTGTCTCTTGGTGCCAAATTCTTCACAATACTTGTTGAATTCACCAGAAGTGAATTCCCCTCCTTGATTAGTTCTGAGACATTTGATCCTTTTACCACTTTCCTTCTCCACTAATGCTTTGAAAGCTTTGAATTTCACAAAGGCTTCAGACTTGTCTTTCAAGAATGTGACCCACATCATTCTTGAGCAGTCATCAGTGAGAATCATGAAGTACCTATCACCCTGCACACTTCTAGTTTTCATAGGACCAGACAAATCAGTATGCACAAGATCAAGCAAGTTGTCAGCAGTGAAAGATTTACCTTTAAAGGCTGAGGAAGACATTTTCCCCAATTGACACTCTCTACACAAGGTATTATCCTGTTTGCTTAGCACCGACAACCCTCTAACTGCCTTGATCTTACTAGCCTTCACAATGTTATCAAAGTTTACATGACAGAGTCTCCTATGCCATATCTAGCTATCATCAAACTTAGCCATAATAAATGTGCTTATATTTGAGTTCAAATGAAATAGGTTACCTTTGGTCTGCATGTCGGTGGTGATGGGATGGGGTTTGGGATAGACTAGCCTAGTCTATGCTCTTGGATCCTTTCCTTGGATCACCAAGTGTTCTAACCACACCCTAGGGTCTCTAAGACTTCCCCTACTTGTGGAATCCCCTGACCTTTCCCAATCCACCCACTAACAAGTTGAAAAACTACTCCTAAGGTCTCACCTACTCATAAGATTCAAGAACCCTTACTTAGGCTAATAAGGGTTTGGCTTGCTCCACACCTTCCTAGGTCTTAGCAAGGATAGGTCAGGTCTAATACATGGTTTTCCACCCATTCATGTGCCCCCAAGAGGTTCCAAGCTTTCAACCCCTTACCGATTTCACTATTTTGTGTTTTGCCTACAAAATAGGGCTACAAGGATTGTGACCAATTAGGCCTCCTACCCAGTTCTTTAGGGCTCCCTCTTGCAATCGATGCACTTGCTTGTGAAACTTCCCAAGAGACCTGTTGTTCATTTGGTAAGGGCTCAAGTTTTTTTCTAGTTTTAGGCCTCCAAGTGTCCGTACACTGCCCTTGGTGGATTTTAAGGTTTTTAAGGGTTTTTAAAGAGGGTTTTTAGGCCTGCCAGGGTCACAGTGTAGGTTTGGTGCTCTTGCCTCCTTTTCTGGATTGGTGGAAGCTTCTCCTTCACACCAATGGTGCTCCACTCACCCCTCTACAACTCCTCCAAAGGGTGCCTCCTTCTCTAACCTTCCTTGCTCTCCAAGACCTCTGCAACTTAACCCTTCCTAGCCGGGCACTGTCCAGTCTCACCTAGGAGTGGGTATTTAAATGGTCTCCTTGAATTTTCAAGGGCCCTGCTTGCTGTGAAGTATAGTACAGGGTCTGTACTCTCATTCCCCATGGTTTCATGGTGATTCCACAATGGGGAATGGAGTTATGAGCCCATTCTCTCAAAACAGTCCAAAACTGGACAGTGAGAAGACAATTTACAAAATATTTACAAACACACCTCACTTACAAATAAAAACCTAACCTAAATGCTCAAAAAGGAAGTAATTACACCATACAAGACACACAACATAGTTTTTCTCAAAAATCAATCCATTAACAATCTTCTTTTACTCCATTTGTGTCGACTGGCAACAAAAGTGCAGTCACAGTCAAGTCACTTTGCTTGGGCCATACAACATCTGAAATCCAACCCATTATCTTAGGGTTTGTAACTACTTATACTACCCTCTCCTTGGTCTATGTTCCCATATTAGGGTTGTCCACGCTTAAACTAAAGATTTTGACCACTAGGTGGAAAAGTTGCTTGACAACTTTGAAAAGTTGTCATGCAACTTTTGAGCAACTTTCTCAATGTTGCTTTTCTTGACTCCTAGGCCCACATTGGGCTAACCTATGGACACCATCATGATACAAAGGACCCCTAAACACCTCAAAGGCACACATACCTTCTATTTCCAAAAAAAACTCAACTTTGACTCATGACCCTAGGACCTCAACTAGGACCAATGAGCACATGGCTCTTATTGTATGTACAATGGCTTCTTAAAGAAGGATGAACACAATCAAAAGAAAATGGTAGGAGCCCTTTGAAGGGTGTTCCTACACCATACTCCCCCTCTACAACAAACTAAGGAATTAGGTGAGTGAGAAGAGCCAGATCAATGACAAGCTTCTTGAACTTGCTCTCCTCCACCCAAGTAGCTTCTGATATAGGTTGGCCTGCCCATTTCACCAAGTGCTCCATGTAGACCTCGTGTCTAGTAGACTTCTTCACTCTTGACTCCAAAATCTCCTCTTCTATAGGCTGCTTCACTTGAGGTAAGGCATTCACATCCAAGTCTTGTAGTACCTTGGCTTGGTTCTTAGTCTGCCCTGCTATCTCACCCTTGTACATGATCAAATCAGCAACATTGAAGACTGGTGAAATGGCTAAGTCTGAAGGAAGTTCAACCTTATAGGCATTCTCACCATATTTTTCCAGAATTCTACAAGGTCCTACCCTCTTCATTTGCAGTTTAGTAGGCTTGCCACTTTGCATTCTAGCTTTGCTAAAATGGACCATCACATAGTCACCCACCTTGAACCGAACCTCTCTCCTTTTCTCATCCATTTTGGCCTTCAGTTTTTGAGTGGATTCAAGGATGGCTTTCTTAACCTGCTCTTGGACTTCCTTGATGGTTTGAGTGAAGTCCTCTGCTTGCCCACTCTTCATCTCCATGGAACCAAGTTCCCTGAGTTCACACACTCCTCTTGGCTGTCTACCATAGACAACCTCAAAAGGACTTCTTCCAGTGGTCCTATTTACACTGTCATTATATGCATACTCTGCTTGAGGAATGATTAGGTCCCATGTCTGTCCATATTCCTTAGTTAAACACCTCAACAAGTTGCCTAACACCCTATTAATGACTTCAGTTTGACCATCAGTTTGTGGATGGTAAGCTGAGCTAAATGATAAGTTAGTTCCAAGTCTCCTCCATAATGTTTGCCAAAAATGGCCCATGAACTTGTTGTCCCTATCTGAAATAATGCTTAAAGGGAGTCCATGAATCCTCACAATCTCCTTAAAGAAGAGATGTGCAACATAGCTAGCATCATGTGTAGTCTTACATGGAATGAAATGGCTCATCTTGGAAAATCTATCTACTACCACATAGATGTTGTCCATACCTGTCTTTGTCTTGGGAAGTCCTACTACAAAGTCCATACTTACACATTCCCAAGGCCTATTTGGGACCGACAATGGTTGATAGAGACCAGCATTGCTTGATCCTCCTTTTGCTCTTTGGCACACACCACATTGTTCTACATACCTTTTCACATCTCTTGGCAACTTAGGCCAATAGTAGTACCTATGTACTAAATCCAAGGTTTTGTTGACTCCAAAGTGTCCACTTAAACTACCATTGTGTTTCTCTTGGATGAGGTTTTCCCTCATGCATCCTCTAGGCACACACAACTGATTACCTTTGAACAAGAGACCATTTTGGAGAGTGTAATCTGCATACTCACCATGGAAATGGTTCTCAAACTCCTTGCGAACCTTGTAAGTTGATGAGAAGTATTCATCTCCTTCATAGAGGTCCTTGAAACCTTCTATTCCTATGCTCTGCAACTGTAGTTCTTGAACTGTCAACAACTTTTTGATTAAAGCATCTGCCACCTTGTTGAGTTGCCCCTTCTTATGCTTGATGGTGAAGGTGAAGGATTGGAGGTATTCCATCCATTTCAAATGTCTATTGCTAAGCTTCTCTTGAGTGTTAATGTAATTCAATACTTGGTTGTCTGTGAACACCACAAATTCCTTTGGGAGTAGGTAATGCCTCCATTTTTTGAGAGACTAAACTAATGCATACAACTCTAGGTCATAGGCTGAGTACTTCTTCTTTGCTTCATTGAGCTTCTCACTGAAAAATGCCATAGGTCTTCCCTCTTGACTCAATACACCCCCTACTACAATTCCACTTGCATCACACTCCAATGTGAATAGCTTGTCAAAAGTAGGTAGGAGTAGTATAGGTTTTGTGGCTACTTCTTGCTTCAATAATTAAAATGCTTTGTCAGCCTGCTCAGTCCATTTAAACTTGGTTTTAAGGCCTCCTTTTATGGTGTCAAGGACTAGTGCACATATGCCACTGAAGTTCCTCACAAACTTTCTATAGAATTGGGCTAAACCATGGAAACTCCTAACTTCAGTCCCTGTTCTAGGTGCTGGCCAATTCAAGATTGCCTCCACTTTGCTTGGATCCATCTTCAAGGTTCCCTTAGACACCACAAATCCTAAGTAGACCAGCTCTTGCTTCAAGAAGTCACACTTCT
Source organism: Cryptomeria japonica (assembly GCF_030272615.1). Lineage (NCBI taxonomy): Eukaryota > Viridiplantae > Streptophyta > Pinopsida > Cupressales > Cupressaceae > Cryptomeria > Cryptomeria japonica. The sequence goes on from NC_081415.1 coordinate 618,358,846, forward strand.
CTAGGTTGATTGACAACTTCTCTTCATGCAACCTCTCTAAGACTAACCTCAAATGCTCAAGGTGCTCCTCTTTGGTTCTGCTATAGATGAGAATGTCATCTAGGTACACCACCACAAACCTTCCTGTGAAATCTTTTAACACCTCATTCATCAACCTCATGAAGGTGCTTGGGGCATTGGTGAGTCCAAATGGCATCACAAGCCATTCATACAATCCCTCTGTGGTCTTGAAAGCAATCTTCCACTCATCTCCCTCCTTAATTCTAATCTAGTGATAACCACTTTTAAGGTCCAGCTTAGTAAAATACATAGCACCTCCTAAACAGTCCATCAAATCCTCTATTCTAGGAATAGGAAACCTATACCTCATGGTGATCCTATTGATTTCCCTTGAGTCAGTGCAAAGTCTCCACTTGCCTCCCTCCTTTGATGCTAGCACTACTGGGACTGCACATGGGCTGATGCTCTTCTTGATCAGTCCTTGTTCCAATAACTCCTGCACTTGCCTTGCCACCTCCTTGTTTTGGTCAGGTGTGAGCTTATATGTAGCTTTTTTAGGTAGGGATGCACTGGGAATAAAGTCTATTTGATGGCTTATAGACCTTCTTGGTGGGAGTGTTGCAGGTGCTCCATCACTCACTATGTCCTTATACTCTTGCAACATTTGCTTCACCTCCTTGGGTACCTCTGCCTACAACTTGTCTTCTTCCTCCTTTGGATTCACAAAGATGCCACACCTCACTATCTCCTCCTCATGTAGCAAGTGTAAGAACTCTTTACCATTAGCCAATAAGACACTAGGTGTTCTTGAAGTTCCCTCTTCATTCTCTGTCAAAGACTGAATCTTAAAGGTTTTGCTATCCTTCTTAAAGGAAATGGAGTTCTCCTCTCCATCATAGATCACCTTCCTATCAAATTTCTAGGGTCTACCTAGCAATAGGTGACAGGCATCCATGGGTAATACATCACAAAGGATCTTATCCTTGTATCCCCCAATAGAAAACTCTACCCAAGTCTATTCATTGACTAGCACACTCTGCTCTTGATTCAACCATGTCACCTTATATGGGTTAGTGTGGGGTATCCTTGTGAGTTTCAACTTCTTGGTTTCCTCCTCTGATATTATGTTATCAGTTGACCTTGAATCAACTATCACTTTGCAAACTTCACCAAGGATCTTGCATCTCACCCTAAACAATGCTCTCCTATGCTTAGGTTCATTCTTGACTAGCTGTCTTATCAAGACCCTATTGAACATTAGATTTTCTCCAATCTCTGATTCAATATGGTCCACCTCAGGTGTCTTGTTGCTTGATGTGTCTTCATGTGCATAAGCAACCCTCTTTCCACTGTTTGATGATGTAGGCTTGTCAGGGCATCTATAGGCCGGGTGTCCCAATTGTCCACAATTGTAACATTTCATAGTTGCAAAGTAGGAGTTACTCCTGCCGGTACCTCTACCCCTACTTGGACCACCTTGTGCACCTCTTCCTCTAGAATGGCCCCCTCTGAGATTGGTTTCACTGCCATGTTCAGTCAACTTGGCTTCTCCTTGGTTCCTTTGTTCATTCGCCTTGCTTTGGTAACCACCTCGGTGACTCATTTGATCTCTACCTCTGCCTCTACCCCTGTTATTAGAGTCTCCTTTCCTTTTGTTCCTCTCTTCCACCTTAGCAGCAAGCTGATGACATTTTTGGATAGTGATAGGAGTCCATAGGCTTATCTCCTCTTGAATGTTCCACTTTAGGCCGCTTAGATACCTAACCACCTTGATAGATTCATCTTCTTGGACTTTGGATTTGAGACAAAGCTTTTGAAATTCTTCAGTGTAGGAGGTCACATCAAGGTCTTTTTGCTTCAATCCCTGTCTCTTCTTATGAAGTTGGACTTCATAATCCTCTGGCAAGTAGTTCTCTTTGATCTTACTCACCATGGCCTTCCAATTGGAAATAGGTAGCTTCCCCATGCTAACCCTCTCTTCTTGTATGTACTTCCACCATGTTAGAGATGCTCCCCTTAATCTTGATTTGGCAACCTTAACCTTTTGAGCCTCTATCACTCCCTCACACTCAAAGTGGTTCTCCATACCCTCAATCCATTCCATGACAGTCAATGTCCATCCTTCCATTGAAATGTGGCAATCCTTCAAAAGCTTTGGTGTTCAAAGCCTTAATAGCCTTTACAAAAGGTTCTTCATTGAATAAGGGATCTGGTTCAGGTTTAATGTCATCTATATCTATAGTTTTCTTGCCTTTATCCTTGGTGTCTTCACCCCAAGGTCCATGTATCCTCTGATCCACCACTTCCTGCAGCTTATCCCTTATCTCGCTCATAGCTTCTTCAAGGAGTCTATTCTTCTCCTTCTGCTCTTCTACCTCCCTAGCCAGCTCTGCATTAGTGACCATTCTGCTCTCCCCTATTGATTCACCATTATATAGAGACATACACAGTCCACCAAATCTTTAACTTGCTCTGATACCAATCTGATGGGATGGGGTTTGGGATAGACTAGCCTAGTCTATGCTCTTGGATCCTTTCCTTGGATCACCAGGCGTTCTAACCACACCCTAGGGTCTCTAGGACTTCCCCTACTTGTGGAATCCCCTGACCTTGCCCAATCCACCCACCAACAAGTTGAAAAACTACTCCTAAGGTCTCACCTACTCATGAGATTCAAGAACCCTTACTTAGGCTAATAAAGGTTTGGCTTGCTCCACACCTTCCTAGGTCTTAGCAAGGATAGGTCAAGTCTAATACATGGTTTCTCCACCCATTCATGTGCCCCCAAGAGGTTTCAAGCTTTCAACCCCTTACCGATTTCACTATTTTGTGTTTTGCCTACAAAATAGGGCTACAAGGATTATGACCAATTAGGCCTCCTACCTGGTCCTTTAGGGCTCCCTCTTGCAATCGATGCACTTGCTTGTGAAACTTCCCAAGAGACCTGCTGTTCATTTGGCAAGGGCTCAAGGATTTTTTTGGTTTTAGGCCTCCAAGTGTCCGTACACTGCCCTTGGTGGATTTTAAGGTTTTTAAGGGTTTTTTAAGAGGATTTTTAGGCCTGCCAAGGTCACAGTGTAGGTTTGGTGCTCTTGCCTCCTTGTTTGGATTGGTGGAAGCTTCTCCTTCACACCAATGGTGCTCCACTCACCCCTCTACAACTCCTCCAAAGGGTGCCTCCTCTGAACTTCCTTGCTCTCCAAGACCTCTGCAACTTAACCCTTCGTAGTCGGGCATTGTCCAATCTCGCCTAGGAGTGGGTCTTTAAATGGCCTCCTTGCATTTTCAAGGGCCCTTCTTGCTGTGAAGTATAGTACAAGGTCTGTACTCTCATTCCCCATGGTTTCATGGTGATTCCACAACGGGGAATGGAGTTATGAACCCATTCTCTCAAAACAGTCCAAAACTGGACAGTGAGAAGACAATTTACAAAATATTTACAAACACACCTCACTTACAAATCAAAACCTAACCTAAATGCTCAAAAAGGAAGTAATTAAACCATACAAGACACACAACATAATTTTGCTCGAAAATCGATCCATTAACAATCTTCTTTTACTCCATTTGTGCCGACTGGCAACAAAAGTGCAGTCACAGTCAAGTCACTTTGCTTGGGCCGTACAACATCTAACATCCAACCCATTATCTTAGGGTTTGTAACTACTTATACTACCCTCTCCTCAGTCTATGTTCCCATATTAGGGTTGTCCACATTTAAACTAAAGATTTTGACCACTAGGTGGAAAAGTTGCTTGACAACTTTGAAAAGTTGTCATGCAACTTTTGAGCAACTTTCTCAATGTTGCTTTTCTTGACTCCTAGGCCCACATTGGGCTAACCTATGGGCACCATCATGCTATGAAGGACCCCTAAACACCTCAAAGGCACACATACCTTCTATTTCCAAAAAAAACTCAACTTTGACTCATGACCCTAGGACCTCAACTAGGACCCTAACTAGGACCAATGAGAACATGGCTCTTATTGTATGTACAATGGCTTCTTAAAGAAGGATGAACACAATCAAAAGCAAATGGTGGGATCCCTTTGAAGGGTGCTCTTGGACCAGGTGGCCACCAATTCACCCTCTTTTCCTTTGATTCTGCAAACTCCATTCTTGAATTCCAGAGTGAGGCCACTATCATTCAGTTGGGCAACACTCAGAAGGTTGTGTCTGAGACCATCAACCCAATACACATTGTCAGCACTACTCTTTCCATTCAGAGAGATGGACCCTCTGCCTTTGACCATGCATGGTGCATCATTGCCAAAGTCAACCACGCCACCATCATACTCCTCCAAGGATAGAAACTTGCTCCAGTCACCAGTCATATGGTGAGAACAACCACTGTCAATGATCCACTCATTGGAATTATCAAACTGGGAGACAAGAGCCTTCTTGTCTGCCACATCTTCCTTTATAGCAACAAACACAATGTCTTCATTCTCTTCATCTTCTGATTCCTCATCTGTGACACCTTCATCAACTGCTACAAAACGGTTTCTCCGGTTTCCTCCTTTGAATTTCCTGAACCTTTCTGGTTTGTCCTTGTTATCGCCATTTCGACAATTTATAGCAATATGTCTAATCCGGTTACAAGAAAAGCATTTCAAAGGTAGCTTACCTTTGTATTTACTAGTTCCTTTAGGAAGCTTTCTGGCAAGGAGAGCTTCAAATGCCATCAGAATCTCCTCATCATTCATTTCTCTGCTTTGTCTAGGTTCACCACTAGTGCTAGCTTCTTTTCCTTTTCTGGATGGTATAGCAAAAGCTTTAAATGTTGATTCAGTCTTTTGAACACTGCCATCAAAACTATTTATCTCATAGGCTGTCAACTTGGCTATGATGGAGTCCAAGGATACCTTAGTCTTGTCTATTGATCTCAACTCCTGAATAGCAGCAACCCTTATTGCATAGACCGACAACAGGGATCTCAGGACTTTGCTTACCACAGTGGAATCTTCTATTTTACCACCTGCACTCTTGATTTCTCCAACAACTGTTTTGATTCTTATTCCATACTGTTGAATGGTCTCACCTTCAACCATCCACATATCTTCAAACTTCCCTCTCAGGCTTTCTTCCTTAGCCTGTTTTATATGTTCATCACCACCATAGATATTTTCAAGAGCATCCCATACCTCTTTGGGATTTACCTTGTCCTGAACATCAATAAACTCAATGTCAGATAGACTACTAATAAGGGCTTCCATGACTTGCCCATTTTCTTGTATCTATCTCTTTTGGTCATCGGTGAGAGTACCGGTAGGGACAACATAGACATTCTCAACATAACTCCAGTGTTGAGCACCCATGCTTCTGATGAATATTTTCATCCTATCTTTCCATATACCAAAATTTTCCTTGTTAAACCTTAGACCTTCCCTCTTCATCATTTCACTGGGATCTTTACCTCAAGCGGTTAAGCTTACAACACAGAGGACCTAGAGTGCTCTGATACCAATTGATAACTCAATGATGAACGAATAGTACCAAACCGGTACTGAGAGGGGGGGGTGAATCAGTACAGGCAAAATACTATCCAAAACCGGTTTGTCAGCAAATACTCCAAGTGACTGGCAAGTAGTGACTGTTGTCTTCAAAATCTGATTCCCTTTAACATCCTCAAAATAATATGGTCTAAAGCTTGGTGCAGAAGAGATATCAAAGATAAGGAAATTCTCAAGACAACATATGACAAGGTTTGATTAGACCTTCTACACTTCGGGCTTACTCAGAGCCCAGGTGGGTATACCTTTGTGAATTAAATTCATGCTTTTAAACATAAACCCACAGCAAACCAGTCCAAAAAACCAGTGGGTCTATTCACCTTGAAATCAACTGAAAACAAAGAATGAAAATTGTACTTATGTTCAGCATTTTTGATCAACAAAAGTATGCAATAAACAACTTCAATTTAATACTAGTGCCTTATCCAAGGTCACAGAGTCATCTAAACTCAAATAAGACTCCTCAAACAAAACATTTTTATGCTTCCCGTCGACTTGGTTTCTATCAATCCTTGTATATGCCTGACACCTACAAGAACTCAAGCGTTATAAACCAAGCTATGGTCATCTGAATTCAAAGTTCCTTCCAGAGAGTTTACTGGTATGAGTGATCCCCGCCTCTTTAATTTCCCTCCTAAAGAGAAAAGCTAACAAACACTTATACTAAAATTGCTTTGCAATTCCATTCAAACAGAACAACCCTGGATTATTCAGAATGAAAACTGTAAACAAATTTGCAAAAAAAAACTTGAAGACAACACAAAGCTTTACTCAAAACCGATGATCTGTATATTGATATTTAGTTCAAAAAGTATTACAAGAAATTTTGATTCTCCATTAAACTTAGAAAAGTTCAGATAAATTTCTGCAGCGTTTTCTTACAATTTTTTGCGATCCCTTTTCCTCTAGTCCTGGTATCCATTTATAACAACATGGATGCACAAAGCTTCGGACTTCTCAAGGAGAGTTTGTTACAATCATTTCTTTCAAAATAAAGAGGTTACAAGCTTTTCGCAAAAGCAGTTACAAGCTCTTTTCAGCCTCTGCAGTTACTTCAACATGTTGTTCGGTTGCAACCTCTTCTGTCTTTTCAGGGGCGTTCTCCAATTGTTTCGGATCCTGGGTGGCATATTTAGTTGCCCACTCACTATATATCTCTTCTATCGGCCATGAAAAATTAATCACATCATCTTTAATTTTAGTCAACCTTTTCCAAGAACTCCTCAGTTTGTTGACTTCTGAATTAAGAAAACCATAATGTGACTTAATTTTTTCTATCTCTTGTATTGTCACAACAAAGAAAGAAGTATCATCAAGATCAATGATTCCTTTAACTCTTGTTGACAATTTGGCTTCTATCTCCTTAAGCCATATCTGCTTGTCTTTTAACTGATCCTGATTAGCAAAAATTCTTGGGAGCAACTCAAAAACTTGATCAGTGTACTCCTTCTTGCACAAATTAACCTTCCTATCCACATTATCCACCTCTGCTGCCAATTGCATTAAGACTTTAGCGACGTCAGAAGTGGATTTAATAATGGGATTGGTTCTTGCTTCATCACAGGATACACACATGAACTCTAGATCTTGCTCTCTAGGCCTCCATCTGTCAAAAATGGGTGTCAAAATGGCCTTATCTCTCCTCAGCTCATTCCATATTTCCATAATTTTTCCCACATTATTGTAGAGCAATGAGGTATTTATTGTATCTGCAAAACTGGAGATTGTGGCCCTTACTTTCTCCTCATATTTCCCTGCATACAAGGCCTGAGCCTGTTTCAGGTTTTCTAGTTCTTGGGGAGTGATCTCAATCATTTGAGAGCTGGAGGGTGCTGGAGATGGTGGAAGTTCAATGATAGGGCTAGTAGGTGGAGGTCTTGCAGGAGAAGAAGAAATCATCAGTGTTGAAGACTCACCTTGTTGGTATTGTCCCATCAACTGGCTCTGCAATTTAGCAATGATGCTATCTTTACCTCTTACCTCCTCCTTGGCACTGTTATAGGCCTTTAAAACTATTTCCAACTTAATTTTGAGGGCCTCTTTTTCTTTGGCTTCCTTCTCTACCACTGCAACACTGAATTTTGCAGTTTCTAACACAGTGCTAGTAGCCTCTACTACCCCTGTACTCTGCACTCTCTTTACCATCATTCCGCCAAGGTAACTTGACCCTGGGGTGTCTTTGCCTTTCTTTCTCTCATTTCTCTTGAGAGACCACATGACTAATGTAGCATTATCCTTATTGAAAGTAACCCCTTCCATGGGTTTAGTCTCTTTTTTTACTGCATCTAATACCAGGGCATCTGCAATATCCCACTCTGGTAAGATAAGCACTCCAGCTTGTGCTACCATATCTCTTCCTTCCTCAGGGGTGATGGTTTTAAATTCTTCCATCATCTCTTATTTTATTTCTTCTTCCACTGAGGCTGGATCTTTATTGGGTTGCTCAGCCTTTCTTGTCTCACATCTAGCATTATATCTATCTATATGTTGTTTCCAAATGAATTGCATAAATGCTTCTGATGTGACAAAATTGTCATCAGCTAGAAAGGCACTACTTGCCTTTTTTATCTCAGGATCCCACTCCTGGCCTTTAAGTTCAGTGGAGGTGATATCCATTTCAGCATCAATGGGTTCTTTTGGCATCCCTTCCTCCACTTCATCATAGGTGTATGCAATTTCCCCTAAACTACCCAACTACAAGAGGTGTTCAGTTGTTGCTTGTTCATCTCCTATATGGATAGGGGATTGGTATGGGGAATACAAAGGTGTATCTGATTGCACTTCCTTCCCCACCCTTTGTTTCTTTGGGCTGTCTTGGATGTCAATGACATCTTGTATCTTCCTCTTTCCTTTCGATGTAGAGGGCTCCCCTGTTGTAGGCACCAGCACACTGTAACCTGATTTCTTATGCAGTGTGTAATCACCAAGAGGAATTGCTTTGCTGGAAGCTGACCTGCTTAGGATCATTCTAGCTTTTTCAGGGTTGCTCTTAATCATAGCTTCCCTCTTCTCCTTCAGTGTTTGCATCACATCCTCAAAGCAAACAATCAAAAACTTTATTTTCTCTTCTAGTGGGAAGAAGCTAGACAATGGGTCATAGCTAGCATCAAACTGATGCACAAAATCCAAGGCTTTCTTATAAGCCACCCACTTTTCTTTCCTTAGCTCCAGCTCATCTATATTAAACTCATTTCTGATGAGGTCTTCAGGAAACTGCAATTGATGAGACCTACCTCTGCATGCTACCTTCTTCCTAAACACACCGTTGAAGAAGTCCTCTGGATCAGCACACCTGGACACTGCAGTGGACAAATGATAAGGTTTGAGGAAATCCTCAAAGTAGTTCCAGCCTCCCTTTGTTATTACAAATTGGTGGGCTATGGTAGCTACAGGGAAAATAGTCCCTTTACCTCTTCCTGTCAACTCTGCTTCTTGTAGGCCACCAATTTGCCTAAGGATCTCCGCTATTCCCACTTTGAGAGGGACCTGGTAAGGTAACTAAAATGGAGTGCCCCTGAAACCAAAAACTCTGAAAACTGTGGAGACTGGATATAAATAAATGTCACCCCAGTTATGAACAATTTTTATATTCTCTGCGAATTCTTTTGGCCTTATGAATTCCAAAAGAACCTTGGGGACTCTTGGGTTATCAGAGCAGAGGAGAGTCCTTATTTTGGATGCAAAATATTTATCAAACTTCAAAAAACTAGCATCCTCTCTATCCCATGACAACACAGTACTCCATAATTGTACTGGCATTTTTTCTCCTTCCTTCTCCTTAACCAGGTCTAGTCCACTGGCAAAATAATCACCACCTTTGAAGAGAAAAAGGTGCATTAGGAGTGAATACCATCTGAAAGGTCTATCCACCTTTCCATTCTTTATTCCTATCAACCCTCCATGGATAGAATCGGCAATGAAAGATGCATAATCAAATGTGATAGCAAGAGAAGGATTCAAAATCTGGGCAATCATTAGCAAGTAATGATTCGGCATATTTGCTTCAGCATCTTCTCCTAGAACTTGACAAAGTGCCCAGTACATTCCTTTAGCCCTTAGGGTAAACATACTTAATGAGAAGGGCTCTTGTGTGTTGGGTCCTACAACTGTTAACCCTCCTATTTACACAAAAAGTTCCTTGAGAGGCCCATTCCTGAGATGACTCCTCTGTGCGCCATAAATTTGGGCTAATGATGTGAAATTTATAGGTTCTAGGAAGTTTGTGAACTCATTAAGCCCAAATGCCATCCTAAACTCTTTAGCATTAATTTCAACAAGGGTTTTCCCATTTACATTCCGGATGCATCTTGTGACTGGATCATAATTTAACGCAATTTGGGTTAGCAAATCTGTGTCCATGAATACTCCTGGGACAACTAGTTTTCCAACATCCAGTTCCTAGATACTGTTTTGCGGGGCAGGAGAATTTCTCATTCCGAATCCCACTTTAAATAACCCCAACCCAGACAGTCCAACCTGTGGGTCTCTCAACCAATTGCCCTTATCATATAATCCTTCTCCTATTTTTAGACGGGGAGCCCTGGGCACTAACTCTTTAGCCTTTGATGCCTGATTGGTTGACAACGTCAACTGTTCTAAAAAATCATCACATACACTTCTTTCTAAATAGTTAACCTTGCCGGAGAATTCCCTTTTAGGAGCCATTTTGTAAATGCAAGAAATAAATGCCACTCTTAAACAACTCTACGAAGAATTAATTATCTATTATAGAACACTGCACAAGAATTGCTACACAAAAATACAAGAGAACCTGTTCTTTGCTTGAAGGAATTTGCTTTGCAACTGAACCGACTTGCTCTGTATATCAGGAAAATAACTCTGTGTCTGCTCTTCTGCAAAATCCTTTAAAAGATATCTTTACTCGGTTGTTAGGAAATCAAATATTTGTACTCAGAGCCTTAACTATAACATTGATTCCGCATGCTTCGGTCGTCCCTTCGAAATTGAATTCATATAAGAATTCGTATTTTTCGCTCCAACGGGTCACAATATTCCTGTAAGTGCTTCATTTTGTTCTTTCGCAACTTCGCGAGGCATAACTATTGGGCAGCTTAGTCCTGCGAAATAACGACAACCGTTCGATCAAAAGAAACTTGATCAAGCGTTAGATTAACTGACGGCTTTGGCTTTTCTCTGGGTCCCACTTTTCTATTGGCTACATAATACCACGTGGCGGCTAATCATTGGCCTTGAAATCCCCTTCGCATTCCACTTGATACTGGCCGCGTGTCTTTCTTTTATACCGACGGTTCCACCTTGGCGAGCCCACATTTTCTTCTTAGACCACGTGTCATCATGACATGTGGACAGTTCTCATTCACTCTCGCTATTTCGCGGGCATAAAGAGTGAGCACCTTACCTTTGCAAAATAGCATGGACCGTTGGATCATCTCTCAAGCTAATCGGCGTTTAATCCTCTAAAAAGGCTCTCAGGAGGGGTGGGCCCGCGAACGCATCGTGAACACCTAGCGCCCTGTCACTTTTGGCGTTGATCTGTCGCTCTGTCATTTGCCAAAAGAAAACCACGGGGCCCCACTTTCATCTCAACAATTGCATCCTCCAGGTCATCATCATGACACGTGGACGGTTCTCGTTCACTCTTGCTATTTCGCGGGCATAAAGAGTGAGCACCTTACCTTCGCGAAATAGCACGGACCGTTGGATCATCTCTCAAGCTGATCGGCGTTTAATCCTCTAAAAAGGCTCTCAAGAGGGGTGGGCCCGCTGACGCATCGTGAACACCTGGTGCCCTGTCACTTTCGGCGTTGATCTGTCGCTCTGTCATTTGCCAAAAGAAAACCACGGGGCTCTAGGTGTTATTAACAGCTGCACCCGCCAGGTCATATCTACCTGCGACATGACTCACCTCTGGGGCCCGCCTTTTAGCCTTTAACCCTGACCCACTGACTGTTGTAACTTGTGCCACATGCCACCATTTTACTCGCTGTCAACAACCAGCTGGATCATCAATGTGGCATACCATGTGGTTTTCGCTATTTTGCGGGGTATAAACTACTCGCAACTTCGCCTAGCGAAATAACGCGAGCCGTGGATCCATCCGCGAGATGCGCACTAGTTACTGGACCCGACAACTTTAGAAGAAAAACATATAAGGCATAAAATTTTCAATCAATCAACATAACCGCCTAGGCAAACAACAAGGGGGAACACATCCTACGACCCCACGACCCATTACTTAAGTGAATAAAGTAATGGAAGATTAGAAACCAGAGGGTTTAAAACAAATACGATAGGATCTAAAATCAAAAACCCTTAAACCCTTAAAGGCTAGAACAAAGCTGAAGCATTTGGAATTACACCCTATTCAAAAAATTCAACATACCATAGCCAATCATGGGAAAAGAAAAACCCAATTTTAATCAGTGATAACAGTGACTCTGGTTAAAATAGAGTGCAACTGGTAGGACCCAGAAAAACTAAAACAATCATAAACTAGTTACTCACTAAGCTTTCCTCTTAGCTCAATACTATAGTACCATTACACCCTCATGCATGAACAGGTAAACTATCATCAGATCTTCACAATAGTTAGTTCAATATGTTTTATAGACAGGCATAAAACACAAAACCATCATATGCTCAATAGGTAATAACAAAGCATCACAAGATAAAAGCATCACACATGACACACATATTTTTCACGTGGAAACCCAACTGGGAAAAACCACGGTGGGGATGAATACCCACAAGCTGCTTTTTGAACTCTTTAGAAGTTCGCTCTATTAGGAGCCTTGTCCGGTTAAAGACATTATAATAGGTTCTTCTCAGAACCAATCCTGTTAGGGATCACCCGGTTAAGGAATGGCTATAATACCCAATTAAGGGTTAAACCCGGTTAGGGTTACCTTGTTAGAGGATTTCAAGAACTCAATAGCTAAAGGATCTCCAGAGATCTATAGCTTCCTAGAACTCAATAACTTCGAGTTACCCTGTTAAGGGACTTGTATCAAGTCGGTTAAGGCTACCCTATTAAGGGATTTCACAACTATTGAAGTGGTTAAAGATCAACAGGAATTACAATGATCTGGTAACAACACTCAATGCTAATGCAGATCCATTTTGGCTCATCTCCACCTTCTGCACATTCACTTTGCAGGTATCTCTGTAGGATTTTGCCAAGATCGAGGGCACAATGAAAAGCATAAAAAGAGACAATAGAATGACAAGAACAAACTGTATTCTCATCAATATGCAAAATGATCAATTGGATTAACCAATACAATGAATATAGGCCTACTTATATAGGCAAGGCCATATGGATGTATGAACACACAAATATGACATGTGGCTCAATGAAAAACAAGGGTAGGTAAGAAATACTAGGGGTAGGTAAGATAAAAAAATATAATATTCTACAAGAGGTGGATGACCCACCGAATGTGGAGTCTAACAGCAAAATAAGACCACAAAAGATGGAATTTCTCCTACAAGCTCTATCCCTATGTGCACACTTCCCTAAGTGTCTCAAATCCAAACTACGAAGAGATGCATTATCCTAAGTTAACTTAAGTAAAGTGTAATAATATCCAAAATGAATATTTATTTACACCAACACCCCCCCTTAAGTGCAACTTAGGGGAATGAAAAATCAAGTCAACAATGCAAGATGGGTCCCAGCTACTAGGCAATGATAGGTACCCATGTACAATATGCAAATGCAAGCAAAACCATGCAATGCAATCTCTCACAAACGGAGAAAGGGAGAAAACCCAGTGGGAAAAAACTCCCCCCCCCCAAGAGAGATAAATGTACAAAAGACTCTCAAAGAAGAAGGACAAAACCTCAAAGAGGAAAAAGTCCCCCCCCATAAGAGAGGAAGGAGAAGTCAGCTGACCTCCCCTAATGACACATCTCGCACCCCCAAGAGAGCTCGCAACTGCTGGAACTTACTCAGTGAAAAGTTTGGTGAATATGTCAGCAACCTGCTCTGTTGTAAGACAATACTGCAAATCAATGACCTGCTCCTGGATGAGCTCTCGGATATAGTGCATATGAATCTCGATGTGTTTGGTTCGTTGGTGCTGGACCGGGTTCTTCGAGATTGCAATAGCACTCTGATTGTCGCAATGGAGAACTGTCGGTCGTGGAGTGGTGAATCCAAACTCTGTGAGAATCTGCTGGAGCCAAATGGTCTCAGTCGCTGCGTTAACAATGCCTTGATACTCAGCCTCAGTCGAAGAGAGAGCAATAGCATGTTGCTTCTTGCTCTGCCAACAAATGGGGCCCGAACCAAGGTGAAAACTGTAACCAGAAGTAGACTTATGATCATCAAGATCGCCAGCCCAATCGGAGTCTGTGTAACCAACCAAGCGAAGTCCTATGCCTATTGCATAGTGAATCCCATAGTGATGTGTACCCTGGATGTAATGAAGGATGCGTTGGCGGCTTTCCAATGAAGCTCATGTGGTTCCTGCATGAAGTGGGAAACCATGCCAACTGCAAATGAAATATCAGGGCGTGTATCAATCAAGTAGATGAGACTACCCACAAGCTGACGATACAAAGTGGCATCAACTGGTGGAGAAGAACACTGAGCCTCAAGCTTGACTCCTGAAAGAAAGGGAGTTGGGGTAGGCTTACAATCAGCCATATGAAAGTGTGCAAGTAGATCAAGAGCATACTTGGGCTGCGATAGTGTAATCCCAGAAGGTGACTGTGAAATCTATATCCCGAGAAAGTAGTGCAAAAGACCCAAGTCAGTCATAGCAAATCTATCATGCAAAGCAGATTTGACCCTGCTAATGATGGATGTGGTATTCCCTGTAATGATCAAGTCATCAACATAGAGCACAAGTATCAAGTGAGAGTCATTCTGTCGCAAAATGTAGACATTCGGATCGGAATGACACCTGGTGAACCCTACGGAGAGAAGAAAGGAATCCATCTTGGTGTACCAAGCCCTGGGGGCCTGCTTAAGGCCATAGAGAGATTTCCTTAGTCTGCAAACCAAGGAAGTATCCTGGATGAAACCCTGTGGCTGCTCCATACAAATCTCCTCATCAAGATCACCATGAAGAAAAGCACTCTTCACATCCATCTGATGTATAGCCCAACCATGAGCTGCAACAATAGCAAGTGTCAAACGAATGGAGTTCATCTTGGCTACGAGTGCAAAGGTCTCAGTATAGTCAACACCTGCAACCTGCGAGAAACCTTTCGCAACAAGCCGAGCCTTATACTTATCCACACTACCATCCGCTGCAAACTTGGTTCGATAGATCCACTTACATCGAACCATCTTTCTCCCCTTAAGGAGATGGACTAAGTCCCATGTGTTGTTCCTCATCAAGGAACTATACTCTTCCTCCATAGCTTGGTCCCACTCAGGAACCCCTGATGCTTCCCTAAATGTCTGTGGATCGGAAGCGGTAGCAATGAATGCATGTGGAAGATCCTGATGTTGTGATCGAGTTCTCCATGTATCTGAAGGATCCCCAACAAGAGAACCTGCAAACTCAAGTGTCTGTCGAGCCCAACGAGGTCTAGGTGGAGGTGGAGAACAAGGCTCGTCAACTGCAAGTGGACCCTGCGGAGGTGTAACCCTGCGAGTCAGAGTTGAAGGAGTCTCATCATCTAAATCACTAACATCACTATCCACAATGGAGGAAGGTGGAGGAGGTAGAGAGGCTAAGCTAGGAGAGCTTTCCTCAAAGTGAACACTCCTCTCAACGAACACCTCATGTGTCTCTAGATCCATCAATCTGTATGCCTTAACACCCTCAGGATATCCAGCAAATATGCAAGGCCAACTCTAAGGTTCCAATGCCTTGCATTTTTGTGGAGGTATGCGAGCCCATGCTGGACACCCAAAGACTTTGAAATGTCTCACAATCGGTTTCCTACCAGCCCAAGCTTCAAAAGGAGTAATACCTTGCAAAGCTTTGTGAGGAACCTGATTCTGGATGTGTGTGGCACAACTGATAGCCTCTGCCCAAAAGGCGAGATCAAGAGAACATGCATGTATCATACAACTAGCCATTTCTTTGAGAGTTCTATTCTTGTGTTCTGCAACCCTGTTCTGCTGTGGAGTGTATGCTACAGAATGCTAAAGATCAATCCCCTCAAATGTACAAAAATCCTCAAGTCTTTTGTTCACATATTCCCTTCCATTATCTGTGCAAAGAATCTTGACCACTTTCCCTGATTGCTTCTCCACATGAGTCTTGAAGTCCTGAAATCTGTCAAATACTTCACTCTTATGAATAAGAAAGTAGACCCAAGTGAAGCGGGAGTAGTCATCAATGAAGGTGAGAACATAGCGGGCCTTACTAAATGAAGGTGCTGGAAATGGACCTGCTACATCGCTGTGAACAAGTTGAAGAACTTCCAAAGCTCTCCAAGCTTTCCCCTTATCAAAATTCTCTTCGGGATGCTTTCCCATGGAACAACCTGAACATATACCCTCTAAAAAACTGATTCGAGGTAGACCTGTGACCGTGTCTTTAGTGCTGAGCTGCTGAAGATAGCGGTAGTTGAGGTGACTAAACCACTCATGCCATAGCTTACTTTCTGAATTTGAAAGAGTAAGCAAGGCCCTAGAAGGTGAACTTGGCACAAAGTGGGAGAATGAATAAAGCCTTGAGTTGTCATTGACTTGTCCCACTGCTACCAAGGCATCATCATCAATTTCCTTTACCACAACTGAATCTGGTGTAAACTCAACCTTTTTCCCATTCCCATAGTGAGTGATTTGGTAGATGGAGAGAAGGTTGGTGGACAAGTTAGGAACATAGAGAACATTCTCAAATGTCCCATCATCCATGTCAACTGAACCTTTCCCTTCAACCTCTACTTGTGTATCATCACCTATGTAAATGTGAGGTACCTTAGATGGCTCCAATGAAGAAAACTACTCCTTTGTAGAACCCATGTGATATGAGGCACCCAAGTCAAGTATCCATTGCTGTGAAGAACCTGTTGTAGCCACCAATGCTTGCCCTTTTCCCTTAGACTGTGAGGAAGAGGAAGGAGATGAATCCTTCTTTGTGTAGGCGGATGGCAAGTTGATGTTGTTTTTCTTGAGAAGATTAGTTAACTCATCAACTTGCTTTGCGTGGCATCGATGCTCATCATGACCATACTTGTTGCAATATGCACAAGTTGGTTTATCCTTCTTAGGTGGTGTCCCCTTCTTGGAAGAGGATGAAAAATCGCCTTGTGATGGAGAGGATGATTGTCCTTTTTCCTAGTGTAGCTTAGACTTGGAGTGCTTCTTCTTCTTGTTGGAATCTTTACCTTGACTTCCTTGATTCCCTTGATTAGCCACCAAAGCCTTGGACTTTGAAGACTTGAGAAACCCCATGTTCAACAACTTAGATTGTTCCAATATCAACATTTCTGTGAAAGCATCAAATGAAGGCATAACATAGGAACTCCCCACTGTCAAACGATGAGTTTGGAAGCTAGACACAAATGTTGCATATTCTGGTGCAAGCTTGTCCAACAAGTTGAATATCAACTGAGCATCCTTTTTGTCAATTCCACAATCCTTAAGCTTTTCTCTTAGCTCATTTGCTTTGGTGACATAATCTTGGATTGTATCAAAACTCTTGGGATCCAAGTTGGTGAGTTCATTGTCAATTTGATAGCCTCTGATTTCATCAACCTGACCATACAATTTTTGAAACATATCCCAAGCCTCTTTGATTGTTTTACACTTCTCAATGTGAAAAATGAGGTCATCTTATACATACTTGCGCAAAGTTCCAAGAGCCATGCAATTCTTTGTGAGCCATTCTAATTGAGCATTTGGATCAGCCTTAGGATCAGGTGGTGTTGTTATTGTTCCATCTATGTAATGTGTGAGACCCTTTTCCATTAATTTACTCCATACTTTAATTTTCCATGATGCATAATTATGTGGAGTTAAAGGTGGAAATTTATTAGGACTCATTGCAACAAAAATGGAAAGAGCACAAAGAGAGGCACAATCACACAAGACACCCCCCCAAATTCACTCAATCAAAGAACCCACCCCCCAAAAAGTGATGATTTGACACTTTATAATTAGTGCGTATACAATGGGCCACTTGCAAAAAATGGCAAAGTGGACTTCTGATTACAATTTTACAACTGCCTCAATAAGGCCAAAAGAGACTCAAATTGATAATGCAAGAGATCTAACTAAGATCCAAGCAATTTACAAGTACCTAATAGGCCAAAGAAGACCAATATCTGAAAGTACAATTTCCACTCAAAATCTCTAAAATCTGATCATAGATTATGAAAGTAGACGAAAAAACATGTACTTTCTGTAAAGCGGAAAATCGCGATCGAACCCTAGTTGCTCTCCCCTCTTCCAACTCCAAGGGGAGAGAAGGGAGATTCACTCTAGGGTTGATGGTTTTCACTTAGGGGAGAGACTTTACATTCAAAAGAGGGGTTGAAACCCACAAGATCCAATCCCACACAATGCAAGATTGGATGCTAAATGAGTTTCAAGGGTTATGACAACAATGCTACCCTCTTTTGTAAAGAATGTGCATAGAAGAATTAAGCTAGGAATGCATGGAAAGTGAGAAAGATTCACTTATAAACTGAGATAGGAATACAGTATGAAGCTGCGGACCTGGAATTAGCAGTAAAATGTCGATACGGCGATGTCCTGTAAATTTGAGCAAAAGTTGCCGGGACGATGGCGCCCGAGTGCCACGGTCCTCCGAAAAATCCGTGAAACGAAGGGGGATCTGTTTGTCTCTGCACAAGGATTCCAGATCTTCAATTTCAGCCGCGTACCTGCAACCTACACACAGAAAAGCGAAGACGATTGGGGGGTTAGGGATTAGGGGTTTGCCTTTAGGTCAAACCCCGGTTTTGGAATTAACCAAGAAATGAGCAATGCTGTAAATGTAAATGTCTGTAATGTAAAACAAGTACTAATACCTTGTTGTAAGGATGTTTGTATCCTTATGTGCGAAGGTATAGATGTTGTTGTTTGTTGTATGTTGTATGTAGCATGTAGTATGTGATCTCCTCTTCAATGGTTGAATCCTTGTCCTGAATGCAACACTTGGCCTTGAATGGAGACTTGAAATGATCAATTGCTTGAAGGAATGCTTGAATGCTTGAATGCTTGAGTATAGTTTCCACACTTTTTCCATCATGTATGTCTCTCTCCAAATGAGAGAGGAAAATGTAGTTTATATACTTGTCATTTAGGGCTGATAGACTGATTTTCCCGACCTTAGGCCGACCAGGAAAGATAATTTTCCAATTTGCAAACATAAAGACCCGAAGTCCAAAAGAGACTGGGCCCAAAATAGGACCCAGGGACCAGGGTGCTGGGCGCCATGGTCCTGGAGGACCATGGCGCCCAGCGCCCTGGTCCCACCTCCCGGGACAGCAGGGTGCAAAGGAGGTTCAAGCCAGGGTGCAAGAAAATGCAGTTTTCAGTGCCATGATCAGGTTTCGGGGTCTCCATTCAGGTTGCGTGTTGCGTCGCCATCGTGAAGACCAAAATGCAGTCGAAATTGCAAGTGTCGCAATTTTAGGACGCTACATTTAGCCCCCACTTTAGCGGGAGTATGTATGCTCATACTTCCGGTAAAGTACAAGGAAACAATATTGAAAGACTTTCACCACGTCAAGGAGGCAAGATACACCAAGCCCCCAGTGGACTAAGGACCTTACGGCTTCAATTGACAAAGTAAAAGGGAAGATCACGAGGGAGAACCATGACTGTCAGTAGCAAGGTTCCCTCACTATGAGTCATGCAAGAAAGATATCAAAAATTTTCAAGGCAAAGCTAAATTTGTCAAGAAATTTTCAAGTATCTTGAAAAGATATGAACGGGATGTATGCCCCCCTACGTTAAAACGATCGCACACGCCTCACCGGGGGTGATTGCTTTAAGGTAGTGATACATATAAGAAATGAGAAAGGAGCACGTTATCGCAAGGATTTAGCCCCCAAGTGTGAGATAAGCCCAAGGATAATAGATACAAAACACAAAGCACGAGGTGACTTCGCTTTCCTCGGGGTCAGTATGCTGTATGATAATTCATGTATATATATCATATGTATGTATGCATAATTGTTCTTCATTCCCCAATCAAGGAAGGTTACCTAGAAGAAGGGAACACATGTGTCTTTTGAGTCAACATGAGAGAGACCAAAAGAGATCTCAATGCTTTGCATCGTCCTCAAGTAGGCAACACCAAGGACAACAAATAGAAGAATGATAGTAACATATAGAAGAAGTAACACAAGAGAGGAGGAGAGAATCTGCTATGCTAATGTAACTAGTCTAGCACGTCATCTACCCCCCGATCTTGCTGATCAATGTTTCGGGAAGGCAGGGAACACGCTAGAGGAGGAACATCCAACACAGCAGATGGAGCTATCACAAGATCCAAACAAGGGCTATGTTCATGTTCCGAGCCACATTGTTCTTGTCTAGGAGCTAGGATAAGTGCTTTAGAAAATTCATTAGATAAATGTTTATCAATATCAACAAGTTCATATTCACTATCAGAAGCAAGAGGAGTAACATTTTCATCATGAATAACATTTTCATCTATATCATCATCAAGATTTATAAAAATAGGATCTTTAACTCGCACAGGATCAAGACCATCATGCATCTTATGTTTAGGAGATTTCGGCTCAATCGTCGGCTGAGGAGAAAATGGAATAATGCTTGTTGAAGGTATTTTTGGAGATTGCAAAGTTTGAGAAGCAGCTGCTTGAGCTCTAAGACGACGCTTTCGTCTAGTCTTAGTAGGAAGTGAAGAAGATTGAGGAGGAGGAATGTTCTCATCCTTATCACTTGGGTGTTTAGGTTGTGGTCTCTTAGGCTGGATAATAGGAGAAGAAGAAGGTCTCTTCTCTTTATAAAAAGAAGGAGGAGGAACTACTCCATATAAGGGATGAATATTTGGTTTAGGAAGGAGACCAAGTCCATCATGACGAGGAGGTATAGGTCTACTTTTAGGAAGTTTATTAATCATAGGCATAGTCACATCCATAGGGATGGGTTGGGAATCTTCTTGAGGAAAGACATTAGTTTTATCTTTCAAAGGAAGAACTTCCTTCTCAAGAATGATAGGAATGTCAAGTTTGGGTGTTCTAGGTTCACTTCGAGATAGGATCATATCTTTTTTCCACTTTTGATAAGATTTGAAAAGATGATCACTTCGCGGAGGAAGGGGTTGGAATTGTTTAGGCCAAAAGTAATCAAGAGGAACGCTAGAAGTTCTTTCAGCTGGTTTAAAGAGACTATGATTGACAGTAACAACTTCACCATTATGGGGAAATTTCAAACACTTGTGAATAGGAGAAGCGATAGCTTTCGTGGAAGATAGCCAAGGATAGCCAAGCTTCACACGAAATTGTTCGGAAGATGGAATAATAGCAAAGTTCACATCAAGGGATTTGTTATGGACCTCAATAGGCAATGTAATAGAACCAATTGCAGGAGAAGAAAATGCATCAAATAGTTTCACAATCACATCTGTTTTGTCATATATCACTTGATTCAATTGCAAAGTAAAAAGAAATTCTTCAGTAATAACGTTAACCATGCACGAAGGATCAATAAGCACTCCACGACAAGGTGTATTCTTGACTTTTGCAACTATGTATAAAGGACCATCAGGTGCCCTAATGGTTTCACTGGAATCAAATGTGATGGAAGGTTCTTTAGGGTTTTCTTGCTGCTCTACAAAGTTAATCACATTCAGAGTCATAGACACAAGACCATCAGATGAAAGAGAGGAATCATTAGTCTCAATCGCATTAGAGGTATGAGAAGGTAATGGATCAGTGAAAATCTGAAGATTTTGATTAGGAGGAGCTACAGATGTGTTGCCTTTATCATTCACTCCAGAAACAAAAATAGTATTATTATCAATCAAATCTTGAATTTTACCCTTTAAAGAAAAACATTTTTCAGTATCATGCCCAAGCTGACGATGAAATTGACAAAAAGCTTTGTTATCAAAATAAGGTGAATTAATCTTTGCAAGATCAATTTGCCTTATAGGAGGAAGAGTAAGCACATTTTGTTCCAATAACTTATTCATAATACTATGCAACGATTCATTCAAAGGAGTATACTTTCTTTCTTTCTTGACAAATTTAGAAATAGGAGGCACACCTGATGCTGCATTCACATTGTTGTTGATGATGTTTTCATTGAATTTGATGGAATCTCTGTTCGGTTTAAACTTCCCAAATGGTTGTTGACTGCTATCACCCTTATCACTCGGAGCCATAGGATGTGATTGTTCCATTTGACTCACAGTCAGTTGATAATTGTGAAGAGTTGCACACAACTGTTGGAAAGAAGTAAACTCAGAAAATAGAAGTTTGTCTCGAATATCTTTTTGTAAATTAGAAATAAAGATTCTTTGAATATCATTGTCAGGCACTGGAAAAGAAATTTGAGCATACAAATGCTTATATCTACCAATGAAATCAGTCACTTTTTCTTTAACACCTTGTTTACAATGCATTAAATCAATCAAAGTAACTTTAGGACTTATATTGTTTTGAAATTGTTGAATGAAAGCATTTGCAAGTTGTTCGAAAGAAGTAATAGAATAGGAAGGCAACGAGCAATACCATTGTAGGGCTTTGTCTCTTAATGTTCTAGTAAACAATTTTGCAAGCAACCTTTGGTCATAAGCAAAATCGGTACAAATTGTTTGAAAAGTCTTAACATGTGTTAGAGGATCACCTTTACCATTATAAAGCTCCAAATGCGGAATTTCAACATGTTTAGGAGGAATAGCTCGAACAATGTCAAGAGAAAGTGGGCTCGCAACATCAAATGTGGGCACACTAAACTTAGATTGATTCATAGAGGCAATTTGTTGCTGTAAAGAAGAGAAAGTTTGTGCAAGATTGTTAATGGTCGCTTCAGTCGAAGAATTCATATTAGATGTATTAGATTGAGATGGAGGTATTATGTTATTGAAAGAAGGTAAAGAGTAAGGTGGTGGGACCCTATGATAATTAATCATAGGAGATGATTGGACAGGAGGAACACTACAAGGAGGAATGGAATGATTGAATGAATTGCCCCCTTGCGTCATGTTCATTTGTGGAGATATAATAGGGACACTCATTGAAGGAGTGAATGAAGAAGTCGGATTAAATGAAGGAAGAGGGTTAATTGAAGAGGAAGGATTGCCCCCATGACTGGTGATCACAGGAGGAATGTCTTGTGTAGAAGTAGCCATTATGTTTGATGTAAAGGTAGGTATGCTAGCAATAGAAGTCGTCAAAGGAATAGAATGATTGACTTGAGTAGGAGGTTGTGTATAACCCAAATTTTCAGCACAACTCTTCATAGGCATCACATTCGAATCCACAATGTGTGCAATACCACGCAAAATATCAATTCCATTCTTATCACTTTGAAGCATACGTTTTAGACCCTCAATTAAAGGAAGAGCTTGACTATCGGGGTATTCTGGAGACATCCATTGTCGAAAATCGTCAAATTGGTTATCCAATTTCGAAAGTTGTTCTTCAGAAACCTCATGGAGAGCTTCTTCATCATTAGGAGGATTAGAGGAATTACCCATGTCCTCGTTAAAAAGGCTATTCAAATTAGGTTCCATCTCCTCGGTAATTAAACCTTGGAAAGACTTAATTCTACGGCTTCATCTAACGGGAATAGTGTAAGTAGGGCTTATTGTTGTAAAACTCATGCACTAGAGAGGGAAATAAAATTTTGAATTTAGAGGTAGCAATTTTCAGTAAAATCAGCCAATCTTCTGGATTTAAGCTGTTAAATACAATCAGGACAATCTCCCAAAATTTCAGAAAAAATGTCAGGGACCGTGGCGCTTCGGAGTGCACACGATCCCGACAACTTTTTTCGAAATTTGCAGGGATGAAAGTTATGATGATTTTAGAGCTAATCTGAAAAAATTGAGTGATTTACAATCTGTAGATAGGCCAAATTAAAGTTGCAATCTCGCAATTGAACCCTACCAAGATTGTCGAAAAATGCAAAAATTTGAATTTTGAAAAAGAGAGGGAAACTGAAATTTTGAATTTTATGATTTTAGAGGGAATGTCAAGAGCAATGCAAATTTTGAAACTTAAAAATTGACTCAATTTCACGCAAAATTCAATTTTGAAAGCGGAAATTAAAGTTGTTGTAATTAAGCACTTAATTTCAAAAGTCACAAATTGTAAGAATTTGAATAAAGCATTGAAATTTCGAATGAATGCAAACACACTTTTCAGATTTAGGACAGTAAGAACACAATTTTGACACAAAATTTCAGTTTCGATGATTTTTGAATGTTTAGAAGCCTTAATCCAAGCAATCCCTAGACCAACTTTGACTGTAATTTTGAAGGTGTTAAAATTGATAAAATCAGCCAAAATTCTGGATTTTAGCAGGAAAATACAGTAAAATCTAGCTCCCGAAATTTCGGAAAAAATGTCGGGGACGATGGCACTCGGAGTGCACACGGTCCTCGCAACTTTTTTCCAAATTTTCAGGGATGAAAGATATTGTGATTTTATTGTGGAATCCAAAGTTACAGCTGATTTGGAGATGTTTTGATCAGTGAAATTGTCGGACAAAGGTTGAATCAAGAGGGTTTCAAAAATTAGGGTTTTAACACTTAACCACTTAATTTTCAAAATTAAAGCACAAATATGAATTGGTAATTTGTAATAGAAGGGTAGATCTGAAACAAGCATTAACATTTAGACATTTCACAAGCTTAATTACTAAAAATAAAATTTAGGGTTTTTATGCAATTAACCTCTAAAATTTTGTAAAAGATCAAAAATGGAAATGTAATCAAGGAATCCAATTTTCAGATCTAACCAAGAATAATCAGAAAGGATGTTCACATTGGGTTCACCAAAATGTAAAGCGGAAAATCACGATCGAACCCTAGTTGCTCTCCCCTCTTCCAACTCCAAGGGGAGAGAAGGGAGATTCACTCTAGGGTTGATGGTTTTCACTTAGGGGAGAGACTTTACATTCAAAAGAGGGGTTGAAACCCACAAGATCCAATCCCACGCAATGCAAGATTGGATGTTAAATGAGTTTCAAGGGTTATGACAACAATGCTACCCTCTTTTGTAAAGAATGTGCATAGAAGAATTAAGCTAGGAATGCATGGAAAGTGAGAAAGATTCGCTTATAAACTGAGATAGGAATACAGTATGAAGCTGCGGACCTGGAATTAGCAGTAAAAAGTCGATACGACGTTGTCCTGTAAATTTGAGCGAAAGTTGCTGGGACGATGGCGCCTGAGCGCCACGGTCCTCTGAAAAATCCGCGAAACGAAAGGGGATCTGTTCATCTCTGCACAAGGATTCCAGATCTTCAATTTCAGCCGCGTACCTGCAACCTACACACAGAAAAGCGAAGATGATTGGGGGGTTAGGGATTAGGGGTTTGCCTTTAGGTCAAACCCCGGTTTTGGAATTAACCAAGAAATGAGCAATGTTGTAAATGTAAATGTCTGTAATGTAAAACAAGTACTAATACCTTATTGTAAGGATGTTTGTATCCTTATGTGCGAAGGTATAGATGTTGTTGTTTGTTGTATGTTGTATGTTGTATGTAGCATGTAGTATGTGATCTCCTCTTCAATGGTTGAATCCTTGTCTTGAATGCAACACTTGGCCTTGAATGGAGACTTGAAATGATCAATTGCTTGAAGGAATGCTTGAATGCTTGAGTATAGTTTCCACGCTTTTTCTGTCATGTATGTCTCTCTCCAAATGAGAGAGGAAAATGTAGTTTATATACTTGTCATTTAGGGCTGATAGACTGATTTTCCCGACCTTAGGCCGACCAGGAAAGATAATTTTCCAATTTGCAAACATAAAGACCCGAAGTCCAAAAGAGACCGGGCCCAAAATAGGACCCAGGGACCAGGGCGCTGGGCGCCATGGTCCTGGAGGACCAGGGCGCTGGGCGCTCTGGTCCCACCTCCCGGGATAGCAGGGTGCAAAGGAGGTTCAGGCCAGGGTGCAAGAAAATGCAGTTTTCAGTGTCATAATCAGGTTTCGGGGTCTCCATTCAAGTTGCGTGTTGTGTCGCCATCGTGAAGACCAAAATGCAGTCGAAATTGCAAGTGTCGCAATTTTAGGACGCTACACTTTCAAAAAAAATGGCACCTGAAAAGGAGGTCGTATGAGCTCAAACAAGGCCTTTGAAGTTGCAGAATTGAGGATTGGACAGGTACAGCTGAGAGAATCCAATTTTTTTGAAAAACTTGTGCACCAAAATCAGAAAATAACCACACCACTATGAAGATCATGAAATTTTAGCCCATTTCAAAAAAAATTGCACCAAAAAAGGAGCAAAAATGAGAAAGATATGGCCTTTCAAAGTTGGATTGCAAAATTGAAAAGCTCAATGGAGAGGGGTTGAAAAATTTCAAAAAATTGCTGATGTGGTGCTGATGTCAGCAATTCACTGTCTTAAATTTGACAGCCGTATGACCGTCGCGAAAACTTCGCCTCCCTGCTAACTGGGTGTCTGTACTGTACGGACTGCTGATTGTGCAAGCTGATGTGACGTACAGATCTGACAGGGCGTATGGAGATGATAGGGTGTACGGATGGACTGCGCGTGTGCCGCATGGCGGGTTCCAGCAGCTGACTGGGCTCTGCGTGGCGGTTGGTGGTGACTGGGCGATGCCGGAGGTTCTGGCCGGCGACGGTGGCTGGGTCCCGGTCGGCGGAAGGAGGTTTGGGCAGGAGTTGTGGTTTGGGCGGCCAGAGCAGGCACGGGGGCGGCTCCGGCTACGACGACGGACGGGTGTAGTGGAAGCCGGGAGAACTAGGCGCCGGTGTCGGTGAGCGGGGCCTGAGGACAAGTACGGGCGGCGACGTACAGTCTGCAGCGCCTGTAGCGCACACAGAGTACTACAGAGTATGCGGGGGTCTGCAGACCCCCAAATCCAACAAAAAATTTTTTGATATATTTTTTGATTTTTTTTTATTGCTTTTTTTGATTTTTCGAATTTTTTTTTTTTTTTTCAAAAAAATAATTAAAAAATTTCGAAATCCGTACGATAATAGTCAAAATAGGGAAAAAAAAATTCTCACCAATATAGGTCGACTTTATAGTCGAAATTTATGGAAACGGCCTCCCAGATTTAAAGGTGATGTCCAAATCGCTGTATGACGCCCCCCAAAAATGAAGATCCCTGAATCCGAAAATAGAAGCCTTCCACGATGTCTCCAAAAACCAATCAATGAAGCCCCAATGGCTCTGATACCATGTAGGATTTTGCCAAGATCAAAGGCACAATGAAAAGCATAAAAAAAGACAATAGAATGACAAGAACAAACTGTATTCTCATCAATATGCAAAATGATCAACTGGATTAACCAATACAATGAATATAGGCCTGCTTATATAGGCAAGGCCATATGGATGTATGAGCACACAAATATGACATGTGGCTCAATGAGAAACAAGGGTAGGTAAGAAATACTAGGGGTAGGTAGGAGAAATAATATAATATTCCACAAGAGGTGGATGACCCACCGAATGTGGAGTGTAACAGCAAAATAAGACCACAAAAGGTGGAATTTCTCCTACAAGCTCTATCCCTATGTGCACACTTCCCTAAGTGTCTCAAATCCAAACTACGAAGAGATGCATTATCCTAAGTTAACTTAAGTAAAGTGTAATAATATCCAAAATGAATATTTATTTACACCAACAATCTCTTCTCTCCTTTGGTCTGGCAAGAATTACATATCACTTTCCTTGGATACATACATACAACTTTTGCCAATGACCTTAGAAAGAGACACAACATCGACCTTATAGGAAACAGTCAGGTCGGTAGCAAAAACCCTAAACCCTAAACCTGTTAGGTTAAGCAATTCAAACGGTTCAATCCTGACCGTTGAATCATACTGCATTAAATGCAACACTCTTGAATCGATCTCAAGACATTCTCCATCGTCCATTATCCACCGATTTCATGGTGGCTAATAACCCATCACGCGTTATCACCGTTTGACAAACTTCGTACATTCCCAAGGTAGATAGGGATAGTCTTCTTCATGCAAGATCCTTCACGCGCACAGGGCTTACGTGGCAACACGATCTGTTCTTCGTTATACTGCTAACTCATCACACAACGATCACCGATTGAGTTACACAGGCTTGAGGTACTCCAACCAAAAATCCTGAAGTGGAAACTACCTACCAACTGGTAGTCATACAATGCTTCCATGTGTCGGTTCCCATAACTGCATGTCGGTTCATCTTGACATGTCGGTTCATCTTGAACAAATATACTGCTTCACTTTGGCATATATACTGGTTGATATATATATGTCAGTTCTCTCTTCTCACACGTCACATGTGCCGGTTCACGTCATGTCACATATTGACATCAATGACAACATACAATATCATTATGTCTTCATATCGGTTCACATAATGCCAACAGGAGGTGCACTGGTGGAAATATGTTTGGAACAATTTCTCTTGGCTGAAGTGTAACTATTTTGCTTGGACTTTGGCTTTGAATAGATGTCTAACATGGGACAATATTCGTAAGCATGGGTTCCATGAGCCTTCCATCTGTGTTTTGTGTGGTAATGGGGAGGAGGATTCTTTACACCTGTTCTTCAGATGCCCTTTCTCGTTGTTGATTTGGCATTACTGGTGGGGGGTGTGGAAGCACCCTTGTGTTCACACAGATTCTCTGGTGGAGTTTTGGAGCAGTTTGGGCAGGCCTCCTATTTCGTCCTCTTTTCTCCAAACTGTCTGGCACATTGGGCCCATTTTCATCCTTTGGCAAATCTGGCTAGAGAGGAATAGGAATATCTTTAGGGAAGTCAGACTACTAGTTCATCAAGTGTGGAATAGAATCATGGGAATGATCTAGGAGATGGTGGAAGCTAAAGGTGAGGTGAATTTTCCTCTGGATAGAGGAGAGGCTGATATAGTGAGTAGGTTGGGTTTGCAGGAGATGTCACCTATCTCAGCTTGTGTTAGGAGAGGTAGACGTGCTATGAAGAAGGTTCATAGGATGGGAAGACGGTTGCCCCCATAGGATGAATCCATTAAGATTAACACCGATGGCTCCTCTAGGGGTAATCCGAGTCTCGCTGGGATTGGTGGTGTTGGTAGGGATCATATGGGGGAAGTGTTTTTCTTCTTTTCAGTGCATAAAAGGCAGCAGTCTAAAAATTTTATGGAGGGATTGGCAATTTTCTATGCCCTGGAGCGTTCTTTTGAGTCGGGGTGGCATAAGGTTATCTACAAATCAGATTCACAGATTATGGTTAATCTGTTGATTGAGTAGAAGGTGAGTGGAATTAATTGGCAGCTAGCAAGGATTGTTCACCAGATTTTGCAAACTAGTGCTATGATGGGGAAGGTGTCTTTCATCCACATTCCTCATGAATGGAATAGAGCAGCTGATTGTTTGGCTAAGTGGGCCTCGAAACATGGTGATGATTGGAAAGTTGAGGGTTGGGAGCATCTTTCCCCAGATTATTGTCAAGATTTGCATAAGATCTTTGCTGAGGATATGGACAGTCATGAAGCTGGTTGATAATTGGTTGGGTTTGTTGTTCTCTTCTGGAGCTTTGAGGCTCTCGTTTTCTTATGTAATGCTTGTGTCTGACTATTAATAAATTTTTTACCCCTTTATTCAAAATAAAATAAAATTGCCACTCGACCAATTTACACCTCATGTTCATGCCCCTACTTTAGCGCATCTCCCCCTCATCTCCTATTGGGTCTATTCAATGCCTAAAATCCAGCTTTTATGCTTAATGTTCACACCTACCAAGTGATTCCCTAGAGAGGTGTCCTCCTCCCTTGGCCCAAAATTTGGTCCCAAATTGAGGAGGACTAGGGTGCTAGCACCCTAGTCCCCCTCTTTGGGGCCCCTTTTTCAAGGAAGGGGTGAGATCCACTTCTTTGACGAGAAAATAAATTGGTGGCTCTATATGACCGTTGGAGGTTGGCCTAAACAATAAATTAACCTAGATCCTCATATATAAAGACATTTGATCAACCTAATTTTATCCTAAGAAATCTAAGTTGTCACATTCAAGCAATCAAGCATCAAAGTGTTCATCATCAAGCATTTGTGGAGGTCTTCAAGGCTACATACTCTTCATTCAATAATTGTGGAGCAAATTACAACATTCATATGCAACCATGTGTGTGTGATTAAGGTTTTGTCATGTTCATGCCATTTCATACAACATATATGTGATTACATTCAAGAAGAAAAACATCATTATCAATCATTGCAGATCTGAGGTATATCATTCTATTATTTATTTCAGTATTTGCAATATTTCATTTAAGGTTAATTCCTAAACTAGAGTTTGACTTAGGCAAACCCCTATTTCCAACCCTTTTCCTCTTCTTTCTGTGTGTAGGAAGAAGGTACGAAGTTGCGATCTTCAAGATAATCTTTGTTTACAATGACAAATCATTCCTCCATTAGAGTGAGAAAAGTGTGGAGGACCAGAGTGACCATCACATTGATCTCGACAAATCAAAAGCGCCTTCTAGGAACAGGTCTGAATCCTCTTACAATCCTCAGATCCAAGTTCGTGGCTCAATCCGATGACTATAGCTCATTGTTTATGCATGTTTACATCAATTCCAGCACATTTACCCTAATTTCAACATCTTCAATAAATCAATTCAACTCAAGGGAAAGAAGAGACACACTCCAACCCCTATAATCTAATCAACATTTAGATCTCTTAGGTTTAGATCTATCAAATTACTATCTTCCCTAATGTAATGGTCCCCAAGTAAAAATGAGAGGTTTTTATCCTTCTTGTGGTAGAAACCCTAATTTTTCACCATCCACAAGATAAAATTCAAATTAAAAAATATTGACTAATGAAATAAACACTTATTCATATCAAGTTTTCACTATCCATAGTGCTATTCAATATTATTTTTGATTGAAGTGTGTTAGAGATTTTCATCAACATATCCCATCATTAAACAAGAGACACATTGTCAAGTTCTCTTCGTGGTTGTAATGATTGGGATTCATGTGATGATTTAATAGTAGAATAATTTAGATTAGTTTTAGAAAAAAACTCAACGATAAAATATATTCTCATAGACTAGAAAGCTTTAGAAATACATGAGAATAACTAAGAAAGATAACTATAGATAAATAAGGTTTTGGAAGCTTTGAAGCTGCACAAAATTGAATCCAAACAAAACAATAGAAAACTTATAAATAAATAAAATTACTGAAGAACATAAAAGAAAATTAGTATAGCAGGGGTGAAGATTTGTTAATGAAAAGTGTACCTGAAATTGATATAAAAAACATGTAATGATACTTCAAGGATTTGATGCCATTTGCTAATAAAATCAGACTAACAACACAAAAACTGTAGCAGTATAAACACCTAGAATATATGGGGAAAATATGTTGCCAGTTGAATGAGATGGAATAAAATAGCATGAAGGAAACCATGGCGGCCCAAAAATGTGTCTATTATGGCATCAAATATTGCATGAAAACCAACATCCCATAACCCATTTGCAATGACTACTCATATCGAGAACTAGTACCCGAGAGTTTAGACACACAATAGCCTGGTAATGTTGCATTTCTTGCAATTATGGTTGTATGAGACCCACGATATTATTTACCTTGCCACGTTCAATGAATTTGCTGGCAATTACTAAGTAGGAAATCAACCTACTTAAGAAGTGCATTTTTCAAACTTCTTTTTCCATGCAATTGAGTTTGAAGTAAAAATATATCGTGAGTTAAGTTCAACTCACCTTACAAGTGTGTATGCTTTAACAAACTTTGGCTTTGATACCAAGGCTTGTATACCTGGTGAGGAAATACTAGTTATAACTAAGTGTGGTAACAAAGCATCATGCTTATGCAATTAGAAACAATGCAATATAGAAGCAAGGCCAATTTCAAACATAATGAATGCTAGATGATTGAGTGCAATGGAATTGTAAATTATACATAGTTGTAGCGAGGAAGAAAATGAAGACATTCTTTTATTAGTAATTGATTGTTAATGTTAACATGAATCAGAGAAAATTTTTCTCCTATAAAGAAATCATAATTAATTTATAACTCAAAATTCATGTAATTAATTCAACAACACTACAACATGGACAACAAAATTGAAAATTAAGACTAGAGAGGAAGCAATAACATATCTATCAACCTTCTATTTTTTTTTCGTCTAATCAAGCTTTATATTAGATTTTTTTGATAAGGGTTGTTAGAAAATTTTAGTGGAGATTGGTAATCCTATTTGGGTTACCTACAAATTTTCTTTTTCTTTCATCTAGTTATTAGGTAGGTTTAAATTTGTTGAGAATGATCTCAAAAAATGAAATATATACTATGGACTATGCCAGATCTTCTTGTTAATAGAGAATTTGTAGTGGTAGCTATATAATGGGAGTGATCTCATAAAATTGCATAAACTCTCAAAAGAGAGTAATGAACTACTGTAGACAATCAATTGTTTATATTCTTATTTTTTTTATCAAAATAATTGTCATCTAACAAGCAACCCTTGCTATTAGCAAAGACATACATTCATAGAAATCCCCTCAACAACAAAGCTAGCCAATATAAATCGATATTTCTATACTCAAGGATAAATTCTTCTATGACCAGACAAACCAATCTAACTACAAAAATTCACAAAAAAATCTTCTATGCTTTATGGGTGATTTTAAACATTTTTTGGAGTCTTAATTTTCCTTTGAAAATTCTTTGCAGAGAGTGTAACAGAGAGCAAGATAAAATGGGTGGTGCGAGAAAAAGAATCGAGCCCCCTAGCTGTGTGCAGTTGAAGAATGAAAAGAAGCTATGGTAGATTTTGGAGAAAGGGGGGTTCACTCCCTACATTGAGAGGCTACAAGGGAGAAATCAGGATGTCACAAACTATTTTGCTCAGAATTGGAAGGATGGAACAATTGTTCGTCGGAAGGTCCTTATTGATGAAGCCCTTATTGCACAGGTCACAGGGTTATCTATGGAGGGTATGAAGTATTACAAAGATAAAGTGTATACTGAGCAAGCTGTGTAGAATTCCCCCAAGAAGGAGGCGGAGCAGACCAAAATTGTTAAAAAGACGACCAACTACTATGACATTGCGGTCATTAAGTCTTTTTGGTAGAAGCTTCTCAAGGTAATTATGAATTACCTTACTTTGGATGGTCGTTATACCAGGGTGTATGGTCACCACTTTGTTATTTTGAATCATTTCCACCATTATGTGAAGATGTATTTCCCTTTCTATCTCATGTCATCTCTTAGGGTTAATTTTAGTGACCACTGCAAGAACCCTTCCAAGTTTCCCATCTTGCATGAAGGCCTACTGGTCCTTATTGATGCCCATTTTCGTGCTCTTCCTCCCCCTGATGATTATATCCACATTGTTTCTGAGAATGATGAGACTAGTGCGGGCGACTCTGATAATGAAGCCTTTGGGTCTAGTTTTGAAGACATTTCCCCTCCCCTGAAAAAAAACTAAAATTGAAATACCCTCGAGTTCAAAACCTAAGGTGAGGAAGGGTATCAAAGGGCAAAAGAACATTGTTATGTCCTCCCCCTCTACTTTTGCTAAGAATGGCTCCCCCTCTTCTAGTGAGAAGACAAAAGATGATAAGGACCCTGAATGCCCTAATGTCTCGACCTCTCCTTCTTCCCATAAGGAGACTGGTAATGTGGGTGCAGTTGGTATTGAAGACCTTCATCCCAAAAGTGATGAGCTTAACGATAAGAGGGAGGATTATGAAAATGTGATGGGCATGGCTCGTGAACATGCTATTGACACTTTCAACATGTTCAAATGGTTGTTTCATGAACTTAAGGAGATAAGGATCAACCAAAGAGCCCTGAGAAGCAAAATGGAAGTGTTCCCTGTTGGTTCTACTCATGATAATCTGAATAATGAAGGGAATTGGACTGAGGATGAGAAGAAGTTGGTTATGGACTATATCAAGAAGACGGGTGAAGGGGTTGATCAACTGAAGAAAAAGCTAGAGGATTGCATTACCTATGTTGAGGAAGGCTATAACAAGATCCAGGACACCCTTAAGACTATTATGGTTAGTAGTCACAAAATTGTCAAATAGTCTATAGTGGTTATGAATACTATGGTAAATAGTCTGGAACGACCAGATAGGGTGGTTGTTATTATTAGGGATGACGCTGAGGTGACTCAAGGTGGTGAAGGACCCTGCCAAAGGACCCGTGGGAACATGAAGAAAAAGGTAGCTATTTAGAATGTGGATTACAAAGCTACGAAGTCTGTTGCTGATACCATGAATGCCCTTGAGGCTGAGGTTGCTGAGACCCTCAAAAGCCTTATTTAACTGGGTCGTTTTCTGTTTTCTAGTTGCTGGATCTGTCTGAGTCTAGGTTTGGTCTCTTTGCTATCTTTTTGTGCTCGGCTGGGCTTTTGATGTCTCTTTGACTGCTATTTCTTATGCTTATCCTTTTAACCCGTTTTGTTTTGGATGTTTTTATCTGATTCTATATCTCTTAGAATCATTTTGTAAAGGGTTTCAAGGCCCCTTCAAAACTTGTTTTTGCCTTAATCCAAAATAGATTTTTTGGGGACTTAAAACCAATGACAAAACTTTGAATATGATTTAATTATCATTAATGCAAACTTTAACTCAAACTAAATGGAACGCTAGCTAGATTATGTCCATATAAAAAAAGGAAAACACCATAGTAGGCTCTATCTATTTAGGAAACTGAAAATTTTGAAATGAGATTTCAAAGGGGGAATGCTTTAGCAATGTAACACAAATGTTTGCCAATTGAAAGTAATTACCTAAATCAATGAAAATATCTATAAACTTATGGATGCCACTATGTCCAATTCATTCTAACTAAAGATACAACTCTATGTCAAGTCAAAATAATGTTGAAGAATAATGCATAAATATGGATCTAATGCCTTGAGGATGACACTAGACACAATATAAAATTATGTTAGAAAGATGGAATTGAAAACTGGTTCACTATCCCACATCCAGATACAACATAAAATGGCCTAAATTAAATTTTTTCTCTGACAGTGAAGATGCTGGTTGGTTGTAGAATTTGGCTTCCTAGAATTGGTGCATAAACCGATTGGAATCACCATGAAAGCATCATAAACTCCCGACTTTACTAGTTGTTGACTCTGGACAAATTGGTACTCTTCTGAACCCACAATGAATTGGCACAATTTCTAATTCTTTTTGCATAAAAGAGGCTACTAAATTGCGATGCAGAAACATGCCAGTGTATGTGTGGAAGCTACTTGTAGCTGAAATGGAGGTTATCAAAAACTCGTTCCCACAATAATTCCATGTCATTCTCTTGCATTCAATGTGATAATATTTATCCATTGCACTATAGAAGATAAGATAGACAATCTTAGATTTTTTTATATTTTCTTTTTTCCATGTCTTGTCTAATATAACTATGAAAATAAATAATTTGTTTCAAAAGGAAGGAAAAAAATTGAATTGTGCAATGATTGTACTAATATAAGCCAATAGAAAAAAAAAAAAAATTCTATTTAAATTATTAAAATATGTATAAATAATGAACTATAGAAATACAATAAATTCAATAACATGATTGATGAACTAAAAAAATTTAATTGCATCCAATGGATGCATAAACATGTAGAACTAAAGCTCCCACTATTCTCCACACAAAATGACACACCTACAAAATTTGATATCTTCATGACATACAATTTTTTAATGAGATATTTAAGATTTTCACAGTATTGTGGAGACTGAACATAAAGATTGGAATGATGAAAATGACATAAAAATCCATTACATTTTACAGATTTTCTTTCTCATACTAATGGAGATTAGCTGTATCCTATAACTAATAGTAAGAAATGAAATGAACATTTCATCGTAAATAATAATTAAAACATGAAATATAGACAATACGATAAACCTCAGCCCAGACCGCAGCACAACTAAAATCATGTCACATACAGGACAACACTCACCATCGAGTGATTGGTGGGACAATCGTTCTCATGCACTGCAACATTTTTCCGTTAACCCTAACGCCGGCGTGATTTCCAACTAAGACGCCTTGTACTTACCTACCATTCAATTCAAACATCTTTTGTGCATTCGAACCCGCGATCTACCAGTCCACCATCCAATTTATCGTCAATACCTAAAAAACCATATCCCTATCCCTCATCATCCGCATCCTTTAATGTGCTGTGCTGGGGTTTTCATTGCTCTCGACCTTTTCGTAATTTGCTGCCGGGAAAATTATCCACTTCTTGATAATCCCGTGGCTGTAAGTTATCTCTGCTCTTGGTCGAGTTCATAATTTCTGGGGCGTTGGCGAATAATATGTTACATATATTGGTTGATTAGTTTTGATCAGAAATCACTTTCAGCGAAATGTCTCAGTTTTCGCCCGTTGATGGGTTTAGCCAAGGTGCGAAATTTGTAAATAAATTCTTACTTGCTCGTTTGTAAACTTGTAAAATGAAGATGAAACATTTCTGTCCTTAAAGCTTTGAAATGCAATTTCTCCCACTGACATAATGTATCTGGAAGCATTTTGTTGTGGTCAGATTTAAGAAAAACCGTGGGCAATTGTATTTTGTTGTTGGTGTGATTTAGTTCTGCTTTACTTAGCTTGATAATATTCTATACAGGTTTGTATTTAATCTTATTGATTGTTTTTTGTGATAAATTAATGCCCAATAAAATTTTATGTTGTAGGCGGAACTGACATTTTTAGCTTCGGTAAGACTTCTGCTGTATTGATTTGATGTTGCTTTGCTACGCAAAGCTTTTAGGCTTCGTCTTCCATGAGAAAGTAAAACAAGCCAATGGCCGCCTTTCTTATATTGTTTACTAATAAAATATTTAAATAAAATAAAATTTAATTTGATTTTTAGGGGTTAAGAGCATGAGCTTATTGTAGTTTTTTTTAAAGATTTGGGAGGGTTTTACAAATTTTAAGGAAAGTTGTATATTATAGAAATTTTTTAAATAGGTCTGTTTGAAAATATTCTATTTATAAATTTTCAACAATTGTAAAATATTTTAAGAAAGATTCCCTCCATAAAGCTACTACCTTAAAAGCAGAAAAAAATAGTAATTTTATAAATTAGAAGAATTAATATTGAATTCAAATTGAATACTTTTTTGATGCCCACAATAAGAACTCATAGCCTATATGGTTAGGCTTTAGTTCAAAGTAGAATTTTTGAGGAAACCTATTAAATTAAACATAGGAATTTCAAAATCCCTCTCACTTCGAATTCTGTTTATCAACTAAAGACAGAGTAGTCAACTCCAAATTGCAGCCAGCTTTCAAAGAGTATGAACTTGCGGAGAATCGAACCTCTGTGCACTTCACCTTATAGCTAGACCGTACTAAGGCAGAGCCCAAGCCCAAGATTCAACTTATTCCGTCGGGTAAAAAAATTAGATCCCTCTAGTAACAAGGCCAAATACAAGCTGCAAGCAAAATTATAACAACCGGCATCAGTTATAGTAGATATGTTAGAATCTTTTGCAGTACCTAGTCCTATATTAAGAGAAAATAGTCAAACACGGGTTAGGAAAACTGGTG
Organism: Cryptomeria japonica; assembly: GCF_030272615.1. Lineage (NCBI taxonomy): Eukaryota > Viridiplantae > Streptophyta > Pinopsida > Cupressales > Cupressaceae > Cryptomeria > Cryptomeria japonica. The sequence continues at coordinate 618,395,970 of NC_081415.1, forward strand.
AATTCAGTTGAGTTTATTAGTACATTTGAGGTTTTCTTTCTAGTTACAGGCTATTACTGGCATGAGTTGGGCACACAATTAAAACTTTTAATTGTGTTCCATGGGCGTTGGGGACGGGGGGACGAGGGGATGAGGGGGACGCGTTTCCGGGACGGGGGGACCAAGGGCCTAAAATTGGGGGACGGCGGGGGGACGGCGGCGGGGGGGGTGGCGGGGTGGCGGTGCTCATATATATACATATAGTACTTGAAAAACTAGTTTTGAAAAGATGTATAACAGTATAACAGTATAAGAATTAGATTTCAAATGAAACTATAGGAAATACCAAGATTACTTAGATTAGTGATACGTAACTAATTGCTAAAAGTAAATAAAATTTGACAAATGAAATTGTCAAATTGGAGATTTCTCATTTCTATCATATGAATATCGAAAAAGGAAAACCAAAAATATGAATATCTGATGCCATTGCAAAGTCTATAATAATAAAGATGATTACATGATTCATCATTACAATGAGTAGCCAAATACAAATACGTGTAGCAATAGCATTACAAAAGAGACGAGTCAAATACAAAATGACAAAACTGAAAAGTGAAAACTCAAACTGTAGCTAATGGAGGCCTCTAATCATCTGCGAACTCCTCCTCACTGGAACTGCTGGACTCCTGAGGATCAAGGTCCCTCAAGCTCACACCAACTAGCCTTGCATCTGCAGTGGTAGGATCATCCTCATCAATCTGTGAAGGCTCCTCTCGCTCTACATCCCATCGTGCCGCTGGACTCTCCTTGTACATAAGTGTCTTGCGGTCAATGAGACGCAAAGCACTGTGTACAGCCACAAGCTTCTTTGCTCTCTTAGAGGTAAGTCTGTTCCTCTTAAGAGAGTGGATGAAGCTATATGTAGACTAGTTCCTCTCAGCAGCTGAAGAACTGGAAACCTGGGATAGCAGACGGATGGCTAGAGTGGTGGTCAAAGATTTCGGGCCATGACAAGTCCACCATAAAAGTGCGTCCTCCTGTGCCATAGTGTCTATATTCATTTTTGCCGCATTTGAATAACCTCTAAGAGTGGCAAATCTTCCCCACTCAGTGCGCATTGTGCCAGCATCTCTGGAATCAAACATCTTCTCTATGCACCTAAAGAAACCCGCCTTCACCTCATCATCCTCAATCGGTGTCATTCTACCCGGTCTAGCCTTGTACCACTTAGGATTCAAGGCAAAGGCAGCCATATGCAAAGGAGTGTTCAACTTGTCCCATCTACTCTGAATGATAGGCCGGATTTGCTCATTGTAGAATGCTAGAGAGGGGTCCTTCACTCGCACAGCAGCCCTCATCTGGTCAAGCATAGAGTCAATGCACTCATACACCTCTCCAAGGTTAGGTGCATCCCCATCCCCATATTTGATCACCTGGAATACTGGAGAAATGATGGAGACAATGTATTTCGCATCAGTCCAAAACACATCACTCTTCACTATCTCCTTCACCCTTCTCCCTTGCTCTGTCTTGGCCTCAACCCACCTATTCCACTCATTAGTCATAACCATGAGTTGCAATGCCTCTTGCAACTCAATCATTCTCTCCAAGAGAATGAAATAGGATGCATATCTAGTCTCAACTGGTTTCAAGAACTCCTTCTTTGCGAAGGTCCTGAAGAGTGCATGTGAAGTGTGGTGGTTGCAGATAAACATCTGCACATCTCTCGCATCGGTGACCACTCCTCTAATCCAATCAATCTTCCCCATGTCCTTGAGTGCATTGTTCATGGCATGCACACAACATGGGGTCCACCAAATGTGTCTATAGGCTGCCTCAACGAGTCTCCCTGCTGCTCTACACACATAGGCTGCATCTGTCACTACTTGGACCACATTTTGTGGCCCAACCTCCTCAATAGCCTCCCTGAGGACCTGAAATTGGAAATCAGCATCTTTACGATGCCCTGTACAATCAACTGCTCTAAGGAAGTATGGGCCCTCTGCACATGTGACCATGACGTTGATGAGTGGACGATGGCTAATGTTCGTCCACCCATCCATAACTATGCTGCACCCCGATGCTGCCCAACATGCCTTCATCTTCTCCATCAAAATATTGATCTTGGAATAGCTTTTATCCAAGATCGAGGTCCTCATTTTCGTCTCCCCTGGTGGCACATAAGATGGTCCTCCCTTGGCCACCATATCCATCATCTTCCTATAATAAGGAGACCGTGTAACATGAAATGGAATGCCATTGGCAAAGAAGAAATTGCCAATGGATTCATCTATCTCATCTCTCAGCTGCACATTAAACATATCAGCAATGGGGTTGCTCTGTGGTGTATGCAACCTACGTTTCCCAGCCCTGGCAGCAGTAGAAGTGGAAGTAGATGGAGATCCAAACATCATTCCTCCCGCCTGCGAAGCATGAGAAGTATGTGGCACTGGCACATTCTGGCTGTCGTGAAGTGATGCCCTAGCAGACAAAGTAGTAGGCATTGAAATATTTGTGTCATCTGGAACCCCCCAAAGCCTGTTAAACTCAATTCTGTACTGTATATTTTTGGGTTCCTCCAAAAACTTACAATGTTTCACGCCTTTTCCTCTCCAAAACAGAAAGTGTGCATTCACCCTGCTAATGCTACCGAACCATTCTCTGTCACAAATATTGCACTTCCACTTCCTTGTTCCCCCACTTGAATGTGATGCAGTGCCTTGTACTGATATTTGTGAAGCAAACTGTTTTAGAGGAGACTTAGGATCAAAATGACCCCTAGCATATGGTGCCAACAACTCTGAAGGGCAACCTGTACTAGCTGGTGCACTTGCCATAGAACTAGATTGGGCTCCAGGATCAGCCCCATGGTCACCCCCCTCATTTTCAGGTTCATATTCTGAATCATTCTCACTATGAGAATGGATTTCCATGTTATCTTCACTCGTGCCTTGGGAGCTCATTGTGAAATTTTCAAATTGACACTGCATTTCACAAAATAAAAATAAAAATAAAAATAAAATCAGCCTTGTTTAACAATATATTTTTAAATTTTTTTCCTATTCATCTCAAAATGAGATTTGATGTTGAATCTTGAGGGCAAAATGATGAATCATTTTGCCCTCAAGATTCAACATCAAATCTCATTTTGAGTCTTGAGATGAATAGGAAAAAAAAAACCAAAAATGACATAGAACAATGAAAATCAGAAAGTAAAACAAAAAAAAAACAAGAAGAAGTTGAAAAACCCTACCTTGTGCTTGAAAAATCTCTCCAAAGTGTAGAAGAATCTTCTTCTTCCTCTTCTTCTTGCTTCTTCTAGCTCCTATCACGCTTGCAGTCACTTTTCTCACCCCTTCAATCAATCTTCTTCAAGTATATCCTCCTCTTCAATTTGCTGGAAAAAAAATCAGTTTTCCAAAATGAGAGTGAAATCCAAAATAAACATGCTTTTGTGTTGTTTTGGGGGGTAGGGTGGGGCCCACGTCCAATTAGGGTTACCCCTTAACCCCCCCCAAAAAGCACATGTTATTAAAAAACTTAAAAAAATAAAAAAACTGTCTTTTTTGGCGTGGGAACGCGGGAGACGCCTGGGCGTCTCCCCGTCCCTCGAGAGATGCCTGGACGTCTCTTGAGGGACGGGGAGACGCCCAGGCGTCTCCCAGAAGACGCCCAGACGTCTCCACGTCTCCCTGGGAGACGCGGAGACGCGGGGACGTCTCCACGTCCCGACGGCGTTTGGGTGGCGGTGGCGGGACGGCGGGGGACGTCGCGTCCCCGTCCCCCCGTCCCCGAGACGTCTCTGACGGGGGGACGCGCCCAAAAAGGGGGGGGACGCGTCCCCATGGTTCACTGAATTTAAAAGTCTGCAACATTAGCAATATATGCACCTCTCAAAGGTGACATTGAGCTCAAAGGAAGTCGCAAGTATAGTTTAGCCCCACAACGGGCATGTTTCAACTTTCAAAACTAGAAGTGTTGAGAATTGGTAATTATCTGTTCCATTCTAGCATTAGCTTATTAACATGTCACAAGTGGTGCTCAGAATAAATCATCTCTTATTATTTGCTCCTTTTGCAAAAGCATTCTAACCAGGTATACTGGATTTGGGCTTAATGTGGCTCCCATGGATTTATATCCGGCTGTATCATAATAGGCTCAGTTATAAGTTATAACAGTCAAAGTGTGAGTTGGACACAGGCAAATCAAGGGGCAGCTTAGCAAGTGTCTTTAATTAAAGTTAAAGTTTGAAGTTCTTTTGGTGGTAATCATTCAACATCTTAGAAAATAGTTCAAGAATGATCAGAATAGAACAAGTTGCCAAGGCTTTTACTCATTAATAATTGACTTGGTGATAGATTACTTCAAATATTTAAAGTCATGTAATAGTAAATTCAGATGTATGATGGAATCTTCTCTTTATGTTTCTACAAATTTGTATAAAGTTTTAAATATAAATGGACAGGAGTTTGTGTGCCTGTTTCATAGCATACAAATATAGCTCTTCTTCCCTAGATGCGAAGAGAAGAGGATTATGAAAGGACAATTGGAAATTTGCCACAATCTTGTGCTATCATAATTTTAGCAAATGGTAATACCGTACAGATTTGCTTGCTTAATCCTGCATGTCAATTTGATGAGATATTTTACACCTTATTTGGTTAAAACATATTGTTGTGAAGAAAGATAGCAATGAGCTAGAATGGTGCACTTCCTCTTATTTAACATCAGCAGTGTTGACTCTCTACAAAATAATATAGGCCACTTTTTGCATTTAGTTCTAAATCAATGACTACAATTTTTTTTTAAAATTGCATGGAGAACATTTATGATTCACGAATTTCTATCCTTACTTCAAAGTGAAGTAATTTCACTTTATTCATGTGGTACCCTGGGAATTGCAGTGCATGAAAGTTTGACTGAGACGATCACACTTGTGGCAAATGAACCATCGCTGGGTCTCTTCTTTGTGCAACACCACGCTCACAATGCAGCACCCATATTGGCTTCTGTTAAGGTGCTTCTTTTCTCTTTGTAATTTTTTTCTATGTTTCAGGATGGATTAAAATGAAAATTAACCACATTCCATGGAAGCATCTGATTTGTTATACAAATTTGTTCTAAGTTCTTTCCTCCTGCCCCGTGTTTCCATAATTGTGCTATAAATAAGTGCTGGAAGATGAGATTTTGGAAGATTAAACAAATAGGGAGTTACTGAAAGAAGGCTTTACTCAAAGCTGAGTGGAAGAGGCTCTAAATGTTCCATGTAGCATGACAATAGTCCTAAAATGGTCATAAACTAACATAAACATTCGTGAATGACAGGCATACTGGATAAGAAAATGGGCAGTAGAAGGAACAGAGTAGTTCAACTAATACATGTTATACAGAAAGGATATGGTCATTTCAGAAATAAGAAATGCAAGCATGTGAACCTTTATTTTTCTATATAGCACTGCTATTTTGTCCATGAGAAATTTGATTTCTTCAAAGAATCTTGTCTCAGTATGTTATCTGCAGCCTTTATACGGTAACTTATATTTTTTATTTTGCTGCTTGGCTGAGAGGGTAGTGCCTGTGTAGTATTTATTGTGCCCTTGCTCAACTTTATCACTTTATTCAAGACTTTAATCATATGTAATTTGTACGGTCTATGATTAGCACAAACACCACAATAGATATTTGTACATGTTTAATGCTGACTTCCTGGCTACACTACTGAAATTCAACATGAACTAGCCATAAATGTATGTACAAGTGCTTAATTGACCAATACTCCGAAACTGCAGCGTGCACAAAAAAATAAATGCAGAAAGCATGAATAAAACCCATAATTACCAGGAGACACAGTGATACCAATATCAGTTACAGTACCAGTACAGGGATGGGGACACCAATCAAATTAGGGTACACAAGTAAATGAACAAGGAGATGGTTATATTATATGTAAATGTAGTCTCGATAAATTGTGGGTGCAGGGATGGGTATGCAGTCCACATTTTTATAATGGAGTTTACTGGTAACCATTTTAACTAATAAAACTGCAACTTGGTAAACCACACAATGTGTGACAGCAATTTAGATGGGAACATATTGGGTTTAAAGCTCCACCACAATAAAAGGCAGCTTTATTCTTGCTCAAAAAATCTACATTACAATGCTACACAACAGAGACCTGCCCATTCTCTTTGAAAACCACTTTGAAAACAAATTATGAATTCTAGATACCCATTTAGGATAGTTAATTGCTTTGATGAAGCAACTGCAAATGAATATTCTCACACTCTGCCATATTTGGAAATCTTGTTAGCCATGGGATGTTGTGTTTTGGCAAATTTGTTGTCGGTTATAATATTATGAACTATGAATGATGGATTCATCCCTTGCATGTTCACATCCTCCGAGGACAATATGTTACAGTATTCACAAAGTTAATCAAATGAGGCATTCCCTTCCATTAGGAGAGAGATGGACTCCAACCTTGGTGATCTTGGGTTTATCTCTAGAGCCCAGCTTAAAGTTGAGCAAGTCTTCAATAACCATAGCATTTCCATATTCAAAACAATTAAGGGCAAGAGGAGACTCCTGGTCAAGTTACTCAGGATCAATCTCTAAGATCTCAATTTTAGGTATGTTATTGGGGGAGCACTGGAAAAAACCAACAAAATTTCAAAACCAAGTTGGTGAAGAGGGACAAAGTGATCGTTGCAAAGTGCTTCTATTAAATTTTCCTAGGGTTTCCACTCATTAATGGTTTGTCCAGCACTGAGGTGAATGAGATTGCACTTGAGGTGGCATTGTAAAGCAGAATACTCATCTGGAGAAGGGTTGGCTACCTCCATTGGTACCTTAGAAGCCTTGGAACTATAGGGGATTTTTATCCATTTGGCAATGGGAAGGCAATTAAAGATATTTGCAGAGCAATGGCCCAGATGAGGCACATGCAGAAGTGTTAAAAGCTTCGTTTTCTGCATTAGAGTGTGAAGAGTCGGCAAGGATGTCAACTACCCTACTCTAATCTATTAATCTCTATAGGAAAATATTAACATTTTTCAAGAAGACACAGATTGAAAACTGATTGTTGGAATGAGTGATAATTCTCTGTCTCCTTTGATTTATGTTGGCTTCAAGCCTAAGGATCATGAATAGCTGGTATGACATAGATTTTACCATTGTATTTGAATTGACAGTCTGGCAATAATCTGGCTGGTCAAGGATGAGGTTGTAAGATAAGTCTAAATCAACTATGTTGAACTCAATCTTGATAGTGTTGGCCCCAAATTTGATATCAGGCACAACATTATCCACATGGTAAACTACATTGTTGTTGAATCAAACAAATTTGTGAGAGGATTGGCAATGCTTCTTGTGCTTGACTCCAAGGGCCTTAAACACCCTCATGGGCATTATGGTTGGAGCAGCCTCTTCAAACCATGCAAGGCTTTTTGCTATAATCTCTAATTGGTATTTCTATGTAGAGGGGAAGCAAGCATAATCTTAAACAATATGAAGGTTAGGTAGTATGGACAGGTCGAAGTTCAGCAAGTGACCATGATTAGGGACATCAGAGTTATGAAGAACCTTAAGTGCATTTTCTGGAGGAGCCTCCTTGGTAAGGCCGAGCACATTGAGAATGTGTTGTTGTCGGGTAATTACGTATTTGTTAATTTGTGTTAAAGGTTGGCGGTTAACTGATGGTTGCCGATAGTTGGCACCGAGTAACCGTGCCAACACCTATATAGTCGTCCTTGTTTCCAGTTTGTGGTAGGATAGTATAGGCTTGATGTTATCTGATGTACTAGCACATGTTATCAATAAGAATGCAGTATTGAGTTCATCTATTTGTCTGCATCTGTGTATATTGTCATATTCTGGTTATCTGCAATGCACTAAACACACACTCACACCTGTAGGGGAAAACATTTGGCGCCGTTGCTGAAATTAATCTGGAGCATGGGAATATACTACATGGCACGTGGATAAATGGGACAGAAGGGAGGAGCAGTAACCCTGATGAAGAGCTTGAAGAACTGTTTGAGGGAGAACTAGCACTTACAAAAGATTTCTCCTCCATCCTCCAGGCGGCGATCGAAACATACGTACGAAGAGAAGCCACCACCGAGGATGTTCCAGAGGATGCTGTGTGGAGTGCGCTTGGTATAAGCCCGATGGTAAATCGTTTGATGAGCAACTTGCCCAACCTTCTGGCACAGGCATTTTTGGCTCTTCAAAACCCCAAGGAAGACACCTATTGAGAGAATCGACGACAACAAATCCTACGGGAGTTTTATAAGCGCTAGGAAGAGGAGCGCGATGAAACCGAGTGAGGGGTAAATAATCCCTGAACTGTGTACGGACGAAGGAGAATAAACAAGAACACCCCCATTGTAATGAGTATGTCAGTGACATACATTATATACGAGGGATGAATTAATAAAAGTGTTCTTTTTAATATGATGTCTTGTTCTATTTCATAAGGAGAACTTAGAATTAATGCCCAATTTGCTCAATAAGGACAAAAACAAAAAAGGAATACGTAGGGGACTCTGAAGCCACCCAACGAGCATTAATTCTCGAGCAACAAGCAGAACGAAGAAGAAGATTCAAGAGGATTGCCGAAGAAGGAAGCGGCGGAAATGGCAGCAATGGCTCTGGCGAGGACCAAGATTCGATGTTAATCGAAACCACTAGGAAACGGTTGGGGGATTTGTCCCTCATGTTGGAGGAGATCGTACGGGCAAATATGCAAATTTTTTTTATTTTTTAAAAAAGCATAGTTGTACGGCCGTACAAAAAGGGCCAAAAGAGACCGTACAATTGGAGCAGGAAATCTTTATTGCCAAAACATAAACGTACAACCAACAAGCACAGGTTCGTATGGTGTGTGGGGACAATACGGACCGGACCGTACCAGAGGCACGTGCAAGGAGTTTAAGGACCAATAAAACCAGATTAAAGTGATTAATCTCGGTTCAATGGACACAAACATGAATAAGGTGGATTGGAGAAAACGGTTGCAACCGTTAGAAGAAATGTTACAGGCAAAGAGAAGAATCGCTGAATCAAGTAAGGACACAGGCAAGAGAGTTTTGCCATCAGGTGTGCGTGTTGCAGGTAGCAGCACTCAGAAAGGCAAGAAACATCGTTCGAAGACCCAGTCGGCAAAGGAGAAGGAAGAGGTAACAGTGGATAACATCGTGTTTGAGGGTCTTAATGGACTAGATTGCAGGAATTGGTGGACGAAGACATCTCATGACGACCCAATGTAGAAACATCTCCGCTAGGAACAGGTACATTGGGCTATACAAATGCCTGTTTTTTGTATAAAAGATTTTGAGGTAGTGTTGCGTGCCATGATTGGCACCTATGATAGACACCGCCGCTAGTCCGTCTTTGAATACCAGCATCAACGAATAACTGTTTCCTTCACGACAAGCAAGTTCACAAGGGTTTTTGGGATACCTGGAGTAAAGGGAAAAAAAATTGATACTTTGCAGAAAATCACTCTAGACGTTCGTGCCACCTTGCTACAATTGATGTTGCGGGATAACCTCACACAAGTAGTAAAGGATAGCCTCAAAAGTGCTGGTAAGGGAAGGGGGGTCAAGAAATCATTTTTGGCGAAGGGAGTATGGAGATGCTTGTTGTCCGTGGTGAAGAGTCGCCTTACAGGAGCCAGCTGTGCATTTGATATAGCTATTGCACAAATTGTCTTAATGAATGGGCTGCGCAATGGAGTGGTGTACGATTGGGCATCATTGCTGGCGGATAGGATGGACGAATTCATGTCCCTCCAATATAAGAAATTCTACATGCCACATCACGCCATCAGGCTATTTCTTGATGCAGTTCGCATGCAGATTACCCCAGGCTCCCAGCCATTGGAGCCATAGGGTCGTGTTGCACCTGAACAACCGCCTATATTTTACTGGTTGCATTTGGATGTCTTGACACACAACGCTGAAGCACTTTTAGGCAAGAAACGGAAGAAGCCCGCTGTGTCAGAAATGGAGTCGGAGACGGAGGAGTTTGACGCAGATGAGGAGGATGCTGATAGTGGCGAGGAGGAATCCGCCGACACCTCCCAGGTGAGTGGAGAGAGTTTCCTGTTGGCAAGTAGAGGGGGTGACCAGTTGCTGGATGAGGATGTAATGGAATTCGCTGGCGTCGAAGGATCCTCACCAGTAAGCACCGCTCCAGCATCGAGTCCGGGTATGGTAGAGTTTGCACCAGCATGCCTACTAGTGACTTGCCAGTTGGTGGTGCCACGTTCATTGGGGACAGTCAGTACAGTCACCACCGTGCCACTACCTAGTTTTGGGCAATCTCGAGTGACGATCGCTATGACACTACTGAGGGCCGAGACCACACCAGGGACCGATTCTATTACTATTGTAGTCCCTGTGGTGGACTCCGTAGAGCAGCCGGGTATGCGGGGGCCTCCATTCAGCAGGATGTGCCGAGTCATATAGAGGAGGAAATGGTGGAGACACGCGCATTCCAGGATGACCTCAATGCTTGGTTGAGCTGCTATCAGCTCACACCCGTGGCACCTGTAGGCGAGGCTGCTCTATCTCCACGTAGGGAGATGCATTCTCTGGATGTTATTGATCTCGGGGGAGGGAGTTCTCCAAGTAGTAGGGAGCTTCAGAGGGCTGATTCGACCCCCACGGATGTAGTTCTCACAAATTGGAAATGAGGATGACTATATAGGTGTCGGCACAGTTACCGGGTGCCAACTACCGACAACCGTCAGTTAACCGCCGACCTTTAACTGACCTTTTGGCACCCGGTAACTGTGCCGATACCTATATAGTCGTCCTTGTTTCCAGTTTGTGAGAACTACATCCGTGGGGGGCAAATCAACCCTCTGAAGCTCCCTACTACTTGGAGAACTCCCTCCCTCGAGATCAATAACATCCAGAGAATGCATCTCCATGCAAGGAGATAGAGCAGCCTCGCCTACAGGTGCCACATCCTGCTGAATGGAGGCCCCCGCACCCTCCAAGATACCCGGCTGCTCTACGGAGTCCACCACAGGGACTGCAATAGTAATAGAATCGGTCCCTGGTGTGGTCTTGGCCCTCGGTGGTGTCATAGCGATCGTCACCCGAGATTGCCCAAAACCAGGTACTGGCACAGTGGTGACTGTACTGATTGTCCACAATGAACGTGGCACCACCAATTGGCAAGTCATTGGTTGGCATGCTGGTGCAAACTCGACCATAGCCAGACTCGATGTTGGAGCAGTGCTTACTGGTGAGGATCCTTCGACGCCAGCAGATTCCATTACCTCCTCATCCGGCAACTGGTCACCCCCTCTATCTCCCAACCGGAAACTCTCTCCGCTCATCTGGGAGGTGTCGGCGGATTCCTCCTCACCACTATCAGCAGCATCCTCATCTTCGTCAGACTCCTCCGTCTTCGACTCCTTTTCTGACACGGCGAGCTTCTTCCGTTTCTTGCCCAAATGTGCTTCAGCGCCGTGTGTCAAGACATCCAAATGCGACTAGTAAAATATAGGCAGTTGGTCAGGTGCAACACGACCTTGTGGCTCCAATGGCTGGGAGCCTGGGGTAATCTGCGTGCGAATTGCATCAAGAAATAGCTTGATGGCGTGATGTGGCATGCAGAATTTCTTATATTGGAGGGACATGAATTTGTCCATCCTATCCGCCAGCAATGATGCTCAATCGTACACTTTTGAGGCTATCCTTTTCTGCTTGTGTGAGGTTATCCCGCAACATCAACTGTAGCAAGGTGGCATGGACGTCTGGAGTGATTTTCTGCGAAGTATCAATTTTTTTTCCCTTTACTCCAGGTATCTCAAAAACCCTTGTGAACTCGCTTGCCGTGAAGGAAACAGTTATTCGTTGATGCTGGTATTCAAAGACGGACTAGCGGCAGTGTCTATCATAGGTGCCAATCATGGCACGCAAAACTACCTCAAAATCTTTTATACAAAAAACAGGCATTTGTATAGCCCAATGTACTTGTGCCTGGCAGAGATGTTTCTTCATTGGGTCGTCATGAGATGTCTTTGTCCACCAATTCCTACAATCTAGTCCATTAAGACCCTCAAACACGATGTTGTCCACTGTTACCTCTTCCTACTCCTTTGCCGACTGGGTCTTCAGACGATGTTTCTTGGCTTTCTGAGTGCTGCTACCTGCAACACGCACACCTGATGGCAAAAATCTCTTGCCTGTGTCCTTACTTGATTCAGCTATTCTTCTCCCTGCCTGTAACTTTTCTTCTAACGGTTGCAACCGTTTTCTCCAATCCACCTTATTCTTGTTTGTGTCCATTGAACCGAGATTAATCACTTTAATCTGGTTTTATTGCTCTTTAATCTCGTTGCATGTGCCTCTGGTAGGGTCCAGTCTGTACTGTCCCCACACACCGTACGAACTTGTGCTTGTTGGCCGTACGTTTATGTTTTGGCAGTATTGTACGGGCTCTTTTGGCCTTTTCCGTACGGCCGTACGGCTGCGCTTTTTAAAAAAAATAAATTAATTTGTGCCTTTTGATTTGGGCAAATATGCAACAGATCCCAAAGTGGGATGGCAATTCTTCAACAACTTGATATTGATGAAGTGGGCAGTGCAAAGGAATATTCTGTTGAATATTGAGACACATTTTGGGAATAGGTGACCCCCTAGGCCATCCAAAGGACCCTGATCTGCTGGAATCTTTGGGTGGGTAAGTTGATGAATCAAAAAGAAAGAGATGCAAACAAATCTATGTAATGTCCCCACTTTGAAATAGAATTTAATAATAAATAATAATAATAAAATTAAAATACGAAAGAATAAAAATAAAAATAAAATAAAAATATAAAAGAATATAATTAAAATCTAATTAAGTTAATGAATAGTTGAAAGACATGAAAGGAAAAGTTGTGACTCCCTCAAAAATGAGATATAAAAGGGAGAAGAGAACCTCATTTGAGAAGGGGATAATTTTCGAAATCAGAAGTGCAGATCTGATTTAAATAAGAAGTTTAGATCTGATTGTGAAAGGTTGTGTCCCTTTCAAAGGGCAGAAATAATGAAGAGTTGCGCTCTTTCAAAGGGTGTATCTTGCCAAAGGGCACACATGATGAAGAGGTGTGACCTTTCCCTCACGTGGAGAGATATAAAGGAAAGGAATCAAAAGCCTCCAGTGATATCACCATCAATCAGATCAGATCAGATCAGAACTGTTATTAAGTTACAGGCAGTAACATCTTTGTTCTTGGTGGTATGCATGGGGATGTGCTTAATATGTATGCTTAATCTATGAAGCCTGATAATGTTCTTATGCAGAATGTAATAGTAACATTAATAGACTGCGATATGTATGACAGTCATACTTAATTTTATATGCATTCATAATAATTGAAAGACAAATATATTCACAGTCTAAGTACTTAATCAATTCTAATTCTATTCCCCAAGGGAGACGGGTGCTGTTAGGGAGAGGCAGAGTAAATCCACTCCAAGATAAAAGGGCCCCAAGGATGAAAGGACTGATGTTCCTGACGTTTGGGCTGAATTAGGGAGGTGGTTTCATAGCACCCTAGACAAGCCAATGCCCTCTTCTGGGATTAAAAATGAGTAGGGATTTGGAATTAGGACTGGAGTAATGACAATATTAAGTTGAATTATGGACAACTTTAATTATCTACTCCGAATTAATGTAATATACTAGGTAGTAATGTATGTTTCCCTTTGGGAATTGACAGCCTATAAATAGGAGACATTACAATCTAATACAGTGTTTCAGACATCCTTTAAATATTGTTGGACCATCCAAGTGTTCCAGTAGTATGCCCTTCCATAAAAGAGACCCAATAAATAGATTATTAATTCAGCTTCAATCCAATCACAAAATGTTCTGCAACTATGCACTTCTTAAAAGTATGTTGAGACATTTCTTCCTTCTGAGAGTAGATGTAGAGCTCATTGACTATCTTACATCTGTTGATTGCAAGCCTTAACAACCAACCAATTTAATCATTCTCAGCAATAACACAAGGACCTGATAAATAGGTTATTCTATTCAGCCATAATCCAGTCTCAACATGATTTTGCATGACTGCGTCTCTAAAAAACATGATCTTTTTTCCCCTTCCTTCCAACAGGTGACATGAAGTTCATTTGTCATCCAAGATCTGTTGAATCTAAGCCTCAATTTCCAATCACTAATGAATAACTGGCCAACTTAGAACCTGCAAGTCTAAATTAATTGACATTTTAATTCCCAGGTTTTGTGTGTCTTTTAATCCACACACATCTTTCAGTCACAGTGCAGCATGAGGAATAGGGAATCTGCAATATTTAAGAACAAGATTTCTCATAACTTAGTCTTCAATCTCTTCAAATAGGTCTTCTCTCTCACATTGCAACTTAAATATACAAGTCTGGTGCACATTGGAAAGTTCAAGGAAGATACACATATCAACAACAGTTAGTCAATGAACACATGTTATCATCCTGCATTCCAAACAATTAGTACAAATCTTATTTTAAAGATTGATCCATGGAACAAATTCATTCTTGCCAACCTTGTTCTTGCTAAGCTTAAGAAGTTAAGACATATCTTAACTGACTACGTGGAGAGGGAAATAATCATAGCAGGCTTCATACTCAGATCTATCCTAACTGAAGGCGCCTGTTTTCCCAACACAGATTTTACACCACCTTATGAAGATGACAGAGCCCAGGTTTTTGAATAAGCAGGCACCCCAACTGATCTGGAGTGCTGCAATGTTTGGAGCTGTAGTTTATGATTAACAAAACACATGTGAAGGGTCCTCACCACGCATTGCTCAGTACTCTGGCCATCCATTTCCTTATTGTTCTGATCTCAGGGATACAAAGTTCTACTATTGGTAGAGTGCATATATTCCAAGACACCATATGTAAGCTTCAATATAATTTTTTACTTCATCTACAGGATGTTCTAACAATCATCTCCTTTTTCTTGCAATTTGATTTAAGATAAAGAGTTCAATCAGATAAATATACTATCTTGGCTTGAAGGACCCGTTCAACTGTAGTAACCTTCATGGTAAGGGAGTGATTTCTATCTATCTACTTCTGCAATGTACCTTCAACATTTTTTAGCATTTCTCTACTGATTAGAAGGTGCAACACAAAGGCCAAAAGGAATACTCAAATAATGAAATGATCTTACCTCAACTAATGACTTAAAAATCTCGACTGAACTACTCAGGCCAAAAGTCTGTCCATATTTGTAGATTCTGCATTCTCTTTGGTTACACTACTCCAGACTCTTCAACAAACATGTCAAGTTTGTTGGTTGGTTTCCTCAAAAGAATCTTGAGCAAGTTTAAGAATTAATGCAGAATCGTGTGCAATATGAATGCCAAGTACAGAACTACTTCAGTATGATGTCTTTAATTTGACTCTGAATCTGGATACATTATAATAAGTGGCTTAGGAAATAAGTAACAATAAACTATAAAGGCAAGGGCAAGTGTATTTATAAAATTTTATCAAATATATTGTGCGACACTATTTGGAAAAAAAAGAAATCATTATAATGTCTATAGGTGACCAAAAGTAGGCCAGTTGGACTTGAAAGTACATCAGTATACAATAGAAAGTTCTAGGAAGATAAAATCCTAGAGAGGCCCAATTTGTTTTTGAAAAAGAGAGGTAAAAATTTATTAATCACCAAAGATCAGTACAAAGAAGCCAGAACCAATAGGCCCAACAACAGTCCAACCAGCAAAAAAGAAAACAACCAACCAAATAGGGCTCTCTCAAAACCCCCAAATAATCTTTCATGTCCTCCATAACAAGCTCCCCTCTAATATCTGAGAGTACTCCGTGGACAAGTGTCCCTAGTCTTTGACAATCCACATCTCCATCTGCTCAGAAGCCCATTTTGCCAAACAATTTACTACCTTGTTCCATTCCGGAGGAATGTGGCAGAAGGTAACAAAATCCAAAGATCTACAGTGTCTCACAATCTAATTGACTACCAAGGCCAATTGCCAGTTCGTTCCGTCCACCTACCGCTTATTCAACATATCAATCACTATCTGAGAATCAGATTCTGAGAATCAGATTCACAGATGATTCTTTCTCCATCCAAGGGCACAATTTCTCTCCAAAGCATAAAGGATAGCGAAAGCTTCCATAAAGTTATTAGTATGTTGACCTTTATACAAAGGAAAAAAGAAATGGATAACCCCTGAATTATCTCTGCCAACTGCACCAATCCCAACATGCCTAGGATTACCTTTGGAAGAACCATCAATATTTATCTTCACCACATCATGAGGGGCTGACCAGCAGCTATCTCGACAGACCTTGCTCTTGGCTTGTTGATCCACCTTGGAAGAGGGGGCCTCATACCGTAGCCCTCCAAACCCAACCTTTGAATGGCAACCAAATCACTTGAATCCACATGGGCAGACATTTCACATTTTGCTTATAAGGTTTCTTGCAGAACACTAATAATTCGGATCCATAGTTGATGAATCAGCATTTTCTTATCCTGAAAAAATCCTTTTGTTCATTTCCAACCAACAAAGAATAAAAGGACCTATGTTCCAAGCAATCTGCAGAAAAGGACTCTTAGTTGGGGGATTCCCCAAAAGATCCCAAAACTCAACCAAGGAGGAAGCAAGCCTTATTCCAAACCCCCTACCAACAATGCCAAATTTCCTTAGAGAAGGGGCATAGGAAAAAAAGATGCAAAGAGCATCCCTCACTATTATTACACAGTACATACATAGGACTTTGAAACCCTCTCTCTCTCAAATTATCTCAGGCGAGGCACCTATTCAGAACAATGAGCCACATGAAGAAGTTGCATTTGGGCCAAGAAAACTTGCTCCACATTTGTTTCCGCCAAGGAACCGTAGTTCTCCTGTGAATCTACTTATCTAATCCCTGATATCTTGAAGCAACCAAGAATTTTCATTTCAGATTGGGGCCCCAAGCAAGAGTATCTCTCTTCCACCTTGCCAAAATCCTACCAAGCTCATGAAGATCCTCCTCAGAGCCCCATTGAGGCCATTGATGAGGTTCTTTCCATCTAAACACTTTTGCTTGACCCAAAGTCTAAGAAGTTTTGTAATATTCCACCAAGAGTATCTCTATTCCTCCTTGCCAAAATCCTACCAAGCTCATGATGATCCTCCTCAGAGCCCCCTTGAGGCCATTGATGAGGTTCTTTCCATCTAAACACTTTTTCTTGACCCAAAGTCTAAGAAGTTTTGTAATCTTCCACCTCACTCCACCATGCCTAAAAACAAATGGTGCATAAAGATCGCAGGTGCGGATACATTAATATGATGGGAGGGGTCCCATCCTAGGAGTCAAACCACAATAAAGCCTCTGATCCTCTATTGCAAATCCAAAATAGTCCTTGCTTAATTATTTAGTGCTTCTTTTGAGAGTGCTCCGAACCATAGAGCCTTTGCCCTCAAGGTTACGACAAGGAACATCTTTACTGTCCACTACACTCAGATACTTAGAAGGATCCTAGCCCAATCTTGGCCCTGATGACAACATCACCCCCAATAGAGTTTAGCCGCCAAGGCTTGACCATCAAGACTTGTTTGACGAAGGTAAGACCCCCTTCTTGCTTCGGTAGACAAATTGAATTCCACTTAACCAAACTCTGTTTCTTCAAAAGCAAGTTACTGGTTCATAAGAATTGTCGGGAGAGGGTATCAAACTCATGAATGAAGCTAGAAGGAGCTGCATACACAAAACACCTATATAAAGGAAGAGCTTGAATCACCGACTTTAGAAGAGTTGGCTTGCCAACAAAAGAAAGCCATTTGCAGGTCCAATGAGTAACTTTATTGTGGAACTTATCGAAAATATCTTGCCAAAACCTGCTAAGCAGAGTACCTATAGCAATGGGGATACCAAGATACACAAAAGGAAGACCACCAATTTGGAACCAAAGAATTCGAGCAATTCTTGTTTGGATAGTCTTAGGTGTTAAAGAAGAATATGGAGGACTTGTCCTCATTAATCCTTTGCCCAGAGTTCACTAAGTAAATATTTAACAACCTTCTTGGATTGACTGCCTTATTAACCCGCGCTCATCCCATCAAAGCAGTATCATCCACTAACTGTAAATGAGAGTGGGGAGGCACTCTGTCACCCCAATTACAGCCCCGAATCAACCCTTCCCTCACACAAGGCTTTATAAATCTCCCAAGCCTTAACCATCAAAATAAATAAATAAGGTGACAAAGGATCCCCTTGGTGAAGACTCCGAGAAGCTCTAAAGAGCCCAAAGCTCAGAGGGCTCACTATTAATGAGATTAGAGAAAGAGAAGGTGACCAACTCAAGACCAACTTGATCCACTCGCTACCAAACCCAAAAGCTTCCAAAAGCTTATGCAAAAAAGTTTAGTTGACACGGTCATAAGCTTTGGTCATTTCAAGCTTAATAAACATAACCTTCTCTTTCGAGGTTGCCATGGAATGAATAGCTACTATAGCAACCACAACCCCGTACGAAATTTGTTTTCCCTTGTTCCTCCGAAATTAGAGAGCTAAGCCATGGTTTAAGTATCTCTTTAGTCAACTTAGTAATAATTTTGTAGACTACATTGCACAGGGCTATAGGTCTAAAGATGTCTAATGAATCAGCTTCTCTTTTTGGAATAAGAGCAAGGAATGCAGCATTCATGGGTTTCAACATTTGTTTATTCCTTTGGGATTCCAAAACCACCTCTAGAAGGTCAAGTTTGACAATATACCAAATTTCTCGGTAAAGAACTATTGGAAAACTATCAGGTCCAGTGGCTTTCCCTTTCTTCATCTGAAACACTATCCCCTCTTATTCATCCAAAATGATGGGTTTGTTTAATGGATCATTCATCTTGTTAAAAACCAACAAGGGAATGCACTGCAAAATAAGATCTACTTCTTGAAAGAAGAGAGCTGATTTCCTTCAGATGAATTGAGAGAAGTAATGAGATTCCCTCGCCTCCTATCCTAAACAGATTTATAGAAAAAGGCAATGTTTCTATCTCCTTCCTGTAACCAGTCAATACGAGACTTCTACTTCAAAAAAATTCTTCAGACAACTCCCATTCCTCCAATTCTTTCATAGATGCTACTTCTAATCTAAAGGATTCCTCTATTAAACCATGATCCCAGATTTGGCAAGTGATGACATCTAGGTGAGATTGGGCAGCCGCTTTAGCCATGAAAATATTGCCATAGCACTGCCTATTCCATCTTTTCAGCATGTTCTTAATATATTAAATCCTCTTGGAAAATGAGAATATTCTTGTCCTAAATGCAAGCTTCTATTTGGACCACCATTCAGCTATAAACTCCTATAAAGAAGAGTCTTGAAGCTACATAAGTTGGAATTTGAAAGAAGGATTTTTAGAGGTCCCGAAGAAAGTAGCAGAAAGTTTGATTGGCCAATGATACGAGCCTTTCCAATCAAGGATCTCTGAGCTGGTGGTCCGACTATCTCCGACCCAAAAATTAGATACAAGGAACATGTCTAACCTCTCAAAGTTAGCATCAACACCTCACCTCCTATTATTCCAAGTGAACATTCCATTATATTGCTTTATGTCAACCAATTTCGAAAAATCTATATTATCCATCAAGAGCCTAGAAGAATGCTCAAGCCTACTAGCACCTCCCCTCTTTTCATCCATACTTAAAACAACATTGAAATCCCCTACAAGGATCCAAAGAAGATAAGGGGCAAGGGACGTAACCATCCTGATATGAGACCAAAGTGAAGACTTTCTTGAGAGATTAGTTGAAGCATACACATTGGTGAGGAGATTAATTTCACTTGATTCCAAACTTGAGGCAACCATAGACATCAAAGATCTACTAGGAATCCACCACATAGGAACAACTTTTTGCGGGTCCCAGAGGCAAGCCACACCACCTAAATTGCAAATCCTGGAAGCCAAGCTCAACTTACCCTCCATAGACATCTTAGTCTCCTAGATGAAGACAATATTTGGAGAATGAAAACAGATCAAATCTTGAGTAGCCTTTTGGCTAGGGATGTTGTTCATACCCCTTACATTCCATGAAAGAACTATCATTTTTGAGATGGAGAGAAGTGGGAATCAATGGTTTTTACTTGAACTAGACTTTACCAATGTCTCACCAATTAGTTTCACTTTTTCCTAATCTTTCTTCCTACCCACCTTAGGAGGCTTCTTCAAGAGCCCCCTTTTGAGAGTTTTTTGTTGTAACCCCAATGTAGGCAGGGTACCGTTACTTCTGCCAATCCCGAGGGTCCTTCTCTAGATTAGCCATGGAATTGGCTACATTTGGACAATCTTTCCCCTCTTTGCGCCCACTTGTTTCCGACTCTCCTAAAGTCAATAAGGGAATATTTGTGTCCATTTGAGCATTGAGGCCTCCACCTTGTGGATCAATAGGAAGAATGTTGTCCAACTCACCAACTATTTTTTTAGTACTTACAGGTTCTTGACCAATAGACATCCTTGCAAGGACCTCATCAAATTGGTATAAATCTTCTAGAGCATCAAATCTATCAAACACATCATCGATCTACCTATCCTTTTAGAGTTTTCTTCTGCCCTCATCCCTTGTTTCGGGCCTTTACCGGGATGAATTCATCTTTATCTTTCTCCATAGGAGCTTTCCCTTTATCCTGTTTAGGTGGTGGATGAGACTACCCATTACTTGAAGGCCCTACAAAATTAGATTTAGGATGCATCCATTGCAAATGACCATATTCATGACAGAGTTGGGAACGAAATGGAAGGGTTTCATAATCAATTTGCTGGATCTAAGAGGTGGATCCCAAACAAATTTCCATAGAATCTGGTAAAGGCTTACTTAAATCAATTTAAATACAAAAACGGGCATATGTGATTACCTTTTAATCCATAGTTTGTTGTGATGGGCCCATTGGTTTGCCAAGCAGCAGCGCAAACGACCAAAAAATGTCATGTCGCCAAAATTAAGCATGTAATGTCCCCATTTTCATGAGGATCAGTCCGCAGAAGAGTTTGGCCTATAATTTGACCCTCGTAGGCCAAGGAGTTGTTTAGGGGGTCAACTTGGCGGAAATTGGTGGCTTCACATTCTATTTCTACTTGGTTTTATGACAAAATAAGGAGATAACACGTAACATGAGACGTGTGCACTTTAATATATTATTATTATAAGGTGTATATGTAATAAAATAATAAAGTGACTTAAGCATAAAATAAAAATAATTAAAAAGTCACTTAAGAAATGATAAAGTGTACCTACCCTCTTCTAGAAGGAATCTTGTCATGGGTTATGAAAAGGATAAATAGAAGAGGATAACTCATGTATGATCATGAGTTGTTTGTTATCTTCTTGAATTGAATTGGTTTAGTAGAACCAAGTGGTGTCTGCAGACTTCGGTCTTTGGGAATGGAAACTCCCATTGGCAAGCATAACTGAGGGAGTGAAAGTTCTCTCGAGGGGTTGCATGAGGAGGTGATATTTTAGTCATCTCACTTGGACTTCATTGGTGGCCAAAGGCCAGTTTCATTTGGGCTTATATTGGAGACATTTCTGGCATCAAGTGTCTTCAACAAGTCTGCTTATTGGAGCTGATCTGCACTTCCGTTCACTGAGTTTAAATCAGTAATTTTCTCAGGTTTATATCAGATTGGAAGTGGTGCCATACTCAGTAATTTTCAGGTTTACAACAGTTGGGAGATGAGCCACGATTTGGCTCCCTTTGTCCTACATTAGCATCGGCATTTTGAGGAAAGGAAGGCGATCTCATCTAATGATGAAAGGAGGTGGTTTGTAGTTGCTGTTGGAAGATCCCAGGTCTGAGGCAAAGACCGTACTCAGCCACCAAACCCACGATTTTGACTTTCTTTCATCACGTAAGCACCAAAATTCATCTTGGAGGCCAGCGATTGCTTTGTGAAGGAAGGGCGATACATCTTGGGGTAGTTGGAAGGGAGATTGAAGGAGAAATCAAACTCACTTCAGTTTTGAAGTCAAACTGAACCAGACAGCTGAGGCCCACGATTTTGCTCATAGATATCTCATTATGCATCAATTTTGGCATCTATCATTGGCAACCTGATTTGAGAGGGACAGCGATTCTTTTTGGAGAGGAAATTTGAAGTTAGCAGCTGGAAATTATTTATTATCAGACCATTTTGCTGGCAGCAGGGGTGATTTGTAGAACAAATCGAATTGGCATTGTGGAGTCTTCAAAATCAAGGAATTGCATTGCTTCTACAATTACAAGACAGGGCGATTTAAATCAGGTTCTTTGGCATCATTGTCCTTTGTAATTTCCAGTTTGTATTCAGACTTCCATGGCTGCCATGTGTCATCAGATATTCTGAAAATTGTCATAATAAGGAGTTAGGTGTCTTGGCACTTGTTTGAACATTGTAATGCATCCCTTGTCCTATGAATTAAGGAGTGATAAGGTTGCATCTTTTCCCTACATTTTTCTGAGGACGCATGCCAAGTGTTTGATTAAATGTCCATTTGCTGTTATCACTTGATTTGATGTTTAGTTTAGAATATAATCATTTGAGTCAGTTGTTTGATCAATATCAGCTTTGAGGATCATTTAGGATAATCTAGAAGTTGTTAGTCTTCATTGCAAATCTGAAAACATTATCAGCATAACACGCGAAACCAAAGTTGCATAACACACAGTTTCAGAACAGCATAACACGCAGTCCTAGCAGCAAATATTCCTTGTTCTCAGTCATCTTTTGGACAGGTGATATTACAAAGCAAGTTTAAGAGTTAATGCAGATTCATGTGCAATTTGAATGCTGAGTACAGGACTACTTCAGCATGATATCTTTAATTTGATCATGAATCTGGACACATTCTAATAAGTGGCTTAGAAAATAAGTAATAATAAAGGCAAGGCAAGTGTATAAAATTTTATCAAATATATTGCGTGAGACTATTAGGAAAGAAAGAAATCATGATAATTTCTACAGGTGACCAAACGTAGGCCAGTTGGACTTGAAAGTACATTAGTATACAATAGAAAGTTCTAGGAAGATAATATCCTAGAGAGGCCCAAATAGGGAAAGGAACAAAAACGAAAATATAATACAGCTGTAGACCACCAATACATGCAGTCAAGAGACCAATACTGATAGCCAAGAAGGGAGAACAAGATCCCCAAAGAGCATAAGTCAAGCAGTACTAGAGAGTTAGGAGACAAGTCTCATTAAATATCTTTATCTGGGGCTGAGATCTCAAGATCCGATAGCTCTCATTAGGGAGTGTCTAAGGTCAGCAGGACAAAGCTGGAGGATTCTAAGAGAAAGCAAGGTAATCTCTTCAGAGTCACTCCTAAGATCCAAGACCAATGTAACGCTAGTAATGAAGAAGCTTATAAGACAGTGTGCAGTGTGATGGGACAAATGTATTCAGAAACTTACAAAATAAAAGTATGGTAGGTTCCATGGTACAAGAACTTGTAGCCTTTACATGAATAATATTGCAACTGAGGAATCATATATATGCCAGGTCTTAGGTTTCACTTTCCTCTTTCTATTTGGAAGGGCATATGTTTTTTGATACTTGTCACTATGATTCAGATGGAGTGCTTAATCTATGTGACATCACATGTTTTCATTAGTTTTTGATTTATGCATTGGGTATCATATATGCATAGTGTTCACTGCCTTACTTCTCATTAGGAAGCTTTCGTGATCTTAGAATTTGTGGCTCTAAATCCTCACAAGTAAAGTTGGCATTTATAACTGAAGCTGTCTAAATTCATTTGATCTATGTACTTGTAGCACTTATGCCTCAGTTGTAATAAACACATGCATTCATGACTAGATTTCTCTGAAATAATTTGATTGTTTTGCAGAACAAACTTGTTGATGCTTCTCAGGAAGCATTCTTGTGCACTGAGGACATGACAGATGCTCTCAATTCAGTCAAATCATTTAAAAGATGTGGGCCTAACATTATAGATAGAATGATCAAGAACCTCGAGTCCTCAGTTTCAGTAATGTCATCCTTGCATCAGCTTAGACGGTATACTACTGCCTTCTTCTATATTTCAGTTCACTATAACATTCAGAACAGTAGAAGTTGAAAATTCAACTGACATAGATAATTTAGAAAAAAATGTTAAAACTTAAAACTGTTCATTAGATATGATAGTAACACTAACTTTTTAAAATTGAAATAATAAAAGTCCAATGCTAATTTAAATTACAAATGCCAGCTAAGCTTAAAGAATAGTTTCCACAATAATGTAACGATTTCAAACATTATTTATAATTCAACTTTTACAATACAAATTATTCTCCATCTGTTGATCAAAACAGAGTAACTAATACAGATCCACACAAGTTGCAGTCTGGAATTTACTATGGGCATCATTCCCAATGTTTTCACATCATTATGTTTTGCATGAATATGAAAAAGGATGATGTAAAAATGGTAGGAATGATGCCTATTGGCAGAGTTGGAACCTGAGTTTATCTAGTTTACATGAAACCATTTCCCTCAAATCAAACTCAAGATCTGAAGATACAGAGATGTAATAGGCTAAGTTGTCAAATCAGGTACAAGTATGGCTATGTGGGTACAGTATACTGGTATGGCAATTTTTTTAGGGGCTGGGTATCTTTACAAAAATCATATAAAAAGTATAAATATATACATATTTGCAGCCTGAAAACAATAATTAAATTTAGAATACCACATATTATTCATATGCTAAACAAAACTACCATAAATATTACAAATTTGAAATACACTATACTAATTTGATATCAATTTGTCAAAACTTGAATGTTATGATAGATATTTTGAATTCATTGTTCATTAGCTCAATATTAAAATAATACAATTAGTAATTGGCATCATATGTGTCATCACGAAGATCAACATCAACATCATCATTGATATTAGATGGTGTAGTTAGACTTGAACAATCACATGCAGCCCCACTACCACTTGCACTAGAAGCATGTTGGGTATTTGACTCCATAGAAAGTAAAGACTATTGGCAGCTGAAAAGTCCAAATCAGTTCGCTCTGGATCTACATTTTTCAACTTTGTGCCCCCATCCTTGTACTCATTTTGTCTGAGTAAGAAGGTGCAAATTGGAATGCACATAAACTAGCTCTTCGGTCTTACTTGCTGTCAATTGGTTGTGTTTAATTGAGTGGATGAAGGAGTATGTATTCCAATTTCACTCAAATGAAGAGGAACTAGCAACTGATTGAAGCAAAGTGGGAGAGTTACAATTATAAATTTGTAAATTAAACTTCAAAATTGGAGTTAATAATCTATTATTTTAAAAATGATAAACAATACAAATTTAGGGAGTGCAATAAAAATTAAGAAACTTGCAATATAAGTTTTATTGCAAGAGTTTGGAGGTGTGGTGATCTATGTTCATTGAAGTACCACCAAGTGTGAGCATCTTTTTTATACTTGTCACGAAGAGAAAAAACACTTAGATCTTTGGAGCCTATAAATTTAGCAAACTTATTTATAACTAATACTCCATAATAGGATAAGGGAAGATGTAGTGGAGTGGTCATTTTGTTCCACCGCTCAACACAAATTGTTTGCACCTCTTTGAAGAAGGCTTCTTCAGGATCTTTCTCTTTTTCATTGATGATGGATTTTGTCTTCTCGATTATTGAATCAATGCCATTGTATACCTCTCCTAAACATTGTCTATTCATGTCAGCTAAATAGATCACACTTTGATGGGTTTAGTGAAACTAAGGAGACATTCCACCCGTTCCCACTAAGTGTCATCTAGGATCATTTTCTTTACATTTGTTGCCCTCTTAATATTGGACTTCCTCATAAGGACCAACTTTGACTAATACTATGCTGGAAAGTGGCTCCTACACCTTCACAAGTCGCCTCAAGATGACTTTGTTGGATGCAAATTGAGTTTCAACAAAATTAAAAAAATCAAGAAGAAAACATGCTTGAATTTTAAAAATAAATTAGTAGTTACTAAAGTGAAATGTAAAATTTAAAAATTGAAGTGTTTCAATTACTTTCAACAACTCCAATTGTACCCTTGTTAATGGGGTCAGGAAGGTTGATCTTCCTTCAAATCCTCGGGAAGGTGTATTGTGGAAAGAACCTAAAGCCTGGATGGATTAAGATCAATGTTGATGGGCCTTCTACTGGGAACTCGGGGATGAGTGGGGTTGGATGTGTTGTTAGGGACCACAATGGTGTGATCTTGGCACAAAAAGCAGTTTGCCTAGGAATTGGACCAACAATGAGGCAAAATTTAGAGCAGCTCTTATTGGCCTAGAGTGTGGACGAGATCTCAATTTCCCTTGGGTGCATTTGGAGGGCAACTCTCTGATTACAGTAAATGCTATTCGGCAGAAATCTACTCCAAATTGGAAGTTGCAGAAGAGGTTAAATCTGATATGGGAAGTGGCGGGAAAATTTGAGAGCTTTAAAATTTCACATGTATATAGGGAGGGCAATTCAACTTAATTGTTGGGTGTATAAATCCCTCAGTGCATGTTGCTAACCTTCCCAGTTAAAATTGATAGAATGATGTCATAAATTCATAGAAATATATTCAATATTTGTGATCATTCAACACCTTGAAGTAGATGAACTCCTGCTATAATAAGGTATAAAAAGTTTTTAAAACTGTTCAATCGTGCATAGTAAGGTACATACTAGATAACTGTAGATGAAGATCATTGAATGTTTTATTCAAAGTTAGTTCTTGGACAATTCAATTTCAGACTAAGATTCTGTAGCCAATTAGACTACCTTGCCAGTTGATGTTGAGTCTAGTTAAAGTACTTGTAATGTGCCCTACTAGGTTTAGACATGTTTTAACCATAATTAATCTATTTTTAAATACTTAATATATTAGGAGGCATTTATACCTTAACCAGAAACCAATCAGTGATATTCCACTGTTCAATCAATTAACTATTACTAAATAAATTGTTCATCTATCATACATCCATAATTCGTAGTGCAAGTGTCAAACCAATTGTAATGTCCCTACATGAAAACATCTCCTTTCCCACTTCTTAACAACAGACAGTAGTAACAAGGATTATACATATAAACATATTCTCCGTACCGTTTATTATCCTATGAGCTTTTTCTGAATTACAATCTAATATTGTTATTTGTCTGACTAAGACATTATGTATATATATATACGTATATGTATATAACCTTATTGATATTACATCATTACTATATATATTTATCCTTATTCTGATTTGAATATATACACAAATAAATATATTAATTAAATAATATTACCAATTATTGATGTATTTGCTAATTACCTATTATACACATTATTGAAACTACCACTACTTAAAACATTAGTTATGAATATTTTTAGTGGCTGGTAAAAGGGCAGACAGATCTGGCGTATGACTGTTATGAATTAAGTATTGCTATTGTACATGTTGCAGTCTATGTAATATTATTATTAAATTCTGCATTCAGACATTATCGGGCTACATATATTAAGCATACTTATTAAACACATCCCCTATGCATGCCACCCAGAACAAGGATGCTGCTGCCTGTAACTCAATAACAATTCTGATTTGATTTGATCGATGGCTGACAGATAATATATATTCCCTTGACTCAGCTTTTTTTGACTTTTGTTATCCTCTGATATCTTCTATATTTCCTTTCCCCCTACCGTAGCTGTATATAACAATACAGCAGAGTATATATATATTTATATATATTTTTAGCAGTCATACACATACACATATTACAAACAGTCACAGTCATAAGCAGTCTGATATGTATTATAACAGTCATATATTATAAACAGCTATAAACAATAGCACATCATTAACCATCACTGAGCTGAAAATATTCATCATACTGTGTATGAAGAATTCATACCCAACCCTCCAATACATTTGAAC
The DNA here is from genome assembly GCF_030272615.1 of Cryptomeria japonica. Classification (NCBI taxonomy): domain Eukaryota; kingdom Viridiplantae; phylum Streptophyta; class Pinopsida; order Cupressales; family Cupressaceae; genus Cryptomeria; species Cryptomeria japonica. The sequence continues at coordinate 618,423,853 of NC_081415.1, forward strand.
TGCTGTATGTTTATTTATTAATATTCGTTCCTTTCTATGATCCGTTCTTTTTTTATCTTTTCTCCTGTTCCATTCCTTTCTTCCTACTTATCTTCCTTTTTATTTTCACCGTATTCTATCCTCCTTACCTGAGTTTCTTTTTCTCTCATTTCCTCCCCTGTTCCTATGCCCATATCGGGGGTCTTCATACTCTTTCGATGGTCAAGGAAGAGTCACGTAAGTCCAGGGGCAACGACCTTTCAAGCTCACTTTAATTGGTGATTAAAAATTAATTGTGGCTCTCCACAACCGTGGGTGTATAATGCCATAATAATATTATTATTTATTTTATTAATGTGTAATATTTTTTTATGATAAATGTTTATTATAATAATATTAATTTAATTTATTTGAATATTTCAAGAATATTATTATTAATAAATATTAATTGAATAATAATATTTTAATAAATAAATAAATATTTAATAGTTTCAAATAATCTTTCGTTAGTAAATATTGTATTAATTAATAATAATAATTGTTTCGTTTAGGTTTTTATATATATAACTATCAAGGAGGGGGCATGACAGTACTTGGTGGTTGCCAAACAGAACACAACTGTTGACAACTAATTCCTAACAAGTATCTACAAACTGACAATTACATACTCAGGAATAATCAAACTAGGGGAGAGGGACCAATAGGTGATAGGGGTACCAATACGTGTTATAGTACATGGACACTTTTAGACCAATAATGGTGCCCTAAAAATGTCATGTCAATACTAATCCCCAAAAAAGTACCTCTAAAATTAAAAAAAAAACAACTAATGATTTGATGCCACATCAGTGCACAAGTAAACATGACTAATGATGTGATGCCACATCAGTGCACAAGTAAACATGACTTAGTGCACACCTATGGGTCTTATGACAATTTAGGACCATTTTGGACACCTTCACAAAATGCATGTTGATGTGCATCATATTTGACCATGTGGACTTGAAATTTTGTTTTTAAGTAGGGGACTTGACAAGTAAGCTGCTGTGTAAAATTGAACTTTTTTTGAAATGTCCACATGATTTTGAGAAGCGTGAAGTTAGCGTGAGCATGTATTGGCTCCTCTCCCCTAAAAGAACATAATAAGTTAATTATAGTTGTATTTAGTTTTCCACAGTCCATGTGGTATTCGAAAGATTACTTCTGGAATCAACTGTGTATGTTTTTTAATTGATCTTTTGGACCACACTCAGTGATCTATTATCAGGAAGAGGATAGTGCCTTCAGGGTTGTCTTGTAAACTTGTAGAAGAGATTCAATAAATTTGAATTTGCACATATAGGCCATTAATTTTCAACAGGCATTGATGAGACAATACACTTGTAGCTACTGTATATTTTCACCTTATAGCTTAGCCTTGTATTTGGCTGCAAGTTTCGAATTACCGCTGATAACTTTTTGAGTTGTTTTCCCAAATTTAGCAGAGTATTTCACATGTAGTAGTAAGAACTGTTGCACTATTAATTTCTCAGTTGCAAACATTTCGTGTTTGTTTTGGAAATAATTTAAACAAATTTTAATGAATCTTAACTTCGTGGCTAATGTTTTTTGTTTCAACAAGTCATGTTATATCAGATTGATATTTTCCTTGTAAAATTGTTGCATTCTATTTATCTTTTATTCACATTTTTAAGATTCTTAGCATGTAATGTCTAATATTCTTAGCACGTAATGTCTAAGATTCTTAGCATGCGATGTCTCCTAGAGGCTCATAATTTTCTTGAAGCCATTTCATATATGTGTTATAATAGGTTGGTTATATGTAGCGCAATTTCTTGTTTTTTATATTATAGGACCCTCATAATGAAATAATGCAAGCCTTTCCATTTATGGATTTATTTGTTGGCTGCCCTTTCTTATTCAATTACCTTAGATATCATTGATTGTGACTTACCAATTTATACAGCTGATTGAATCCTAATTTGTTGTGTTGTGTCATTAAGAAATGGAGGAAGACTAGATCAATCAAACATTTCTCGCAAAAGCAACACCATACGAGCTGTGTGGGATTCTGCTTTGCAGAAGTCAGGGAGTTCATATTGGAGCTCGCACTCTTCAAGCATGTATCAAGTACGTGTTCACAACAAAGAAAGTAGTTCCTCTACCCAAGAAAGGTACGAAGAGCCAATAGCAAATTCTCCAGGAACAAACCTCTTTGATTCCCAGAGTTTTTTGTTGCCCTTAAAATCTGCTCTGCAACGGGCAGGAAATTTTGGGTGGCGTAGATCCACTGTTGACAATAGATTTAATATGAATATTAGAACATTACCAAGAAGCTATTCTGCTGAAGATATGAAGATTATTGCCGGTAAGGGGCCAGAAAATTATGAATATGTAACCAATAACCCTGTTATTATCAGTTCTGAGGCTGTTGGGGAAGGAAGTACAGTATTGTCTGGAGAAGATGTAGCAAATAGTAAAGAAATGGATCAAGATGATCAACTTCCAGTGTCCAGCCAAACTCTATTTGAATCTGATGATGATGGCAACACACAAATTCCCTAGTTGGCACAGGCTGACAGGGTCCACAAGCAGATAATTATGCTTTAAATCTGAGGAGAAACTATAAGAAATTTCCGTCAGGTTCCTAATTTGGAAGCAATGTCTAATGTTCAGTGTAGTGCTTCCAGTGCCAGCGGATGTGATTTAAGACCAGTTGTTTAGTTCAACTTCAGCATACACACAGATGGATCTTAGCTTGATCATTAAGAAAGCCTCGAGTATTATTAACTGAAGATAAATGTGTTTTCTAAGCGTCAAGTCTTCTTTGGTATTGACAGGTATATGATCTTTATTAATTATCTCTCTTTAAAATGCTGGTTAATTGGTTGGCACTTTTGGTTTGGGTAGTGGCTAAATCTTTTTATCTCTTTATTTGTAGGTTGTATTTTCCTTTTGAAATCAATCAGGCCATTTGATTTACATGCACACAGCTAACATCTACTAATTCTTCAGTGGCAGGACAAATTGACGCTTACAAGCTTTCTCTTTTATCTATAAACTGATGACATATACCACATAAAGACCATACTAATTTTATCCTGCAACATCAACTGAGGAGTGATGTTTAGTTTGGTAAAATTTATCCTATATTTTGATTGTCTCATGATTTATTACATCATATTCCTTTCTGTACAGTATTTGATATATGTATATTTAAGCTTTTTTATAATCAATAATACTTCATCAATATTTCTGTTGCTTTCCTAGCAGCTATGTATCCAATTTAATCTACAAAATGTGTACAAGGGATATTTATGAATGTGCTAGCGTCAATGGGGTATGAACTATCAATATTGATTAATAATCCTGCTATTATTATTTCAATTATTTGTCTACCAAGAATGGAAGTCATGGTTACCTATTTCTATCCTATCGTCAATTTCATGGTTCACAAGCAGAGGTTGACCGAAAGAATTATATTTTGTCTTATCCTTGTTCAAAATTAATGTATCAAACGTGAGCATCTTTAACTAGCTTTTATTGGAGGCATTCTGTGAATTGGAAATGAATGGAAGGGAGATCCATTCTTCATCTCTGTTTCCTAAAACATTTTTCTCTCAATGGTCATTGAAAATGAGACCATCTTAATGAATGATTCCAGGGATAAAAATGTACCCAAAACTCTAAAAATGTCAAGATTTTACCCTTTACATTACATTCTGCAGAGAGAGATTAAGAAAAAAACTGGGTTTGCATATTGATTTGAATCACAAAAAAGTATAGCGGATTTTTTCTTCACCTTTTTGTGGGTTGTTCAATTTTGTATATATTTGCTTTCTTTTTCTGTGGAATGTTGAAATCTGAACTTATTTGATGTAGACAATTTTTTTATTGCTAAAGACCATATTAATTATTGGCAAGTGTAAGAGCAGTACATATAAGAGCAGTACATATATTTTAATGTTAACAACATTGGTATTTTTCTTTCTTTTACAATTGCTTTCTACATTTGCAATCTTGTTGATATGGCTGGACACATTTCCCTGAAACTAGTGTCTCCCCATACAACTACACTATCACACTTTAAGATGATAGGCTATGAATATTTTAGTTTTGAGGTATTTTGATGGGGTTAAGAGACAGCTACATGATTTGGACTTGGAAGGCTGATTTTTGACTCAGACTTGGACTTGACACTCAGATTTGGCAAATTGAAAAGAAACATAAAATACAAAAGTGATTCATGAACTTTGGTAGAGAGGAGCCTGTATCACTTGGCCGAGCATCACTAGCTCTATGCAGGGTCGTGCATTTATATCTCAGACAAATCTGTGATGCTGTAGCAACCGTAATACCATTTCTTTGGATTGGAATTTACTTAACAAATGAGAAGTATAAAGGCAAAATTACTTGAGATTTAACTGGGAAAAGCTTTGAAGGAATTAATAACTGTTGCTTTTCCATCTTGCATTGCCCAGAGTGAATTTTTTCTTTTTCTTTTTAAGGCTAGAATAGGGGTTCTGGGGTGGCAGCCCTCATTACTGTTGAGAGGTAGCCACCCTCGTGGGGGTTCTAGGAATAGAGCCCAGAGTAGGGTTGAGGGGCAGCACCTTGGCTGTGCTCCTTCTCATGAGACAGGGAAGAGTTGGGGGACAGAGTCTTCACCACCAAGCCTAAATTAAGGCCTTCAAAACTACACCAACTTTCAATGAGTATGCCATTTTTCATACTTTTATCACTTTGAACTAAGCTCTAAGAGTTCATATTCCAAACTCTTCTAAAAATGCTGCCGAAGCCATAGAGCAGTAATAGGTCCTGAATTTGACTATCTAGAGTTGGTAATTTCATTTCTTTTGACTTTGAGGTTTTTGTGCACCCAAATTTGACCTTTGGGACTCATGAGCCCCAATGAGTCCGTCAGTGTCAGTGAGTTTAGCTGAAACTTGCTGAGATTCACAATTGAGTCTGCTAAGTACCCATCAAGTCTGGTAACTAAGGGTTAATTGATTAAGGAGCAATTCTTAAGTGTTTTATTTTTGGTGGTGAAATGATTAAATTGTTGATGCTTGGTTCCCAATTGTTTAGGAGCTTTGTGAATTGTTTAGGTCAAGACTTTTGAAAATAGCATGATTTCATTAATATTAGCATTTGAAATTTTGAGGTAGTGAGACGAATATGAGACAATGGATATAGGATATTGATGAGTAATAAATCAAGGTTAGTAAACTACTTATTTCCCATGTCCCATTCCTATATTTATTGACGCCAACCTTTTTGGAGGTGGTTGCCACGCGAGGCTTGTCACTAATCAGATATGCTTTCTTTTATCGTTTCGTTTCTTATACGATACCCATTGCATCCCAAAAGGGTGTATTGAAGTGTCTGGAGTAATTGTGTACCATGTGATGAGTTTTGACAATCATATTGAAAAGAGTAAAAAATTACTGTACAATTAAATGTTCCTTCTTGGCAGAGAAGATTAACTAGGCAACTTGTGGTGCTAGTCCATGTCATTTTTCTAGGCGGTGTGTTTATTATTACCTGTCAAACGAAATAATACATTATAGAATAGTTATTAACACATTCTTACATTAAATAAATCTCAGGGTTAATGGATACCTTTAGATTTAAGGTTCTATTCTGAACCATATATCTCTTCATTTTTTTTGAAATTTAATGAGGTCATGCATTTTCCTGTGAGTAATAAGGGGGCTCCCACTGCGCTCGAACAAGGTCTTCAATTTGGTCTTTAAATTCCGGATATTTTTTTTATTTGCCAATATGGGTATGCAAATCGTTTGAAAGATAAAGTTACTTTAGTTGGTTTTGTTGATAATCAAGAGCAGATCAACAAGTAAACAAATTCAGAATTCAAGTAAACAAATAATTGCACAGAGAACACACGATACACAAAGTTGTGTGGTACATCCAATGGGAAAATCAGGGTAATTTTTGTTTTATTAACACTGTTTCTCTTTCTTAGTTACAGCAGCATACTGATGCATATTATATTATCCACTTAGTTTGGAAAGTCTCTTAAGAAAAAATGAAGAGACAACTGGGAGAGGGAAAAGATAAAGAAGTTGAAAGGTCCGAGACCATTGGACTTCACAGCCAACAAGTTTAGCATAGACAAATAAAGTTTAATATAGACAAGTACTAAGGAGAGGAATCTTCGTTATTTTCATCTGTACCTCAACCAACTGATGGCTTTTCAAGGCATGGAACCCCTCATCCAGTATGAGCTTTATTTTCTTGTTTTGAATGCTTTCCTTCTTTAAAATTATCGAGGTTCAGTTTTGTCCCATGCTTGTGCTATGGCTGAAAACTGATCGGCTGTGATGGGAACCATGGTAGTTTACTCGAGAGATTACGTGGATTCTTATCACTTTTTTTAACTCCTTATTACTTGTGCATCGTTTAGACTGGTCAGATTCTTCAGCTTCACTGTTAATTCTCGGAAGGATGAAAATTTGATAAGAAATATAAGTAGTGAGGTCACGAAAATTTGATTAGGAATATTGAAATAGTGAGGACTTGGTGTTTTTAAGGGCTCTGCCAGCTGCCATCCACGCACGCTCTACTAATTAAGATCCTTAATCCTTCTGTACCCCATTCCCCTATTTTGGGAATTCTGTGTATCTATGTAAAATTCCTAATCTATGAACAAGAATTGCATGATAGAAGATTAGTGAATGTTCTTCGACTCAATTAAAGAATTTCGTGCCTTGACTCAACTAGAGCATTTTAGGCCTGTTCAGTTATACAACTCTATTAGGCTTTTTTCAAATTGCTCATGGTTTGCGCATGACAGTGGTGTCGCGTCTAATCCCGCCTTATGAATGATAAAACAGAGTTTGAAACATCTACGTCCCACTGAGATGTTTCGAAAAATATCGAGGGATGACAATGAATTTCATCCAAATTCATGGATTTTCTTAAATGGAGAAATCTTGATTTTGCTAGGGACAAAATTTACTAGGTTAAATTTTTTTTTACGTTTGTATAATAAATTAATTAGCAGTAATTATCATGTTGCGTGGCTGTCCAAATTTAGATCAGCCTCAAAACCTTTCGCAATCACAAACAACCTCTTTCAAGTTAATAATAATGCTAAGGCTTGGAGTAATGCTTGAGAATATTGGCTTCTCTTTTTATTGAAAGAGGAAAAGAATTGAAATGAAGTTAATTTATTTAATAAAACTACTTAATATAAAATAATAATAATTTGATTTATTAAAGATTTTTTTTCTGATGTAATGAATTGAAAGAATAAAATAAATAGTATTAAAAAAAAAATTAATGATTATGATTTTTTAAGAAATTTAGGAGTTCGACTAATTGAAAAATATCTTGGAATAAGTGAATTTATAATAATTGTAATGCTAATAAAGTTGAGGAGTATTATTTTCATTTCATATGCTCACTTCTACCTATAATTATAGTGCAAAAACACTCATACAATAGTCAATAGAGTAAATTATTAAGTGAAGGTTGTAGAAATCTAAGGTGTCTTAAAGAAGATTGCTAGGTAATTGATAATATAAATCATCCATTAGTTGTTGGTTGTTTCATCTAATGTAGAAGATTGTATGTGTCAATCTTCAATATGTTAATCTAAATGTGTATTGGACTTGTTTTTGTGATGCCATCTTTCTCATTTATCGTTAGATCAAGTGACATGTAAATGTTTGAAAAACACATAACATATAAGATTAGAATTCTTAATGGTTAAAGGATAGGATATCGAATAGAAGACAATTTCAAATGGGTACATTGTGTTTCTTTACATTATTGCTCAGCACATAACATATTACGACTTCCACAACCTCTAAGATGTAGTGTCACTTGACCAATGGCTTATAATGTATAATACATGGATAAATCTACACTCAAATGTAAACTCATTGTACAGTAATACACAAAGTGACATTTGATAAATATTCATAATGTAGCATTAATGTTTCAACATTTCCTTGTAATGTTAAGGTATTTACAACACTTATTAAGTGTACTACAAATACTATACATATACAAGTAAGAGAATTTCATGATGACAATCCCCCCCTTAATGAAAAGATCTTTGAGACACAATTGGCCCTAAAACTTGATGAACTTACTCCATCAATGATCTGGTGAAGATTTACTACTTGGTCTTTTGTCCCAACATAGTTTATTGAAATATGTTGAATATTCAATAGTTCATGAAGCTTGTGGTATGTGCTTTTGATAGGTTTAGTATTCATATGAAAGATAAGATTCTTGGCAACTTGAATAACATTTTTATTGTCACAAAGAATCATTAATGTTTCTTTTGGCACATACAAGGGACACGCATCTTGTATAAACATGGTACATTATTAGGCATTTGAGCAAGTTCAATGCAATTTTCCTTTGTTGTTGATTCTAAAACACTATTTTGGTTTTTGAAAGATCATGAGATTAACAAATATTCCATCATGTAGACATAATTCAAAGTAGACCTTTTGTCATTGGGATCTCCTACTCAATGTGAAATTATGTAGCGATGTTGAATGCATTGACTTACTCGCTTGAACTCAAAGCAAAAATCAAGAGCCCCCTTCATACATATGAAGATGTACCTTACAAATTTCATCTAATTACTTTGTGGTGTTTTCATGAACTAGTCACCAATTGAATAACAAAAGAGATATTAGGCCATTTGTGTAAGATAGAACAAATTGCCATGAGGATTTATATTTTGTAGGATCCACCTCCTTTGTCTATATTATATTTTCAACTCAATACCAAGATCACATGAAGTTTTGACAACTTGTGTCCTCCATAATGAATCTTGTTAACAATTGTTTGACACTTTGATTGGCATAGACCAAAATTGTCCTATTCTTACCTAATAAAAAAAGCCAAATAGTGGCAAAGAAACTTTGAATATGTCATCTTGAACTATGAGGCTAACTACTTTGTTTTGGTAATAAATCCATATAATTCCTTATAAGAATCAAATCACGGTCATAGGGAATAATAATGAGAATATCTCCATTTCTAACAAAATCTTCATTCAACACTAAGATTGCATTTATTACAATTAATGAAGTTGCCCCTCTATTTAAATTTACCTACTTGGCTTTTGCATGAAATGCCTTATTTCAAAATAGGGCACCAACTCTTTTTAAAGGCATTAGCCCTCAACCTATACTTGCACCCTTCATGCTAACTTTTCTCTTGAATGTCTTTGTGGTTATGATGTCTTGCATTATTCTTCCTAGATAAGACGTGGTCATGGTCAAGGTGATATCATTAATCTTGTTGTATTGTGTGGACTTTGATGCATTGATCCACGTTGCATCTTTTGCTTTATGCCCCTTCCATTTTACCAAATACTCTTTTACTCCTTTGTGCATGTCTTCTTAGTCTTGGTGTCCAACATAACCATTTTGCAATTCTTTTTGGCATCTCATATCTCCAGTTAATACTTTTTGCACCAAGGCTTCCACACTTTACCTATCTTTATCACTCTACCCTTAACATAAGGGTTCAAATACCTATGCTGAAAATGGGTGATATGTATTCCTTTAGGCAGCTTGACTTGATAGGTTTACCTTTTATTGTAAGGACCACCATATTTAATCCAATTAACATAATTTGCAAAATACACACAATCAAGCATTCATTATTGCCACGTGTTCAATATTCAAAATTAGAGATATGAAATTACATTTCAACATAAAGTTAGAGTACACAAGCCAACAACAAGGCTAAACATAAGGAAACATATTCTTTCACAATAGACCACAAGGTCCAATACAATAACTACATAAAGAACAAATCATAAAGACCACCATGATAGGAACTCTTGCCATTGTCTCCCTCGAGCATACCGCAAGAGATAACATTGTTAGAGTGCTTATCCACCCTACCATGAAGTATTTACAGTTCCCTTGAATTCTTCTTGACATGAAGAATACCTGATCCAACACGAGGAAGACTAGCAAAACAAATTTGCAGGATTAATGGAATTTGTGCAACATGATATATCTACATTCTAACACTAATGTAATGATATCATGGGCACACAAGATGCATATAACATACATATGGATACATAAGCAACAATTTTTGCTTTAAGTATTTAAAATCATTTTGAGATCTTATTTCCATCTCAATCACATTTATTCCAAAAGGAAAACATAACATGTATTTACAAATAAATCACAAGAATACAATTATGCATACATCTTGACAATTGAATATAATCATGAACTCTAACACTATTACACATGTTTATCATTCACAGTTATTCTTGATTGGAGATGATCAAAACAACAAAGTCATGTGTTGGTAAAAATGTTTAAATGTCATAAATGTTCATCACCTCGTCAAGGTACATTCTAAAGTTTAAATATGATATTTTAAGCACTAGTCATAACAAAAAGTTAGCTATAATCAGAAATATCATCCATTTAATTAATTCATAAGAAGAACCTTCTAAATAAGATAATGTAATGATACCTTAAAAGTTGCTAATAAACAAAACCAAATTCATTAATAAGAGTCTAAGCCTTCACACCTTTACCCAAGCTAATCTTCTCTTTGTGGTTTCAAGATTAATAAAATAGGTGCTAACCCTAAAAATACCTAGTTTTCGCATGTGCATTCTTAATATTGATAAAGGAATAAGTCCATTACTACCATTCTTCCTAGAATTCTTAAGACTAATTTTCTTTCCCAGTCTTGAAATTATTCCTTAGAGAAGATTAACATCCCTTAATATTGTGGATTTCTCCCTCCCATGTCACAAGGGTGCGACTACTTGGTGGAAGGATGCCACCTTGGATCACCTAACTATCTATGCTATTGACTCTACTGATGAGCCACCCTCCACCGATAATGCTCCTGTTGTTGTCCATGAGGATTCAACTCCCGTTGCTCTTGATTTGGATTCAACTCCTATCACCTTTGACTCGTAGCTCCATTCTGCACCTATTGGTTCTACTCCTGATGTTGCTTCTTTGCAACAACTTGCTATTGTTCCACAACAACCCCTTGTTGTTTTGCAATAGTCGACTCCTTCCTGACAACCACACTCTCTTGACTCTATTGATGGTATCCAAGAGGGGTCCTTACCGCTTAATCATTCCTTTGATGGTCCCAATGAAAGTATCGCTTGGACTGTTGTTTGTCGCAGGCGAAAGGGGAAGTTCTCCCTACCCTCCCAGACCCCTCCTTGTCAAGGTTTGGGTGTCCCTACTCCTCCTTGAGTTGGGTTTGGGTTGTTGAAGGTTAGATAGGTTTTTGTTGTTAATGTGTTGTTGATACTCTGTCTATGTTGAAGGGTCGACGCCCTAGTTAACATTGCTTATTGATAAAAAACATCCCTTAATACAAAGAAATATTATCTTCTAAGTAATCTACCCTTCCTAAAGATATTAACAATTTCAAGGTTCAAAAACTTATCTAGGGAAGATACAATTCATACGAATACAAATATAAAGATAAACAATATTAAATGATTTTTTTATCATTATAAACATAAGAGAGATCTTTTTTCATGATTTATAAGAATAATTTTCTTTATTATTTTTTTATTAAAAGAGAAGCAATCATAATTTCCAACCTTTTAATTTTTAATTTTTATATGTTCTGATTAATATGAAAAACAGGTTTTAAGGACTCGAAACCTTTAACAAAGGAGCATAAGATAATTCAGCATAGAGCAATCAGACCCGCATTAAAACAACATACAAAAGACTAGCAAGAAGGCCAGTAAACCGAACGGACAACAAAAGAAAGGAACAACAAACAACAACTACAAAGACTTAAGAAGATCATCCGCCTTAGTGACCGACAGGTCATAGTTTGCCGAAGCAACTTTGAGTTCTTCAATTTCCTTGTTTGGCTTTTTCTCCTTCTTTTTGCCTCTGGTCCTTGTTCTAGGTCCTTGCACCTCTCCCATACCTTCCATGTCAGGTTCCAGCTCCAGGGAATCCTTCTCGTTCTCCATCTTGCTGAGAAGAATTTTGGTGTTGTCAGTTGAGGCCTTCAGAATGCTATGGCTTTGTTCAGCAATGCTTTTGAGGTATTTTTCAATTTTGTCGAATTTGTTGTCAGTTTCCGCCATTCTTTGGTCCGTAGCATTGTCATTGGTTTTTATCTCTTCCAGGGCCTTATCCACTTTCTCAAACCTTGGCTTGAAGGCATCTCTAATCTCTTTAGCTCTGGCAACAATTTTACCCAAGTCATCAACATATTCAACCATAGATTTACCTTCACCAGTACTGATTGTCTCCAGAATTTGAACCCTGTGGCTCAACTTATTATCCTCCACAACTTTCTTGTGACTGTTAATTAACCAGTCGAGGGTGTCCACAAACCCTTTCAAACCCTCGATAGGAGGAGTTGAAGGGGGCTTTTCTCACTAGCATTGGCATGTTCATTATTGGGAACATCTCCACTAGTGATCTGTTCGGGATTTCCACCAAACCTTTGTGTAGCATCGTAAATTGTACACACTTGCTAGGGTGGTACAATTTCACACCTAGTTTAGCACCCGCCTTGGTGCATTTTACATTTTGCATTGCATTTCTCCTTTAGCACTTAATTAATCAAATTAATTAGGTCTAAGGTCCTATTTCATCATCCTTCAAATCATAAAGTCGGGCCCTTTCATTAAAGTGTGCCCCTTTTCATTTTATTCCTCCAATACATCATCTAATCAAAAACCCTAATTAAGTCCTATTTTGAACTTGGGGGCTTGATTTCGGGGGTCAAAACATCTCGAAATCACCTGTAACTTCGAGATTCTCTCTAAAATCATCATATTTGATGGCCCTGAAAATTTGGTGAAAAGTTGCCGGGACCATGGCGCCCGGAGTGCACATGGTCTCGGACATTTTTTCCAAAATTTTAGGAGCACGATCCAATCATAAAATAAAGCTTAACCCCAAGAAATTGGCGGGAGATTCAATCTCTAGGTCGGCCAAAAGACGAAATTGCGACCTAGGGTTTCATACATAAGAGCTCTCTTTCTTCATTTGAAAGGATCCGAATTTTATTTTCAGGAACCTCATATGCAGCGAAAGAGAAGATCTTTGAAGACTTCAACAACATTCAACATCCCTCTATCAAGCATTTATCAATTCCATTCATCCATTTGGGGCTTGGAAGACATTGAAGAACAATAGGAGATTACCGACTGAAGATTGGCTTGTACCTCTCCCTTGGGGATTGGGTATGATTTCATGTTGTTTTCATGTCTTTGCATAAGCTTCAATATCTCATTTATTCATGCTTTAGATCACTTTGCATCTTGATTTAGAGCATTTACATTATCATTTACAAGCAATTAGGGTTTACTTTCTAGGTTGCTCTAGTTTGCTTACTTGCATTTTAGATCTTGCACACACACAAGGTTTGCACACACATTACTTTTACAATACAACTTGGCTATTCGTGGAGGTGGAAATCACCGAAGCAGGGGTTTGACTAAGGCAAAACCCTATATAGCCGCCCAAACACCTTTTTCAGATACAAGTGCAGGTTTCGAGACTCGGACAACGCCGCAGGTTGCAGATCCGGGAAAAGCAGGTCGAGACAGCACCCCACACCAAATTGCAGAGCCAAAGACCAGGACAGGGGCGCTGGGCGCCCTGGTCCCTGGGACAGAGGCGCTGGGCGCCCTGGTCCTCCTGACAGACAACATTTCCGACAGTTTTCCAGAGTGCAAAACAGTAGTTTCAGGTGCAGTTTTCGGGACAGAATCAGGACAGTGGCGCCCGCGCCCCCCATCCCGAACATTTTCAGTCAGATTTTGACTTCGGGTACGCATCTGCATTCTTGTTTTATCCTTGTGTTTACAACTTTCCATTGTTTAAGTTCAATTCTGCAATCTTGTTATTAGTTCATACTTGCATTTTAGGGTTAGGAATTGAACTTGCATAATTTTACCTTTCAATTACAACAAAGGAATAGAAATCCTAATAGGTAGCCCGTGGCTCTCTCTTTCACAAAAAGAAGTAGCCAATTGTGTGATACCTCTAGGCTCTTTTGTATTCCGTAATGTGTGTCAAAAGGTAGGATTAGGGCATGATAACCTAGTCTCGCTTTTTCTCCCACACATTTTGGTGAAGCCGACGTGAATCTATCATTGCTTCCTCTTGCATTGCATTTGTTAGATCTAGATCTAGATTTAGTGTGTTTTCATTTCATTTTCATTAAAAAAAAAAAAAAAAAAAGAGTGTGTTTCTTTGCATTGTGTGTTAATTTTCATGCAACTTTTATTTCAAAATGTCAGACTTTTATTTGCAAAATGTTCATGCTTATGATGATTATTATGAATATAGCCAAGATGAATTAGATGAAGCTTTAGATGAGTTTTTGAACCCTAAAGATGCCAAACCTTCATTTTACCAAAAACTCATAAACCTTGTTAGTATGCCATTTCGTTGTGATGAGAAAGATAAGTTGAATGATTCCTCTCAAGGGTACATTCCTATCAACTCTGCCACTAAATCTAGTAACATGGTTGTTTTCAACAATCCCCTCTATGAAGAGATATCTCCTTTTGAACCAAAAGATAAACCTTTTGATAGTTATGATTATACTTGTTGGATGATGCTCTTGATGACTTTGTGGCTTTATCGAAATCTTTAAACAAGAACAAGACTTCTAAATTGGTTAACATGATAAACCTGAATGGGCATAATAAGCCTCTCTTTGAAGTCCAAGGTGCTTATCCTTCTCCCACCTTTCAAGTTCCTAAATCACCTCTCCTTACTGTCCAAGGAGGGTATGATCATGATTCTTTTCGTACTCCGAATAAACCAATCATCACTGTGCAAGGAAGAAAACCTATAAGTCCTTATAGTTATGCCAAACAAATAACTAGAGAGAGTTATCATGCGGTTGCCCATACTTATCATACCAGAAATAATAGGCAGCCTAGTCCTCCTCCTGTTATTCCAGTTTCTCTTCCGAATCCTCAACCAATTCTTCCGCAAGCTCCACGTATTTCACAAGTTCTTAGTAAGGAATATGATCTCATAGAACAACTTAAAGCTACCCCTGCTAAGATATCCCTTTGGGATTTGATTCAAAATTCTTCCGCTCATCATGGAATGTTACATGATGCCTTGAAAGATTTGAATGTTCCTCCACCGAATACATCCAGTAATATAGCATCTTTGGTTAACTCTGTAATGAATCCTAAAGCTCAAATTGTGTTTACCCAAGATGAGTTGCCTACTAGTGAAATTCAACATCAATATGATCCCTTGATGATTGTGGTTATCATGAAAGACACTGCTATAAGACGAACACTAGTAGATAATGGCTCTGGTCTTAATGTGTGTAGCATTAATCTTTTGCATAAGATGAATGTGGATACATCCCTAATTGAGCCGGACTCTCGTCCTATTCGAGGCTTTGATAATGTGGCTAAAACTTCATTAGGTACTATCACCTTACCCATCACAGTGGGGCCTGTTACTTTGCCTACTCCTATCCATGTTATGTCGGGAAATCTAACATACAACTTGTTATTAGGGAGACCTTGGATTCACAGTATGCAAGCTGTCCCCTCTACATTGCACAGACAAGTTAAGTTTATCTACAACAATAAGACATATACCTTGATAGGTGATACTAATTTCCAAGCTTGTTTACAAACATCTACTTCCAAAGGGGGTTCTTCTAAGCCGGCCTCGTCTAGTGATGACTCTTTAAACAAGATACCTATCGATGAATCCCCGCTCTCTGATGATCAAAATTCTTTGGATGAGTCTGGAGCTCCTGAAGAAGACTCTTCTCGACTTGAAACTACACATAAGAAGCATTTTGATCCTGAGAAGGTTCTCGCAGACGACGATTGGGGATCCCTTGATTTTAATCCCACCTTTGTAGGTGAATATAAGGTTCCTTCTAGAGAGCTTAAAGTTGAAAAGAAGGAAGAAGCTAAAAATCAATCAACATTACCTGAGCCTATGAGCAATAATTTTGTGGCCGCTTCTCAAACTTCTTCTCCTCACACCTCTAATTCTGAAGAGTTTGACTCTTTGTCTTATGAAAAACCGCCTTCTCTTTCTGAAATGGCTGATCGTTATGGTCATGGTTTTCGCATTTTTGCTAAGCATGGGTATCATGGAAATGGTTGTGGCGCTCACGAACAAGGGATAAAAGTTCCTCTAGAGAATAATTTTCACAATTATGCCTTTGGACTTGGCTATAATCCCTGCAAGCGCACTAAAGCTTCTAAGAGACCATGTATTAGTGTTAATGCTATTTCTACATCTCTATCAATGCAACACCCTGAGTACATTGATGAGGATCCTTCATGTGCCTGTGCCTTGGATGTTTTTCCTACCGATGATGCTTTAGCTGAGTTTTTAGGAGCATATGATACTCTTCCTCGTTATCATCACAATAGGGGACTCCCTTATTGTTTGAACACTGAAGCCTATTTTGGAAAAGAGATTGATAATGATGAGATTGTGAAAGAATTCCCTCAGTTAAAGGATACTCCTCAACAAAGTAATCTTCTCAAAAGTGACACCACTGATGTTAAGATGGATCCTTGCAATGAAGAAAAAGTTATTAAAATTGGAAAATGTTTGGATGAAGAGGAACAAAAACAATATGAAGATTTATTGCATGAATTCCCCGAGATCTTTGCTTGGACATACTCTGACATGCCTGGTATAGATCCTAAGATTGTTACTCATAACATTGTCTTAGTTCCTGATGCTAAGCCCGTGAAACAAAAAATTCGAAAAATGAATCCTAAGGTGGCTCTGCTTGTTAAGGCTGAGATTGAAAAGTTATTGGAGGCTGGATTTATCCGCCCTATTGATTATTCCCCGTGGATTTCAAATATTGTCGCTATGGCTAAACCAGATAATAAAATAAGAATGTGCACCGATTTTCGAGATTTAAATAAGGCTTCTTTAAAAGATGATTTCCCTCTTCCAAACATTGACATGATAGTTGATTCTACGGCAGGACATGCCTTGTTATCCTTCATGGATGGTTTTTCAGGATACAATCAAATTTACATTAACCCTCAAGATCAATTCAAAACTGCTTTCACCACTCCTTGGGGTACGTTTTGTTGGATAATGATACCTTTTGGACTTAAAAATGCCGGTGCAACTTATCAACGAGCGATGACCCTTATCTTTCATGATTATATGCATAAGATTTTAGAGGATTATGTTGATGATATTTTGGCCAAATCCATTCTCCGCATAGATCATATTAAAATCCTTCATCAAATCTTTGAAAGAATTCGTAAATATCACATGCGCTTGAATCCCCGAAAATGTGTTTTTGGTGTGGATAGTGGAAAACTATTAGGATTCATAGTTTCGCATCGTGGGATTGAGGTGGACACTAAGAAAATAGATGCTATTGTCAACATGCCACCTCCTAGAAATGTGTCTCAACTTAAAAGCTTACAAGGAAAGATTCAAGCTATTCATAGGTTTGTATCTCAACTTGCGGATCATACTTTTCCTTTTACTCAACTTCTCAAAAAGAATATCACTTTTCAATGGAATGAAGATTGTCAGCAAGCATTTGAAGATTTAAAAGTGTATCTGGCTAATCCTCCTATCCTTCGACCGACCGAACCTTCTCAACCCTTCCTTCTTTATACAGCTGCTTCCTCTCATGCTCTTGCAGCATTATTGGCACAACATGATAAAGATGGTAAGGAGTGTCCAGTTTATTATATAAGTCGTACCTTACTCGATTATGAGACCCGATATTCTGCGATAGAAAGACAATGCTTGGCCTTGGTGTTTGCGACTCAGAAATTGAGACATTATCTCTTAAATTCAGAAGTCCACGTCATGGTAAAGTTTGATCCTTTGAAGCATCTTTTCTCTAAAACTGATTTATCAGGACGCCTAGCTAAGTGGGTTATGATGTTAACTGAATTTGACCTTAAATTTGTTTCACAAAGAGCAATTAAAGGGCAAGCGTTGACCGATCACCTAGCTGAGGCCCCTTCACCTTTCTCCTTCCCTAACCTTGAGTCTTTTCTTGACGACTTCATTCTTTGTACAGAGAAAGATGAAACTTGGGAGTTATACTTTGATGGCTCTAAGTGTCATATAGGATCGGGGGCAGGTGTTGTTCTGATTTCTCCTACAAAGAAGTCTATTCCCTTGTCTTATCGTCTCAATTTCCTATGTACCAATAACATCGCTGAGTATGAGGCTCTTATAGCAGGAATAAAGGCAGCCTTAGCTTTGAATATAAAACACATACATATTTTTGGAGATTCTCAATTGATTATAAGACAAGTAACAGGACTATATCAAGAAAAACAAGACAAATTATCACAATATAAAGACCTTGCTATCTCTTTGTTACAAAAATTTGATTCTTAAACCATGGAACCTGTTCCTCGAAAAGATAATCGACATGCGGACGCAATGGCATGTGTGGCTTCTTTGATATCTTTAGAGGACCCTATGGTTGATCTTAAATTTGTTATTCACAACCTTATTTCTCCAGCTATTGTAGATGATTCTAGCTTAGTGATATGTTGTGACTTTATTGATTCAGATGAATGGTATTCGCATATTGTAAGATACTTGACTGATGGTACCTTTCCTGATTCCGCTAATAGGAACACTAGGGCTAGAGTTCGCAAGCTGTCCGCTAGATATATCATTCTTTCTAATGTTTTTTACTGAAGGGGTTATAACGGTCTCTCCTTCGTTGTCTTAACAAATCGGAAATCCCTATTGCTCTTGAAGAGGCGCATTCAGGTGCCTATGGGGGGCATTTTGGAGGCAAATCCTTGGTTCAAAGGTTGCTTCGTATGGGATATTATTGGCAAACTATGCAGCAGGATTCTTTTTCATTTGTTAAGAAATGTCATCAATGTCAACAACACAATAATTTGATTCATGCTCCTGCCCAAGAACTTCGTTCTCATGTAGCTTCTTGGCCTTTCTCTGCATGGGGGATGGATCTTATTGGTAAAATCTCCCCTCCTTCATCTCAAGGACATACTTTCATTATAACTGCAACAGATTACTTTACAAAGTGGGTAGAAGCTGTTCCCCTTCGCTCTACTACTGCTGAAGTGATTTGTCGATTTCTTCTAGAAAACATTATTTCTCGATTTGGGATACCTTCCACTATAATCTCTGATAATGGGACATCATTTAAGAACAAGGACGTGAAGAAATTCCTCGAGAAGTATCATATCAAACATCGATTTTCTACACCATACTATCCTCAATCAAATGGTCAAGCCGAATCATCCAATAAGATAATTGAACAAATTCTTCGTAAAACTGTGAATAAGCATGGTAAGTATTGGAGTACTCAACTAATCTATGCTCTTTGGGCCTACCGAATGAGCGTACGAATTGCTACCGGAACTACACCTTATAATCTTGTTTATGGTGCTGATGCTATTATGCCTTTAGAATTAGAGATTCCGTCACTTAGAATTTCTCTCAGAGGTATAGTAGATGATGACGCTTATAGAGAACAAAGACTTCAACAGCTTGAGATGCTTGATGAACAACGTATAAATGCTCTTGAGCATATTCAAGCCTATCACAAAACTCTACAACGAAGCTATAATGATAAGGTTATTCAACGTTCCTTCTCAGTGGGTGACTTAGTGCTCTATGAGAATCAGCGCAATGTGAATGCCTTACCTAAAGAAAAGGGAAAATTTAGTCCTAATTGGCTTGGACCGTATATCGTTATTGAAGATTATGGATCAGGTGCTTATAAAATAGCGGGTGTAGATGGTACGTCTCTTAAAGACCCTATAAACGCTATGCACTTGCGTAGATACTATGCTTAATTCCTCATTCCTTATCATTCATCTATTTCCTTTCTCACTTCTTCAAAATTGGATAATATGTTAGCATATCTTTGTTAGAGCAAATGGAATTAAATGATGTTTTGTTTAATCTATATTGCTTCGTTCCTGACAAACGTGTTTCTTTACTTTATGGTTTGTCTTGAATTCATTTTATGTAAATTGCAAAAGATTTACATTTTTCATTATGTTGGCATATTATACAATATCTTTATGTGTTAAGTTGAATCGTGTCATGTTGTGTTTAAATTCAAATTAAATCACATTAGTTATATGATTCTTAGGCTTAACACATATTTTTCTTCCCTATCATCAATGTAGTACTTGATTAAATATTTTAATTAAGTCACACAAGTATCAATTTAATCATGGAGCATTGAGAAATCAATCACATGGAAATTAAATTCAGAACATACATCTACCAAATGTATTAACTTTAATCAAAATACCCATTGTTTTTAGACATTAAAGATAACATGTTTGAGACAAAGAAGCATGTATATATATATATATATATATATATATGTGGATCAATATACAAAGGTAGGTCACTACACATCCAAAATGTGACCTACCCTACATCATAAGATCATCTCCTATCCTTAGGGCTGGTGGCTGGAGAGTGACGACTAGAAGCTCCCTCCTGATCTGGCCGTGCAGGTGGACCCATAGGGGTATACCGTGATATAGATCATGCATGGCTCCGAGAGGAACTCCTACGATCCCTATCCATAAGGATCGCGCGATACGAGGTAGCCTCGACCTGAGTTGCTGCTAGATCACGCTATGCCCGCTGAAGGTCCTCTGATAGAGCTCGCTCTCTCTCCCTCCATATCTCTACCTGTACTCGAAATGGTGAAAACAAATCATCATGCCAACCCGCGTTCCCTGGAGGTTTATAAGCAACCTGTGAGGAACTAGGGATCTGCGCCGTCGTGGAGATATCTGTCACTGCTTGCTGGATCAGAGAACGCCACTCCTGCACATTAGCTATAGCGGTAGAACAGATCATGTATTAGTACCATTTTATATCATCAAAACATCAATCAATCAATTTAAACCTACTATACCTGGATCTCCCTCACGCCAGTAGGGATCGTGATATGGTAGCATTTGTGACTGGGAACTACTAGGCTCCCCACGCTCAAATAATATGTGCACGATGGGTGTAGGCTGGCCCGTACTAGAAATAGGTCTCCGTATCGCCTCATGTTCCCCCTTTTGGGGAATAAGAGGAGGATCCAGGGCTATAGTATCATCTCCTGAATGGTGGGGAGCGACATCTGACCCCTCCTCATAATCTCTATCCTCATCCTCATCCTCATCATCTCTATCCTCATCCGCATCCTCACCTGCATCCTCGTTCTCCTCATCTATATCTGTGTCATCATCCTCCTCTTCCTCGGCACTAGGCTGATCCCCTGTGGGTGGATCAAGATCTCCTGCCTCCTCATGACCCTCTCCCTCCTCCGACCTGGATCCCTGATCCTCATCTCGGTCTCCATGTCTCCATGGGCCTGGATGGCCTGTCGGGTGATCTGGTGGAAAGATAGGCCTTGGGTATGATCTCATAAAGCATGAGAGATATCTGCGCTGTGCCCTGGGATCTGCAGCATAATCAGTGACCACATCCTGGTCGGACCCCTCTATATCTGTGATCTCGATATCATCTATCATAGGTCTCGCTACTACTCTGGGTCTGGGAAGGACTCGTGAGTGTCGAGTGTAGATGGGCACATCGGCTGGAACACACTGCTCTAGCTCAAACTGCCTCCGTACTCGGTCAAAGTAGAATGGGACTATGATGTGTGGATATCGCCCTCTCAGTAGGCGGTTCCTCTGTAAACATGCTAACTGTCTCTCCATCCCATCCCATCTGTGCATCCGCAGATATGGTCTCCACACAGTCACCTCAACTGTCAATCTGTCAAATGTCACTCTCCAATACAGTAGATCTCCAAATCTCCACTCGCTGGTAAGTGGATAAGCAAATACCCTAGGTCGCTCGCTAGCCGCACTCATCGGATAGCCAACAGGCCTGGTGCATGTAAAGTGCTCAAATATCCACACCTGCAGAAGTGTGCATGTCATCAAGCTGCAACCCTGTCCGAAAACATACTCCTCGAGGTCATGATAGAGATGTGCAAGCATACTCCGACCCCAGGCGTATACTCTCCTATGTCTCTCCATTGCCCTGATGCACCATGTGAGACCCCCATGCATGTGTGTACCTCGCCCATTAGGGCAGACAGCTAGTGCAATGATGGCTATCATAAGACGTCTCATGAGGGGCACCTCTCCTGTAGGATGTAAGAGCCAGCTGACCATGATACGACCTCTCGTCTCACTCGGCATGACTCTCCCTATGCAATATACCTTCTCCCTTTGATGATCCTCTACTAACCGATCAGTCGCATATGTCACGGTAGCTCCTCTGATTGGTAGGTGAAGAATGCGGTACACATCCTCAAGTGTCACCGTCATCTCCACTATTGGAAGCTGGAATGTGCATGTGTCAGGATCCCATCGCTCCATGAGTGCCATCAGCATCGCGGGATGAAATCGAATGGCCGACATAAGAATCATAGACCATAAACCCACGATCGACAATGTGTCTCTCTTTGCATGAGTCAGCCGGGGAATCTGATCTCGCAAACTGCGAAGAATCTGCCCCGCCGTATGCTCTCTCATGTATGGGAGACCCTGCAACACAAAAACATAACTATAATCAGTATTCAATCATCAAAATCATTCATGCAAACTGTCGAACATCGTATGCTAACCCTGGTATCTCTCGCCAAGTCCTGATTGGGACCATGGCGCCCTGAAGGGACCATGGCGCCCTGTCAGGGACCATGGCGCCCTGAGGGGACCATGGCGCCCTGAAGGGACCATGGCACCCTGTGTGGGACCCACGGTCAGATTCGAGGGCCCGTAAACGATCACAGAAAGTCAAATGCAGAAAATCAAAAGTCAACGTTTAGTCAACTCACCTCGTCCAGTGGCTCGTCGTCGATCACGGCCTGTTGCAGGATCTCAATCCTCGTGGGACGCTCCGATCGTCGTGAAGGCATGATGATGGCTATGTGGGCTCCGCTGCAATAGACAATATTCAGAAATCAACAAAGTGACAAATGCAAATGTCACTTTCAAGGTATATACTTTCATTCCTTTACATTTACTTTCAAAACCCTAATTTTCCTCTATCACTCATTTCATCATAACTTGAGTTTGGGAGATGCGATTTTCGAACCGTTTGTTGCGTAGGAATTGTATTTTCATTCCCCTACTCTCGGGATGTTCCAAAAAGTTCTCTGATGAAGCCTTTTCAGTGAACATCCCTCATCAATACTCTCTTACACAATTTGTCGTAAGTAAACATGCTACCCTGTTTCACCTCCCTAATAAGCAAGTCGAAACAGGGGGGCATATAGCTACTCACAAATTTCATCACTTTCCTTAGTAAGCATTAGGTGATTTTGTGATCTAACATGTGTTTTGTAGGGTGCAGTTCCTAACTGTGTACTGCAGATACCGCTGGGGGCTTTGTTCGATGAACTTATGGATATATCCTTTTTTCAAATGATGTTTACTTTCTGTACTTTAGCTTGCATATGCACGTAGTACTCATATGACCGCTAAAGTGGGGGCTAAATGTAGCGTCGTAAATTGTACGCACTTGCTAGGGTGGTACAATTTCACACCTAGTTTAGCACCCGCCTTGGTGCATTTTACATTTTGCATTGCATTTCTCCTTTAGCACTTAATTAATCAAATTAATTAGGTCTAAGGTCCTATTTCATCATCCTTCACATCATAAAGTCGAGCCCTTTCATTAAAGTGTGCCCCTTTTCATTTTATTCCTCCAATACATCATCTAATCAAAAACCCTAATTAAGTCCTATTTTGAACTTGGGGGCTTGATTTCGGGGGTCAAAACATCTCGAAATCACCTGTAACTTCGGGATTCTCTCTAAAACCATCATATCTAACGGCCCTGAAAATTTGGTGAAAAGTTGCCAGGACCATGGCGCCCGGAGTGCACATGGTCTCGGACATTTTTCCCGAAATTTTAGGAGCACGATCCAATCATAAAATAAAGCTTAACCCCAAGAAATTGGCGGGAGATTCAATCTCTAGGTCGGCCAAAAGACAAAATTGCGACCTAGGGTTTCATACATAAGAGATCTCTTTCTTCATTTGAAAGGATCTGAATTTTGTTTTCAGGAACCTCATATGCAGCGAAAGAGCAGATCTTTGAAGACTTCAACAACATTCAACATCCCTCTATCAAGCATTTATCAATTCCATTCATCCATTTGGGGCTTGGAAGACATTGAAGAACAATAGGAGATTACCGACGGAAGATTGGCTTGTACCTCTCCCTTGGGGGTTGGGTATGATTTCATGTTGTTTTCATGTCTTTGCATAAGCTTCAATATCTCATTTATTCATGCTTTAGGTCACTTTGCATCTTGATTTAGAGCATTTACATTATCATTTACAAGCAATTAGGGTTTACTTTCTAGGTTGCTCTAGTTTGCTTACTTGCATTTTAGATCTTGCACACACACAAGGTCTGCACACACATTACTTTTACAATACAACTTGGCTATTCGTGGAGGTGGAAATCACCGAAGCGGGGGTTTGACTAAGGCAAAACCCTATATAGCCGCCCAAACACCTTTTTCAGATACAAGTGCAGGTTTCAGGACTCGGACGACGCCGCAGGTTGCAGATCCGGGAAAAGCAAGTCGAGACAACACCCCACACCAAATTGCAGAGCCAAAGACCAGGACAGGGGCACTGGGCGCCCTGGTCCCTGGGACAGAGGCATTGGGCGCCCTGGTCCTCCTGACAGACAACATTTCCGATAGTTTTCCAGAGTGCAAAACAACTGTTTTAGGTGCAGTTTCCAGGACAGAATCAGGATAGTGGCGCCCGCGCCCCCGTCCCGAACATTTTTAGTCAGATTTTGACTCTGGGTACGCATCTGTATTCTTGTTTTATCCTTGTGTTTACAGCTTTCCATTGTTTAAGTTCAATTCTGCAATCTTGTTATTAGTTCATACTTGCATTTTAGGGTTAGGAATTGAACTTGCATAATTTTACCTTTCAATTACAACAAAGGAATAGAAATCCTAATAGGTAGCCCATGGCTCTCTCTTTCACAAAAAGAAGTAGCCAATTGTGTGATACCTCTAGGCTCTTTCGTATTCCGTAATGTGTGTCAAAAGGTAGGATTAGGGCATGATAACCTAGTCTCGCTTTTTCTCCCACACACTTTGATTGAAACCTTCCCCTGTAATCTCCTCCTCCAATTTTTGGTCGACATCAGGATCCTTTCTCTGCACTTTATCCTCCAATTCCAACTCATAATTGTATTGCCTTTTCTGTTTGTTCCTTTTCTGAATGGAAGTTTTAGTTTTCTTTTTCCGAGGGGACTGGAATTCATCCTTCTCATAGTCCTCAGAGACCTCCGAGGAGGAGGAGGAGTGAATCTGGAAGACCTTCTCTTTACTTTTTTTTTTGCCCTTAGAAGAGGGTGACTTAATGCTCACCTGTTTTCTTTTCTTACCAAGATCAGCTTCAGAGTCATCCAGACTCTCCTCTGTCTCACTTTTTGAATCACTTTCAGACTCATCACCCATAGAAAAACTAGAATCTGACCCTTCCTCCTTAGAATCAGAGATAAAAGGCTGGGGGCGAGCAATTTGGTTAGCTTTTAAATGGTCATAGATTAAAACCATAAGACCTTGGTGCATGGTTGTATCTCCCTTAGGGTTCTCTCTATGGGCTTTAATAGTAGCATTCATTGAACAAATCAGGAAATAGGGTATGTTAACTTTTTCATCATACCTGAAATGGTTGAGTAGTACAAAATGATAGCCATACACTTTGGTGAGTTTGCCATCCAAGGTAATGTATCACATAATAGAAAACATAACCTCCCTCCAAGGCTCAACAAATTCCTTTGGAGGGTATTAGGTCTTGCTTAGCTTAACCAGGCGCTTCTTCTCCTTTGCCGTTTCAGGGTATTGCTCAATGGCCTCCTTGCTGAGCTTTTTGTCCCTGTAGAAATTGCTTCCTTCCCTACGAAGACCCGTTACCAGAGCAATGAGGTCTTCATCAATGGAGATAGTTTGATCTCCCATCTTCAGGGTGCCCTTCCTCCAATTTTTGTAGAAAAAAATAGTGATTTTGGCATCCCTCCCATGGAGTCTCTCCATATACTTCGTAAACCTGCCCTTCTGCAAGATGCTCCAAATTTTCTCCTTTTGTTTCCACTCCTTGCAGTTACTGGGCTCATAGCGACACCTGTTACCTCCCATAGTTTCGCAGTTCAAAACAAAAAATTGAGAGTTGCAGAAAGCTAAAGGAAAGAAATTTCTTGAAGCGATCCCAAATACCCAGAAAGCGTGGGAAAAGGTGGCATTCATCTTGCCATTAATGGTATTGACACAATGATAAGTAGTAATAGCCCTCCAAGTAATACTATCAATCATTATTTTATCCATTTATGATCTTTGGAGTGCAGTTATATCGATCCATGAAAATGATCGATCTGACGTCATTGAGGAGACCCTCCTCACCCTTCCAGGTAACCATATTATTATGAGTGACCGCCACATTGGCTGCCCAGTCAGCAAGGTCATTTGCTTCACGATAAATGTGGGAAATAAAACATTTATCGAAGGTGTTGATGAGATCTCTAGCAACCTTTATAATGTTGTTGATAGTCCATGAGGGCTTAGAAATTCCTTTAAGGCATTTAATGCTATTATTAGAATCCCCCTCAATCCATTGATAGGGACAGTTCCACCTTTTAGGCATTTAATGTGGTTAGTTTGGCAACCTATAGGAACATTAATCATTTCCTTACAAATGCCATTTTCATCTCTAAGAATTGCACCACATCTTGTTGGGCCAGGATTTCCTTTGGCAGCTCTGTCAAAGTTGATTTTGAGCCATCCATGAGGGGGAGAGTGCCATTTAGCTTCAAGTCTCTTGCTTTGTTTAGAATCAGTACTAACAACACTCTTCAGATTCCAGGAGTTAAGTATGTGAGTTTCCATGGGGTTGACAGGATTGCATGGCTCTCCAATGATCCTAATGTTCTCCACAATAGCCCTTTGAATTTTCTGAAAAACAACAGCCTGGGTGAGAGAAGTATCCTGGAAGATGCAGTTGTTTCTTTCTTTCCAGATCCCCCACAGGATGTGAGGGAGTGAGAGCTGCCACAAAGATCTCAAAGTTGGATTAGACCAATGATAACTCCAAGAATGGAACAAATCTTGGATAGAGTTAGGAAACACCCATTCCATACAAAAATTCTTAAGAAAACTTTCCCAAATTGAAGCGGTGAAGGAACAGTGGATTGCCAAATGGTCCACAGACTCTTCCTCCTCAAGACATAAAGCACACCTATTTGGGAAGATAAAACCTCTAACCTTCAGGTTGTCTAAAGTCAAAATTTTGTTTTGGAGGATGGTCTAGTAGAAAATATTGATCTTTGGGATAAGACCCTTTATCGAGGCTTTAGACCAGAAGGGGTTCTCTGAGGGGGCTGGAGATAGCACTCCATACATAGAAGAAACAATAATATTGCCTTTGGGTTCAAATTTCCAAATAAGAGTATCTTCCTCTTTGTTCAACCAAGCAGAAGACAGTCGTTTCTTGAGATTGATGAGGTCAGGGTGAATACCTTCAATGTTCTGCCATTTATCACCTATCCAATACCCCTCAACAAAGGAGCCAAAGACTCTTTTACAGGGGGCAACAAAAGGGGCCCAATCAGGGTTTCCATCAAAGGCTTATCAAGCAACCAGGGATCTTCCCAAAATCTAACTTTCCTACCATTACCAACTCTCCATTTCACCCCTTTAGCAATGTTGTCTTTACACTTAGAGGCATGATTCCAAATGTGAGACCCATTGATACTGAAATCAGAATTAATAAAAGAGAAAAGAGAAGAAGACAAAAGAGGATACTTACTTCTCCAAATTTTACACCACTCACTGTCAGAGTGGAACAATCTCCAAACCTGTTTAGACAAAAGAGCTTCATTGAGGGTCTAGATTCTCCTCAGGCCCAAACCACCTTTTCTTTTTGTTCTACAAACCTTGTCCCAAGCCACTAATGCCATTCTTTTCTTTTCCTCTACCCCAGATCAAAGATTTTTAAATTTTTTTTTTTCAATAGCATTAGCAAACTTAACTAGAATTCTTTTGAGGCTGAGGGCATAAATAGGAATACTTTGAAGGGATGCTTTAAGAAGTTGTAGCTTGCCAGCTTGACTTAAGAGAGCACCTTTCCAACCAGCAAACTTTCTTTGAAATTTATCCACAAAAGAACTCCCAAAGGAATCAGGTGGAGCAATGCCTAGGGGGAGGCCTAGGTAGGTAGCAGGGAGATCAGCAATCCGACATTCCAGAATTCTGTTGATTTTATGATGTCTTCACTCAGGAGTGTTGATGAAAAACAATTCACTTTTAACCCAGTTGATAAGATGGCCAGAAGCAGATGCAAACTTGCAAAGGGTGTCCTTCAGGATTCTGGCTTCCGAAATGCTTGAGTCCCCATAATGATGGTGTCATCCACAAATTGTTGGTGGGAGCACGTATGATCTGCAGAGGAGGGTTGGAGACC
This sequence comes from Cryptomeria japonica, assembly GCF_030272615.1. Lineage (NCBI taxonomy): Eukaryota > Viridiplantae > Streptophyta > Pinopsida > Cupressales > Cupressaceae > Cryptomeria > Cryptomeria japonica. The sequence goes on from NC_081415.1 coordinate 618,452,312, forward strand.
TTTAAAAATACCTCTAGTCAACATGCTTTCCATGGACCTACCAAAACATTCAACCATAATTTTGAAGAGGATAGGGGAAATGGGGTCCCCTTACCTCAATCCTCTGGAGGCTTTAAAGATGGAGGAGGGAGATCCGTTAACAAGAACAACAAAGGAGGCAGATGAGATAAGATGCTTGAAGAGGTCCACACATTTTTTAGAGAAGCCAAAAGCGAAAAGGAACTTCATGAGGAAAGACCAATCGACCCGGTCATAGGTCTTAGATAGATCAAGCTTGAGAATAAACACTGCTTCCTAGCCACAACAAGGGAATGGATGTTCTCATGGACAATTATGATGGAATCAAGAATTTTCTTTCCTGGCAAAAATTTTTTTTGCTGATGACTAATCAAAGAAGGAAGGACTTTCAAGAGTCTGGAGGTTAGGACCTTGGAAATTATCTTATAAAAAGAGTTGCATAAACTGATTGGCCTGAACTTATCCATGGAGTCAGCACCTTGAATTTGGGGATTAAAGCAATGAAGGTGCCATTAATTTCTTTCAGAAGTTTTCTAGCCCCAAAAAATTCTTTAACCTCACTGGAGACATATTTCCCAACAATATCCTAGAACTCTTGGAAAAAGAACATAGGGAAGCCATCAGGTCCAGGGGCTTTGTTGCCTTCAAAAGAAAAGACAACATTTCTGATCTCCAAATTCGATGGGATGGAAGTTAAGAAAGCATTCTTCTTCTCATCAATAAGGAAAGGAATGTTCTAAAGAAAGGAATTTTGAACATCATCATCCAAGCTTTGATCCCTACAAAGAAGATCAGAGAAGAAACTTTTGGCCTCATTTCTTATCTCCTCCTCCTTAAGCAGCTCCACATTGTCCACCATCAGTTTTTTGATCCTATTAGCCACTTTATGCTTGATTGTCGACATATGGAAGAATCTGGCATTCTTAACTCCTTCCTTTAGCCAAATACATCTAGACCTCTGCTTCCAAAAAGCTTCTTCTTTAGCAATGATTTCATGGTATCTTTTGAGGATCTCTTTTTCTTCAACGATAGTCATAGTAGAGAATCCATCCTTCTAGATTTGGACCTATATTTTATTGAGGTCTTCTTGAATTTTTCCTTTGGCCTAAAAAATATTCCCAAAGTTGGATTTATTCCAAGTCCTTATGTTATCTTTTATGCTTTTAAGTTTCTTCACAACTCTATACGTGGTAGTACCCTCAACTTGAATGTTCCACCATTCCTGAATTTTATGGGTAAGATCCGGATGTAAAGTCCATATTTTTCAAACCTAAAAGGAAAATACCTTCTCCTGTTTATGGGGTCAACAATAAGAGTTATGGGATAGTGGTCAGACCCAACACGAATGTGAGAAGACAGAGAATAGAAGTAGTGTTTGTACCAATCATCAGAAATAAGAGCCCTATCAAGGCGAACTTGAATAAGGTCATTTGCAGCCCTCCTGTTAGTCCAAGTGTAATTGAAACCCTACATCTCCACATCATTAAGAGCCTAAGTGTTTATAAAATCCATGAGGACCAGTCTGCTATCCAACTAAGGAGGGCTTCCACCAAATTTTTCCTCCTCTCTCAATAGGGTGTTGAAGTCTCCCATGACTAGCCAACTGAGGTTCTTGAAGCTGTCCCTTATTTCCATAAGTTTTTTCCAAAAATTGCTTCTAGCTTTCAAGGTGTTAGGAGCATAAATGTTTGTGAGGACCCAAGAGGTTTCAACTATTAAATGCTCAAATTTAATGCAAGAAAAATTGCTTTCTTGAATAAGAACTTGACCTCTAACACTATTGAGATTCCAGATTGTTGCAATGCCTCTAGAGGCACCTTCTGAGCTACCATCACAGATGCTCCCAGATTTAAAGAAATTCAAAGCTTCAACCTTATCTCTACTCATCTTAGTTTCTTGAATAAGAAAAATATCAGGTTTACTATCCCTAATCATATTCCTAATAATATCATGCTTGTGGGGCTTATTAAGTCCCCTAATGTTCTAAGAAACAATCTTCATGATTACTTACCAATTCCTAATTCCTTTAGAGTCCTTTGAGTCCCATCTGCTATGTTCTTGCTGGCCTCCTTATCTCTAACTTTGTGGTTTGAAGGTCGCCTTGGGGATGAGGAGACATACCCTACATCAACTTGAGCAATTCTACTAGACTTCCTTAATTGGGCGGTAGAGGGAGTGGATCCTTTTTTGTTCCTGTGTTTTGGAATTTTCCATTCAGCTTCTTTCTCAAAAACAGCTTCAGGATTACTAAGGATTCTAGAAATTTCCTCTTCATTACCCCATTTAGGTGATCTGGAATCATGTGAAGAGCTATTGACTATTTTAGAGGCTTGATTTGAATCCGAAAGGTTCAGACCCAATATAGCACATTTCTGGGCCTCTTGCAAATCATAACTGATTGTGAGAGGGGAAGAGTCATCCTTTTCTTCTTGTGAGCCAGTGATCTCCCCTTCTTCAGATTGTTCCACTTCCTTAATATCCTTATCCTTCTGTTCCTCTTCATTGGAAGCTTCCTTACTGACCAAGGTGTTAGCAATTACCATATGGGTATTTTCTTTAGAAGATTCATTTTGATCTATTATTTCCTTTCTTCAGAGCTGCCCTCCCAGGGGGTTGTCTGCTTTCATTCGTTCCTTCCTCAGAGCTTCCCGGGGGGGTAGATGTTTAGAGACAGAGGCTGAGGAGACCACTTCCGTATTCTCCCCCAGGGGTCCAAAACAGTTGATATCAACTAGGTCAGTTTCCTTATTTTCTAAATTTTTGACTTGCCATACCTTTTTCTCTGGAGCCTTTTTACTTTCTACCATAGTTTTGCCTTGCTTATTCTCCCCTTTGGGCTTGAGAGGACAATGTTTAGCCCAATGACCTGCTTTTTTGCAGTGCAAGCAAGCAAAGGGGATGGATTCGTATTCAATCTGTTGTTTCCAAGTTCCCAACTTTGACACAATATCTATTTGCTCGAGCATATCTACATCGTGGGTGATCCCTACACAAAATATGGCACGAGTGAGCCTCCTTCTTGAAGCTGTGACTAGATCTATTGAGAGGATCTCACCAAAAGAGCTTGCTATACCTAAGAAAATACTTTCTGCCCAATACTCAAGAGGCAGACCTAGTAACTTAACCCAAACTGGGACTTGCACCAGAAGAGAATCACTCATATTTAGATTTGGATGCCATTTCTGGAGGACCAGAGCTGTCTTTCCTACCAGCCAAGGGCTACCACTAAGGATCCTTATTTTGTCTTCATCACATGAAAAAACAAAGGTGAGAAGACCTTTGGGCAAAGCCAAAATTTCAACATTACCTTTCAAAGCCCATTTCCGTTTAACATAGGCCCTAACAACCTCAATGTTTGGACATGGTCCCATAAATTTACCCACCAGAGAGTTTGACATGCTGCTTATGTTATGATCCACTACCGAGTCAGGGATAGAGATGGCAAACTTACCACCATTCGGATCCGATATATTCTTGACAGGAGGTAGGGAAGATTTCCCAGAAGGTCTAGTTCCAAAGAGGGTTTACCACTTTCTAGTTTCTTGTCCAATCTCACAAACTGCTTCACGTGGGCTGGACCTCCCAACCGCATTTCCAGGACCCACATTATTCTCTGGCAGAGTACCGTCAGCCTGCAGAATATCCAGAGGCTTGTCCTTCTCCCCCATCTGGCCAGCTCCATCGATCTGGCCACTTCCTCCATTGGAACTAGAGTTCCCGCCTTGCAGAGAATTCGAAATTTGGTTAATTTAATTTTTATATGTTGTTCATATATAATACATGGAGATTTTTTTAAAATTCTTCCACCCTAATCTTGTTCTATCGAAATTAATAACCAAAGGGTTAAGACTTTATAAGTGGCATTTAAGATGAACCTAATAATTTTCCAAAAGTTACTATTTAATCTATGTTATTCATAGCAAATCTACAATGTGTATGTACATGTCCAATTTGCTATACTAATAATACTCATTTACATACAATTCATAACTAATACTTTTAGGTCATAAATGAATTAAGGAAGAAAAGATTAAACACATTTACATGAAACTTATCATCCTTATAACACATTTTATTTAATTTTAAATAAAATAGTTTAATCTATTAATGGGTATCAAAATATTGTCCACTTCAATATTAATCCACATAGTGCCTAAGACTTCTATAAAATGTAATAAGAGAATATATTAGTATATAATTTTTTTCTAGGTATTAAGGATAAACGATATCAAATGGAAATTGTTCCTTAGAGAACATTAACATCCCTTAATACAAAGGAATATTGGATGATGATAGCGCCCTTGTGTAGTTCTGTCACATTAGGAGGGTTTCCTAAGCAAAGTGAATTCATTTCATCTTTGGAATCCATCCATATCACACTATTGCCAATCCCTATGTTATTGGTAGGATTCCTGATAGTTAATGACAAGGTCTCACTTATTTGTCGACAATTGCCTTTTGAGGAGGTATTTTGGAGATTGTTGTAATCGTCACCACCATTTGTGTGCCAATAAGATGCATCCACTATTTCTTGTTATTAAAGAAAACAAATATTTCATTTTTCATGTGCCTCAAATTTAGCATGCAAAAGCCTAAAAACTATTCCTCTCCAAAAATGACTTCCACTCCACTACTCCATGTTTCCATGATGCCATGCAACTGTTACTCATCTAAAGATGCCTTGCCTTAAACTAATTAATTGCAATTTTTTAAGATAATAAAAAAATTAAAATATAAAAACTTAGGGTTATGAAATATTTCCCTCCTAAAAGTATGCATTGTCTCAATGCAAAACTTATCATTATACTAAAAGAAGATCAACAAGATTCACACCAAACATGGTTAGCATTTTCATCAACTAAAGCAATATAACTTTCATTTTTGCAAACACTCAAGATAATGCAAACACACACATTCATCCAATAATCATTTCAATGACAATTCTTATGTGATTGCGAGTCAATTTGACTACTGACATTCAATTTCACAAAGCTAGGCTACCTCTCTTCGATAATGTTCTCTTCTTTGCAATGGTGTTGACCTATTTGTAGCACTCATAGAACAACTCTAAAACATCAGTCCATGTTAGTGCCCATAATTGAAATCTTAATTCCTCAAAACATTTCTCTTTATCTATATAGGATTTACTTATCTCAATGCTTAAACAAACTAAAATAATTTTTGCATGTTTTGTAGCTTCTAGACCGCTTTAATGCACATGCATACTTGTGCTTACCATACCCTTGTAGTTTGATGAGTTGACCAAGTTACTAGGTAATGTTCTTGACATGTCCTTATATACACTCACACAATTTTTAGCTCATTCACAAATATCAATATTGCATAGAGAGATCATTTTGATGTTCAATAATTAAGGGGAAAATGATCATATAAGGACTTCAAATTGTTCAACTATGAATACCTTTAAGCTAAATCACAACTTGATCAAATATAAGGTTAACACATAAAGCATGCATATGTACCCTTTCACATGTGGTACTTAGGTATGTATATAGATAATCCATGCACACTTGCAAATCACTTGAAAAGTTAGTGGATCCACCTTGCTATTTATGTGACCTTGGCTCTCATGCCCATCTCACGACAACAATACAATAAGATTACAAATCACCACATGTAAGGTTTGCAACCCTTAACTATCTCACAAAATAAATAAATGATCAAATTTACATTATTATGGAAATATAATGAAATAACTTTAGTATGCAAAAATGCTATACTGCCCCTCATGAGTAAAAGTGCCTAATCAAGGTATTAGCACATGAAATAAGATATAGGGGAGAGGGACCGATAGGTGAGAGGGGACCAATACATGCTATGGTACTTGGACAAAATGGGACCAATAATGGTGCCCTAAAAATGTCATGTTAATGCTTATCCCCCAAAAAGTACCTCTAAAATTCAAAAAGTAACCAATCATGTGTTGCCACATCAACACACAAGTAAACATGACTCAGTGCATAAATATTGGTCTTATCACAATTTGGGGCCTTTTTGGACACTTTCACAAAAATGCATGTTGATGTGGCATCATATTTGGCCAGTGGACTTAAATTTTTTTTTTTTAAGTAGGGGACTTGACAAGTCAACTACTGTATGAAATTGAGAGAAATATGAAAATCCACATAGGATTTTGAAAGCACGAAGTTAGGGAATAAATATTAAAACTTTGACTCTCCTGCCATGTAGTCAACTCTATTCAATTATGATGAACAATTACAAATAGTCAAATGGTAGAGAAGCCTCTTTGTTGTTCACAAATTGGTAAACCTAAAAGTTTTCTAGATGTGGTAGGGAAATCAAAATTGCCTCGAAAACAATGGATTCTAAATGTAAGAAGTAGATATAAACCACATGAAATGTCATTACCCATACAATTTATTTGTTTACACATTGTAGGGGAAGAGATTAAATATTACAAACATAATGATGATATGTTACCATGTATTGATGATATGTTACCATGAATACATGTGTCAATGTATGGTGCATCTTAAGATTGACCACAGTATCACTATTTCTAAACTCTATTTAATATGATATAGTTATTGTTGCGATAGGTATTTACAAAACTTATGTTGTATTTGCAATATTTAAAAATCAAAATACAACTTTTAAGTAAACTAATATAGATATCTTAAATATATCTATCTATCTAAAAAACATTGATAAATATCAATTCGTTTTTATATATTGTTTACTCTAATTTTATTTGAAGAGCTATTTTTATTTAGCTTAAAAACATTTTATTTAGTGAAAAGCTGTTTTATTTTACTTAATAAAATGACACAATTCTTAATAATTCTAAAGAAAAATAAGACTATATATTGATAACCCTTACATTTTTAAATAAATGTATTTTAAATGTCTATATTGATACCTAAAACCACCAACAATATAGGTCGAAATACACACGTTTCAGTTTAATATTTTAAATGTTAAAACATAGCTGGCATGACTATATAAAGATATTTACTTCTCGTTTGAAAACCTAAAAAATAAAAAATAAATTCTGTAGCTGCTAAATTTATTTTGTTTAATTATTATCAAGACACTGATTTTTTTTGAAACCACAACTAAATATAATATTATTATAATATATTAATATGAGTCACAAGGATCGCTAGACTAGTTTTGTTTGCATTATTGCAATTTGTGATGATTAGGATAGAAAGACAGAAATATCTTGCCGTTCAGAGAATAATGGTTGTACACGTCAGACTGTCGGCTAAGGCAAATCCAATGTCGAAAAAGACACGTTTCTGAAAAGTTCAATGCGAAAAAACACACATTTCTTACTCACCAAAAGATTTTGAGTTGTTTTCACTTGCAAATTAATTTTAGTGTTCGTCATTTATCTAAGTTAAAGAGCTGTCAATATTATTTTACTACTTAAATTAATAAAAATACACGCAAGGCCATATGGATTTGAAATTATGCTTGGCTTTCCTTACGAAATAACCATTCTTTAATATTTATTATGTCCTTACGAATTATGCTTAAGTAAGCAATAGAGTTAGATGTAGTATGTTTTATTTTATGTACAAGCTTGTTTTGTTATTGATATTTTTTTGGGGGTTTAGAGTTAAGATAGAGTTATTCATTCTGGTGTCTTTGAGTCATGATCCTTTTGACTTCATCTTTTATATCATTCGTCCAAATGCATGGTCCTCTCGACTTCATTCTTTATATTGTATGTCCAAATGCATGATCCTCCTGACCTCATCCCTTATATCATACGTCCAAATGTTTGAAGTTTAGTGGATGATACAATCAAGGAATGTACATTAAAGGATGCACATCAATACATCAATAATTATCAATTGTCTTATAGTGATTGATTCTTTCTTTGATATGACTTGTAAAAATGAATGTTTTTTGTCCACTTTGTAAATACAAACAACACCTACTAATATTTTAAAAATAATGAATAAAATCATAAAAAATACCATGTCATTATATAATACTATATATCAATTAAATCACCTCCTCTAATTATCTTATTTATTAAGTACAAATATATTTTAAAATTTTGATTGATATTTAAAAAAAAGGATAATCTAAAATTACTAACTTGTGATTGTGATTATTATTAATATATAATCAAATTATTGTCAAAGTCTACACACATACTTGGACATTTCAATTTTAAATTTGTTAAGCTGTATCTTAAAAAGATTGGATCCTTTTGACTTGAATAATTGTTTTATTGGTTGGTTTTTAGATTTCTTTTATTTAAAATATTCTTATTAAGAGTTGTTTATTAGTACTTGTCCCTAGATAATATTATTGTAACCATTTAATATTTTTGGGATTTAATTAGGTATTAAAATAAAATATTTAAATCAATTAGAAGCTAGTATTTGCTTGTTTTTTATAAAATTAGATTTTTTTTTAATATAACATTGTATTTTCTTATAGTCTATATGTTGCACATTTTTTAAGTTTTTATACTATGAAAATAAATTTATGACAATTTGATTGGACAAAACACTTTGACCCTTCTAAACCAATTACAATTTTTTAGTTTCTAATTTTCATCTACAATGGTAATTTTTTATTTTAAAATAATTATAATATAATTAAAAATATTTAAATCAATTATTTATAACTCACATTTAAGATTTATGATTGCTTTGATGATTTTGTATCTCTAAAATTTTGTCATATAATCACATGGCTCTAATTTTCTAAGTGATATTCTCTTTCAAATTTTACAAAAAATTCTCTCTTGCAACTACATTTCAATTATGATTTCTTATCTTGATGTTTCTTATTGTTATATAATTCTTTATCTTTTTTTCTTCAATAAAAAATAAAAAAACAAAACAAATAATAAAGCCACTATACCATGCATTGTATGGGAGATAAATTAACATTGAACCTAGTGTTGGTGCCCAAAAATGGGTTTACACTGACACAAGGCAGAGACCAAGCTATTTTCTTCTAAATATCTATGGAAAGCCACTTCCAACTATTAATATTCTTCAGACTTGGACCAACAATAACAAGGATACAAGATCCTTCTGCACTTTAGGCTCTGCAAAACTAGGGAGGGTGATCCCCATGCCAAATTGTGATCTATATGGAACACTCACAAATTATACATGAAACAAAGCAGATAATCTCATATAAAAACTCAACAGAAAGGGAGAATGCTCAGGAATGACAAATTCCTCAGTGATCCTCAACCAGTTTGGAGCATGAGATGATTAAAATACATGACATCATACATGTAAATGAAAATATTAGAGTTGAGGAAAAATTAACTCTACAGCTCCCAAAGATCACTTGCATGCAAACCTGTCACGGAAGGAGAGAAGCAAAAAAGCTATGGAGACCAGAATTCAGAGATCCTGAAAAGAGGAGTCATATTGATTGTGCAACAAGAATGCAATTCAATAATTACAGTTGTCATGAAAATACAAAGAGAGAATCCTCATAAGAGGATACTCGAAACCCTAAAGGAGAATAGCCTAAAGAATTATAAGATTCCTAAGTTTAGCTTAAGCATAGAGTATAATAGACTAATAATTAAATAAATAATTATTAGCTAATAAAAGATAACTCTAACACCCCCCTTAAGATGAACTTAGGGAGTAGCTAAAAAACAACTAAGGACTAAAAAAGCATGTAAAAAATGCAGGAAAGCAACAATGGGTCCCGACAACTAGGTCTGATGAGGTACCCAAGTACAATAAAATTGTTGTAAAGTGGAGAAAAAGGAGAAAACCCAGTGGGAACAAAAATCCTTTCCAAGAAGCGATGAAAGATCAAGTGAAGGACTAAGAAGCCTCCAAACTGTTAGGACCCAGAGGCAACTGAGAGGGGGGGGGGGGTGTGAATTAGTTGTCAATTAATTTCAACCCAAATATAACTTAATCAAACTTGATACTTAATATCGGTAAACCAAACTTAATGTCGGTTGAAAGATTAGCAGTTAATAATAATACCGGTGAAACTTAATGCATAGAACAGAAAGAGAAACAACATCCACAACAAATAACACAAATATTTGTACGTGGAAACCCTGTAAGGGGAAAAAACATGGTGGGAAACCTTACCCATAATCAGATGATACTACTGCAGATCGTATGTGTATACAAATGGGGTCTGCACATGCAGAAAGGCCAACTGCCTAGAGCTCACTACCCAATCACAAAATAAGAGTCACACTGACTACAATTGGATGGTTAAATCCAATGATAATGTACTGCTCAAAGTAGCATCTCCAATGCTGGATTCAATACCAGTTAAGCTCTGATAATCACCTTCAAATCTTCTTTGAACCTTCTCTATGGTCTGCTCATATGATCTTCAATATTCACACATACCATGATACCATACCACACTTCCACACTCTAAACTTCATCTCACAAATGAGATCTTACATATAAACCAAAACCTAGGACAAATGTGTAGGTCAGCTTACCAAGAATATTACAATTAAACCAATTACAAATAAGTCAAGATGCAATGCATCATGTCGGCTCAATACATTTATAATAATATTAAATTAATTAAATAATCTCCATAATGTGTCGTGCTGATCTGGAATAGATAATGCATGTCGGTCCATAACCTAGACCAATTTGCTGGTAACAACAAATATGTCAACCCGATTAGATCAATAACCAAAATACCAAAACCAAGTGTCCAAACCATGTCTTCGACATAACCAAGTGATCTCCAGATGATAACGACTCATCTTCAGTGCTGGTGTACAATATAACCTGTCGGTGAACAATATACCGATGACTATGCATAAGTCACTGAACTTGCCGGTGTGCCGGTTCAACATAACCAAAGATATCCAGAAGGATAAGTGTTGACATCAATGACAAAACAAATGCAACACATCCATAATACCAACAATATCCCCCCTTGGCATTGATGGCAACACAAGATGGAAAAACATCTAAGTGCCAAAACAAAATGCCAAAAACCAAAAACCAATAATCTCCAGAATAGATCAATACCAGAAATCAAAATACAAATGCAGAGAGTATATATCTTTCCCCCATTGAATAATCTCTCCCCATAGGATAATGTTTTTCCATAGATATCTCTCCCCCTTTGACATCAAATGCTAAAGCAATACAAATACCAGAACATACAACCAACTAAGAAAACCAATTGTTATAACCAACTACTCCCCCTGAGAAGTAGCTCTCCTCCATCAAAGCCGAAAAAAGTTTCTCTGTTAATTCTATTGGTTCGATGCCAAACATCAACTGTCTAAGTCTCTACCGGTGAGGGTATTACCCCAAGTTTCTCTCTGAGATATTCAAAAATTTCCTTAGGCAAAGGTTTAGTAAAGATATCTGCAATCTGCTCTTTAGTATTCACATAAATCAATCTCACTTCTTTTGCTTCAACATTCTCTTTCATAAAATTATATTTGATAGAAACATGTTTAGTTTTAGAGTGAAATATCAAATTCTTTGATATGTCAATTGTTGCTGAATTATCACAATAAATGATTATAGGTTCTTTGCATTTTACATTTATGTCCTTCAACATTTGCTTAATCCACAATACCTGAGTATAGTTAGTTGTTGCTGCAACATATTCTGATTCTGCTATTGATAATGATGTACAACTCTATTTCTCGCTCAACCATGAAATCAATCTGCTACCAAGAAAGAATGCCTCGCCGGTGGTGCTCTTTCTGTCATCTACATCTCCTGCCCAATTTTCATCGGTGTATGCACATAAATCAAAATTTTCATCTTTAGGATACCATAAATGAAGATTTATTGTGCCCTGTACATACTGGAAAATCCTTTTCACTGCTGATTCATGATTTTCTCTAGGATTACTCTGAAATCTTGAAACAATACATACTGCATACATTATATCAGGTCTTGTTTGTGTCAAATATAGTAAACCTCCAATCATAGATTTATATCTTGTCGGATTAATAGGAGCTGAATCATCCTTCAATGTCAATTTATCAGTTGTAGTCATAGGAGTACTTACCGGTTTGGAATTTTCCATACCAAATTTCTTCAGTAGTTCTTTCAAGTACTTTGTTTGACATATGAATATACCTTTATCAGTTTGTGAAATCTGCAATCCTAAACAAAATTTTATCTCCCCAATCATAGACATTTCAAATTCTTCCTGCATCTTATTAGCAAAGTCTTTACACAATCCATCTTCTCCTCCAAAAATGATATTGTAGTCACACAAATCTGTCTAGCTTAACTAAATAAATATTCGCTATTTATTTGATTAAAAATCCACTAGCCATCAGTTAATTAAATAAATATTTAATTAATTCATCTCCAAACATTCTTCTATTAATTAAATAAATTATTCAATTTATTTTAATTAATTCATTAAAGCAAATTCCAATCAATTAAATAAATAAAATATATTTATTTAATTAAAATCCCCTTTTCCTCTTTTAAATAAATTAAATAAAACATTTATTTAAATCATTATCCCCCCCCACTTGCATTTTCCTACAAATGCAACTTGCACACATTTATTGAAATAAATGAATTTTTATTTTAATAAAATCCTATTTTCCCTCACCCACCAAATCCACTTGCAAAATCTAAATCCCTTCTAGATTCTTCTAACCCCTTCCTAATTAGCCTAATCCATCTCCTAATTATTGTCACATTCCTAAGCAAAATGGAGTCACTTCTCAAAGACTCCAAAGTCTTTGAAAAGCATTTAATGCTTTGTGTGTTCAACAAATTAACCCCCAAAGTCTTCCAACACCACTAATGGCTCTTACATGACCATTTATGGCTCTTACATAACCATTTATGGTTATTTCAAATTTGTCCCCCCAAACATTTATTGTTTTTGACCATATTCATCCATTTCACATTTGCACAAGAATTTATCTATTGGATAAAAGCTTTATTCTTTGAATAAAGAGTTTATTCATTCAACCAACATTGAGTCTAAATCCCAAGGTCATATCAAGCATTTAATGCTTATTCCCTCCCCTCTCAACCTATCTCACATTGACACTTGTCATCCTAGGATTGGGTTGAAAGCCCTCACATGGATTTGAAATCATTCAATCATGACCCTTGTTGAGATTACTCAATCTCAACCATCCATTGCTCCATTTTTCTTATAAATAGAGCCCATTTCTTCATAATCCAGATCCTGAAAACTTGTATGCATTTAAGCTATAGGCATTTTAAGAGAGCATTTTTAGCATAATTAACTAATATCTTGTCTTTTTGATAAAATCAATCATTTTTAGCATCAATAGCATAGTATTAGCTTTTCATTTCACATTTGAAGCACAATATTACAATCTCAATCCTCCATAAGCATCCATAGTGCAAAAAGCTGCTGAGAGCTACACTATTTTGGAACTTGGAGAGGAGAGGAACAAGGGAGAAAGAGCTAAGAGCATGTTAGGAGGTATTTGGAGATGCCTCATCATATTTGCTTCTTTAGTTAGATATGCTTTCATGTTTTTAGTGTCTCTCTTGGTATGCCTATTTAGATTAGTTCTTTGATTGACTAACACTAACAGTTTCTTGTCTTGTGTGTGTTTGTTATCATAGACTAACCTTGTCCATTTTGTAGGGCATCATTTGGTGAACCGAACGTGAATCCAAGCACCAAAAACATACCTTTTTTTTTGTAAACTAACATGTCTGATTGTTGAAATTGTCACACAGGTTGTGCTTTAGCACTATTGAACACGTTTTAGCGCTAACGACACTTTCTCTTTTAGCGCTATTGTCCAAGTTTCAGCGCTTTTGAAGTGGGTTTTAGCGCTTTTGTCGTTATTCTGGCGCTATCGATAAACTTTTAGCGTGTTTGGCTCTCTGTCCTTTCTGTTCTTTCAGTGCTTTTGTGTTACATAGCGCTATTGTAACAGAGAGTTGTACGAAAATTCCTTGTAACCAAAAACCAAAAATTTTAGGCTTGTAGAAGCCCACCAAAATATGCGTATTTTTCTAACATATTGTCTTTCATGCAGGTTCTAATCTTTTTGTGCAGGGGAAGGAGTTAGTTTAAACGCTTTTAAAAAGTTTCTTTTTTTTACTTTCTTTCAAAAGTTGGTTAAAAAAAATCCTTTTTTCCTTCTTGCACAAGTTAAAATAAACCTCACATTTTATTTTGGAGTGCATAAAATGAACCTCAAACTTGTTTTTGGTGCTTAAAAAGAAAATTCATCTTTCTCTATTGCAAGGTAAAAAGAACAAGAACTTCAAAATTTTTGTTTTCATTGCAAGTTAGGGATACATTTTGTTTTGGTGCTTAAAATCAACAAGACAAATTTTCTTTCTCGCATCAAACTTAAAAAAACACAAGCCACACTTCAATTTTTGGGCAAATAAAAAGAACAATCCACTTGTTTTGGTTTTTGCAAAAGCAAATTTTACTTCAAGCAAACGTGTTTTTCATTAAGTTGACCAGGATTTCCGAATTCTAGATTACAAAACACATTGCCTTTGAAGTTAAAAAGAACACCATGGCTGTTAGAGCAACATCTCCAAATAGTTAGATCACATTTGAAATGGTGGATTAAAAAGAACAAGTGTCTTTCGTACTTGGCACACTTGTGCAAAAAGTCAGTCGAGTGGTCCTACCTCTAACACACACTATCCTCTCCCTTGGCTTTCGTGGTCCTAGGTGGAAGAGAAAAGTGTTAGTAACACTCAAATTTTTTATCTTTTTAAGAGAGGCCTGCTAAGGGATCGATACTCTTGGGAATGACCTCGAGCGGTAAATCCTTTGAGCTGCTATAGAAATCAGGTGAGAGCGAAAGCTGTAGCCTTGGGTATAGCTGTTCCTATAGTGTAATTGGCCGAAAGGACAAATGGGCCCCACCACCAGTTACAAGGCTCTTAAGTGAGTCACTGCAGAATGAACTTATGTCCAAAAACATCGAACATGACTAAACACCTTTAAGTAGTAGCCCACCCGTTCTATTGATTGAGGATATTTGCGATATAATTTAGTGCAAGAGCATAGATGGTTTTGCTCCCAAGATACTCACCATACATATTTCCTTGAGTAGAAACATAGCTTTTTGAAAAGTCAACTTGTGGCTTGATAAAAGTGGTGACTCCCCCATCATAGGGATCATCTATTTGTTATACTCGTGCAAGACTTAGTATATCGCATCCTTACCTGCCACGACGGGATTCATAAGGTATGTAGTACCAAAGTCGAAGAAATATCAAGATGTGGGCTAAATTTATCACAACTGGCCATTTGACCTTAGGGATAAAAAGTGTTTGAAGTGTGTTCGTTTTAAAGACCAAGTGCAAATTGAGCTGACTTCAGGCTTTGGAAATACACCTTAAAATATATCTAAAAGGAAGGGTCATATACAAGTCCAAGGATTGGGTTGATCTAGACCCATACTCATTTGTGCCTTTTAGGCAACATTCTTGTGTTTGTGTGCTTGCTTTGTTTTCTTGTCAAAGAAACATCAAAAGAAAATCACTTTCAAAAACAAAGTATTCATCCAAACAAACACATCAAAAACAAAGTGCAAACAACAAAAAATCAAACCTTTATGACCATTCTTCACATCTTGCGAAAGAAGAAGCGTCATCAGAATATCAACTTGAAAAGAAGACCATTGAGCTCAAAGGCTTTGATCAAAAGGAGGAAATTCTTCTATATTAATAGACAAATCTTTGTCTCACATAGAGTCTTTCTACATCGTATGCGTCTCTACCTTCAAGGCAAAACAAACGAATTTGATTCAGAATCATTGAACCACAGAGTTTTTATGCAATATAGAGCTCTGAGTTATCACAAAAACCGAGGAAAGATTAATCCCAACTTCTTCCCAAATGTCTGTATCACATACAACACAGCTCGAGAAATACCACCAACACCCGAAAGGGAAGAGGTAGAGTTTGTCCCATTTATAACACAAAGCTTTTATTGAAGTTGAAAACATTTCATTCATCATCTTATTCATCCATCATCACTTCATCATCAATCCGTTCCAACTCTCAAAACATTCAGAGGTTCTTGTCCCAAGTTCTCTTTTAGATATTGCTTGAAATCAAACACATCACATCACTTTTTAGATTGTTTCTACATTTAGGATAAGCTCATCCTAAGAGACACATCTACACAGGTTAAAACTAGTTCATGAGTGAATCCTCTCATTACTAGGTAGTTAAATCTGTAACACATCTCAGATTTCTCTACACCTTATCACATCAAAACTTATCAAACAAACAAGCAATTCAAAGAAGGAATTTTGGTTACATCTACCTTAAAAGTGCTAGAGATCCACGTGCAACACAATTCACCAACCATCAATCTCTCATTTCATCAAAAACTCATCATCATTTTCACTCAACTACAACAAAGGCTCATAAACAAAATGGCTCAAACCCGATCACAGTCACGACAACGAGAAATAGAAATAGAAGAAGAAGAAGAGGAAAATCTCAATGAATTCCAAGAAGCACTTGGAGGAAATACGAATGATGAAAACCCAAGTACTCCTACTCCTGCAACAATAGAAAGGGCTCAGCATAACCCTCACTTTAACAGACTGTTTGACGAAATACTCAGGAGCAATGCCGATGCTCACTTCTTAAAGCTCGCTCAAGAAGGAGCAAAACTCCCCTCTGACTTTGATCTTGCCCAATTAAGACAAGCATCAGAAAGACAAAGTCACCATGAAGAGGAAAGAGGTAGAGATCCCATCAGATATAACATTCCTCGAGGTAACCCACCACCTCCTCCTCCAAATGAAATGGAGATGTTGCGGCAAGAAGTCGAGAATCTTGCCCAACAACTTCATAGTGGTGTCAAGATTAACCAATTCTCACTAAATGACATCTGTCCCTATCCTTTTGATAGGAATCTTTACATGCCACCATTTCCACGAGGATTCGAAACACCCAAATTTGAAAAATATAAAGGAAAGGGAGATCCCCGTGATCATGTCAGAGAATTTCATTCCGCTTGTCTTGAAGTGGCATATGAAGACACCTACCTAATGCGCCTTTTTCCCCAAAGCTTGGGAGGAACAACCACATCATGGTTTTCCCAACTACCAGGAGGCATTAGAACATTTGAGGAACTCATGCAGAAGTTCCTAGCTCATTACTCTCATAACATTGAACGCGACATCACCATGGCTGATCTGTGCAACACCAAAGAAAAACCAGGTGAACAATTCTCAGTATTCCTGCAACGATGGCGTCAAATGTCTAGCAGACATTCTCTTCAGTTACTTGAACGAGAACTAGTGGAAATATTCATTTCCAACTTAAATGAAGAAATGGAATTTCACCTGGATGTCAAAGACACAGACTCTTTTAATGATATGATCACGAAGGGTTTGAAATGTGAACGGGCACTCATCAAGAAAGGACTCATCAAAATCTTTAATGAACCAAAAGATGGTCCTTGCCCACGCTTCAATAGTGATAAGCCAAACTTCTAGAATAAGAACAAGAATATCGTCAATGATGGGGTTGTGGATGCCCAGACTATCCAAAATGTACAACCTGTGGTTTGGTTTGCAGGACAAAATCCTCCACCTCAGAATAACACAAATGTTCCTTCCAATCAAGGTCGCATCACATCTCATGATGAACCTAGACCTCGTTAGCAAAAACAGAAACACACATACACTCCCTTAGGGGAACCCATTGAAACAGTGTTGCGACAACTCATTTCTCAAAATTTGGTCACTTTACCTAAACTATCAAACTATGAACCTCAGGTCAAACCGGCATGGTGGAGAGATACTGAACACTGTGAATTCCATCAAGGAAGAGGACACAAGACAAGTAATTGTCACCGATTAAAAGATTTTATTCAGGATCTTATTGACTGAGGAGAAATTGAAATTGAAGGACATGACCCAAAAACAACCAATAATGATCATCTAATGTTCAAAAATCCACTTCCATCACAAGATCAAAGGGGTCCTTCCACTTCCAGGCAAGGCACTGATACCACTTATTATATGCAGGCCGCGTATAATTACACTGTAAATCATCTGTATGATGCCAATGAACAAATTGCAACTATAACCTTCAAAAATCCCAACTCAAATTGCAATGTTGTTACGCATCGCGGCAAAGTTACCATAAAGGCAGCTCCACAAGGCACCACCTCCATCCCAAAACAGTACAATCTTGTGGAACAATTAGACAAAACCCCTGCACTTATATCCATTTTAGAGCTGTTGCGTCTATCGCCATCTCATAAAACTATCTTGGATCAAGCCCTCCAAGAGGCGTCAGTCCCTGCAAATCTGAATACAGACCAATTTCAAGCCATGGTTGGAAGTCTAAAGTCATCACCTTGTCTCACTTTTTCCGAAAGTGACAACTCTTCCTTCCAGCAACCTCATAACGCCTCACTCCACATCGAAGGATTTATTAACCAGCATAGGATCAAGCAAGTTTTGATCGATAATGGAGCAGGCCTGAATATTTGTACACTACAGTTGGCCACATCATTGGGATATGCAATAGAATTAGTGGATCCCCGTAAGAATATCACAATCAAAGCCTATGACGATGCGGAGCGTTCCTCCAAAGGAGCTGTGGTACTACCAATCCAAGTGGGCCCCGTGGTAAAGAACATCATCTGTCAGGTTCTGGACCTTCCTCTGCCATATAATCTATTGTTAGGGAGACCCTGGATACATGCCATGCAAGCCGTTCCATCTACCTACCATCAATGTATCAAGTTCCCACATAACGGTGTAGAGATCACAATCCTAGGCGATGCAAATCCCTTTGCATATTGCCATAATATCAGCCATCAACCAGAGATTACCGTTCCTAATAATAGAGAAGCCATTTCCTCCACATCATATATAAGTCCCACCTCTCTTGCCAGTTCAAACACCATTATACCAAAGCAAGAAAAGCTTAAGATGAAACTAGCAGAGGAAGGTCCTGGAGAATACAACTTGAGTCAACTCTTTTGTGTGGGACAAATGCCCACTTCTCCTAGAACACATGGTAAACCACAGCAGGTACTCCAGCAACCACTAAACATACCAGCATGTGCCTTGACGCCTTTCATCCTTGGAAAGAGTCAAGAAGAAGAAACCCAAGATGAGGACTTAGCAGAATGGATCTATAAAGATCCCATCACCACTGATATACTGAAAGTTAAACTTCCTATGGATTAGTATGGCAAAGGCCTCCTCATTATGCAACGAATGGGATATGATGGTTAGAGTGCTTTGGGATATTGCAAACAAGGATGACATGAACCTCTGCTACCGAAATTCAAGCCCAAAGGTAATACAGGCCTCAGCTTTGAAAAAGAGGTCTTTCCTAAACTCAGATTCAAAGGAAAACCCAACAAACCATTTTGTCCGCCTACGGCAAAAAGGGCACCTTTCATCATTAAAGCAGCCTCAAACACCATCCCGACTGCCCCATCGATGCTCACAACCCCAACACAACCATCTACAATATCGCTCATCCCACCAATCGAACCAGTAATCCCATCAATAGTACCATTAGCAGCAGCAACTGTGTCAGAACCCGCAGCAGCATCTATAGCACCAACAGTTCCAGTAGAAGCAACTGAGTCAATATTGCCGATACTCCCTGTACCAGATTCTTTAATCCCCATCAATCTTCCTGCAGCACCGATCACTACAAAGGTACATCAACCAATCACACCTGCAGTATTTAACTCAAAAGACATCCCAGTATGGTATAGTAATCGGATGCTGGAAAGTGACTCAGAGACCGACTCACATGAGTGGGAATTTGATTCTGTACAGCTCAACACTTCAGATGAGGAAGACACATCACTGCCTCCGCCACGCAAAGACATCCTTGTTTACGGAGAAGCACAGATAAAGACCACTTGGGTTCCTGAACTAGAAACATCTTCCACAGACCCTACGTCTCATCCTATGCCTAATTCTGACAAGGAGAGTACCATTAACGACCTTCACCATCACGTCTTAACCCTCACTGATACATCTAACGCACTTAACCTAATCGATGAAGTAATGCCCATTATCCACCCTGAACTCATCGAATGGAACCAACCAAATCCCCCATGTCTTGACCTCTTCCAAAACAATGAGGCCATCATTGACTTTTTGGAATTAAGGGATAATCTACCAAGCGGGGATCACAAAGCTGGATTCACCATTGAACTTAATAGCGCAGCATACTTCGGGGCGGATGCCAAACCTTTCAGCTGCAAAAATATAACAATAAAACATGGATCTTCCAGTGAAAACCATACTGTGGCACTGTTTGATCCGACAAAAGTAAAAAGAAAGAGCGTATCCAACGGTGAAAACCTCTCTGAGGCACCTGAGGATGAAGGGTTTGACATTCTCCCTGCTAATGTACAACATGAACGATCAATGATTCTCATCAAGGAAACCAAAGAATACAATGTGGGGATTCCTGAAAATCCTCATCTCATACATCTGGCATCTCTTCTCACTCTAGAGGAACAACCTAAGTTTATAAAGTTCTTCCAGAAGCGTCAGATCAACTTTGCATGGTCATATGCAGACATGCCTGGGCTTGATCCTGATTTAGTCATGCATCACCTTACCGTAGCAGAAGGAGCCAAACCTGTCAAGCAAAAGCTTCGTAAAATGCATCCTCAGATTGTAGTGCTAGTCAAAACAGAACTCAAGAAACTCCTAGATGTTGGTTTCATTAGACCAATTGATTATGTAGAGTGGATCTCCAATATTGTGCCTGTTGGCAAGCCAAAAGGGGGCATCTGCATTTGTACTAACTTCAAAGATCTGAATAAGGCCTGTCCTAAGGATGACTTCCCCCTTCCAAATATCGACATCATAGTGGATCTGATAGCAGGACATGCCATGCTTTCACTCATGGATGGCTTTTCAGGATACAATCAAATAAAGATCGCACCAGAAGATCAACATAAGACAACCTTCACATGTCCATGGGGCACATATTGCTGGAATGTAATGCCTTTTGGTCTAAAGAATGCAGGAGCAACCTATCAAAGAGCAATGACCACCATCTTCCATGACATGATGCATACTATGATGGAAGATTATGTTGATGACTTACTAGCAAAATCACTCACCAGAGATGGGCATCTCCACATCTTAGATAAAATCTTTGATAGACTGGAACAATACCATGTTCGACTCAACCCAAAGAAATGTGTTTTTGGAGTAACCTCCGGGAAGCTTTTAGGATACATTGTCTCAAGCAAAGGTATTGAGGTCGACCCAACAAAGGTAAAAGCAATCATGGATATGCCACCACCAAAGAATATCAGTTAGCTGAGGACATTACAAGGGTGACTTCAATCCATCCGAAGATTCATTGCACAATTGGCTGATAAGTGTCACCCATTCACACACCTGCTACACAAGAACATCCGCTTTCAGTGGGATGCTCGATGCCAACAAGCATTTCAAATGCTTAAAGACTATCTCATGAATCCACCATTGTTGATGCCACCACATCCAAGTAGACCGTTGTTACTCTATATCTCAGCAACCAATACAACATTGGGTGTACTACTGGCACAACATAATGCAGAAGGAAAAGAGTGTGCTATTTACTATATCTCTCGCACACTGGTGGGCTATGAACTCAATTACACACCTATTGAGCGAGCTTGCCTAGCGGTAATCTTAGCAGCCACTAAATTGAGGCACTATCTATTGACACACAAGGTACAACTCATTGCAAAGATTGATCCACTCAAGTATTTACTCAACAAAGCAGCATTGACAGGCCGCTTGGCCAAATGGGTAATGATTCTAAGTGAATTTGACATCGAGTATGTGGACCGTAAAGCTATCAAAGGTCAAGTTATTGCAGATCAGTTGGCTGGTGCACCACTCATGGGTGATCATCCTCTCATTTCCAATTTTCCAGATGAAGAGATATTCATGATCACAATAGCACAACCATGGAAACTATATTTTGATGGCTCGTACACTAGGCATGGCTCAGGGGCAGGCATTCTGTTTATCACACCTCAAGGTGACAGCATCCCGAAGTCTTACAGGCTCACATTTCCATGCACTAACAACATAGCAGAGTATGAGGCCTTGATCACAGGACTCAGGTTAGCCGTACAATGGAAATTACAAGAACTACAAGTATATGGCGACTCCCAACTGGTCATTCGACAAGCAACTGATGAATATCAAACCAAGGATGATAAACTCATGCCATATAAGCAAATGGTGGACACTCTAAAGACATCATTTACTACTATCACTTTTGAGCAGATACCAAGAGAGTAGAATCGAGCTGCTGACGCCATGGCTACCATCGCATCTCTCCTAGATTTTCCACAAAATTCAACATGCTACGAGTTCTTGGTAGAACAGCTTTGGATCCCCGCTTATGATATCCTTGAATCCGAGATGATATGTCACCTTGTCGATTCTGAATCCCCATGGTATGGTGAGTTCTACACCTATCTCCGTGATCACACCCTTCCTCCCAACCAATCAAATAACCAACGTAAAACCTTCATTCGCCAAACTGCTTGATATACCATTATTGCCGAAACCCTATACCATCGCGGTCTTGATGGTACTCTCCTTCAATGTCTGGAACAAGGTGAGATAACAAAGGCTTTGGAAGAAGTCCATGAAGGCATTTGTGGGACTCACTCAAATGGTCCGTCACTAGCCAAGAAACTCCTACGCAATGGATACTATTGGCCATCTATGGAAAAAGATTCCTACTACTTTGTCAGGAAGTGCAAGAAATGTCAAGTTCATGGCGACCTGATACATGCACCAGCTCAGGAACTGCAACCAATCACAACACCATGGCCTTTTTGTCAATGGGGCCTTGACCTTGTGGGTAAGATTCATCCATCTTCATCCAATGGCCATAAATTCATTATTATTGCCACCGAATAGTTCACAAAGTGGATTGAAGCTGTTCCACTTACCCAAGTCACCAACAAGCAGATCGCCTCATTCATCCTCAACTACATCATCTGCTGGTATGGTGTACCCATGTCTATCGTCACAGATAACGGTCTTCCTTTCAAAAATCAGGATGTCCGTGAACTTTGTGGGAAATTTCACATCCAACATCGCTTTTCCACCCCCTATTACCCACAAGGCAATGGTCAAGCCGAAGCATCAAATAAAAACATATTAAGAATCCTCAAGAAGACAATCAATGATGTCGGTCATGATTGGCATGTTCAACTGAATCCAGCACTATGGGCATATCGAACTAGCATTCGAACACCTACAGGTGCAACTCCTTATTCATTGGTCTATGGTGCAGAAGCTATCTTACCTATTGAGGTTGAGATACCATCATTACGGGTTTCCGTGCACGATCTCATCGATGATGAAGCATACAGAGTATCCCGCCTCCAAGACTTAGAGTTACTTGATGAGAAGCGACAAGCTGCATACAACCATCTCAAAGCCTATCAACAGCGCATGAGCAGAAGCTACAATCACCAAGTTAGACCTTGCACATTTGAGGTAGGTGATCTTTTTCTACGAGAGAATCCTCGCAACCAACCAAACAGAGAACATTAGGGCAAGTTTGAATCAAACTGGCTGGGCCCATATGTTGTCACTGCTGTATTCGGGTCTAGGGCATATCAGTTGGCTACATCAGAAGGAGAACCGCTTGCAGATCCAATCAATAGCATGCACCTCAAACGGTTTTATACCTAAGGTGTACAGAGCATCAGGCTCCCCTGCGTACCAGAAAATACCAAAAACATTCAAAAAAATGTCCTGAAGAAAATACAAAAACATTCAAAAAAGTAAAGAAAAATCATGCATCCAAACGGTGAACAACCACTCTGGTGGCACCTTGGGTAAGTATGATGGTGAAAACTTGGCAAACAGGCACCACTCGTAAAGGCTATGGCTCCATTGTTTTTCAGACTTGTTGCGATCACATCTACTTCATACATACATCCATCCGTCCAAAACCATGGCTTGTTATTCATCTGCAATTAAGAAAGTACTCCATGCGTCTTGCATACCGCTTTTTCATAGTCATGTCTAAAACTGGGGGCAATTCCCTTAACCTATTGATGGAAGTGGATTCTACATTATCTTATGATTCATTGAGTTCTTTATTCAAACTATCTCAAAATACCAAAAACATTGGAAAATGTCTCAACAAAAATACAAAAAACATTCAAAACAAATTCAAAATCCAAAAACATCAGAAAACATCGAAAATCACACAAAAACATGGCAACACTTTGTACATACTCATCCATGCAGATACCAAAACAAGCATTGACAAAATACTCACATGATGACCATTTATCAATCAAACCACACAATCAACATCAACATCAAAAACTGTCTTCAACAAGGATGCATCCTTCCTTACCAAAACAAAGACAAAAGTGACGTTTTCTTTGACAAGAAAATTATGTTAAGCTATCAAATACTTGGTTGATTTGTGAGTACAAACATTCGTTTATCTGTATCGGGATCTTTCAGCATTATTTTGTATTGTTTGCACATTATTTCCGATGAAGTTCCAGGGCATGTACTAATGGTGTCTACGTGGGAAGTTCACCAAGCTATGTGATCATATGCAAAAAATAGTCATAGATCACTACGACTTGCTGACTATAGCGTATACCTCGACCATATGGGCATGAACCATTACCAAGGATCCATATTCTTTATTCTTTATGTATATATTGTTTGTTTGCAGGTACAATGCTCATTCTTTGGTTCCTCCTCATCCAAATTGGATAAAGGTTTTTATCTCTTAGTACGGTATGCACTTGTCTCAGGATATGATCAGCCTAAGATCAAGGAGGACGATCCAAATCATGCATGAACAGAGATAATCCTTGTCTGTTCTGCAAGCAATACTCTGGTCGACTTGGCCCTTATATCAAGTCGTTTGTATTAACTTGCTATATAAAATCCATGAAAGGAATACTCAAGTCATCTTGAATCATTATGTCAAGATGCTTGTATTCTCTTCCAACATTTTAAAGCTCAATGATGAAAATAGAGCACTATGGATTGTCATTTCATCTCATCTGTTTATATATTGCATTCCGTTGCATATCACCCATCCGTTCACTCATTCATATGTAGGCTTTATATGCAAAATGTGAAAATTAAGCTGGTCTTGGATACAATCACGACTGAGTACTCTGATACCTCATCAATGCACCATGCAAAGTCTTAAAAACCTTGCATTCCTCATGGTCATATCATCATCACATTTAATTGCATCTTGCATTAAGTACATTCATGTCATTTTAAAACTTAACATTGCATATAGTTCGTTTTGGACATTAGTTTTCATTAAAACATTTGCATCATTGCATCAATCATAAATAATTAGATTCATTCTTGAGATCAAATTGTCTTTTGATTGTTTTAAAATCATTTACTAGGCATTCATATAGTATTGATTATCCATCATCATTTTATCATCTTTTATCATTTATTATTGCATACATTCATTTATAGTTAAAAAGTGCATTCAGTCATTCGTTAACTAAGTATCATATTATGCTCATTTTAGGATTCATTCACATTGCATTCATTTATCCTCTTTTTAATTGCATTAAGGTGCAGTTATTAAAACATTAGTTATAGTATCATCACATTATCATTTTTACTTAAATCATATTTAAGCATTTAAAATCATAAAATCCACTTGTTTATAAAACATTGGTTCATAACATTTTAGATCCATTATATATACGCATTCATTTAGGCATTATCATATAAAGAATTTGTACTTTACATTTTGTTTATCCATATTACATTCATCTAAAAACATCTAGATGCATATCCATACATAGCATCATTCATTAGACCATTGCATTAACATCATCACATAAATCATCTCATCATTATATCAAAATAGGAAACACCAAAATCCTGTTCATAAATCATCATAAGCATACATCATCATCATAACATTACATACATAAAAGCATTACATCAAAAAATCAAAACAAATCATACATATATAAACCTGCATTCATATGTCAGTATCCCACATCATAAATCATCATAAAAACATGCATAAAAGAAACATCTCATCAAATGCATACATATACACATATCCATCTAAGCAATAACTCATCATCCTGCATAAACATCCATACCTATCAACTACATATCATCAAAATATGGGATCTCCTCATATATCTCATCTCATATATTAGAGTACAATGAAGTCTACAAAATCGGCTACCAAGAGCCATCCAAGATACAGTCCAAAAAAATAAACAATGATACAAATACATATATGCATGAATGCTCTCTCAAATGCCACTCTGGCCCGATGCTGTCCCAACACCTCCACCTGCTCCACCACTAGTGCCTGCACCCCCTGCTCCATCTCTCCGCGGAGGCCTCATCAAACCACCACTCCCTCTTGCATCCCCTAATCTCTCCCTCCTCAAAGGACCCATCACTCCCCCACTGCTCTGCATCCTTTGCGATCACTCTGATCTAGTCTGTCGCATCTGAGTATAACTGAGAGCTCGCTGACTAACTGGCACCACCTGCTCATATAAACCCCGCTAGTACTCTATCTCAGCCTGTGCTCGTCCAAACTGCTTCATAACCTCCCCTGTAGGCCCTTGTGCTCCTACTCCAACCTGGACTCTCTCCTGCAGCTCCGCCAATCTCTCCACTGCAGTATCTCTCTCCCGCAACACCACCGTCAGCTCTGACTCCTGTGCAAATAGCTACACATCCCTAGCTGCCACCTCCGCCTCCAAATCCTCTATCCGGGTCTGCAAGCATACTATCATGTGATCCCGCAGATCTCCAGTAGCTCCCCCCTCGGTATCCATAGTTGCCTCCCCTGCACCACCCTCTCCAGTAGTCCCCTCTCCTCTGTCCATCGGGATCTCTCTCTCCATCCCCCTCCCACTCAGCTGAACTCCTTCTGGTATCAATGGTCCCTGAGATATATGAAGAGGCAATCCACCTCTCCCTCTCCGCTGACTCCGCATCCCCAATCCACCTCCTCCACCTCCTCCACCTCCACCTCCTACTCCTCCTCCTCGACCTCCTGCCCTCCTCCGGCCCCATCCCCTCTCATCCTCAAACGCTGGGATCAACTCTGCTGGATCCCATATCCGTGGGATCGGGTGTGCTACCTGGTACTACGTATACTCATCTGTCACCCCTGCATCAATGACCCTCGGTCGTATGTCCCATGGCCTCGCCTGCAGTGTCCAGAACTCTGCCAGTGCCTGATCATACGGTAGCACTGGACCCCATGCATACCGCTCCCGAATAACTTGAGCATACTCTCCTGATCCACTGGGCAGTCCCTGTGCTAATCCAAACTGCCTCATCACTCGCCCAGGCACCTGTCTCTCCACATGATATGCAGTCCTCCCAATGAGGAATCGAGTCATAAACACATAAGGTAGTGCCTCTGCGTCATCATCCCATGGCTCACACTCCAAGTATGGCTGCCATATCATTGCATCCAGGTCATCCAATGCCCACCGCCACCACTCTAACTTCCCCAAAAGGGGCTGACTCATCATGCCGCTGTACATAAACATGTACGGCTGATCCACTGCACGGAATCTCAGACTCACCGGTCGAGTCACTGGTAGGTGCTCCCAAGCCTAAATATGTAGCAGCGTCATGCCCACTACTAAGGAACCCCTCCCCCGGTACACTACCTCATGGAGCTCCTGATACATGTGCGCTAGCATGCATGACCCCCATGCAAATCGGGTCCCCTCGGTCATCATCATCTCGATAACCTGCCCCCATCCCATGGCCAAACCATGTGATCGCCTGTCCGGACACAGCAGACCTCCCACAATACCTGACAAAACTGCTGGAAGAGGCTCATATAGTGCTGCTATATCCTCCCACGTGATCGAGCCATCATCAATATATACATCCTCATCAAAAATTCCTCTGCACTGCCACAGTCCCCCAGGATCTATCGTACGTGACCAGCTCTCCTCGAATCGGAATCCACAGGATGCGCCACACATCCTCTAGCGTCACGGTCATCTCCCCCTGTGCCAAATGGAAAGTGCACGTCTCACTTTGCCACCGCTCTGCTAGTGTCGTGATCAATCCGTGATTCATACGAATCACGGGCATGTGCATCACCTCGTATAGACCAGTTACGACAATGCAATCAATCTCCGCCTGTGTCAATCGGTCCCGCAACCCCTGTGTCGTAGGATGGCGCTCCTGTAATTGCAACACGCGTAGCTCCTCTTGCACATAGACATTCATCAATCACCATCAGTTGTTTTATTTTCAAACTTTCTTAAGTTTAAACCTAGACTATCAACAGATACTTTGATCAAGTATCTTCGGGTCTCAACAGGTAAGCAATCATGGCCACCTAGACTTCAACGGGCATTTATCTTAACAAATGACCTAAGTCTCATCAGGCTGCTATGGTTCAAAACAACTCCCACTTCACCTCGCCATCCATCAATCATTGGCATCGGGAGATTTTCTTCATCCAAACTGGGGCATCTCTTTATCCTAAGACAAAAGCGCTATTCTACCAACAAAAGCGCTAGTTTCTCAACAATAGCGCTACAACCCTAACAAAAGCGCTCAATCAGCTATCCCATAGCGCTAAAACTACAATAGCGCTAAATCCACTACCCAGTAGCGCTACTTAAACACAATAGCGCTCAATTAAGCCCTCACTAGCGCTAAAACTGCACAAGCGCTCAAACTAGCATACCATAGCGCTAATACCGACCAAAAGCGCTCAAACAATGGTACAATAGCGCCATTGCGACACAATAGCGCTAGTTTATGGAGCAGAAGCGCCAAAACCATAGTTCTAGCACTCTTGCTCCGACTTGACTTGGACTCAGCTAAAACCTATCAAAAATGCACAAAAATTAAGTTTTTGAATTTGCGTACAACTGGTCCGTAGTCATTTGGGTGTTGGAACCGTCAGACTCGCTCAAATTTGTGCTTGGTGATCGGAATCGGCATCCTAGCTGCTGCTCGCTCCTCCAAATGTCACTATCAGAGCTCTCATTTTCAACTGGTCGTGGTCACAAATGATCCTGTTTTCACCCCTTTCACCCCATTTATACCCTTCGCCGACACCGTAACTTCTCCCCGCTCATCGTCATGGTCCCCGTGAACTTCCCGTGCCCCCCATTTCTCCTTGTTATCCCCGATTTCTTCTATTTTTCACCAGTATAACTAACTCCTTCTCCTCTACCACCCTGCCAATTTTTATTCTTTTTCGAGAGCTCGCCTGATTTTTCAAAAAAAATTGGCCCATCTCTCGAGGGGGCATACCACCCATTAAATTTATATTTTATGGGGCATTTCTTCACACCAGTTTTTCTTTCTTTGAAATGACACGATAAACTGCATCGTCTCAAAGAGGGGCAAATGTAGTCACACAAATCTGTCCAGCTTAACTAAATAAATATTCGCTATTTATTTGATTAAAAATCCACTAGCCATCAGTTAATTAAATAAATATTTAATTAATTCATCTCCAAACATTCTTCTATTAATTAAATAAATTATTCAATTTATTTTAATTAATTCATTAAAGCAAATTCCAATCAATTAAATAAATAAAATATATTTATTTAATTAAAATCCTCTTTTCCTCTTCTAAATAAATTAAATAAAACATTTATTTAAATCATTATCCCCCCCCCACTTGCATTTTCCTACAAATGCAACTTGCACACATTTATTGAAATAAATAAATTTTTATTTAATAAAATCCTATTTTCCCTCACCCATCAAATCCACTTGCAAAATCTAAATCCCTTCTAGATTCTTCTAACCCCTTCCTAATTAGCCTAATCCATCTCCTAATTATTGTCACATTCCTAAGCAAAATGGAGTCACTTCTCAAAGACTCCAAAGTCTTTGAAAATCATTTAATGCTTTGTGTGTTCAACAAATTAACCCCCAAAGTCTTCCAAGACCACTAATGGCTCTTACATGACCATTTATGGCTCTTACATAACCATTTATGGTTATTTCAAACTTGTCCCCCCAAACATTTATTGTTTTTGACCATATTCATCCATTTCACATTTGCACAAGAATTTATCCATTGGATAAAAACTTTATTCTTTGAATAAAGAGTTTATTCATTCAACCAACATTGAGTCTAAATCCCAAGGTCATATCAAGCATTTAATGCTTATTCCCTCCCCTCTCAACCTATCTCACATTGACACTTGTCATCCTAGGATTGGGTTGAAAGCCCTCACATGGATTTGAAATCATTCAATCATGACCCTTGTTGAGATTACTCAATCTCAACCATCCATTGCTCCATTTTTCTTATAAATAGAGCCCATTTCTTCATAATCCAGATCGTGAAAACTTGTATGCATTTAAGCTATAGGCATTTTAAAAGAGCATTTTTAGCATAATTAACTAATATCTTGTCTTTTTGATAAAATCAATCATTTTTAGCATCAATAGCATAGTATTAGCTTTTCATTTCACATTTGAAGCACAATATTACAATCTCAATCCTCCATAAGCATCCATAGTGCAAAAAGCTGCTGAGAGCTACACTATTTTGGAACTTGGAGAGGAGAGGAACAAGGGAGAAAGAGCTAAGAGCATGTTAGGAGGTATTTGGAGATGCCTCATCATATTTGCTTCTTTAGTTAGATATGCTTTCATGTTTTTAGTGTCTCTCTTGGTATGCCTATTTAGATTAGTTCTTTGATTGACTAACACTAACAGTTTCTTGTCTTGTGTGTGTTTGTTATCATAGACTAACCTTGTCCATTTTGCAGGGCATCAGATATCATCAACAAAAACTTCAATAACTAAGATGTCTTCATTAGTCACTTTGAAATATAAGTTGCTATCAGCATTACCTTTAGTGTAACCAAGCTTCAAAAGATATTTGTCCAATCCAACATACCAAGCTCTAGGAGCTTGCTTCAATCCATACAAAGCTTTCCTTAATCTGCAAACCATATTTTTATCATTTGTCAATGAAAATCCATTAGGTTGTTCAATGTAAACTTCCTCTTCAAGATCACTATTCAGAAATGCACATTTTACATCCATTTGATATACTTTATTGTTCTTGTGAGCTGCGAATGCAAGAAATAATCCGAGTGCCTCAATTCTAGCTACCGGTGCAAAGATTTCATTGTAATCAATTCCCTCTTTCTGTGAATATCCTTTACACACTAATCTTGATTTGTTTCTGATTACCTTACCATCTTCATTAATTTTATTTCTGAAGACCCATTTAGTTCCAATTACATTTTTTTCTTTAGGCCGGGGAACCAATGTCCATGTATTGTTCTTTTCAATTTGTTCTAATTCATCTTCCATAGCTTTAATCCAATGTTTATCTTCACATGCCTCAATAATAGATGTTGGTTCAATTTGAGAAATTAAACACACCTCTTCATTTGCCAGGCTTCCTCTTGTCATAACACCTTGATACTTGTTCCCAATTATCTGACTTTCAGAGTGATTCAATCTTACATACCTGGGTGTGTTCACTTGCTGCTGTTCTTCAGTCATTGTGGAATTCTCTGATGATGTCGGTGTGTCTAGATCCACATTCTATACCAGTGCACTCTGTATAGGTTCATTTATGATCATCTCCACTGTCGGTTCAGAATCTATAGACCTTAAATTTCCTCTAAATTGTTCATCTATCTTCACATTTGCACTCTCAATGATTTTCTGCAATCTTTTATTAAAACATCTATATGCTTTTCTCTTAGATGAATAAGCAAGAAATATTCCTTCATCACTTCTAGGATCAAATTTACCAATATACTCATCTCTCCCAATGTAACATTTGCTTCCAAATATTCTGAAGTATTTAAGAGTAGGAGTATTACCAAACCATAGTTCATAAGGGGTCTTACCGGTTTCACCTTTGATGTGAACTCTGTTAAAAGTGTAAACCGCTATATTCACTGCTTCTCTCCAATACACATGAGGTAGATTTGCTTCTAATATCATGCTTCTAGCTGCATCCAGAATAGTTTTGTTCTTCCTTTCCACAACTCCATTTTGCTGAGGTGTCCAGGGTGCTGATAGTTGTCTTCTAATTCCATTCACTTCACAAAATATATTAAACTCCTTAGATGTAAATTCACCTCCTTGATTTGATCTCAAACATTTGATTTTCTTACCGGTTTCATTCTCTACCATTGCCTTGAATAGTTTGAATTTCCCAAAAGTTTCTGATTTCTCCCTGAGAAAAGTAACCCAACATATTCTAGAATAATCATCAATGATTAGCATAAAGTATCTATCTCCCTGTAGACTTCTTGTTCTTGCTGGACCACACAAGTCAGTATGGATTAAATCAAGAACATTATTGGATTTCTCATAAATACTCTTAAGAGTTGTTCTAACTTGCTTTCACATTTGACATTCCTTACATACCGGATTATGAGGTTTTACAATCTTAGGTAAACCCCTTACTGCCTTAGATGAACTAATATTTATAACGCAATCAAAATTCTCATGACAAAGTCTTTTATGCCATAACCAACTTTCATCAATATGTGCAATCAAGCATGCATTTTCACTGTTATTCAAATGAAAGATATTACCTCTAGTTTGATTACCGGTTGCAATCTCCAAACCAGTTCTATTCATGATTTTGCATTTACCATTCTTGAACTATAACTGAAATACCTTTTCAACTAATTGATCAACACTCAAAAGATTATGCTTCAAACCTTCAACATAATAAACGTTGTCAGTGTTGTGCTTACCATCAAAAGATATAGTGCATTTTCCTTTGATCAAACAAGCTTTATCATCCCCAAATCTTACTAGACCTCCATTGTATTCCTAAAAAGATAATAATTTATTTTTATCACCAGTCATATGATGTGAACATCCGGAATCTATAATCCATTCATCCTTTTCTTCAATTTTAACTGCTAGGGCCTACTCTATCGATGGAATAGTAGGTTTCCGTTGATCTTCTTTTATTAGACAAAAGCACATTCATTGTCTACCGATTCTTCATCTGAATCATCAGTAACTCCTTCATCAGCATAGTAATATGATTTGTCTCTATTCTTCTTAAATCTATATCTCTGATATTCAGGGTTAGGTTTATACGTCCTTTTAGCTTCTTCTCTCAATCTTGCATGTCTATCAGGACATCTAGATTCCATATGACCAACTTTATTGCAGTTAAAACATTTAAATGGTGCTTTACTTACTTCCAATAGGACCTTTAGGTATTTTCCTTTCAAATAGTGCTTCAAGTTTTTCCAATTCTTCATTTTCCCTCCTAATATCTTCAAGTTCTCTTGCATAAAGTGCTTTCTAATCAGATTTGTCAAATGATGATGATGATGCTGCAGATGATGATGCTTTGAAGGCTAAATCTGTCTTAATTGTAGCAACAGAACCAAATTCCTCAAGCTCAAATGCTGAAAGCTTTCCAACCAAGGTATCTCTAGATACTGATTTATTAGGCATTGTTCTCAACTCATTAATAGCAGTTACTTTCATCTTTTATGTCGGTGGCAATGCTCTTAAAACTTAAGAAACAATCTCATCTTCACCTAAGGAACCTCCACAACATTGTATTCCCAAAACAATTTCATTTACCCTTTCCATAAAAGTAAAAATTCTTTCATCTTCTTCCATTTTCAGATTTTCATACCTGACCTGGAAGCATTCTAGTTTTGAAACTTTGACAGTGGTATCTCCTTCATTCAATGTCTCTAATTTATCCCAAATAGCTTTAGCAGATCAGTCCGATAGTCCCATGATTTAATGATCTGATAATGCACTCAAAAGTGCTTCTCTTGTTTTGCAATCATTTTCTTGATCCTTAGCCAATGTTGGTGGATGAGGTTGATTCAATAAAGGAGCAACATAGCCATCCTTTGGAACATCCCATATGTCTCTTCCAATGCAATTCAGATGTGTCTCCATTATAATCTTCCATATACCATAGTTAGCTCCATCAAGTTTTGGACTGTCCTTCTTGAAAAAGTTAGTTGCCATAGAATCTCCTCAAGCTGTTAAACTTCTGCAAAGAGAGGACATAGCTTTGATAGCAATTGTTAGGACCTAGAGGCAATTGAGAGGGGGGGTGAATCAGTTGTCAATTAATTTCAACCCAAATATAACTTAATCAAACTTGATACTTAATACCGGTAAACCAAACTTAATGTTGGTTGACAGATTAGCAGTTAATATTAATACTAGTGAAACTTAATGAATAGAACAGAAAGAGAAACAACATCCACAGCACATAACACATAGATTTGTACGTGGAAACCCTGTAAGGGTAAAACCCACGGTGGGAGACCCTACCCACAATCAGATGATACTACTGCAGATAGTATGTGTATACAAATGGGGTCTGCACATGCAAAAAGGCCAACTGCCTAGAGCTCACTGCCCAATCACAAAATAAGAGTCACACTAACTACAATTGGATGGTTAAATCCAATGATAATGTACTACTCAAAGTAGCATCTCCAATGCTAGATTCAACACCGATTAAGCTCTGATAATCACATTCAAACCTTCTTTGAACCTTCTCTATGGTCTACTCATATGGTCTTCAATATTTGCACATACCATGATACCATACCACACTTCCACACTTTACACTTCATCTCACAAATGAGATCTTACATATATACCAAAACCTAGGACAAATGTGTAGGTCGACTTACCAAGAATGTTACAATTAAACCAATTACAAATAAGTCAAGATGCGATGCATCACGTCGGTTCAATACATTTACAACAATATTCAATTTAATTAAATCATCTTCATAACATGTCGTGCTGATCTAAGATAGATAATGCATGTTGGTCCATAAGTAGACCAATTTGCCGGTAACAATAAATATGTCAACCTAATTAGATCAATAACCAAAATACCAAAACCAAGTGTCCAAACCATGTCTTCGACATAACCAAGTGATCTCTAGATGATAACGACTCATCTTCAGTGCCGATGTACAATATAACCCACCGATGAACAATATACTGGTGACTGTGCATAAGTCAGTGAACCTGTCGGTGTATCGGTTCAACACAACCAATGATCTCCAGAAGGATAAGTGTTGACATCAATGACAAAATAAATGCAACACATCCATAATACCAACACAAACAAGAGTGTTCCAAAAGATAGAAACAAAAAAAGAAAATGAAGAACACCATTGAAGCATGAAATAGCTGCAAACACTGTCGAAGAGTAATTGCTGATCTGAAGAACCTCCACTGAAATAGAACATGACCAGGTAGAGAAGACTATAATTTGCATGAGTTCCCTCAAATGACACTACTCAAATCAGATGACAAACATAGGCAAACAACCGAACTTGAAGATACATATGACATGAAACACCAAAGCCTGAAGAGCTGATCAATCAAACTAAGGAAACATTAGAACAACATGGAAAACCTCACCATAATGCTGAAAAGGGAGAGGGACATGTACACTGAAAAGAATGGCCAACAAGAACTGCATGACGAAGAACTAGGAACATCAAAGGTGCAGAGAAAGTACATAGTGTCGTGGAAGGAACACTCACTTGACACACATCATGAGGATAATATCATGGAAGGAACACTCACGTGACAAAGGTAGATGGAAAACAAAACCAAAATTCAACCCCCCCATGGCACTTTATAAGTAGTGCATGTACAATAAGGCACAAGATGTGCAAGATCCCAAGTATACAATGCATGGTGGCATTTTATCTCAGTGTGTTTACATAAATAAAATGTTACAATGATAAGAAGAGACAGAGGACTGGAAATAGAAAGAACAACCAAAGATGAGACATTCTACTCAAAGAAAGGGATCCTAGGACCTGAAACACCCATGATATTCACCAGTGCTCAAAAGAAAAAAACTAAATAAAATATAACTGGAGGAGAATTTGGAAAGAAAAATCATATGAATGGAAAGAACACAGAACAAGATTTCCAACGATATAAATTTTTTGAAAAACAGAGTTCGGATGCTCAAGTTATGTCTCTTGGAGTGCAAAAAAAACCTCTAGCTTTGATAGAAAAAATGCCATCAAAAAAGAAAAATTAAAAGTTCAAACCTCTAGATATGGATAGAGCTCAGAAAGAGCTTTCCGATGATATAAGGTTTTTGAAAAAGTGCCTCCGTATGACCAAGCTACGACCAAAAGAAAAAAACCCCTCTTTTAGGGCATAAAGAGGGTTTTTTTTTTTTGACACATTTGCAAGGACAACTGTACGTATTTTAGTGCCTTGAAAAATGTGCCAATAAAAAAACATTTCCTAGATGCCCCTGTCATCGAAAATAGGCAAACTATATATCAAAATTCATGGAATCAGCCTTCTGAATCCAACTATGAGGTCCGTTTGGCACCAAAATGTACCAAAAAATCAGCTACCCCCAGAAATGGAAAAAATCAACTGCACAAACCCTTGAATGCACAGATTTGAAGAACAAGACTCGAAATATCTCATGAAGAGAACAGGGTCATGCAGAACTGGAGCTCTGATACCATATTTGAGTTGAGAAAAAATAAACTCTACAGCTCCCAAAGATCAC
This sequence comes from Cryptomeria japonica, assembly GCF_030272615.1. Classification (NCBI taxonomy): domain Eukaryota; kingdom Viridiplantae; phylum Streptophyta; class Pinopsida; order Cupressales; family Cupressaceae; genus Cryptomeria; species Cryptomeria japonica. Next base: position 618,488,824 of record NC_081415.1, read on the forward strand.
TTGCATGCAAACCTGTCACAGAAGGAGGGAAGCAAAAAAGATATGGAGACCAGAATTCAAATATCTAGAAAAGAAAAGTCATATTGATTGTGCCACAAGAATGCAATTCAATAATTATAGTTGTTATGAAAATACAAAGAGAGAATCCATATAAGAGGATACTCGAAACCCTAAAGGAGAAAACCCTAAAGAATTATAAGATTCCTAAGTTTAGCTTAAGCATAGAGTATAATAGACTAATAATTAAATAAATAATTATTAGCTAATAAAAGATAACTCTAACATAAAATAATCTGATATTCAATAGGTTATAGCAAATAAGTGGTGATTCCGAACAAAAAATCAACACCAAGGCATTCACCTAGCTATGATCAGTGTCTTATTCCATTAGGTACATGAATCCATACTGCATAAAATGCATTCCGATAGAATTTATCTAACATATATACCTAAGAAAATATTGCCTTTCAATACATCATATTTTCAACCCCAACCCAGAACTACTTATCAAAATCCCTACAAATATCCCTACCACTCTGCAATTCTACTCAAGCATTTAATTAGCCCCTGTGACTAAAGCATTAACAGAGAATGCATATACCACAATAGTGCAATGAATTATAAAATCCTTGATAATACACATTCAAAACATGATAGAACAATACACCAAAGTGAAATGAGTTTGAATTATATTTCTATTGGATAATTCGGCTATCTTGTAAGGATACAATTCATACATAACTCCTTCAAGAACCTATAGAATTACAGACATAAGACTCTTTCTATTTTGCTCTGCAAAATGACCCTTTTCAACTTTTTTTTCACCTAAACTTTGCAATTAGAAGTAGAAATTCGGAACACTCAAGGGACCAAAAAATTTGAACCACGTCTCATAGCCCTGAATTCCCTTTTATAAAAAACAAGGGAGCAAACAAGCCTCAGGCTAGAGGAGACACCTGTCATCTCAAAATGATTACATACAACTGTATTTTGTTACACAAACATTCATCCTTGATTTCGCTTGTGCAGGCTCAAAGTCTGTGGCCGCTTTCTTTAAAACTCATGATGAATTTTACCATTGTTTCTGTTATACAGGTTAAAAATATCTGCCACTAGAAGACTACAACAATTATACAAACTATTTATAACCTTATTCATCATATAGATACATACTATTCCACGCACTATATTCTTCATCAGATGTCCAATCAAAACTCATGACTTCGTCATCTTTTGCCCTGTATGGAAAATATTTAATGGCTACTTTGTTTGTCTCTCTTTCAAAAGTTTCAAAAAATGATCCTGTGGCAATTATTTTATCCATGCTATCCTCCAGCATATCCAAGTTTATCCCTTCACATATCAGCTCTACTTGGGTACTGATGACTCTTTCCGCCTCTTCCTTCCAAGATTGTAAAGGCTTGACTACCCCTTCTTCATATTCAATATTTGGCAAAAGAGTTTGTTTCAATTCACTAGAACTTTTCATCAATTACCTTGCCTTTCTTTCTATATTCTCCGATAAAATTTGGGCTTCTTGCATTGATTTTACCAACAAATATGTTGGCTGGAGTGCATGTGGTCTCTCGGCATGATACTTAGAGGCCATGGACATTATTCTGAGCTCATTTCCTCTTTGCAACCATTTTGTAGATAGAGGAATTGCCACTTCTTTATCATCATCAAATTTTTGAATAGCATTAAATAACAAAGAATATAAGGCATGAACACTGTTAAGCCTACTATCAACTTTCTCATTCAACTGAGTTAGTACTAAGCTAACTATATCCTTTTGCTACCCAACTGATTGATCTTCTGATTATTTCGGCTTATTTTCTAATTCAACAATCTTTTCTAAAAACTGAGACTAATTTGGTTCAGTTGATCTTTTAACTTTAGGCTCATCATCATCATCATATGGGACTAATGACATACCAGGGAGACCAATACTTATATCAAGTTGAACTGCTTCTCCTCCCTGGACCATAGGTGACGACCTAGATGTTGATGGCTCGGATGGTCCTGTAAGTGAAGGAAAGGAAACCTTTATTTGTCCCTACTCAAAAACTTGCACTCTCATTTGCAACTCCACACACCTTTGCTGAGATGCATTGTAATCATTGAAAAGATTATCAAACTTTCTTATCAGCTCCGCCTTTTCCAAAACTTCTCTTTTTGCAGTCTCATGTGCCAACTTAGCAACATCAACATTTAACTTTGTATTCTCTACACTTGATGTGCCAGATGCTCTTTTTATAATAAGGCTTCCTCTCAAATTGGGGTTCAAGTCATTGATGTTAGGATTTCTAGGTCCTTCCTCTAGTACCCATATTGCCAAGGTTGCATAATCATCCACAAAATCTGATCCTTTTAATGCTAACCTTGCTTCTTCTTCTGAATTGAAATGTTGACCTTTTGACTTCCTGATTGTATCAAAAGCCACTGCGTCTGTATGTCCCATTCTGGTAAAGTCAGGATTCCAACCTAACTTATAATGTTCCTGCCTTCATCAACAGTGATTTCCTTAAATTCTTCCATCATCTCATTCTTTACTTCTTCTTGGTTCTCTTGATCAGATCTATCTGGCCTTTGGGCTTTTTTCTCAATAATTCATCCTTTTTACTCCTCAATCTTCATCTTCCATACTAGTTGCAGAAAGGTTGGGATCCTTACAAAAGTATCATCTTCAAGGAATTTATCACACAACTCCTTTCTTGCATCCAACTCCAGATTAGGACACAAAGGAGGAACACCGAGCTGCATTTCCGCACTTGTTGTGATGAACATATCTTCCTCCACTTGTTCTTCATCCTTCCTTACAGGTGAAAATGATACAATTGATGGCTAAAGACTTCTATCCGAGTCTTGAAGATCAATGATCTTGATTCCTTAAAAAGGCTTGATTTGTATTCTAGGGGAAGACTCTGCACTCATTATCTTTTTACCCCTTCTCCTTACTAACCTTCCACTATCATTTCTACTCTCCTCTTCATCACTTGTTTCTTCTCTTTCTCTTTTTTGAGAATATTCATGAGTAGGTCTCCTTCCTACCATGCCACCTGCTCTCTGAGTCAAAGGAGGTTGTGAGCTTGACTGTTTTTAGCCATGAACTTCATCAAGTTTGGCTATCTTCTCCTTTAAAATCAGCTTTAATTCATCAAAATTGTTCATAACAAAGTTGACCTTGGCACAAAATGGGGAAAAAATCTTCAATGGGTCATATTTTGTATCCATCTTTTGGATTGCAGCCCATAACTTTATGAAGATTATCCACTTTTCTTTCCTTCATTCCTTAGTCAGGAAATCAAATTCATTTCTGATTATATCCTCAAGAAAGTTATGCTCATGAGGCAACACACTTCCTTTTATTCTTGTTTTGAAAATATTGTAGAACCCCTCAAGATCACCGTGTCTAGTTATACTCGCCCCCAAATGATATGGAGCAAAGATTTTATCAAAATGTTCATATCCTCCCTTCATAATTACAAAATAAGGGATGATAGTGTAATCTAGGAAAATTGTTCCTTTACCCATTCCTTTTAAATCTTTGTCATGAATGCATCCTATTTGCCATATTAACTTAGCAAAATCCATTCTCAGAGGAACGTTGAAAGGCAGTACATGTTGTTGTTCATAGAAACCGTAGATTCTGATAACAATACTTACAGGATAAGGGATAAAATCCCCCCAATTATGCTCAATCCTAACAAGTGGTAACCTCTCTTTGGGTCTTACAAAATCATGTAATTCTTTGGGAATTCTTGGTGGGTTTACTGTTAACGTTTGCCTCAACTTTGAAGCAAAACTGTTATCAAATCTTACAAAGCTAGCCTCCTGTCTATCCCAAGACATATATGTGCTCCAAAGCTACACTGGGTTCTCCTGGTTATCAATCATCCTTTTGAGGTTCATGGTACCCTCTAAGTGTTAGGTCTCGGAGACAACTGAGAGGGGGGGGGGGTGAATCAATTGTCCAATAAATTCAACCAAAATTAACTTAACCAAAACTTAATGCTTAATACCAGTAAACCAAACTTTATGTCAGTAGACAATTTTAACAGCTAATTGCAGTACTGGTAAAGATTAATGCATGGAACAAAAAGACAACAACATTCACAACACATAACACAAATATTTGTACGTGAAAACCATGTAAGGGGAAAAACCACGGTGGGAAGCCTTACCCACAATCAAATGATACTACTGCAGATAGTATGGGTGTACAATATGGATTCTGCACATGCAGAAAGACTAGCTACCTAGAGCTCACTACTCAATCACAAAATGAGAGTCACACTGACTACAATTGGATGGTTAAATCCAATGATAATGTACTGCATAAAATAGCATCTTCATATGCTGGATTCAGTACCGGTTTAGTTCTGATTGCCTTCACAAAACCTTCCTTCAACCTTCAAATGATGTCTGCGTGTATAGCTCTGCTTATTTTCACATATACCTTATTACAATTCTTTTTCGCAATCACATATCAATCTCACAAATGAGATCTTACATTTATACCATAACCTAAGACCAATTGAATAGGTTGGCTCACTAAAAGATATTACAATAAAATCAATTACAAATAAATCAATATCCGATGCATGATGTCAGCTCAATGCATTTACAATAATAATAAATCATCTCCATAATTTTTCGTGTTGATCTGGAATAAATATGTCTGTCGATGCTTATCCTGGACCTATTTGCTGGTAACAACAACTATGCAAACCCGAATAAGAAAACAACCAAATTGCCAAAACCAAGTGATCGAATAATGTCTTTGACATAACCAAGTAGTCTCCAAGTCATTCCAAGTGCCGGTGAACAATATAATCTACTAGTGAACATAACCAAAGATCTCCAAGTGCGGATAAGTGTTGACAAGTGATGATAGGTGTTGACATCAATGACAAAACCATATCAACATATCCAAAATGCCAACAATCTCCCCTTTTGGCATTGATGGCAACACAAGATGAAAAAAACCATCAAAGTGCCAAAATAGAAATGCCAAAAACCAAAAACCAACAATCTCCCAAAGAGATCATTAAAATGAAAATGCAGATACAGAGAGTAAACAAACTCTCCAACAATCTCTCCTCAAAGTAACAATCTCTCCCCAAGGGATAATATGTTTTTCCATATCAATCTCTCCCCCTTTGACATCAAATGCCAAAGCATTACAAAAACCAGTTTCAAATACAAAATACCAACTTATTAGACCAGCTACTCCCCATGAGAAGTAGCTCTCCTCATCAAAGCTGAAAAAATATTTCTCTGTTAATTCTGTTGGTTGATGACAAACATCAACTGTCTAAGTCTCTACCGGTGGGGGTAGGACTCCAAGTTGCTCTCTAAGATATTCAAAAGTCTCCTTAGGCAAAGGTTTTGTAAAAATATTTGCAATCTTCTCTTTAGTATTCACATAAACCAATTTCACTTCTTTTGCTTCAACACTCTCTTTTAGAAAATTGAATTTGATAGAAACATGTTTAGTCTTAGAGTGGAATACCGACTTCTTTGATATATCAATTGCTGCCATATTATCACAATAAATAGTTATAGGTTCCTTGCATTTTACCTTTATGTCCTTCAACATTTGTTTGATCCATAATACCTGTGTACAATTTGTTGCTGCTACAACATATTTTGATTCTGCTGTTGATAGACTTGTACAACTTTGTTTCTTGCTCAACCGTGAAATTAGTTTGCTACCAAGAAAAAATGCTCTACTAGTGGTTCTTTTTCTGTCATCCAGATCTCCTGCCCAATTAGCATCTGTGTATGCACATAGGTCAAAATTTTCATCTCTAGGATACCATAAACCAAGATTTGTAGTGCTTTGTAGGTACCAAAAAATCCTTTTTACTGTTGATTCATGATTTTCTTTAGGATTACTCTGAAATCTTGAAACAATACATACTGCATTCATAATATCAGGTCTTGTTTGTGTCAAATATAATAAACCTACTATCAAGATAGATCTAGCTTTCAAGGAATCATCATCATCATCTGCAACATCATCATCATTATCTGATAAATTTGATTGGAAAGCCTTCTATGCAAGAGAACTTGAAGAAAGCAGGAGAGAAAATGAAGAACTTGAAGCACTATTTGCAAGGAAAATGCCTAAAGGTCCAACTGGAAGTAAGTATGAAGATAAAGCACCCCTTAAATGTTTTAATTGTAATAAGATTGGTTATATGGCTTCTAGATGTCCTGATAGACATGCAAGATTAAGAGAAGAAGCTAAAAGATCATATAAGCCTAACCTTGACTATCAGAAATACAAGTTTAAGAAGAATACAGACAAATCTTGTTATTATGCTGATAAAGGAGTTACAATTAGTTACTTTATAGTATACATTGATGTCAACATTACCTTTAGTGTAACCAAGCTTCAAAAGATATTTGTCCAATCTAGCATACCAAGCTCTAGGAGCTTGTTTCAATCCATATAAAGGTTTCCTTAACCTGCAAACCATGTCTTTGTTATCTATCAAAGAAAATCCATTAGGTTGTTCAATATAAACTTCTTCTTCAAGATCTCCATTCAAAAATGCATATTTAACATCCATTTGATATACATTGTAGTTCTTATGTGCTGCAAAAGCCATAAAAGTCTGACTGCCTCAATTCTAGCTATCGGTGCAAAGGTTTCATTGTAATCAATTCCTTCTTTCTGTGAATATCCGTTACACACTAATCTTTCTTTGTTTCTGATTCCTTTACCATCTTCATTAAGTTTATTTCTAAAAACCCATTTAGGTCCAATTACATTTTTGTCTTTAGGCCGGGGAACTAATGACCAAGTGTGATTCCTTTCAATTTGTTCCAATATTTATCTTCAGATGCCTCATTTTTTAATGTAGGTTCAATTTGAGAAATAAGGCATACCTCTTCATTTGCCAATCTTACTCTAGTCATAACTCCTTGAAATTTGTTTCCAATTACCTGATCTTCAGAATGATTCAATCTTACAGACCGAGGTGTTTTTACTTGCTGTTGTTCTTCAATGACTGTTGAGTCTCCAGATGATGCCGGTGTAACTGGATCACCATTCTGTACTGGTGTATTCACAGTAGGCTCATTTGTGATTATCTCTATTTCCGGTTCAGAGTCTGTGTACCTTGAATTTCATCTAAACGGTTCATCAATCTTCACATTTGCACTCTCAACAATTTTCTGCAATCTCTTGTTAAAACATCTGTATGCCTTGCTCTTAGATGAATAACCAAGAAATATTCCTTCATCACTTCTAGGATCAAATTTGCCAATATACTGATCTCTTCTAATATAGCATTTACTTCCAAATATTCTGAAATATTTAAGAGTAGGAGTATTACCAAACCATAGTTCATGTGGGGTCTTATCGGTTTCACCTCTGATGTGAACTCTGTTGAATGTATAAACTGTTGTATTGACCACTTCTCTCCAGTATATATGGGGTAGATTTGCTTCTGATATCATACTTCTGGCTGCATCCAAGATAGTTCTGTTTTTCCTTTCCACAACTCCATTCTGCTGGGGTGTCCAGGGTGTTGATAACTGTCTTCTGATCCCATTCACTTCACATAATGTATTAAATTCCTTAGATGTGAATTCACCTCCTTGATCTGATCTCAAACATTTGATTTTCTTGCCGGTTTCATTTTCTACCATCACCTTGAATAATTTGAATTTCCCAAATGCTTCAGATTTCTCCCTGAGAAAAGTAACCCAACACATTCTAGAATAGTCATCAATGATTATCATAAAATACCTATCTGCTTGTATACTTCTAGTTCTTGCTGGACCACATAAATTGGTATGAATTAAATCAAGAACATTGTTAGACTTCTCTGGAATACTCTTGAAAGTTGTTCTAACTTGCTTTCCAAATTGACATTCCTTGCATACTGGATTGTGAGGTTTAACAATCTTAGGTAAATCTCTTACCACCTTAGGAGTACTGATTTTCACAATGCAATCAAAATTTACATGACAAAGTCTCTTATACCATAACCAACTTTCATCAATATGTGCAATCAAACATGCTTTCTTATTGTTGTTCAAATGAAAGATATTACCTCTAATCTGATTACCGGTTGCAATTTCCAAATGAGTTCTGTTTAAGATTTTGCATTTACCATTCTTGAATTGTAACTGAAATCCTTTCTCAACCAAAAACCAACAATACATACTGCATTCATAATATCAGGTCTTGTTTGTGTCAAATACAGTAAACCTCCTATCATAGACTTGTATCTAGTCAGATTAACAGGTGTTGATTCATCCTTGAAAGATAATTTATCAGTTGTAGTCATAGGTGTGCTTACTGATATACAATTTTCCATGCCAAATTTCTTTAGTAATTCCTTCAAGTACTTAGATTGACATAGGAATATACCTTTATCAGCCTGTGAAATCTGCAATCCTAAAAAGAATTTTATCTCTCCAATCATAGATATTAAAATTTCTTGCTGCATTTTGTTAGAAAAGTCTTTATAGAAACCATCTTCTCCTCCAAAGATTATATCATCAACAAAAACTTCAATAACCAAGATGTCATCACTAAGTCATCTGCATTGCTAAACAAGAATATATGCATGAGTAAGGAATACCAGAAGAATTTAGCACCAACCACTTCAGTTCTAATATCCTTGAACCCCTCATGAATCTTTTCTTCAAGGTAAGGGGCAAAGTTGAAACCATTGTATAATCTGGATACTGAATTTGCATGGCCATGTACATAAAATCAGGTGGCATCACTGTAATTGGATTAAAACTCAATATTTGACAAATAGAGAAAAAGGTAGCTTGAGAGTAGGGAGCAAAGGCACCAATTGGGAATGGCTCTTCTGAGCTAGGACTGATATGGTATGTTGTATTCCCTACTCTAGCCAAATGCATTGGAAGGAAATTATTTCTAATGAATTCCCTCATCTTATAGCACTCTTCTTTTTGCTCATTCAAATCTACCTACACCAGGCTTGCAGATGGTTCATACAGGTCAAAAACCTCCTGGAATTCTTCCCTTCTGATAGTCAACAAAATCTCTCCTTCATTTCCCCTAATAACCCTTGAGACAGGGTCATATCTGTTTGCAACAACATTGAGTATGTCAACGTCCATGAAGACACTCGACACTAGTAACTTACGTAAATCATACTGCTAGGGATTGGATAACGGGGAATGCAAGTTCCTCTGTCCATACCACAATTTGAACATTTCTAGTCCAGTCATTGGTACACTAACATCCGCCAAGCAGAATGCTTTATCAGTTAACCCTTCCCCTAGGAATTTTCCACTAGCAAATCTTTGCTCTTGTTGTTTATCATTTGTTAAAGGCTTTAATTGGTCCAAGAAATCATCATAGAGATTTCTTTTCATGTAATCAATTTATCCTGAATGATTTCATGAGGGAGCCATCTCTTGAACTAAGGTTTTCTACTATAACTTCAAATTGAGGAAGAAAAGACTAGGGCTAACATGAGATTTAAATTACAACATTAACTTAAACAAATTTCACTCTTCTAGCTTTTAACCCTAGAATAATTAAAATTTCACTCTTCTAGCTTTTAACCCTAGAATAATTAAAATTCTTTTCTTATAATTTCATGCACAATTTATAACATCAATTTGTTTCAAGAACAGATCAAGGAGCTCAAACAAACTTACTATTTTGATTACACCAGAGAGATAGCAATGCTATGTTGCAAGGAGTCGTTTCAACCTTCTTCAACAATAGGAATATCTTGTGGATCGCTATGAAATCCTTTACAAATGAAGAACAACTTTTAAAAGTACTTTTATTATTACCTGGAATGAAACACAGACATCTCATCCGCCATTACTACTCGCGCGAGTGAAACAATGACTTTTAACTTGCATTTGAAAAGTTTAAAACTTGATCATCGATCATCCTCCAGGTTGGCAAATCTTATGGACCAAACCATTTCAATCTGATAGTTACTATCTAATGTGGCAAGTCGGTCAATCCCTGGCATGACATGGTACATCCAACTCATCACCTATTTCAAAACCTTTAGCAACCCCACCATTGGCTTTCCCTGGCTCGCCTTGGACACGTGACATCATCTCGTGATGCCGCGGTCCATAATTTCCTCGCATCTTTTGATCGGGGGACCATGGAAACCATCGGATCCACCCTCTATTTACCTTCCATTTGCATCAATCATTTAACAAAGGTCGCTAACTCTCGATCGTTTCTCAGACCGCAATTAAAACATTACCACTTGATATAAGCACATGTAGAAATATTCATTTCTAGTAACTCAGGTTTTAACCACTGGGAACCGATAACATCAAACATTTGAAAAGTCAAACCACCAGCTCACCTTTCTCTATCGAGCATACGCGACATCATCTCGTGATGCCGTGGTCTTTATCATTCTTGCACTTTCGACCACGGGGAAGCACAGACCGTTAGATCTGTCCTATCTTTATCAACTGACCAAAATATTTAGGAATTTTGAACTTAGGAAAATTATGGGCACATGTACAAATATTAAAAGGAGACCGACTATAGGGAAATTTTTATGCGACTTAGGAAAATAATTTCATAGACCGGTCTAACGCGATTTAACACCTAGGAGATAAAATGGCCCCACCAACGAATACAACCCTCAACCTTAAGTGGGAAAAAGGTAATGACAAAACATAAAAGGCCCAAAGATTTTCTTTTATACCAAGACTTAATCAAGAAATCACAACCCCTAAAACCCTAAACCCTGAAACCTTGACAAAGGGCTTAATAAAACCAGAATGACCAAAATTTTGCAATACATAATTTTAGGTCCTATCAATGGCTCTAGTTGGGGATGCTTATTTCACAGAAATAAGATGAGAAACCAGAATTTTTTGGTGAAGCAGACCAATTGCAGAGCAGACCAAAAAGAAATTACCTGGATAGGGTAGCTTCAATAGAAAGGAAACTACACTATTATGTACAAAACCTAGCTAATGCTCATGGAAAATAACTACTTTCAAGAAAAGTAGAGCTTCAACAATTGTCCATGAACAGGCAATTCAAGAGTGTCACCATTTATATGTTGGAGAATTTATGACTCTTCTCCCCATTTGCTTTGGATCAGATATGGGCCCAACCAAATGGCATCAAACTTTCCATGTTTTTCCTTGTCCTCTATTCTGGCATTCCACATCAGAACCAAATCATTAACTTGAAAAATCCTTGCAGTTGCTCTTTTGTGATACAAGTTTTTAACCCGCATCTGTAACTTTGTATTTCTGGTGCTGGCTTCTCTTCTAGCTTCATCTAGTTCCATTAAAGCCTCAATCCTCAATTGCATATCATCATCTACATCATTGTTATAAGTTTGGACAAACTTATACATCTCCATTAGGTTGTTTTGAGGTAACCTTGCACACATACCATACACCAAATCAAAGGATGCACATCCAATTGCTTTCTTAATTGTTACCCTGTCTGCCCAAACTGCTAATCTCAACTTTGAATCCCAAGCCTTCTTATTTTTCTCTAGGATTCTTTTAATGATCTTCATCAAACTTTTATTGGTTGATTCAGCTTGCCCATTTCCTTGTGGGTGGTAAGGTGATGAATATGGGATTTGGATACCATATTTGTTGCAGAAGTTTTCATATTCCTCTGACCTAAAACTCATGGAATTATCAGAGACTATCCTCTCTAGACATCCAAATCTAGTCAATATATTATCTATAAGAAAATCAATTACCACCTTACTTGTTTCTTTCCTAGTGGGTATGGCTTCAACCCACTTAGTGAAATAATTGGTGGCCACTAAAATCCAAAAATGAGCACCACTAGATTTGCATGCTATCTCTCCAATGAAATCTATACCCCATCGTCGAAATGGATCCTGCACATTTATAGGTCTTAATGGCAGATTTCTTGAAAATTTCAATTTTCTTGAAAATGTTTGGCATGGATCACATTTCTTGACTAGTTGATGTGCATCCTTGAAAATTGTTGGCCACCAAAACCCAACTCTTAATACTTTGTGTGTAGTTTTCTTGGCCATATAATGCTCTCCACAAACTCCACTATGCAATTCAAACAATAACTTCTGAGCTTGATCCTGGTCAACACACTTTAACATGACACCATCATTGTTCCTCCACCAAAGTTTCCCATTAACAATGGCATATTTGATAGCATGTAATTTTAATGTCCTCCTTTTATTATCACTCACATCTTCAGGAGATTTCATCCTTTGTAAATAATATATGATATCATCGTACCATTTACAGCCATCCATTTCATAGATACAAGATTTGTGCTCTTCTTTCACAATATTTATTTGATTTGCATCCAAATTACTCTGGACCATTAACTTTACCAATCCTTGTCCTCTCACCAACTTAGTGATTTGGATATCAATGTTAAATTCCTGAATCCTGTTGATCCATCGACATCTTCTTCCTGATACTTCCAGTCGTGTGAAAATATCTTTGATTGCATAACTAGGCACATATGTAACCACTGTTGCTCCCATCAAGTAACTCCTAAAAGCTTTAATTGCCTTCACTAGTGCATAGGATTGCTTCTCATTTAAATCATATTTCAGATCTGTAGCTTGCAAATATTTACTAAAAAATGCTATAGGTTGTTCAAAACTTTCTGAATTCTTTTGCAATAATACAACAACAACAGTATGAAAAGATGCAAATGAAAAAATCTGCATAGGTTTTCCATAATCAGGTGTCTTCAAAACAGGTGCAATTTTAATAGCTTTCTTGATCTCTTGGAATGCCTTGATTGGCTCCTCGTTCCATTCTATCTTTGCACATTTCTTCAACATCTTGGATATAGGTCTACTAATTTTAGTGAAATTAGTAACAAACCTTCTTAGAAAATTAATCTTCCCAAAGAAAGATTGGATACCTTTCACTGTTCTGGGCTGAGGGACTTTGTCAATTGCTACTACCCTCTCTGAGTCAATTCTTACACCATCTTTTGAAATGATGTGACCCAACAACTTACCTTCAGTTACCCCAAAAGCACACTTTTTTGGGTTTAAAGATATCCCATATTCAACAGCTCTATCAATTTTTTTTTTCAAGGTGACCATAGTGATCACTTTCCTTCTTAGAGTAAGTTGTTAAATCATCCTGATATACCAATAAGAACACATTTATAATGTCACAAAATGCGACATCCATGGCTCTTTGAAATTTCACTCCTGTATTTGTTAAACCAAAAGGCATTCTTATATAAACATAGGTTCCCCAAGGTGTAGTGAATGCTATTTTGTACTATTCTGATTTTTTAACCATTACTTGGTTGTAACCCAAAAATCCATCCATCATAGACAAGAGCTCACACCTTGTTACCCTTTGTAGCATTGCTTCCATATTGGGCAATGAATAATTGTCTTTTAATGAGGATATATTCAGATTTTTGAAATCAACACACAATATAATATCTCCATTCTTTTTTCTTACAAGTACCAAATTAGACACCCATGATGAATGTTTGATAGGTTTTATAATCCCAACATCTCTTAACTTGACTAGCTCCTCTTGCATTTTAGGTGCTAATGTTGGATTAATAGGCCTCTGCTTTTGTCTAAAAGGCTTAACATTCTCTTTCAAAGGAATCTCATGTTGAAATAAATCTTCCCTGTAAGCCTTTAGGTCATCATATGACCAAGCAAAAACATGCTTATATTTTCTTAATAAATCAATCAAATTTTCCTAACCCTAGGTGACATTTTATTTCCAATATATACCTTCCTTGGGGCTCCTTCTATCCCAAGGTTAACCTCTTCTAAATCTTCAGGGTGTGGGGTAGTAGTAACAACCTTAGTCTTGTCCTGACTATCAAACACCCTCTCTAAAACAACCAAACCTCTGGGAATTTTGTTTCTTCAGTTGAATCACTTCATTCCCAAAGATTGTTTCTTTATCATCCTCTGTCTGTACAAAGGTACTAAAATCAATCTCCATATTTTCATATTCATCTACACAATGTAGAAATCTTAAAATATCATCATCATCATCATCATTAGAAACCTGCCAGCTTTCAATGTTATCAGGGATTGAAGGCCTCGTTTGAATCTCAATCTTTGAGATTCCAACAAAAGTAATGTCCTTTGGCCTTAGAGCTATATTTTCCAAGAGATCCACCATTATGTTATGGGTCCTTTCTTTCCATTCAATACCAAATGCATCAAAATTCTCAATTTGGTCCCATACAACATTTCTATACTACTTCAACCTTTTATTTTTTTATTCATATTTAGATTTGATTTGGGATACGACTAACTCTAAATCTCCAACAACCTTGAGATTCTTTATCCCATGTTTTTCAGATAGTCTCAACCCAAGCAACAACACTTCATATTCTGCAACATTATTTGTACATGCAAAGGCTAGAGTAAAAGAAAATTAAAAAGTTTCTCCATGGGGTGATATTAATAATGCACCTGCACTCGAGCCCTCCTTAGAACTGGCTCCACCAAAATACATAGTCCATAAATTATCATCTCCTGATGATTTTTCCACTTCTTCATCCAATAATGCAGGTTGTTCCTTTTTCTTCTATGGATAATCTTCAACCTTGAATGAATTTATTCCCGTGTCTACAAAACAAGTCATGTCTTCATCAGATTTTTCTGCATGCACCATCATATATGGTACCTTGGATTCTCTTTTAACCTTAACATTTTTACCATCAATGGAAAATGTAGCATAAGACAAATCACACTGCAAACTTCCACCCATAGAGGCACTTCACTTTCTTGACAATAACATCCTATAATGCGGTGGAATGCCTACAACTAGGACACTCATGGTTAATTCCTTCTCAGGGAAAGCAACAAATTTATAAGGTAGTGCCTTTATAGTACCTATCACAAGCACTTCTCTTGAATCCCTAGTATGTAACATCTTCTCTGAGGAGTATCTACTTTCAAACCCAGGGACTGCATTATCCTTACTGGCATGACATTGTTTGAAGCCCCAAAATCAATCATACAATTCTTTAAGACTCCTCCATTTATAATGACACTCAGAAAGAAAGGGTCTACATTGTCAGGGCTCTCATCTACTGTATCTTCAAGATAAATTTGGGGAATCTGGGAAACCATTCCCTTTAACTCTTTATTCTTTGTCTCATTTTTAATCATTCGCTCCTTTACATCATGAGACAAATTCTCATTTTCAATTTCTACATAATGAGAAACACCCTTGACCCAAGACATGACTTTCTCCTTATGCTCTTCAATTCTTATCATTTCTTGCAAAGGAACTTTAACTGTAATTTGAGAAAGCAACTGAAGCATATCCATAGACGTGTAATTTGGTAATTCAAGTGACATACCTGATTGTTCTTCATATTTCTTTGGTTTGTTGCTTTCAATATTTTGTGTTTTCTTCAAGTCTTCTTTAGTAAGCGAAGCAAATTTTTCGACTATCTTTGCCTTCATCTTAGGTAAAGAAGTTTTTTCAATAGGTTTCACAACCTCTGCTTTCTTAGAATACTCCTTTCTCTTGACCTCCTTAATTTTAATTGCATCTTTTCCTAATTTATCCTCCTTGACATCTTTGCCTTTATCTTTTAACTCTTTGACAAATAAACCAGAAGGCTTGCCCTGGTCTTCACCCAAAGTCTTGTTTCTCAATTGATAGTTGATTTTTACCTGAGCTATCATAACAGTCGTTATTTTGGCAATTTCTTCATCTGAGGGTCTTCTCAAGGACACAAAACTCTCACCTTGTTCAACATTACACATTTGGTCATTAATAGATAACTCTTCATTGAAAAAAACTTGTTGATGATACGTTTCATTTATTTGCCTTTGATTATCTATATCAAATTCCAGAGCTTCAATGTCAGAAGAATATTCTACTTCTCCAAGATAAGAAGTAATCATAAGACAATCAACATTGTCACCTTCAAAAGTTTCTTCCTCTTCTTCACGTGTCTCATCCTTGGCAGAAATAAATTGTACTACAACATAATATTCAGGTGAATGGGGTGATTGACAAGCAACACACCAAGTTGTGTCTTCCACCATATTCACTGTATGTTTCTGCAATGGGTCAGGAGTTTGTTGTTCCTGTTTGCATTTTTGCTGCAGAAAAGGTTTTCCATCCTTCCAATTTGTATTGTAAGGATAATCCTGCAATCTTGGTGGTCTATTAAATTTATTAAACTATGGCTTTTCTGGTACAAAACCCTTGTCACTTTTTGCCACAGTTAATTTCAAATCCTTCAAGGTATTAAGCACCTTGTCCCATCTTTCTTCCTCTTTAGGTTTTGTCCCTAAAGACTTTTCAACTATGTCTTTGGCACTCTTAGAAAATCTAGGATCCTCTCTCCTTCCAAGCTTACCTGAAGCTCTTCTATTTCCCTCAACATTTATAACTATCCTAAATGTATCTCTTAGAGTTTGAGGATATTTATCTCTAAGGATATATGCCATTTTTGCATCAAATGCATTCATATATGTGATCAGACAAACATTATCATCCAGCCTTAAAACTTGAAACAACTTATGCATAGTTTTCTGAAATCTGATATTAAAATCAGACACATCCCCATTCAATTATTTCTTAATGTTATTGAACTCATTTAACATGAAACTAGGATTTGTTTTATCACCATACTTCTCTTTAAAAAATCTCTCAAATTCTTCCTAGGAACTAATACTTGCAGTTGGCAATCCTCTATACCAATCCCTTGCATCCTCTGTTAGAGATTGCACAAATAATTTGATAACAACATCTTCATGCTCCACCTCATAGTCATTCAACTTATCAGTGAATACCCTTAGATTCTCCTCGCCAATTATAGCATTATTGCCTACAAACTTACTAAATTTGTCCCTTAAATCATTTGGGATGGCATTGGGATATCCTGGGATCCCATCAAAATGTAATTGCCTATATCTTTCTAGGTGAATAGGTCTTCTTTGAAATTGCCATACTATAGCTCGTCCTACAACATTTGCTGTGGTATTATCTGCAATAGCATATGTTCTAGTGCTAATCCCTACAACAGTATTAAAATCTTTAGAAAATTGGGGTTGACTGCTATTTTGAGTAGTCGCTTGGCTTTTCTACTGAAAAAATGGAATTCCAGTCTTCTGGGTATTCTGGACATTTTGGGTTGGAATACTCGCAATGACATTTGGTGTTGTTGGAGAAATTATACTAAAAAATAGCCCGAGTTTTGGATGGGCCAACAATGAATGAAGCACTGAATCAATTTTCCTTTTCATCTCTGCATTTGAGGCTTCCATTTTAACTCTCTTCAACTCTTTTGCAAGAGTTTCATTTTCTATTCTAGCTATTTCTAGCTCAATGTCAATTTGGGATAACTTTTGACTTAGATCTCGGATAGTTGAATATTTTTTATCATCTATCTTAACATGAGATATCTTTTATTTTCCTTTATCCAGATCTAATTTAGGAATCTGTATACTTGGCTGACTAAGATCTACTAACCTCTGGTTATCCATATTACTCTTAGTATTTTCCTTTGTGATATTTTTAGACTTATCTAAAATATCTCTTAAAATAGGGCCCTCAACACTATGCTTATCATTTTCCTGAGCCAAGGCTTTGAATGTTGCTAATTGTCATATCAAACCATCTCTCTCTATCACAACTCTAAGAACTTTAGATTTCTTTTCCTTTTCTCTTTTACTTCTCAAATCTATTTGTTCTTGGAGTTCTCTTCTCAATGTGTATATGTCTCAAAAAACTTCTTCTGGATCTGGTAGAGTAATCTCAGATCCGGAAGTATCATCTAAATCAATCAAGTTCACATTATCTTGTTCTTGTATTGACTCATAACCACGAGAAAAAATTGTTGTGAGACCTAGAGGAGGAGGTACACCAATAGCGTTTTTGCTTTGGTGACTTCTACTTCTACTCCAACCTCTTGTCTTTTTTGAATACTGAACTTGAGTACATTCTTTTCTATGTGGTTGCATTTCTTCTTGAACATGTGTATCAAATAAGGAATTGAAAAATCCTAAACTACATGATTCAGAAACTTTAGAAGATGATGTATGAACCTTAGGAACAAGAGTTAACTGTGACTTACTTGCATTCTTGTTCTTAGGCTTCCATGATGAGGGAGCATCACTTGTACCTACATTTCTTCTTGTTTCCTATCTCTATGGAGCTCCATGAAGCTCTTCCAACTTTTCTTCAGGATGCAACCTCATGTAACCTTTGGTGTTCTTCACTTTACTCATAGTAGCAGAATCCTTCAAAGATTTGTTAAATTATTAAAAAATTTACGCACTAGTGTAGAGACCTCAAATTCACCACCCAAATTGCTTTGGGATATCAAATAATATACTGCTTGATAATCTTTAAAAGAAAATTGTGAACCTTGTTGACAAATCGGAATTTCTTTCTCACAAAAACGTAACACCCTTTTCACAGAAAAACATGAACCAAAAACACAAAACCGCGGGCTCAACCATCAAATCATAGAGATACTATGAAAACCTCTAATATATTTTAAACAAAACCCTTCTAACCAGAGACTCTTAACAATTCACATCCCCAGCAGAGTCACCATTTTTTGTTGGTTCCCAGAAATGGGTTTACACTGACACAAGGCAGAGACCAACTATCTTCTTCTAAATATCTATGGAAAGCCACTTCCAACTATTAATATTCTTCAAACGAACCAACAATAACAAGGATAAAAGATCATCTTGCACTTTAGGCTTTGCAAAACAAGGGAGGGTGATCCCCATGCCAATTTGTGATCTCTACGCCACACTCACAAATTATACATGAAACAAAGCAAATAATCTCATATAAAAACTCAACAAAAAGGGAGAATGCTTAGGAATGGCAAATTCCTTAGTGATCCTCAAACAGTTTGGAGCATGAGATGATTAAAACACATGACAACATACATGCAAATGAAAAAATTCTGATATTCAATAGGTTATAGAAAATAAGTGGTGATTCCAAATAGAAATTCAACACCAAGGGATTCGCCTAGCTATGATCAGTGCCTTTTTCCATTGGGTACATGAATTCATACTGCATAAAATGCATTCTAACAAAATTTATCTAACATCATATATACCTAAGATAATATTACCTTGCAATACATCATATTTGCAACCCCAACCCATAAATACTTATCAAAATCCCTACAAATATCCCCACCACTCTGCAATTCTACTCAAGCATTTAATTAGCCCCTTAGACCAAAACATGAACAAAGAATGCATACACCACAACAGTGAAATAAATGATAAAATCCTTGATAATACGCATTCAAAACATGATAGAATAATACACTGGAGAGAAATGGGTTTGAATTATATTTCTATTTGATAATTCGACTGTCTTTGTAAAGATACAATTCATACATAACTCCTTCAAGAATCTATAGAATTACAGACATAAGACTCTTTCTATTTTGCTCTACAAAATGACCTTTTTCAACTTTTGTTTCACCTAAACTTTGATATTGGAAACAAAAATTCAGAACACTCGAGAGACCAAAAAATCCGAACCACGTCTCATAGCCCTGAATTCCCTTTTATAAAAAACAAGGGAGAAAACAAGCCTCAGGCTAGAGGAGACACCTGCCATCTCAAAATGATTACATACAACTGCATTTTGTTACACAAACATTCATCCTTGATTTCAGTTATGCAGGATCAAAGTCTGCGACCGCTTTCTTTAAAACTCATGATGAATTTTACCACCATTTCTATTATACAGGTTCAAAAATATCTACCACTAGAAGACAAAAATAGTTATACAAATTGTTTACAACCTTTATTCATCATTCAGATACACACTATTCCACGCACTGTATTCTTCATCGGATGTCCAATCAAACTCATGACTTCATCAACTTTTGTCCTGTATGGAATATATTTAATGACTACTTTGTTTACCTCTCTTATAAAAGTTTCAATAAATGATCCTGTGGCAATTATTTTATCCATGCTATCCTCCAGCATATCCAAGTTTAGCCCTTCACATATTAGCTCTACCTGGGTACTAATGACTCTTTCTACCTCTTCCTTCCAAGATTATAAAGGCTTGATTGCCCCTTCTTCATCTTCAATATCTGGCAAAAGAGTTTCTTTCAATTCACTAAAACTTTTCATCAATTCCCTTGCCTTTCTTTCTATATTCTCTGGCAAAATTTGGTCTTCCTGCATTGATTTTACCAACAAATATGTTGGCTGGAGTGCATGTGGTCTCTCAACATGATACTTAGAGGCCATGGACATTATCCTGCACTCATTTCCTCTTTGCAACCATTTTGTAAATAGAGGAATTGCCACTTCTTTATCATCATCAAATTTTTGAATAGCATAAAATAACAAAGAATATAAGGCATAAACACTATCAAGCCTACTATCAACTTTCTCATTCAAATGAGTTAGTATTGAGCTAACTGTATCCTTTTGCTACCCAACTGATTGATCTTTTATTTCTTTCAACTCATTGTCTAATTCAACAATCTTTTCTAAAAGTGGAGACTGATTTAGTTCTGTTGATCTTGTAGCTTCAGGCTCATCATCGTCATATGGGACTAATGACATACCAAGGATACTTACACTTGTATCAAGTTGAACTGCTTCTCCTCCCTAGACCATAGGTGATGACCTAGATGTTGATGGCTCGGATGGCTCTGTAAGTGAAGGAAACTTTTATTTGTCCCTGCTCAAAAACTTGCACTCTCATTTGCAACTCCACACACCTTTGCTGAGATGCATTGTAATCATTGAAAAGATTATCAAAATTTCTTATCAGCTCCACCTTTTCCAAAACTTCTCTTTTTATAGTCCCATGTGCCAACTTAGCAACATCAACATTTAACTTTGTATTCTCTGCACTTGATGTGTCAGATGCTCTTTTTATAATAAGGCTTCCTCTCAAATTGGGGTTCAAGTCATTGATGTTAGGATTTCTAGGTCCTTCCTCTAGTACCCGTATTGTCAAGGTTGCATAATCACCCACAAAATCTGATCCTTTTAATGCTAACCTTGCTTCTTCTTCTGAATTGAAATGTTGACCTTTTGATTTCGTAATTGTATCAAAAGCCATTGTATCTGTATGCCCCACTTTGGTAAAATCGAGATTCCAACTTGACTTATAATCTTCATGCCATCATCAGCAGTGATTTCCTTAAATTCTTCCATCATCTCATTCTTTACTTCTTCTTGGTTCTCTTGATCAAATCTATATGGCCTTTGGGCCTTTTTCTCAGTAATTATTCCTTTGTAATCCTCAATCGTCATCTTCCATACTAATTGCAAAAAGGTTGGGCTCCTCACAAAAGTATCATCTTCAAGGAACTTATCAGATGCCTCCTTTCCTACATCCTTAAAAGCTTTACCCTGGATATCCAAAGGAGTGAGATCCAACTCCAGATTAGGAGGCAAAGGAGGAACACTGAGCTGCATTTCTGTACTTGTTGCTATGAACATATGTTCTTCCACTTGTTCTTCATCTTGCCTTATAGGTGATGGCGAAGGACTTCTGTCCGAGTCTTCAAGATCAATGATCTTGATTCCTTGAAATGGCTTGATTTGTATTCTAGGGGAAGGCTCTACACTCATTATCTTTTTATCCTTTCTCCTTAGTAACCTTCCACTGCCATTTCTACTCTCCTCTTCATCACTTGTTTCTTCTCTTGCTCTTTTATGAGAAGATTCATGTGTAGGTCTCCTTCCTACCATGGCACCTGCTCTCTGAGACAAAGGAGGCTGTGAGCTTGATTGTTGTCAGCCATGAACTTCTTAAAGTTTAGCTATCTTCTCTTTTAAAATCAGCTTTAATTCATCAAAATTGTTCATAACAAAGTCAACCTTGGCACAAAATGGGGAAAAATCCTTCAATGGGTCATATTTTGGATCTACCTTTTGGATTGTAGCCCATAACTTTTTGAAGATTATCCACTTTTCTTTCCTCCATTCTCGAGTCATGAATTCAAATTCATTTATGATTATATCCTCAGGAATGCTATACTCATGAGGCAACAAACTTCCTTTTATTCTTGTTTTGAAAATATTGTAGAACCCCTCAAGATCACTATGTCTAGCTATACTCACCCCCAAATGATATGAAGCAAAGAATTTATCAAAATGTTCATATCTTCCCTTCAAAATTACAAAATAAGGGATGATAGTGTAAGCTGGAAAAATTGTTCCTTTACCCCTTCCTTTTAAATCCTTGTCATGAATGCATCCTATTTGCCACATTACCTCAACAAAACCCATTCTCAGAGGAACTTTGAAAAGCAGTACATGTGGTTGTCCGGAGAAACCGTAGATTCTGATAACAGTACTTACAGGATAAGGGATAAAATCCTCCCAATTATGCTCAATCCTGACAAGTGGTAACCTCTCTTTGGGTCTTACAAAATCATGTAATTCTTTGGGAATTCTTGGTGGGTTTACTGTCAACCTTTGCCTCAACTTAGAAGCAAAAATATTATCAAATCTTACAAAGCTGGCCTCTTGTCTATGCCAAGACATATCTGTGCTCCAAAGCTGCACTAGGATCTCTTGGTTATCAATCATCCTTTTGAGGTTCATGGTACCCTCAAAGTAATCTGCATTCCTAAATAGGAACATATGCATGAGTAAGGAATACCAGAAGAATTTTGCACCAGCCACTTCAGCTGTAATATCCTGTAACCCCTCATGAATCTTTTCTTCAAGGTAAGGGGCAAAATCGAAAAACCACTGTATAATTTGGATGCTGAATTTGCATGGCCATGTACATAAAATCAGGTGGCATCACTGTAATTGGATTAAAACCTAATATCTGACATAGAGAGAAAAAGATAGTCTGAAAGTAGGGAGAAAAGACACCAATTGGGAATGACTCTTTTGAGCTAGGGCCGTTATGGTATTTTGTACTCCCTGCTCTAGCCAAATGCATTGGAAGGAAATTATTTATACTGAATTCCCTCATCTTATAGTACTCTACTTTTTTATCATTCAAATCTACCTGCACTAGGCTTGCAGATGGTTCATACATGTCAAAAATCTTCTGGAATTCTTCCCTTCTGATAGTCAACAAAATCTCTCCTTCATTTCCCATAATAACCCTCGAGATAGGGTCATATTTATTTGTAACAAATTTGAGTAGGTCAACATCCATGAAGACACCCAACACTAATAACTTCCCCAGATCATACTGCCAGGGACTGGATAATGGGGAATGCAAGTTCCTCTGTCCATACCACAGTTTGCACATTTCTAGTCTAGTCATTGGTACACTAACATCCGCCAAGCTGAATGCTTTATCAGTTAACCCTTCCCCTAGGGTTTTTCCACTCACAACTCTCTGTCCCTGTTCTTTATCATTTGTTGAGGGCTTTGATTGGTCCAAGAAATCATCATAGAGATTTATTTTCATGTAATCAATTTTTCCTGAATGTTTTTGTGAGGGAGCCATCTCTTGAACTAGGTTTTTCTACTATAACTTCAAATTGAGGAAGAAAAGACTAGGGCTAACACGAGATTTAAATTACAAAAGTAATTTAAACAAATTTCACTCTTCTTTGTTTAGGTTTTAACCCTAGAACAATTGAAATTATTTTCTTACAATTTCATGCATAATTTATAACATCAATTTGTTTCAAGAACAGATGAAGGAGCTAAGACAAACTTACTATTTCTATTACACCATAGAGATAGCAATTATGTGTTGGAAGGAGTCGTTTCAACCTTCTTCAGCAGCAGGAATATCTTCTGGATTACTATGAAATCCTTTACAAATGAACACCTTTTAAAATTACTTTTATTATTGCCTAAAATGAAACACAGATGTCTCATCCACCATTACTACTCGTGAGAGTGAAACAACGACTCTTAACTTGTATTTGAAAAGTTTGAAACTTGACTGTCGATCATCCTCCAGGTTGGCAATTCTTACAGACCAAACAATTTCAATTTGACAGTTACTATCCAATGTAGCAAGTGGGTCCATCCTTGGCATGACGTGACACATCCAACTCATTGCCTATTTCATAACCTTTAGTGATCCCACCATTAGCTTTCCCTGGCTCACCTTGGACACGTGGCATCATCTTGTGATGTCGCAGTCCATAATTTACTCACATCTTTTGATCGCGAGACCACAGAAACCATAAGATCTTCTATTTGTTTACCTTCCATCTGCACCGGTCATTTAACAAAGGCCGCTAACTCCCGATCATTTCTCAGACTACAATTAAAACATTACCACTTGATGTAAGCACATGCAAAAATATTCATTTCTAGTAACTCGGGTTTTAACCGCTGGGAACTGGTAAGATCAAATATTTGAAAAGTCAAATTGTCGGCTCACCTTTCTCTACTAAGAATACGTGGCATCATCTCATGATGTCACGGTCTTTATCATTCTTGCACTTTTGACCACAGGGAAGCGCGAACCATCAAATTTGTCCTGCCTTTATCAACTAGCCGAAATATTTAGGAATTTCGGACTTAAGAAAATTATGGGCGTAGGCACAAATATTAAAAGGAGACCGACCATAGGGAAAATTTTATGTGACTTAGGAAAATCATTTCATAGACCGATCTAATGCTATTTAACACCTAGGAGATAAAATGGCCCCGCCAACGAAATACAACCCTCAGCCTTAAGTGGGAAAAAGGTAACGACAAAACATAAAAGGCCCAAAGATTTTCTTTTATACCAAAACTTAATCAAGAAATCACAACCCCTAAAACCCTAAACCCTGAAACCTTGACAAAGGGCTTAACAAAACCAGAATGTCCAAAATTTTGCAAGACATAATTTTAGGTCCTATCACCTAGCTCTCCTCTTATTTGATAAGTTTGATTTTCAATTATTTAACTTGGTTTTTGTCTTTTGACATGTTTTCACTATGTATTATTAGTACTTGTCGTAGGCAATACTATTGCATTTATTGAAGCTTCTTTATTCAATTAGTTTGCACCAATCAAAAGATTATTATTTTTTCTTGAAAAAAAAACTTGGTTTTGTAAAGTTAAGATTTATATTTTTTAATTTAAGATATTGTAAAATTTATTTGTCTACACTATGATTGGTTTAAAAAATTTGGTGTTATAGGAGCAAATTTTTAGGGATGATAGTTTTTTAGGTTTTTTTTGGATTTATTTGTATTTTATAAAATTAAAATTTCTATTTTAAATAGTTCTATTTGCATTTTTTAATCATTTTTATAATATTGTAAATAAAATTATTTTTCTAAATAAACATATAAATTTTAATAATTATTTTTTATCTCAAAATATAGATAATAAAACCAATTATAAGGATTTGATTTAGTTTAAATGAAATTAAATAAAAAATTAAATACAAATATTTCTATTAAAAAACAAACCTTATTATTAGGCAATACTATTGCATTGAACCTTCTTTATTCAATTAGTTTGCACCAATCAAAAGTGATTATTATTTTTTCCTTTAAAAAAAACTTGGTTTTTGTAAAGTTAAAATTTATATTTTTAAATTTAAGATATTGTAAAAATTATTTATCTACACTATGATTGGTTTAAAAAATTTGGTGTTATAGGAGCAAATTTTTAGGGATAGATTTTTTAGGCGTTTTTTGGATTTCTTTGTATTTTAAAAACTAAAATTTCTATTTTAAATATTTTTTTCATTTTTTATCATTTATAATATTGTAAATAAAATATTTTTTCTAAATAAACATATAAATTTTTAAAATTATTATTTTATCTCAAAATATAGATAATAAAACCAATTATGAGGATTTCATTTAATTTAAATGAAATTAAATACAAATATTTCTATTCAAAAAATAAACATAATTATTATATGTATTCTTTATAATTATATTTTATATATTTTTTGAAATCATTCTATTTTTTAATACTTTTTGAATATCTTAAATTTTTTAATCATTCTAATATATACAAAATAATTTAATAACTTTACTCATAAATTCAAATATTTTTCATTAAGTTATTTAAAAAATGTCTATTTTCACTTTTATAATTATTAATAGTTATTCTATTAAAACTTATTATAATTAATTGTTAGAGTTATCATGTATTAGCTAATAATTATTTATTTAATTATTAGTCTATTATCCTCTACACTTAAGCTAAACTTAGGCATTTAATAATATGGTAGGTATTTAATCATTATTCTAATTATTAAATACACTTTATCACTTTAGGGTTTCTTTAGGGTTGCATATTCTCCTTTTATAAGGATTGTATTGTACTTTTTTATTTTATTCCCTCTCTAAATGATAATCTTCTTCTTCAGAGCCATTATTATTTTTTGCCTCCATTCTTCTCTTGTGACAAGTATTTTGCTTGTAGGTGTTCTTGGGATCTCTAAAGTTTTATTTCTCAACTTCTTCATTAATAGTATATAAATATAAAAAATAATATAATATTATACTAAAAATTAGTAGCTATATTTGAGATTAATTTAATTGTTATAATTATAATTATATAATTTTTTAAAATTAAATTAGGATTATGCTTTTAAGAAAAATATATATTTATATTATAAAATTTGTATTATATCATAATTATTATGTCGAAGAATTCTCTATATGAAGTGAACCACCTACGTATTGAAATCAATGGTTTAAAATTGGGGAGAAGAATGAAGACTATAGAATTAATCGCTTAAATTTATATTAATTTT
This sequence comes from Cryptomeria japonica, assembly GCF_030272615.1. NCBI lineage: Eukaryota > Viridiplantae > Streptophyta > Pinopsida > Cupressales > Cupressaceae > Cryptomeria > Cryptomeria japonica. Next base: position 618,515,464 of record NC_081415.1, read on the forward strand.
TAAAAAGAGCTCTTTTATAATAAAAAATAAAAAATATGCATTTTAATATTATTTATTAGGAGTTAATTTTTCATTAAGTTTAAAATTTATGTCTTTTTATAAAAAGTATTATAGTTTATTTTATAATTATTTGTCTCATTAAATTTTTTTGAATAAAGGGGTTAAAACTTTATTGAAAATCAGACACAAGAATTACAAAGAGAACCAGAGCCCCGAGACCCCAAAAAAGAACCACCAACCCAACCCCAGATCATCCAGCTTCATAACCATCCATGTCCTCAGTAAAAATCTTCTGTAGGTCCTGACAATAATCCACGGAGAGATGCTCCCAACGTTCAACTTTCCAATCACTACCATGTTCCGAGGCCCACTTGGCCAAACAATCAGCTACTCTATTCCATTCTTGAGGGATGTGGATGAAAGACACCTGCTCCATTAAAGAACTAATTTGGAGAATCTGCTAAACAACCCTTGCCAACTACCACTGAATCCCACTCACCTTCTGCTCAGTCAACAAGTTAACAACAATTTATGAATCTGATTCACAAATTACCTTCCTTCATCCCAAATCCCAAGCATGCTCTAGGGCATAAAGAATCACAAATCCCTCCATAAAATTATTAGATTGCCACCCTTTATGCACTGAAAAGAGGAAAACTACCTCCCCCATGCTATTCCTGCCAACACCACTACCTCGAGCAGGGTCTGAGTTACCCCTAGATGAGCCATCAGTGTTAATCTTGATAAACTCATCCTGAGGGGGTATCCACCTTCCCACCCTTTGCACCTTCTTCATAGCCCATCTACCTCTCCTGACACAAGCTGAGGTAGGAGACAACTCCTGCAAACCAATCCTACTCACAATATCTGCATCTCTACCCAGAGGAAAATTCACCTCACATTTAGCTTCCACTGTCTCCCAGATCATAGCAATGATCCTATTCCAAACTTGCCGAACAAACAATCTAACCTCACGAAAGATCCTCCTGTTCCTCTCGAGCCAGATCTGCCATAGAATGAAGATGGGCCCAATATACCAGATAGTCTAGAGGAAGGAGGACAAGATAGGAGGTCTGCCCAAACTGCTTTAGAACTCCACCAGAGAATTTGCGTGGACACAAGGATGCTTCCACACCCCCCACCAATAATGCCAAATAAGCATAGAGAAGGGGCATTTGAAGAACAGGTGTGAGGAATCTTCCTCCCCATTACCACACAAAACATAGATAGAAGGCCCCAAGAATCCCCGCTTATGGATATTGTCCTAAGTTAGGCATCTATTCAAAGCCAAAGTCCAAGCAAAACAGTTACACTTCAGCCAAGAAACATTATTCCACACCTGCTTCCACCAGTTTACCTCTCTTCCCTCAAGTCTTCGGTTCAATAGTTCTCGATACCACTAGCCACAGTAAAAACGCCCTTAGGATTTGGAGACCAAGCCAACCCATCCCTACCCTTAAGGGAGCTGTAGTGTCTACTCACCAAAATGCCATACAACTCAGCACACTCTTTCTCCATCCCAACAACTGACCACTCATTAGGAGCCTTCCACCGCTCCAAATCCAACCACCCACACCTATAAACAACCTTGAATTCACTCACCCTTGACCATCCTACCTCCAAAAACCTCTGGCACAGATTCCCAAGGTTAGGAAACTAATCAAGGATGGGAGGATATCCATCCCAAGAGTCATTCTAGAAAAGGACCTCTTCCCCCCTCCTGCAAATCCAAAAGAGTCCTGCCTTAATGAGAGAAGCCCCCCTCTTGAGAGTATAACAGATCATTGAGCCCTTTCCCTCAAGCGGATATTCTAGGGATTTCCTCCATCGAGATCCTCTACATATATTTGTTGGCCAAAATCCTAGCCCACCCTCGATCCTGCTCAACACACCACCTCCACTACAATTTAGTTGCTAGAGCTTCCCCAAATAGAATAGGCTGCCTTAAACCAAGCCAACCAACTACTTTGGGCTACACACCAAGTCACAATTGACAAGACTCCATTTGGAAGAGGAAAGATTGCCTGCCCATAAGAATTACCTAGCCAGAGAATCCAAACCCTTCAAGAACCACTTAGGAGCCACATGAAGCATATATCGATAGATCAGAAGAGCTTGAACCATCGACTGAATTAGTTGAACCCTCCCAGTAAAGGATAGCCATCTATACGTCCAGTGTTCAACCTTCATGCGAAATTTATCCAAGATACCCTACCATGACTCCCTAGGAGGGTTACCAAGAGAAATAGGAACACCCAAATAATTCAAGGGTAGGGAGCCAACTTGGAATCTCAAGATAAGAGAAATCCTCCTTTGAATAGTTTTAGGAGTGTTGAAAAAGAGGATAGAAGATTTATCCTCATTGATCAACTGGCCCGAGGCCGCAAGATAAACATCCAAAACCTTATGCAGATTAGTAGCTTCTATAATCCGAGCAAGTCCCATAAGGGTTGTGTCATCCAAAAAATGCAAATGAGACTGTGGCTGTAAGTCATTACCCCATCTCCAACCCTGAATAATACCCATACCCACATTATGCTTAATCAGCCTCCCCAGACCCTCAGCCAAAAGAATGAATAAATAAGGGGAGAGGGGTTCCCCCTGGCGGAGACCCCTAGAAGCACCAAACAGCTCAGTATGGTCTCCATTGATAAGAATAAAGAAAGAAGTAGACATAACACAACTCATAACCCACTAGATCCACTCATCAGCAAAACCAAAAGCCCTGAGGATCTTCTGAAGGAAGGACCACAAAACTCTATCGTAAGCCTTAGCCATATCCAGCTTGATAAACATAGCTTTTTCCTTGGAGGTTGCCATAGAATGAATGGTCTCCATAGCAATTACCACACCATCCAAAATTTGGCACCCTTCCATAAACCCACTCTGCTACTCAGAGATAACATTCCCCAGGCACTTCTTCAACCTATCCGCTATCAGCATAGAGATGATCTTATAAATCACATTGCAGAGAGAGATAGGGTAGAACTGGCCTAACTGGTCGGCCCCATCACACTTGGGGATTAGAGCAATGAAAGTCACATTCAAAGCTTGAAGCATCTGCTTATTCCTCTGGGACTCTTGGACTACTTCCAGTAAATCCTGTTTGATAATATCCTATAACTCATGAAAGAATTCTATCGAGAACCCATCTGGTCCAGGAGCTTTTCCTTTCCTCATGTGAAAAACAATCCTCTCAAGTTCTTCCAATAAAATAGAATCCAAAAGCTGCTCATTCATCTCCCCTGTGACAAGAGAAGGAATGCAAGCAAGAACCTGATTCTCCTCCACTATTTCCCCCTGAGAGTCCTCCCTGAAGAGGGACAAGAAAAACTGTAACGACTCTCTAGATATCTCCTGCAAGGATAAAAATTGCTCACCTCTATCATTAACCACAATAGGGATGGAATTTCCATATCTTCTAGCTTTCACTGAGTTGAAGAAGAAAGCAGTGTTCTTGTTCCTCGCCTGCAACCAATCAATATGAGCTCTCTACTTCCAATATATTTCTTTCCTAAGTTCCCATTCCTCTACCACCTTGACAACCCTGTCTTCATCCCTAAGAAAGTCCTCAGACAAACCATGCTCTCTGATTTCACTGGTGATCCCATTCAGCACAATTTGAGCAGCTTTCTGAGCATGAAAAATGTTCCCAAAACCCTGGTGGTTCCATTGTTTAAGCTGAAACTTAACAAATTGCAGCTGCTTGGCAAAAGTGTACATGGCAGTGCCAAAGGCCGTCTTCCCTTTCCTCCACCACTCCGCTGCAAGAACCTGCAAAGTAGGATCCTGAAGCCACATAAGTTGGAATTTGAATGAAGGTGAGCAAGCTACTCAAGCCGAAGAAGAAACCAGCTTGATGGGCCAATGATCTGACCCTCTTCAGTCTCATAATCTAAATGTTGAACCCAAGAATAAGAGCCTGCACACATATCTATAGCATCTGGGAAAGGTTTACTAAGATCACTAAATTCATGATGTCTTTGTTATATGCTAGATTTTGTGTATTTGTGAAGAAAACCTAGGTGGTTCCTAAATAGATTTTGTGATATCCTCAAAATTTGGAGTTGGGGTATAACAAATTGATTATGACGATTCTATGATTATTTTCCATTCTTGTTAGAAAGTTGGTCATGCTTCAATTGTTTGCTCAAGAATTAGGTAAGACCACTTTGTTTGGAAGAAAAAGGAACAATGAATTTAGTGATCTTAGTAAACCTTTGCCAGATGCTATAAATATGTGCACAGGCTCTTATTCTTGGGTTCAACAGTTAGATTATGAGACTTTACCATTTCGTTGTTGTCTATGTCATGAGTATGGTCATTTACAACATAAGTGCCCTATATATAAACTGGTGGTGCACCAACCTCAGCAATCAGACCCGAGCCTAGATAGGACTGATAAAGGGAAAGCTGCTATGTCGGTCGAGGTTGAGGGTGCTGATGGTTTCATCTCAGTTAAGTCAAAGAATAGTAACCGAGGATAAAAGAGGCCCTTACAAGAGAGACAGGAGGAGGATACTTTTAACAGATTTGAGGCCTTGGATGACCTTAGCCATCAGGAAGTAAATCTGGGGTTAACCCCTTTGGATCAAGGTGCATTAGGGGGGGCTCCGGAAAGAGTAATTGAGCACTCTACCTAGGCCCTACTAGTGGTTGGAAGCCACCAGATGGAGATGTATCGGCCAGTAGGGGTCCAGTTGGGACTCACTCCTGGTTTGGAGGTGAATTTGGTTGAGGGGGAGGGTTCTCCGATAGCTTTGTCTCATTAAAATTTTAATTATGATAGAATAATTATATTTTGAATTGAAATCTTTCTTTTCTTACTATTTTCTTTTAATATTATCTTCTTTTATTAGATATTCTATTATTTATTTATTTATTCTAATTCTTCCACTTATTCTTTTAAGGATTGATTTTTAATTAAGTTAAAATTGTATTCTAATTATTTTTTATTTCTAATGGAATTACAAATAATAATTAAAAGATGTTAGAATTTATACATTTTGTCTTATTTAAATTTTATTTATTATAGAATAATTATATTTGAATTTTATTCTAATTTATATAATAAGATAAATTTTAACTTAACACCTAAATTAAATGTTTAGAGCAAGAGAGAAAGAAAGAGTAACTAACTTTTGATTACTCATTTCATGCCAATAATTTAAGGATATCATATGTCTTTGGAGTTTTATGCTCATGGTAGCATGTCATTTGATTATTATCTCCATCTCCATCTCTCTCCTTTATCTATATCTCCTTACCTCTCCCTATATCTCTCTCTTTTTCCTTTTTATCCTTCCCCCCCCCCCCCCCCCCCTCTCTCTCTCTCTCTCTCTCTCTCTCTCTCTCTCTCTCTCTCTTTATATCTCTCTACTTCTATATCATATCTCTCCCTCTCCCCCCCTCTCTATTTTTTCGTATATCTTTCTTCCTCTTTATATCTATCTCTATATATCTTTTAGTCACACACATTTTGTCTTAGTCCCTCCTTATCTTTATATATATATATATATATATATATATATCTCACTCACACAAACACACACTCCAGCCTATTTCCCCCTCCCCATCTCTATTTTATCTCACTATCTCTAGATATTTGTAGCATCATATTTTGACTGTATTTTAGGCCCTCACCCTGGCGATGACATTTCCCTACCCAATTGGGACCCCTTTTGGCATCATTCTTCCAAATCTCTTTCTATTTCAGCCCTTGCATCACCTCAGGACCCTGTCTAGGCCCAAAATAGGGCAAGACAGGGGCATGGCGCCCCTGTCCTCCCTCTTAGGGTGGCCCTAAGATGGGTCCATCTGACCCTTGGACCTAATTTGCTTCTCGGGGACTTAAATTCTCCTATGTCATCCTTCAGTGAGATAAAAATTAATTCTCCTAGGCTAGTATAAAAGGGGATTCAATCCTCTCATTTGTATAAGGTAGATAAGTGAAATTCGGGAGGAGGCCTTCATTATCGTCATCAAGCATTTGAGTGTTCAAGTCTTCAAACATCTCCTTCTTCACATGTCTTCTTTATTCATCCATTGGAGTAACATTACATGCACTGTTCATTTGCAAGCATGTGTGTGCATTAAAGGTTTTGTCACGTTACATGCCATTTCATGCAACACTCATGATTACATTCAAGAAGACAAGCAACCATCATCAATCAATTGCAGATCTACAAGGTATACATTTCAATTATTTACATTTAAGCATTTGCAATTACTTTCTTTCAAGGTTGATTCCTCAACTAGGGTTTGACTAAGGCAAACCCTTATCCACAACCGTTCTTCCCTCTTTTTTTTTTTTTTTTTTTTTTTTCTGTGTGTAGGTTGCAGATGTGTAACTATAATTGCATATTTAGGCTGCATTTGCAGAGACCGAAAAACCCTTTTCGACTCACGGATTTTTCGGGGGACCAGGTGCAACTTCAACCCGGACCTGACAACTTTTCTCCAAATTTGTAGGCCAAGTCCATATTAGTCTAAATACATCAGATCCGAAGTTAAAGTGTGATCCTGAATCAATAGCTCCTTATTTCACTTATTTTATCTTCATTTTCTGCATAGTCAACAAGTCAACTCTTCTACTTACAAAAGAGGGTAAATTGCATTGCACCCTTGCAATTCACTTAGTATTCAGATCCTTATTCACTCTAGGGTTTGGATCTAGTGAATTCAACCCCTCTTATGAATGTAAAGTATTTTCCTTTCTCTCTCCTAGGTGGGGAATCACTAGGGTTCAATTTTCCACTTTACATTTTGGTGAACTCGACGTCTTACATGCTTTTATTTTGCAAAAAAATGATCTTTATTGTCTTAAATCTAAAAATTACATTGCTTATCAAATTCAATTCTTTCATTGTCTTGTTCAAATTTCAAGTCATTTTACAAAATTAAGTGGTTAATTGTCAAAACCCTCATTTTTAAACATCAACTTGAACTTGTGCAAAAATTGGATTTACATTTAATTATCAGATTTGTGACTATTTTTAGACTTATCTTCTTGCCTAAAATTCAAACTTTCAATTTTCCTCCTTTTCCCAAAATTCAAAATTTTAAAATTCAGTGGTTAGGTCATAAAACCCTAATTTTCAAATTTAATTGGATTTTGTGCAGATTTCAATCAATTTAAACCAATTTCGATTTTCTATATATTATTCAAGGTGGCCCTATCCATTAGGTTTGACCTTTTTCAAATTTGCAATACAATTTCTTATCTTTTTCAAAACCCTAATTGGGTCCTATTTCGACATTCAAACCTTAATTTTGCCTATCTAGAGATTGTAAAATCAATCAATTTTTTGGGGGGTTAGCTCTCAAATCATTGTAGCTTTCATCCCTAAAAATTTACAAAAAAGTTGGGAGAACCGGGTGCACTTTCAACTTGGTCCTTGGGTTTTTTCTCAAAATTTCGGGAGACTGTTATGACTATATTTAATTGCTTAAATCCAGAAATTGGCTAATTTTGTTGAATTTTGATCCCTCTAAAATCGAAAACATTTCCCAATTTCAACATTGCAACTTTCAAGGAAAATTTTAAAATTAAGTGGTTAATTATAATCTGCCCTAATTTTAAGATCTTAATTGTGTCTATTTTAAATTTGAAATTAAGTGGTATCCCAAAGGCAATAATTTTAACAATTCAATCTCTTTTGGATAATTTTAAATTAAGAGGTTAATTTTTTTTTACATAATCCTGCTTTTAAATTTCAATTTCCTAGGAGGTTGCATTATTATTTTTTCAATCAATTTGTTCATTTAATTGAATAATCATTTTTCCTAGAATTTTGAATTATTCAATTATTTTACAAGTTTCAAATTTCAAATTTCAAATTTGTAATTTAAATTTCATTTTCCCTCCTTTATTCAATTTTCCATGCATGTATGGGATGAACATTAATATGGTTAAATGACATGAATTTCTTGTTTGTTCATAAGTGCATATGGAGTTCTTATCTTATTTTGCTAATTCAATTTCAAGTTACATTAAAAATGTTCATGATATTCCCTTTCATGCATATGATGGTAATTTAGTTCTCCCTTTCATTCATACCTATGATTTACCCTCTCCCAAAATTGATCTCATTAATGAGGGTACATTGGTGCAAAAAGGGAATATGGACACTTCTTTCAAATATCTCCCTTCTAAAGGTGAATCTTTGGAGAATTGTATTCCTTCTTCTCCTAAAAAGTACCTCCCTCATAAGGATTATTTGGTACAAGAGGATGATATTATGACTACTTATCCTAGTGATACCATACCTTCTTTTCATGATCTTCCCTATAAAGATGAAACATTAATTACATATGATAGTCCTTTTCCTAATGAGTGTCTTGAACATAAAGATACCTTAGAACAAGAGGATGATATTATTTCTCATCATAATGCTCTCTCCCAAAAATCAAGAGCCTGATAAAAATCAAATCAATTCCATTCATGTTCCTAAGAAACCAAAAATTCTCCCTGATTATCATGTTGTTCCTTACACACATACTAATGAGGTAGCTGATGAGAAGATAAGTGAAACATCATATGCTTTCTTAGTTCCTACAATCCTCTCTTCAATTCACTCAAATACACCATCTCCTACAAAAGAAGTTCCTAAAGAAGAAATCTTAAAGGATTATTGGGGGTCCTTAGATTTCACTCCTACCTTTTCTAGAAAGTCTAAGATGCTTGAATTTCATATTCCAAATTTTTCTCTTAACACAAATCTTGAAATGATTGGGCCTCTTTAAACTTCAATCCAATTCCCCCTAAGAGTGAACCCTCTTTTGAACATACACATGGATGCAATGGACAAATGCTTGCATGTGAGCGACAAAGTCATGAGAAATCACACTTTCCTTTGTCAACATCTTCTTCTCCATTGTCTTATAAATCCACACCTTCTCATTATAATTTTGAGTTACAACAAGAAAATGTGTTGACCAATCTTCTAAATTCCAAATTAATATCTCCTCTTTTTCCTAAACAAAGAACAAAACATAAACAACATTCTCAAACTTCTTATTTTTGTAAATATCATCAAACCCATGACCATTCTACTAATGAGTGTCAAGCTTTGAAAACACAAATACAACATTACATTGATTCAGGCATGTTAAAAATTAAACATCTGACAATGAATGGAATATTCATCTGTTGCCCATTTGGTGGAATTGATTATGTGTTGCATTGATGCCAACACTAGTTGTTTGGATGCTTTACCGACACTCTTCTGGTCCCAATAGTTTAAGTGGTTTCTGGTTAACTTGGATCCGGTATGATGTGGTAGGCTCTGGTATATTCTGGTAATGGAATCGGCTTGTTCATGATACTTATACTCATATTTGATCAGTTGGTTTTGGTCTGAAGATTGGATGTTATCCTGCTTGCTTAGGAGATTGGTTTCTAGTTCCAGCGAGGGTTTCATCAGTAGAGCTTTTGATGGAGATCTTTAATGAATTGCATAACTGGTGTTGGTGCAAATTCTGATGGAGTTTCAGGATGTTGTTGGTGATCTTGTTCGAGACTTGGCGGTTGGAGATCATTGCTGAAGTGTGTGGACCTATACTTGGTCCCAGTTGATCTAGGTTATGAATCAACTTTAATGTAAAGTGTGGATATGACCTATTGATGTATTTTTGGGATGTCTTATGTGTTAATATTACTTGTTTGGTCTAAGGCTGACATGGTTTGTAATTATGTAATTGGTTTATTGTCTGGTAGCCGACCTGATTGTTTATGATTGAGGGCTTGTATAAACAGATGTAAGATCTCATTGTAGATTATCATGGTTAATATAAGAGGTCATGGTCAAGGAATGTAATGTGTGAATAGTGTAATATCATTCAGGCAGAGGAGTTGGTCGATCATTGGAGATCAAATTGGGTTTATGTAAGAGGATTTAGTCCTCCGGTATTGAGCTTAACCGTAATTATACTCAGGCATAGGAGATGCTATCTTTTGCAGTTCAACATTTCTCCGGATTGTAGTATGGATTTCTATGTAGTCAGTGAGGCTCCTTTTGTGATGAGTAGTGTACTCTAGGTTGTTGGCCTTCCTTCAAGTGCAGGCCCCTCAATTGTAATTCACATACTTACTGCAGAAGTATTATCTAACTGTGGGTAGGCTTCCCACCATGGTTTTTCCCTTTACCAGATTTTCCACATACAAATCTTGGTGTTGTGTGGATCTCTTTTATTCTGCGATTATTGTTTATGCTTAATTTATTAACTGCTATTCCAGTATTAATGTTTTGGGTTCCGATATTAAAGTTTTAATTGTTGAATGTTCCTGTAATCTGAGACAACTGATTCACCCCCCCTCTCAGTTGTCTTCTTGTTATCTGAATTGTTTAACAATTGGTATCAAAGCTTTGGTCCTCTCTACAGAAAGATTAACTGCTTGAGGAAGATCCTATGGCAACTAACAACTCAAGTTCATCTAGTTCTTCTGGAGCTATCTTTTGAAGGGATATTCTGAGGCTTGATGGAACAAATTACACAGTATGGATAATTTGGATGGAGACTCATCTGAGATGTATTGGCAAGGAGATTTGGGAGATCACATAGAATGGTGTCACAACCTATAATATGGGATCTGAGAATCCTCCTCTGAAAAAATTGGAAAAGGAGCTTGAGAATGATTGTAGAGCAAGATAAGCTCTCTTGTGTGCACTTTTTGATCAGCAAATAATGGGATTAACTGACAAATCATCTGAAAAGGCTATGTGCGATAAGTTGGAGACTCTTAATGAAGGTGACCCTACAGTGAAGATTTCTAAACTTGATGGTTACCGAGTGAGATATGAAAACCAGAAGATGGAAGAAGATGAAAGGATTACTGCATTCATAGAAAGGGTAAATGAGATTGTTATGGGAATTTAATTTTGTGTTGGAACTCTGAGCGAAGATGAAATTGTTTCTAAAGTCCTAAGAGCCCTACCACCGGCTTACAAAATGAAGGATACTGCTATTAATGAATTGAGAACAATGGCTAATACATCTATCAACAAAGGTACTTTGGAGCTTGAGGAATTTGGACCTTCTAGAGCTGCGAAGACTGAACCTTCTTTTCATGCATCTACATCTACAACCAATAAGCAAGACTGAAAAGATTTATATATAAAAGAGTTAGAAGATATGAAAAGAGAAGATGATGAGTTTGAGCAACTTGAAGCACTATTTTCTAGAAGAGTACCTAAATGATCGGTAGGAAGTAAGTATGAAGGAAAAGCACCTTTTAAATGTTTTGCATGTAATAAAATTGGTCATTTTGCATCTAGATGTCCTAAAAGGAATTCAAGATTTGAAGAAAGAGTTAAAAGATCATTTAAGCCTAACCCTGGATATCAGAACAAGTATAAATACAAGAAAAACAAAGATAAATCATGCTACATAGCAGATGCGGAAGGCATTATTGATTTAGATGATGAACCGACATAAGACTCTTCTAGTGGATCTGACAATGGGAAGGAATGGGTGTTCTTGGCTATCAAGGAAGATGATTCGGCACTGGAAGAGAATGTACCTGAAGGGAAAACACTTGCTGCTAAAATTGAAGACAAGGATGAATATGTAATTGATAGTGGTTGTTCGCATCATATGACTGGAGATAAAGGGAAGTTTCTGTCTTTGCAAGAATTTGATGGTGGACTAGTTAGATTTTGAGATGACAAGGCATGCATGATCAAAGGAAAAGGAACTATATCATTGGATGGTAAGAACAATACTAACAATGTTTATTATGTTGAAGGTTTGAGGCATAATCTTTTGAGTGTAGGACAATTGGTAGATAAGGGAATTAAATTACAGTTCAAGGATGGAAAATACAAAATCATTAATAGATCTGGCTTGGAGATTGCAACTGGTACACAGAAAAAAGGTAATATATTTCATTTAAACTCTACTGAGAAGACATGTTTGATTACATAGATTGATGAAAGTTGGCTATGACATAAAAGGCCGTGTCATGTGAATTTTGATTGCATTGTGAAGATCAATTCAACTAAGGCTGTCAGGGATATACCTAAGAATATGAAGCCCTATAATCAGGTATGTAAAGAATGTCAAATGGGTAAATAGGTTATAACCTCTTTTAGAAGTATACAAGATAAATCAAATGATGTTACTGATCTTATTCATACTGATTTGTGTGGCCCTGCTAGAGTTAAAAGTTTTCATGGTGATAAATATTTCATGCTAATCATTCATGATTATTCTAGAATGATGTGGGTTACTTTTTTGAGAGAAAAATGTGAAGCATTTGAAAATTTTAAAATATTTAAGGCTAAAGTGGAAACTAAGATAGGATTGAAGATTAAATGTTTGAGATCAGATCATGGTGGATACTTCACATCCGGTGAGTTTAATAACATTTGTGACAAGCATGGTATAAGAAGATATTTTTTTGCTCCTTGGACACCTCAACATAATGGAGTTGTGGAAAGAAAGAATAGAACTATCTTGGATGTTAATAGAACAATGATGATGGAAGCTAGTCTACCTCATATCTACTGGAGAGAAGCAGTGATTGCAACAGTTTATACATTCAACAAAGTACACATCAAAGGAGAAACCGACAAGACACCTTATGAATTATGGTTTGGAAATACACCTACAATTAAGTATTTCAGAATTTTTGGTAGTAAATGTTATATCAGGAGAGATGATACTATTGGGAAATTTGATCCTAGATGTGATGAAGGCATATTTATTGGTTATTCTAATGAAAGCAAAGTGTATAGATGTTATAATAAGAGATTGTAGAGAATTGTGGAGAGTGCTAATGTCAAAGTAGATGAGCTAAATATAAGTCAAATTAGAGTTTAAGAGAAGGAACCGATAGTGGAAACGATTATATCTGAACCAGTAGCACCTTTACCAGAACAAAGAGTTGAATCAGTTACTCCGGTAACATCAGAGAATTCTATAATAACTGAAGAACAGGGAAGAGGAACATAAAGTCAGAAGACTCCTAGGTATGTGAGATTAAATAATTTTGAAGATCAAATCATTGGGAATAAGAGCAATGGAGTGATGACAAGAAGAAGACTGACAACTAATGAGGTATGTTTAATTTCACAAGTTGAACCAGTATCAGTAATTGAGGCATGTAAAGATGAACATTGGTTGAAAGCTATGGAAGAAGAATTAGACCAGATTGAGAAAAATAACACATGGACCTTGGTTCCCCAGTCTAAAAATAAAAATGTTATTGGAACTAAATGGGTTTTTAGGAATAAATTGAATGAGGATGGTCAAGTTATAAGGAATAGGTCTAGATTGGTTTGTAAAGGATATTCTCAGAAGGAAGGAATTGATTATGGAGAGACTTTTGCACCTATAGCTAGGATTGAAGCTGTGAGATTATTTCTTGCCTATGCTACTTATAAAAACTATAAGGTTTATCAGATGGATGTTAAATGTGCATTTTTGAATGGGGATCTTGATGAGGAAGTTTATATTGAGCAACCTGATGGTTTTTCACTATCAGATGATACGGATATGGTTTGCAAGTTAAGGAAAGCTTTATATGGATTGAAGCAAGCACCTAGAGCTTGGTATGCAAGGCTAGATAAATATATTTTGAAGCTTGGATTTACTAAAGGCAGTGCTGACAATAGTTTATATTATAAAATCACTGATGATGATATACTGATTGTTGAAGTATTTGTTGATGACATTATTTTTGGAGGTGAAGATAAGTTATGCATAGAATTTTCTAAAAATATGGAGAAAGAATTTGAGATGAAAATTTTCTTAGGTTTGCAGATTACTCAGACTGAAAAAGGTATTTTTATCTGTCAAACTAAATATGCTAAGGAATTGTTGAAGAAATTTGGTATGGGAGATTCTAAACCGGTAAATATACATATGGTTACAATGAGAAATTGACAAGAAAAGATGTTTTTGCACCGGTAAACTACAAGATATAGATCTATGATAGGAGGTATGCTTTATTTCACTTAGACTAGGCCTGACATTATGAATGTTGTTTGTATTGTTTCAAGATTTCAAAGTGATCCTAGAGAAAATCATGAGATGGCGATGAAAATGATTTTTAAATACTTGCAAGGTACATCAAAATATGGCTTGTGGTATCCTAAGGATGATAACTTTACTTTATGTGCATATACAGATGTTGATTCGGCTGGAGATGTTGATGATCAGAAAAGCACTTTCGGTGGATATTTCTTTCTTGGAAAGAAGTTGGTTTCATGGATCAACAAGAAACAGTCATGTACTTCTTTGTCTACTGCTAAAGCTGAGTATGTTGTTGTTGCTACTAACTGTACACAAGTTTTATGGATGAAGCAAATGTTGAAGGATATAAAGGTGGATTGTGATGCACCAGTAGTTATTCATTGTGATAACTTTGTTGCTATTGATATATCAAAGAATCTAGTATTTCATTCTAAGACAAAGCACATATCTATCAAGTATAATTTTTTGAAGGAGAAGGTGGAAGCAAATGAAGTTAGACTGGTTTATGTGAACACTAAATAGCAGATTGCAAATATTTTCACTAAACCTTTACCCAAGGAATCATTTGAGTACCTGAGAGACAAATTGGGAGTTTTTGCCCCTCTGGTAGAGACTTGATTGATGCGGTTTGGCATCGGTCCGACATGCATTATCAAATATACTATTCATTTCGACACAGATGTGGGATGCTACTGCTTAGGGGGAGTAGCCAGCTTTGAGATTCAGAGGCTTATATTTTTGGTTTGATATTTCTATCAGATTTCTGGCATTGATGTCAAAGGGGGAGAGATATTGATGTGAAAAAGATAAAAAAAGAAAAAGAAAAAGTCAAAGGGGGAGAGATATGAAAAGTAAAAGGGAGAGATATTCAGAGCTATATATGGGATTTTGTTGGGTGTCTTCCACAGGGGGAGACTTGTTTGGCATTTCTTGGTACTTAGATGTTTTTCACATCTAGTGTTGCCATCAATGCCAAAGGGGGAGATTGTTGGCCATTTGGTGGAATTGATTATGTGTTGCATTTATGTTTTGTCATTGATGCCAACACTAGCTGTTTGGATGCTTTACCAACACCGTTCTGGTCCCGATAGTTTAAGTGGTTTCTGGTTAACTTGGATCTGGTATGATCTGGTAGGCTTCGGTATAGTTTGGTGATGGAATTGGCTTGGCTTGTTCATGATACTTATACTCATATTTGATCAATTGGTTTTGGTCTGAAGATTGGATGTTATTTTGCTTGCTTAGGAGATTGGTTTTTGGTTTCGACGAGGGTTTCACCGGTAGAGATTTTGATGGAGATATTTGATGAATTGCACAAGTGGTGTTGGTGTAGCTTCTGATGGAGTTTTAGGATGTTGTTGGTGATGTTGTTCGAGACTTGGTAGTTGGAGATCATTGCTGAAGCATGTGAACCTATACTTGGTCTCGATTGATCTAGGTTATGAACCAACTTTAATGTAATGTGTGGATAGGACCTATTGATGTATTTTTGGGATGTCTTATGTGTTAATATTAATTATTTGGTCTAAGGCCGACATGGTTTGTAATTATGTAATCGGTTTATTATCTGGTGGCCGACCTGATTGTTTATGGTCAAGGGCTTGTATAAATAGATGTAAGATATCATTGTAGATTATCATGGATAATGTAAGAGGTCATGGTTAAGGAATGTAATGTGTGAATAATGTAATATCATTCAGGAAAAGGAGTTGGTCGATCATTAGAGATCGAATTGGGTTTATATAAGAGGATTTAGTCCTTCGGTATTGAGCTTAACTAGAACTGTACTCAGGCATGGGAGATGCTATCTTTTGTAGTTCAATACTTCTCCAAATTTTAGTCTAGATTTATATGTAGCCGGTGAGGCTCCTTTTGTGATGAGCAGTGTGCTCTAGGTTGTTGGCCTTCCTGCAAGTGGAGGCCCCTCAATTGTAATTCACATACTTACTGCAAAAGTATTATTTGACTGTGGGTAGGCTTCCCACCGTGGTTTTTCCCTTTACCGGGTTTTCCACATACAAATCTTGGTGTTGTATGGATGAATTTTATTTCGTGATTATTGTTTATGCTTAATTGATTAATTGCTATTCTGGTATTAATGTTTTGGGTTCCGTTATTAAAGTTTTAATTGCTGAATGTTCCTGTAATCTGAGACAACTGATTCACCCCCCCCCCCTCAGTTGTCTTCCAGTTATCTAACTATCTAACATCATCATGATCATTTAAAATAACATTCAAGTTCCTATTATGTTGCTCCTCACTATGTAATATAGTTAGCCTACCTATTGGGGGCTCCTTGTCATTCATGGTGGTATAATTTTAGGTGCAATCATACTTAGTGAGTAGCGTAATAGTTTATTTATTCTTGCCTCTATGCTTGGGGGGTAAGAATATTCCTTTTCCTCTTTCTAAGGTTTCACTATTTTCTTTATGGAGTACATTATTCATAAACTTGATGTCCTTTCTTGCATGGAGTTCTCCTTCATGCAATCGCATGTCTATTCCGTGAGTGGGACCTTTTCCTTGCTTGAAATGGTATGTCTATTATGAACAATCTATCCTTAGATAACTTTTTGTGAACCTTCTTCTTCTTTCTCTCTCTTTGCAAATTACCTCCTCTATTATGTTATTCATAACTTGATGTCCTTTCTTGAATGGAGTTATCTTTCATGCGAGTGCATGTTTGTTCCTTCGTTAGGATGTATTCCTTGCTTGAAACAGTACGTCTCTTATGAGTAATCTCTATCTAGAAGTTGTGTAATTATTCTCATTTTCCTACACTTAGGGGGGAAATGATATCTCTCCCTCTCTCTTTCTCTAAGGATGCACTCTTTCCTATTTTGTGGATGGTGTGAGTTTTATTACTTGATGTCATTCCTTATGTGAAGTTGTTGGTTTCCCAAGGGTTCTCTCTTATACAAGAGGTGTAAGTCCTTGACTACAATCTCTTTCACACTTGGTAATGTACATCTATAATAAATTCACCCATCCCCATTGGGATAAAAGTGAGTCATCCTTCATCAAGAATCTCTTTCACTTAGCAATAGGAGGAAGGATTGAATTCTTGCTCTCTTCTTTGCTTTGTTCTAGAAGATGTTATATTAGTCTAAAACAACTCCTCTTGGGGATAGATGTCTTTTGAACAAATATCTCTTCTCCTCCAAGAATCTCTTTTACACTTATAAAAAGATATCTCTTTTCAAATATCTTATCCTTGCTTGGATCTATGACATTGTTGCATGATGGATATCTTATTTGTGTTGAAGGTAGATATCCTTGTTCTACTTTCCTCAAGATATCAACATTAAATTTTGTTGACATCTTAAGGGGGAAGGGTAAGGGGGGGACCCACACTGCTCCTTTTATATTATATTTCTCTTGCGCATTGTATCTCTTATACAGTGGGTCATTCTTGACACCAGAGGGTAGCCTCTTAGAGAGAGATGTCACCACTTTTCCCTTATATTGTGGATCATTCTTGGAACCAGAGGGCAACCTCTTAGAGCAAGATGTTGCCACTTTTCCCTTATACAGTGGGTCATTGTTGGAACTATAGGGAAACCTCTTAGAGAGAGATGTCACCACTTTTCCCTTATACAATGTGTCATTCTCAGAACCAGAGGGTAGCCTCTTAGAGCGAGATGTTGCTAATTTTCCCTTATATAGTGGGATATTCTCATAACCAGAGGGCAGCCTCTTAGAGCGAGATGTTGCCACATTTCTCTTATACAGGGTGATTATCCTTAGAACCAGAGCATAGTCTCTTAGAGCGAGATGTCACACCTTTCCTGACATTTGTACTATACATATCATTTAGGTTGTAGCATACTCGGGCATAGACTCCTATGAGGTGCTTTGAACCTCACTTGCACACACGCGCATGAGGTTGAGTGGAAATAATGGTGTTCTCACTCTTCTCCCTTACATGGATCACCTAGACAGAATCTAGGGGCTAGCTTTCCATGTCCTTTTTTCTCCATGGATCACCTAATTCTAGGGGCGAGATGTCCATGGTTCCATTTGTTTGCCTTTCTTCTCATGGATCACCAAAGTGTGTAAACATGTTCTCTCTCTTATTCCTCTCATGAACTCATAGTTTTACTATTGATGATTCATGGATGATGTCAGTTTTGCTCTTTTATGTGATTATTGGTGTTTATGTGATGACATTTATCTTTTTGTCAATTAGTTGTTGAGACATTTGAGTATCGAGGTCTCTTCAGCTAGTTGATTTGTGGTCTCGTATTTTGTTTTGTCATGTGTTGTTTTGTGATTTGTCTTGTTCTTTTTGTCTTGTGTTCTTTTGCATATGTTTGAGTGAGTTAAGGTCCTAAGATTGGAGGCTTTGTTCCTCAAGATTAGTGATGTCTTATAATCCTTGTGGTATTGCTCCACATCTCTCATCTTCATCTCTCTTTCTTCTACTTTATCGACAATATTGGCGTAAGCCATACTCCTGCTAAAGTGGGGGCTAAATGTAGCATCATAAAATTGCAATCTTTGCAATTTTGACCGCATTTTAGCCCCTCACCCTGGCGATGAAAATCCATACCCAATTGGACCCCTTTTGGCATCATTCTTCCAAATCTCCTTCTATTTCATCCCTTGCATCACCTTAGGACCCTGTCCACACCCCAAAATAGGGTAGAACAGGGGCGTGGCACCCCTGTCCTCCCTCTTAGGGTGGCCCTAAGATGAGTCCATCTGACCCTTGGACCTAATTTGCTTCTCGAGGACTTAAATTCTCCTATGTCAGCCTTCAGTGAGATAAAAATTAATTCTCCTAGGCTAGAATAAATGGGGATTCAATCCTCTCATTTGTATAAGGTAGATAAGTGAAATTTAGGAGGAGGCCTTCATTATCATCATCAAGCATTCAAGTGTTCAAGCCTTAAAACATCTCCTTCTTCATGTGTCTTCTCCATGTGTCATCTTCATTCATCCATTAGAGAAACATTATAACATTCATTTGCAAGCATGTGTGTGTGTTAGGGTTTTGTCATGTTATATGCCATTTCATGCAACACTTGTGATTACATTTAAGAAGCAAATCAACCATCATCAATAAATTGCAGATCTACAAGGTATACATTTCTATTATTTACATTTAAGCATTTGCAATTATGTTATTTCAAGGTTGATTCTTCAACCGATGTTTGACTAAGGCAAACCCCTATCCACAACCCTTCTTCCCTTCTTTTCTATGTGTAGGTTGTAGGTGTGCAACTGTAATTGCAGATTTAGGCTTGATTTGCAGGGATGAAAAAACCCTTTTCGAGTCGCAGATTTTTTGGAGGACCAGGTGCAACTTCAAATCGGTCCTGATGACTTTTCTCCAAATTTGCAGGGCAAGTTTGTATTAGTCTAAATACCTTAGATCCAAAGTTATAATGCGATCCTGAATCGGTAGCTCCTTATGTCACCTATTTTATCTTCATTTTCTGCATAGTCAACAAGTTAACTCTTCTACTTACAAAAGAGGGTAAATTGCATTGCACCCTTGCAATATTCACTCTAGGGTTTGGATCTAGTTAATTCAACCCCTCTTTTGAATGTAAAGTATCTCCCAAGTGAAAATCATCCTAGTGATTAACTTTCTCTCTCCTAGGCAGGGAATCACTAAGGTTCAATTTTCCACTTTACAATATTATACACTCCTCTTCCTTCATCTCTCTCACTCTCTCCATATCCCTCTCTACCTCTCCATATATCACTTCCTATATCTTTATCTTACTATCTCTCTATCTCCCCCTCTCCATTTCTCACCAACTTTCTATCTTTATTTCTTCCTCTCCCCCTTTTTCCCTCCTTCTATCTCTCCCTCTTGCTCACCCCCTCTATATTTTACAAGTCATATTTAATCTCTAGATCCTTTCTGTCCTTATATCTATCTCTTTATATCCTTATATATTGCTTCTCTCCCTCTTTCTATCTTATCTCTCCCTATCTCCCCATCACTCCCTCTTTTTATATTTCTCTACTTCTACTCTCTAATTTATACACACACACTCCATTTTTCTCCCCCCCCTCTCTCTCTATCTTCCCCCCTCTCTATCTCTCTCCCTCTCTCTAAAGTCTAAACCTTTCTCTCTTTATTACTTGTCTTTGTCAGCTCCTTTCTCTCATTCTTACCCCCCCCCCGCTCTCTCATTCGCTCCATATCTCTTGCACAATATATCTTTTTCTATTTTTATCTCCATCTCTTTTTGGCTCATCTATCTATCTCTTTCTATACATATATCTTTATATCTCTCTCTATCCCTCTCTATCTATCTATATTTTCCTCTATCTATATCAATTCCCCCCCCCCCCCTCTCTCTCTCTCTCTCTGGGTCATCCCCCTCTTTATCTTACCCTCCTCTCTATTTTTCCCTATCTCTCCCTCCCCCATTCCCTCTCTATCCCCCTATTTATCTCTTTATCTCTACCTCTCTTTTTCTTCCTATCTATCTCTATATCTCTCTTTTTCTCTTTCAATATATATCTATGTCTTGTATTTCTCTCACCCTCTCTCCAACTATATATGTCCATTTATTTATCTCCCCCTCTTCCTTTATATCTCTCTCCATCTCTTCCTGTTTGTCTCTCCCTCTCCATCTCCTCTCTTTCTGTCTTTATCTCCCCCTCTTCCCTTGCTCTATCTTTTTTTCCCTCATCTTTTTCTCTATCTTCATCTCTCCCCCTAACCTCTAGGCATGCCTCTTTCTATCCATCCATCTCTCTCTCATTATCCCTCTTTTTAGACCTCTATATCCATATATCTTTTCCTCTTTATATTTATCTCTCCCTATCACTTCTTTCATCTATCCATCTATCTCTATCTCTCTGTACTACTATATCTCTCCCTCTTTCTATATATCACTTCCTATCTCTATCTTTATCTTTCTATATCTTCATCTCTCTCCAACTATTTATTTTTCTCTTCAATATCTATATATTCCTCTTCTATCACTCTCTGTCTCTCTCATATCTCTCTCCTTCTCTCCATCTCCTCTCCCCATTCTCCATCTCTATCTTCAACTCCAACTATATCTTCATCTTCTTCTCTATCTCTATATCTATCTCTTTACCAATCTCTCTCTCACTCTTACCCCTCTATATATCCCTCTTTCTAGCCCTATCTCAACCTCACTCTTGCGCTCACCCTATTGAAAAGATACCATTGCTAATAAAACTTGATTATTGTCTCAATTCAAAGGTTTCATTTCAGTTATGATTGAATCCTTGTAAGTGGATGCATAGTTGATTTTAAGCTATCACCTCTCAATTAAGTCCTTTGTTGTACAAACAACATCATGGCTAGAAATTGACCTCATGCACTACACAAATCTATCCAAAAAATAGACCAAAATTTCCCCACTTGACCTTCCACACCTCTTTGGCATACCCATTGCACACCAAAGTGCAATTGCTAATTTATATTATTTTATTAAAATAAGAGTTGTAGTTAACATTACATAAATATAATTATTCTAATATAGTTTTTAAATAACAATGATTCAAAATTATAATAATTAAAAATTCAAATATTTTTATTACAATACTATAATGGCAAGTACTCGCCACTACGTGGCACTTGTTTAGATATATATTTTTTGTTTCATAACACGTTCTTTGGGTGATGTCATTACATATACTTACTTATTGTATATATTTTTATATTTTCTTTTTGTTTCATAACTAATGTAGCCAATTAAAACATAACCAATATAACAAAGAATAATCATAAATAAACACAAGTCTAAATCAAATGTTCTTCATTATTCTTCTGCAACTCCAACCATTCTGCCATTACAATGAAAAAGTCCACATTTTAAACAATCACCAAAAATTTCCTTTTTTGGGTAGATTTTTACAAAATCCGAAAATTGCCATTTAAGGAAATTTTCAAATCTATCCCAAAAATCACGAAATCTTCTAGAAATCTAAAAAAAATTCCTACGACACAAAAAACCAACTTTCTAATCTCAAAAAGATTACGAGCTCAAAACTAACTAAAAAACCAACTTTCTAAAAAATTGAAAAAGAAAGTAAAAGCCAATTTTGAGGCCTTAGATGAAGGAATTCGGCCCTGAAAATTTGAATTTTTGGAGGCCCTACCGAACTATGTTCATTGGCAATCCAATCAACTCCTCAAGATTTACGTCCACGTAAAATTTCAGCCCAATCGGACAACCAAGTCAAAAGTTATGACCCCACGAAGTCCTTGCATCAATAACACATTCTTTTTGTTATGTAACACATTTTTTGGGTGATGTCATTATATATACTTATTTTATTTAACCTATATATTTTTTTATAATATTATATTATATACATTCTTTAAATATTGATACTCATAAGGGTGAAAATCATATGTAATAATTAGTATGAGTGACATTTTATATAAAAGTTGGCAATTAATTTACATATAACTAGATTCTATTTTTTCACATTTTTATAAATCAGTTCCATTCTTTATTTATCTATTTCTTATCCTAGGTCAAATCTAAAGGCATGAAACAACCCAGTTTAATTCAATGAGAATAGGAATAACCTTAGAACGTAAGAATCAAATTTGAAATCTAGGCCCAAGACGACTCTCTCCAAATAACTATAATGAATTAACAAAGCTAAAAAATATTTGAATTGCATTCTAGGGTGTTGTATAAAATAATAAATCTCAAATTATTGTTACCTAATGGTCATTGAACATGTCTAGAATCTAGTATTAAGAGAGCTCTATTATATATTACATCGTTGGAAGAGCATCGCTTTAGCATTGCATTTGTTTATAAACAAGGTGAATAAAGGTTGCAATGAAATTTTGTTCAATGTTTATGCAATGTGAAATTAATGTCTTAATAATGGACTCTCATTAAATATTATATGTGAAAGCTTAAATCAATAATATAAAATTCAACAAATCATAATAATGGAACACATAACATTAAATTTACAGGTCAAAACTCTTTTAAAAAAAGGATACCATGAGTGACCCAATAATATATTAGTTTTCAATAATAAATTATATATGCAACACTCTAACACCCTCCAATTTAGTAACATTTGAACAACATCTATGCACCTTTAAAATAACTCATGAAAATACTATCTCATGCCTCTAATTTTAAAGAAACGAGAGATGAATACAACAAATTATGTTCTAAAATAATATCATAAAATCATAATAAAATACACAAACTCTTATGTCAAAAATCAAGAGTACCTTCTAAGAATAGTAAATCTAATTCTCATTGAGTTATGAATAGAAAAAATAACTTTTATAGTAATAATAGTCAACATCTTTGACTTGTAACTCCTCCATAATTGCTCATATCCCAAGACGAGAATATAAATTTACCACCCAAATCATATGAGATTCACAAACAACATACAATATGTTCCACTACTTAATTATCATGCCCAAGTTAAGGAATATGCTAAAAATAGTGTTGTAATTATCATTGCCATCTTCACCTCATTTATGTATGTCATCATAACTATTATTCCAAGTAAATATGGAGCATATTAATAAAATAATTATATTTCTCAATAACATGGGTGTTCAAGTATCTATTTCAATTTTTTTGAAAATTTGCATAAAATAATAATATTAAGATTGCAATTAAATATCACACTATCCTAACATTCTTCCGCATGATATTTCGCATTATAATGACAGCCAAAGGGACAATAAAATTTATCAAGTGTAGGATCCAAAGCCCATAATCTTCCTCCACGAAGAGAACTTCTCGATGGTCACTAGCTTCATGAAGAAACTTATAGCATCATCTTGAATGTCAACCTTCTCCTATAAGATGTTACCTGTTAGGCCCAATATGGAAAGCTAATGTACTGAGAGGGGAGGGGTGAATCAGTACTTCAAAACCTTTTAACAACAATATCTTTACTGTTATGCATAAACCAAAAACTGATGCAACATAACATAAAGCTAAAACAAATAAATAACAATCATACATGATTCACTCCATAACTCATATATTTTGGTTATGCAGAAACTCTTGGTTAGAGAGAAAAACTGCGGTGGGGATGGCACCCACAACTTCACTACTGCAATAATAAAGGTTGCTCGGTTAGAGCTACATGTTCAGCTATTTCTGATAGCTTACCCTGTTAGGAGTATCAAGATCATTAGATCTACCTTGCTAAAGGATTTTACAACACTTATTCTAAATGTTGCACCTGGTTAAAGGCTTTACAATTTATAGACTTTGTTAGAGTCTTTTACCCTGTTAAAGGTTTCTCTTACAACTTCAAATATTACAATGAAATCTTTACAAATGTCTGCAACTTTACATCTGAAATGTTATAGCAAATTCTATGTGCTCAAAATGAGATTACCTTGCTTACAGCATACCTCGGTAACCCATAGAATAACTCGGTAAACCCTTCTATTTACTCTGTTCTTTGATTGTTCTCTGAAATCCTTCTCGGTGACCTCTATGTCTCTATAACAGTCATAATATTCAGTGCTTTCTTATGTATCACACATGTCTTGCTTCATACACCTCTATATCTCTCTCTGTTACACTTTTATCCTTAATCCATGCTGTATAAATAGATCTCTTATGTCGGTGATTTGATTCATTGCTTCGATCTTACAAACATGATTTATCGAATGAATAACCATACAAAATATTTCATTGGTTAGATGACCTCAAAATCATACACAATCCTTAAGTGCAATTTCCAATGTGATAACGGTTCTATGTTCCTCGATCTTGTAACACGTTTCCACATGTGTGTCTAGGTTCAATGAATCTGGTAACATGTTTCACTCGGTGTATCATTGTTTCTGCTTGGTAGTCATGGAATGTTACTCGGTAGACAACTCGGTGAGTACTGGGCTCTGTGAATACTTTCTTCTTTAACTGACTGTTCCGTGCATACCGACTGAATGTTTCAGTAGTAGTAACCAACTAGAGTATATAGAATGACTTTGGATATAAAACTAATGGCAACTTAATAAGTAGTAACAATCTCCCCTTTTGACATTAGTTGAGATGTTTGACAAAACTACTTTCAAAGTCATAGCTCAAAAATCTATATACTTGCAAAATTTGACTAAACAGACAGTATATACATTAGTCAATGAAATAGTATATTTAGATATACTCCCCTTATCAATATGCTATACAAAATTCTAATTTTGCATGCTCGGTGATCAATATTGTGTACTTGGTTCTGTTTGATGATCACTGCTTGGTGTACTGATCGGTTCACTGTTGTTCTGGTCAAAATTAACTATGCATATGCTCTATTCTGCTCGGTATACTCCCCCTGTATACTACATTCCCTTGTATACTTTCATACGATACTCCTTGATATGATACTCACTCCCCCTTTTTGACAAACATCAACTTAGTTACCATTCAGTAGTGGCAACTGGTCAAAAATGGATTTGTATTTTGTTCGGGCATCGGTGAGAGTGGTAGAGAGGGCATCCTTAACACTGTCCATGAGTGAATTCTGAGCTGTAATGTCAGCTAATAGTGAAATGAGTCCATCTAAGGTGCTTCCCTCTTGTTGAGTGGATAGGGATGTAGCTTTTTGAGTTGCTCTTAGACGGATGAAAGATGAGGAAGGAATAATGTTTGAAGTGTCATTATGTCCATCCTTATCTTGTGTTCTTCATTCCTTAGTTCCAATTATTGAGCCATGAGCTGTTGTAGCTTGGTATAAAAATTCTGAATGGAATGTGGCTCAGTGGTCAACTTATTAGAGAGATCGGTGATCTCTTTCTCAATTACCTCTGTTTTATTTTTGATGTCCTTAATGAATAGAGAGAATGTACAGATTTTTTGAAATAAATAAAGAATGTGCTTCAGTTGAGGGGACAACTCAGCAATAAATTTGACAAGTTTAACTTTGCCAATGGCAATAGCTTTCTGTACCTCTTCAATCATTTTAGCAGTGAGTTCCTTATCTTTTAACTTGCTCAAATATTTAGATGCATCTACTCCAGATGTCTCTATCTTGGTTAGGAGTTCATCCAGTTGAATGTGGATGGCAACATCTTTTGTCATGGTTGCTTCAAGTAGCATATCGATTAAGAGTGCTTTCACCTTCTGAAGTACTTTATTTTTCTTTTGAATAGCCATTTGCTTCTCCTATTTAGCTTTGGCTTTGCATAGTTCACTGAATTCAATGAGTGCTTTCCCTTTTAATTTGGATATATCAACATTGGGCAACACTATTGGTTTAGACAAATCTAATTTGAAACTATGCTTTTTCATTTTCTTTTCTTTACCTTTCACCGGTTGAACTAAAACAATGGCTTGTGAGGCTTATTGACCCTCGGTAGGTTGCTCGATAGAGGCAACACTTTGGTCAGTTTCTTTAGCCTTTGATGCAACCTTTGTTGTGTCCTTCGGTGCTTCAGTGCTTGGGGTCTCAGATGTAACATTTTCAATGCTAGAAGGAGCTTGTGAAGACTGTTCCCCGGTGGCCTGAGAAGTAGTTTCTCCTTCTGTAGATTTGTGACCTTCTGTCCCTTGTTTAGTATCATGAGGGGCCTCGGTTGAAATAGACTGAGTGATCGGAGGATAGGGCTGAACTTGCTCCAAAACTGATTCACTGGATACAAGTTGGGCATAAGCATTCCCTTCTATCATTTCTTATTCAGGTGCCTTTGTATCCATGATATCTTCATCTACTTGTATGGTGTCAGCAGGGTCTTGCTCGGTGACATCAACTATTTCAACTTTAGCTTGTTCACCAGTATTCTTGATGCGAAAGATTTCCTGCCATTTTTCCTTGGTCTCATTCTGTACATCCAAGTAAATGCCATTCATCAATTTTAACGCTCTTTGCTTGACTAGGAATTTTGTGTGGCAGTTTTTCATATGTTCGGTGATCTCATCTATTGACATGTCTGGGAAAAGATGTACCAGACTTCTTTCTCTCATCTATATTTCTAAGTCCATGGCATACTTCCACCTGTTTTCAATATGCAAATATAATTCATTTGGAAGAGATTTAGATAATTCCAATGGGGCCAATCGAAATTTCAATAGTGTGCAGATGATAGCTTCTTCTATTTGTCTCTTTTCATCATCAGATTTGGATTCATACTTAACATATCTGAATGCTCCAAATCCACCATATTGCTTCAGATTAGCACAATTTTTTTTAACACTATGTACATTTACCTTTTTGTTCTTGACAATCTGAAATTTGCTTGCATCTTCAGATTCAGTCTCACTAAACTCTTTGGTCAAAATGAGTCTCCGAGTAGATTTCTTGTAAGTTTTTGTTATCTTGGGTGCGACAACACTTTTTGTTTTCTTACTCGGTGAAGCTGCAGATGCTCTTGTGTTAGGTCGCTTTGCTGGAGGAGTAGGTGATACTTTTGATGTATCCTATTTCTTTCTTTCCAACACTTTCCCTTTAGGCAATTTGGTGCTTAGTGTTATAGCTGCCTCTTGGGCTTCAGATTCCTCTTCGGTGATTACTATAGTGCCCTTGATAGGTGTGGAGGAAG
This sequence comes from Cryptomeria japonica, assembly GCF_030272615.1. Lineage (NCBI taxonomy): Eukaryota > Viridiplantae > Streptophyta > Pinopsida > Cupressales > Cupressaceae > Cryptomeria > Cryptomeria japonica. The sequence goes on from NC_081415.1 coordinate 618,542,927, forward strand.
AACCTTCTCCAAATTTCTCCGTTAATGTCTTAATCATCTTTGTTGCCTTCCTTGTAGCCTTGGGTACTACAATGCTCATTTTTACTTTTTCCTTCACTTCTTCATATGTTCCATACCTCAGCTCGGTAGCATGCCTTGGTAATGTCAGAAAAGCATCTATCTGTTGTTGTGTGATGTCAAAATCAATCTCGTAACCCATAGGTGGTAAAGATTGGGTTCTCGGTTCCACAACATTAACATAGCAGTAATCGGTGTCCACTTCAAAACATATGTCATCCTTGTATTTCTCCACTAGCTTGGGTGGAATTCTATATTTGTTATGAATCTTGTCTTGAAACTTGCTGAAATAATCATCCATAATATCATTAAAATTATCACCTAGCTTCTTGATGAAGTCATTGATTTGATGGGTGATTGGTCGGTGCAGCTCCCAAACAACTTTACCGACTGATGGAAAGAATTTTTCAAAATAGAAAAACATGCATACCAGAAGTGATCCAAATTTTAGTGTATTAGCCGAATTGTTCTTCTTTGGCTTCCTTATGGTATTGAGATTCTCAAACAAGTTTTTCAACAATACCTCACATAAATCAATTTTCATGCCTTTCTTCACAATTTTATAAGTTAAGTCTACTGCTGCACAGGGTACACTATTTTCCCTTGCTGATTGGAAGAAACAATAACCTATTACTCTAATGGCAAACTTTAGCTCTGCATCTGTGACATTGTTCAGTTTCAGTCCCCTGCAATAAGATTCTACTCCAGTTAAACTGATCAATTCCTTCTATGATATCATTTTCTGAGCTCGGGCATGAACATAAATAGGGTAACCAGTGATCAAATGAATGATTTCCTTGGTTATCTTAAACAGTTGCTCTTCTAGCCACATGAAGTCATCATGATCTCTGCTCAAAACAAACTTGACCCATTGGGGTTTGAAGACACGGGGATAGGTTAGGGCTTCGGTCAATCCCTTGATTTTGATGTGTTCATATTTGCTATCCATTTTACCATCGGTACACAATTCATCATATGTGTCTTTGATTTCAACATGACCTAGTTCTTCAACTCGACATTTAGTAAAGAATCTCACATCCTAGACTAATAAAACTCTATCCAGAATGAGTGAAAATGTGGTTTTGTCATCCGGTTCAGATGCAATTTTGGGAGTTAAAGAGTATTTCAGTGAGGGCTTTTCAATGTTCTCAACAACAACAGGATTCTGGATCTTAGGTGCCATTATAGATTTCAGATAAATACTAACAAAAGATCCTTAGGGTTTGAAGACTTTCAAACGACAGATGCTTTCTACTTAGCAGATAATAACAACTTGATATGATCGGTAAACTATCTTGATAATGCGTTGTGATTGATGTAAATACCTTTGAATTTGCTTCGGAAGGTGGTTTGATTACCTTTGAATCGCTTTTCTCTGCTCTCTTGAAAAATGACCACGCAATAGCTTTAAGTATACATTACACCTTTTTCTAGCTTCATGTAGTTAGGTCAGAAAACATTAAATGCACTCGGTTCCCTTAAACCAATTTTTTCTTTTACCGAGTAGCCAGTCTTCCTGTATTTACCGACTTGACAAGCTTCCAAAAGACTTTGATAAAATTTCAAATTTTCTAATGCATCTTTAATTATGCAGATTTTGAATTAAGTACAAAATGAAATAGGAACTATTAAGATTTGACCTTTGAGATAATGCAGTCCCTTCATACCTTTACCGATTAATTTGGAATAGGTGCACCTAACTCGGTAGATAAGGTGCTTTCTTCATTTGACACAATTTCCTTCTTTTTCCAAATCATCTGTAATTTTCCTTTTATTTCTTCAATATCTCCTCTAGGTTGATCTCTGCAATCTCTAGCCAAGTGTCCAATTTTGTGACAATGAAAACATGCCATACCAGGATTTCTCCATGATCTTCGGTTGTTCATTCCAAACCTTATAAAGCAGTTGGCATTTATATGTCCATATCTTCCACAACATTCACACCATATCCTTGTATTGTAATCCCATGGTACTGTAGAATACTGTCGGTAAGGATCTATGTGAGTTCGGTAACCTCTAGCATTTGCTTGGTGTGCAGACCACATATAGTTCTTTTGCTTAAACCAACACTTCTCGGTACTATGTCCATATCTATTGCAGTTTTTACAAAACCCTTTGAATTTTGCCTTCTCATAATTGTTAACAGTCTTTGTTCTACATTGATTAGATGTGTGACCATATTTATTGCAATTGTAACAATAACCATTAGACTTAGTGACATTCGGTTGCTTACCTTTTCTAATTTGGCACAAGTTAGCAGTATGACCTTGATTTCCACAATAGTTGCAAATAGGCTTCTTTCCTTTGATATTCTTCTTATTTCCAGCTTGCTTTGATGATTCTCCTCTTTTGGTAGTATGAATTCCCTTCTCGATAGAGTCTTTTCCTTTGTAATCGAGTCCTGCATCTTTGTTGGGTCTTGTTGTATTCAGTTGTTCATCCAACATCTTTGATGTTTCATAACTCTTCTTCAGTGTTTCCTTGGATTTCTTTTCTGTTTCAAGTTCATTGGTCAACCTTGATACTTCAAGTTTCAATGCTTGATTCTCATCATCCTTCAGATTTGCTTCATGATGTGCATAACCTAATTGATCTAATATATTACTTTGAATTCTAGTCAACCTTGTGATTTCTTCACTCTTTTCAGATACTAATGCTTCAAGCTGTTGTTTTTCTCTTTCTAGATCTCTTACTTTCTCCTCGGTTGTCCTCAATGCATCAAGATTTTCAGTCATCTGTGTGCTGAAATGTTCATGTCCTCTTTTCATTGCTTTTAGCTGATCAGTCAGTGCTTTATTCTTTTCTTCCAGTTGTCCAATCATCTCTTTAGTCTCTTCAGATATACTGTTCTCAGATGATGTTTCAATTTGTTCCACTAGCTCTTGAGAGTCCTGTAAATCATTAGATAATCTTCTTCTCACTTTCAATGATTTTTGCATTTGTCTTTGCATGTTTGCAATCACTTGATTAGCATGATCCAACTCTTCTTGTAGATACACAATTCTCCAAGATTGTTTATAGCCTTCCATTGATTAGGTCTTTCTCTTTAGGCTGTTAAACCCTTTTCCAAGACTCAAGCTCTGATACCAATTGTTAGGCCCAATATGGAAAGCTAATGTACTGAGAGGGGAGGGGTGAATCAGTACTTCAAAACTTTTTAACAACAATATCTTTACTGTTATGCATACACCAAAAACTGCTGCAACATAACATAAAGCTAAAACAAATAAATAACAATCATACATGATTCACTCCATAACTCATATATTTTGGTTATGTAGAAACTCTTGGTTAGAGAGAAAAACTGCAGTGGGGATGGCACCCACAACTTCACTACTGCAATAATAAAGGTTGCTCGGTTAGAGCTACATGTTTAGCTATTTCTGATAGCTTACCCTGTTAGGAGTATCAAGATCGTTAGATCTACCTTGCTAAAGGATTTTACAACACTTATTCTAAATGATGCACCTGGTTAAAGGCTTTACAATTTATAGACTTTGTTAGAGTCTTTTACCTTGTTAAAGGTTTCTCTTACAACTTCAAATATTACAATGAAATATTTAAAAATGTCTACAACTTTACATCTGAAATGTTATAGCAGATTCTATGTGCTCAAAATGAGATTACCTTGCTTATAGCATACCTCGGTAACCCATAGAATAACTCGGTAAACCCTTCTATTTACTCTGTTCTTTGACTGTTCTCTAAAATGCTTCTCGGTGACCTCTTTGTCTCTGTAACAGTCATAACATTTAGTGCTTTCTTATGTATCACACATGTCTTGCTTCATACAACTCTATATCTCTCTCTGTCACACTTTTATCCTTAATCCATGCTGTATAAATAGATCTCTTATGTTGATGATCTGATTCATTGCTTCGATCTTACAAACATGATTTATCGAATGAATAACCATACAAAATATTTCATTGGTTAGATGACCTCAAAATCATACACAATCCTTAAGTGCAATTTCCAATGTGATAACGGTTCTATGTTCCTCGATCTTGTAACATGTTTCCACATGTGCGTCTAGGTTCAATGAATCTGGTAACACATTTCACTCGGTGTATATCAACTCGGTGTATCATTATTTCTGCTCGGCAGTCATGGAATGTTACTTGGTAGACAGCTCGGTGAATACTGGGCTCTGTGAATACTTTCTTCTTTAACCGACTGTTCTGTGCATACCGACTGAATGTTTCAGTAGTAGTAACTGTAAAGCGGAAAATCGCGATCGAACCCTAGTTGCTCTCCCCTCTTCCAACTCCAAGGAGAGAGAAGGGAGGTTCGCTAGGATTCTATGGTTTTCACTTAGGGGAGAGACTTTACATTCAAAAGAGGGGTTGAAACCCACAAGATCCAATCCCACGCAATGCAAGATTGGATGCTAAATGTGTTTCAAGGGTTAAGACAGCAAGGCTACCCTCTTTTGTAAAGAATGTGCATAGGAGAATTAAGCTAGGAATGCATAGAAAGTGACAAAGATTCGCTTATAAACTGAGATAGGAATACAGTATGAAGCTGCGGACCTGGAATTAGCAGTAAAATGTCGATACGGCGCTGTCCTGCAAATTTGAGCAAAAGTTGTCGGGACGATGGCGCCCGGCACCACGGTCCTCCGAAAAATCCGCGAAACGAAGGGGGATCTGTTCGTCTCTACGCAAGGATTCCAGATCTTCAATCTCAGCCGCGTACCTGCAACCTATACACAGAAAAGCGAAGACGATTGGGGGGTTAGGGATTAGGGGTTTGCCTTTAGGTCAAACCCCAGTTTTGGAATTAACCAAGAAATGAGCAAGAGCTGTAAATGTAAATGACTGTAAAACAAGTACTAATACCTTGTTCTAAGGATGTTTGTATCCTTATGTGCGAAGGTTTAGATGTTGTATGTTGTATGTTGTAGTAGTATGTTGTATGTGATCTCCTCTTCAATGGTTGAATCCTTGTCTTGAATGCAACACTTAGCCTTGAATGGAGACTTGAAATGATCAATTGCTTGAAGGAATGCTTGAATGCTTGAGTATAGTTTCCACGCTTGTACACATATGTCCCTCTTCTTCCTCTTTTTTTTAAATGGGAGAGGCAAATGTAGTTTATATACTTGTCAATTAGGGCTGATAGACTGATTTTCCCGACCTTAGGCCGACCAGGAAAGTTAATTTCCAAATTGCAAACAAAAAGACCCGCAATCTCCTTAGGAGACCGGGCCCAAAATAGGACCCAGGGACCAGGGCGCTGGGCGCCATGGTCCTGGGGACCAGGGCGCTGGGTGCCCTGGTCTTGAGGGACCAGGGCGCTGGGCGCTCTAGTCCCACCTCCCGGGACAGCAGGGTGCAAGGAGGTTCAGGCCAGGGTACTTGAAAAATGCAGTTTTCAGTGTCATAATCAGGTTTCGGGGTCTCCATTCAGGTTGCGTGTTGCGTCGCCATCGTGAAGACTGAAATGCAGTCGAAATTGCAAGTGTCGCAATTTTAGGACGCTACATTTAGCCCCCACTTTAGCGGGAGTATGTATGCTCATACTTCCGATAAAGTACAAGGAAACAATATTGAAAGACTTTCACCATGTCAAGGAGGCAAGACACACCAAGCCCCCAGTGGACTAAGGATCTTACGACTTTGATTGACAAAGTAAAAGGGAAGATCACGAGGGAGAACCATGACTGTCAGTAGTAAGGTTCCCTCACTATGAGTCATGCAAAAAAGATATCAAAAATTTTCAAGGCAAAGCTAAATTTGTCAAGAAATTTTCAAGTATCTTGAAAAGATATGAACGGGATGTATGCCCCCCTACGTTAAAGCGATCGCACACGCCTCAACGGGGGTGATTGTTTTAACGTAGTGATACACATAAGAAGGGAAAGGAGCACGTTATCACAAAGATTTAGCCCCCAAGTGTGAGATAAACCCAAGGATAATAGACACAAAACACAAAGCACGAGGTGACTTCGCTTTCCTCGGGGTCAGTATGCTGTATGATAATTCATGTATATATATCATATGTATGTATGCATAATTGTTCTTCATTCCCCAATCAAGGAAGGTCACCTAGAAGAAGGGAGCACGTGTCTTTTGAGTCAACATGAGAGAGATCGAGAGATCTCAATGCTTTGCATCGTCCTCAAGTAGACAACACTAAGGAAAACAAATAGAAGAATGAGAATAACACATAGAAGAAGTAACAAAAGAGAGGGGGAGAGAATCTGCTATGCTAATGTAACTAGTCTAGCACGTCATCTACCCCCCGATCTTGCTGATCAATGTTTCGGGAAGGCAGGGAACACGCTAGAGGAGGAACATTCAACACAGCAGATGGAGCTATCACAAGATCCAAACAAGGGCTATGTTCATGTTTCGAGCCACGTTGTTCTTGTCTAGGAGCTAGGATAAGTGCTTTAGAAAATTCAGTAGATAAATGGTTATCAATATCAACAAGTTCATATTCACTATCAGAATGAACAGGAGTAACATTTGCATCATGAATAACATTTTCATCTATATCATCATCAAGATTTATAAAGATAGGGTCTTTAACTCGCACAGGATCTAGACCATCATGCATCTTATGTTTAGGAGATTTAGGCTCAATGTCCGGCTGAGGAGAAAATGGAATAATGCTTGTTGAAGGTGTTTTTGGAGATTTCAAAGTTTGAGCTCTAAGACGACGCTTTCGTCGGCGTTCACGTGCAGAATGATTTCGTCTAGTCTTAGTAGGAAGTTGAGAAGATTGAGGAGGAGGAATGTTCTTATCCTTATCACTTGGGTGTTTAGGTTGTGGTCTGTTAGGTTGAATAATAGGAGAAGAAGAAGGTCTCTTCTCTCTATAAAAGGAAGGAGGAGGAACTGCTCCATATAAGGGAGGAATATTTGGTTTAGGAAGGAGACCAAGTCCATCATGATGAGGAGGGATAGGTCTACTTTTATGAAGTTTATTAGATATAGACATAGTCACATCCATAGGGATGGGTTGGGAATCTTCTTGAGGAGAGACATTAGTTTTATCTTTCAAAGGAAGAACTTCCTTCTCAAGAATGATAGGAATGTCAAGTTTAGGTGTTCTAGGTTCACTTAAAGATAGGATCATATCTGTTTTCCACTTTTGATAAGATTTGAAAAGATGATCACTTCACGGAGGAAGAGATTGGAATTGTTTAGGCCAAAAGTAATCAAGAGGAACACTAGAGGTTCTTTCAGCTGGTTTAAAGAGGCTATGATTGATAGTAACAACTTCACCATTATGGGGAAATTTCAAACACTTATGAATAGGAGAAGCAATAGCTTTCATGGAAGATAACCAAGGATAGCCAAGCTTCACACGAAATTGTTCGGAAGATGGAATAATAGCAAAGTTCACATCAAGGGATTTGTTATAGACCTCAATAGGCAATGTAATAGAACCAATTGCGGGAGAAGAAAATGCATCAAATAGTTTCACAATCACATCTGTTTTGTCATAAATCACTTGATTCAATTGCAAAGTAAAAAGAAATTCTTCAGTAATAACATTAACCATGCACGAAGGATCAATAAGCACTCCACGGCAAGGTGTATTCTTGACTTTTGCAACTATGTATAAAGGACCATCAGGTGCCCTAATGGTTTCACTGGAATCAAATGTGATGGAAGATTCTTTAGGGTTTTCTTGCTGCTCTACAAAGTTAATCACATTTGGAGTCATAGACACAAGACCATAAGATGAAAGAGAGGAATCATTAGTCTCAATCGCATTAGAGGTATGAGAAGGTAATGGATCAGTGAAAATCTGAAGATTTTGATTAGGAGGAGCTACAGATGTATTGCCTTTATCATTCACTCCAGAAACAGAAATAGTATTATTATCAATCAAATCTTGAATTTTACCCTTTAAAGAAAAACATTTTTCAGTATCATGCCCAGGCTGACGATGAAATTGACAAAAAGCTTTGTTATCAAAATAAGGTGAAGTAATCTTTGCGGGATCAATTTGCCTTATAGGAGGAAGAGTAAGCACATTTTGTTCCAATAACTTATTCATAATACTATGCAATGATTCATTCAAAGGAGTATACTTTCTTTCTTTCTTGAAAAATTTAGAAATAGGAGGCACACCTGATGCTGCATTCACATTGTTGTTGATGATGTTTTCATTGACTTTGATGGAATCTCTGTTTGGTTTAAACTTCCCAAATGGTTGTTGACTGCTATCACCCTTATCACTCGGAACCATAGGATGTGATTGTTCCATTTGACTCACAGTCAGTTGATAATTGTGAAGAGTGGCACACAACTGTTGGAAAGAAGTAAACTCAGAAAACAGAAGTTTGTCTCGAATATCTCTTTGTAAATTAGAAATAAAGATTCTTTGAATATCATTGTCAGGCACTGGAAAAGAAATTTGAGCATACAAATGCTTATATCTACCAATGAAATCAATCACTTTTTCTTTAACACCTTGCTTACAATGCATTAAATCAATCAAAGTAACTTTAGGACTTATATTGTTTTGAAATTGTTGAATGAAAGCATTTGCAAGTTGTTCGAAAGAAGTAATAGAATAGGAAGGCAACGAGCAATACCATTGTAGGGCTTTGTCTCTTAATGTTCTCGTGAATAGTTTTGCAAGCAACCTTTGGTCATAAGCAAAATTAGTACATATTGTTTGAAAAGTCTTAACATGTGTTAGAGGATCACCTTTACCATTATAAAGCTCCAAATGCGGGATTTCAACATGTTTAGGAGGGATAGCTCGAACAATGTCAAGAGAAAGTGGGCTCGCAACATCAAATGTGGGCACACTAAACTTAGATTGATTCATAGAGGCAATTTGTTGTTGTAAAGAAGAGACAGTTTGTGCAAGATTGTTAATGGTTGCTTCAGTCGAAGAGTTCATATTAGATGTGTTAGATTGAGATGGAGGTGTTATGTTATTGAAAGAAGGTAAAGAGTAAGGTGGTGGGACCCTATGATAATTAGTCATAGGAGATGATTGGACAGGAGGAACACTACAAGGAGGAATGGAATGGTTAAATGAATTGCCCCCTTGCGTCATGTTCATTTGCGGAGATGTAATAGGAACACTCATTGAAGGAATGAATGAAGAAGTCGGATTGAATGAAGGGATAGGGTTAATTGAAGAAGAGGGAGGATTGCCCCCATGACTAGTGATCACAGGGGGAATGTCTTGTGTAGAAGTAGCCATTATGTTTGATGTAAAGGTAGGTATGCTAGCAATAGAAGTCATCAAAGGAATAGAATGATTGACTTGTGTAGGAGGTTGTGTATAACCTAAAGTTTTAGCACAACTCTTCATAGGCATCACATTCAAATTCACAATGTGTGAAATACCACGCAAAATATCAATTCCATTCTTATCACTTTGAAGCATACGTTTTAGACCCTCAATTAAAGGAAGAGCTTGACTATCAGGGTATTCTTGAGACATCCATTGTCGAAAATCGTCAAATTGGTTATCCAATTTCGAAAGTTGTTCTTCAGAAACCTCATGGAGAGCTTCTTCATCATTAGGAGGATTAGAGGAATTACCCATGTCCTCGTTAAAAAGGCTATTCAAATTAGGTTCCATCTCCTCAGTAGTTAAACCTCGGAAAGACTTAATTCTACGGCTTCGTCTAACGGGAATAGTGTAAGTAGGGCTTATTGTTGTAAAACTCATGCACTAGAGAAGGAGAGAAAATTTTGATTTTAGAGGTAGCAATTTTCAGTAAAATCAGCCAATCTTCTGGATTTAAGCTGTTAAATGCAATCACAACAGTCTCCCGAAATTTCGGAAAAAATGTCCGGGACCGTGGCGCTTGGAGTGCAACACGGTCCTTGCAACTTTTTTCGAAATTTGCAGGGATGAAAGGTATGATGATTTTAAAGCCAATCTGAAAAAATTGAGTGGTTTTACGATCTGTAGATAGGCCAAATTAAAGTTGCAATCTCAAAATTGAACCCTACCCAGATTGTTGAAAAATGCAAAATTTGAATTTTGAAAAAGAGAGGGAAACTGAAATTTTGAATTTTATGATTTTAGAGGGAATGTCAAGAGTAATGCAAATTTTGAAATTTAAAAATTGACTCAATTTCACGCAAAATTCAATTTTGAAAGCGGAAATCAAAGTTGTTGTAATTAAACACTTAATTTCAAAAGTCACAAAATGCAAGAACTTGAACAAAGCACTGAAATTTTTAATGAATGTTAACACACTTTTCAGATTTAGGACAGTAAGAACATAATTTTGACACAAAATTTCAGTTTCAATGATTTTTGAATGTTTAAAAGTCTTAATCCAAGCAATTACAAGACCAACTTTGACTGTAATTTTGAAGGTGTTAAAATTGATAAAATCAGCCAAAATTCTGGATTTTAGCAGGAAAATACAGTAAGATCTTGCTCCCAAAATTTCGAAAAAAATGTCAGGGACGATGGCGCTCGGTGCCACGGTCCTCGCAACTTTTTTCCAAATTTTCAGGGATGAAAGATATTATGATTTTATTGCGGAATCCAAAGTTACAGCTGATTTGGAGATGTTTTGATCAGTGAAATTGTCGGACAAAGGTTGAATCAAGAGGGTTTCAAAAATTAGGGTTTTGACACTTAACTGCTTAATTTTCAAAATTAAAACATAGATATGAATTGATAATTTGTAATAGAAGGATAGATCTGAAACAAGCATTAACAATTAAATATTTCACAAGTTTAATTACTAAAAAGAAATTTTAGGGTTTTTATGCAATCACCTCTAAAATTTTGCAAAAGATCAAACATGGAAATGTAATCAATTTTTTCAAATCTAAGCATGAAAAATCAGAAAGGATGTTCACGTCGGGTTCACCAAAATGTAAAGCGGAAAATCGCGATCGAACCCTAGTTGCTCTCCCCTCTTCCAACTCCAAGGAGAGAGAAGTGAGGTTCGCTAGGATTCGATGGTTTTCACTTAGGGGAGAGACTTTACATTCAAAAGAGGGGTTGAAACCCACAAGATCCAATCCCATGCAATGCAAGATTGGATGCTAAATGTGTTTCAAGGGTTAAGACAACAAGGCTACCCTCTTTTGTAAAGAATGTGCATAGGAGAATTAAGCTAGGAATGCATAGAAAGTGACAAAGATTCGCTTATAAACTGAGATAGGAATACAGTATGAAGCTGCGGACCTGAAATTAGCAGTAAAATGTCGATACGGCGCTGTCCTACAAATTTGAGCAAAAGTTGTCAGGACGATGGCACCCAGCGCCACAGTCCTCCGAAAAATCCACGAAACGAAGGGGGATCTGTTCGTCTCTGCGCAAGGATTCCAGATCTTCAATCTCAGCCACGTACCTGCAACCTATACACAGAAAAGCGAAGACGATTGGGGGGTTAGGGATTAGGGGTTTGCCTTTAGGTCAAACCCCAGTTTTGGAATTAACCAAGAAATGAGCAAGAGCTGTAAATGTAAATGACTGTAAAACAAGTACTAATACCTTGTTCTAAGGATGTTTGTATCCTTATGTGCGAAGGTTTAGATGTTGTATGTTGTATGTTGTAGTAGTATGTTGTATGTGATCTCCTCTTCAATGGTTGAATCCTTGTCTTGAATGCAACACTTAGCCTTGAATGGAGACTTGAAATGATCAATTGCTTGAAGGAATGCTTGAATGCTTGAGTATAGTTTCCACGCTTGTACACATATGTCCCTCTTCTTCCTCTTTTTTTTAAATGGGAGAGGCAAATGTAGTTTATATACTTGTCAATTAGGGCTGATAGACTGATTTTCCCGACCTTAGGCCGACCAGGAAAGTTAATTTCCAAATTGCAAACAAAAAGACCCGCAATCTCCTTAGGAGACCGGGCCCAAAATAGGACCCAGGGACCAGGGCGCTGGGCGCTCTGGTCCCACCTCCCGGGACAACAGGGTGCAAGGAGGTTCAGGCCAGGGTACTTGAAAAATGCAGTTTTCAGTGTCATAATCAGGTTTCGGGGTCTCCATTCAGGTTGCGTGTTGCATCGCTATCGTGAAGACCGAAATGCAGTCGAAATTGCAAGTGTCGCAATTTTAGGACGCTACAGTAACCAACTAGAGTATATAGAATTGTAGGATTTTGCCAAGATCAAGGGCACAATGAAAAGCATAAAAGAGACAATAGAATGACAAGAACAAACTATATTCTCATCAATATACAAATGATCAACTGGATTAACCAATACAATGAATAGAGGCCTGCTTATATAGGCAAGGCCATATGGATGTATGAGCACACAAATATGACATGTGGCTTAATGAGGATCAAGGGTAGGTAAGAAATACTAAGGGTAGGTAGGAGAAATAATATAATATTCCACAAGAGGTGGATGACCCACCGAATGTGGAGTGTAATAGCAAAATAAGACCACAAAAGGTGGAATTTCTCCTACAAGCTCTATCCCTAAGTGCACACTTCCCTAAGTGTCTCAAGTCCAAACTACGAAGAGATGCATTATCCTAAGTTAACTTAAGTAAGTGTAATAATATCCAAAATGAATATTTATTTACACCAACACCCCCCCTTAAGTGCAACTTAGGGGAATGAAGACTCAAGTCAACAATGCAAGATGGGTCCCGGCTACTAAGCCATGATAGGTACCCATGTACAATATGAAAATGCAAGCAAAACTATGCAATGCAATCTCTCACAAACGGAGAAAGGGAGAAAACCCAGTGGGAAAAAACTCCCCCCCAAAAGAGAGATGAATGTACAAAAGGCTCTCAAAGAAGAAGGACAAAACCTCAAAGAGGAAAATGTCCCCCCCATAAGAGAGGAAGGAGAAGTCAGCTGACCCCCCCTAATGACACATCCCGCACCCCTAAGAGAACTCACAACTACTGGAACTTACTCTCGGTGAAAGGTTTGGTGAATATGTCAGCAACCTGCTCTGCTATAGGACAATACTGCAAATCAATGACCTGCTCCTGGATGAGCTCTCGGATATAGTGCATATGAATCTCGATGTGTTTGGTCCGCTGGTGCTGGACCGGGTTCTTCGAGATCGCAATAGCACTTTGATTGTCACAATGTAGAAATGTCAGCCGTGGAGTGGTGAAACCAAACTCGGTGAGAATCTGTTGGAGCCAAATGGTCTCAGTCGCTGCATTAACAATGCCTCGATACTCAGCCGCAGTCGAAGAGAGAGCAATATCATGTTGCTTCTTGCTCTGCCAACAAATGGGGCCTGAACCAAGGTGAAAACTATAACCAGAAGTAGACTTACGATCAACAAGATCACCAGCCCAATCGGAGTCTATGTAACCAACCTGGCGAAGTCTTGTGCCTGCTGTATAGTGAATCCCATAGTGATGTGTACCCTGGATGTAATGAAGGATGTGTTTGGCGGCTTTCCAATGAAGCTCATGTGGATCCTGCATGAAGCGGGAAACCATGCCAACTGCAAATGAAATATCAGGGCGTGTATGAGTCAAGTAGATGAGACTACCCACAAGCTGACGATACATAGTGGCATCAACTGGTGGAGAAGAACACTGAGCCTCAAGCTTGACTCCTGAAAGAAAGGGAGTCGGGGCAGGCTTACAATTAGCCATATGAAAGCGTGCAAGTAGATCAAGAGCATACTTGGGCTGTGATAGTGTAATCCCGGAAGGTGACTGTGAAATCTCTATCCCGAGAAAGTAGTGCAAAAGACCCAAGTCAGTCATAGCAAATCTGTCATGCAAAGCGGATTTGACCTTGCTAATAATGGATGAAGTACTCCCTGTAATGGTCAAGTCATCAACATAGAGCACAAGTATCAAGTGAGAGTCATCCTGTCGCAAAATGTAGACATTCGGATCAGAATGACACTTGGTGAACCTTGCGGAGAGAAGAAAGGAATCCATCTTGGCATACCAAGCCCTGGGGGCCTACTTAAGGCCATAGAGAGATTTCCTTAGTCTGCAAATCAAGGAAGTATCCTTGATGAAACCCTGTGGCTGCTCCATATAAATCTCCTCATCAAGATCACCATGAAGAAAAGCACTCTTCACATCCATCTAATGTACAACCCAACTATGAGCTGCAGCAATAACAAGTGTCAAACGAATGGAGTTCATCTTGGCTACGGGTGCAAAGGTCTCAGTATAGTCAACACTTGCAACCTGCAAGAAACCTTTTGCAACAAGTCGAGCCTTATACTTATCCACACTACCATCCGCTGCAAACTTGGTTCGATAGATCCACTTACATCGAACCATCTTTCTCCCCTTAGGGAGATGGACTAAATCCCATGTGTTGTTCCTCATCAAGGAACTATACTCTTCCTCCATAGCTTGGTCCCACTCAGGAACCCCTGATGCTTCCCTAAATGTCTGTGGATCGGAAGCGGTAGCAATGAATGCATGTGGAAGATCCTAATGTTGTGATCGAGTTCTCCGTGTATCTGAAGGATCCCCAACAAGAGAACCTGTGGACTCAAGTGTCTGTCGAGCCCAACGAGGTCTAGGTGGAGGTGGAGAACGAGGCTCCTCAACTGCAAGTGGACCCTGCGAAGGTGTAACCCTACGAGTCGGAGTTGAGGGAATCTCATCATCGGAATCACTAACATCACTATCCACAATGGAGGAAGGTGGAGGAGGTAGAGAGGCTAAGCTAGGAGAGCTTTCCTCAAAGTGAACACTCCTCTCGATGAATACCTCATGTGTCTCTGGATCCATCAATCTGTATGCCTTAACACCCTCAGGATATCCAACAAATATGCAAGGCTGACTCTGAGGTTCCAATGCCTTGCGTTTCTGTGGAGGTATGCGAGCCCATGCTGGACACCCAAAGACTCTGAAATGTCTCACAATTGGTTTCCTACCAGCCTGAAGTAATACCTTGCAAAGCTTTGTGAGGAATCCGATTCTGGATGTGTGTGGCACAACTGATAGCCTCTGCCCAAAAGGCGGGATCAAGAGAACGTGCATGAATCATACAGCTAGCCATTTCTTTGAGAGTTCTATTCTTGCGTTCTGCAACCCTGTTCTGCTGTGGAGTGTATGCAACAGAATGCTGAAGATCAATCCCCTCAAATGTACAAAAATCCTCAAGTCTCTTGTTCACATATTCCCTTCCATTATCTGTGCGAAGGATCTTGACCACTTTCCCTGATTGCTTCTCCACATGAGTCTTGAAGTCCTGAAATCTGTCAAATACTTCACTCTTATGATTGAGAAAGTAGATCCAAGTGAAGTGGGAGTAGTCATCAATGAAGGTAAGAACATAGCGGGCCTTACTGAATGAAGGTGCTGGAAATGGACCTGCTACATCACTGTGAACAAGTTGAAGAACTTCCAAAGCTCTCCAAGTTTTCCCTTTATCAAACTTCTCTTCGGGATGCTTGCCCATGGAACAACCTGAACATACACCTTCTGAAAAACTGATTCGAGGTAGACCTATGACCATGTCTTTAGTGCCGAGCTGCTGAAGATAGCGGTAGTTGAGGTGACCAAACCGCTCATGCCATAGCTTAGTTTCTGAATTTGAATGAGTAAGCAAGGCCCTAGAAGGTGAACTTGGCACAAAGTGGGAGAATGAATAAAGCCTTGAGTTGTCATTGACTTGTCCCACTGCTACCAAGGCATCATTATCAAGTTCGTTTACCACAACTGAATCTGGTGTAAACTCAACCTTTTTCCCATTCCCATAGTGAGTGATTTGGTAGATGGAGAGAAGGTTGGTAGACAAGTTAGGAACATAGAGAACATTCTCAAATGTTCCATCATCCATGTCAACTGAACCTTTCCCTTCAACCTCTCCTTGTGTGTCATCACCTATGTAAATATGAGGTACCTTACATGGCTCCAATGAAGAAAACTGCTCCTTTGTAGAACCCATGTGATATGAGGCACCCGAGTCAAGTATCCATTGTTGTGAAGAACCTGTTGTAGCCATAAATGCTTGCCCTTTTCCCTTAGACTGTAAGGAAGAGGAAGGAGTTGAATCCTTCTTTGTGTAGGCGGATGGCAAGTTGATGTTGTTTTTCTTGAGAAGATTGGTTAACTCATCAACTTGCTTTGCATGGCATCGATGCTCATCATGACCATACTTTTTGCAATATGCAGAAGTTGGTTTATCCTTCTTAGGTGGTGTCCCCTTCTTGGAAGAGGATGAAAAATCGCCTTGTGATGGAGAGGATGATTGTCCTTTTTCCTAGTGTGGCTTAGACTTGGATTGCTTCTTCTTCTTGTTGGAATCTTTTCCTTGACTTCCTTGATTTCCTTGATTTGCTACCAAAGCCTTGGACTTTGAAGACTTGAGAAACCCCATGTTCAACAACTTAGATTGTTCCAATATCAACATTTCTATGAAAGCATCAAATGAAGGCATAACATAAGAACGCCCCACTGTCAAACGATGAGTTTGGAAGCTAGATACAAATGCTGCATATTCTGGTGCAAGCTTGTCCAACAAGTTGAATATCAATTGAGCATCCTTTTTGTCAATTCCACAATCCTTAAGCTTTGCTCTTAGCTCATTTGCTTTGGTGACATAATCTTGGATTGTATCAAAACTCTTGGGATCTAAGTTGGTGAGCTCATTGTCAATCTGATAGCCTCTGATTTCATCAACTTGTCCATACAATTTTTGAAACATATCCCAAGCCTCTTTGATTGTTTTACACTTCTCAATGTGAAAAATGAGGTCATCTGATACATACTTGCGTAAGGTTCCAAGAGCCATGCAATTCTTTGTGAGCCATTCTAATTGAGCAATTGGATCAGCCTTAGGATCAGGTGGTGCTGTTATTGTTCCATCTATGTAGTGTGTGAGACCCTTTTCCATTAGTTTACTCCATACTTTAATTTTCCATGATGCATAATTATGTGGAGTTAATGGTGGAAACTTATTAGGAATCATTGCAACAAGAATGGAAAGAGCACAAAGAGAGGCACAATCACACAAGACACCCCCCCAAATTCACTCAATCAAAGAACCCCCCCCCCAAATGTGATGATTTGGCACTTTATAAGTAGTGCATATACAATGGGCCACTTGCAAAAGATGGCAAAGTGGACTTCTAATTTACAATGTTACAACTGCCTCAATAAGGCCAAAAGAGTCTCAAACTGATAATGCAAGAGATCTAACTAAGATCCAAGCAATTTACAAGTACCTTATAGGCCAAATAAGACCAATATCTGAAAGTACAATTTTCACTCAAAATCTCTGAAATCTGATCATAGATTCTAAAAGTAGACGAAAAAATAAGCACTTTAAAAAAAAATGACACCTGAAAAGGAGGTCGTATGAGCTCAAACGAGGCCTTTGAAGTTGCAGAATTGAGGATTGGATAGGTACAGCTGAGAGAATCCAAAAATTCCAAAAAAAATGTGCACCAAAATCAAAAAATAACCACACCACTGCGAAGATCACAAAATTTTAGCCCATTTCAAAAAAAATTGCACCAAAAAAGGAGCAAAAATGAGCAAGATATGGCCTTCCAAAGTTGGACTGCAAAACTGAAAAGCCCAATGGAGAGGGGTCAGAAATTTTTCAAAAAGTGCTGATGTGGCGCTGACGTCAGCAAGTCACTATGTTAAATTTGACGGTCGCATGATCGTCACAAAAACTTCGCCTCACTGCTGACTGGGCGTCCGTACTGTATGGACTGCTGACTGAGCAAGTGACTGTGCAGACCATATGGATGACGTGGCACTATACGAAAGACTGTGTGGCGTAGTGATTGTGCAGTACAGACTGTACGTATATGACGTGGCAGTGCAGATGATTATTTTCTCGCGGGCCAGTGGCCGCTTGCCACGTGGCGGACGTGGTTACCACCTGGGTTAGGTGGTCGCCGACGGAGGAGGTGGCTGGAGCGGAGGGACTGGCGGTGGCCGGGAGCAGGGAGGACGGGAGCTGCCGGAGCCGGTGGGCGGGGGAGGCGCTGGGAACCTGCAGGCGTCGATGGCGATCGAGCCGGTGGGTCTCGACGGCGGATCTCGGTGCGGGCGGCGGCGGGAGGACCTGCACGGGCGTCGACGGGTACACCTGCGACAGTGTCCGCCGGCGACGCGACAGAGTATGGCGTTGTGACCTGCGGGCAGAAAGGGTACGGGGGGTTTGCGGACCCCCAAAAAACTCTTTTTTTATAATTTTTTTTTTGAAATTTTTTGAAATTTTTTTTTTTGAAAAAAAAATTAAAAAATAAAAATAAAAAATTTCGAAATCCGTACGACATTAGCCAAAATGGGGAAAAAAATTTTCTCACCAAAATAGGTCGACTTTATAGTCGAAATTTATGGAAACAGCCTCCCGGATTCAACAGTGATGTCCAAATCATTGTATGACGCCCCCAAAAAATGAAGATCCCCAAATCCGAAAATAGAAGCCTTCCACGATGTCTCCAAAAACCGATCAATGAAGCCCCAATAGCTCTGATACCATGTAGGATTTTGCCAAGATCAAGGGCACAATGAAAAGCATAAAAGAGACAATAGAATGACAAGAACAAACTGTATTCTCATCAATATACAAATGATCAACTGGATTAACCAATACAATGAATAGAAGCCTGCTTATATAAGCAAGGCCATATGGATGTATGAGCACACAAATATGACATGTGGCTCAATGAGGATCAAGGGTAGGTAAGAAATACTAAGGGTAGGTAGGAGAAATAATATAATATTCCACAAGAGGTGGATGACCCACCGAATGTGGAGTGTAATAGCAAAATAAGACCACAAAAGGTGGAATTTCTCCTACAAGCTCTATCCCTAAGTGTCTCAAGTCCAAACTACGAAGAGATGCATTATCCTAAGTTAACTTAAGTAAGTGTAATAATATCCAAAATGAATATTTATTTACACCAACAAGAATGACTTTGGATATAAAACTAATGGCAACTTAATAAGTAGTAACATTACCATTCTTCCCCATCTCACATGCATAGTGATATTAAAAATAAAAATGTTTCTAGTAAAAGCATAGTACATGGGAATTTCACTCTAACTAGCATAGTTGGTTCTAACCACCTTGTAATAAAAACCAATCTTTGCACAAAGTCTATGTAGCATCTTTACAATCATATGTAGTAGCCATATACTTAACTTTGTTGCTAGAATAATTATTCATGGACCACCTTGTACTCATCTAGCTTATTGCATTGCCAAAAAAAGAAAACACATAGCCACTAGTGGACCTTCAACTATCTATACAACCTACTCAATCTACATCAATAAAATCCTATATATCCAATGTCTTATCCATACCATCAATATTATGATAACATAAATGATAATTAAAATTTCTATACAAAATATATAAAACTATCTTAACTTGAGTTGATTGCTCCTTACCAAGGCTAGACATAAACATACTCATTTAATTCTCAATACCTGGGCATATTTGGTCTAGTGTAAATCATTGCATACCTCAAGCTACCAACAACACTACTATAGGACGTACTATAAATAAACTCAAAAATTATCATTTGATTTGGGATGCATATCTAAATAAATCTTAATGCCAATATGAAATGAAATACTGACTTGTTTTGCATACTATATACCACTACAAAATAGTATCAATATATATACCACTACAAAATAGTATCTATATACTTACTTTGGCTTAACCAAATATTTCTATGTACCTTATCTTGTGAGATCCATGACAAGTCTTCTATTAATCTTCCTTTCCACTCAACCAATTATTCTTCATACTACTTGTTTCTAGTGATGCACCCAATTCTACTATCCAAAATATGCTTTATTTGATCCTATGGTTGTTGCAGTAGCTATTCTTCTAAGGAAACTTTTTTGATGTCATTGTTTGATTTCCCTTCATGGTATTAATGAAAATTTGTGATGTTGAATATAAGTAACATACCAAGTTCTATTGGTAACTCAACCTCATAGGTGTTCCTTGAATCAAACTTCTTGACAATCTTACATGGACAAAGCTTCCTCATCTTTAACTTGTTATATGTGCCTATTGGAGATCTTTCTTCTCTAAGATATATTAAAACTTCATCCCTAACTAAAAATTCCTTACGCCTTCATTTTTTATCTACCTATCCTTTGTACTTGTTTTTCATTATCTTCAAGTGATCCCTAACTTGATTTTGCACAGTCTCCATTGCACCCTTTAAATTATTTTACTTTTTCACTCTTTTTGTTTACTTTAATGTCCCTAAGTTTTTCCACTACTTGAGGATTCATTTTATAGAGTTAAAAACCTTTGTGAAGTACTAGAAGGAGGCAATAGATCCGCTCTTTCATTTCCCATGACTTGACCTTTGAAATTCCTTCAAAACGAATGAAATGAAAACATAGTTTTTCTTCCAAAATGTGTTGTCAATGTTGTTGAACCATATACAATGCCTTAATGCTATAATTTCCTTTGTAAAATGAATATAATAATAAACCAAGTCATGCTTCTTTGGTAATTGAAGAGTTATTAATTATTTTTTCCAAAATCACTAGTTTTCCCCTCAATTTTAGCACCTAAATTGGAAAAATAAGACAAAAATGAAATGCCAAAGGTTACTTTCTTTATGAAAGCTTATAACACTCTACAAGATTCTCTTGAAGCCCAACCTACACCAAAAAATTTAAAAAATGAACATAATTTATTTTTTGGTGACGTAGGATGGTTTATGAGCTTAGATGCTCCTGCATTAGACACACAAGTTAAGAAGTTTGTGAGTATGTGCTCACAAAAAGGAGTTGGATAGTAGAACTATCATTTCAAGTTGTGAACAACCTATAGCAAACTCCATTGCATTAGGCTCATAAAATCCTTCTTCCTTCGCCTCTTCCAACACCTAGCCCAAACATTTGTCACTCTTCTCCAATATATCTACTCTGTAATCCTCTTTTTTTTCATGGGATTTAATCCACCACAATCAAGCCACCTCCACAGATATCTTTATATAACATACACACTATTCCCCACCCCTGCATATAAATCCACACTAGCAATTACATGGTAATGAAAATTTTCTATCTTCTCCTCTACATTTAATTCTTCTACCTTCACCACTACTTTCACACCCATCTATTCTTTCACTTTCAACATTTCATCAAAATACAAATCAACATTACTTCTTTATCTTCATCATAAAAATGGAAAATATTAATAATGACCTCTATTTTTCTCTAGCTATTATGTTGCATGGCTTTTCTCTTTTTACTCTCAACTACAACATTTTTATCTTCTAATGCTCTCATAGCCTCTGAAGGACACACATCCGCTACTACATCAAAATTATCCTTCTTATTTGCATACATCTTATCATCCTCTACTGCAACTTATTTTTTCACCTCTTCAATGCCTTCCAAAAGACATGCTTCAACTGCATTGTCATTCTTATCTTCTTATTTCTTCTCCTTTCCTTTTGTTTACTTATAACACTCCACAAGATTCTCTTGAAGCCCAACCTACACTAAAAAAATGAAAAACTTCAACATAATTTTTTTTTTGGTGATGCGGGATTGCTTGTGAGCTTGGATGCTCTTACATCATCTAGTAGGAACACACCTATATAAAGAAAGGATGAAAGAATAGTTAGTTCAAGGTTTTCCCGAAGGTTAAACATGATTAGTGAAAAAGCTACACAATCATTAAATTCATTTAGAGTTACTTGCTAGAAGTATAATTTTAGTTTGTGCAAAAATAACTTGTGTTATTTTTAGCCATCGCCATTTTCAAAGAGAAGAGCATATTTTTGGATTTTCTATTTCTAGCAAGATCTCTTTATACCCCATACTATTTTTCATGGTCTCTATTAATCTTTAGCTCAATATCTCTTTGGTGCGATTTTTTTTTTCTCAAAAGGATTTTTCACATGAATTTGGTGTTATATAATTTTTATATTTAATTAATGCTTCTCCACGTTATATTTGATGGGTTGATTACATGTACTAATTGATAATAAGTTTTGAGTGTAACCTCTTAATAAGATCACAACATTTGTTTACCTTATTCTTAAGAGTTTTAAATACATTTAAATGGTATATTTTGAATGAAAAAGGGAGAACTAATAAATTATATCAGCATGTTTTCTCAAAGTTAATACCAAAATAGACATGAATCAAATTCTAAGAATGCCTTGGACAATATCCAAAACACTAGTCAAGATGTGTTTGTGAGTATGTGTCTATCCAACATTATTTGGGTGAATACCATAATAGACATGAGCCAAATTCTAAGCATATAACCTTGGACAATGTCTAAAAGAGTAGTCAAATATGTTTTTGTGAGAATGTAGTCATCAAACAACATGAGTCAAATTCTAAGCATGCCTTGGACAATGTCCAAAAGAGTAGTCAAAGATGTGTTTGTGAGTATGTGGCCATCAAACAACATTAGTCAAATTCTAAGCATGCCTTGGACAATGTCCAAAATAGTAGTCAAAGATGTGTTTTTGAGTATGTGGCCGTCAAACAACATGTGTCAAAATCTAAGCATGCCTTGGGCAATCTCCAAAAGAGAAGTCAAACAAGTGTTTGAGACTATGTGGCCATCAAACAACATGAGTCAAATTCTAAGCATGCCTTTGGCAATGTCCAAAAGAGTAGTCATAGATGTGTTTGTGAGTATGTGGCCATCAAACATCATCCATGTATTTAATGTTATTTAATTTTTTTTTAATTAACATTCTCTAAGCATCATTATCAATATTTTATATTTAATATTTTTTAAATGAACATAAATAAGAGTATATGAATGCTTTTAAATCTAAATGCATATGTTTTTCAAATCAACATTTAAAGTCAACTCAATAATCCATCATCAAAATGAAAAAAAAAATGACTTACATTATTTTTTTATAACAATAATCTAAAATCTCCATATTATAAATTATTTAAAATAAAGTTAATTATTTATAATTTTTTGATTCATACAATATGCACTTAAAACAATAGAATTATTATAATATATAATTTACAAATAATATTCTCTATGCATCAATATAAATATTTCATATTTTTTAAAGTAGACTTAAATAGTGAGTATATGAATGGTTTTAAATTTAAATGTACAAATCAATGAATGAGTCATCATCAAAAATGAAAAAAAACATGATTTATATTATAATCTAAATGATTCTATATCATGATGTCGGAATCTTGCATTGGAACAAGTCTTGATTTTTAATAAACTGTTTAAGAATCATTCCACTTCACCAACAAATCAAAGTTCCATTGACTGCTCACAATTTAACCTACCTACTATAATCAGCAGAAACCTTTATATTTTTTTCCCTTAAATATAAATTTAAAGCTAAATTAAATTAATTCCTTAACATGCACTTCGCGTGATTAGGACATTCTTATCGTCACTGCAAGGTTCTCTGGTTACCTTGACGACTGAGAGAAGACTAGTTATTAGGTATGTAATTCCTATCGATGTAACAGACATTTCGAAGCCAAAAATTCAGGTGCATTTATATCACGGCTACAGAAAAGGACTAAACAGGACAAGGTAATTAAATGCACTGCAAACTTGCTGTAGGCTCTTAATTTCTAAAAAGTTCAGATTCAAAGCTTTGTTGAGATTTTAAGGTTAGATAAGACTCCCCTGTAAGTCGTTTTCCCCTGATTTCTGTTGCCATAATCTTCAGAGTTCAGACCAATATTTCATGCCATTCCAATTTCTCTGTTTATGTAGTGTTTTAAAATATGATGGGTATTGATGGATATGCTGGAAATGAGCATGGATGGTACTGGACTCCCTGGTCTAGGATGGCTTCTGCTTCTTCCTGGCCTATAGTTTTTACTTTGTATTTGAGTAAAATTTTCACATGTTTCTTTGTTTGATTGGTTGGGGATTTGCAAGCTCGGCCTTCATATGATCTTTCTAAAAATTTCTTCCAGTGAACTTCTGAAAAAAATCCTTGCCCCAAATCAAATAAGCTTAATATGTGTGCATGAGATTGATTCCATAGTAAAAAATCTTCTATCTGATTGAAAAAATGAATGGGTAGCTCATATGTCGTCCTGGATTAGCAGCAAAATTTGTACTCTTTTTAAAAATCTTCTATCAGTGATTTGGTTTGCATCAAACACCACCATAGAAGTTTGTAGTCTAATCTAATTTCTGAAATTTTAGAGCATATCAGATTTTATTCAGTATCTTATAAGTTAGGCTTATATTTAATTGGAACAAGAATCATATATATCTGCAAGAAACCAGAGAGTCGCTTCTTAAGTTTGACTCGTTAGGATCTAGTGTCAAGTGATTGCTCCTGACAATGTTGGCTGAGCAAAACTGATGCCAGAAAGGGTAGATCAGTTATTGCTTTGTAAATTTGCTGTATTGTAATTCTGCAACTGATAGCAGAGGTTTGGGTATTGTGAGGGTCTTCAGATTTTGAGCTTGTGGGTCTCAAGGCTAACACACTGACTCAGATATTTTAGGATACAAAGGTTGAAAGCTTGGCCCAGGAACGGTTTTCTTTGTATGCACTTGTAGTTGTTGTTGAAGGGCATGTTATATTGATGATCTGGGGATTACACATATACAACAAAGGAATCATCTCATCCATGCAAGCAATAAAATGTTAATAGTTTCAGCTATTGTGTTCCTCATGAAGGTTTGCATGGTTAGGTTTGAATTAATTTTTGTCGCATGTAATCTGCCGTGGCCAGGGTTGTTTCATTTGGATATGTTTTTCTTATAAAAATAGAAAAGAACAGGGCCCAAGGGCTGTGCTGGACTCTTCTTACCCTATTCTTCGGTTTTCCTAGTTCTACACTGAATCTGAGATGTGGCAGTGACAATGATATTAAATAATAATCAAAATCTTCATTTTGTTAGTTTTTGAGATTTATGTTTTGGGCTGACCCTTTTATGGTGTTTCTCAGATGACAAGTATCTACTCGGAATCTGTGCATGAGCAGAGTGAAGGAAGTGATGTGATAATTGAAACAGCTTCATTCCTGGGCACTATGAATTGTGGCACAGGTTGTGGTTTTGCAGATATAAGTAACCGTGCTGCAGATGAGAAGACGAGGAAAGATTCAATTAGAAAGCTTGCAACAGCTGTGATATTCTGTGTGATCTTTATGACTGTGGAAATGGTGGGAGGAATCAAAGCAAACAGCCTGGCAGTTATGACTGATGCTGCTCATTTACTAACAGATGTTGCAGGGTTTGCAATATCTCTGTTTTCAATATGGGCATCGAGCTGGGAAGCAACACCTCGCCAGTCATATGGCTTTCATCGAATTGAGATTTTAGGGGCACTTGTGTCAATTCAACTCATTTGGCTTCTCACAGGGGTTCTTATCTGGAGTGCTATTGACAGGTTGCGTCACGATACAGTTTCTGTTAATGGTGCCCTTATGTTTATTATTGCTACAATTGGACTTGTTGTAAATATTATCATGATTTTCTTGCTTGGTCATGGCCATGATCATGATCATGGTGATGGTCACAGTCACAGTCACAGTAAAGGGCACTCCCATGATCATGGGCATGATCATGTTGAGAAGGTTAAGCACAGCCATCAACATGGCCATAGTCATAAAGTTAAGCATGCTCATGAACATGCCCATAAGCACAAAGATGTCCAAAGAGGTGGTGTTCATGAACATGGTCATCATGACAAAACAGGACTGTCCAAACCTTTGCTTCTTGATGTAGAAAGGGACGAGCATTCAGTTCATGATGTTCATGATCATGATGTTCATGATCATAATGTTCATGATCATGATGTCCATTCATCTGCTACAGATGAAAGACAGCCAGAGGGAAACAAGGTTCATAAAGGGTTCAATATAAACGTTCAGGGTGCCTATATTCATGTGTTGGGGGATTTGATTCAAAGCATCGGTGTCATGATTGGAGGAGCAATCATTTGGATATATCCTAAATTGCACATTATTGATTTAATATGTACTCTATTTTTCTCATTAGTTGTACTGGGAACCACTATAAAGATGTTGAGAAGTGCATTGGAGGTTTTGATGGAGAGTACACCTCGTGAGATAGATGCTACAGAACTTGAAGAAGGGTTGTGTTCAATTCCTGGTGTTTTAACAGTGCATGAACTACATATTTGGGCTATTACAGTTGGAAAAGTCTTACTTGCATGCCATGTGAGGATTCAATCAGATGCAAATGCTGAAATGGTTCTCCATAGGGTAAAGACCTATATTGAGAGCGAGCACAACATTAGTCACATCACTGTGCAAATTGAGCGTGAGACGTGATAGACATTTATCTGCAATATGTATGAGTATCATCTTTCATCTGTAGTGGTTCCATATTTAATTGTGGTTCCTGTTTACACACTTTGGTTTTCCTTCTAATTAGAACTTTGATTTGAAATTAACAGAATGAGAAAAATGCCATGCTACTGGGGAAATTTCAATAACTATTTGTATGATCATTTCATTGGATATTTAGGGTTTTTAATTCATGATGTTCTCAAACTTGAAGCTTTATTTTATTAAAGCAGATATGTAGGCCATGCTTTGTTGGAGATTGACACAGAACAAGTAGGAAGTAGATCCAATGTAAAAACTCACTAAAAAGTACTGCTTCATTGTGAACTTCATTTTTGTAATGAGCATGTTAACACCATAGCTCCATGCTCCAATTTTGAAGTTCATTTACATAAAGAACATATTTCTATATTCCTTTATTTGATTAAAATAGAACAAAAGTAAAAGCAGATTCCATATACTGTAATACAATTGAAGTGTATAGCTTGTTATCCATTCCCTTTATCCAAGGATTTTTTAACGTGAAGCTGACTGGAATGGCATGTTGTATTGCAAGATTTGGAGTTTAGTTTCTAAAGTAATCCATGCATTTGCTACTAAGGCTGATCAGTTAATATGTAACAACTATTTGCAAGCAAATAATTATAAATGATCTTACACAGATCAGAATCTTTAATTTGAATCTCTGTGATCTTTCAAGTTCATTTAGGATATCTTCTAATCTTCTCAGAAAAGAAGTTTGAACCAAAGAGACATTGAATGCAAGTGACTATTCTGTTTCTCTATTAAGAACATTAGGTCTTTGCACTCCATGATTTTAAGTAAAATGCTTTTGGAAAAAGCTGTGCAAAAGATTTATTCTGTGGTGGTTTTCTGGATAGTAGAAATTGAATGCCTGTTTCTCTGTTAAGATCATAATTTTTTTGCAGTCTATAATACTAGATAAAAAGATTTTGGGAAAAACTGTGTAGAACATTTTGCATCTCAAGTACTAAAAAGTAATAAGCTGTTTTTGTGGGGGGCTTAGTCATTGAGTGCTGATATTCTTTACAATTTATTGTTTTCTTTTCTGTAAGTGGTCAATATAAAAAATGTGTGATACTTCATGAAGCAAAGTTCAATGATTGCTGGGGTGTTCAAGATCAGGATGATTAAGGGCTATATAGACTCTCCGGTCAATTGGCACTGTTAAAAGTTCAAGAATGATTTGTAACCTATCATGACTGCAGTGAATCAAAGTGAGGAAAGTTTGTCCACATGACAAAATTTATTCTTACTAGGATAAAAGAAAGTACAAAATAGGTATTTTGTGATGATAAGCAGTCCAGGATTACAGGTAGGTTGAGTGTGCATCTGAAATGCTTTTTTTATCTTTCAGAAAATATGTAAAAGAAATTTTCTCGATGCCATCTCATTGCTTATGACTGCTGCAAGAAGAATCCAGATTTTTTTTTCAACATTGACATTTCTTTAGAAGCCCAAATGTAAATTGATCTTCGGATCAGATCTTGCCAATATTTTCTTTTTAAAAAGAAACCTTAAAAACCAAGGTAGTAAGGTATATGCCTAGATTTGCATGTACCTAAGATGAGAATTTCATCATCATATTTCAACCCTTTAGCAACACATATGGCTGATCTGACATGGTTGCTTCTCATGCATTCTCACCTACAAGGACATCTCATATCATTATGGAACCATCCTGGTTGGACACATGTTGAGTAAGCTACGTGCTACAATGTTGTATGATTTGATTACTAGATTTGTGAATTCCAAGAAATTGGGAATAAAAGGCCAATTGGGGTTTGGAAAGAATAATCAAACAATTGATCACATATTGGTGCTTAGAGTTAAACAAAGAAGCAAGACTATAGACGTAAAGTTTACTGTTGTTTTGTTGATTTCCAAAGGTGTTTGATATCGTTCGTGGATAACTCCTTATCCAATAATTTTGAGTTTAATAGATTTCAAAACATTTGGTTGTTCTTGCTGTGACATTATATAGGTAGGTGATTGGCCAAGTTCAAACTCTACTAGGTTTGCATAGGATATTAATAGTACCATTGGTATTAAATAAGTCTGTCCACTTTCTCCTGCTTTGCTTTGTCTCTACATAGATGAATTGTCTTTTAAGCTTGAGTTGATAAAGTTTTTATTTCCATATTATCTAAAACTTGAGTTCATAAAGTTCTTATTTTCATATTATCTAAAACTTGAGTTCATAAAGTTCTTATTTTCATATTATCTAAAACTTGAGTTCATATAGTTCTTATTTTCATACTATCTAAAAATTTGCAGTTAAAGAAGTAAGTTCAACATTTAATTATTCTGGCTAAATTTGTCATTCATTTTCTTTGGATTTTAGCTATTGTTCATGTAGTGATGTTGCTTCATGGATTAAGATGCATGGTAGCTACAAATCTGGGTACAATAGATATCCATTCAAGGCTCTTCAATCACCAGTGAAGACATTTGAATAAAAGATCAAGAACGTGTGGTATGCCCAACATAGGGGTTTCATAAAAGGATTAAAATTTGATATTAGTTGTATTCCTCATACCTTCTCTATCAATGCACACCATATGTTGAAAATAGATATTGATAGATGCTTTGGATGAGATCTACAAAGCCTATATAAAGACAACTTAGCTAGTAGAACTATTATTACCATAAATACAATCTAATTGAAGCAGTATATCCAAATAGAAAATGAACGCATTACTCCTACCAAAGACACTTATCTTTTGGTTTGAGGGTTTTCTTTGAGCCAATTTTGAGTATGCTCTCATAAAATTTGTATGGAGTTAGAGCACTTTAACTTGAGAGATCAATGCATGTGGACTTTGTAATTGTAGTGTCGTAAATTGTACTCCTTTAATTATAAGTCCAATTTCATTCTCTCCTATCACTTACTTTAGTTTTCCATTCCCCTAAGCATATATGACCATTTCTATCCTTGAATTTAACTGTCAACTGCAGGGAATGCGGCCTATCATATTTTTAAAACTCTAACACACTTTATTCCCCACTTAAATGTTGTTATTCCATAAGACATTTCCAGATCCAATATTAGGGTTGTAACATCTCGCTTCCTACAGAAGTGAAGCCTATTTTGTTGAGTCATTGTTCAAAAAACAATGGCTGATGTTTTTTTGCCAAATTTTTGAGAGATTAATTTGTTGGAATCTGGTCTTGAAATGTGGACATGACCATTGTAAGTCAGTCTTTTATCAAATTAAAGCTTGTAACTCATATATAAGTAAGTTACCTTCCTCATTTGTGATATCTATCTATTATCTAGCACATATGATATCCTTATGTCGTGAAATTATTGCTAAAAGTGATTCTCAAAGACTCCAAATCTAAGGAATAATCAACAACATCAAATCTTCATCAACATTTGTTCATCATGATGGAAGCTTCAAGGAATATTGGTGGATGATAGGGAATCACTAACTGATCATTGGCTTGTACCTTTCTCTTATTGTTGGTATGATTTCTTATTGTCCTTGCATTTCTACATCATAGCTTTAGATTTAAGTTCTATAATTGATCTATGTTTATTTAAGTGATTCATGTACTCTTGAGTTGATATACACATCACCTTTGATTGTCTCATTTAGGGTTTTAATTTAACACACTTGAGTAGGGCTCTTGCTATGCTTATGCACTTATTTTATTGTCACAATCTTAGGCACACTTAAGGTTCAAATCACACACATTTGTTTTGGATCCAACTTGGCTATCTATGGAGGTGGAAATGACCAAAGCGGGGGCTTGACCAAAGCAAGCCCCTATATAACCACAACACCATTTTCCTCCTCTTTTATGTGTTTCTAGATTCAGATATAGGTCTAGACCCAGATTGCAGGTATAGGAGCATAGTGTAGACAAAGAGATTCCAACAAATTTCATCATAAAAGTCTTGGCCAAAGGCTCCTAACGCTAGTTACCTCCTTGTTTGGTCTGTAACTTTGAGGGAAGGTAGTTTAGGAGCTTCTACGACCAAATATGACAATCACTTTCATGAAGACATTAGTTAGGACTATGGTTTATAGCCACAATGACCAGACATTTTGAGCTCTTCTTGCTGTCATAGGTGCATTTATGTATTGTTGTTCTAGTTATGTACTTTTCTGTAGCTTTTTGTTTTCTTATCAATCTATTTCATTAGTTTGAATGTTCATTTGTGCATACTTTAGGCCTCAATTAGTTTACACCTACATCAATCAAACAATCTTTCATGCAACAAAGAAATAGAGCCCAGGTTGCTTGACTCTCTTTGAGTAAGAGTTAGTCAAGCATATCACCTTTGTTGCTTGTATTCCAATGTTTAATGAAAGAGGGTTTGGTCCTAGTTGAATTGATAGATAGAATAGGATGTACTTTAGTTGACAATGGATCAAGTCTTAATTTCTTTAGCATAAACTTGTTGCATCAAATCAAAGTGGATGCCTCTCTTATTCAACCTAATTCTCTCTCTATTTATGGTTTTGATAATGTTGGTAGACAACCATTAAGTACAATTACAATTCCTATAAGGTAGGTCCTATTATTTTACCCACACCTATCCATGTCATGCCCAATACTCTCACATATAACCTTCTTCTAGGCAGACCATGCATTCATGCTATGCAAGCCGTCCCTTCTACTCTTTGAGTTACAACCTTAAATTTATTTACAACAACATGATGTATACCTTTTAAGGTGATAAGAACTTACAAAGTTTTTTTACAAATGGATACAAGATCTCATTCTCCTTTAAATTCCTCATTTCTTTCTCCAATTCAAATGGATACACCATCTCCTATTGAAGATACCCCTTCACCCAAAGAGGTACTCTTAGAGGATGATTTGGGGTCATTATATTTTACACCTTCCTATGTGGGAGAATATAAAATGTTGAATAACTGGGCAACTGAGGAGGGTGGGGGGGGTGGGGGGTGAATCAGTTGATACCTTTATATTAATTACTTTTATTCTTTTCACATTCAGATCCAGACCAACAAAATTAACTAAGATATATATAAAATGAAAAACATAAACATATAATAAATCACACAATGAACACCAGATATGATGTGGAAAACCCAAGAAGGAAAAAAACCACGAAGAATGTTAGTTCTTAATATAAAACACCGGTTAAGGTGATTTTTACCAAGGGTGACTCACTGCCAGAATGCTCACTGTAGGTGGGCTCAATACCCTAAAAAATAGAAAAAAAGGCTCATTGCCAAAGAAAGAAAGAAAGAAAGAAAGAAAGAAAGAATCCACCATTGTATCACAATCTGCAAAACCGGATTGCTTCTAGTGCCTCAAAACCAACACACTCTCACATATCACTAACAGTTAGATCTTTCCTTTCCAATCTCAAATATCTTCAAAACAATTTCACACTTTTTCTCTGTGAAACACAATCAAATCATCCTCATATATATGCTGTCTTTTGGGAAGCATGATCTTCCAAGTCGACGAAGACAGAGATCTAAAATAGGTCAACACTAAACATTCTGGTGGTGGGAAGGAATGAGAAGTAGACCATACCACAACACATATCAATGATTAGATCAACACGTTACAATCATTACAAATTCCGGACCCAACACATGATACGCACGCCACACCACAAGCCACTACACATCTTTGAATTCCAGACTTAATCCGAACCCAAACACCATTATCTAAAACAACAAAAATAAGAAAAAGACTAAGATATACATGAATACCATCGATCAAAACCATATCCGATAACCAAAGATATTTGGATCACAAATACCAAGAACATCAATGACAACCATTATGTTGACATCAATGAAAACCACTCAATATCATCACCATCACATTTGCAACAATCTCCCCCTTTGTCATTGATGACAACATCCATCAACAACAAACACAAAACAATCTCTGCACTACTCAACTCTACAACAGTCTGAATCTCGCAAGATCTCCCCCCCTTTGAAATCAAGGACAAAGACAGGCATCACTCTCCCTAAGAAACTTACTCCTGCTCCCCCTAAGAGGAAGCACCCAAACATCAATCTAGATAAAAATATGCAAGCTGCTCACTGGACTTACGCACATACAAATGTACATTAGTTCACACAAGGAAGGGGTAATACCCCTAACTTCTACTGGAGATACACAAAAGTATTTTTACACAACGCCTTCATGAATATATTTGCAATCTGCTCTTTGTAGGTACATACTCAAGATTTACTTCATTATCCAACACCTTTTCTTTCAAGAAGTGATATCAAATGGATATGTGTGAACCAAGGGAAAATCCACACAAGGGTAAATGGTTAGATTCAATCAAAATAAGCATAAAACACATAATAAAATATACCAAAAACTATTATACCTTCATGAAGATGATCTCTCGCTCCTTGTATTAGAACTTCGGTGAAGTGAAGAATGTGCCCCTTCCTCACTTGATTGGATTGGTCCTTAGGTGGATTGTGGATTTCTCTCCATTACACAACTAGGGATTGGATCAAATGATAAGTGAGGATTAGATGGATTGTCTTAGATGAAGCAAGGTATTGGCATTAGGATGGTATGATAGAGGATTTCTATCCTCAAATGGACAACATAAGAATATGAGGGAAGTGGATGATTTGTGAGGAGATGAGACTCCAATTTATAAATTTATAAAATGGAGCATGCCAAAATGGAGGGCCAAGATTGATTTCAAAATGGAGGGATAGGATTGAAAGAAAAAGTAGGAGAGGATTGAGAGGACAAGGTGTGAGATTCAAGGTGTTGGTTAATAGATTTGTCCTTCTTAAATATCTTTCAAAAATGACTCCCAAATGCCCAAATTGAAAGACAAAAACAAGAACCAACAATTGAGTCACTTGCAATGATGAGTGCAAGTGCTCTCTGAATTTTGATATGAAGGTACAACTCCCTTCGTTGGATAAAAATATATATATTTTGAATATGCTTTTAACCGGAAAGCAATAAAGGCAACTAACATCTGCTCATAGCCATGACATAGATGCGAATAATAGGTTTATAATGAAGTGAATGAAGATAAGTAAAACATAGTTTAATTACCCACACCCACGAAAATACCCTTTTCAATAGAATAAAAATGCCTTGGACTCTGATCGAGTCTCTCTCATGCCTCAAAGGGCAAGGGGGATCAGAATACCCAGACAAAGAGCTAACAACAAATTTCTTTCCAACATACAAATTATTTTTGAAATCAAAGTTTCAGAATCAAATGCATATACATAGTTTGATGTAATAGAAAAGGCAATGAAAGGTAATTACAAGATAAACAAAGCACATGGTAACCAAAAGAAAATATTGACAGATACGCAGATCAACAAAATCTTCTTTATTTCATCAATGCCAAAATGTGTGCTCACAGACTCAACACTTCTAAAAAATAAAACTGTATAGTCCAGAAAACTACGCCGCCCTCTTTTTTTTCACAACAGACCCAAAAGAAATCCTCACTCTTTTCTTTCCTTACATATATATAGCCTCTTTTTTTTAAGAGACTTTCAGTTATCTATAATTGATTCTTGAAAAGATTATTTATTTCCTTCTCACTTAACATTCCTGTGAATACAATTCTCACCTTTAGGAAAAAAAAGCCCAAATATTTTAATACATATTTTCCCTTGCTATCCTTGGTGAATACTTTTTCACTTATAGGTGAAAATACTTGCCCACTTTCCTTAGTGTTTGAGTTTGTATGAGTAAAAACCCAAGTATCTCCCAATTAATGTGACTATCATTGACAGTACTGTACTCTATTATCCATATCTTACGAACCAAACATAATTTGGACAATTTCTCTAGTGGGGATTTAGAAAGCTAGGTTTCCTAAAACATACCAAAAATTCATCAAGATCCAACTTTTGAATTTAAAGTTATTCCCCACGCACAAAGACTTATGTTTCTGTCTAAAAAAAAAAAAAACTCAGAAAATATGTGGTTACAGGTTGCATTGAAGCTTTACATTGAGCCTTAGACAAATCACCATTATTAGCTTGTTTGGTAAACCAACATGTTATACTATTTCTTTAAAACATCGAACAACTCATGCCAATGTTATCGGATTATTAAACTCACTGAATTTTGAACTCACACACTTTGAACCTGCATCTGTTTAATCTGATGAATCTCCGAACTTTGAATTTGAACCTCTGAAATTGAACCTGCGAACTCATTGAACTTTGAACTTGAACCCTAACTTTGCACCCGAAATTTGAACTCGAACTTTGAACTTTGAACTTTGAACTTTGAACCTTGAACTTTGAACCCTAACTTTGAACCTTGAACCTTGAACCTACGGGGTTCAATCAGAAGGTTCAAAAACATAGACTACGCCCATAGTATGCTTCATTGATCGCTTTGTCTTCACATTTGGCTGCACGTTGAACCTTTGAACCTTGAACCTTGAACCAAAGAAGGTTCAAAGTTCAAGGTCAATGACCAAAAATTACAAAGACCTTACACTCATAAAACTAAAGTTGCGATACAACCCGCTCCAGTTAAACTCGAACTTTGCAGAGGTTCAACCGACAGGTTCAAGTTCAAGAAAAACTTCAAAAAGACAAAAACAAAGAATTATACAAGGTAAGATTGAATAAACACTCCTTATTTTGATGGCGCGGGAGACATAGTGCAAGCGAAAATATGGAGGGTAACATTGGCTCTGACTGGGGGACGAGGACTACAAGGACGAAGAGAATCCAAAACATCTCTAGGTGAGACCAGTGCCTTATCCATTGGAAAACAGAGTCAAAGAAATTGCAGGAATAAAGAGCATTGCTTTGCAGAGGGGTGGAGGGGAACATGAAAACTAACAAGCCAAAACCGAAAAGCCAAAACCAACTAAACTAACCATAAGAAAAATGAAATTAAAACCCTTATGCACCCAGACTAGGTGCAACAAAACCAATTCCAAAATGGCTATGCAAAGCCGTTAACTGGCTGGGAAAAATATGAGCCTTGCTCAGCAATGAATTGTAGCCATTAAATGTAGCAAAGGATCTGGCGACTGCTTCACTGCTAACTCTCAGATTAATGATGTGCAAGAAAAACCTTTACATGTGCTCATCTTCAAAAAGCCAACTTTCATCATAAATTTCTGAATTTTCTTGAACTGTCTGCATGGTACTATTCAAGCATTTTTCTATTTTTGATTGCAAATAATATCAGTCATAAATTTCTGAAGGAATGGCTGCATCATCTTTAGAATTTCTACTATTAAAACCACCACTCTTAAAAGGAATTTCAGCATTTATACCAAGCTTGGAATAAAGAAAGACTTCATCAAGCATAAGACCTACACTAGTTGAAAAAACTTCATCTTTCTTTATTGCAATCAAATCTGAAAAACTCCCTATCCATAGCCAAAGCATGAAATGCATCAATACCTGAGCTTACTGTAAAAGAGCCTTCTCCTTCAATGGATGACAAAAACTGACATATGATTTCCTCTTCATAGAAATAAATGTCTTTCAAAACCTCCGAAAATTCTAGAAACTGCAACGCTTTAACAACTTGGCTGCTTTCTTGCTCTAGATTCATTTCAAAAGCTTCTTTTTTCTTTCATATTTTCAGAAAAATCTTCAACAAAGCAAGATTTTGTTTTATTTCTAACACAAGCCTCACTAGATAAACCTTCAAATAACATCATTGTATTTTCAAAGTGAAATGACTCCAGAATAGATTCATTAAAATCTTGCAAAGAATCATTCTTACCATCTTCTTCTATAAAATTGAAGGCTACAAATTTTGGTTGTGTGTTAGTCTGAAAAATTTCATCTTTAAAACTTGCTGGGATAAGCTGATTTTCAATAATTTCAAAACTGAAAATTTCTACTTCTAGAGAGGAAAAAGATTTCAACAAATCTTTATCATTCAAGCTCACAAGTCCTCCAATGTTGTCGTGGTCATTCTTTCTTGTAGGTAGTGGATCATGATCTATCTTGAGGTATTCATGATTGGCACAAGAGCTACTTCTTCATTGGGGGAAGATACATTGTCTCCTTTTTTATCTCTCTTTTGGGGGAGGATATTCATTGTACTTTTATGACCAATTCTATACTCGGGGGGCCATTTGGATTCCTTCATCTTAATCACATGTAGTACCTTTTCTTTTTCATTGCATCTCTTATCTTTTGGAGAGGGTTTTTTTCCCATGTGGTTTTTGTCCTTTTCTCCATTTAGAGAGATCTTATTGGCATGAGTTTCATGGCTTTGCATTAGTTTGTACATGAGTGCTTGATCAGGCTTAGTTGTTGAGACTCATTCATGCATGCAATTTGCATTCATATTAACTCTTTATCTTATCCCTAAGTTAATCTTAAGGGGGGTTGTTGGAGTAATTTTAGGACAATTATCTAATTATTTATTAATTAGGTCCTTTACTTGCTTTTTCACTTAAGCTAAACTTAGGTGCTTTTTATAATCTAGATTTTTCATTTTTATTAGTTCTAGATGTGGTTGAGCCTAATTTAGCTCCTAATTTGTATTGCTTTAGTTCTCCTAATTTTAGCATTAAGGTTTGCACCTAGGGTTTCATTCATCCTTTATAAGGATTCATTCGTTCATTTTTATTGTACCTCTAGTATTGTATCACCAATATTGTTTTGTACAATAATACAAATTTCTCTAGTTGTTGTAGAGCATACAATCTTTGCTTGATCTCTTTTGTGTGATAAGTGTTTTTCTTCTAGATGATTTTTGGTTCCTATGGTTGATCATGAACTCCTATAGAGCCCATGGGTTAAAAATATCACATTCCCTACACTTGTGATATGCACATCATAATCCACCTTGCACCTTGGGCACTCTATTTTGAATCCATGACATCCATTCAAAGATTACTCATGATGTGTCATAGGTTGGTCAAAAGTTATAACTCCCTCTTACATTTCTCTCATGTGTAGTGATTTCTCTTACATTTCTAATGTGGAGGGCACTAGCTTCTTGACTCCCCAAAAATTTTAATTTGGGAAGTTAATTAAGCCTTCTTTTTTTGGAGTTGAGGATCTTGAAGAGATATATGTTGTCACAATTAGGTTGCTCTATTTAAGTCCCATTTCAACATTTTTTGGGGATAAAACTGACCTCTAGAGCCTTGCAAACTATACTTTTGTGTTATATAACCTAAAAAATATAATTATTTTATTACTATTATTACAATGCAAGGCTGATACACATTTCTTAATATCGTGAAGAAGAGAAAAAAATATTGATTTTTGTAAGACATGTAAATACTTTGTTATGAAATAATGTTACATAACTTTTTGTGGAATGGACTATCGAATATGCCTGAATTTATCTACTAACAAGTGGGTTGGATGTTGATTTTATGTTGTGTTATAATCAATTTAGATAATAACTTTTTGTGGAATGAGCTATCAAAAGGGCATGGATTTCTCTACTAATAGCCAATGTTGGATGTTCAAATGTTATTTTTAAATTGTGGTCTTTGGTCAATCATATAATAGTTCTTAGACATATTATGTGGTTTATAGAGGTCAAGAAGGGAAACATGTCAATGCTCTTGAGGTAAGAATCTTGTATACTCACATTAGAGTACTTGTCCTAAGATTATAAAACCACAATTTTAAACATGATCATTTTTTCTTCTTGTAATTGTAACCTTAAAGTTAGAATCTTGCAAAACAAAAGTACTTCAAATAGACATGATTTTTCTCATTTTACAAATTGTGTAGATGTGTAGGTCTCATGAGATTGAAACCCTAGTTCAAAAGAAGGAGTGATCTCACCTCAGTGTGGCTAGTATTCCTACAAGATCTCTTTTAAATGAGCTACATTGGCATTGGTGGTAGATAGGGTAATTGTGGAATTTAAAAAAATAATAGATTATAACAATGTGATAATTTTGTTTTCTACAATTCTTTCATTTTTATGAGCATTATTGTATTTAAGGACATATTGACTGTGTGATTTTATTTTGTTAAAAGTGCACATTCTTTGAAGTCTAATGATGATGGTATTATGGTTGTGTAGGCAAGATTCTATTATAATTCAAAGGAAGCAATGATTAAAGTGAATGAAAAAAGGAAACTAGTAGGTCCCAAACGTCACATTATTGATCAATGCTTAGAATGTCAAAGTTGATCTAAGCCATCATGTTATATACCCATGCAAAGATTTGCCACAATCAAAATTGTTAGTTCAAAATAACCTACAAAATATGTGGTTATTATCAATTCAATATTTTGTAGAAAAAATACAAATAAAATAAATAAAGATATTCTAATTCAAAAAGAAAAAAATTGTTGATGGGCTTTTGATCTATTGGTGAAATTTAATGGCTATGAGTGAGACCACTATAGATCAAGTATTGTTGGACATAAGGTCGTATCATCATAAGGGATGATGTTGGGATTGTGCCTTAGGAAAATTTGGTGGAATGGATACTCCTCAATCTTTGGCTCTCAGCTGGAGAGGTTTTAACCTAAAGGCTTGCGCTCCTATATCAGGAACCTAAAAGTTCTTTGTGGGTGATATAAAATACTCCATCTAGAAAAAGAAAGAAAAGTTTAATTATTTTATTTATCACTGCCCATTAAACCAAGTTTAAGCTAAAGAATTCACTCCAGAGAGCCTCGACAAACAATAATTGAACAAGGTTCAACTTTTTAAAATCATAAATGACTATTTTATTTATCACTATCCATTAAATCAAATAATATTATTACAAATATAATTTTTTCTCATCTCACGAATAGAAAGAAAGAAGAAAGATTCTTTTATAGTCTAAGTTGTTGGTGGTCTATATATGAATTCACATGACTTATAGCAATATTGAACAACCTTGTATTCCTTGAAAGATGCACCTAACTGTACTAAACACAATTACAACTTTAATTTTTTTGTGTTATCTGAAAACAATCTCATATCCATTATCCTAAAAAGCTTTTTGCTTTCAGTGAAAACAATCTCAGATTCACTATTGTAGTCTATTTAGTAACCAAGATTTTAATCTTGGTGACAACAATTCGGGTATTGAGCTCTCACATCTGCAAATGGGCATTCACATATAGGCTCGAGGAACAAGAAAATGGGTATTCTAAAACCTGTAATTTTGGAAGTTTAAATTTTAGAATGAGAGTCTCTTTCATCAATCTTATTCATGGAGGTCAAAGAAGAGTGAAGAGTTCCCTGGATCAAAGCCAACAAGGGAGCGACAATGATCCTACTGGAGGAAGAAATTCTAAATTCTACTGTATAGAGATCATCAATCTGTACTCCACCCAATGAATTGAAGCCCGCTCATCTCACATCCTCTTCAATCGACCTGTAAGGCCTCCATCACTACCTCGTATGCCTCCTCTACAAACAGTTAAGCTAAGTTCTAGAGTAAACTATTGTAATTGGATAGTATCGTAACAATCCATTGTGTTTGGCATTCTTCATCTTGGCTACAACAGATTGTTCATAAAAATGGTCAAGGATTGTACATGTGTTGAAGGACTGTTCTAGATACACATTCTAGGTTGAGGAGATTCTTACTCAAATTAGCCTTTAATCCATCTGTCGGTCACAGTGGCTATCATTTTCAAGTCTTTGTCGATTAAACATATTATTGACTTTGTAACAAATTATGGAGTGTTTGAGTATCAATCATAGATGCGTCTGACATGGATGATGTTGAGGTAGATGAAGAAGTGGTTGCGAACTTGAAGACCAACAACATTTCGAAAGGGATGGTAAGGGTGGTAAAGATATTTCATGCCAATCAGATCAGCCAATAGAGGAAGACTATTAATTCAAAAGGAGGTAAGTATGAACCTTGCAACCTAGGCAACAATAAAAAAGTCAAGATGTGCTATTAGGTAAAACATCAAATATATAGGCATTAAATATATATATTTGAGTAATTGAGTAATGTTATGATGATCTCAAATATTTATCTGAGTAAACCTTCTCCTTTTTTTTTTTACAAAAGTTAAGGTCGATCAATTCTTCGTTAAAATCTTTAATTTTCAAAGAGGTGCATGAACTCTTAGTAGCTAGGATCATTCGTTTAGTGAAGCATTCCATGTGGGTCATCAACCATTTTTTAATGTATAAGAGGAATGGTGAAATTAGACTATGTTTAGATTTCTATAATTTCAATAAAGAATAGAAAAAGAATAAGTACCCTTGTCATCATTTAATGAAATAATATAAATTATCAATGAATTTCATTATGTTCTTCTTAGATAGATACTTTGGCTAAAATCAAGTGGCGATGTTAAATTACAAGGACATGACAAAGATTTTACTAATAATTAAGGGGGACATTTTCATACAAAAGAATGTCCTTTTGCTTGATTAATGGAGGGGCAAATTTCTAGCAAGCAATGAATATACCAGGGAGTAACACCATAGCAAAAGAGAGATCGAGCAAATCAAAGAAGATTGGATGATCGAGATAGCTGTTTGGTTGTCTTGCCGATGACCTGATGGAATTGCCTTCGGTGATCAGGGTATCATTGGAGATCGGGAGAACTGGTTGTTTGCTACACCGATACCCGATGAGGTCATCTTCGACAATTAGGTTGATATCGGTGATCGGGTTGACAAGATGGAAGCTATGTCGATGGCTCGATCGATTCATTGTGGTGTCAGCGGGAGATCGGGTCTACCTATTGAAGGCTATCTCGATAAGCTGATCTATTTGGAGCCACATTAGTGGAGTCGTTGGTTCATTGGGAGATTAGAGCAATGCTTTTGTGGTCTTTCCGATGGCTGATGGAGTAGAGACTGACTATAGGTGTGCGCTCGAACCAGAGTCTAAAAGGTAAACACTTGGAAACTAAAGATGGTCTTGTCGGTGTATATGAATACGGTCTGACCTGACTTCCTGGTGCATGTGGGATATTGTGTTTCTCATGAATGCAGACCAATGCAGACGGTTAGACTTCAACCATTGGTACAGTTGCTCAGATGAACTGTCGACAATCTGATATATGAAGCCATTGGATAACTATGGTGAAGTGACCGATAATCGAGAGCTGATTGTAGTGACCAGTTCGTTAGAATATGAGAACGAATGCCTATAGTTGCAGACTGAAACTTTATTGTAAATTCATTTACTAGAAATAAAGTGTCGAACTGTTGGTGGTGGGTTTTTTCTCGAAAGGATTTTCCCACATAATTCTTGGTGTTCTGTCTTTATGTTGATTCTATCTGTTTTTGTCTATGTTATTCTTAATGTTCTGTAAAATTTTTAAACTGCATTCTTGTATGATTTCCCCTGTTAATTGACATTAGGAAGGTGTTTCCGCATTGTGCTTTCCGTACAAGTGGTATCAGAGCTTGGCCCATTTTGTTATCCTTGTTGGGTAGGGTTAGTTTTTTATGTCAATTCTGTTTCAGTGGGAGTCTTGCAGAGTGTCTACTTGTTTGTTTTGGTGGTTAAGATGGCGAGCACCTCAGGGCGCATAGACATGGAGAAATTTAATGGTTCCAGTTTGGAACTGTGGAAACTCAAGATGAAGTATTTATTGGTCGATCGAGACCTTTGGATTTCAATGTTTGGAAAGAAACCTACAGGCATGAAGCAAGAGGATTGGGAATTAGCTGACCAGAAGGCAAGGGGATTTTGTTATGTTAAACGTCCATGAGGAGAAAACTGCACATATTCTCTGGAATAAGTTGGGAGATATTTATCAAGGCAAGTCCTTGGTGAATAAACTTTTCTTGAGGAAGAAGTTGTACTCTCTAAAGATGGATGAAGGAACACCATTGGCAGACCACTTGAATGCATTCAACATGGTTCTTGCACAGTTAACTTCTGTTGGTGTGACCATTCAGGAAGAAGAACATTTCATGTGGTTGTTGTGTTCATTCTCTGACTCTTGGGATCACTTAGTGATGGCTATCGGTAGTACTACGATCCAGTTCAAGATGGATACTGTGGTTAATACTCTTTTATCAGAAGAAATGAGAAAGATGTCTTCTGAGACGACAAAAGATGCACTCTCTGTTCGAGGCAGACCGAAGGACAAAGACAAAAAGAAAGGAAAGAATTCCAAGTCCAAGTCTCAAGAGAGATTAAAATCTCTAGGCAAGAAGTCAAAGGTGAAGTGTTGGAACTATGGATAGAAAGGGCATATCCAAAAGGATTACAAGGAGGAGAAGAAGAAGAAGAAGTATTTTGACACTGAATCTTCTCAGAGTGATGCAGATGCATTTGTAGCAGCCCTGGTAGTGCCTACCTCAGATGACACCTGGTTAGTAGACTCTGGTGCATCTTTTCACTTGACCTCCCACAAGGAGTGGTTCTCGAAGTATGAACCGTATGCTGGTGGAAAGGTATACTTGGCTAGTGATTATGCATTGGAGATTGTAGGGAGAGGTAGAATTAAAATTCAATTCCCAGATGGTAGAGTGAAGGGGATCAATGGAGTTATTCATATACCAGGTCTGGCAAGAAACCTTCTCTCTATAAGTAAACTTAATAATGTTGGAGTACAAGTTACATTTGTATTTGGTGGTTGCAAAATGACTAGGGGTTCCATTGTATTGGCAAAGGGTGATCGCATTGGTACATTGTATAAGTTAAATGCTGAACCTATATGTTGTAATGTAACCTCTGAAAAGTCTGTTAAGACAAATGTAATGATGCATAATGCTAATTCATTGGAATCTAAACTTCCTGCTGAGAAAACAATGCTCTGGCATAATAGGTTAGGCCACATAGGTGAAAAAGGTTTAAAAGCTTTGAAGAATAAGAATCTGGTTGAAGGTCTGGATGATTGTAGTTTTGAGTTCGATTTCTGCGAACACTGCATATATGGAAAACATAATCGTGTTCAGTTTTATTCCAGTTCTCATAAATCTTCTGACATTCTAGATTATGTTCACTCTGATGTGTTTGGTCTGGTGGATGTTCCTTCTCTGGCTAAGTCTAAGTACTATGTATCTTTTGTAGATGATTATTCAAGAAGGGCATTTGTGTACTTTCTTAAAAGTAAATCAGAAGTGTTCAATCCGTTTAAGGAGTTTAAGAACCTTGTTGAAAATCAGATTGGGAGAAGGATTAAATGTTTAAGAACAAACAACAGTGGTGAATATTGTAGTGCAGATTTCGACAAGTACTGTGTTGATCATGGAATTAAGAGACATAAGACTGTACCTTACACTCCACAACAAAATGGAGTTGCTGAAAGGTTGAATTGGTCTCTAATGGAGAAAGCAAGAAGCATGTTGAGCGGAGCTAGACTGGAACAAAAATTCTGGGCTGAAGCAGTTGCTACAACATGTTACCTGTTGAATCGCTCTCCTACTTTGGTATT
Source organism: Cryptomeria japonica (assembly GCF_030272615.1). Classification (NCBI taxonomy): domain Eukaryota; kingdom Viridiplantae; phylum Streptophyta; class Pinopsida; order Cupressales; family Cupressaceae; genus Cryptomeria; species Cryptomeria japonica. The sequence goes on from NC_081415.1 coordinate 618,586,431, forward strand.
GGTTGACAAAACACCTATGGAAGCATGGTCTAGTAAGAAACCTTCTTTAAGACACCTTCGTGTTTTTAGTGCAGAGGCATATGCTCATGTGCCTGATATGAATAGATCTAAGTTGGATAACAAAGCTATGAAATGTATCTTCATTGGCTATGGAGTTGGTGTGAAAGGATACAAATTTTGGAATCCAGTGACTGGTAAGGTTATGTATAACAAAAGTGTGATTTTTCACGAGATGAAACCTATGTCACTAGATCACAACATAGGAAAGAAAGGAGAAGCTAAGATTGAAATTCCTCTAGCTAAGGAAGAATCTACGAAGATACCTGAAGATGAGGAGAGTTCAAGTAGTTCAAGTAGTTTTGAAGAAGAACATGATGATGAACCTCCTGTTGAACCTCAAGAAACCTCAACACCAGAGTTGAGAAGATCTACTTGAGAGAGGCGAAAACCTGATAGGTATACTCCAAATAAGTACAATCACTCTATTTTGAATGTTAATTGTGCTTATGCTTTACTTGTAGATACTAATGAGCCTAGGATTGTCAAAGAAGATATTAAGATGCCTAATTCAGATTCCTGGTTGGAAGCCATGAATGATGAAATACCATCATTGGATAAAAATGGAACTTGGGATTTGGTGCCATTGCCTAAAGGCAGAAAGCCTATAGGCTGCAAGTGGGTATTCAAAAAGAAGTATGGTCCAGATGGCAACATTGACAAGTACAAAGCAAGGTTGGTTGCAAAGGGGTATTCTCAAAAGGAAGGTATTGACTATGGAGAGATCTTTTCTTCTGTGGCTAAGCTGGCATCTATCAGATTTCTTTTGTCACTTGTAGCAACATATGATTGGGAGTTTGAGCATATGGATGTGAAGGCAATGTTTCTTCATGGTGATCTTGAAGAAGAAATTTATATGTCTCATCCCGAGCATTTTGTGAAAAAAGGTAAAGAACTTTTGGTATGCAAACTAAAGAAGTCTCTTTATGGTTTGAACTAGTCTCCCAGAATGTGGTATCAAAAATATGATACGTTTGTTTTGTCCTTGGGATTTGTGAGATCAAAAGCTAATTATTGTGTTTATTACAAAACTGAAGGTGATGGGATTCTTATCATAGCTTTGTATGTAGACGACATGTTGTTCATAGGAAATACAAAAGGTATGATCTTAGTTTTAAAATTTACGTTATCTATGAAATTTGAAATGAAGGACTTAGGAGCAGCAAAGTACATTCTAAGAATGGAGATCAAAAGGGATAGATCTAAGAGGAAACTTTGGCTCAACTAGAGAAAGTATATAACCAATGTTCTTGACAGATTTCATATGTCTGATTGTAAATCACAGGTTGTTTCCATCTTGCAGGGAACTAAGTTGTCTGTGCTTGACAGTCCAAAATCTCCTGAAAAGATTGCTGACATGAAGAACATCCCTTATGCAAGTGCTATTGGCAGCTTGATGTATGCTATGGTCTGTACAAGACCAGACATTGCCCAACCAGTGGGAGTACTTAGCAGGTTTATGTTGAATATAGGAAGATTGCATTGGGATACTGTAAAGAGAGTTTTCAGATATCTGAAGGGTACTTCAGACTTTGCATTATGTTATCATGGTAATCTGAATGATTCAAAGAGAACTCTTAGCATTTGTGGTTATGTGGATTTTGATTGGGCAGGGGACATTCACAGCAGAAGATCCACCAGTGGATATATTTTTGTTTTGAATGGTGGAGCAATAAGTTGGATGAGCAAGCGACAGTCTGTAGTCACTTTGTCCACTATAGAGGTAGAATACATGACAGCCACACATGCTTGTAAAGAAGTTGTTTGGCTCAGGCATTTGCGTATAGATGTTGGTTTTGATGTAGGGCAGGTTGAAGTGCGATGTGACAGTCAAAGTGCTATATGTTTAGTGAAGAATCCTACATTCCATGCCAAGACTAAACACATAGATGTGCAATTCCATTTTGTGCGTGACATGGTAGAAGATGGAAAGGTTAATCTGAACAAGGTAGACACTCTGGAAATTGTTGCAGATGCCTTGACAAAACCTGTGAGCACTCACAAGTTCAGGTGGTGTTCTAATTCTATGGGTCTTGATACCCATGTTTCTCAGTAACGTCTGGAATGGTAATCGGTCTAGTGACCTCCTCGTCAAGTGGGAGTTTGTTGGAAATATGCCTCGGATTAACTTGACTTGCATTCAAACTGATTGGAGTAACCTATCCTGATGGAACAACTGTCGGTGTGACTCTTGTTGATGGGTCGATGGACCCCTCTTCTTGTGATCGGCTATGGGGTGAGCAAGTTTGTGATGATCCAACGACTGTTGCTATACTGCGATGGGAAGATGATCAAAAGTTATTCCTCGCGGCTTGGCGACAACAGAATGTACAAAAAGAAGTGAGTTAAAGACCGTGCAGGTTGAAGGTGGATCAACGACTATCGCTATACTGCATGATGGAGATACACAAACATTATCCATCGCGGCTTGGCGACCAAGTGATGGGGCTCGACAAAAGAGCAACTCAGCCGAGTTAACGAGTGAGAAAGTCTAGGATGATCGGACAATTGTCGCTATACCGCATGATGAAGATACTCGCTGGTTAACCATCGTGGCTTGGCGACTGATGAAGTGATAGTTCAGTGGCAGATCAGCTGGCACCCAGCTGGATGCATGGACGAACCAGGCAGTAACACCATGGCAAAAGAGAGATCGAGCAGATCAAGGAAGATCGGGCGATTGAGATAGTTGTTTGGTTGTCTTGCCGATGACCCAATGGAATTGCCTTTGGTGATCGAGGTATCATTAGAGATCAAGAGAATTGGTTGTTTTCTACATCGATACCTGATGAGGTCACCTTCAGTGATCGGGTTGATATTGATGATCGGGTTGACAAGATGGAAGCTATGCCAATGGCCCAATTGAGTCGCTGTGGTATCATCGGGAGATCAGGTCTACCTGTTGAAGGCTATCTCGATAAGCCAATGGAGCCGATCTATTTGGAGCCGCATTAGTGGAGTCACTGGTTCATCAAGAGATCATAGAAATTCTTTTGTGGTCTTTTAGATGGCCGATGGAGTAGAGACTGACTACAGGTGTGCACTCGAATCCGAGTCCAAAAGGTAAACACTTGGACATTGAAGATGGTCTTGGCAGTGTATATGAATTCGAACCGACCCGACTTCCTGGTGCATGTGGGATATTATGTTTCTCATGAATGCAGACCGACGCAAACGATTAGACTTCAAACTGTTGGTGCAGTTGCTCAGATGAACTGTCGACAATCTGATATATGAAGCCATTGGATAACTATGGTGAAGTGATTGATAATCAAGATCCGATTGTAGTGACTAGTTCGTTAGAATATGACAATGAATGCCTGTACTTGCAGACTGAAACTTTATTGTAAATTCATTTAATGGAAATAAAGTTTCCAATTGTTGGTGGTGGGTTTTTTCCCGAAAGGGTTTTCCCACGTAATTCTTGGTGTTTTGTCTTTGTGTTGATTCTATCTATTTTTGTCTATGTTATTCTTAACGTTCTGTAAAAGTTTTAAACTGCATTCTTGTACGATTTCCCTTGTTAATTGACATTAGGAAGGCGTTTCCGCACTGTGCTTTCCTTACACTTATCTTGTCCTATCTCTCAAACTTGCCTATGTAAGAAAGGCCTCATATGTACATTATGAAATTAGTATCATTGATCTATTATTGATCATTGTACCATTATTGCACCATAATCAAGCAATCTATCATATTTATCTACTCTCTTGTGGAATGCTATTTATGGTCTTTCAATCTATCTTGGGGTATTAGATCTCACTATCAACTCTAAAATGGTATTAAATCTTATGATTTGCAAACCCATTCTAAGATTTGGGAGTGATTTGGGCATGGAATTTTGCTAGGTACACTTTGGGGAGAAAAAAACTCCATCATTGAGTCCAAAGGGCCAAATGACCTCTATTCTCATATAAAACACTTCATAATAGTCTGTTTATAAACTAGAATTTGTAACATACCATTAATCCTCTTCAACCATATATCTAGGAATTAAATATTGACTCTAGCACAACTAAATATGATTAAGTGTGAGTCATCATTGAGTTTCACCTTCCTACCATCATATTCTTAATACTTTAAAAATTACTCTTGATGAGAGGTGATATGGAAGGGTTCCCCAAAGACTCAACCATGCACCTTTTGGTACATGATTTGCAAAGAGTATGACAAAGACAAATCAACCATCTTGAGTGGATTTTTTGGATTCATGATCTAAATCATTTTTTTTTGTTCTTCTCATTTTTATAGTCTCTATGATTATACCTAGCATCTCATTAGTTCCAATATTTATTCTTTTAAGTATCTAAGATATTTGGATTGAAGGAACACAATGGACCACTGAAAGGTGGGTGAATCAGTGGTAATCTAAAAACCTTAACTCTTTGGATTAAATAAAAATTTAATAACCATAATCACAAAACTATGAGAAAATATATAACACATTAACACATACACATAGAAAACTCATAACACAATTATATACGAGGAAAACCCACAGTGGGAAAAACCTCGGTGAGAAATGTTGCTAGAGTCTACTGCTCCAATCTATCCTCGCAGGTAAATCACTGATTACAAATTTTAGGGCACCAACCCAAGGAGAACCAACCTCTGAATTTTATGGGCACCAACCCAAAGGAGCACCAACCCCTGTTCTGAGCACCCACTCAGAGAATTACAATAAACATGTATTTAAAACAAATTATGTACCTTGTTACAAATGAGGTTTTGTAACACCTTACTGTTATTCTCTTATTCTCTCCTCTCTTCTCTTTGTCTTCTTCTTATCTCCGTATCTAGATCTTTGACCTCTACTCGATTCAATCCTTTTTCTCTACCTCTCGTAGTGTATATAAACCACTGTGTTGTCTGCTTCGGATCTACACTCTCAGATCTCTGGTCTCTGGTCTCTGGTATCTTTCTTCTTCTATTAGTCCCTTATGCCAACCTTTTGTTCTCTGCTCTTTTCTGCAATTATCTCTCTACTTCTACTTCTTTCTACCTCTAATCTCCTCTTTCACTTTCTGATTTTTCTCCAGTGTTATTGACCACCCCGACTTTGTGTTATTGACACCTGGAGAAAATACTTTTCTACAACCTCTTGTTTTTGCAGAGCTTATAAACTTACACACTTTGCAACTCACACAAATCTTCAATCTACAACTGCAACTCGTACACCTTAATCTTTTTTCCTTGGTGGTCATCTCATTTTTCAAAATTTTTCCCTTCAAATTATAACAGGATGTTCTAGCTGGACTTTCCTTCTAGAAGCTGCATTCCCAAAAAATATGTTTTCTCCAAAAATCATTCTAGCCAATCATAGCTGCATATTGATTGGATCTAGTTTCTCTATCCATAGCTGTCAGCACTTAATGCATATCATTGTCCTCCAATAATTCTCTATATTTGAATTGCTATTTTTAGCAATCTATATGTCTATTAGATTTGATATCCTTCCAGAACATCTTCCTGAAAATCCTCTCGAGCCGCACACTTGTCTGCATTAAATGCCAATGTCTCTTCATCTCTATTTGATAATTGTCCACACACAACAACAATATCTAGAGTTTGTTTTTCTATGCATATAACCCTCATTTAAAAATATATATCTAGTGGCACCTTATTTTAGCATTTATTTCTGTCTTTGTTTGCTGAATCATTTCGTATGCACCCTTTGGTTTATAGAATAGTCAAATATATTTTCCACATGGCATTTACATGTCCCTTAGGCTCAAGGTGAATGGATGGACCCATTACCATACCCATCTTCTCACAATAAGTCCACGTGTGAAAGAAATTCCACATTGGATTCGCAGGCTTCGTTGATGTGTTCCACAAGTCACATAACATGAGTGTTATACACGTCACGAAACAACCAAACCTTCCTTTCTATGGACTAGCAGGATAATGCGCCATCTATTGTTTAGATTATCCCATGTTGTTTTCTCTTAGGCCATCTTACCCATGTGGGTTGGTGGGTTGCATTACCTTTCTCCATTTTATGCTACCCCGCAGGACCATTTTTCTTCAAACCTGCATGTTGCGGGATAGCGGGGTGCTTTGTTTGCCTTTGTTAAGTGTTACCTCATAGGGTTATATTACTTGCGAATAACATGCCATGGGATGGTAGGATAACCTCACGCTTCTACCTTCATTTTATCCCATAAGGAAGTCTTCTACCAAACTCCTTGGCCGCAAGATAGTGAGGACACATAACCTATCGTATTATTGGCTTCTTCGTCACAATTTAGTGACTAGCCTACACAATGTTTTGCCTTAAGTGTTTCTTCGGGATGACTAACCCATCATGTTATCAACTTCATCCACCACAATGCAATGTTACCCCGCATGGTCACTTATCTTCAACCGTTCATGCTTTGAGATAGCAGGAGCCACATAACCGTCATGTTATTGACTTCTTGATAGACCAACTCCATTGTTGCCAAGACTTGAAGACAATCACACCAAAACAAAGGATTTCAATATAATCCAAAGGGGTAGATAAAGGGAGAAAGGGTCTTGCCGAAAGGCAGACTTACATTGAAATCAAGATACATTGGCTAGACATCCACTTTGTCTCATGGAAAAAGGGAACCCTATCGGTATAGCTTATAAATGATTTCATAGTCCAAAACAAGTCACAACAATAGACCAAGTCACATCGAAATAGATGATGTTGCTGAGATAGAAACACAATTATGCTGAAAAAGTACTAATCAAAGGGATTTTAACTTTTTTTGACTTGTAACTCATAGCGATAACCCACATGTTATTCACAACCGTGATTGATATTCCCTATAATTGCATGCGACTAACATATGTTGTTATACACGACTACAACTAACTTTATCTGAGTCAGAACAAATTTCACAATACATTTCCAACACAATTTCCTCTGTCCTCCTTGTCCATGTTCATGTCCCAATGACACACTTCATGCATTCCTTCTATATCTCCTTGTGTATATAACACAGTGTGTTATATGATACGTCATTTTATATGATGTTGCAACAACACTTATGCTCTTGGATAAACCTATTTTCTCCATGCAATCATAACACCATGGCCTTGGTCCTTTAATCACCCACAAGTGCAATATTTGACTTCATACAACCTCCATGCATAGTCATACAACCTACACAACTTTACCTTCCCGATGCAACACCCTATAAGTCAATCTTATCTTCCTTTGAGACATCATCATCCTTTAACATCTCTATACTTTGACATTGCCAACCTAATGTATCTACCTACATCTTAGTCTAATGTGATGTCCCTGCATGCCTTTGCATTTCTCAACATCTCCATCCAGTAGGTGGCATGTATATCTCCCTACAACTTCATCAACTAAGCCTTGTACACAAGTTGACATCAATGACAACTTCAATTCCAACAATCTCTCCCTTTAGCATTAAGTTCAACACCAAGTGTCACTTTTTGAACACAAGATGCCACTGAGAGGGGGGGTGAATCAGTGGTTTCCAAACTTGACCCTTTTAATTCCTAAAAGGTGTGTATCAGTTTGCATATCTAACACAAAGTAAACATATCAGTGAGATAGGAGAGTATAACACAAATTCAACCACACACAAAAGGAACATCACATAACAACAGATGTACGAGGAGAACCCAACATGGGAAAAACCTTGGTGAGAAATGCTATTGGAGTCTATTGCTCCAATCTAGCCTCACAATAAAACAATGGTTACAACATTTAGGACACCAACCCAAGGAGCTCCACCCCTGCTTTAGGGCACCAACCCAAGGATCACCAACCCCTGATTTAGGAAACCAACCCAAGGAGCACTAACCCCTGCACCGAGGTCCAACTCAGTGATTACAATAACATATATCAAAGCAAAGGTAATCTCCCGGTTACAAATGAGTTTTGTAACCTTTGCAATCTCTTTTATCTGCTACAGCCTTACCGGTTGAACCTTTAATTCTTCTTTGTCGGCACTCTATTTTGTTAGATGCATTGCTTCTTTCCACCACTAGTACTCTTCACTCTGATCTCTGCTAGTTTTCTCCTTATTGGTCAAGCCCTAGTCAGATCTTGCCTTGTCAGATCTTCACTGACACTCCCATTGCACTACAACACCTTCTCTATCTTTTTGTAGGTTCTAGCACCACCGGTTTACACCATTACAACTCACTTTGCAGTTTATCGGTCACTCTGACCTTTCCGGTTAAGCCTCTGCTAAACCCTCTCACCGGTTGCACCTCCAACACTCAGTCTTTGTGATCTTCGATGGAGTCTTTGATTGGTTGTCTCTCTGCTGCACTTTTACACTTCACTCTTCAACATCCGACACCTTAATCATCTGGTAGCATCAAACATCTTTGGTCTTTAGTCGACATATTTATACACGTGTTTTCCCGCCATGAACGACATTCAAACCTTTGGCGCGCTAGTGTTCCTTCATCAACCATGAGGCATATTAAATCGGATCAAACCTCTTTCTAGAGATAGTCAACCTGCAACCAATTTCCCATCACCACCAATCACACTACTTCCAGAACACATTTTCTATATCTAGCAAACACGACCTCTTTGACAATCTGCACTTGTCAACCATGATGAAGCGATCACATAGTTAGCTTCACCTACCCTGATCAACACCTAGACACACTGTATCGATCATGATGCCAACAAATCAGATCTCTGTCCTCTGGTCAGTCTTGAGCGGCATCCTTCTGCTCTTGACTCGTGATTTATGCCATCGACATTAATGTTGATGAAACACCAACCACCTCACCGATAATGCACAATCTATTTGTTTGACACCCGGAATCCACATGACATCTCTGTCGACATGCACGTCAGATTAGTCACCGTGTTGGTTTAGACTCTGTCACTGACCAACACACAATACTAGTACTTCATCCACTAGTTCTCTAACCCTATTGGTTCTATCCTAACCAGACAACCTTCATGTCTACACTTTGTTGTGCTGCCAGTGGAACACCTTTATTGGTCACCAAACATGCCAATCTACAACATGCTTTACTAGTGGACATACTTATCGGTAACCACCTTGACGACACCATGTCATCAATCTTCAACCATCTCCATCTATTTGTATCTGTATTCCGGTTGTACTCTCTATCTACAACTTTTCAACCTTACCATCTTCTTCATCAACATAGACATCATTTCAACTAGTTTGTTAAGGTGACGAACCCATCACTTCTTTACTCTTCCTTTGTTGTCCTGGTGGCTCAACTTGCCAACTCTAGATGATTTAGTGCATATCTTTGATTTCATGCACTTGAGGAATCTTTGTGTTTCATTTCTTGATTTGGTGTGATCCTTCAATCATATGCCTTTGATATCTCTGACTTATCCTAGAGCATTATCACTTACCGATGGGAGAGGATCCTTGTTATATGCTTTCAACTTTGCACCAATATGCCTTAGCTGACATTGAGAAGATACATCTTCAATCAGGAACATATGATTTGGTTGGGCACACTCACTATCAGTCATATCATCAACCTGTGATATCATCTTCATCCGGCGGGGGTCCTATTGATTGACATCCAACTGCATACCAGTTCTTCACTTCTTCATTAGCTCACCCTACATTCTAACTAGTCACATGCTTGCTAGTTGGCAACCATACACTGCCAAAATATCACTTATTGGTTGTTATACCATACCAGTCTCCAGTCCTTATGTCTTCAACATTTCTACATTAGCTCACCTTGCATTCTAACTAGTCACATGCTTTTCGGTTGGAAACCATACATTGCCAATATATCACTTACTGGTTGTCATACCATACCGATATCCAATACTTTTCTTCAACACAAGCCAACACTAACTTGTTTACCGATGACTCCAATGATCACAATAGAGGTTGTCATTCTCTTCCTTACCGATGAAAAGCTACATTGGTAACCTTCTATACTAGTTGACATCAATGACACCATTATCGGTATACACCAATGACAACAATACACATCAATCTCCCATATCGGTTGTCATGCTATACTAGTTGACCACAATGAAAACACAATACCAACATTACTCTCTCCCTCTGAAAACAATGAAAAAGGGGATAGCAACCATTATACTCAGATTTGTTCTTCTCATTCCTTACTAAGTTGAAAAAGAAAATCTCTTCCTCGACAAACTGCACTGCACACATGGTCAATAACTCGCAGTGTCAATACATTCTGAATAGAAATACTTCTCCCCCTTTGAGAAACAAAATATTGACATGCTACTGGACAAGTGCATTCTCCTGTTGTGACTAATGCAACAATATAGTAGTGTGCACCTCTTCTTTTCACTCTCCCCCTTTTGTAATAGCAGCACCTGCTATCAATGTACTGACCCCTGTGACTGAATCATCTCCAATCTAGTATTTTATCATCTGCTGCATATGCAATTTTTTTGCTATCTACATGAGCAATGATCTCCCCCTAAGACCAATAATCTCTATGCACCACTTTCCTTTCCTCTACTACAAGGATCTGACCAAATTTATTCTTTTATTTCACATCTGTTGTACATCTTCTATCTTGTCTTGAACCAATTTGCACACTTGCTGGCATATCCTTAGTACTATCCACTTTATATTGTTATTGTATAATTTCTCATTATCCTCATGTTGTTTCATCTTTCATTTCACCTATATGTTGCCCCATACTTATCATTCAATTGATTAAGTGATTTCCATTCTTCCTTGGCGAATACAGTGTATTGTGGACCATCTACAATACATTTCCACCACTTGTAGCTATACACAACCTCATCTATTTAAAACATTGCAGCCACAATCAAAGATATTTTGACACCAAACTACAAATGTATGCCAACAATGCTAGACCTTAATCTCTGCCAATGCATAATCTTTTCCAATAAAAGCAATTACAACTGAAATAAACCCAAACAAATATATTTCAAAACAACTTCTCTAGTCACTATTTTCCTATCATATCTACAACATTTTGTCCTTACACCAATCCTCTTCATAATTTTAGGGGTGGACGATGTGATCAATATTTTTCTCCCCCTAAGGTCCTACATCTCCTTAATCTTGAGGAAATGTCACTTGTGCATGGAATGCACTATGTTGGCTCATGAATGCATTCTTGCCTATCTCATCTCCTTGGCTGCACTTTCTCCTCCAGGTTTCCTTAAACTCCCTCTATTTCTTATTTGCAACATTTGTAGCAGCATTCATCATATTTCTTTACTTGACTACCCTTGATCTACAATATTTTTTAGTGTGGCCAAAGTTGTTGCAAATTTAGAAAACTATTTTCTTTCTAAACAGAGTAGAGGAGTATCTATCAAATTGACTTGTTCATTTTTTTCCAAACCATGCCTTTGTGACCAGCTGATGGAACAAAAGAGTTTTTTGACCTTCTGGGCGAGCTTCTGATTTTTTCCATGCAGGTCTTTGTCTTACATCACTTCTACCCACTCTCTCATGTTGCTTATAGTGGTTATGTCTTGCACTTTTGTTGGAAGAGAAAGTGGAGGGGCTGCCATATGACTGATATGTTTTTCTTCTACATTCATGACTCTTATGACTAGTTTCCTTGCAGCTATAACAAGTTATATTCATATTTCTTGAGACAACAAATTGACTCTTTCTATCATACATGGGAGCATATCTATACATGTGTCTATAACTTGGCATACTGTGTCTATATGCATTACATCTTTGACAAACTATATTTTTATTTCCAGAAAATGCACCTTGATCATTCCTAGACCCTTTTCTACATTCACTTGCACTATGGCCATAACTTTTACATGAAAAACAATAACTAGAGAAGGAGGGCTTGTAACTTACAAATTTATTTTTCCATATGTGTGGATATTTTGTTGACTGGTTTTCTCCATTCCTTCTTCCTTTTTTGTTGATCCTGGGATGCTCATTTTCAACAGCCACGTGTTCTAATTTCCTCCTATTCTCAGTCTTGTGTGAAACAACATTGTTTGATCTTCTATATCTCCTTCTTGGGTTCTTCTTTCTAATTAATCCTTCTTCTTTCAAATTGCCTTTTCCTTTTGAGTCAAGATTATTCTTTCTTGTAGCAGCAGCCTGTGTTTTCTCACCTTCAGAAGTAGTGGTTAGATCAATCTTCCTCGGATAATTTCTGACTGTAAAAGTTTGTCTACTACCATTATCACTTGAAGAGACAAAGTGCATCTCCTTCTTAGATGAGTCCTTGCTGGTGGAGCATTGACCTTTCTCATATCCAACCCCTTCGATATCCTTGGAGTTCTTTTGTTTTCTCAACATCTTATCCAAGGCCTCAATGTTGCCTCCATATTTAATTCTCACCTTGAGCTCATCTTGGCACTTCTCAAGTTCTATTATGAGATTTTCTATTTCATCCTTTAGATTTTGACACTCCTTTCCTTTTGTCTCCACTTCTAGTTCTAACTCCTCATTTCTTTTCTTTTTGGTCTCAAAATCTGATTTAATTATTTCACTTATCCTTTCAACATCATCCAATTGAGCTTTTAGATTAGCAATACTTTGCTCTGACTCTTTGAGACATTTATTCAAACTGTTTTGTTCTTCGACAACATCATTCTTATACATTTCGTATTTTCTCCTCACTTTTCTGAGTTCTAATTAAACTATCATAGTAGCAATACTTTGATTTGATTCTTCAAGGCTTTTCCTCAATGGATCATGTTCCTTTATGGCCGACTTCTTATAATATTTGAATTATTCCATTCTTCCAGGATACATAATAGTTCTCCTCCAAAGTCAAGTTCAACATCACCTTCATCTTCATTATCACTACCAAATAAATTTTGATTATTGGAATAAGATCCACTGTCACACTCCAATGTCTTCTTCTCATTTTGGATCTCTTGATCCATGAGCATATGATTTTCCTTTTCATCTTTGTTGCAGTAATAGATTGATCTTCTTTTATCATCTGCATAACTTTTTGCATCTTTATTTTTCTTCATTCCACATTCTAATTTAGCAGTGGTAGTCTCTTCTCCATAGATTTTCTTTAGTCTATCCCATAGCCTCTTTGCAGATTTACATCTATTGACCTTTGAGGACACTATATCTGATAGCCCACAAAGAATAGTCCTTTTGACTTTAGCAATGCACTCATATCTTTTTTTTGCTTCAAGATCAGTAGGAGGACAAGTAGGAATAGAGTAACCATTTACAACTGACATTGAAACATCATAGCCTAAAGAAGACAAATATAATTCCATTTTAGAACTCCAAATGACATAGTTCATGCCATCAAACTTTGATACACTAGCAGAGGATTACTCATACATCACCATTGTGTTCACACTCCAGAATCTACCCAAGCTAGAGGAAGATTATCTAATCGGGAGCCTAGGGCTCTGATACCAATTGAAGGAACACAATGGACCACCGAGAGGGGGCTAAATCAGTGGTAATATAAAAACCTTAACTCTTTGGATTAAATAAAACTTTAATAACTGTAATTACAAAACTACGAGAAAAGATATAAAATACATTAACACACACAAAGAGAAAACTCATAACACAATTATATACGAGGAAAACCCACAGTGGGAAAAACCTCGGTGAGAAATGTTGTTGGAGTATACTGCTCCAATCCAGCCTCATAGGTAAATCACTAATTACAAAGTTTAGGGCACCAACCCAAAGAGAACCAACCCAAAGGAGCACCAACCCCTACCCCGAGCACCCACTCAAATAATTACAATAAACATGTATTAAAAAAAAAATTATGCACCTTGTTACAAATGAGGTTTTGTAACACTTTATTGTTCTGCTCATATTCTCTCCTCTCTTCTCTTTTTCTTCTTCTTATCTTTGTATCTATCTCTTTGACCTCTGCTCTATTCAATCCTCTTTCTCTACCTCTCATAGTGTATATAAATAACTGTGTTGTCTACTTTGGATCTGCAATCTCTAGTCTTTGGTATCTAGTTTCTATCTTCTATTATCAGTCCCTTCTACCAACCTTTTGTTCTCTACTATTTTCTGCAACTAGCTCTCAACTTCTACTTCTTTCTGCCTCTAATCTCCTCTTTCACTTTCTGATTTTTTTGTACATAATTTTCTGCAGTGTTATTGACTCTTGTGGAAAACGCTTTTTTGTAGCCTCTTGTTTTTGCAGAGCTTCTACACTTACACACTTTGTAGCTCACACAACTCTTTAATTTACAGTTGCAACTCATGTACCTTAATCTTTTTTCCTTGGTAGTCATCTCATCCTTCAAAAGTTTTCCCTCCAAAATATAACAAGTTGTTCCAGCGAGTCTTTCCTTCCAGAAGCTGCATTCCCCAAAAATAGTTTTTCTCCAAAATTCATTCCAGCTGATCATAGCTGCATATTGATCGGTTCTAATTTCTTTGTCCATAGCTATCAACACTTAATGTGTCTCATTATCATCTGTTAATTCCATTTATTTGGGTGAACTCACAATACTGGTTCCCACTTTTGGCACATCTTGATTTTTGCTGAAATCATACTTTTTTTAAGAAAATATAATGGTTTAAGCTTTAAGAGGTCCTAATTCAAGTAATTTTTTTGAAAAGAGTTAGATCAAAGGATCTTAGATCAAAATTTCTTGCATATAACTTTTCTACTTCTAAATCATACTTGCAATGGAGTCTCCTTTGCATCTATCAAATGTTGGTAAAAAACCAATTTTACATTAGCTTTTGGGGGGTCAAATGAATTCATTTAGAAGTTAAAAAAAAAAAGTATTTAGTCCTTATTATAAGCTTTCCAAATAATATAATTTTTAATATATTTAATTTCATTAATATATTTTTTATTTATTTCTTATGAATGTAGGTTTTTCACTGAACATGAACTTCTTTGTTGAATGCATTGGGCAAAATAGTAAACTAATTAAAAAAAAATCTGAAAAATATGTATGCCCTAGGTATTGATGTCTTCTTGCTAACAAAAAAATTTGAATTTTGATATATATAGAACAAGATATGTGTTCAAATGTACACCTATATCTATATTATAACTAGTCGGACTTCAAAACTTAATAAAATGAAAAATATTCAACATATCACTATCAAACCAACTGCATGCCCTAGATATTGATGTTACAAACCAAAATTTAAAATAATTAAGTTTTTATGATTTATAGAAAAAAATTATGCATTTCAGGATGCACATCACTCTTAAAAAATGTTGTTTGTTGTAAAAAACTACTTTTCGAGCGAGATGGAAAAATCAATAAAATTTTATTCAAGAAAAATTGAAAAAAATATATTTAGAATCTACACACAAGATGTTACAAATAACTAGTTTACATCATCTCCAAATTGTTAACGGTTTAAAAGTTATAGGTCTTGGAAAGTGAATATTATTAAAATGTTCATCTAAGTGTCAAAGTTGGTCAAAAAGTGGGAACTAGTATTGTGAGTTCACCCATTTGAATTTTTATTTTTAGCAATCTATCTATCTATTAGATTTGATATCCTTCTAGAAGATCTTCCTGAAAATATTTTTGAGCTGCACACCTATCTGCTTTAAATGCCAGTGTCTCTTCATCTCTATTTGATAGCTGTCCACACACAACAACAGTATCTGGAGTTTGTTTTTCTATGCACGCAACCCTCATTCAAAAACATATATCCAGTGACACCTTGTTTTAGCATTTATTTCTTTCTCTATTTGTTGAATCATTTCATATACACCATTTGGTTTATAAAATAGTCAAATATATTGTCCATAGGCATTTACATGTCCCTTGGGCTTAGGGTGGATGGAAGGACCTATTAACATACCCATCTTCTCACAACAAGTCCATGTTTGGAATAAATTCCACATTGGATTTGAGGGATTCATTGATGTGTTCCATAGGTTACATAACATGAGTGTTATACGTGTCGCGAAACAACCAATCCTTCCTTTCTATGGGCTGGTGGGATAACACACCATCTATCATTTTGATTATCTTGCGTTGTTTCCTCTCAGGCCATCTTACCCATGTGGGCTGGTGGGATGCATTACCTTTCTCCATTTTATGATGCTCCGCATGACCATTTTTCTTCAAACCTACACCCTACGAGATAGCGGGGTGCTTTGTTTTCCTTTGTTAAGTGTTACCCCACAAGGTTATATTACTTGTGAATAAAATGAAATGGGATGGCGGGATAACCTCACGCTTCTATCTTCATGTTATCCCTTAAGCCAGTCTTCTACCAAGCTTCTTGGCCGCAGGATAGTGAGGACACATAACCTATCCTATTATTGACTTCTCCGTCACAGTTTAGTGACTAACCCACAAAGGGTTTTGCCTTAAGTGTTTCTTGTTGCAGGATGGCAGGGCGACTAACTCGTCGTGTTATTGAATTCATCCACCACAATGCAATGTTACCCCGCATGGTCACTTATCTTCAACGGTTCATGCTTCGATATATCGGAGCCATATAACCGTCATGTTATTGACTTCCTGATAGACCAACTCAATTGTCACCAAGACTTGAAGATAGTCACACCGAAACAAAATATTTTGATATAATCCAAAGGGGCAGCCAAAGGGAGAAAGGGTCTTGCCGAAAGGAAGACTTACACCGAAATCAAGATACTTTGGCCAGACATCCACTTCATCTCATTGAAAAAGGGAACCCTATCGGTATAGCTTATAAATGATTTCATATCCCAAAATGAGTCACAACGATAGACCAAGTCACACCGAAATAGATGATGTCGCTGAGACAGAAACACAGTTATGCCAAAAAAGTGCCAATCAAAGGATTTTTAACATTTTTTGACTTGTAACTCATAATGATAACCTACGTGTTATTGACAACTGTGAATGATACTCCTTTTTACTGCATGTGACTAATATAGCATATTATACACGATTGTAACTAACTTTATATGAGTCAGAATAAATTTCACAATACATTTCCAACACAATTGCCTATGTCCTCCTTGTCCGTTTTCATGTCCCAATGACACACTTCATGCATTCATTTTATATCTCCTTGTCTGTATAAAACGGTGTGTTATATGATCCATCATGTTATATGGTGTTGCAACAACACTTATTCTCTTGGATAAACCTTTTTTCTCCATGTAATCATAGCACCATGGTCTTGGTCCTTTAATCACCTGTAAGTGCAATATCTGACTTCATACAACCTCCATGCATAGTCATACAACCTACACAACTATAGCTTCCTGATGCAACACCCTATGAGCCAATCTTATCTTCCTTTGAGACCTCATCATCCTTCAACATCTCTGTAGTTTGACATTGCCAACCTGATTTTTCTGCCCGCATCTTAATCCAATGTGATGTCCCTGCATGCCTTTGCATTTCTCTGCATCTCCATCTAGTAGGTGGCATGTATATCTCTCTGCAACTTCATCAACTCATCCCTGTACACATGTTGACATCAATGACAACTTCTATGTCAACATGGATCTCCCACAAGATATGAATCTTGATATTTCTCTCTTCTCACCTTTATTATTTAGTTTTCCATGAATATCTAAGGCTTCTTTAGTAGATTCAAAATACTTAATCAAATCTAATGTCTAAATACCAAAATGAGCCTATGGGCTTCAAAGATCATATTCCTTACACTTGTCATTAGGTCATCATAATCCACTGGGCACCTTGGACACTCTAATTCAATCCATGACATCCATTCAAAGATGACTTGTGATGTGTCATAGTATGGATCATATGTTGGTAAAAAATCATAACTCCCTCTTACATCTCTTTCATGTGTAGCAAATGCTCTTACATTTTTAAAGTGTAGGGAACTAGCTTCTAGAGTCCCCACAAATTTTTGTTTGGGAAATCAATTAAGTCTTTTTTTATTTAAGTTGAGAATATTGAAGAGATAAAGTGTTGTCACAATTATCTTTCTGCATTTAAGTCCCATTTCAACATTTTTTGGGGATCAAATTGACTTGTAGAGCCTTGCAAAATATTTTTTTGTGTTATATGACCTAAAAAATATAATTCTTTTGTAAGTATTACGATGCAAGGTTGTTACATGTTTCTTATTATCATGAAGAAGATAAAATATTAGATTTTTGAAAGACAATAAATACTTTGCTATGAAAGAATGTTTCATAACTTTTTGTGGAATGACCTATAAAATATGCATGAATTCATCTACTAACAAGTGGGTTGGATATTGATTTTATTTTGTGTTATAATCAATACGGTAATAAATTTTTATGCAATGAGATTTCAAATGGGCACAAATCTATTTACTAATAGCCCATGTTGGATGTTCAAGTGTTATAATGAATAGTGGTCTTTGGTCAAGCATACAATAGTTCTTAGACATATTACGTGGTTTCTTGAATAACTTTTGAACTCAAATCTATTATGTGATCTTACAGAGTGTAAAGCGGAAAATCGCGATCGAACCCTAGTTGCTCTCCCCTCTTCCAACTCCAAGGAGAGAGAAGGGAGGTTCGCTAAGATTCAATGGTTTTCACTTAGGGGAGAGACTTTACATTCAAAAGAGGGGTTGAAACCCACAAGATCTAATCCCACGCAATGCAAGATTGGATGCTAAATGTGTTTCAAGGGTTAAGACAGCAAGGCTACCCTCTTTTGTAAAGAATGTGCATAGGAGAATTAAGCTAGGAATGCATAGAAAGTGACACAGATTCGCTTATAAACTGAGATAGGAATACAGTATGAAGCTACGGACCTGGAATTAGCAGTAAAATGTTGATACGACGTTGTCCTGCAAATTTGAGAAAAAGTTGTCGGGATGATGGCGCCCGACGCCACGGTCCTCCGAAAAATCCACGAAACGAAGGGGGATCTGTTCGTCTCTGCACAAGGATTCCAGATCTTCAATCTCAGCCGCGTACCTGCAACCTACACACAGAAAAGCGAAGACAATTGGGGGGTTAGGGATTAGGGGTTTGCCTTTAGGTCAAACCCCGGTTTTGGAATTAACCAAGAAATGAGCAAGAGCTGTAAATGTAAATGACTGTAAAACAAGTACTAATACCTTGTTCTAAGGATGTTTGTATCCTTATGTGCGAAGGTTTAGATGTTGTATGTTGTATGTTGTAGTAGTATGTGATCTCCTCTTCAATGGTTGAATCCTTGTCTTGAATGCAACACTTAGCCTTGAATGGAGACTTGAAATGATCAATTGCTTGAAGGAATGCTTGAATGCTTGAATGCTTGAGTATAGTTTCCACGCTTGTACACATATGTCCTTCTTACCCCAATGGGAGAGGCAAATGTAGTTTATATACTTGTCATTTAGGGCTGATAGACTGATTTTCCCGACCTTAGGCCGACTAGGAAAGTTTATTTTCCAAATTGCAAACAAAAAGACCCGAAGTCCAAAGGAGACCGGGCCCAAAATAGGACCCAGGGACCAGGGCGCTGGGCGCCCTGGTCCTGAAGGACCAGGGCGCTGGGTGCTCTGGTCCCACCTCCCGGGACAGCAGGGTGCTTGAAAAATGCAGTTTTCAGTGTCATAATCAGGTTTCGGGGTCTCCATTCAGGTTGCATGTTGCGTCGCCATCGTGAAGACCGAAATGCAGTTGAAATTGCAAGTGTCACAATTTTAGGATGCTACACAGAGGTCAAGAAGGAAAATGCGTTGATGCTCTTGAGGTAAGAATCTTGTATACTCACGTCATAATACATGTCCTAAGACCATAAAATCACAATTTTAAACATGATCATGTTTCTTTCTTGTAATTGTAACCTTAGAGTTACAATATTGCAAAACAAGAGTACTTCAAATAGGCATTAATCTTCTCATTTTATAAATTGCATAGATGTCCAAGTCTCATGACATTGAAATCCAAGTTCAAAAGTGGGAGTGGCACCTCTTTGTGATTGGTGTTCCTAGAAGATCTCTTTTAAATAAGCTACATTGACATTGGTGGTAGATAGCGTCAATGGTGGAACTTAAAAAGAAAATAGATTATAACAATGTGACATTTTTTTCTCTAAAATTATTTTATTTTGTTATGAGCATCATGGTATTTAAGGACACATTGACTGTGTGATTTTTAATTTGTTAAAATAACACACATACTTAATGTGTATTTCTATTTGTTTATTTTTAGCTATCTTAATTCTTATTTTACTTTACCTTATTAGTACTCGTCATATGCAATACTATTGTATTCACTTAAGCCTAATTAATTAATTTTTTGCACCAATCAAAAGTGATTATTAGTACTTGCCCTACACAATACTATTGCATTCACTGAAGCCCAATCAATCAATTAGTTTGCACCAATCAAACATGATTATTATTTTTTCTTTCAAAATAAAATTGGTTGTTGTAAAGTTGAGGTTTATATTTTTAAATTTAAGAAATTGTAAACATTATTTATCGACAATATGACTGGTTAAAAAAAATTGGTGTTATAGGAGCGAATTTTTAGGAATGATAGATTTTTAAGGTTTTTTTGGATTTCTTTGTATTTTAAATAGATTTTTCCATTTTTATTATTTTTTATTATTATTTATAATATTGCAAATAAAATACTTTTTCTAAATAGATATTGTAACGTCGTAAAATGTACACCCTTGCTAGGGTGGTACAATTCTACGCTTAATTTAGCACCTGCCTTAGTGTGTTTGCATCTTGCATTGTAATTTACCTTTAAGAATTTAAATAATTAATTAAATTAAATATAAAGTCATATTTCATCACTCCCCACATCATAAAATTGAGCCCTTTACCCTAAGTGTGCCCCTTTTTATTGTATTCCTCCAATAAATCATTAAATCATAAACCCTAATTATGTCTTATTTCGACCTTTAAGACCTAATTTCACATATCAAAACATCTCAAAATTAGTTGTAACTTTGGGATTCACTCTAATATAATCATATCTAATGACCCTAAAAAATTTGGGAAAAAGTTGGTTGGACCGTGCGTAAGTTATGCACGGTCCTCGACATTTTTCCCAAAATTTAGGGAGCATAATTCTATGATATTATAATGCTTAACCCCAAGAAATTGGCGAAAAATTCAAATCCTAGGTTGGCCTAAAGATGAAATTAAGGTCTAGGATTTCATACATAAGAGCTCTCTTTCTTCATTTGAAGGCGTGGAAGAGGTTTTTAGCTAAGTTTTCTAGCGATCATAAGGAGCCTTCTATGTAGTGAAAGAGCGGGTCTTTTGGAGTCTTCAACAAAATTCAACATCATCTATCAAGCATTCATCAAGCATTCTTTCATCAATTGGGGGATTTTGAAGATGTAGGAAAGCAATAGGAGATCGCCGACTTAAGATTGGCTTGTAACCCTCCCTTGGTGTTGGGTATGGTTTCATGTTGTTTTCATGTCTTTGTATGAACTTCATTACATCAATTTTCAGATTTAAATTTATGCTTTAGATCACTTAGAATAATTGATTTAGAGCATTTACTTTGTCAATTACAAGAATTTAGGGTTTACTCTTTAAGGCACATGGTTACTCTAGATTGTTTGCATTCATCATTTTAGGGTCTTGCACACACACTATTTTACTATACAAATCAGTTATTTATTGAGGTGGAAATAACCAAAATAGGGGTTTGACTAAGGCAAAACCCCATATAGCCACCCAAACCCTGTTTTTAGTTGCAGGTGCAGGTATAGGTACCCGTAAGACTTTCAAGACTACTAAAAGGCACAAGGATTGTCTTGAGGCCTTAGATTTGTCCCAAAATCACCAGGAATAGGGGCATGTAACCCTTATACACCCCTGGACAGGAGCATGACACCCTTTTTCTCCCACTTTTAGGTGAAAATTGGCAAGTTGAGGGCTCAGAATATCAAGATTGCAGTCTCTTAGTTGCAGCTTCCCGTTTGCCAAATCAGGACAGTGGCATGGCACCCCTGTCCCGGGCAATTTGACTTGATTTTTGGTTTTAGGTACACCATCAAATTCCTCCCCTTCTCTGCTTTTAGTATCTCAATTTTAGTCCTACAAGTTTTTGCAATTTTAGTTCATATATGCTTCATTGTTCATCTCCTAGTCTAGTTGATCAATCACACCCTATTTTTCACATCTTCTCTTCATATACAATAAGAGGAATAGAAACCCTAAGATATAATCCTTGGATCTCTCTTTCTCACTAGAAGTAGCCAAAGTGATCTATCTCCCTAGGCTCTTTCGTATTCCCAATGTGTTGGCAAAAGTGGGATTAGGTCCTAGTCACGCAGTCTCGCTTTTTCCCCTCCATATTTTGGTGAACCTGACGTGAATCCAATTTTCTTTAATTCTGATTTATTTCCTCAGATATGAGTGTTTTTTCTATTTCAAATTCAAATTTACATTTACAAGTTTTAATTCCTTGCAAATTTCAAAAATTTAGAGGTCAATTTTTTTAAAACCCTAATTTTTCAATTCAAAATTGAACTTGTGGATAGCTTAATTTGGATCATTAATTTCACATCTGATTTAGGAACATATTTCAGTCATAAATTTAATTTTCTAAATCAACATTTATAGTGCTTGCATTGGTTAAAATTGAACATTTCCTTCTATTTTTCAAATGTTATCATTTGAAAGAGGAAATGTTTTGTCATGATGCATTCGTTTCATAAATGTGATGATGGGTTAGCTTCCCTTTCTTCAATTTTTCCATCTCTTAAAGAATATACTCCTATCTATGACAACATTTTAGTGCCTAAAAGAGTTGTTACCAACCTATTCAAAACTCTCCCATGCTCTAAGGATGAAGATTTGAAGAGTGATCATGACAATTCTCCTAAAATGTGCCCTTCCCATCTAGCTATCTTAGAGGAAGAGGATGATATGATAAACACTTTACTTAGTGTTACTTTACCTTCTTTACATGATGTCTATCTAAGTGAAAAGGTATTTATGGACATTGAATTATCTTCTCCCAAATCTGGTCTTACCAATGGGAGTGTGTTAGTGCAACAAGAGGTTATGAGCACTTCTTTCAAACATCTCCTTCCTAAGCATGAATCTTTGGAGAAAGATGTTCATCTCCCTCCTAAAGAATAATCTCCCCATGAGGATCATTTTGTGCAAGAAAATGGTATTGTCCTTACTTTTCCTAGTGATGGAATTTCCTAATTTGACTTCAACAAAATTCCCACTAGAGATGATGCAATAATGAGAAATGCTTCTCCTTTCCTCGAAGCATGTCTTACCCATAAAGATGCCTTAGAAAAAGAAGATAAAATCATAATAAATTTACTTAATTGTCTCTCCCCTAAACATCTAATTGAACACATTTTTTTGAGGCAAGATGATTATTTAAGCACATGTAGTTATGCTCTCCCTCCTAAGGATGAATAATTAATGAACAATGTTATTCCTTCTCCCAAAATTGGCAATAACAATAACGACATTTTTGTGAAAGATATTTATAATATTTTCTCAAAGACCTCACTATTTGGGATGAACCATTAGAAGAAGGTTTTTATTATTCTCTACCCTATGAGAGTGACCCCCTTATAGCATCTTACCTCTCATGAATCTCAATCATTCTCTCTCTAAAGGTAAGTCATCTCCTTCTCCCCAAGTAGGTTCTACTCATAAGGATACCTTAGGTCAAGAAGAGATTGTTAACATCTTTTTCAAAGGTCTCCCTCTCAAAGGTGAAACTTTAGAGAGTAATGTTGATCCTTCTCCTAGAGAGTCTATTCCCCAGGTAGATCCTTTGATGATAAAGGAGGATATGACCTTTCCTACTAATAATCTTCCTTCTAAAACATCAATGCCTACTCCAAGTCTACCTCCTAAAATTGATCTTATCCATGATAACATTTTAGTGAAAGAAGATACTATCAACAATTCTTCCAAATTACTACATTGTAACACTTGCAAACCATTATCACCTTGATTCTTGTAGGAAGCGGCAATGGGAGAATTCAAAATTCAAATTCTCTGCAAGGTGGGAACTCTGGTTCCAATGCTAGGAGCAGCTAGAACAAAGTAGCTGGCACCATAGGAGAGAAGGATAAGCCTCTGGACATTCTGGAGGCTATTGACATCCCACAGACGGGTGGTACTCTGCCAGAGAAGAAAGAGGATTCCTCTGGGATTTTGGGGGAGGGGTCCAGTGGGGGCCCCATCCCATGTGAAGAGTCCTTGGAGAGTGGAAAAGAAATAAAAAAATGGTCTTCCCTTTTTGGAACTAAACCATCTGGTAAATCCTCCTTACCTCCTGTCAAGAATATTTCTGATCCTTCTGGTGGAAAGTTTGCTATCTCTATTCCTGATCTGGTTCTGGATCATAATATAAATAGTATGTCGAACTCCCTGGCAGGCAAATTTATGGGTTCATGTCCAAATATCAAAGTTGTTAGGGCTTATGTCAAACAAAAATGGGCCCTAAAGGGTAATGTTGAAATCTCAACTTTACCTAAAGGCCTCCTATCTTTTACTTTTTCATGTGAAGAAGATAAATTAAGGATACTGTGTGGGAGTCCTTGGATGGTAGGAAAGATAGTTTTGGTTCTCCGGAAATGGCACAAGTCCCAGTATGGGTAAAGCTTCCAGGTTTGCCTCTTGAATATTGGGCAGAAAACATTTTCTCAGGAATTGCAAGCTCCTTTGGTGAACTCCTCTCTATAGACCCAGTCACAGCTTCAAAAGGGAGACCCACTCATGCTAGGTTTTGTGTAGGGATAGCCCATGACACAGATATGCCGGAATAGATAGATCTAGTGTCAAAGTTGGGAACATGGAAACAACAAATTGAATATGAATCTATCCCCTTTGCCTGCTTCCATAGTAAAAAAGTAGGTCACTGGGCAAAATCCTGTCCAATCAAGCCGAAAGTAGAGTTCAAGCAGTCTAAACCCCAAATTGAAAATCAAAAGGCTCTAGAAAAAAAAGGTATGGCAAGTTAAAAATTCAGAGAATAAGGAAGAAGACTTTAATCGCTTTGATCCATTGGGGGAGAATAAGGAAGTGTCCTCAACTTCTATCTCTAGCCCCTCAACCTAGGAAGTATTGAGAAATGAGTCAACCAAAGTCAACACCTTTGTTACAACTTGACTAGAGGAACTGAAAGAACAAACTAAATCTTCAAATGCCATAGCTAAAGTGGTAGCTGACAGTTATGTGGGAAAGGAATTGAAAGAGAAAGATGACCAACCTGAGGAAGGGGAGATCTCTGGATCCCAAGAAGAAAAGATTGAATCTTCACTCCTCATGACAAGTTTTGAAATGCAAGAAGCCCAAAAATGTGCAATACTGGGTATGAACCTTTCAGACTCAGATCAGAATTCAAAAAAAACAAACAGTGATTCAAATGTTTCTAGGATCCCTAATTGGGGTAATGAAGATTAAATTTCCAGAATCCTCAGTAACCCGGAAGTGGCTCTTGAGAAAGATGCTGAGTGGAAAATACCAAAATATAGGAACAAGAAAGGAACCACTCCCTCAGCTTCTCATCTAAGGAAATCTAGTAGAATTGCTCAAGTTGATGTTGGGTATATCTCCTCTTCCCCAGGTTGACCCTCTAACCATAAAGTCAAAGACAAGAAGGCCAACAAGAACATTGCAAATGGGACCCAGAAGATTCTTAAGGAGTTAGGAATCAGTAAGTAACTATGAAGATTATCTCTTGGAATATTAGGGGACTTAATAATTCTCATATACAAGACATGATTAGGAATATGATAAGGGATAGCAAACTTGATGTTTTTGTAATTCAAGAAACCAAAATGAGTAGAGAAAAAGTTGAATCTTTGAAGTTCTTCAAAAATGGTAATGTCAGTGGTGGTAGTTTGGAAGGCGCTTCAAGAGGCATAGCCACCATTTGGAACCTTAATACTGTCAAAGGCCATGTTCTTATTCAGGAAAATCACTTCTCTTGCATCGAATTTGAGCATTTAAAAGATGGTACTTCATGGGTCCTCACTAAAATTTATGCTCCCAATACTTTGAAAGCTAGAAATTCCTTCTGGAAAAAACTCATAGAAGCTAGGGACAGCTTCAGACACCTTAGCTGGCTGGTCATGGGAGACTTCAATACTCCTTTGAGAGAGGAGGAAAAATTTGGAGGAAGCCCCTCTCAACTGGAAAGTAGGCTGGCCCTTATGGACTTTTTTAATACTTAGGCTCTCAATGATGTGGAAATACAGGGATGCAATTACACTTGGACTAATAGGAGAACTAGTAATGATCTTATCCAAGTTCGTCTTGATAGGAATCTTATCTCTGATGACTGGTACAATCATTATTTCTATTCTCTATTAGCCCATATTCGGGTTGGGTCAGATCATTTTCCTATCACCATCATTGGCGACTCAATTAATAGAAGGAGACACTTCCCCTTCAGATTTGAAAAAATGCGGACCCTTCACCCAAATATCAAAAGTAATATTTAGAAATGGTGGAGTATCCAAGTGGAGGGAACTGCTATGTACAGAGTTGTTGAGAAGCTTAAAAGTGTAAAGGATAACATAAGACTTTGGAATAAATCCAGCTTTGGGAATATCTTTGAGGCTAAAGGCAAAGTCCAGGAAGACCTAAAAAAAATACAGGCCCAAATTCAGAAGGATGGTTTCAGTACTGTGTCCATTACTGATGAAAATGAGATGCTTAAAAAATACCACGAAATCATTGCTAAAGAGGAAACTTTCTGGAAGAAGAGATCAAGATGCATTTGCCTTAAGGAAGGAGATAGGAATACAAGATTCTTTCATATGTCAAAAATCAAACATAAAGTGGCTAATAGGATAACCAAACTAATTGTGGATAATGGGGAGTTGGTCAAGGAGGAAGAAATAAGGAATGAAGCTAAAAGGTATTTCTCGGATCTGCTCAAGAGGGACCACAGATTGGATGCTAAAGCTCAAACTTCTTTCCTTTATAACATCCCTTTTCTCATTGATGAGCAGATGAACTCCTCCCTCTCTTCCATTCCTTTGATCTTGGAAATAAAAAATGCTATTTTTTCTTTTGATGGTAATAAAGCACCTGGCCCAGATGGTTTCCCCATGTTCTTTTTCCAAGATTTTTGGGACATTGTCGGGAAAGATGTCTCCAATGGGGTCAAGGAATTTTTTGGGGCTAGAAAATTTTTGAAAGAAATCAATGGTACCTTCATTTCTATCATCCCCAAAACCCAAGGTGTTGACTCTATGGACAAGTTTAGACCAATCAATTTATGCAATTCATTTTATAAGATCATCTCCAAGGTTCTTACTTCCAGAATTCTGTTTGTCCTTCCTACTTTGATTAATCACCAGCAAAATGGTTTTGTCCCTAGAAGACAAATTATTGACTCTATTATAACTGTCCATGAGAACATTCATTCTCTTGTTAGAGCTAAGAAGCAGGGTCTCATCCTCAAGCTTGATCTCTCCAAGGCTTATGACCGGGTTGACTGGCCTTTTCTTGTGAAGGTTCTTATGGCTTATGGTTTTTCCACTAGAGTTATCGACCTCTTCAGCCAACTTATCACCTCTGCCTCTTTTGCTGTTCTTGTCAATGGTTCCCCTTCCCCCTTTTTCCAAGCTTCTAGAGGACTAAGGCAAGGGGATCCCATTTCCCCCATCCTCTTCATCATTATGGCAGAATGTTTTGGAAGGTCCATGGAAAATATGGTTATGCAAGACTCCTTTAAGGGACTCCCACCTTCTTCTGCTGACCTTATTTGCTCCCACCAATAGTTTGTGGATGATACTATTATTATGGGGGAATCTAGTATCTCTGAAGCTAAAATCTTGAAGAGTACTCTTTGTAAGTTTGCCTCAGCTTCTGGATAGCTTATTAATTGGGTCAAAAGTGAAGTTTTTTTCATCAATACTCCTGGGAGAAGACAACAGAGAATCATCAGAATCTTGGAATGTAGGATTATTGATCTTCCTGTGACCTACCTTGGCCTCGCCATGGGCATTGCACCTCCTGATCCTTTTTGGAGCTCACTAGTGGATAAATTTCATAAAAAACTAGCTAGTTGGAAAGGAGCCCTCTTAAGTCACACTGGAAAGCTTCAACTTCTAAAATATTCTCTTCAAAGTATACCGATTTATGCCCTAAGTCTTTTCAGAATTCCAGTTAAGTATGCTGACGTAATTGAGAAAATTCAAAGAAAATTCCTATGGTCAAGGGTTGAGGACAAGAAAAGAATGTCTCTAGTGGCCTGGGATCAGGTTTGCAAACCGAAAAGTAAAGGAGGTCTGGGCAAGAGAAGAATCTGAACCTTAAATGAAGCTCTCCTATCCAAACAGGTCTGGAGAATGTTCCATTCAGACACTGAATGGTGTAAAATCTGGTGAAGTAAGTACTCTCTTCTATCCTCCTCTCTTTCTTCTTTTATCAATTTAGAAATCAGTATTAATGGGTCCCATATATGGAATCAAGCCTCTAAGTGCAAAGAAAGCATTGCTAAAGGAGTGATTTGGAAAGTAGGAAATGGCAGGAAAGTAAAATTCTGGGAAGACACCTGGCTTTTTGATAAACCTTTGATTGAAATCCCTGAATGGGCCCCTCATGCTCCCTCCTGTATTAGAATTTTTGGCCCTTTAGTTGCAGAGTATTGGTTTGGCAATAAATGGAAGAACATTTAAAGTATCTACCCTAGCCTTACTAAGCTCAAGATCCATCTGTCTTTGGTCTAGTTGAATAAAGAGGAAGACTCCCTTATTTGGAAACATGAACCCAAAGGTATTATAACTGTTTCTTCAATGTATGGGGTCCTTTCCTCCACCCCTCCTATTAATCCTTTCTGGTCTAAAGCCTGGATTAAGGGTCTGAGCTCCCAAAATCAACTTTTTCTATTGGACCATCCTTCAAAATAAGATCCCGACCCTAGACAACCTCAAGGATAGAGGTTTTGCCTTCCCTAATAGATGTGCTTTGTGTCTTCAAGAGGAAGAGTCAGTGGACCACCTGGCCATCCACTGTTCCTATTCTACCTCAATCTGGGAAAGATTTCTTAAAAGTTTTAGTATTGATTGGGTGTTTCCTAACACTATCAGTGATCTGTTCTCCTCTTGGAACTTTCATTGGACTAACTCCTTTTTGAGATCTCTGTGGTAGCTATCACTTCCTCACATCCTGTAGGGAATATGGAAAGAAAGAAATAATCATATCTTCAGGGACATATCCCTCAATTAGGATATTGTGTTCCAAAAAATACAATGGGCGATTGTGGAGAATATTGGGATCATTGAGGGTCCCTGCTTCTCGACCAACCCCCTGTAATCCAACATTTTAAGCTCCTGGAATTTTAAGATTGCTGGCAGTTCTAACCTAATCAAAATAAAAGACTCAAAGCTAGGTGGCAAACCCCCCCTCATGGCTGGTTCAAAGTCAATTTTGATGGTGCTGCAAAAGGTAACCCGGGCCCTGCGGGTTGTAGTGCTATTCTCAGAGATGATAAAGGTATTTGCAAGGAAATGGTTTTTGTCCCAATAGGGAGCCAAACAAACCATAAAGCAGAAGCAATGGCAGCTCTCCAAGGTATTCTCCTTGCTAAAAAATGGAATTTCCCCTACATATGGATTGAAGGGGATTCAAACAATATCATCAAATGTCTCAAGGGGACCTCTAAGCCTTCATGGTCGATCGACAATATCATAAAAATTGCTAAAGACCTTATCAACACATTTGAAAAAAGTTACATATCCCATATCTACGTGAAGCCAATGGGTCTGCTGACTGGGTAGCCAACACAATGGTTAAAAAAGGTGAAATGATTACGTGGACGGGCAAACAATGACTCCTTGAGGATGTCAGACTAATCATTTTTAAGGACCGATATAGAAGCACTCCAAATATTTTTGATGGATAGAATAGTAATGAAAAGGACTAAATGGAGAACTTTGAGTTATTATAATAATGTCAGCCTCATTTATTATAATACTTATTCTATCACTTCCCATGCTTTCTGGTTAAAACTCTCAGCAAGTTTCAAAATTCAGCTCTGAACAACAAAAATATGGGTGGAAACAGACGATGATACAAACCTAGCAGTTGCAAGGAATGGAAATAGAAGGAGTCGGTCTGAAGCATTTTGTAGATGGGTGGTTTTTTGAAATTCACGGAGAGACTCCATGGTCGGGATGGCACGGTTACCATTTTTTTCTGCAAACACTGGAGTAAGGGTGTGTTGAAAATGGGAGACTAGACTGTTGTAATTGATGAAGACCTTATTGCCCAAGCCACGGGCCTCAGAAGGGAAGGATGCAACTTCTATAGAGACAGAAAAGTTAGTCAGGAGGTCATTGACAGATATCCATAAACAGAAAAGGAGAAAAAATGCCTGGTGAAGTTAAGTAAAACTTACTACCCCACTAGAGATTTTGTTAAACCATGGTGGGAGGTTCTCTTTGTTTTAATGTGCTACATTACTTTGGATGGTAGGTTTACTAAAGTTTATGACTACCATTTTGTTTTGCTGAATCATTTTAGGCATGATGAGAAGGTTAATTTTCCTTATTTTCTATTATGCTCGATGAATGCCACTATTAAGGCCTACAAAGATAAACCTATGGGGGACACTGCCATGCATCAATGCTTAATGGTTCTTATTTATGACCATCTCAAGGCCAATCAAATAGCCCGCCCACAACCCTCTGTAGAGTCTGAGGAGGATGGGTCTGACTCTGTCTTTTCAGTGGATGAGGATTCCGATAGTGACCCATCTAGCGATTCTAAGGAGAGCTTGGATGTTTTGGATTTTGAAATTGGTAAGAAGAGGAAATATATGAAAACAAGACCTTCTTCCTCAAAGGGTTAAAAACCTAAAGGCATAATCCTCCAGATTAGCTCTTCCTCGGAGGAGGTCTCTGAAGACTTGGAGAAGGAGAAACCTTAGGGTTCTCTGAAAAAGAAAACTAAAGTCCACACTCAGACAATAAATAGGCACAAGAGGAAGGAGGAGAATGTGAAGGAGCTAGAGGTTTATAAGTAGGAAAGGACTTTGGAAGCCGAACAGAACCTGGAGCAAGTGACCACTGGCGAGGCTCTTAGGGTTGAGGACACAACTACTATTCGTGATACTCCAAAAAAGGAACAAGATATCCCTGGTAAGACTGATCCTCCCCCTAACTCTCCTCCTGAGGAATGCAAGGTTTTATGGACACTATGGAGTGGCTTATAACCGGTTACAAGAAAGCTGTGGATGACAACAAAAAGTTCAGCCACAGAATTCAGATTCTGGAAACTATCAACACTGGGGAAGGGAAGACTATGGCTGATTACATTGAGGACCTGGAAAACACTATTGCAAAAGCTAAAAATATAAGAGACTCCTTCAACCCCATATTTGAGAAAATAGAGAAATTCTTGCTGGAAAGGAAAACTCTTGCTGACGCTAATGATCAAACTATTTCGGGTATTGCTAGTAAAGTCAACAAAATTAAGGATTGCCTCAAGAGTATTGCAGAACAAAATTTAAGCATCTTGAATATTTCTGCTAGCAACACTAATACTCTCATCAACAAATTGGATGAGGAGAAGGAGACCCTGGATATTGACCCTGACACTGAAGGCACAGGAGACGCTCAAGGACCTAGAACTAGAACCAGATGCAAAAAGAAAGAAAATAAACCTAACAAGGACTTGGATAATCTCAAAGTTGTTGGGACCACCTATGACCAATTGGTGAAAAAGGCAGAGGGCCTCCTGAAGATTACAGCCGTGTAGTGCTTTCCTAGTTTCTTTGTTGTTATTTTCCTTAGTTGTCTTTTTGGTTTGCTGGCTTTTTTGCCAATCAAATTGTAAGTGGTTTATAAGCTCTAGAATTTTTGATATCTTATCTTAATCTCCTATGTTAAAGGTTTCGGGTCCTGAAAACTTATTTTTCTTAATTAATCAGAACAATTCTTCCAACAATCTTGTCCATTCTTCTTCTAAAATTCATAAGGACACCTTTGATATTCCTAAACTATCTTCAATCAATTTGATACATGTGAATGAAATAACTAATAAACCCCTCTTCACAATTCATGGTGGTTGTCCTTCTCAAAATTCCCAACGTAAGCCTATCCTAGTGGTTCAAGGTGGTTATGCTAATGATTCTTTTTGCACTCCTAAGAAATTTGTTATTATTATGCAAGGAGGTTATCCTACTAAGAGCCCTTATGAGTATGCTAAGAAAATCACTAAAGAGAGTTATCATGTGGTTTCTCATACCTGCAACACAAGAAACAATAGGAACCCTAATCATCTTCCAGTTATCCCATCTTCACTTCCTCCCTCTCAAACTACTCTTCCACAAGCACCTCATATATCACAAACTCTTAGTAAGGAGTGTGAT
Source organism: Cryptomeria japonica (assembly GCF_030272615.1). Classification (NCBI taxonomy): domain Eukaryota; kingdom Viridiplantae; phylum Streptophyta; class Pinopsida; order Cupressales; family Cupressaceae; genus Cryptomeria; species Cryptomeria japonica. The sequence continues at coordinate 618,618,663 of NC_081415.1, forward strand.
CTCATTGAACAACTTAAAGCTACTCCTGCCAAGATATCTAATTGGGATTTGGTTCAAACTTCACCTGCTTATCATGGGATGTTACAAGATACTTTGACAAACTTAGATGTCCAACCTACAGTGACACCTAATAACATGTCTTCTTTTATTGATCCTACAAACAAACCCAAAGATAAAATTGCATTCACACAAAATGAGTTACCTTCTCATGAAATCCAACATCAATATGATCCTCTTATGATTGTGGTTATTATCAACAATAATGCTATAAGATGAACCCTTGTGGACAATTGTTGCAAGCGCACCTACCTATGAAGGAATGAGCCAAAGACAAGATTATTTTATATTAGTTTAAGATGAATGTAATAAGACCCTATGGGTCCTTTTCTATAATTCAATGTCCTAGGAGTGTGACAAGTTTGTCCATTATTGGGTCAAATTGTCATCTAGGGTCTTGTAGAGAAAATTGAGTCAATAAGGGTCACAATGGTCTAAATTGAGGGATGAAGTGGCTAAAGGTTTCTTTGAGTCATTTTATATGTTTTTGAATCAAATGTAATCATTTTGGGGGGCTATGATAGTCTAGAGTCTAAGTTGGTTGAATAATGCAAAAATTGTCATATTGTCAATTTGTTGTCATAACAATTTTGCACTTTTTGTAAGTCATGATTTTCCAATGGTCACTTAGTTTGAAAATGGTTGGAGGAAGTTGTGTTCAATTGGGGTGACACCTTTAAGGACCCCAAACATTGAAAGATGTAAGTTGGTTGATTTGATTATTTTTTAGAAGGAAATTGAAGCATCAAGAACTGTTGGAAACTCAAGAAACCGTCTAATTTCTGTTGATTGCATACTATAGGTGGATTGGAAAGATTGCACATGACATAGATACTAAAACTAGATCGTTTTACCTTTTTTTTTTCATTCAGTGTGAAGTCTTGAAGTTATTGCTGCCCCATTCTACAAGCAAATCTTTGCCGGGTAGCCTAAAACCCTCAGACCCCTAGGGTTTGACTGTAATAATGGGTTTTGGCTTATCAATCATTAACTGAACATTCTGCTATTATAGGAGATGATAGGTCATTGAATCAAATGTTAGTTCCAAAATCCATTAAGAGGACACAATAGGGCAAAGAGGATGGAGAACTAACCCTAGGTCTGGCATCTCTATGTGACAGACCAGTTTGATAAGTGCAGTGCATGAGAATTGAGTGGTAGAGCAATGGAAAGGGGTTTGAATGTGGTAGAAGATAACTCTGGAGGTTGATATAATATTTCATGGTTAGTGATGGTCACCAATTAGGAGAACCAAACCAGTTTGTGGAAGGTGTTCAGTCAAATAGATCTAATAGCCCTATTAGGTATGTTAGTGCAATATTGGTTGGGATATTTTCAAGTTGGTCTGGTACCGAAAACTAATATATTGTTGAGAAATCACAAAAGGGTATTCAAAAATATAATTTTTTTTCCTAGATCCTCAAGGTGTCAAAATTTATCACCCGATTTTTCCTTCAAATGGAGGCCTTATTGCAACTAGTTTTGTTTGTGGGCAAGTGAGTTAAAATTGATATTCCGATGGGTCTAAACCATGAAATCTAATTTCATTTGTGTTAATGTGTTGTGAGAACACCCATCCAAGGATCCTTGTATTGAATTGGTCAAGTGGGCCATTCAAACCCTAAAGCCTAGTAGAAGCCCACTCATGCATGCAAGGGTGTGTGTAGTCACACAAGACTTGAGAGTGTTAGTTGTTTGTAAGTGGACATATTGGAACCTTTGAGTCTTCCAAGGTGTTCTTTAGTGTCTTTTGAACCATTGTTTGACTTTGTGTTGTGTAAGGATCTTTGGAAGTAGGTATTTGGTTGAGTTTGTGAGCCTTAGAGGTTGGTTGGTTCAAGGTTATCCTTCCAGTCTATTGCCTCCTCATCAACAATAGATCCGGCCTTAATGTTTGCAGTGTAGACTTATTGGATAAGATTAATGTGGATCATTCTCTGATCGAACCTGCTTCTATTTCTATTCAAGGATTTGATATGTTGCTAAACAATCTTTAGGTATCATTACCTTGCCTATTAAGGTAGGTCCTGCTACTTTATCTACACCTATTCATGTCATGATGAGTAATTTGACATATAGCCTTCTATTAGGGAGACCATGGATTCATAGCATGCAAGTTGTTCCCTCAACTTTGCATAGGCAAGTCAAGTTCATTTATGACAATAAGACATACACCTTGTTAGTTGATACCAATCTTCAAGCTCCATTAAAAGCTAGATCTTCTTGTTCAAATACTTCCCATTCTTCTCCCAATCTTCCTACTTCTTCAGATACATCTGTTTCCTTTAATGATATTTCTCCTTCTAGTAATCCTGATTCTTCTACTCAATCGGAATCTCCTCCCAAAGATATCTTTCTCTAGTGCTCTCAGATTATGATTGGGGATCTCTAGACTTTAACCCTACTTTTATAGGATAGTATAGAGTATCTTGGAAAGAATCTAAGACTAAGAAGGAGAAATCTAAGGAGGAACCTAAAGAGCAACCCACTTTGTCTAAACAACTAAGTAACAACTCTGTGGTTGCTTCTAATTCAAATAATTCTTCAAATCCTTCCTCCAATTCATATAGTACCGAGACCTATGAGGCACAACCATCTCTTTCCAACTTGGCATCCCTTTATGGTCCTGGTTTTCACATTTTATCTAAGAGTGGCTATAATGGAAATGGTTGTGGTGCAAATAAACAAGGAATTAAAGTTCCTTTAGAACATAACATACACGAAGCTTCATTTGGACTTGGATATAATCCTTCTAATCCCACCAAATCATCTAAAAGACCATCTCTCAATGTGAATTCTATATTTAGTAGTGATGAAGACCTCACCTTAATTAAATAATCTTCTTCTTCTTTCAACACTCATCCCCCACATAGGGAAATCTTGGTGATGAACAAATCTTTTTATGAATCTCCTCAAGAGATTTCTAGTCCTACTTATGAGACTTTATCTTCTACTCATTCTAAAATCTCTTCTTCTAGGAATAAGGCTCTAATTAATTACACTTATCCCTCTCCTAAGATTTCTTGTGTGCAAGAAAAGTGTGACTTAGTGGCTTATTCTTCTACTATAAACTTCTCTCTTTCTAAAGACTTTTTAACATTCATCATCTTATATATGTTTTTAATCTCACTTATAGTAGAGAATTTAGCATGTCATATTCAAATACCTCATTCAATCTATCATGTATTTAAATAACAATAATGGCTATTATGTTGTTCATCATCATGTGGCATTGGTAGCTCACTTACTGGGAGCTCATTGTCATTCATGATGGTACAATTTCACATGCAAGCATACTTTTGGAAGCAACATAATATCCTTGTAAAGCGGAAAAATCGAACCCTAGTTGTTCTCCCCTCCCCAACTCCAAGGAGAGAGAAGGGAGAGTCACTAGGGTTGATGGTTTTCACTTGGGAGAGACTTTACATTCAAAAGAGGGGTTGAAACCCACAAGATCCAATCCCATGCAATGTAAGATTGGATTCTATATGAGTTTCAAGGGTTAAGACATCAAGGATACCCTCTTTTGTAAAGAATGTAGATAGAAAGATTGAACTAGGAATGCATGTAAAGTAGGAAAGATTCACTTATAAACAGAGATAGGGATATGGGATGAAGCTGCGGACCTGGAATTAGCAGTAAAATGTCAAGACGGTGCTGTTCTGCAAATTTGAGCGAAAGTTGGCGGGATGATGGTGCCCGGCGTGCACACGGTCCTCCGAAAAATCCGCGAAACGAAGGGGGATCTGTTCGTCTCTGCACAAGGATTCCAGATCTTCAATTACAGCAGCGTACCTACAACATGTGAAGGTGTAATGTATGTAGTGTGTTGTATGTTGTATGTGATCTCCTCTTCGATGGTTGAATCCTTGTCTTGAATGCAACACCTAGCCTTGAATGGAGACTTAGAATGCTCAATTGCTTGAAGGAATGCTTGAATGCTTGAATGCTTGAATGTTTGAATATCGCTTTTGCCTTTTGTTCTTGCTTATTTCCTTTTTTTGACCTCCTCAAATGGGAGAGGAAATGTAGTTTATATACTTGTCAATTAGGGCTGATAGACTGATTTTCCCGACCTTAGGCCGACTAGGAAACATTATTTTCCAATTTGCAAACTTAAAGACCTGAAGCCCCATAAGAGACCGGGCCCAAAATAGGGCCAGGGACCAGGGTGCTAGGCGCCATGGTCCTGGGGGACCAGGGTGCTGGGCACCCTAGTCCTGAAGGACTAGGGCACTGGGCGCCATGGTCCCACCTCCCGAGACAACAGGGTGCAAGGAGGGATCAGGCCAGGGTGCAGAAAAATGCAGTTTTTGATGTCCTGAACAAGTTTCGGGGTCTCCATTCAGGTTCCGTGTTGCATCGCCATTGTGAAGACCCAAATGTGGTCGAAATTGCAAGTGTCGCAATTTTAGGATGCTACATTTAGCCCCCACTTTAGCGGGAGTATAAGCGTACGCTCATACTTTCGGTAAAGTACAAGGAAACAACATTGAAAAACTTTCACCATGTCAAGGAGGCAAGATACACCAAGCCCCCAGTGGACTAAGGATCTTACGACTTTGATTGACAAAGTAAAAGGGAAGATCATGAGGGAGAACCATGACTATCAGTAGTAAGGTTCCCTCACTATGAGTCATGCAAGAAAGATATCAAAAGTTTTCAAGGCAAAGCTAAATTTGTCAAGAAATTTTCAAGTATCTTGAAAAGATATGAACGGGATGTATGCCCCCCTACGTTAAAGTGATCGCACATGCCTCACCGGGGGTGATTGCTTTAAGGTAGTGATACATATAAGAGATGAGAAAGGAGCACGTTATCACAAGGATTTAGCCCCCAAGTGTGAGATAAGCCCAAGGATAATAGACACAAAACACAAAGCACAAGGTGACTTCGCTTTCCTCGGGGTCAGTATGCTATATGATAATTCATGTATATCATATGTATGTATGCATAATTGTTCTTCATTCCCCAATCAAGGAAGGTCACCTAGAAGAAGGGAACACATGTGTCTTTTGAGTCAACATAAGAGAGACCAAAAGAGATCTCAATGTTTTGCATCGTCCTCAAGTAGACAACACTAAGGACAACAAATAGAAGAATGAGAATAACACATAGAAGAAGTAACAAAAGAGAGGAGGAGAGAATCTGCTATGCTAATGAACTAGTCTAGGACGTCATCTACCCCCCGATCTTGCTGATCAATATTTCAGGAAGGTAGGAAACACGCTAGAGGAGGAACATCCAATACAGCAGATGGAGCTATCACAAGATCCAAACAAGGGCTATGTTCATACCCCAAGCCATGGTGTTCTTGTCTAGGAGCTAGGATAAGTGCTTTAGAAAATTCGTTAGGTAGATGGTTATTAACATCAACATATTCATATTCACTATCAGAATGAATAGAAGTAACATTTTCATCATGAATAACATTTTCATCTATATCATCATCAAGATTTATAAAAATAGGATCTTTAACTCGCACAGGATCAAGACCATCATGCACCTTATGTTTAGGAGATTTCGGCTCAATCGTCGGCTGAGGAGAAAATGGAATACTATTGGCTGAAGGTGTTTTTGGGGATTGCAAAGTTTGAGAAGCAGCTGCCTAAGCTCTAAGACGACGCTTTCGTCGGTGTTCACGTGCATAACGATTTCGTCTAGTCTTAGTAGGAAGTTGCAAAGATTGAGGAGGAGGAATGTTCTCATCCTTTTCACTTGGGTGTTTAGGTTGTGGTCTCTTAGGTTGAATAATAGGAGAAGAGGAAGGTCTCTTCTCTCCATAAGAGGAAGGAGGAGGAACTGCTCCATATAAGGGAGGAATATTTGGTTTAGGAAGGAGACCAAGTCCATCATGACGAGGAGGGATAGGTCTACTTTTAGGAAGTTTATTAGATATAGGCATAGTCACATTCATAGGAATGGTTTGGGAATCTTCTTGAGGAAAGACATTAGTTTTATCTTTCAAAGGAAGAACTTCCTTCTCAAGAATGATAGGAATGTCAAGTTTGGGTGTTCTAGGTTCACTTAGAGATAGGATCATATCTTTTTTCCACTTTTGATAAGATTTAAAAAGATGATCACTTCGCGGAGGAAGAGATTGGAATTGTTTAGGCCAAAAGTAATCAATAGGAACGCTAGAAGTTCTTTCAGCTGGTTTAAAGAGACTATGATTGACAGTAACAACTTCACCATTATGGGGAAATTTCAAACACTTGTGAATAGGACAAGCGATAGATTTCATGGAAGATAGCCAAGGATAGCCTAGCTTCACACGAAATTGTTCGGATGATGGAATAATAGCAAAGTCCACATCAAGGGATTTGTTATGGACCTCAATAGGCAATGTAATAGAACCAATTGCAGGAGAGGAAAATGCATCAAATAGTTTCACAACCACATTTGTTTCATCATAGATCACTTGATTCAATTGCAAAGTAAAAAGAAATTCTTCAGTAATGATATTAACCATACAAGAACGATCAATAAGCACTCCACAACAAGGTGTATTCTTGACTTTTGCAACTATATATAAAGGACCATCAGGTGCCCTGATAGTTTCACTGGAATCAAAGGTGATGGAAAGTTCTTTAGGGATTTTCTACTGCTGTACAAAGTTAATCACATTCCGAGTCATGGACACAAGATCATTAGGTGAGACAGAGGAATCAATAGTATCAATCGCATTAGAGGTATGAGAAGGCAATGGATCAGTAAAAATCTCAAGATTTTGGTTAGGAGGAGCTACAGATGTGTTGCCTTTATCATTCACTCCAGAAAAATAAATAGTACTATTATCAATCAAATCTTGAATTTTACCCTTTAAAGCAAAACATTTTTCAGTATCATGCCCAGGATGACGATGAAATTGACAAAAATATTTGTTATCAAAATAGGGTGAGTTAATCTTTGTAGGATCTATTTGCCTTATATGAGGAAGAGTAAGCACATTTTGTTCCAATAACTTATTCATAATACTATGCAATGATTCATTCAAAGGAGTAAACTTTCTTTCTTTCTTGAAAAACTTAGAAATAGGAGGCACACCTGATGCTACATTCACATTGTTGTTGATGATGTTTTCATTGAATTTAATGGACTCTCTGTTCGGTTTAAACTTCCCAAATGGTTGTTGACTACTATCACCCTTATCACTCGGAGCGATAGGATTTGCTTGTTCCATTTGACTCACAGTCAGTTGATAATTGTGAAGAGTTGCGCACAACTATTGGAAAGAAGTAAACTCAGAAAACAGGAGTTTTTCTCTAATGTCTTTTTGTAAATTAGAAATAAAGATTCTTTGAATATCATTGTCAGGCACTGGAAAAGAAATTTGAGCATACAAATGCTTATATCTTCCAATGAAATCAGTCTCTTTTTCTTTAACACCTTGTTTACAATGCATTAAATCAATCAAAGTAACTTTAGGACTTATATTGTTTTGAAATTGTTGAATAAAAGCATTTGCAAGTTGTTCGAAATAAGTAATAGAATAAGAAGGCAACGAGCAATACCATCGTAGGTCTTTATATCTTAATGTTCTAGTAAACAATTTTGCAAGCAACCTTTGGTCATAAGCAAAATCAGTACATATTGTTTGAAAGGTCTTAACATGTGTTAGAGGATCACCCTTACCATTATAAAGCTCCAAATGCAGAATTTCAACATGTTTAGGGGGGATAGCTCGAACAATGTCAAGAGAAAGTGGGCTCGCAACATCAAATGTGGGCACACTAAACTTAGATTGATTCATAGAGGCAATTTGTTGCTGTAAAGAAGAAACAGTTTGTGCAAGATTGTTAATGGTCGCTTCAGTCGAAGAATTCATATTAGATGTGTTAGATTGTGATGGAGGTGTTATGTTATTGAAAGAAGGTAGAGAGTAAGGTGGTGGGACACTATGATAGTTAGTCATAGGAGATGATTGGAAAGGAGGAACACTACAAGGAGGAATGGAAAGGTTAAATGAATTGCCCCCTTGTGTCATGTTCATTTGTGGAGATATAATAGGGACACTCATTGAAGGAATGAATGAAGAAGTTGGATTGAATGAAGGAAGAGGGTTGATTGAAGAAGAAGGATTGCCCCCATGACTGGTGATCATAGGAGGAATGTCTTGTATTGAAGTAGTCATTATGTTTGATGTAAAAGTAGGTATACTAGCAATAGGAGTCGTCAAAGGAATAGAATGATTAACTTGAGTAGGAGGTTGTGTATAACCTAAGGTTTCAGCACAACTTTTCATAGGCATCACATTTGAATCCACAATGTGTGCAATACCATGCAAAATATCAATCCCATTCTTATCACTTTGAACCATACGTTTTAGACCCTGAATTAATGAAAGAGCTTAACTATCAGGGTATTCCTGAGACATCCATTGTCGAAAATCATCAAATTGGTTATCCAATTTTGAAAGTTGTTCTACAGAAACCTCATGGAGAGCTTCTTCATCATTAAGAGGATTAGAGGAATTACCCATGTCCTCGTTAAAAAGACAATTCAAATTAGGTTCCATCTCCTCAGTAATTAAACCTTGGAAAGACTTAATTCTAAGGCTTCGTCTAACGGGAATAGTGTAAGTAGGGCTTATTGTTGTAAAACTCATGCACTAAAGAGAGAGAGAAGATTTTGAATTTTAGAGGTAGCAAATTTCAATAAAACCAGCCAATCTCCTAGATTTAAGCTGTTAAATGCAATCAGGACAATCTCCCAAAATTTTGGAAAAAATGTCCAGGACCATTGTGAACGGAGTGCACACGGTCCTCGCAACTTTTTTCAAAATTTTCAGGGATGAAAGTTATGATGATTTTAAAGCTAATCTGAAAAAATTGAGTGATTTTACGATCTGTAGATAGGCCAAATTAAAGTTGCAATCTCAAAATTGAACCCTACCAAGATTGTTGAAAAATGCAAATTTTGAAATTTGGAAAAGAGGGGGAAACTGAAATTTTGAATTTTATGATTTTAGAAGGAATGCAGAAAGCAATGCAAGTTTTGAAATTTTAAAAGTTGACGCGATTTCATGCAAAATTCAAATTTGAAATTGGAAATCAAGGTTGTTGCAATTAAACACTTAATTTCAAAAGTCACAAATTGTAAAGATTTGAATAAAACACTGAAATTTCGAATGAATGCTAACACACTTTTTAGATTTAGTACAGTAAGGAACACAATTTTGATATGAATTTTAATTTCAACAATTTTTGAATGATTAGAAGCCTCAATCCAAGCAATCACTAGACCAACTTTGTCTTTAATTTTGAAGGTGTTAAAATTGATCAAATCAGCCAAAATTCTGGATTTTAGTAGAAAAATACAGTAAGATCTAGCTCCCGAAATTTCGGAAAAAATGTCGGGGACGATGGCGCTCGGGGTGCACACGGTCCTTGCAACTTTTTTCCAAATTTTCAGGGATGAAAGATATTGTGATTTTGTTGCGGAATCCAAAGTTACAGCCGATTTGGAGGTGTTTTGATTAGTGAAATTATCAGTCAAAGTTTGAATCAAGAAGGTTTTAAAAATTAGGGTTTTGACATTTAACCACTTAATTTTCAGAATTAAAGCACAAATATGAATTGACAATTTGCAATAGAAGGGTAGATCTGAAACAAGCATTAACAATTAAACGTTTCACAAGTATAATTACTTAAAAAGAAAATTTTAGGGTTTTTATGCAATTAACCTCTAAAATTTGCAAAAGATCAAACATGGAAATGTAATTAGGGAAGCAAAATTTTCAGATCTAACCATGAATAATCAAAATGAGGATGTTCATGTCGGGTTCACCAAAATGTAAAGCGGAAAAATCGAACCCTAGTTGTTCTCCCCTCCCCAACTCCAAGGAGAGAGAAGGGAGAGTCACTAGGGTTGATGGTTTTCACTTGGGAGAGACTTTACATTCAAAAGAGGGGTTGAAACCCACAAGATCCAATCCCACGCAATGTAAGATTGGATTATATATGAGTTTCAAGGGTTAAGACATCAAGGATACCCTCTTTTGTAAAGAATGTAGATAGAAAGATTGAACTAGGAATGCATGTAAAGTAAGAAAGATTCGCTTATAAATAGAGATAGGGATATGGGATGAAGCTACGGACCTGGAATTAGTAGTAAAATGTCGAGACGGTGCTGTTCTGCAAATTTGAGCGAAAGTTGGCGAGACGATGGCACCCGGCGTGCACACGGTCCTCCGAAAAATCCGCGAAATGAAGGGGGATCTGTTCGTCTCTGCACAAGGATTCCAGATCTTCAATTATAGCCGCGTACCTGCAACATGCGAAGGTGTAATGTATGTAGTGTGTTGTATGTTGTATGTGATCTCTTCTTCAATGGTTGAATCCTTGTCTTGAATGCAACACCTAGCCTTGAATGGAGACTTAGAATGCTCAATTGCTTGAAGGAATGCTTGAATGCTTGAATGCTTGAATGTTTGAATATCGCTTTTGCCTTTTGTTCTTGCTTATTTCCTTTTTTCAACCTCCTCAAATGGGAGAGGAACTGTAGTTTATATACTTGTCAATTAGGGCTGATAGACTGATTTTCCTGACCTTAGGCCGACCAGGAAACATTATTTTCCAATTTGCAAACTTAAAGACCCGAAGCCCCATAAGAGACTGGGCCCAAAATAGGGCCAGGGACCAGGGCGTTGGGCACCATGGTCCTGGGGGACCAAGGCACTGGGCACCCTAGTCCTGAAGAACCAGGGCGCTGGGCGCCATGGTCCCACCTCTTCGGATAGCAAGGTGCAAGGAGGGATCAGGCCAGGGTGCAGAAAAATGCAGTTTTTGATGTCCTGAACAAGTTTCGGGGTCTCCATTCAGGTTCCGTGTTGCATCGCCATCGTGAAGAGCCAAATGCGATCGAAATTGCAAGTGTTGCAATTTTAGGACGCTACAATCCTATATCTATCTCATCTCTTCTCCCTATATATATGGGGGGCAAGAGTGATTTCAAACATTTCTCCTTCTTAAGATTAAAGTTTCCCCTTTGTGAAGTAGTTTCTTCTATAATTATTTCTTATTGATTATAGAGGTGTATTCATATTTGAATTCCTTCTCTCATATTAAAACAAGAATCCCTAACGGGGTGCTTAAGTACATATCCTTCATTTCCAGGACCTCCTCCTTGGTGTTGGAAGTCTTTGATCATTCATCAATTTATTTTCTTCATTGAGTAGTATCTTTTATAATAAACCCTTCTATTTTGTGAATGTGCATGTCCCTAATGATGATCTCTTGCCTTGTTTTAGAAGAGTGTTTCTATAAATAATCTCTTTGATGTCATTTAAATCCTATTTTCTCTCTCTCATCATTCTTCTCATGGATCACCAAAGTGTGTATTCATTCTTTCTATCTCTTCTTCCTTTTCTTCTCTTCTCATTTGTTTCCATTTAAATCTTTTATCTTGTGTTAGAGAGCTCTCAAATCCTCACACTCTTTGTTGTGTTGGAATTGAGGTTTAGACCTCTTTCTTACCAAATGATTCTCCATTAGTTTTTGATCTTGTATGAAATCTTCTTGTGAGCATTTGTCATCAATCTTCCTTCACAATTTGATGTGGTAAACATGATACCCTATTTCAACTCACTAAGTTATCGAGTCGAAATAGGGGGGGGCATATAACTACCCTCAAATTTTTGTCACCTTCCTTAGTAAGCATTTATATGATTTTATCTAACATGTGGTTTTGTAGGGTGCGGTTCCTAACTGTGTATTGCAGATACTGTTGGGGGCTTCGTCCGACAACTTGTGGATATATCCTTTTTCATGAATGTTTACTTTTATTTACTTTAGCTTTCATATGCACTTAGTGTCATATGACCGCTAAAGTGAGGGCTAAATGTAACATCATAATTCTACACCCTTGGTAGGGTGGTACAATTCTACGCTTAGTTTAGCACCCACCTTAGTGTGTTTGCATCTTGCATTGTAATTTCCCTTTAAGCATTTAATAATTAATTCAATTAAATCTAAAGTCATATTTCATCACTCCCCACATCATAAAATTGGGCCCTTTACCCTAAGTGTGCCCTTTTTTATTGTATTCCTCTAATAAATCATTAAATCATAAACCTTAATTATGTCTTATTTTGACCTTTAAGACCCAATTTATCATATCAAAACATCTCGAAATCAGTTGTAACTTTGGGATACACTCTAATATCATCATATCTAACGACCCTGAAAAATTTGGGGAAAAGATGGTTGGACCGTGCATAAGTTATGCACAGTCCCCAATATTTTTCCTGAAATTTTGGGAGCATAATTCTATGATATTATAATTCTTAACCCCAAGAAATTGGTAGAAAATTCAAATCCTAGGTCGGCCTAAAGATGAAATTAAGATGTAGGGTTTCATACATAAGAGCTCTCTTTCTTCATTTGAAGGCATGGAAGAGGTTTTTAGCTAAGTTTTCTAGCGATCACAAGGAGCCTTGTATGCAGTGAAAGAGCAAGTCTTCTGGAGTCTTCAACAACATTTAACAACATCTATCAAGTATTCATCAAGCATTGTTTTATCAATTGGGGGATTTTGAAGATTTAGGAAAGCAATAGGAGATCACTGACTGAATATTGGCTTGTACCCCTCCTTGGGGTTGGGTATGATTTCATGTTGTTTTCATGTCTTTGTATGAACTTCATTACATAAATTTGTAGATTTACATTTATGCTTTAGATCACTTAGCATCATTGATTAGAGAATTTATTTTGTCAATTACAAGCATTTAGGGTTTACTCTTTAAAGCATAGCATTACTCTAGATTGTTTGCATTCACCATTTTAGGGTCTTGCACACACACAGGAGTCCTACACACACTATTTTTCTATACAAATCGGCTATTTGTTGAGGTGGAAATCACCAAAATAGGGGTTTGACTAAGGAAAAACCCCACATAGCCACCCAAACCCTATTCTCAGTTGCAAGTGCAGGTACAGGTACTCGGAAGACTTTCAAGACTACTAAAAGGCACAAGGACTGTCTTGAGGCCTCAGATATGTCCCAAAATTATCAGGGATAGGGGTGTGTCATCCTTTTCCACCCCAGGATAAGGGCATGGTTCCTTTTTCCCCCCACTTTGAGGTGAAATTTGGCAGGTTGAGGACTTAAAACATCAAGATTACAGTCTCTTAGTTGCACCTTCCTATTTGCAGAATCAGGATAGGGGCATGGCACCTCTGTCCTGGGAAATTTGACTCAGTTTTTGGTTCCAGGTACACATTCAACTTTCTCCCCCTTCTCTACTTTCAGTATCTCATTTTTAGTCCTGTATGTTTCTGCAATTTCAGTTCATATATGCTTCATTATTCATCTCCTAGTCTAATTGATCAATCATACCCTATTTTTCACATATTCTCTTCATATACAACAAGAGGAATAGAAACGCTTAGAGATAATCCTTGGCTCTCTCTTTCTCACAAGAAGTAGCCAAATTGAGCTATCTCCCTAGGCTCTTTCGTATTCCCAATGTGTTGGCAATAGTTGGATTAGGTCCTAGTCACCCGGTCTCGCTTTTTCCCCTCCATAGATATATAAATTTTAATAATTCTTTTTTATCTCAAAATATAGATAATTAAACTAATTATAGGGATTTGATTTAGTTTAAATTAAATTAAAGACAAGTATTTCTATTAAAAAAAACCTAATTATTATATGTAGTCTTTATAATTGTATTCTATATATCTTTTTGAAATCATTCTATTTTTTAATACTTTTTAAAAATCAGAAATTTTTTATTCAGTTTAATATATACAAAATAATTTAATAACTTTTTAATCATAAATTTTAATATTTTTTTATTAATTTATTCAAAAAATATCTATTTTCACTTTGATAATTATTAATAGTTATTTAATTAAGACCAATTATAATTAATATTACATAAACATAAAAAGTATTATATATCACACTACAAATTAATAACTAAATTTGAGATTAATTTTATATTATAATTATAATTATTTAATTTTTTAAAATTAAATTAGGATTATGATTTTAAGAAAAATATATATTTTCGTACAACTTGAGTTGGCCTAGTGGTGGAGAACATATTCTTTTGAAAGAGAGGTCACAAGTTCAAATCCCATAAGGGGGTAGGGTATGTACATAATTCGGCTTCGACCCATTAACTATAAAATATTATATATATATTTGTAGTCACATAAATCTGTCCACTTAATTAAATGAATACTTAGTATTTATTTGATTATTTAACCATCAATTAATAATTAATTAAATTAATATTTAATTAATTCATCTTAACCCTCTTCTCCTATTAATTAAATAAATTATTCAATTTATTTGATTTAATTCACTTAACCAAATTCATACCATTAATTAAATAAATAAATCATATTTGTTTAATTAAATCTTCTCTCACATTTAAATAAATTAATATTTATTTAAATCCCCCAAAATCCCACCTCTCACATTTAAATAAATTAATATTTATTTCAATCCCCCAAAATCCCACCTCTCACATTTAAATAAATAAATCATTTATTTAAATCACCTTTATCCTCCACCCACTTGTATTTTCCTACAAAAGCAAGTTGCACAAATATTTTAAATAAATAATTTATTTAAATCACCTTTATCCTCCACCCACTTGTATTTTCCTACAAAAGCAAGTTGCACAACTATTTTAAATAAATTATTTATTTAAAATCCTATTTATCCTCACCCACTTGAAACCTTTAATGGTTTCCCTTAAAGTATTCAAACTTGATGGCTTTAAAGTCTTCAAACTTGATGGCTTCCTTCTATAGTCTTCTTAAGACTTTAATGGTTTTCCTTAAAGTCTTCAAGCCTTTAATGGTTCCCCTCAAAGTCTTCAAGCATTTTAATGCTTTATCTTCCTTTTTTACATTTAAATAAATTAATATTTATTTGAATATTTATCCAAATACAACTTGCACACATTTATTGAAATAAATGAATTTTTATTTTAATAAAATCCTATTTTCCCTCACCCACCAAATCCACTTGCAAAATCTAATCCCCTTCTAGATTCTTCTAACCCCTTCCTAATTAACTTAATCCATCCCCTAATTATTGTCACATTCCTAAGCAAAATGGAGTCACTTCTCAAAGCCTAAAAGTCTTTGATAACCATTAAAGGCTTTCAACCTTCAACCACTAAATGTCTCAAAGTCTTGGATAACCTTTGAAAGCTTTCAACCTTCAACCACTAAATGGCTCAAAGTCTTTGATAACCATTGAAGGCTTTCAACCTTCAACCACTTAATCCCCAAAGTCTCCAATAACCATTAATGGTTACCTCAAACCCTCCCACATGGTTAAAACATTTGTTTTGACTCAACCTCTACCCAACCCAAGGGTCTCATCAAGCCTTTAATGCTTTGACCATGATTATCTCTTAATCATTTGCACAAAGGTTTATCCTTGCATTAACTCCTAATCCAGTGGGTAATCCTAATTTAGGCTTGACCCTTACCTTCTAGATAACCATGAGGTCTCCTCAGGCATTTAATGCCTCCAACCTCTTCTCTCAATCCAATCTTATGTTGACACTTGTCACCATTTCATTGGTGCAAATTGTGCACATGGATCCCCAACTTTCAAGCTTGACCCTTGATTAAACATTTCAATCCTGGCCATCCATTGCTCCATTTTTCCTATAAATAGAGCCCATTCCTTCATAATCCAGATCCTGAAAACTTGTATGCATTTAGGCTATAGACATTTTTAGAGAGCATTTAACATAAGCAATCTAACATCTTATCATTTTTGGTTAAAATATATCATTTTAGCATCAATAGCATAGTATTTATAAAATATATCATTTTAGCATCAATAGCATAGTATTTAGCTTTTCATTTCATATTTGAAGCTTAATATTAAATCTCAATCCTCCATAAGCATCCATAGTGCAAAAAGCTGTTGAGAGCTACACTCATTTGGGACTTGGAGAGGAGAGGAACAAGGGAGGAGCAACTATGAGCATCTTGATTAGCTATTTCATTCTATGTTTATATGCTTTCTATTTCATGCTTAATATCTCTCTTGATATGCCTGTTTAGGATAATCTTTTGTTGCTAACACTAATGTTTGTTTCTTGTGCTCTTGTGTGTGTTGCCATCAAACAGATTTTCTAATCCTTTTTGCAGAGCATCAATATTCAATATAAAATTTATATTATATTATAATTATTTTATTCAAAATAAGAGTTATAATTAATATTAACTAAATATATTTATACTAATATAATTTTAAAATAACAATAATTTAAAATAATAGAGTCAAGTTTTGAATGGAGAGCGGAAGCGAGAAGTGAAGCGGGTGTGCAGGGAGGGTTTCAGGTGAGGGGGAGGATTCTGAAGATGCAGATGATCCAGACTATGGAGAATATGATAACGAAGTAGGATGGGAGATTGGGGTGGAGGCTGTGCAGGGTGTGGTTCTTCTAGCTCGTGCTATAGAGTTTCCTTGCTTTGCTTGGTGGTGGGTTCTGTTTGGTGGGGCAACTCTGGTGCCTTGTGTTAAGTGGTTGGAATTTGTTCAAGGGTTTGGGCCTTCTGTCTGGATACCCTTGTTAAGGTTTTTGAGGCTTTCTCATTCCATATCTCCTCTACTGTTGGAGAGGGGTCAGGATGTGTGCCAGGATCTTCACTGGGTTTTTTATTGCAAAATTAGGTGGTGTGAAGGTCGAGAGTTTCTTAGTTTTTCTCTAGAAGGGATTCTGGTTCCCTCCTCCAAAGTGATGGGGTTTTCTCCTCCTTGATGGTTAGAGTTTTTCCCTCTTTCTTTGGGGGTGGATTTTCTCTTTAGAGCTTTTTTTGTGGTAATGTATTGATTTTAATCTATTGTTTTGCCACGTTCATTTCTTGGGAGCCTAGCGATCTATGGCTAGAATGTTTCTAGTGTGTGCTTTTGTTGTCTCTCCCTAGGCTTTTTCCTCTACTACTCCTATGGAGTTGATGTCCCTTCTTATGGAGGTGGAATGCATTTTGGTGGAAAAGTCCAGGGTTTGGGTGACTTTGCGGCATCCTTCCTCTTTCTCTATGGTTGTCAAGCTGGAAGAGTTTCCTATTGAGGTGGAGACATCCTTTGTGGTAAGAGATGGTTGCTCCTATTCTGAGGCTTTGTTGCTGGGCAGTGGATGCTCTGGAGTTGGGTTGCATGTGGTTTGTCTTCTCCTCAGTCTGGATCCTTTCTTTTCTCCCCTATTGAGGTGGGGGTTGATTCTTTAGAGGTGGAGATGGTTTTTGCCTTTGAGGGGCTCGTTTATTTTGTGTGGATCCTCTGTGCCCTCCATTCTTGTTCCTGTTGGAAACAATGAACACTGAGAGGGGGGTGAATCAATATTATACAATTTATAAACTTGTTAAGTTGATTCTTAAACCACTAGATGCATAAGAATGAAAGTAAAGTGCAGAAACATAAAGCAATCAACCAAACAACCATAACACCAAGATTTTTACATGGAAACCTGGAAAGGGAAAAACCACGGTGGAATTTGAACCCAAAATATTCTTATACTATGGCCAGGAGTATAATAATATTACATAAAGGGAATGCACTTGCATTCAGATACACTGCCTAGATCTCGCTACTCAAATACAAAATAGGGCTACAACTCGGAGGAAGTCTCACCACCTTACAAGTGATCATAAATGATTACAATAATGAATGAATTGAAGTATAGCATCTACATATGCCAAAAAGTAGTTTTGATTAGGGTCAATTTGACTTCTGCAACTATTCTATCTCTCTGCTCTATTTTCCTACTTTATCATATACCAGAGTACCAAAATCTTCAATCACATTCACCAACCACCTTAAATTTGCTTATACAGACTTCTCACATACATTTACACACCCAAAATGCTCAACCAAATTGATCTTATATATCCGCATCAACAAAATAGATCAATTCTCATGCTGGCTTCCAAAAGTTGCATAACACACAACATGAAACATGTAACCAATGAGTCAGCTCAATCCATTCATAAATCCATATGCGGACCCAAACAAAATGATAAAAAGCTTCACACAAGTCATCCCAATTACCTCAAACATGAAACAAATCCCAAAATCAACCCAAAGATTTTGCATCACACGTTACACCAAAATAGCTTTTCTCTTCCTGAATTACCAGATACTCGACCTTTAATCTTGCTCATGAATGAAAAGTAGATATCAGGATTATGGAATAATATGCCTTTAACCTCAAATCATTTTCCTCTATCACCGCAACCAAAATTATATAGCCAAAATCAAGACATGCATATTGTGAACATACTCTATCGGTTACTGTATTGCACCTTCCAGACTTATTCCTTATGAACAATATGACTTCCAGTAAATCAAATCTATGTGCACCGGATATGATTTATGTATTGGTTTGCCCTCAATGACAACTTCCTAAGCATCAATCTTAACCGGAACAATGTCTCTTGCTAACAGTTTCTTAGTGAGGGTTTCTTCTGCTCCTCTTGCCTATTCTCATGGATCTCTATTTGAGGTGGTTTTCTCTCCTATGGAGGTGGAGAGGTTGCATGGGTTTTGGGTTGAGAAAGGGTTGCTGGGTAGTAGGTCTTCTCTCCTTCTTGTCCTATTGAGGTAGAGAGACGGTGAAAGGGATTTTTTAGGTTATTGTTGTTCATGTTGCTGGTTAAGGGAGCCTATCAAAACCCTCATGGAATTCTTTGCTGAAGGTTTTGGGTACCTTGTCAGAACCCTATGTCTCAGAATGTGCCTTCAAGATGAGCTATTGTTGTCTAGGTCTTGACAAGTTGTGGGATCCTTGTAAAACCCACTCTCAAGGTTGAGGGAGCCTAAAAAACCCTATGTTTTTTTTCCTCTTAGGGACAAGCTAGATGCTGGTAGTTTTCAAGGGCCTAGTTTGGCTAGAAATTAGTTTTGGTTAGGTTCAGGCGTTGTTATTTTTTGTGTCCTAGAGATTTTGTTACAAGTTATGGGAGCCTGGGAAAACCCTTCATGTTGGCTGAGGGTGCTTGATAACGTTGACCATTTGGTGGAATTGATTAAGTGTTGCATTGATGTTTTGTCATTGATGTCAACACTAGCTGATTGGATGCTTTACCGACACCCTTCTGGTCCCAGTTGGTTGAGTGGTTTTTGGTTAACTTGGATCCGACATGATCCTATTGACTCTGATATAATCTGGTGATGGAATTGGCTTGTTCATGATGCTTATACTTATATTTGATCTGTTGGTTTTGGTCTAGTGATTGGATGCTATCCTTCTTACTTAGAAGATTGGTTTCTGGTTCCGGTGAGGGTTTCACCAGCAAAGATTTTGGTGGAGATCTTTGATGCATTGCATAATTGGTGTTGGTGCAGCTTCTGATGGAGTTTCAAGATGTTGTTGGTGATCATGTTCGAGACTTGGCATTTGGAGATTATTGTTGAAGCTTGTGGACCTATACTTGGTCCCGGTTGATCTAGGTTATGGACTGGTATTGATGTAACGTATGGATAGGACCTATTGTTGTATTTCTGGGATGTCTTATGCGTTGGATATTATGTATTTTCGTCTAAGGCTAACAATTTTTGTAATTATGTAATTGGTTTATTATTTGGTAGCCAGCCTAATTTTTTATGGTTGAGGGTTTGTATAAATAAGATGTAAGATCTCATTGTAGATCATCATGGTTATTGTAAGAGGTCATGGTCAAGGAATGTAATGTGCAAATAATGTAATATCATTTAGGCAGAGGAGTTGGTCGATCATTGGAGATTGAATTGGAGTTGTGTAAGAGGATTTAGTCCTCAGGTATTGAGCTTAACCAGAACTGTACTCAGGCATAGGAGATTCTATCTTTTACAATTCAACACTTCTCTGGATTGTAGTCTAGATCTGTATGTAGTCAATGAGGCTCCTTTTGTGATGATCCTTGTGCTCTAGGTGGTGATGAATTATGGTTTGGCAATACACCTTTGGTAGTAAATGTTATATCAAGAGAGATGATACTATTGAGAAATTTGATCCTAGAAGTGATGAAGGCATATGTCTTGGTTATTCTAATGAAAGAAAAGCATATAGATGTTATAACAAGAGATTGCCAAGAATAGTGGAGAGTGCTAATGTCAAGGTAGATGAACTAAGAAAAAGTCAAATCAGAATTTATGAGAAGGAACCAACAATGGAAATGAATATATTTGAACTAGTAGCACCTTTTCCAGAACAAAGAGTTGAATCAGTTATTCTAGCAACATTAGAGAATTATACAGTAACTGAAGAATGGGGAAGAGGAACAGAGAGTCAGAAGACTCCTAGGTATGTGAGATTGAATCATTTTGAAGATCAAATCATTGAGGATAAGAGAAATGGAGTGATGACAAGAAGAAGACTGACAACTAATGAGGTATGTTTAATTTCATAAGTTGAACCAGTATCAGTATTTGAGGCATGTAAAGATGAATTTCGGTTAAAAGCTATGGAAGAAGAATTAGATCAGATTGAGAAAAATAACACATGGACTTTGGTTCCCCGACCTAAAAATAAAAATGTTATTGGAACTAAATGGGTTTTTAGGAATAAATTGAATGAGGATGGTCAAGTTATAAGGAATAAGGCTAGATTGGTTTGTAAAGGATATTCTGAGAAGGAAGGAATTGATTATGGAGAAACATTTACACCGGTAGCTAGGATTGAAGCTGTAAGATTATTTCTTGCCTATGCTACTTATAAAAACTACAAGGTTTATCAGATGGATGTTAAATGTGCATTCTTGAATGGGGATCTTGATGAGGAAGTTTATATTGAGCAACCTGATGGTTTTTCACTATCAGATGATACTGATATGGTTTGCAGGTTAAGGAAAGATTTATATGGATTGAAGCAAGCACCTAGAGCTTGGTGTGCAAGGTTGGATAAATATCTTTTGAAGTTTGGTTTTACTAAGGGCAGTGCTGACAGTAATTTATATTGTAAAATCACTAATGATGATATACTAATTGTTGATGTATTTGTTGATGACATTATTTTTGGAGGTGAAGATAAATTGTGCATACAATTTTCTAAGAATATGGAAAAAGAATTTGAAATGTCTATGATTTGTGAGATGAATTTTTTCTAGGTTTGCAGATTACTCAGACTGACAAAGGTATATTTATCTGTCAAAATAAATATGCTCAGGAATTGTTGAAGAAATTTGGTATTGGAGATTTTAAACTGATACGTACACCTATGGTTACAAATGAGAAATTGACAAGGAAAGATGTTTCTGCACCGATAAATCCTACAAGATACAAATCTATGATTGTAGGTCTACTTTATTTGACTCAGACTAGGCCTGACATTATGAATGTTGTTTGTATTGTTTCAAGATTTTAGAGTGATCATAGAGAAAATCATAAGATGGCGGTGAAAAGGATTTTTAGATACTTGCAAGGTACATCAAAATATGGTTTGTGGTATGCTAAGGATGATAACTTTACTTTATATGCACATACAAATTTTGATTGGGTTGGAGATGTTGATGACCAAAAACGTACTTCTGGTGGAGCTTTCTTTCTTGGAAAGAAGTTGGTTTCATGGATCAACAAGAAACAATCATGTACTTCTTTATCTACTACTGAAGCTATGTATGTTGCTACTGCTACTAATTGTACACAAGTTTTATGGATGAAGCAAATGTTGAAGGATATAAAGGTGGATTGTGATGCATCGGTAGATATTCACTGTGATAACTCTGTTGCGATTGATATATCAAATAATTTGATATTTCACTCTAAGATAAGACACATATATATCAAGTATAGCTTTTTGAAGGAGAAGGTGGAAGTAAATAAAGTTAAACTAGTGTATGTGAATAGTAAAGAATAAATTGCAAATATTTTCACTAAACCTTTATCCAAGAAATCATTTGAGTACCTGAGAGAAAATTGGGGGTTTCTGCCCCTCCGATAGAGACTTGATCGATGTGGTTTGGCATCAGTCCAACATGCATTATCAAAGATACTATTCATTCCGGCACTGATGAGGGATGCTACTGCTCAGGGGGAGTAGTCAACTTTGATATTCAGAGGCTTATATTCTTGCTTTGATATTTTTGTCATATTTCTGGCATTGATGTCAAAGGGGAAGAGATAGTGATGTGAAAAAGAAATTCAGAACTTTACAAAGATATTATTCAAAGGGGGAGAATTATTGATATTCAGAGCTATATGTAGGAGATTGTTGGTTGTCTTCCACAGGGGGAGACTTGTTTGACATTTCTTGGTACTTAGATATTTTTCACATCTAGTGTTGCCATTAATGCCAAATGGGTATATTGTTGGCCATTTGGTGGAATTGATTATAAGTTGCATTTATATTTTGTCATTGATGTCAACTCTAGCTGATTGGATGCTTTACCGACACCCTTTTGGTCCTCGTTGGTTGAGTGGTTTTTGGTTAACTTGGATTTGACATTATCCGGTTGACTTCGATATAATCTGGTGATGGAATTGGCTTGTTCATGATGCTTATACTCATATTTGGTTAGTTGGTTTTGGTCTAGTATTAGGATGCTATCTTGCTTACTTAGAAGATTTGTTTGTGGTTTCGATGAGGGTTTCACCGACAGATCTTTTAGTGGGGATCTTTGATGTGTTGTATAATTGGTATTGGTGCAGCTTCTGATGGAGTTTCAGGATGCTGTTGGAGATCATTTTTAGACTTGGTGTTTGGAGATCATTTCTGAAGCGTGTGGACCTATACTTGGTCTTGGTTGATCTCAGTTATGGACCGATATTGATGTAACGTGTGGATAGGACCTATTGTTGTATTTATGGGATGTCTTATGTGTTGGATATTATTTGTTTCGGTCTAAGGCTGACATGGTTTGTAATTATGTAATTGGTTTATTGTCGGGTAGTCGACCTGATTGTTTATGGTCGAGGGTTTGTATAAATAAGATGTAAGATCTCATTGTAGATCATCATGGTTATTGCAGGAGGTCATGGTCAAGGAATGTAATGTGCGAATAATGTAATATTATTCAGTAGAGGAGTTGGTTGATCATTGGAGATCGAATTGGGTTTGTGTAAGAGGATTTAGTCCTCTGGTATTGAGCTTAACTGGAACTATACTCAGGCATAGGAGATGCTATCTTTTGCAGTTCAACACTTCTCTAATTGTAGTCTGGATTCGTATGTAGCCAATGAGGCTCCTATTGTGATGAGAAGTGTGCTCTAGGCTATTGGACTTCCTGCAAGTTCAGGCCCCTTCATTGTAAATTAACATACTTACTACAAAAGTATTATCTGACTGTGGGTAGGCTTCCCACTATGGTTTTTCCCTTTACTAAGTTTTCCACGTACAAATCTTGGTGTTGTGTGGATGGTATTTATTCTTTGTTTATTGTTTATAATTAATTAGATTAACTACTATTCTAGTATTATTGCTTTGGGTTTCGGTATTATAGTTTAAATTGCTAATGCTTCCGGTAATCTATGACAATTGATTCACCCCCCCTCCTCTCAGCCGTCTTCCGGTTATCTAAACTATCTAACAAATAAACCCTCGTTATTTGTTTTTTGAGGTCTATTTTTTGAGCTGACTTAGACCCTCTACTTTGGCTAGCTTGGTTTGTAATTTTTTACTCTTGATGTTTGACTGGTGTTTGGTTAGTTGTGGCTGCTTTGATTTTCTGTTTATGTTTTTTTGTATCCTTTGGGTTTTGGGATTTGGACGCTCGTAAGTCTAGAAGGTTTCAAGTCCTTTCTAAAACCCGTTGTTCACTGCCTGGTAGTCTAGTCCATTATTTGATGACAACTCTCTAATTGTAAGGGTTTTGGGGCCCCTTCAAAACCCCTTTTATCTTAATTAAAAATAATGATTCAAAATTATAATATATAAAAAATTAGAACACATTTTAATTACAATCCAAAATTATAATAATTAAAAATTAAAACAAATATTTTTATTACAATACTATGACTACAATTACTCGCCACTATGTGGCACTTGCTATATATTTCTATTAAACTCTTGACCAAAATAAAAAAATTATTAATATTCATTGTTATTATTATTATATTATAATATCATTATATTTTTATTATATATTTATTCTTATCCTTGGGATTTTATGTTGGGGCAATTTAAATCCCCATAAATAATAGTCTTATTTCTAATATGTTATTATATTACTATTTGACAGATTATCTATTTCAACATTTATGTGAAAAATTCAAACTGGGAAAAATCATGGCAAGAATCACACTCATAATATAATAAATTGATTACAATTTTTAGGCCAGAGGCCAAGGAGCTCACTACCCTTGAGTGGACATTGAAAATTAAGGCACACAACCTTAAGACAAGATAAAAAAGAGAACTTTCAAAAAATGAAGATTACTTCTTTAGGGAAAGATACATGAGTTGTGATACAAAAACATCAAAAAGGTTGACTTGTAAAGAACCGCATTCACTAAATGTTGATCACATTTCATTATTCAAAACACATCTCAAATTTCCTTCATCACTCTTTTTCTATACATATGAACCTCTTTACTACTTTACATTCACTTCCCACAATATACAAAATTCATTATTTTATCAACTTAATCATTTCATCTTTAATATATCATCCACAACCACAATATTATCAACTAGGTTGGCTAAAACAAGTGTAACATGTACATGCAAAATTATCAGACCAAAAACCAATCTCCAAGATAATGTGAAAGACAAATGAAACATGTGAGGGATCACAACATGTTGACACACCTTCTAGAAACTTTCAAAATAGCTTGTATGCAACTGCACGCTACCACACAAATCAACATACCATAGGTCAGCCCTAAATAATAACTTTGTTAATGTGCACCAACACAACTAATTCAATCTTCAATGTGGACTACCAAACATACTTGTGAATGACCAAAATAGCTACTTAAAAAATCAACGAACCTAAAACAATGAACTACATCACTCTAACCAACTCTAATCATCATACTACATTTGCACGATCATTTGGCATGTATTCGTCAAAATCTAGACCAAAGACTTAATTAACAGACTATTCACTGGAATAGTCATACTTCACTGAATCACAACTGTGGACCACAAAGACTATCGCTAGACATCTGAAAACACCACAATAAATCATCATTTCCCATCTCAAATTTTGGCAAGCAATCTCCATAGATCTGATTAAATATTTTCATTTAGTCACTAAAAAATAGCTATTTTCACTTTATTGTATATTATATAATTATATAATTATTAAAGTTAGTCATTTTTTGAGTGACAATGAAAAATATTTAAATTTATGATTAAAAGTTATTAAGTTATTTTGTATATATTAAAATGATTAAAAGATTAGTTTGTTAATGGGCTTTCTCAAGCTAATATGAAATTCAAGAAGGTGAAGGTGGAGGAGTGGTCAAAGCAGAGGAAATGATGGTATAAAATTAACTTTGATGGGGCCTCAAAGGGTAAGCCAGGACCATCGAGAGCTAGATTTATGGCATGAGATTGGGAGGGCAATATTGTAGCAGTTGAAACTTCAAAACTTGTGGAGGGAATGAACAATGAAGCTAAGGCTTAGGTGGCTAGATTGAAGTGTTGAAAGGGGAAAATTTGGGCTTCTAAAAAATACAACTTGAAGGAGATTATTTGATTATTATTAATATAATAAAAAAGGTGAAATACATGATTGGAATTTGATTACATATATAACCATTTCCAAGCATTTATTAGAAACTTTTGAGGAATTTGAAGTTGGGCATGTGATGATATCAAGGAACAAAATGGCGGAAAGGTTGTCCAAACGAGCAGTGACTCTTGATGATGGGTTAAAAAGAACAGTGGAAGATTTTCATAATCTTGAGCTTGATCTCTAAGTTGGAATAGTACGCTACTATTTTCAAAAGCTATTAATGAAAGGGTGGTGCTGGGCTGATGTGAAGTGGATAGCACTTGGTGCTCACAATTAAGGACATGTGGTAACTGCATTTTAATATGGAGGCCACCTTTTCCTTGATTACACAAAGACAACAATTGACATTTATGGGCAATGTCACTAAGAAAAGAATGAAATATCTTTAAAATTTGATGAAGATATTTTCATTCAGATCATGAAAATACTTCTGGGTGAAGAGTTTTTGACAACTAAATGTAGGTACAAGATGTTGGTAGTGGGCCAGTATCCCTCACGGGGATTCATGACATGGTTTAATAGCCTCATGTGGATTCTGTAAGTCTAGTGGTTGTATTGGGCATTGACAAGTCGATCTTTTTGTGTAATGACAACCACACTTGTAACAAGTGGTATCAGAGCTTGGTCACAGGTTCAAATCACGCAGACCGCGACGAGTGACGCTGGGAGGGGTATTGTTGGTAGTGGGCCAGCGTCTCTCATGGGGATTCACGACATGGTTTAACAACTTTCTGTGGATTCTATAAGTCTAGTGGTTGTATCGGGCATTGACAGGTCGATCTTTTGGTGCAACGACAATCACACTTGTAACACAGGATGGATATATTGTGTCAATGGTGGCTGGAGGTTTTATGGAAAGAAGATGTTGAATGGGAGTTCAAGGGTTGTGTGGAAAATGATTGGCTGTATGGTCTACATTTGATGTTGGAAAGGATAATTTTGAGGGCAGGGTTTATGCCTGCAGAGATGGTCAAGGATATAGATGAGGAGACTCCTCAATAATTGATGTTGTTTATTCACTAGGCATAGGGGACGAACAAGGATGAGTGCATGACATAAGTGTATATCAATTGGGATTCATTGATTAATTACCTATGGGCGAAGGAATGAGAGCGAGCCAAATGAAAGAGGAAGGTAGGACCGAAGGAAGAACCAAAAGCAATATTTGAGATGAAAGACCAGTGGGTTAATGGGCCTTTGGAAGTAGTGAGAAAGAAATGAAAAGAAAAATATATATTTTTGTTTAAAACTTGTTTATATAGTTACTTTATCAGCTGTTATATGTTTTTAACTATTAAATTGTATAAATGGGTGTATAGGGCAAAATACTAGTAGGCGGGGGTAGGGTTTTGGTTGATGTTTTATCATACTATGGACATCATTTTGGCAATGTTTCTTTGTGATGTGGGATAAATGATACTATAACTTATGTACTTTGTTTTGAATAAGAATAAAATACATATAATTATCAATAAAAAATGATTAAAAAAATTATGATTTTGAAAAAGTATTAAAATCTTGAATGATTTCAAAAAGATATATAAAATACAATTATAAAGAATACATATAATAATTAATTTTTTTTAATAAAAATATTTGTATTTAATTTAATTTAAACTTAATCAAATCCTAATAATTGGTTTTATTATCTATATTTTGACATAAAAAAGAACTATTAAAATTTATATATCTATTTAGAAAAAAATATTTTATTTACAATACTATAAATAATAAAAAAATGAAAAATAACTATTTAAAATAGACATTTAAAAAAAATATATAAAGAAATCCAAAAAAAACCTAAAAAATCTATCATTCCTAAAAGTTTGAAATATAACACCAATTTTTTTAAACCAATCATAGTGTAGATAAATAATTTCTACAATAGATTAAATTAAAAAATATAAATCTCAACTTTACAAAAACCAAGTTTATTTTGAAAGCAAAAATAATAATCATTTTTTATTGGTGCAAACTAATTGATGGATTGAGCTTCAGTGAATGCAATAGTATTGCCTACGACAAGTACTAATAATTAAGTATAAGATTAATTCTATTATTATAATTATAATTATATAGATTTTATAATTAAATTAGGATTATATTCTTATGAAAAGTGTATATTTTTCTATAATGTTTATATTACATTATAATTATTAATATTATTAGTACTTGTCGTTAGGCTAATACTATTGTAATTGGTTGCACCCAATTTTTATTAACTAGTTTATTATTCAATTTCTTTTCCACCAATTATATCTATGAATTTTTTATTTTCATGCTTTTTTTTAATTTTTTTTTTCAATAGTTAAGATGCATGATTTTTAAGTTTTCAAATTACAGAATTTGTTTTTCTCCAATCTAATTGGCTCAAATAATTTGCATCTTATTACTAGATTTCTCGAAACCACTTTCTACATGAGTTATTTTAGGCAAATTTTTAGGTCATTAAAATATTTTGATGCTAATTAATTAATGAATTTAGATTTAAAAGAAATAAGTATTCCACATTTAATAAAAACTATTTTTATCTTGATTATAATTTTAAAACATAAATATTTAAGAATGAATTATGACATAGAAAAAAATTCACATTTTAATATTTTCTATATTTACTATAACACATGTAATTAAAAAGATAAATATTATTTTTAATAATTATTATTTTAATGTAATCTTATTGGTGGGATACTTCTATCCATATAAATTATATAAATTTTTAATAATATTATTAAATTACATTGTTAACTTTTCATTCATTAAGTTATTATTATTATTAAACAATATTATATTCTTAACTAATTCTTGAACCGTTCAACTGTTTTCACATTTTTAAATCAAATGATCAAGTTTATTTTCTCATTATCTCTTTAACATTTTGGTTCTAGACACATACATTCTTGAATTAGGTTTAGGCACAAATACAATATTGTTCAAGGTTTCTTGTAACCATTTTGTTTTCTTAAATTACTTTACAAACTTTTCTCCTCTGTGTGAATTTTGTAGATATATATACCTTAGATTTTTTTAATGTAATGGCTTTTACTATTTCATTTTCCCTTTCCTTTTCATTTTTAAATTATTTTAAAATGTTCATATGTGCCATGAAAATAATTAGGGTTGCTAGACAACTCAAATAATCAGAGAACAAATGAGAGATGGGGGGTGAATCAGTTGTCACCGGATTACAAAACTTTAAGCATTCAAAACCTTATTATCGAAACACATAAACTCAATACTGGAATGCATAAACCAAATATCGGAATAACTGATATAGAAATTAAACATAAACATAAATTATAGAACAATTACCATTCATCCAGAACACATGACACCAAGATTTGTACATGAAAAACCTGAAAAAGGGAAAAACCATGGTGGGAAGCCTACCCATAGTCAGATAATACTTCTGCAGTAAGTATGTGATTACAATATGAGGGGTCTGCATAGGCGAGAAGGCCAACAACTTAGAGCGCACTGCTCAACACAAAAGGAGCCTCACTCACTACAAAATAAATCTAGACTACAATCCAGAATGAAGATTGAACTACAAGTATAGCATCTCCTATGCTTGAGTACAGTTTCAGTTAAGCTCAATACCAGAGGCCTTAGACCTCTCTTACTAACCCAATTCGATCACCTATAAATGACCAAACCTTCTGCATATGATTACAACATTACACACATAGATAATCCCATAACCCATATACCATGATCTACAAAGATATCTTACATCATATTTATACCAATCCGGGACTTAAACAACTAGGTCAGCCACCTAAAAGATAATATAATAAATTCATAACATAAACCCGCAATCCAATGATCAACCAAGTTGGATTAGGCTGAAAACAATGTAAACCAAACATTAAATCCTGTTGGTAATACATCAAGAACATCCTCCAACACATTATATAAACTGGTCCATAACCTAGATAACACCGGACCCAAAATAGGTCGCCATAAACCAAATCCAACACCATCGAAGAACTAAAACATGGACAAGATAACCATCAACATCCTAAAAGCCATCTAGAAGTTGCACCAACACCACTTATCATGTGCATCAAAATATCTTCAACAAAGCTCTGTCAGTAAAACCCTTACTGGTGACCAAAAGGCTTACTAGAACAAATGATACCTCCCAAGTCATCAAATCCCAAATAAAACTGACCGTGATACATATCTAAATAGCATGAATGATAGATCCAAATCAATTCCACAAACCAAAGCATACTGGATCAATATCATAAACCAACCACTCTACTGGAACCAACTAGAAACCGGTAAACAACGAAAATAGTAAGTGTTGCCATCAATGACAAAACATAAATGTAACACATAATCAATTCCTCCAAATGCCAATAATCTCCCCCTTTGGCATTGATGGAAACACTACATGTGAAAAACTGTTGGTATTTTGATGATGTTTAGTTGTGATTGTCATTGATGGACACACAATTATTTGATGAATGTATTATTCTCAACTGGTAACTGTTCTAACCAGTATTGTATGAATAGTATTTATTTGATTGAATACCATCAGTGTTTTAAAGGAGAAGCTTATCGATCAATTGGTATGAAGACCTCAAGCAGAACAAAGACCCCGAGTGATAGTCAATCTTTTGATCAGATCGACTATGATCAAGTTTTCCAGTCTTCACCTATTAAGTGGTGATTGGTATATGTAATTAACCGGTATATATATATATGTAATGTGTGATGAGTTATCATCCACCAACACTTTATTGGTGTTTCTGTGTCGTGTTACCAAATGTGTCTAGATGCATTGTACTTAGGAAATTGTAATCTAATCCTATTGGAGTGACATGAAATCAAGTTCCTATTTAAGGACATCATGTGTAGGGTTTTAAGTAGAGAAAAAAAGTAGTTATGTGTGAATCTTTTGAGAGGAAAGGTATCTCGAGACTGAGATTGAGAGTGCAAAGCATAGAAGACTGAAGTAACGCTTGAATGCATTAACAAGGAGTTATCAGGGATCTAATCAAGCATTCTGTGCTACTATCTAGATCACTCACTTATTGATTACTAATATCTTCGATAATTTTGAAACCCTTAACCGGGTACGCCCAGCCAAGCTGATTGTAAATCCTCTAACAAGGTGGTTCACAGTTGTGGATCTAAAATCCTTTAACAAGTTAGTCTTTGATAGGACTTATCTCCTAACAAAGATCTGGATTCCTAATAGAATTTGTTCTTGTGAAGAACATTGTAAGACCTTAACCGGTCTGGTTACTATTCTATAGATAGTTGACTTGTGAGTTTTACTCACCGTGGTTTTTTCCCATTTGGGTTTCCATGTCAAAATATCTTGTGTTATGGTGATTGTTCTTTTATGGGTGAATGCCTTATTTTCTATTTGGTTTGTTTATATTTTAATTAGTTTATTGTTTAAGATACTACACCGGTCTGCTGGAAAATTGTTTAAGAGTTTGGTTAAGTTTTTAGACATACTAATTCACCCCCCCCTCTTAGTATTCATCAATTGGTATTAGAGCCAACCTTTCCATATGTCTAACCGGCTGAAAGGAGATATGGGAGAATACAATATGAGGGAACTCACTCACCATTTGGCTGAATCTGAGAAAGCCTATGATGAACTCAAGATCAAGTTTAAAGCCTCTTTAGTCAAGAGAAGAGAGCTTGCTGAGCATTTGATGGAACTTACTGAAAATAGATCCTTTGATGAAGCAGACATGGATGCCCTAGTTGGAGAATTGGAGAAACTAAATGAATCCAAAACTAACCTAAGGAGGGAGTTAGATGGACTGACTATCAGGATGATTCAGGAACTGGAAAATAGGATAAAAAATGAAGATTTGGTAAAGGACAAGGAGCATGAGATCTTTAAATTAAAGCAAGAAGTTGGCACCACTATCGCCTATCTGCAGGAGGGTAAAGAAGAGAAAGAAGAAATGCAAGCTAAACTAAATGCAGCTATCTCTCAAATGAAACATTGGTGAAGACCAATGATTCTATTTCCAAGGAACTTGCTGAGACCAAAGAAATACTTGCTAAGTTCAACTAGAGTGCTGTCAAGTTAGAACAAAAACTAGAATTAGTAAAACTATCAAAGGATACCATTGGACTTGGTTTCTCTAAATATGAGGAAGGTGAGACCTCTGGAACTGATGCACTGAAGAAACAATCAACACCTAAGGACAACAATGGAAGTAAAGGTAAGCAAAATTTTAAACACGTTTGATTTAACTGTCTTAAGGAAGGACATACTGCCAATGTATGTAGGAGCAAGGCTTACAATAATTTTCCTTATTTTTAAAATAATGTGGCTAGACCTGGTAGATTTAATGGTCACTATTATGCATGCAACAAGTTTGGGCATAAAGATTTTGAGTGTAGGTTAGTTATCAACAACTCCGGAAATAATCCACCAAGATCCAATGGAGCTGCCCCTAAACCTCTTATAAACCGGAACCCAAACTAGTATAGAACCCATGACCACTGATCAAATTGTTGTGAAGCAACAACCAGTTGGAGAGTAACCTGTCTAATATGTCATGGTAGCAGCCACACTACTGCAACATGTAGAAGGAAAAATGAAAATGTGAATATTGGACCATGGAGAACACTTGGAATGGTATGCTATCACTACAACAAACCTGGACATACCACTGAAGCATGTAGACTAAGAAAGAATCCATCAGGAAACATACCGATCAACACTGAAGGGAAGATTGATACTGAAACCGTTCAAGCGAATATGGACAAAAATTGGAAAAAGAAATCTGAGGTGAAGTCACATGATGAACTAGTTTCCGCACCAAGTGTGGAAATTCCTGAATCAGTAAACTGAGCTTCAAAAAGCTTAGGGGGAGCATATCGGTATAAATATTTAGAAACCACCGGAGTATATCGGTAAGGCACTTTTATCGATAGTTGTTACCTATCAACAGATAGTAGAATTGAAGTGGTAAAAGGTAAAATTAGGGCTTGAACCCTAATAAGTGGTGCATTTATTATGGTAGGTAGGAGCAAGTTTAAAAGTGACTTTTGTCATCATTTCTACTTACCTAGCTGTCGAGAAACTTTGTTTAAGATGAGTAGAGCAACCAGAGCATTTCATCTTGCATTCAAAAGAATTCAGAAAGAAATATTGCTCAAATCTTGCAACCGTTTCATACTATCAGTGTGAAAGTCAAAGTGGTAATCAAGTGTCTAGAGAAGTGTGTTTTTCTTGTCATCAACAAACCTATTACCATGTCATTTATTCCTCATGGAAAGAGTGGGTCATCCTTTCCTTTTTATGTTGGAGTCCTAATTCGTGCTATATTACCTTGGTTCAAGTCTCTAATGCATCTTCAAACCCTTTTTCTAGTCATTTAAGTCAAGTTCAGACAATTGATTGAACTCTGTGAACACGTCGAACCATTTTGAACTGGGTTCAATAGGTTCATTTAGGTTCCATAGGTTCCAAGGTGTTCAAGAAAAAGTTTTTCGTACTAACATTTTCTCTAAGTGTTTTGCAGTGGCTCTTCCAAAGTTTTTCCTGTTCGGTGATATAGCATTCGTGTTGAACTTATTGCACTGAGTTCAAAGGGTTCAAATATGTTCAACACAGCAAGTGGTCAACAGTTTGACATGGCGTAAATCTTGAACTACTTGAAAACTCAAGAAGTCAGTTCAAGATGTTCATATGGGTTCAATATTGGTGGGTCCCGCGGTTTCTAATGTTTTGGGAAGTGCATTCATTGCTAAATATGGAGAGGCAGAACCATATCTTAAAGTGATGTCATTCCTTGGCTTTTTTGAAGTAAGTAAACATTTTGGGAACTCACAGTTTCTTAAAGCATGCCACCATGCATTCAATGCATGCGTGCGAGGTCTAATCCACCAGCTTGCCACGTCCAGACTGAAATTGTGAAATCATTGCATTTAATGTATCTGTATCATTACCTTTCTCAATAAGGTATGAAAATTATTGGTGTTCTGTATTTGTTACTTGCTACTGGACCTTTGTATATGTTATCCCTGGATAGGAGTCTTTCTTGTTGCTAGCTGTCGTCCGATTATACAACTGTGAAGGTGAGTCTTTCCTTATTTTCTCCAGTGTTTTCCCTTGCATTTTCTCTCATACAGAAGGTTTCACTCCAATCAAATTTAGGTTTCTTGTTTGAAGTTATGAAGTCCACTCTGCATTTGTTTGGAAACGTCTTTAGCTTGGCATCCACAAAAGCCATAGTTAGTGATACTGACCTGAAAGGAGAGAACCTTGAAGAGTTGAAAGAAAGGGTGTTCAAGGGTATTGATAAGTCTTTTTGTATAGAGATTTTGAGTAGTGGACTTTTAGAAGCTGCAGCCTTTCCTTCGGCAATTGCTTGTCCAGAGTTGGTTTGGGAATATATTGCTAGATACGACCTAGTATCTGAAACTATTAAGAGAGATAATGGCGAAACCCTTCTTACCATTAACCGTGAGGTGATTGCTTCAGTTTTCAAGATACCGGATTACCATTTTTCTAATTTTTCTCTTGCCCAATCAATTAGTGAGTTTAATGCAGACAGAGCCAGGCACCGAAATAATGTGGCAAAATTCTGGTTGAAGGTCCCTCAGAGAGGTGGTTCTAGGTTACCCAAAAATCCTAACAAGAACCACATGTTGCCTCATATCCATGATGTGATGCTTCTGTTGCACTGAACCAGATGTTCTGCTGAAACCTATAGCTTTGATGACTGGATTTATTGCTATGTGCAATTAGTTTTGGAAGGAAAACAATATTTGGATTGGGCAGAATTAATTGTTGATTCAATGAGAGAATAGTTGTGTCTAGCCAAGCAGTTTCAACAAAACCTCTTCATGTCCTCATATCTCTTGTATTGTCTAGCTTGTGTTAAAGAGTTAATGGGTATACCAAAGCAGCTCACTGAGGAGGATGTTCCCATGTATGAGTTCTATCCTATGTTGCAAAAAGACAAAGCCCTACAAGATTTCAAAAGGATACACAATGCTTTCCTGGGTGATATGTGTCATGAATTGAAGAGTAGAAAGGCTAAACGGATTTCAGATGATGCACAGACATTGATAAAGAAGTTCGGTAGTTTTTACATCCAGTTCTCACGCTTTTTCTATATATGGGTAGGAGGCTTTGAAGAGAAACCCTTCAAGCTCCCTCACTTCTATTCTGATTGTTTTGTTCTAGCAGAAGTATGCAGGCAACTAACCTCTGTGATAAAAAAGGCATAGCCTATGGACAAGTGGGAAGGTCATTTTCCCATACAGTTGGGAGTGTTGTCTTGTAATTCAATGTCTGATGCACTAAGTATAGGAGCAAACCTTAGGAATTTCAATTTTTCTCTGTATTCTAAAAGAAAAGGGTTTGATAATAAGGGATTTTCTTGGAGCCTTGGCCTAATGCCTTATCTTCCCATGCAATAGTTAGAAGATTTCTGGGAAGATTGTACAAATGAACTTGAAGTTTTCAAAAGGGAAAACATGAGATTGGTGCTAGAACAGGTTGTCTCTTTGCAAATAAACTTAGACATTAAAGAGCTCGAAGAGGATTATCTCGAATTGTTTGAACCAGGATATTTAGCCCATGTAGAGACTGAAATGCTCCCAATTAATTTCGATGAGGAGGAAAATGATGATATACAATTGAGGACCAAACGAGTTCTAGGAAGAACTGTGGCATGGGTGGTTAAAAAGAAAGCAATAAAGTCAGGCGCCGAGTCCCTTTCTGCAAGAAATAATAAGGATCCTCTATCTTCACCAAAATGTCCTTCTAATAGTGCTCCTGTTCGTCCAGGTAAGGATACCAAGTTGCCTCAGCCTAGACACAGGTCTATTCCAACTCTGGATTTTAGTACCCCTCGGCATACTTGATCACGAAGTGTCGCCCAGAGGAAGATGGACGAGGTCAAGGATATGGGAGTAAAGGATGCTGTGCTTGAGGCTTAGATTTTTGAAATTGAAGATTTGGATGGTGAAGTTGCTAGTGTTCTGGACTCCCAAACAGTGACTGTAGCTATGACATCACCACCAAAGATGATTGAAGGAGCTTCTCATTCCGCTATGACCCCTAAATGGTTAACAACCTCAGTAAACAAGAAAAGGAGCTTTCTTCTTGTGACCATTCCAATTTAGGAAATGGTTGCTAAGTACATAGAGAAGAATCCAAAGCCGAAAAGGTTCAAGACCGCCGCTCACCTGAACAATGATGAAGAAACTGGAAAATGGATAGCAGAAATTGCCTCGTACAAACTGAAAGAGGAAAACAGAGAGGCTGGTCCTGATGATTTCGATCACAAAGGTAGAGTTGGGAAAAATGAGTAGAGATACAGACAACCACTTTTTCCAAGTGTTAGCAAAGAAAATGCTTACCAGGTCAGAGAAGGATGGATGGGAGAAAAGAGAACTAAAATGACACATAAGTGTTATGGCTTAGTTCATTAATAGTATCGGTTGCCTTGGAGCAATTCCAATATCTCATGCCGCTGAGAACTTCGACCCAACTTCTCCGGAAAACAAGAAGTTAATGAACCAAGTTCAACGGGCTAAGAGCATTGCTGAAGCGGTTGAGAAGTGGATTGAACAAAGAATCAAAGACGGTGAGAAGTACATTACTGACTCCCAAAAATTATGTGATGAAATACAGAGCCTTATTTCTGAAATTCAAAACCAGCTTGTGTCGTGGGAGAAAGAAGAGCACAAATGGTAGAATGTCCTGCCTCTATTTGCCAAAATAGAAGAATATGGGGCTACCAGGTTTTTGACAAAACATTCAATTAAGCTAGTGGCCGATGAATGTTAGCATTTCGTGCTGAAAAAAACTATAATGTGGCGAGTGCTTACCTTCCAGTTGGTGATTACGGATGCAAGGACCTCTATCTATGAACTCCAGGATCTACAAAGTATTATAGTCAAGGATAATAAGGTGGTTAATCCCGATCATGACTGGGAGTTAGGAATCTGGGGCTCAAGCACATAGGAAGCAATCAAATCTTTCCAGTTGAACATGGAGAAGATCAGAGCCAAGGGTAGCTTCACGCCGGAAGATATAACCAAGGTGGCTAGGATTGTATCTATGATTTTCATTGGGAATGATCAGCTACCGAAACACTTAGAGAAGATGGTGCAACATAGGTGGAATAAAGAGGTGGCAAAGGCAAAACTCAATGCAATGAAAGTCCTGAGCCAATCCATTGTTCAAGAACTTACAACTGCTCATGATGCCTGCGAAGACGAAGAAGATGACAATGATGGAATATGACATAATGCATCAATTTAGGACTAGTTTCCTTTATTTTTAAATTTTTTTTCTCATAGTTCTGCAAAGACTTCAGGACATCTATCCCAAAATACTTCTTGTTGGTTTCGTAACTGTTTTACTAGGGAGTGGTTGAGTTTTTTGGGAGACCTCCCCCGTTTAGACTATAAATTAAGTAAAATAGATGGTAGAAGTGTTAGATTTTAGTAACTAATTTTGCGAGCTTCGACTTAAGTTTTTGCTTTGGCATTTTTCTGTTTTTAATCAAAGGAAGAATCAGATGGTTGGGACCTATTATTGAAAGAGATTGGCAGATGTATTTTTCTGTCATTGTTGCATAAGGATATATATATGAAATCTGATCATATTGTTTTTAGGGAGAAGGAAAATCTGTGTATTTTGAATCCGAATAGATAACATGTCTTTGCATATGTTCACCTGATCAAGTAATAGTAATTGATCATTCCATTACAGTATTTCATTATTCCTTTGATGTTCTTTCCTTTGAATGTGTTGTTTACTTTAGAAAAGATTCATGATTGAGGGTAGATTTATCTTTCCTTCAATCTATTCGTCTTTTATTAGTTTGTGTGGAAAAAGTATATTGAACTTTGTTTCAGTTGCTATAGTTACATGCATTGAAAAATTAAGGAAAAGAAGCTTTCATTGTATGTGAGATATGTGAAAAATTTCAGCCTTTCATCCAAGAATGAAATAGGTGGCCTTACACGCTTTTGGGTTAAAAGATTTCATTCAGATATATAAAAAAAGGAAAAAAAACACATTCCATGAAAAGTTAAGATAGGGAGCTGTACTTATGCAAAAATTCAGAGGGAAGTGATTTGAACAACGCTTACCCAATTGTTCAGTGAATCATTTGTTCTTAGAATAAGGTAACAGAGTTTAAGATTAATCTTTTAAAAACAAAGAGCAAATCTGTTCACTAACAGATTTTGGAGACTCTGCTGGGGAGCGAAACAAAGAGAAAACCAATTTTTCAGTAGACTGGTATGCCGTAGACGTAACAAAAGTGAGCCCAAATTGGCAAAACTACTTCGAGTTCAGGAAGACTGTTGAGATTGAGTCTAATTTGAAGTAGTTTAGTTTTCCTACAAGTAATCACCCTGGATTCTTGTCCATATACTAGAAAACAAAGAAGAGAAGGAGTAGTTGATAACTTTTTTGAAGAATTGCAAAATCTGTCATTTGTCTCAAGTTTTACCCCTAAAAGGAAGGCCAAAAGAAGACCTTCTTCTCCTATCAGAGTTACCCCTATATCTTCTTCTTCCCCTTGGCAAGCACTAATACTTACTAGAATTCAAGCACCTCCTCTTGTTACCATTCATCCAGTGTTCATTATGGCTCAACCTTGGGGTGCGGCTGTTGGACCTCTTGCTCTCGCAGCCCATAATCCACTACCAAAAGGAGCAAGGGATGTTTTACCCAAATATAAAGGTGACGGGAAAGTTTTAGTTGACAAGCATCTAAACTCCTTTAATGTAGCCACTGGAATCCTAGCAGTCCAATATGAGGATGTGGCTGTTAGGATTTTTGTCCAAACTCTCACCAAAGGGGTAGCAAAATAGTTTAGCCAGCTACAAGCAGGATCCATAACTGACTGGCAAACGATGAAAATTGCTTTTGAAAAAAGATTCCAAAGCGCTGATAATGAACATATGTTACTGGCTCAACTCACATAGATGAAGAAGGAAATTCATGAGCCAATGAGGGATTATGTAGCAAGATATAATAAGATTATTCACAGAATTCCTCAAGCCAAAAGACCAACTGCAGATAATCAACGATGTTTCTTCGTAAATTCCATGCCACTTGATGTAGGATTTCACCTTAGAAGAAGTAGGCCGGCTGATCTAGAGATTGCACAAAATGAGGCTATACAACTTGAAGATGATCTGATAACAGCTGGCAAATGGAGGAAAGATATACAAACTCCTCAGGGACAATCTCAGGCTTCTACGTCATCTACTGATCCGGTTGTTCAATGGCTTGTCAATGATATGATTTCTTTAAAGAGGCAGATACCTAAGCCTGGAAACTCTTATCCACAACCTTATCGGGATATAAGCAGGAGAACTTCAAATCAGTATAACTATGGACGACCGTTGCAA
The DNA here is from genome assembly GCF_030272615.1 of Cryptomeria japonica. Lineage (NCBI taxonomy): Eukaryota > Viridiplantae > Streptophyta > Pinopsida > Cupressales > Cupressaceae > Cryptomeria > Cryptomeria japonica. The sequence continues at coordinate 618,657,734 of NC_081415.1, forward strand.
CTTCCTGCAGTTCCACAAAGATTACAGATAGAGGCACCTCCTGACAAAGGTGTCATGTGTTCATTTCATCTTACCATTGATCATGATGGGGTTTCATGTCCCGATATGATAAGACATGTTCAGATGCAAAACACAAAGGATGAATTAGGAGAGTTCACTGAAGCAGAAAGAAATCAAGAGGTACTTGGCGACTCTGGAACATTCTACCTTGAGTATGAGTCAGATTCAGAAAAAGGTAGTAACATTTTGGCGACTCTTGAAGATTCTTCATGTGTGATTCTAACAAGGAATCAATGAACCTCCCAGCCTTCTTCCTTTGTGAACCCTTTTGGAAGCAATTTCAAAGGCAAAGATCTCCCAGGTAATAGTTTTTCAAAGGTTCTTGAAGTTAAGATTTTGCAAAGGAACCATGAAGATCATAAGAGCCCTTCCTCTTCTTCCTCCTTTGATATCATCGAGTTCTGTAAGGCCTCTACCATTCAACTTCCTACCACTGAGTATTTAAATCTTAACCCAAAAGAGTTGGATAAACTAGTCAAATACGTTAAAGGAGATTCCTTTTCAGAGTCCCAAGTACATGGGTGTATGGAAAATAGTGATTTAGCTGCTGTAGAAGGGCCTTCATCTGTCCCTTGCTCATTAGCTAATCTAGCAGATCCCTGTGCTTTTCATGATACAAAGTTTGGGCTTGAGGTTGAGATTCTGAAACTTGAACCTTTCTATATTTCCCTTCTCCTGAATGGCTAGAAGTTAAGTAATTGCATAATTGATTCAGGGGCTTCAGACAATATAATGCCTTCTCTTGTGGCTAAATCTCTAGGTTTAACCCTCACTAAAATGTTTGGGAGATATTTTTCAATAGATGGAAAATAGGTTCCTCTTATAGGTCAGGTAAAGGACGTCCAGGCAGTGTTGGCAGCGTGCCCAAACAAAAGAGTAAGATTAACTATACTAGTTGCTGATATTCCAGCGAGTTACGGAATGCTTCTGAGTAGGACATTTTGCAAAGATCTTAGAGGCAAAATTAAAATGGACTGGTCTAAAGCCATCATTCCCCTTGGAAATCAAAAAATTAAGCTTGAACCTGAGCCCAAAAATAAGTACACTATTTTTTCCTCAGATAACCCCAAAGCCTAGATTCTGTTTCAGGATTGTGAGTTTGGAAACTATCTTGTTCTTGCACTTGGTGAAAAGAAAATGGACGAGGCAGTTGATGAACTTGATGGGCTATGGCAGATGGAGTTTGATGGAAGCTGCGCTAACTCCAGTTCCAGAGTAGGGGTGGTTTTGCTGTCACCAACTGGTAATATTTTCCCCTTTTCCTTCAAGTTGGATTTTAAGAACACTAATAATACTGCTGAATATGAGGCACTATTATTAGGGTTAAGTGAGGTCAAATGTAAAGGAATCAAGTTGCTTAAAGTTAAAGGTGATGCAGAGTTAATCGTTAGGCAGGTGAGAAATGTCTATACGGTTAAGAATGATAGGTTGAGGCATTACAGGAATAGAGTTTGGGATGAGTTAGAATTCTTTGATGCCTTCTCGATTGAAGCAATTCCGAGGGAGCAAAATAATAGGGCAGATTCATTGGCCGTGTCAGCTTCACTTTTATTACCACATCCGGATTTTAAAGATAACTCATATAGGATTGAAATGACCTATAGGCCCAATGTTCCTGATAATGTAGATCATTGGTAGATTTTTGATGCGGATGCACAGATCAAAGATTTCCTAGAATGTGCTTAGTCATTTTCTAAGTCATATTTTGAAGGCTCTGAAAATGTTTGCAAAGAGTTTAGTCTAGACCCAGAGGTAGATCCTACAAATAGCTTTATTCAGCTCAAAGGTAACAAAATTCCAAAGGGGTTAGTGACACTGGAGAGATTTTTAACCAGAGATGATGCATTCATAGGGAACAAAGTTTCCAAGGATGATGGGAAAAGAAATTGTGAGAAAATAAATTTGGGAGATGAATCTGATCCAAAAGAAGTGACAATCGGCAGGTGTTGTTCTGTGGAGGAAAAGAGAGCACTTGGCACACTGCTTAAGGAATACATTGATGTTTTTGCTTGGTCTTATGATGACCTGAAGGAGTTTAGAAATGGACATTTTCAACATCAGATTCTGCTGAAGCCAGGTGCCTCTCCTTTTAGGCAAAAATTGAGGAATTTTAACCCCATCATGGCAGATGCAATTGCTAAGGAAGTTGAAAAAATTCTTAAGGCCCGAATCATATATCCAATCCACCATTCCACCTGGGTAGCTAACATTGTGCCCGTAAGAAAGAAAAATGGGGAAATTCGTACCTGTGTCAATTTTTGAAATTTGAATCAAGCGAGCCTGAAGGAAAACTATGCTTTACCAAATATGGATCACATTTTGTAGACAGTGTCTGGGTTAGAGATGATGTCGATGTTGGATGGTTTTTCTGGTTACAACCAGATTACTGTAGCAGAGCATGAGCAGCACAAGACAGTGTTCATCACTCCATGGGGAACATTTGCATACAACCGCATGCCTTTTGGTTTAATAAATACCAGAGCCACTTTTCAAAGGGCTGTGGATTCCTCTTTCAAGGATTTTTGAGACAAAACAATTGTAGTTTATCTGGCTGACCTCACGGTGTTTTAAAAAAAAAGGACAGATCATTTTCGGGATTTGAGTGCAGTATTGTAGCGTTGTCGTGAGCACGGGATTTCTTTGAATCCTAAGAAATCATTTTTTTGCGTCACGGAGGGCAAATTGTTAGGATATATTATCTCGAAAGAGGGAGTCAGGATTGATCCCGAGAGAGTTAATGCAATTCAACGTCTCAGTTTACCCTCTAGCCGAACTAGAGTAAGATCGTTCTTTGGTCAAGTGAATTTCTTAAGAAGATTTGTTCCAGAATTTGCTGAGACTACAAAACACATTATCAGCTTGCTAAGTGAGCATCATCCTTTCAAGTGGACCGAAGAGGCCAAAAATGCTTTTGAAAGAATTAAGGGATCGGTTGCAAATGCGCCCACTCTTGCTAATCTAGATTTCACAAAGGATTTCACTTTGTATTGTTATGCATCAGACCATACTATGTCTGGGATTCTGTTATAGTTGGATGAAAATGGGGCTGAATTGCACATAGCATTCATGAGTAATCTACTCAAGAAGCATGAGCTTAAGTATTCACCTATGGAGAAGCATGCCTATGCTGTTGTAAAGGCCGTGAAACAGTTTTGATACTATATTCTGCATTCTCACTCTGTAGTTTTTGTTCTAGATTCAGTGGTTAAAAGCATTTTGACTTAGCAGGAGGTTGGACTAAATAAGAGAGCAACTTGGGTGATGAAAATCTAGGAGTATGACTTAGACATTCACCCTACGAGGATAATTAAAGGGCAGGGCTTATGTAGGTTGATAGCGGAAAATGAGGTGGAAACTGAAGCTGAGTTACCATTAATTCTTTTTGTTGGGTTGCAAGATACTTGGTTCTCTGATGTAGCCTATTACTTAACTTATGGTAGCTGCCCAAACCATCTGTCGGCTAAAGAACAAAGGAATTTAAAGCTAAAAGCTACAAAGTATGTAATTTGGTAGGATGTTTTATACAAAAAGGGTTTAGATGGAACATATCTAAGGTGTGTAGATAAACCTCAACAGAAAAAGCTCCTGGAGGCCTATCATGGAGAGATTTGTGGGGGACACTTCTCATCATCTGTTACTGCTTTCAAAATTCTGAGGAATTGTTTTTATTGGCCCGACATGTTTTGGGATGCCTATATTCATGTTAAGGAGTGTGAGAAATGTCAATTGTTATCTGGAAAGCCACATTTGGCAGCCCTGCCTCTAAGGCCTGTAGTGATAGATGAACCTTTCAGGCAATGGGGCATTGATTTCATAGGCCCAATAAACCCTCATTCCATTGTGGGTCACGTGTATATTTTGACAGCAACTGACTACTTTACTAAGTGGGTAGAAGTCATTCCCACCAAAAAGGCAAACTCAGAGATTGTGTGCAGTTTTCTCAAGGATTACATCCTAGTTCATTTTGGGGTACCCCAGAAAATTTTGATAGATAATGCATCATATTTCTCCTCTGAAGAGTTGCCTATGTTTTGCTATGATCATCAGATTTCCCTCTCACATTCTTCTGATTATTTCACATAGGGCAATGGATTGGCAAAATCTAGCAACAAGAATTTGAAAACCATCAAGAAGAAGTTAGTTGACGAGAGTGCTCGAAATTGGCATAAGAAGATATATGAGGCTTTGTGGGCGGACAGAACCACACCCAAGAGGTCCATTGGAATGACACCTTTTGAACTTGTGTATGGCGTAGGAGCGAAACTTTCTTTGCCACTGGAGTTATCAACAACCAAGCTACAGACAGTAGTTGAAGATTCCTTCTTTCAAAATGCTTTGGAGAAAAGAATTATGTATCTGACAAAGTTAGAAGAAGAGAGAGAATTGCTGGTGGATAGAATTCCAGAACATCAGAGCTGAGTGAAGAGGATTTTTGACATGCGAGCTCGACCAAGAGGTTTCCTAGTAGGAGATGAGGTGCTGCTATGGGACAAAAGGAGAGAGTCCAAAGGTGCTCACGGCAAGTTTGATTCATTATGGAAAGGCCCTTTCAGAATCTGCGAAACAGTAGGACAAAATGCATTCAGACTCAGCTACACTGACGAAACGATCATGCCTTATACATACAACGGGCAAGATCTCAAGCTCTATAAATTGTAAATCCTGTGATTGAGATGTTTGTACATAGTAGTCTAGGTGTTTTTGGTTGTGCCCCCTAATCCTTTCCCCTTTCATTTTCTGTTCTACGAAACCAGAGTCTGTGAGTTCTTTGCATTTTCCTTTGAAAAATACAATCCCCAGTCAGAGCCAATGTTACCGCATCATTTATTCCTCATGGCAAGAGTGGGTCATCTTTTCTTTTTTATGTTGGAGTCCTAATTCATGCTATATTACCTTGGTTCAAGTCTCTAATGCATCTTCAAACCCTTTTTCTAGTCATTTAAGTCAAGTTCAGACAATTGATTGAACTCTGTGAACACGTTGAACCATTTTGAACTGGGTTCAATAGGTTCATTTAGGTTCCATAGGTTCCAAGGTGTTCAAGAAAAAGTTTTTCGTACTAACATTTTCTCTAAGTGTTTTGCAGCAGCTCTTCCAAAGTTTTTCCTATTCGGTGATATAAGATTCATGTTGAACTTATTGAACTGAGTTCAAAGGGTTCAAATATGTTTAGCGTGTTCAACATAGCAAGTGGTCAATAGTTTGATGTGACGTACATCTTGAACTACTTGAAAACTCAAGAAGTCAGTTCAAGATGTTCATATGGGTTCAATATTGGTGGTTCCCGCGGTTTCTAATGTTTTGGGAAGTGCATTCATTGCTAAATACGGAGAGGTAGAACCATATCTTAAAGTGATGTCATTCTTTGGCTTTTTCGAAGTAAGCAAACATTTTGGGAACTGGCAGTTTCTTAAAGCATGCTGCCATGCATTCAATGCATGCATGCGAGGTCTAATCCACCAACTTGCCACGTCCAGACTGAAATTGTGAAATCATTGCATTTAATGTATCTGTATCATTACCTTTCTCAATAAGGTATGAAAATTATTTGTGTTCTGCATTTGTTACTTGCTGCTGGACCTTTGTATATGTTATCCCTAGATAGGAGTCTTTCTTGCTGCTAGCCATCATCCGATTATACAACTGTGAAGGTGAGTCTTTCCTTATTTTCTCCAGTGTTTTCCCTTGCATTTTCTCTCATACAAAAGGTTTCACTGCAATCAAATTTAGGTTTCTTGTTTGAAGTTATGAAGTCCACTCTGCATTTGTTTGGAAACGTCTTTAGCTTGGCATCCACATAAGTCATAGTTAGTGATACTGACCTGAAAGGAGAGAACCTTGAAGAGTTGAAAGAAAGGGTGTTCAAGGGTATTGATAAGTCTTTTTGTATAGAGATTTTGAGTAGTGGACTTTTAGAAGCCACAGCCTTTCCTCTAGCAATTCCTTGTCCAGAGTTGGTTTGGGAATGTATTGCTAGATACGACCCAGTATCTGAAACTATTAAGAGAGATAATGGCGAAACCCTTCTTTCCATTAACCGTGAGGTGATTGCTTCAGTTTTCAAGATACCGGATTACCAGTTTTGTAATTTTTCTCCTGCCCAGTCAATCAGTGAGTTCAATGCAGACAGAGCTGGGCACCGAAATAATGTTGTGAAATTCTGGTTGAAGGTCCCTTAGAGAGGTGGTTCTAGGTTACCCAAAAATCCTAACAAGAACCACATGTTGCCTCATATCCATGATGTGATGCTTCTGTTGCACCGAGCTTGAGGTTCTGCTAAAGCTTATAGCTTTGATGACTGGATTTATTGCTATGTGCAATTAGTTCTGGAAGGAAAAAAATATTTGGATTGGGCAGAATTAATTGCTGATTCAATGAGAGAATAGTTGAGTCTAGCCAAGCAGTTTCAGCAAAACTTCTTCATGTCCTCATATCTCTTGTATTGTCTAGCTTGTGTTAAAGAGTTAACGGGTATACCAAACTACCTCACTGAGGAGGATGTTCCCGTGTATGAATTCTATCCTATGTTGCAAAAATACAAAGCCCTACAAGATTTCAGAAGGATACACAATGCTTTCCTGGGTGATATGTGTCATGAATTGTAGAGTACAAAGGCTAAACAGATTTCAGAATTCTTCATACATAGATATTTTTGACTACCTATTTGATTCATCTCCCACATCATTATTCACATCTAAGTTAAAGAATACCTTATCAATGTTAAGGTCCTCATAACAACTTCTATGATTTTGATCATTGTTGTTATGAACTTCACATTTATCCTTAATCTTTGTCATGTAGTCCTGAAAATATTAACCTTCACTAACCATTACACTTTCAAATTTATACTCATTGTGAACTATATCTTTCTCACACAAGCCATCTTGAACAAGTATGAACACAAATTTTTGAACACATACCTTGATAAAGAAATTTGATAGTTTTTACATCTAGTTCTTAGGCTTTTTCTATATACGGGTAGGAGGCTTTGAAGAGAAACCCTTCAAGCTCCCTCACTTCTATTCTGATTGTTTTGTTCTAGCAGAAGTATGTAGGCAACTGACCTCTGTGATAAAAAAGGAACAGCCTAAGGACAAGTGGGAAGGTCATTTTCCCATACAATTGGGAGTGTTGTCTTGTAATTTAATGTCTGATGCACTAAGTATAGGAGCAGACCTTAGGAATTTCAATTTTTCTCTGTATTTTGAGAGAAAAGGGTTTGATAATAAGGGATTTTCTCAGAGCCTTGGCCTAATGCCTTATCTTCCCACACCACAGTTAGAAGATTTTTGGGAAGATTGTACAGATGAACTTGAAGTTTTCAAAAGGGAAAACATGAGATTGGTGCTAGAACAGGTTGTCTCTTTGCAAATAAAGTTAGACATTAAAGAGCTCGAAGAGGATTATCTTGAATTGTTTGAACTAGGATATTTAGCCCATGTAGAGACTAAAATGCTCCCAATTAATTGGGATGAGGAGGAAAATGATGATATACAATTGAGGACCAAACGAGTTCTAGAAAGAACCGTGGCATGGGTGGCTAAAAAGAAAGCAATAAAGTCAGGTGCCAAGTCCCTTTCTGCAAGAAATAATAAGGATCCTCTATCTTCACCAAAACATCCTTCTAATACTGCTCCTATTCATGCAGGTAAGGATACCAAGTTGCCTCAGCCTAGACGCAGGTCTAGTCCAACTCTGGATTTTAGTACCCCTCGGCATACTCAATCACGAAGTGTCACCCCGAGGAAGATGGACGAGGTCAAGGATATGGGAGTAAAGGATGTTGTGCTTGAGGCTTAGATTTTTGAAATTGAAGATTTGGATGGTGAAGTTGCTAGTGCTCTGGACTCCCAAACAGTGACTGTAGCTATGATGCCACCGCCAAAGATGATTGAAGGAGCTTCTCATTCCGTTGTGACCCCTAAATGGTTAACCACCTCAGTAAACAAGAAAAGGAGCTTTCTTCCTATGACCATTCTAATTTAGGAAATGGTTGCTAAGTACACAGAGAAGAATCCAAAGTCGAAAAGGTTCAAGACCGCTGCTCACCTGAACAATGATGAAGAAACTGGAAAATGGATAGCAGAAATTGCCTCGTACAAACTGAAAGAGGAAAACAGAGAGGCTGGTCCTGATGATTTCGAGATCACAAAGGTAGAGTTGGGAAAAATGAGTAGAGATACAGACAACCACTTTTTCCAAGTGTCAGCAAAGAAAATGCTTTCCAAGTCAGAGAAGGATGGATGGCAGAAAAGAGAACTAAAATGACACATAAGTGTTTTGGCTCAGTTCATTGATAGTATCGGTTGCCTTGGAGCAATTCCAATATCTCATGCCATTGAGAACTTCGACCCAACTTCTCCGGAAAACAAGAAGTTAATGAACCATGTTCAATGGGCTAAGAGCATTGCTGAAGCGGTTGAGAAGTGGATTGAACAAAGAATCAAAGACAGTGAGAAGTACATTACTGACTCCCAAAAATTATGTGATGAAATACAGAGCCTTATTTCTGAAATTCAAAACCAACTTGTGTCATGGGAGAAAGAAGAGCACAAATGGCAGAATGTCCTGCCTCTATTTGCCAAAATAGAAGAATATGGGGCTACCAGGTTTCTGACAGAACATTCAATTAAGCTGGTGGTCGATGAATGTTATCTTTTCATGCTGAAGAAAACTATAATGTGGCGAGTTCTTACCTTCCAGTCGGTGATTACAGATGCAAGGACCTCTGTCTATGAACTCCAGGATCTGCAAAGTAGTATAGTCAAGGATAATAAGGTGGTAATGCCGATCATGACTGGGAGTTAGGTATCTAGGGCTCAAGCACATAGAAAGCAATCAAATCTTTCTAGTTGAACATGGAGAAGATCAGAGCCAAGGGTAGCTTCACGCTGGAAGATATAACCAAGGTGGCTAGGATTGAATCTATGATTTTCATTGGGAATGATCAGCTGTCGAAACACTTAGAGAAGATGGTGCAACATAGGTGGAATAAAGAGGTGGCAAAGGTGAAACTGAATGCAATGAAAGTCCCAAGCCAATGCATTGTTCAAGAACTTACAACTGCTCATGATGCCCGCGAAGACGGAGAAGATGACAATGATGGAATATGACATAATGCATCAATTTAGGACTAGTTTCCTTTATTTTTAAAACTTTTTTTTTTCTGATAGTTATGCAAAGACTTCGGGACATCTGTCCCAAAATACTTCTTGTTGGTTTCATAATAGTTTTACTAGTGAGTTGTTGAGTTTTCAGGGAGACCTCCCCCATTTAGACTATAAATTAAGTAAAATAGATGGTAGAAGGGTTAGATTTTAGTAATTAATTTTGTGAGCTTCAACTCAAGTTTTTGCTTTGGCATTTTTTTGTTTTTAATCAAAGGAAGAATCAGATGGTTGGGACCTATTATTGAAAAAGATTGGCAAATGTATTTTTGTGTCATTGTTGCATAAGGATATATATATGAAATCTGATCATATTGTTTTTGGGGAGAAGGAAAATCTATGTATTTTGAATCCGAATAGGTAACATGTCTTTGCATATGTTCATCTGATCAAGTAACAGTAATTGATCATTCCATTATAGTATTTCATTATTCCTCTGATGTTCTTTACTTTGAATGTGTTGTTTACTTTAGAAAAGATTCATGATTGAGGGCAGATTTATCTTTCCTTCAATCTGTTCGTCGTTTATTAGTTTGTGTGGAAAAAGTATATTGAACTTTGTTTCAGTTGCTGTAGTTACATGCATTGAAAAATTAAGGAAAAGAAGCTTTCATTGTATGTGAGATATGTGAAAAATTTCAGCCTTTCATCCAAGAATGAAATAGGTGGCCTTACACGCTTTCGGGTTAAAAGCTTTCATTCAGATATATAAAAAAAGGAAAAAAAACACATTCCATGAAAAGTTAAGATAGGGAGTTGTACCTATGCAAAAATTCAGAGGGAAGTGATTTGAACAACGCTTACCCAACTGTTCAGTGAATCATTTGTTCTTAGAATAAGGTAACAGAGTTTAAGATTAATCTTTTAAAAACAAAGAGCAAATTTGCTCACTAACAAAACCCTAAGCTAGGAGAATAAAGGTATTTCTCTTTGAGATATTCTTATCATTTGGAATCATTTTGATATGGCATCTGCATCTAATAGCCCCTCTAGTTCTACTGAACCTGAGGACACACCTGAGCTTCTTAAGATAAGATATAATGCCCTATCCCAAATTCCCACCAGAGTCATTGTTGAAGGCGATGTTACAAGATATATTGATTGTAAACTAGAAGACCTAGGGTCCCTAGTAATTCACTCCCAGCTGAGTCTGTTTTGTGGAGATGATAAAAAGATTAAACCTGAATATAGCATAATAGAGAAGAAGAAATTGCACAATGCAGTTTACTTTCTTGAAGATTTTACCGAGGAACACATCAAGATTATCCTCAGTAGGGTTCATGGTGACAAAATGTACCTTGAACGAACACATGATATTACACTAGAGGCAATTCATGTTGTGACCAGATTCTGCAATATTGGGGAAGTGCCCATTCTTCAGAAAATCCCTAAAATGAAAGGAATGGAGCTCATTGGTTCAGTAAGTGATCAATGAGCAATGACTATTAATACCATTAGAGATGATTTTGTAAAATATGCATGTATGGTAATTGGGTACAAAATATTTTATGCTAGCAGAATGAATTTTGTTCCTTCAGCTGTGGTGCATGCCACTTACAAAATGATGAAGGAGGACATAGAATGTGATCTATGTACTTGTATGAAGAATCAACTCTTAGAAAACCTGAAGTCAATCAAATCGGATAAAACTCAAAGGTTCAAGTTTGGTCAATTACTAATTAATTTATTCTTCTACTTTCAAAGATACTTTCCTGGAGTCAAAGATGTTGAATGGTCAAGTGATCTACCGGTTACCAGACAAATAAAGGAGAGTCTGCAAGCAGTCGGAGATGGATATCCAGGGACCTTGAACAAGTACTTTGGTGAATTCAAACTACAAATGAACCAAAGAATGAGAATATCTAGTGATTTAGTTAAAGAATATGAAGATGACATTTGTTTCACCATCAAAACAGTTGAACCCAGAAAAGATGTAGTTAGGTCTATATGAGGTGGTAAATGATATATTGACAGGATACACCTCAACCCTACCGGCCTCACCACTGGATCCCAAAAATAAGAGGACTGGTATTTATTTAGAGAGAATCAAATCTTGTAAGGATCTGAAGGAGATAAAAGGTAAAGCAGCACCCTCGGCATTGACATTGGTTACATCTGCTACTAAACCCAAAGTGACCAAAAGGTCACCTGCTAAAAAGAAACCAGAGGCTATTCCAGCAAAGGTGTTCAAACGAACACAGAAAACTAGGAATCACTCACCAGATCCAGAAGACTCTAAGTTAGAGGTAGAAGTAAAGAAGACAAGGCAATCTACCAAGAAAATGAAGTCAATAGATAATGTACCTACAATCTTTGCACCGGTAAACTTAGATATTTCTTCTTACAAGCCTATGACACATTGTCAAAGAACCATAAAGAATAATAGAAGAAAATTCCTTGACGATTTAAAGGATTATTTTGATGATTTCAATGATAATGAAAAGGAGGAGGTTGAATAAGAACTCATTAAATATCTGTGCATAAATGATCGGTCACCTTTTGAGATCAAATCTGTTACATCTAAATCCTTGTATGATTCTTTGGACAAAAAATGGCGCATTGCTATTGGCAAGGAGCAAGACATCAGGGAGAAAATTTTTGCTCAATATTTTCCAGATGTCTCTAATTCAGAATTCTTTAAACTCATTGATAAGAGAAAAGGCATTTTCTTCATACGAAAAAGAAGACTTCTGCTACTCGAAGGCAAATTTTCTGAAGTGGAACAAGACACCCATTTGAAGGTGAAAACTGTTGTTGACATTCAAAGAGTATGAGAAGCTAATTGATTGGTTGAACAAGAGCCTGATCTATCCACAACCAAACCTGATGAAGTCTTTAACAGTATGGGTGAAATAATACTAGAACAAAATGACCCCATTGATGTTGATGCACTAGAAATATAAGATATCACTCCAGATAAGGAGCAAGCTGAAACAGAAAGATTAGAGATAGAAAAGGCAGAGAAAGCAGAAAATGAGAAACTTGAAAAGGAGAAAGCAGAAAAATAAAAACAAGAGAAAGAAAAAGTGGAGAAAGCGCGATAGGAAAAGAAGAAAATGGAAGAAGAAGAAAAGAAGAAAAAGGAAGAAGAGGAGAAGAAAAGAAAGGAAGAAGATGAGAAAAAGGAAAAGGAAGAAGAAGAAAAGAGGAAAGAAATAGAGAAGAAGAAGGAAGAGGAGAAAAAGAGAAAAGAAGAGAGAAAGAAACAAGAGGAGAAGGCTGTCAAGCTAGCCCAAGAAAGAGATGAAGAGGAGAAGCGAAGACAAGCAGAGGTCAAAGCCGAAGAAGGAGAACAGATTCCTAAGGCCACTAGAGATCAAGCCAAGTAGTTTGATTCCACTAGTTCCACTGACTTGACTCTTTCCTATTTGACCCAATCGGCTGATGAAACTGAGCTACTACGAAGCATTCACTTAGTGCAAGAAAGATTGGAAGAACTAAGGAAAAAGAAAGAACAAGATGTCATTCAGTTTTTCATTGACACCCTCTCCAATCTAATCCCCGGTACTAATTTCCCTAGTACTGATTCCTCGCTAGCTAAGCTCAAACTACTCTGCATATTAGTCGATGACCAGGTACAATGTTTGGAAGATGTTTCCCATGCCACTGCAAAGAAAATCCATGAAAAGGCACTCACAGTTACCTTAATACAACACATGAATGACAACCGGGCAAAACTGGTTAAACAGAAAGATAATATAAGGTCAGCTATGGGTGAAGGTCACCTACTCTTGAGTAAAATATGTCAACCTCACCTGTTCTATGAAGATGCTCTGAAGTAGAAGACCCTATTACAAACTGAGTTACATAAATACATCAGCAATTTCAACCTACCCTATGATCTGTTCATAACCTATGGACACTTTATTCATCATTATCAACATCAAATTGCCAAGCTTGACTCAGAAATCTGCAATCGGGCTTGAGATTTGTAGGAGCTTTAGTTGCTCTTATTGCCTAAATTGCAGGTACTCCAGAAATGCTTTCTGAACCTAGAAGCTATCACTGTGACATAGGAGCTGAGCACCATAGATGTGATGGAAGAACTAGCCTTCCAAATGAAGACCGAGAGTGAAATTTCTACCTCACTTCTTGAGTCGTGGTCTTCAGATAAGAAGGACTTTCTGCAAAACTTTAAATCTCTTTTTGAGAAATTTTATTCCTTGTTTTCATAAACACATACTTTGTTTTCATGTTATGCAAATTGGCAATATTTTGTATTTGCTTTGTCATTGTTAGCAAAGGGGGAGTAGTGTATCTATCTTCAAATTTTGACAAGTATTTTTGCGAGGAGTAGTGTATATGCTTAGGGGGAGTAATTCTGCTTATGACATTCTTTTTGTTAAAGCACTTAGATGTCATTTTTTTTTCCCTAAGTGTTGCCATCAATGCCAAAGGGGGAGATTGTTGGTATTTTGATGATGTTTAGTTGTGATTGTCATTGATGGACACACACTTATTTGATGAATGTATTATTCTCAACCGGTAACTATTCTAACTGGTATTGTATGAATAGTCTTTATTTGATTGAAGACCATAGGTGTTTTAAATGAGAAGCTTATCAGTCAAGTGGTATGAAGACCTCAAGTGGAACATAGACCTCGAGTGGCAGTCAATCTTTTGATCAGATCGACTATGATCAGGTTTTCTAGTCTTCACCTATTAAGCAGTGATTGGTATATGTAATTAACCAGTATACATATATGCAATGTGTGATGAGTTATCATCCACCGACACTTTAGCGGTGTTTCTGTGCCGTGTTACCAAATGTGTCTAGATGCTATTGGCATATGTGCAGAGTATGATGACATGATGATATTGTATGTTGTCATTGATGTCAATATGCTGAAGAGTGAACCGGTATATTGAAGTAAGAAACTTGCAAGAGAACCAGTATGATGTTGTGAACTAGTATATGTGAAAAATTGAAGCGGTATGTCTGTCCAAGTGAACCGGTATATGGAATGTTTTGTATCAAGGTTTCATATGGTATGACTATTGATTGGTAGTCTTAGCTTCAGGGTTTCCGGTTGAAGTATTCCAAGCCTGTGTGATTCAATCGATGACATCATGTGATGAGTTAGCATTTTAATAAAGAACAAATTGTGTTGCCACGTCAGCCTTATGCGTGAAGGATCTTGCATGAAGGAGATTGATCCTATCTACCTCGGGAATGTACGTAGTCTCTGTAAATGGTAGAAAATGCGTGATGGGTTATCAACCTCCAAGAAGCGGTGAAGAATGAACGATGGAGAACATCTTGAGATCTATTCAAGACTGTTGTAATCAATGCAACATGTTCAATGGTTAGGATTGAATTGACTGAATTGATTAACCTAAATGTTTAGGGTTTAGGTTTTATGCTACCAACCTATCTATTCCCCATAAGGTCGATGTTGTTTTTTTATGTTGAGGTTGTTGGCAAATGCTGTGTGTGTATCTAAGTGCAGAGATATGTGATTATTGCCAGACCAGATAAGAGAATATATACCTGTAGAGTGTGATTGTAGAAGGAAGGAACTAAAGCAAACCTGCTTTGGCATTGAAGTGCTATTACCAGATCATTGTAATACCTATTGACCTCTAACCACTTCAACAGTTGGAAAATCCCTTAATAGGGTAGCTTTAACCGGTTTGCTATAAATCCTTTAACAAGGTGACTCAAAATATTTGAGTTCTTGAAATCCTCTAACAAGGTAACCATTAATAGGGTTTAACCCTTAACCGGGTATTTTAGCCATCCCTTAATTAGGTGATCCCTAGTAGGATTGGTTCCTAATAGAACCTATTGTAAAAGTCTCTAACCGGACTAGGCTCCTAATAGAGTGGACTTAGAAAGGGTTCAAAGAATAGCTTGTGGGTATTCATCCCCACCGTGGTTTTTCCCAGTTGGGTTTCCACATGAAAAAATATGTGTGTTATGTGTGATGCCTTTTCATGTGATGCTTTGTTATTTTCTGTCAAGCGGTAAAGCATGTTGAACCAGTAAGTCTTTACATTTCTGTTGATGTATCACTAGTGTATGCATATGGGTGAAGTGGAAATAAGATGTTAGATTGTGTGGAAAGTTAAGAGCTACCGGTTTATGTCATTCACATTCTTACTGTGTTTAACCGGGAGTAATCTGGTTTAGACCGGTGTTATTGCTTGCCAGTCAAGTTTAGAGTTTTCAGTCATAACCAGTTTAAGTAAAAGTGATTTTTGCCTGTACCGATTCACCCCCCCTCTCAGTACCGGTTTGGTACTAACTGTTCATCATTTATTCATTAGATGCACTGTACCTAGGAAATTGTAATCTAATCCTATTGGATTGACATGAAATCAAGTTCCTATTTAAGGACATCATGTCTAGGGTTTTAGGTAGAGAACATAAGTAGTTATGTGTGAATAATTTGAGAGGAAAGGTATCTCGAGACAGAGATTGAGAGTGCAAAGCATAGAAGATTGAAGTAATGCTTGAATGCATTAACAAGGAGTTATCAGGGATCTAACCAAGCATTCTATGCTACTATCTAGATCACTTACTTGTTGATTACTAATATCTTCAACAAGTCTGAAACCCTTAACCGAGTAGACCCAACCAAGCCTATTGTAAATCCTCTAACAAGGTGGTTCACAGTTTTGGATCTGAAATCCTTTAATAGGGTAGTCTTTGACAAGACTTATCCCCTAACAGAGATCTGGATAAGTCCTATCAAAGACTACCTTGTTCATAGTTGACTTGTGAGTTTTACTCACCGTGATTTTTTCCCATTTGGGTTTCCACATCAAAATATCTTGTGTTATGGTGATTGTGCGTCTATGGGTGAATTCCTTATTTGCTATTTGGTTTGGAAAATTATTTAAGAGTTTGGTTAAGTTTTTAGGCATATTAATTCACCCCCCCTCTTAGTATTCATCAAAAACATCCAAGTGCCAAGAAATGCCAAACAAGTCTCCCCCTATGGAAAACAACCAACAATCTCCCACAAAATCATATAGAAATGAAGCTCTAAACCAAAGTTAATTAATTTAATGAATATGTCTTTGTTGAGCTTTGATCTCTCCCCCTTTGACTGATATTCTATTAATCTCTATTTTTCACACATATCTCTCTCCCTTTGACATCAGTGCCAAAGATCTGATATAAATATCAAAGAAATACCTTAAATCTTTTGATTCTTACAAATGACTACTCCCCCTGAGTAGTAGCACCACCACATCAATCCAGAATGAATAATAGCTTCGATAATGCATACCAGACTAATGACAATCAACATCACTCGGGTCTCTATTGGACGGGCAGAAACCCTCAATCTGTCTCTAAAGTACTCAAATGATTCTTTAGGCAAAGGTTTAGTGAAGATGTCTGCAATATGCTCTTTAGTATTCACATAAACTAGAATGACTTCATTTGCTTCTTTCTTCTCCTTTAAAAATTTACACTTGATAGATATGTGCTTTGACTTAGAATGAAATACCAAATTCTTTGATATATCAAGAGTAGTAGAGTTATCACAGTGAATAACTATCAGTTCATTACAATCCACCTTTATATCCTTCAACATTTGCTTCATCCATAAAACTTGTGTATAGTCAATAGCAACAACAACATACTCAGCTTCAATAGTAGATAAAGAAGTGCATGACTATTTTTTTCTGACCCATGAAAAAAGTTTCTTTCCAAGAAAGAAAGCTCCATTGGATGTGCTTTTCTAGTAATCATCATCTCCAACCCAATCTGCATTTGTATATGCACATAGTATAAAGTCATCATTTTTAGCATACCACAAACCATATTCATTTGTTCCCTGCAAATACCTGAAAATCCTTTTCACCGCACTCATGATTTTCTCTAGGATCACTCTGATATCTTGATACAATACAAACTGCATTTATTATATCCGATCTAGTCTGAGTTAGATATAACAAAACACCGATCATAAACTTGTACCTAGTATGATTTACCAGTGTAGATGCATCATTCTTTGCCAATTTCTCACTTGTAACCATCAGAGTACTAACCGCTTTATAGTTTTCCAACCCAAATTTCTTCAACAGCTCTCTAGCATACTTAGTTTGACAGATGAAAATACCTTTGTTAGTTTGAGTAATCTCTAAACCTAAGAAAAATTTCATCTCCCCAATCATAGACATCTCAAATTCATTCTTCATATCATTAGAGAATTCCATACAAAGCTTATCTTCAACTCCAAAAATGATATCATCAACAAAGACTTCAATAATCAATATGTCATCCTCAGTGATCTTATAATATAAATTACTATCAACATTACCTTTAGTGAAATCAAGCTTCAAAAGATATTTATCTAGTCTTGCATACCAAGCTCTAGGGGCTTGTTTCAATCCATATAAAGCTTCCTTTAACCTTCAAACCATATTTTTATCATTTGGAAGTGAAAAACCATCAAGTTGCTCAATATAAACTTCCTCATCAAGATCCCCATTCATAAAATCACACTTAACATCCATCTGATAAACCTTGTAGTTTTTATTTGTAGCGTAGGCAAGAAATAATCTTACAGCTTCAATCCTAGCTACAGGTGCAAAAGTTTCACCATAATCAATTCCTTGCTTCTGATAATATCCTTACAAACTAGTCCATCTTTATTCCTTAAAAACTTGTCCATCTTCATTTAATTTATTTTAAAAACCCATTTAGTTCCAATAACATTATTATTTTTAGGCCGGGGAACTAGAATCCATGTGTTATTCTTTTCTATATGATCTAATTCTTCTTCCATAGCTTTCATCCAACATTCATCTTTATATGCTTCAATTACTGATACCAATTCAACTCGAGAAATTAAATATACCTTATTATTTGTCAACCTTCTTTTTTTTATCACTCCATTATTCTTATCCCCAATGATCTGATCTTTTGAATGATTCAACCTTACATACCTAGGAGTCTTCTAACTCTCTGTTCCTCTTCTTTGTTCTTCAATTACTATTGAATTTTTTGATACTACCAGAGTAACTGGTTCGACATTTTGTTTTGGTAAAGGTGTTACCAATTCAGTTATGATAATTTCCACAGTCAGTTCTTGCTCATAAATTCTGATTTGACTTCTATTTTGCTCATCCACCTTGAAATTAGTACTCTCCACAATTCTCTGCAATCTATTTTATAACATCTATATGCTTTCCTTTCATTATAATAACCAAGGAATATTCCTTCATCACATCTAGGATCAAACTTTCCAATGAAATCATCTCTCTTGATATAACATTTACTACCAAAGATTCTAAAATACTTAACTATAGGTGTATTGCCAAACCATAATTCATAAGGTGTCTTACCAGTTTCTCCTTTGATATGAACTTTGTTGAATGTATAGAATATTGTGCTCACTGCTTCTCTCTAGTAGATATGAGGTAGATTAGCTTCCATCATCATGGTTCTAGAAATAACCAAGATATTTATGTTCTTTGTTTCCACAACTCCATTCTGCTGAGGTGTCCGGGGAGCAGAAAATTGTCTCCTTATGCCATGCTTCTCACAAAAGTTATTAAACTCACCGAATGTGAATTCTCCACCGTGATTTGACCTTAAGCACTTAATCTTCAATCTTGTCTCAATTTCAATCTTATCTTTAAATATTTTAAACTTTTGAAAAGCCTCAGATTTCTCCCTTAGAAAAGTAACCCACATCATTCTAGAATAATTAGCAATGATTAGCATAAAATATCTATCACCTTGAAAACTTTTAAATCTAGAAGGGCCACACAAATGAGTACGAATAAGATCAAGAACATCATTAGATTTGTCTTGTATACTCTTAAAAGAGGTTCTGACCTATTTTACCATTTGACATTCTTTACATACCAGATTATAGGGCTTCACAATCTTAGATATATCTCTAACTGCCTTAGTTGAACCGATCTTTACCATGCAATCAAAATTCACATGACATAGCCTTTTATGCCAAAGCCAACTCTCATCAATTTGTGCAATCAAACATGTCTTCTCACCAAAATTCAAATGAAATATATTACCTTTTGTCTGAGTACCGGTTGTAATCTCCAATCCAGATCTATTAATGATTTTGCATTTTCCATCCTTTAATTGTAATTGAAATCCCTTATCCACCAATTGTCCTACACTCAAAAGATTATGCCTTAAACCTTCAACATAATAAACATTATCAGTATTGTACTTAACATATAATGATATGGTTCCTCTTCCTTTGATCATGCATGCTTTGTCATCTCCAAATCTAACCAGACCACCATCAAATTCTTACAAAGATAGAAACTTCCTTCTATCTTCAGTCATATGATGTGAACATCCACTGTCGATTACCCATTCATCCTTATCTTTAATTCTAGTAGCAAGGGCCTTCTCTTCAGGTACATTCTCTTCCAGTGTCAGATCATCTTCCTTGATAGCCAAGAACACCCATTCCTTTCTATTGCTGAAACCACTAGCAGAGTCTTGTGCCGGTTCATCATCAGAATTAGTCACACCTTCCTCATCTGTAAAGTAAGATGATTTATCTCTATTTTTCTTGTACTTATGCTTGTTCTAATATCTAGGGTTAGGCTTATAAGATCTTCTATATCTTTATTCAAATCTTGAATTCCTTTCAGGACATCTAGATGAAAAATGACCTATCTTATTACATGCAAAACATTTAAAATGTTATTTTCCTTCATACTTACTTCCTGTCAGTCCTTTAGGTACTCTTCTAGAAAATAGGGCTTCAAGCTACTCAAATTCTTCATCTTCCCTATTCATATCATCCAATTCCTTCGCATATAAAAAATTGGAAGACTCCTAGGTATGTAAGGTTGAATCATTCAAAAGATCAGATCATTGGAGACAAAAACAAATGAGTGATGGCAAGAAGAAGGTTGGTAGTTGACGAGGTATGTTTACTCGGATCAATAATTGAAGCTTGTAAAGATGAAAGTTGGATGAAAGCTATGGAAAAAGAATTAGATCAGATATAAAAGAATAACGCATGGACTTTAGTTCCCAGACCTAAAAATAAGAATGTTATTGGAACTACATGGGGTTTTAGGAATAAATTGAATGAGGATGGACAAGCTATGAGGAATAAAGCTAGATTTGTTTGTGAAGGATATTCTCAGAAGGAAGGAATTTATTATGGTGAAACCTTTGCACCGGTAGCTAAGATTGAAGCTATCAGATTATTTCTTTCTTACGCTGCACATAAGAACTACAAGGTTTATCAGATGGATGTTAAGTGTGCATTTCTAAATGGAGATCTTGAAGAGGAAGTTTATATTGAGAAACTTGATGGATTTTCAATTTTAGATGACAAAATATGGTCCTCTGGTTATTCGAGATGTCTAACAACCCTAATTATATTGAGTTTTTTATGTTTAATTGATATATCAGTTATTCTGGTATTTGGTTTATGAATTCTAGTATTGAGTTTATGTGTTCTGGTAATAAGGTTTTGAATGCTTAAAGCTTTGTAATCTGGTGACAACTGATTCACCCCCCCCTCTTAGTTGTCCTTTGGTTATTTGAGCTGTCTAACAACCTTAATTATATTGAGTTGTTTATGTTTAATTTCTATATTAGTTATTCTACTATTTAGTTTATGCATTCCAGTATTGAGTTTATGTGTTCCGGTAATACAGTTTTGAACGCTTAAATGTTTTATAATCTGGTGACAACTTATTCACCCCCCCTCTTAGTTGTCCTCTGGTTATTTGAGTTGTCTAACAACCCTAATTATTTTCATCATTCAGAAGACTCACTGATTCAGTTATGATCATTTCCACTGCTGGTTCTCTCTCATAAGTTCTAATTTGACTTCTGTTATGCTCATCCACTTTGACATTTGCTCTCTCCACAATTCTCTGCAATCTTTTGTTATAACATCTATATGCTTTGATTTCATTAGAATAACCAAGAAATATTCCTTCATCACATCTAGGATCAAACTTTCCAATAGAATCATCTCTTTTGATATAACATTTACTACCAAAGATTCTAAAATACTTAACTGTCGGTGTATGAACAAACCATAATTCATAAGGTGCCTTACCGATATCTCCTTTGATATGAACTCTGTTGAATGTGTATACTATCATGCTTGCAACTTCTCTCCAGTAGACATGAGGAAGATTAGATTCCATCATCATAGTTCTAGTTGCATCCAAGATAGTTATGTTCTTCCTTTCCACAACTCCATTTTGCTGAGGTGTCTAGGGTGCAGACAACTGTCTCCTTATCCCATTCTTCTCACAATAGCTGTTAAATTCACTGGATGTGAATTATCCACCCTGATCCAACCTTAAACATTTAATCTTCAATCATTTCTCTATCTCAACTTTAGCTTTAAAGATTTTAAACTTTTCAAATGCTTCAGACTTCTCCCTTAGAAAAGTAACCCACATCATTCTAGAATAGTCATCAATGATTAACATGAAATATTTATCACCCTAAAAAACTTTTGATTCTAGTAGGACCACATAAATCAGTATGAATACGATCAAGAACATCATTATATTTATCTTGTATACTCTTAAAATAAGTTTTGAATTGCTTTCCCATTTGACATTCCTTAGATATCGGATTATAGGGCTTTATAATCTTAGGTATATCTCTAACTACCTTAGTAGAACTAATATTCACAATGAAATCAAAATTCACATGACACAACCTCTTATGCCATAGACAACTCTCATTAATTTGTGCAATCAAACATGTCTTCTCATCGGAGTTCAAATGAAAGGTATTACTTTTAGTCTCTGTACTAGTTGCAATCTCCAATCCAGATTTGTTGATAATCTTGCATTTTCCATCCTTGAACTGTAATTGAAATCCCTTATCCACCAAATGTCCTACACTCAAAAGATTATGCCTTAAAAATTCAACATAATAAACATTATTAGTGGTATTCTTACCATCCAATGATATTGTTCCTCTTCCCTTGATCATGCATTCTTTGTCATCTCCAAATCTAACTAGACCACCATCAAATTCTTGCATAGATAAGAACTTCCTTTTATCTCTAGTCATATGATGTGAACATTCACTGTCAATTACCCATTCATCCTTGTCTTCAATTTTAGCAGCAAGGGCCTTCTCTTCAGGTACTGAATCATCTTCCTTGATAACCAAAAATACCTATTCCTTTCCATTGCCGAATCCACTAGTTGAATCTTGTGCAAGTTCATCATCAGAATCAGTCACACCTTCCTCCTCAGCAAAGTAACATGACTTGTCTTTGTTTCTCCTGTACTTATTCTTGTTCTGATAATCATGGTTAGGCCCAAAAGATCTTCTATCTCTTTCTTCAAATCTTGAATTCCTTTTAGGACATCTAGATGCAAAATGACCTATCTTATTACATGCAAAGCATTTAAAAGGTGATTTTCCTTCATACTTACTTCATGTAGGTCCTTTAGCTACTCTTCTTGAAAATAAGGCTTCAATTTGCTCAAAATATTCATCTTCTTTCTTCATATCCTCTAGTTCCTTCGCATATAAAGCTTTCCAATCACTCTTGCCGGTAGATGATGTAGATGAATGAAAAGTAGGTTCAAATTTCATAGCTTCAAAAGGTCCAAATTCCTCAAGCTCAAAAATAGTTAACTTCCCCACCAGGGTATCCCTATTAACAGAGGTGTTTTCCATTGTTCTCAACTCATTTACTACAGTAGCCTTCATCTTATAAGCTAGTGGAAAATCTCTTAGTACTTTAAAAATTATTTCATCTTCGCTTAGAGATCCACCATAACATTGAATTCCCAAAACAATCTCATTAACTCTATCCATAAAAGAAGTAATCCTTTCATCTTCTTCCATCTTTAGGTTCTCATACCTCACCTGGTAACCATCAAGTTTAGAAATTTTAATAGTAGGGTCACCTTCATTCAGAGTCTCCATTTTTTCCCATATAATCTTTGTAGTTTATTTGTGAGTTAGTCTCATTATTTGCTGACCAGAAAATGCATAGAAAAGGGCTTCTTTATCTCTACAATCATTCTCAAGCTCCTTATCCAGTTCTGCCAGAGGAGCATTTCCAGATGCCGGATTAAATGATTTAACACCATTCTTAGTGATATCCCAAATCTCCTTTCCAAGACATCTCAGATGAGTCTCCATCCAAATCTTACATACCCTGTAATTTGTTCCATCAAGCCTAATAACTTCTCTCTGGAAAATAGCTATAGATGTATTTGATGAACTTGAACTACTCGATGCCATAGGATCTTCCTCAAGCAATTAAGCTTTTGCTGAGAGGACCAAGCTATGATACCAATTGTTAGACAACTCAAATAACTAGAGGAAAATTGAGAGGGAGGGGAGGGTGAATTAGTTGTCACTGGATTACAGAACTTTAAGCATTCAAAACCCTATTACTAGAACACATAAAATCAATACTGGAATGCATAAACCAAATACAAGAATAGTTGATATAACAATTAAACATAAACATAAATCACATAATAGTTACCATTCATCTAGAACACATGACACCAAGATTTGTACATGGAAAACCCGGTAAAGGGAAAAACCACGGTGAGAAGACTACCCACAGTCAGATAGTACTTATGTAGCAAGTATGTGATTACAATATGAGGGGCTTGCACATGCAGGAAGACCAACAACCTAGAGCGCACTATTGAACACAAAAGGAGCCTCACTGACTACAAAATAAATCCAGACTGCAATCTGGAATGAAGATTGAATTGCAAGTATAACATCTCCTATGCTTGAGTACAGTTTTGATTAAGCTCAATACCAGAGGCCTTAAACATCTCTTACCAACCCAATTCGATCACCTATGATCAAACAAACCTTATGCATATGATTATGACATTATTCACACACAGATAATCCCATAACCCACATAGCATGATCTACAAAGAGATCTTACATCATATTTATACCAACCCGAGACCTAAACAATTAGGTCAGCCACCTAAAAGATAATACAATAAATTAATAACATAAACCCGTAATCCAATGATCAACCAAGTTGACTTAGGCCAAAAACAATGTAAACCAATCATTAAATCCGACCAATAATGCATCAGGAATATCCTGCAACACGTTATATAAATCGATCCATAACCTAGATAACATTGGACCCAAAATAGGTCTCCATAAGCCAAATCCAACACCACCAAAGAACTAGAACACAAACAAGATAACTAACAGCATCCTGAAATCCATCTAGAAGCTGCACAAACACCACTTATCATGTGCATCAAAAGATCTTCAACAAAGGTCTACCGGTAAAACCCTTACCAGTGACCAAAAGGCTTAATAGAGAAAATGATAGCTCCTGAGTTATCAAATCCTGAACCAATGGATCATGATACACATCTAAATAGCATGAATGACATATCCAAATCAATTTCACAAACCAAAGCATACCTGATCAATATCCTAAACCAACCACTCTACCGGAACCAACCGGAAACCGGTAAACAACCAAAACAACTGGTGTTGCCATCAATGACAAAACATCAATGCAACACATAATCAATTTCTCCAAATTCCAAGAAGGGTTTCTTGGGTTTTACTTTCTCATATTTTCTTTTTGTTTTTATCAATATTCAATTCTTCTTGATGTATGCGATTTGGTTCCCTCTATGATTGCTTATCTATATTAGTGTTCACATGTATGTATGTATGAGAGAAAAAGAGGCTCACTTTTTTTGTTTTCATGTATTTGCAAAGGAAAATGTCTAAGATACAAGCCAAACCTTTCAGATGGAATTGGAGGGAAAAATGTACATAGTAAAATTTACATTGTATAAATTTTAATTTAATTTTGTGTCCATTTTGAATGGAAAATGACTACAGTTAACTGTTAGAAAATGATGAAATATTATGTCAAATATGTGTTATTCTATTAGCCTTTAGCTCTCTTTGATTACACACATTCCCAAATTCAAATCCTAATTACCAATTTTTACACTTCCATGCATTTAACTTTTATTGCACCTCCAATATGTAAATATTCCTTCCATGCACAAACATAAATCTTCTACAAGCCTAATTCAATCTTATTGGTGCTCTCTCTCTATATAGTTTTAGTTAGGTTAAGGTTATCCTCATAAAATTTAATAATATAATTTTGTAATAAAATAATATTATTAATATATTAATAAAAATAAGATAATGATAATATAATATTTACAATAATAATATTTTAGTTATTATATATAGTATTAAAATTATTTATTTTAGTTGGATAGGGTTATCTTGTACTCTAGCAATTATAAATGGAATATAATTGAATATTATTATAATGTATCTTATCTTTTCTAATACAACATCATTGCTTAAAAATCAAAATTAAAATCAAATTATAATACATATAATTTTAACCTAAAATGCATATAATTGAAAGTTATAATTACATTGACAACTTCTATTTCTACTTTATATATACTTATCTTACTACATTTATTACTTCTATTACAATATTAAAACGACAAGTACTCACCACTATGTGAAACTTGTTTTTATTGAAGTGAGAGTTATAGTTAATATTACAACAATATATTTAAAATAGATTTTAAAATAACAATAATTTAGAATTAGCAATCGCACTTTGGTGTGCAATGGTTACCCCCAAAAAGGTGTGGAAGGTCAATTAGGGAAAATTATGGTGTCTTTTGCATACATTGTTCAATGTATAAGATCAATTGGTAGGACATTTAAAAATTGATGTTGGTTGTGCAACCAAGGTCTCAATCAAGAATTGATAGCTTAAAATGAACTATGTATCTAGTTATAGGAATCCAAACATGAGTTAAAAAAGAAAGATAAAGATAATGAGATATAGATAGAGAGGGAGAGGGAGAGATGAGACAATAGAGCTAGAGGGATCAAGACAAAGACAAAGGAGGTAATAGAGAGAAGAAGATAGATGGAGGAGAGATAGAGATAGAGAAGGAGAAACAAGAAGTGTGTGTGAATGTGTGAGAGATATTGAGATAGAGATGGGGAGGAGTAACAAGGAGTGTGAACATGATTTACAAAGATAGATAGAGGATATAGAAATAAATAGATATAGAAAAAGGGAGTAACATAGAGAGGAGAGAGATAGGGAGAGAGAAGGATATAAAGGAGTGATAGAAATAGCCATAGCGCGCGTGAGAGAGAGAGAGGGAGAGAGAGAGAGAGAGATTCACAAAGAGGTAAGAAGATAGAGGTAGGGGAGAGAGATAGAGAGAAAAATGGGGGTGTGTGCACCAAGATGGTGTGCAAAAAAGTGGACACACACCAAAAAAACTTGAAAATACAGCAACTGCATTCGCAGTTTTAAAATTTCAAAATACCCCGTACACGGTCAAGTTCATTGTGGTCGAGCCTAAAAGGAAAAAAATACATACAAGGTCCTTTAGAAAATAAGATCATGTACGCAGTCCCTTAGGAATCAGGACCCCATACGCGGTTGATCCTTCTCCTAGAGAGTTTATTCCCCATGTAGATCCTTTGATGATAGAGGATGATATGACCTTTCCTAGTATTACTCTCCCTACTAGAACATCAATGCCTATTCCTTGTCTCTCTCCTAAAATTGATTTAATCCATGATAAGATTTTAGTGCAAGAGAAGACTATCAATAATTCTTCCAACACTTTTGTTCATTCCTCTAAACCATCCTCAATCAATTTGATACATGTGAATGAGACACCTAACAAACCTCTCTTCACTGTCCAAGGTGCTTGTCCTTCTCAAAATTCTCAACCTTTAAATAAGCCTATCTTAGTAGTTCAAGGTGGTTATGCTAATGATTCTTTTTGCACGCCTAAGAAACCTATTATTACTGTGCAAGGAGGTTATTCTACTAAGAGCCCTTATGAGTATGCTAAGCAACTGACTAGAGAGAGTTATCATGCGGTTGCCCATACCTATAACACAAGAAACAATACACAACCTAATCCTCCTCCAGTTATCCCCACTTTTCTTCCTCCTTCCCAACCTATTCTTCCTCAAGCTCCTCGTATTTCACAAATGCTTAGTAAGGACTATGATCTCATAGAACAACTTAAAACTACCCCTGCTAAGATATCCCTTTGGGATTTGATCCAAACTTCTTCTGCTCATCATGGAATGTTACAAGATTCCTTGAAAGATTTGAATGTTCCTCCACCTAATACATCTAGTAATATAGTGTCTTTGGTTAACTCTATGATGAATCCTAAAGCTCAAATTGTGTTTACCCAAGATGAGTTGCCTACTAGTGAAATTCAACATCAATATGATCCCTTGATGATTGTGGTTATCATAAATGACACTGCTATAAGACGAACACTGGTAGATAATGGCTCTGGCCTTAATGTGTGTAGCATTAATCTATTGCATAAGATGAATGTGGATACATCCCTTATTGAGCCTGACTCTCGTCCCATTCGAGGCTTTGATAATGTGGCTAAGACTTCATTAGGTATTATCACCTTACCCATCACAGTAGGACCTGTTACTTTGCCTACTCCTATCCATGTTATGTCGGGGAATCTAACATACAACTTGTTATTAGGGAGACCTTGGATTCATAGTATGCAAGCTGTCCCCTCTACATTGCATAGACAAGTTAAATTTATTTATAACAATAACACATATACCTTGATAGGTGATACTAATCTTCAGGCTTGTTTGCAAACATCTACTTCCAAAGGGAGTTCTTCTAAATCTTCCTCTTCTAGTGATGACTCTTTACCTATGGACAAATCATCATCCTCTGATAATCAAAATTCTTTGGATGAGTTTGGAGCTTCTGAAGAAGATTCTTCTCGACTTGAATCTACACATGAAAAGGCTTTTGATCCTGAGAAGGTTCTCGCAGAAGACGATTGGGGATCTCTTGACTTTAATCCCACCTTTGTAGGTGAGTATAGGGTTCCTCCTAGAGTGCTTAAAGTTAAAGAGAAGGAAGAAACTAGAGATCAATTAGTCTTACTTGAACCTATGAGCAATAATTTTGTGGCCGCTTCTCAAACTTCTTCTCCTCACACTTCTAATTATGAAGAGTTTGATTCTTTGTCTTATGAAAAACCACCCTCTCTTCCTGAAATGGCTGATCGTTATGGTCACGGTTTTCACATTTTTGCTAAGCATGGGTATCATGGAAATGGTTGTGGTGCTCATGAACAAGGGATGAAGGTTCCTCTAGAGACTAATTTTCACAATTATGCCTTTGGACTTGGCTATAATCCCTGCAAACACACTAAAGCATCTAAAAGACCATCTCTCAATGTGAATGCTATATTTAGTAGTGATGATGATCCCACTTCAACTAAATCATCTTCTACTTCTATCAACTCTCATTCCCCTCATAAGGAAATCTTGGCAATGAACAAATCTCTTTATGAATCCCCTCAAATTTCTAAATCCACTTATGAATCTTTATCTCTTATTCATCATAAAGTCCTTTCCTCTAGGGATAAGGATCTAATAAATTATACTCATCCCTCTTCTAAGATTTCTTGTGACTTTTCTTCTTCAATTTTTATCACTTTATACATGTTTTTGATCTCACTTATAGTTGAGCATTTAGCATGTCATATTCAAATACCTCATTCAATCTATCATGTCTTTAAATAACATTAATGGCTGTTATGTTGCTCATCATTATGTGACATTGGTAGCTCATTTACTGGGGGCTCATTGTCATTCATGATGGTACAATTTCAAGTGCAATCATATTTTTTGAAGCAACATAATAGCCTAATTTTCTGGTTCCTATGGGGACAAGAGTGATTTCATACATCTCTTCTTTTGCTTATGTCCAAATCTCTCCCTAGAAGATTGTGTAAGTCCTTCTCATTGTCCTTATCCTTGGGAGGCAATGATCTTTCCTTATTTTTATCTAAGGATCCACTTTTTCCTATTTTGTGGATGGTGTGGACTTTATTACTTGATGTTATGCCTTGTATGCATTTGTTGTTGTTTGTCCAAGGATTCTCTCTTACAAGAGGTGTAAGTCCTTGACTACAACCTCTTTTGCACTTGGTAAACTACATCCATAATGAATTCACTCTCCCAATTGGGTTAAAAAGAGCGTCATCCTTCATTAAGAATCACTTTCACCGCACAAAAGAAGGAAGTATTGCATTCTTATTCTCTTCTTTGTCTTATTCTAGAAGATGTTATATTTGTCTAAGACAATTCCTCTTGGGGATAGGTGTCTTTTGTACAAAGATCTCTTCTCCTCTAAGGATCTCCTTTACACATACTACAAGATATCCCTTTCCAACTATCTTATCCTTGCTTAAAGAGTGCGAAACTCTCTTGCTTGGATCTATGACATTGTTGCATTTTTGGGGTATCTTCTTTTGTGATGAAGGTGGGTATCCTTGTTCTACATTGCTTATGACATAAACATTACACTTTTTGAGCAATGGGTCATTCTCGGAACCAGATCACAGACTCTTAGAGCGAGATGTCACGCTTTTGTACTATACATATACAGGTTGTAGCATACTCAGGCATAGACTCCTATGAGGTGCTTCTAACCTCACTTACACACACATGCACGAGGTTGAGTGGAACTAGCGGCATAAGGCTAGACTTTCTCACTCTCCTCCCTTACATGGATCACCTAGACAGACTCTAGGGGCTAGTTTTCCATCTCCTTTTTCCCATGGATCATCTAGACAAGATCTAGGGGCGAGAAGTCCATGTTTTCTCTCTCACTATTCTTCTCATGGATCACCAATGTGTGTGTTCATGCTGGTTTTTCCTTTCTTTTCTTCTCTTTGCATTTTGTTTCCATGTACATCCTTCATCTTGTGTTAGAGAACTCTCAAATCCTCACACTCTTTGTTGTGTTGGAATTGAGATTTAGTCCTCTTTCTTACCAAATGATTCTCCATTAGTTTTTGATCTCATATCAAATCTTCTTGTGAGCATTTGTCATCAATATTCTTTAACAATTCAAAGTGGTAAACATGATACCCTGTTTCAACTCACTAAAATTAGCAAGCCGAAATAGGGGGGGGTATATAGCTACCCTCGAATTTTCATCACCTTCCTTAGTAAGCATTAGGTGATTTTGTGATCTAACGTGTGTTTTGTAGGGTGCGGTTCCTAACTGTGTACTGCAGATACCGCTGGGGGCTTCGTTCGACAGACTTATGGATATATCATTTTCAAATAATGTTTACTTTTCTGTACTTTAGCTTGCATATGCACGTAGTGTTCATATGACCGCTAAAGTGGGGGCTAAATGTAGCATCGTAAATTGTACACACTTGCTAGGGTGGTACAATTTCACACTTAGTTTAGCACCCGCCTTAGTGCATTTTACATTTTGCATTGCATTTCCCCTTGAGCACTTAATTAATCAAATTAATTAGGTCTAAGGTTCTATTTTATCATCTCCCACATCATAAAGTTGGGCCTTTCATTAAAGTGTGCCCTTTTCATTTTATTCCTCCTATACATCATTTAATCAAAAACCCTAATTAGGTCCTATTTTGAACTTGGGGGCTTGATTTCGGGGGTCAAAACATCTCGAAATCACCTGTAACTTCGGGATTCTCTCTAAAATCATCATATCTGACCGCCCTGAAAATTTGGTGAAAAGTTGTCGGGACCATGGCGCCCGGAGTGCAACATGGTCCTGGACATTTTTCCCAAAATTTTAGGAGCGCGATCCAATCATAAAATAAAGCTTAACCCCAAGAAATTGGCGGGAGATTCAATCTCTAGGTTAGCCAAAAGATGAAATTATGACCTAGGGTTTCATACATAAGAGCTCTCTTTCTTCATTTGAAAGGAGGGGGATTTTTGGCTTTCAAGGACCTTCTATGCAGCGAAAGAGTAGATCTTTGAAGACTTCAACAACATTCAACATCCTTCTATCAAGCATTTATCAATTTCATTCATCCATTTAGGGCTTGGAAGACATTTAAGAACAATAGGAGATTACCGACTGAAGATTGGCTTGTACTCCTCCCTTGAGGGTTGGGTATGATTTCATGTTGTTTTCATGTCTTTGCATAAGCTTCAATATATCCTTTATTCATGCTTTAGATCACTTTGCATCTTGATTTAGAGCATTTACATTATCATTTACAAGCAATTAGGGTTTACTTTCTAGGTTGCTCTAGTTTGCTTTCTTGCATTATAGGACCTTGCACACACAATACATTTTACAATACAAATTGGCTATTCGTGGAGGTGGAAATCACCGAAGCGGGGGTTTGACTAAGGCAAAACCCTATATAGCCGCCCAAACACCTTTTCAGATATAAGTGTAGGTTTCGGGACTCGGACGACGCCGCAGGTTGCAGATCCGGGAGAAGCAGACTGAGACTGACCTTCCCACCAAATTTCAGAGAAAAAGACCAGGACAGGGGCGTGGGGCACCCTGGTCCTGCCAGGACAGGGGCGCTGGGCACCCTGGTCCCTGGGACAGGGGCGCTGGGCACCCTAGTCCTCCTGACAGACAGCATTTTTAGCATTTTTGACAGCTTTTCCAGAGTGCAAAACAACAGTTTTCGGAGTAGTTTCAAGGGCAGAATCAGGACAGTGGCGCTTGCGCCCCCATCCCGAACATTTTCAGTCAGATTTTAACTCCGGGTGTGCATTTGCATTCTTGTCTTGTCCTTGTGTTTACAGCTTTCCATTGTTTAAGTTCAATTCTCCAATCTTGTTATTAGTTCATACTTGCACTTTGGGGTTAGGGATTGAACTTGCATCATTTCATCTTTCAATTACAACAAAGGAATAGAAATCCTAATAGGTAGCTCGTGGCTCTCTCTTCCACAAGAAGAAGTAGCCAATTGTGTGATACCTCTAGGCTCTTTCGTATTCCACAAGTGTGTGGTTGAAAGTGAGATTAGGGCATGTTTGCTTAGTGTCACTTTTTCTCCCACACAGTATCTCTACTTTATTTTTTTGATTTGATGATTATATGCATGTGTACATGTGAACTTGTGATAAATTAGAATCTTATCATTTTTCATACAAGAAATATCCATAGCCACTTCATCAATGGTGAGCCCTCCTCCGTGTACTGGAGAAGCGTCTCAGGCTTCGATACACTTTTGTTTTATATATTGCATTAATTGTATTTAACCTACAGTACCTATCATTATATTAATTGTATTTAATCTTTAATCATTTTTCATATAGGTAATATCCACAACTGCTCTATCAATGGTGAGCACTCCTTAGGCTACTAGAGAAGCATCTGAGGCTTTGATACACTTTTGCTCTCTATATTGTAGATTTTAGTGCTTTTGATCTATATTATATGTTAGTACATTGCATTAATTGTATTTAATCTACAATAGACCCCTACGCTGTTCAACCATAACTTGGATCCTTTCAAGTTTGTGTTCAAGAAAACTCCTAAGACTAACAAGGAGAAGAGAAAGAAGACAATAGATCCTAGATCAGTAGATGAGGTAATCTACATTTCAATTGCAAAGAAATTATGGTTAAATGCATAGTTATGTTGATAATTGTGAACTATTTTCTACAAAGGGATTCTAACTTGGCTTTTGAATTGTGGTTGTGTAGCCATCTACAGAGTTGTGTACTACATCAAAGAGGCTTGATTTTGATGATCCACCAAAAGTATAAGATCATATAGTGTTAGTTGTGGTCATTGAATGACCAATACATGTAGATATATTCTAAATTTTTATTGTATATTGATTTGGACATGGCATATGCCACACTTTTGTAAAACTTATATTGATTTGGCATATATGCCTTTTTTGATATATATAAACGTTGATATTCGATCCAATAAATGTGTATTGTGTTCATTCTTGTGCATTTCGTTGATATTGATTTCATTGATGTTGATGAAGTGCCCTGAGTCCAAACAAATGTCAAACTTTGACGGACAATTTCTCGTAATCTAGGATGCATATGATTGATCCATTTGAACCTATAGGGTCATGTGAGGCTCATCTACAATGACCTATCTCATTTTTTGATGACTCGGATCCATTTTAAAATGGTAGCATTTTTTCACCTGTTGCAAAAACCGTTAGTGGCATGCAATGCAAAGTTGCAAGATAGGCTAGATTTGATTTCATTTGTCATGGGCACAAACCAACATCATGAGTGCATTTGAGTGGGAAATTTTATGCTAGGCATACTTCTGTTGTGCCTCCCAATGCGTAGGAACATCGAGAGCCATACCCTACTAGCGCGATCTCTCAAGTGCCCTGAGTCCAAAAAATGGTCAAACTTTAACAGATAGTTTCTCGCAATCCGGGACACATATGATCAATCTATTTGAACCTATAGGGTCATGTGAGGCTCATCTACAATGAACTATCTCGGTTTTTGACGACTTAGAGCCATTTTAAAATGGTAGCATTTTTTCACCTGCAGCAAAAATGGTAGTGGCATGCAATGCAAAGTTGCAAGATAGACTAGATTTGATTTTGTTCGTCGTGGGTACAAACCAACATCATGAGTGCATCTAGGTGGGTAGGTTTATGCTAGGAATGCTCCTGTTGTGCCTCCCAATGCATCAGAACATCGAGAGCCATACCCTATCAACATGACCTCTCAAGTGGTCCGAGTCCAAATAATGCATATGACTAATCCATTTGAACCTATAGGGTCACGTGAGGCTTGTCTACAATGACCTATCTTAGTTATCCTGGTCATATATTCAAAAAATATTTTACAAATCATCTCATTCACTTTTATACAAAATTTGGTATTTAAATGTGTGAATTAGCTCATTTCCATTTAAATATACAAAATTTGGCATTTAAATATCTGCAAATCAGGTCATCGCCATTTAATTATACAAAATTTGGCATCTAAATATATACAAATCAGCTCATGGCCATTTAAATATACAAAATTATGCCCCTAAATATGTACAAATCAAGTCATGGGCATTTATATATACAAAAAATGAATATAGAACTATTCACCGACGATATATATATATATATATATATATATATAATTCTCAAAATCATTCTACCCTGAACTGTAGAATCAATCAAGTGAGCCTTTTGGATCAGCTCTAACTCATATTGTGTCAAGTATTGCCTTGTGGTCAGATTCAAGAACTTTCCATAAAATCTTGTTATGAGGTCTACCATGATTGTCAGTTATGTAGAAGTGATACTCTCTTACAACCTTTCTATCCTCCATTGTGCTATCATCTGCATGCATGAATGCTATGTGTACAAAAATAGAAACTTGTGTAGAATGGTAATGCATAGATTGCACTTCATTTTGAGGTTCTAGTGTATAATTTTCAGCAAAATCAACTATAGAGACAACTATACCGAGAGGAAATGTGTCCTTGCATAACTTGAATTGCTCATCTAACCACCGAGCTCCACGTGTATGTGTTATGTACTCATAAACTAGTTTCTCTTTAAATGTTATCATAAATTCAGCTACACATATATCATTTTTCACTAACTCACATCTCTTCAATTCTTTTCCATCTTTAACCCTATATGTCATTGTCTTGTACTTTCCAAAAGATACTAGTTTCTTACCAGTTTCATGTGCGCTATCCAAATGTAGACATCTTGGCAGCACAAGAACCTTTCAAACACATTATCTTATAATAAATGCAACCATCATCTCTTTTACATACACACTTGAAATAAATTCTCTTGGCGACTTAGGAGGTGGTTGTATATTGCATTCCTGCAAAACATCATTAGTGTGCAAAGTACAACATATATGACAATAAATATCATAGTGCATGGAAAATTCAATATGCATCCTACAACAACACGTGGTGTGTACATGTTTAATCTTAACATAAAAAAGGTTTTCCATTTGAAAAAATCTTTGACTAATTCTTATTTGAGGAAACTTTTGAAGGAATCTTTCATAAAATTTTGTTTGAGTCATATCCAAATAGTGTTTGGTATGTGGCTCACAATTTATAGATCCAATTCGCCTTCTAACAACATCTCTTTGGTTAGGTGAAACCCTTGTGTTGTCATGCCAAAAAGTTTCAATTAATATTCTTAGTACATCAACAACAACCTTGTCTTTGTGTGGTAATATACCCAAGAACTCCCAAAGAGAATTATTGTTAGGATCCTCTATTTTCTCCCGCCTATCTAATGTTTTACTTAATGCTGTTCTACTTATGTTTAATGACTTACTTGTTTTGCTTATCAAATGATCTTTTTTTATTTTCTTGCTCATTATGGTTGATGTAATAACATGTCTAGTAACATTAGAATCTTTAGTATGTGATTTTGAACCAATAGCTTGATATGCATCAAATACATTTCTCACAATAGTTCTTTTGCTATTACTTTCGGATGATCTTAGGCCTAGAATTTTCATTGTCTTTCTAAAATACAAATTTTTAATCATTTCAATAATTAATTAGCATCTTGCAGTTTGATTTAAGTCTTCAAAATAGTTTTGCCATATTCTTTTAACCATTCTCCTACATGTTCGTTCATTCATTTTATTAGACATTGGTTTCAAAAATATTCTCATCGATGTCAATTAGATAGTTTGGTTTCCTATGAATGATTCTAGGAGGTGTTAACATCAGTGCATTGCATGCATTAGGTACATTCATCACATCAAATAGAGCTGGTGTATGTTCATCATTGCATGGGTTAGGTATATTCATTGCATTAGGTTCATATGGTAAATAAAATGTTGTTGGTGCATCTTCATCGTTTGTTTGATTATTCATTTTGATCTCTTCTTCAATTGCATTATGTTCGTTTGGTAAATCGAATTGAGATGTTGAGGATGACATACCTTCTTGTCTCATTGCTCTTATGTCACGTAATTTCTTCAGATGTTGCCTTTTTCTTTCCTTTTTAGCCTCTCGTTGTTCCACCATTCCTCACTTGTTCTTTCCCATCGTTAATATTGGTTGTCCTAAATAGAATCATTTTACAGGGTAAGTGCACAAAGATGGTGGTCAAAAAGGGGGGTATAAGTGGACACTTTTTTTCTTCTAAAATCAGCTGAACCTAAACTTGGAGGCAAAATTTGAAAGTCATCCACTCAAGATATGAAGATAATCAAATAACAAATATTGTAGTACTCTGAATCTAGTTTCCAAACTACTAAATTTTTTCAAAATTAGATAAGATTAAGTGGGTCAAATCCTTCGTGCACAAACAACTGACCCTGATTTTTTCTGAAAAACATAACATAGTGTCTGACGTGCGCATCAAAAAAGTCATAGTTAGATTTAGTATTTTTACAAATCCTTTGGCAGAAATATAGTTAAGAGTGAGCACTAGAAGATGTGTATTTTTTTGTAATTTTTTGTTGAGTATTTGTTTTTTTATGATTTTTCCAATCGAGCACATCCTGAAAATTAGGTACCTATTTGTGTGTGAAGAATAAGTTGCACTAAACAAATCAAAAATACAATTTTTTTTAAAAAAAATTGTAAAGAATTAAGTGCACTACAATAATATGTAAAGTTTTTAAAATTTGGATAAGTATATCAAAAGTTATTCAAAAAATGGTGCACCTATGTCTGTGAGAACTATGGAGACACTAGTAAAAGAAATTTAATAATAATATGTTGTTGTTGTTAAAATTGAAAACAAATTATATGGTTAGAAATCTCAGAAGATGGGTGAAAATATGGTGGCAATTTTAGAAATACCCACTTTATGAAGTGTAAACCTGATGATGACAAAGTTGATAAACCAAGTTGACAAAATAAAACACATCAAAAATGAGAGAAATGGAGGGAAATCAAACTTCCAATCCCTAGCTTTGTCATCCAAGCCTATTTCCAAGCCTAAACAATCAAAAGAGCGTACGGGGTACTTATGGTTTAAAAATCGCGTACGAGGTACTTATAGTGTAAGCAACGCGTATGTGCTTGTTTCCCTATAAACATTGCATATGCGCTGCCTTTACTATAAATAGCACGTACACTCTATTGTATAATATGATATTCTATGTATAATATGTGTATATACATATAATATATGTAATATATAATATGTGTATAATATGACATTGTATATATAATATGTTTATATATATAATATATTAAACATATATATACACATGTAAGTGTATCGTCTCTCCCTCTCAAACGCATACAAGGTCTCTCTCTCTCTCTCTCTCTCTCTCTCTCCATACCCCATCCCTCTTTCTCTTCTTCTCTCCCTCCATACCCCACTACAACTGTGTCTGCACTTCTATAGAAGTAACTAAATTTATTTCTTGTCTACAACTTCCTCTTTGATTTTTATCATGTATCCTCTCCTCTTAAAATTGATTGATGGATTTTTGTGTGTATATTGAATAGGAGGAATAGGGTTTGAAATTGAACCATGGGTGTATTACTGTGACAAACAAGGAAACCTGTAGAAATATTATTCTCGAATGTGTTTTTAATGAGCAGAGAAGATGTGGAAAATAGTGTCAACAAAGCAACATGATGAGTCAGAGTACCTGCAATATGTTTTTCAGAAGAAAACAATAGGTAGGAAGAGAAAGAGGGAGAGTAACACAGATGATGTCCCATAGAATGATAGTGGTGGGTATGCAAGAGTTCCCATGTTGTTACACAACGCCTATCACCTAAAGAAATTAAAGTTTGTTGTATGCATGGTAGTGGTAGTATATGATGATCATCACTTGTCAAACAGCTTGGAACGGTACATACCCATGAAAGAAATCAAGTGTGTGATTCTTCTAGTCACAATCGGGATCACTCTTATAACCTTGCAAATTTAATAGCATCATATGTTTTAGAACTTAGGCAGTACTCTTAGGGTTAGGTAAAGCTCTTACACTTGCTTTTTAGTGAAGCCTCATTGTTTGTTCGCTTGGAGTCTCGTTGTATGACATTCTATTCATAACTTTAAATTTAATATATCATTTTATTAGCCCACCATATGACCCCTTAGGTGTCATTAGAGGTCACAGTGTTTCCTAAGAGGTCATATGGTATCCTATGACCCCTTAAGACCCCTCCTCTTTCCCTCCCCCCTACTCTCCCCCCTCTCCCTCTCTCTCTCTGTCTCCCTCCCTCTACCTCTCTCTCTCTCTCTCACCCCTTCTTCTCTCCCACCCCCTCTCTCTCTCTCTCTCTCTCTCTCTCCCTTCCTCCATACCCTCTCTCTCTACCTCTCTCCCTCTGCCATCCTCCATACCCCTTCTTCTCTCCCACCCCCCTCTTCTCTCTCTCTCTCTCTCTCTCTCTCTCTCTCTCTCTCTCTCCCTCTCTCTCTCTCCCTCTCTCTACCTTCCCTCCCCCCTCTTCTCTGTCTCTCTGTCTCTCTGTCTATCTGTCTGTCTATCTCTCTATCTGTCTCTATCTCTGTCTCTATCTGTATCTCTCTCTCCATACCCCTTCTTCTCTCCCACCCCCCTCTTCTCTCACTCTCTCCCTCCCTCTCCCTCTCTCTACCTTCCCTCCCCCATCTCTCTCTCTCTCTCTCTCTCTCTCTCTCTCTCTCTCTCTCTCTCTCTCTCTCTCCATCTCTCCCTCTCCCTCCCTCCCTCTCCCTCCTTCCCTCTCTCCCTCTCCCTTCCTCCATACCCCTTCTTCTCTCCCTCTCCCTCTCTCTCTCTCTCTCTCTCCCTATCTCTCTCCCTCTCTCTCTCCTTCTCCTCTCTCTCCCTCTCCTCTTTCCCTTCCCCCCTCTTCTTTCCCTCTCTCCCTCTCTCTCCCACCCCCTCTCTCTCTCTCTCTCTCTGTCTCTCTATCTCTGTCTCTGTCTCTCCCTCCTTCCCCCCCCTCTCTCTCTCTCTCTCTCCATACCCCTTCTTCTCCAACACTCTCACTCCCTCTACCTCTCAACCTCTCTCTCCCTCCCTCTCCCTCCCCCCTACTTCTCTCCCTCTCCCTCTCCTCTCTCTCTCTCTCTCTCTCTCTCTCTCCCCCTTCCTCTACCTCTCTCTCTTTGCCCCTCCCTCTACCTCTCACCCTCTCTCTCCCTTCCCCCCTCTTCTCTCCCTCTCTCCCTTCCCCCCCTCTTCTCTCCCTCTCTCCCTCTCTCTCCCTCTCCCTCCTTCCCTCCTTCCCTCTCTCCCTCTCTCCCTCCCTCTCCTCTCTCTCCCTTTCCCCCCTTTTCTCTCCCTCTCTCCCTCTCTCTCCCTCTCCCTTCCTCCATACCCCTTCTTCTCTCCCACCCCCCTCTCCCTTCTCCCTCTCTCTCTCTCTCTCTCTCTCTCCCTCTCCTCTCTCTCCCTTCCCCCCTCTACTCTCCCTCTCTCCCTCTCCCTTCCTCCATACCCCTTCTTCTCTCCCACCCCCCCCCCTCTCTCTCTCTCTCTCTCTCTCTCTCCCTCCCTCTACCTCTCTCAAGAGTGCGTACAAGGTACTGAAATGATTAGTTCCCTGCCCTGCCATAACTTTTTTAAGGCTTAGCAATGCGTACGCGGTACTTATTACTCATAAGTGCGTACGGGGTAATATTCCCATTATTCATTACCCCATGATAACATTTTTAGGCTTAGTAGTGCGTACGCACTACTTATCAGCTCAGAATGGGAAAAAAGAATACCGTTGGGATTGTCAACATTTTATGGTTTAATAGCATGTACACGGTTTATAGACATAGTTTTAGTTGCCCAAGAGTCTCAATGGCCTCAAAAGAAATTTTTGAGGTCGTTGAAGGCCCCACTAGAACTGTTTCTGCACTTCTATCACTGTTGTATACATAAAAGTAAGTGAATTTTTTTTTTTTGCATGATTTCAAATGATTGAATTGTTGTTTTTATTAGTTTTTTGTTTTTGCATGGTTTCAAATGATTGAATTGTGATTGTTGAATAGTTTGATTCCAAAAAATAGTGATAAGATGCATATTTATGGTTCTTTATTTATTTTTGAACTTTTCTTTACATATATATGTAATATGATTCTATTTAGATCAACCGATATCAACCATGGGAAAGAACAAGTGAGGAACGATGGAGCAATGAGAGGCTCAAAAGGAAAGACAAAGGCATCGTATGAAGAAATTGTGTGACATAAGAACAATGGGAGAAGAAGGTATGTCATCCTCAACATCTCAATTCGATTTACCAAATGAATATAATGCACCTAATGCAATTGAAGAAGAAATAGTTGATAATTTACCGTTTGAACCTAATGCAATCGAAGAAGATACCACATTGAATAGTCAATTAAATGATGAACATATCACATTGAATGTACATAATGCACCAATGTTAACACCTCCTAGAATCATTCGTAGGAAACCAAAGTATCTAATTGACATTGATGAGAATACATTGAAGTCAATGCCCAATAAAATGAATGAAATAACTTGTAGGAGAATGTTTAAAAGAATATGGCAAAACTATTTTAAAAACTTAAATCAAACCGCAAGATGTCAATTAATTGTTCAAATGATTAAAAATTTGAATTTTAGAGAGACAATGAAAATTCTAGGCCTAAGATCATCTGAAAGTAATGGTGAAAGAACTATTGTCAGAAATCTATTTGATGCATATCAATATATTGGTTCAAAATCACGTAGTAAAGATTCTAATGCTACTTGACATGTCATTACATCAACCATAATGAGCAAGAAAATAAAAAAAGATCGTTTGATAAACAAAACAAGTAAGTCATTAAACGTTAGTAGAACGACATTAAGTAAAGCATTAAAGAGGTGAGAACAAATAGAGGAACCTAACAATAATTCTCTTTGGGCATTCTCGGGTAAACTACCATGCAAAGACAAGGTTGTTGTAGATGCACTAAAAACATTAATTGAAATTTTTTGGCATGACAACACAAGAGTATCACCCAACCAAAGAGATGTTGTTAGAAGATGAATTGAGTCTAAAAATTGTGAGCCACATGTGAAATACTATTTGGATATGACTCAAACTAAATTTTATGTAAGATTCCTTCAAAAGTTTCCTTAAATAAAAATTTCTCAAAGATTTTTTGAAATGGCAAAACCTTTTTATATTAAGATTAATCATGTACGCACCACGTGTTGTTGTAGGATGCATATTGAATTTTCCATGCATTATGATATTTTTCATCATATTTGTTCTACTTTGCACACTAATGATGTTTTGCAAGAATGTAATATACAAGCACCTCCTAAGTCGGCAAGATAATTTATTTCAAGTGTGCTATGTAATAGACATGATGGTTGCATTTATTATAAGATACCTTGTTTGGAAGGTTCTTGTGCTATATGTGGTGGTTTACAAGTATACCAAGATTCTTACATTTGGAGAGCACACATGAAATTGGTACGAAACTAGTTTCTTTCAAAAAATACAAGACAGTCACATATGGAGTTAAAGCTTGGAAAAGATTTGAAGAGATGTGAGCTAGTGAAAAATGATATATGTGTAGCTCAATTTATGAAAATGTTTCAAGAGAAACTAGTTTATGAGTACATAATGCATACACATAGAGCTCGATGGTTAGATGAGCAATTCAAGTTATGTAAGGACACATTTCCTCTTGGTACCATTGTCTCTATCATTGATTTCGCTGAAAATTATACACTACAACCTCAAAATGAAGTGCAATCCATGTATTATCACTCTACACAAGTTTCTATTTTTGTACACATAGCATTCATGCATGCAGATGATAGCACAGAGGAGGATAGAAAGGTTGTAAGAGAGTATCACTTCTACATAAGTGATGATCATACTCATTCATCAGAGTTTGTACAAGGATGCTTTAAATTTTTCTATGATAGTTTAAGGGAAAGGAACATACGATACAACCGACACTTAATATGGTCAGATAATTGCACCGCACAATTCAAGAATGCAAGGATGTTTTATTGGTTGACAAGGATGCATGTGACAAGTGGTGTACAACATTTTTGGAATTTCACTGAGGCTGGACATGGTAAGGGAGAGCATGATGGTGCAGGAGCATGTGTGAAAAGAGCCCTAGCCAGGGAAGAATTGAAGTACGAAGGTGGTTCTAAGTTGGTAGATGCAGAAACAATTGTGCGATGGTGTAAGTCTATGATGGGTCTAGGTAATCCAGGTACGCCATTGGTTCGTAGATATTTTTGGTTGATCCCTGAATCTAACATTGAAAACTATCTAGATTGTTGTACAGTTGCAGGATCGAGTGACATGCACTCATTTATGAGTTCAAATTCAAGTTCACTGGTAATTTATACGAGACGGATGGTATGTTTTTTCTCTTCATGCATGTATTGTTTGTGGGAAGAATGTGAATTAGAAGAGTGGGTTGACAAATTGTCTTGTAGACCATTGATTCATATCAAATTCCCAAAGCACTACAATTGAGCCAGATGGAGACATCAGTGGATTTTGACCATGAATCTGACCTAGTGGATTTAGGTGATTTTTTGAGTTAATTTTTTTGCAAGTATTCTTTTTGGTTCATTTTGTTGTACATCATACTTTATTTTTGGTATTAATTAACACTTTTTAAAATGCAGGTCATGTGTATGCAGTTGTTGCAGAAGAGAACAATGAAGAAGGAACATATTACTATTTGTATTGTTGTGTTGAGCCTAAAAGAAAATTGACAGCCACAATCATTGACGGAGAGGGTATTGAGTACCCAATAGGGTCTATTGTCATGACAGGAACATGGCTTCGGAGATACCCTATCAAGAATTATGATGTTTGGTTGTTCGAGGACTTTGAAACACACATACATATTCTTCATTTATCTAACCTTGTTCTTGCAACAAATATTCATTTAATGAAGTATCGTGGTAGACCTCATAACAAGATTTTATGGAAAGTTCATGAATCTGACCATGAGGCAATACTTGACACAATACGGGTTAGAGCCGATCCTGAAGGCTCACTTGATTGATTCTATGGTTCAAAGTAGAATGATTTTGAG
Source organism: Cryptomeria japonica (assembly GCF_030272615.1). Lineage (NCBI taxonomy): Eukaryota > Viridiplantae > Streptophyta > Pinopsida > Cupressales > Cupressaceae > Cryptomeria > Cryptomeria japonica. The sequence goes on from NC_081415.1 coordinate 618,700,696, forward strand.
AATTTTGTATAAATCATCGATGAATTATTCTATATTCATTTTTTGTATATATAAATGCCCATGAGCTGATTTTTACATGTTTAGGGGCATAATTTTGTATATTTAAGTGGCAATGAGCTGATTTGTACATATGTACATGCCAAATTTTGTATATTAAAATGGCGATGAGCTGAATCGCACATATTGTAATGCCAAATTTTGTATAAAAGCCCATGAGATGATTTGTATATTAAAATGGCGATGAGTTGAATCGCACGTATTGTAATGCCAAGTTTTGTATGAAAGTACATGAGATGATTTGTAAGACAATTTTTTGTATAATCAAATAGCCAAGAGCTCATTTGACCATATTTAGAGGCAAATTTTTGAATAATATGTGACAATGTTTTGTGACTATTTTGTGTGTCAATGTTTTGTGACTATGTTTAGAGTATATGTGATGTGTCCCTGGTCAATCTTGAGCATTCTTGATTCTTGTATAATCATGGATAATTATTTGAGTCATTATTGGGTCATAGGGGTCATAGATTGAGACTAGATACAATTTGAGCAAAAATTGTCATTGTTGTGAAAAAAATTGTCAAAAACGTTGTTAAGCAACTTCTACATTGCGTCTGTAGGGTATGACTCTCAAAGTTTTGGTGCTTTAGGATGCATGATAGGGTCATGCCTAGCATAAACCTACTCACTTGGATGCACTCACAATGTCAGTTTGTGCATAGGATGAACAAAATCAATTCTAGCCAATCTTGCAACTTTTCCTTCCAAGCAACTGATGGTTTTTGGAGCAGGCAAAAAAATGCTACTAATTGAAAATGGCTCTGAGTCATCAAAAAACAAGATAGGCCATTGTAGAGGAGCCTCACACGACCCCACGGGATCAAACAGATCAACCTTATGTGTCGTGGATTGGAAGAAATAGTCTGTCAAATTTTGATAATTTTTTGGACTCAGGGCACTTGAGAGATCTCGTCGGTAGGGTATGACTCTCGACATTCTGGTGCTTTGGGATTCAGAATAGGGGCATGCCTAGTGTAAACCTATCCACCTAGATGCGCTCGTGACGTCGGTTTGTGCACACAACAAACATAATCAATTCTAGCCAATCTTGCAACTTTTCCTTGCAAGCAACTGACGGTTTTTGGAGTAGGCAAAAAAATGCTACTAATTGAAAATGGCTCTGAGTTGTCAAAAACTGAGATAGGCCATTGTAGAGGAGCCTCACGCAACCCCACAAGATCAAATGGATCAACCGTATGTGTCATGGATTGGAAGAAACAGTCCGTCAAATTTTGACAATTTTTTGGACTCAGGGCACTTGAGAGATTGCACCGGTAGGGTATGACTCTCGACGTTCTGGTGCTTTGGGATGCATGATAGGGGAATTCCTAGCATAAAACTACCCACCTGAATGCGCTCGCAATGTCAGTTTATTCACACGACAAACAAAATCAATTCTAGCCAATCTTGCAACTTTTCCTTGCAAGCAACTGACAGTTTTTGGAGTAGGCGAAAAAATGCTACTAATTGAAAATGGCTCCGAGTCGTCAAAAATCAAGATAGGCCATTGTAGAGGAGCCTCATGCAACCCCATGGGATCAAACAGATCAATCATATGTGTCATGGATTGGAAGAAATAGTCCGTCAAATTTTGATAATTTTTTGGACTCAGGGCACTTGAGAGATCGCACTGGTAGGGTATGGCTCTCAACGTTCTGGTGCTTTGGGATGCATGATAGGGGCATGCCGAGCATAAACTTGCCAACCCAGATGTGCTCACAATGTTAGTTTGTGCACATGATGAACAAAATCAATTCTAGCCAATCTTGCAACTTTCCTTGCAAGCAATTGACGGTTTTTGGAGTAGGCGAAAAAATGTTACTAATTGAAAATGGCTCTGAGTCATCGAAAAATAAGATAGACCATTGTAGAGGAGCCTCACGCAACCCCACAAGATCAAACAGATTGACCGTATGTGTGATGGATTGGAAGAAACAGTCCGTCAAATTTTGATAATTTTTCGGACTTAGGGCACTTGAGAGATCGCACCGGTAGGGTATGACTCTCGACGCTCTGGTGCTTTGGGATGCACAACAAGGGCATGCCTAGCATAAACCTACCCACCCAAAAGTGCTTGCGACATCAGTTTGTGCACATGACGAACAGAATCAATTCTAGCCAATCTTGCAACTTTTCCTTGCAAGCAACTGACGGTTTTTGGAGCAGGCGAAAAAATGCTACTAATTTAAAATGGCTCCAAGTCGTCAAAAATAGAGATAGGCCATTGTACAGGAGCCTCACACAACCCCACAAGATTAAATAGATCAATTGTATGTGTCGTGGATTGGAAGAAATAGTCCATCAAAATTTGACAATTTTTTGGACTCAGGGCACTTGAGAGATCGCACCGGTAGGGTATGACTCTCGATGTTCTGGTGCTTTGGGATGCATGATAGGTAAATTCCTAGCATAAAACTACCCACTCAGACATGCTCGCGATGTCGGTTTGTGCACACGATGAACATAATCAATTCTAGCCAATCTTGCAACTTTTCCTTGCAAGTAGCTGATGATTTTTGGAGCAGGCGAAAAATGCTACTAATTGAAAATGGCTCTGAGTCATCAAAAACCAAGATAGGCCATTGTAGAGGAGCCTCACGCGACCCCAGGGGATCAAACAGATCAACCGTATGTGTCGTGGATTGGAAGAAATAGTCCATCAAATTTTGACAATTTTTTTGACTTAGGGCACTTGAGAGATCGCACCGATAGGGTATGACTCTCGACGTTCTGGTGCTTTGGGATGCACGATAGGGGCATACCTAGTGTAAACCTGCCCACCTGAATTTGCTCACAACATCGGTTTGTGCACATGATGAAAAAAATTTGACCATTGCGAGCATGAGGGTGCTCTTGCACCAAACACATTTTTGTTTATATTCATATTGTTGATTACATATGAAAATATTCATTTAAATTTATAAAAGGGCAGCCACCAAATATAGCGAATACACAATAATGAATTGAATACAAGGAGTTTTGTAGGGTTAATTCAACATTTTAGAAATTTCATCAAATCATATTCCACGATTGCAATGTTTTATATCATATATATGTTTGTTGTTTATATTCATATTGTTGATTACATATGCAAATATTCATTTAAATTTATAAAAGGACAACCACAAAATACAATGAATACAAAATAATGAACTCATTACACATTTATTTGATCGAATATTGATATTTATATATATATATAAAGGAATGCCTGCCAAGTCAATACAAGTATTACAAAAATGTGGCATATGCCATGTCCAAATCGATATACAATAAAAATGTAGAATATATCTACATGTATTGGTCATTCTATGACCAAAACTAACACTATATGATCTTAAACTTGTGGTGGATCATCAAAATCAAGCCTCTTCGGTGTAGTACGTGGTTTTGTAGATGGCTGCAAAACCACATTTCAAAAGCCAAGTTAGAATTCTTTTGTAGAAAATAGTTCACAATTAACAACATAACTATTCATTTAACTTTAATTCCTTTGCAATTGAAATGTAGATTACCTCATTGGCTAATCCAGGAGCTAATGTCTTTTCTCTCCTCTCCTTGTCACTCTTAGGAGTTTTCTTGAAGACATACTTAAATGGATCCACGTTATGGCCATACTGCAAAGGAGTCTATTGTAGATTAAATGTACAATTAATACAATGTACTAACATAAATGTATCAAAAACACTTAAAAGCTATAATATAGAGAATAATGACGTACCTATGCCTAAGATGCTTCTCCAATGGACTGAGGATGGCTCACCATCGATGTAGAAATTATCCCTATTACCTATACAAAAAATGTACAAAGATTAAATACAATTAATATAATGATAAGTATTGAAGGTTGAAAACAATTAATTTTACATATCAAACAAAAGTGTATTGGATCCTGAGATGCTTCTCCAGTGCAAGGAGGAGGGTTCACCATTGATGAAATAGGTATGGATATTTCCTATATGAAAAAATTATAAGATTATAGTATATCACAAGTTCACATGTACGCGTGCATATAATCATGAAATAAAGAAAATAAAGTAGAGATACATACCTCCGCCCTCTCTTGATCTGCGGGCGAATTAGGTGCATTCAACATATCCACAAAGCTCAATGGCCGATGTACATGTAAAATAGACAAAAACACTAATCAATCTACAAACCCCAACTAATACTTGATTTCAACATTTTCAAACAATTGTACAACTAAAAATGTGTTCAATTACCTTCTTCACACATTTTGGCATCTTCGAGGAATTATTTTTCTTAGGACGAGCCCTAGACGCGGAGGGGGTACCCTAAAAACACAAAATTAACATGAGATATTAGTACAGATAATAAATTAAACATAATTTTAAAAATGTAAAATGAAATGACTTGCATATTCCATCAAAACAATACATAAAAAGAGTTGTACAAAATATGATACCGTATAGCCTTGTAGGTCAAAATCTATCGTTGAGAGTGTGATATCATCAATCTGGGACATTTTGTCCCCTATCAACACCTACAAACCATAAATTGGACCAAGCATTAAAGATAGTTAGTATATCTTGTATTTTTTTGAATTCAAAGTGTACTATTCTATTTTAACATGTTACAAAATTTATACCTCAGGCATCGAAGTTGCAGCTATGGTAACTGGGGGAGGTGTATGGGATACCTTTGCTGCATCCTGAAATGCATATTATTTGTCTCAATTTAAATCAATATATAAATGAAAATTCATTTATGTTATTACAAATTTAAAGTGACTGATAAATAAAATGTTATGAATTTAAATCAACACACCTGTGTCTGTGGCTCATGGGCAAACACCATGTCCATCAACTCATCTGTCAGTGCGACATCCTCAACCGTGTGAGCCTGACATCTGCAACCGCAAATCATGCATAGATGATATGAGTATCCATCTGCACCGACTACATCATCTATCCCCGAGCATATCCCCGAGAAACTGATACACATATGCTCGATGGGATCTCTGTCGCCCTCTAATGGCTCATCATCCAATACAATAGGGTGTGATAATGACATCCCATGCTGGATGATGGCACTAGTCAATGTTGTGGCCGCCTAAAGAGTCTGTAGCTCCATCAACTCTTTCAGCTCTAATGGGACAACCTGATGTACCTTGGGTTTGGGTGCTAGGGGGTGGCGACTCTACATGGCTAATCGCCTACAGGCTCCAGGTCTATCTTGGGTAGAGCCACCACCTCTACCATGAAACTCTCTCATGTCAAAATAGTTTGGCCGCACATTGAGCACAAACTCACAATATATTTTTCTCAAAAAATATAATGGCACCTCATAATTATTACAAGGTGGATCATCAAAGACCATCCACCAGCTCTACCAAAAATGATTCTTCATCTGTGCATTGGTACACCAATGTATAGGAAACCTCTTTGCATTAAGAGGTAATGACTAACCAGTTTTGGGATCAACAAAAAGGGCACATATTTGTTGTTTAGAATTTTATTTTTTTTACTCCATCGTATGATAGCCCATTGGCATAGAATTGATGACACCTATCCCTAAAGCTTCCCCATTTGGTAATTTCTGTGGAAACAGCTATGGCACCACTAGCTAATGTTTCTAGGCTAGTGGCGAGGGATTGATGAGGGATTACAATTAGTCTATTGATTTTAGACGTATTTTGTCCTAATTGATTAATTAATTCTTCCTGTGTTTCGGCTGTGCGGTCAAAAGGAGGAATTGGGGGTTATTCTTGTGTGTTTTCAAGAGGTGCATTTGGTTGTTCTTGTTTTGGATTAGAAGAATCTGGTTTTTGAAACAAAAAATGAAAAAACCTAATCAAAATTAATAAAATTAAATTCAAAATGTAAAACAAATTGCATAAACCAGAAAGAAAGACAAAAATAAACAAAAACTAACCTTGATCCACAGCATGGAGGACAAATCTAGTACCCCGTTCACGGTTTAGGTGAGAAAATGGTAAAAAAAGAAGTTAAAATTGCGATTTACGGGTAAATGAGACCCCGTATTTTTTTTAAAACTTTTTTTACCAGGCACCGCGTACGCTGTTTTATTTGGATTATTAGTGCATACACGCTCATTTTCCTTTGAGCAGTGCGTATGCGCTCATTTTACAAGGCATAGCGCATACGCGCTCATTTTCCTAAAAGCAGCGCGTACGCGATACCTTTTCTAGGCCTGGGAATAACAAACTTAAGCGCGTATGCGGGAATTTAAAATTTTAAAACTGCATACGCGCTGCTTGTTTTTCCAAGTTTTTTTTGGGTGGTGTCCACTTTTTTAACCACCATCTTTGTGCACATGCCCTACATATATATGTAAACAAAAGTTCTTAAATACTCAAATAACCATTAAATTGAGCATTATCATTATTTTCTTAAATCAAAACTATTAAATAATCACAATATCATTGACCAAACTAATAAGAACAACAATTCAATCATTTGAAATCATGCAAAATAAAAATTTCACTTACTTCTACATATAAAACTATCATAGAAGCGTAGTAATTGTTGTACTGGGGCCTTCAATGACCTCAAAAACTTCTTTTGAGGCTGTTGGGCAACTAAAAGTATGTTCAAGAACTGCGTACGTGGTATGTTCACTAACCTCGTGTGCGCTTTTAGTCCCTAAAAATGCTCAATAGGCCAACGTCCATATTCTGAATACCTCATACGTGATTTTGACTTATCAAAACCCTCTACAGGTTACTTGTAGTAAAGAAAATGTGAAGGAAAAGGGAGGGAGAGAGAGAGGGGGAGAGGGAGGGAGAGTGTAAGGCCCTCCCTAAGTAAGCTTTGATTAACTTAGTTGACCATGTTTGACCCTACTAATAAATGCTATAATTCAATAGGATGGGCTATGTTAGACAGATAGATTGGTGAGAAAAGTAATTGAACCAGGTTACGAAGTCATTTCACCTTGAGGTGTACATTTTTATGCATTATGGATTTAGAACTTATAAGATTCCATGATTTGGATAACATTGATGTATGTTGATGCTTCATTATATGCGTTATGATATAGAACTCTATATGATTCTGTGTGGGGGAAAAAGCGAGACTAGGCCAACATGTCCTAAGCCTACCTTTTGTCACACACTACGGAATATGAAAGAGCCTAGAGGTATCACACAATTGGCTACTTCTTTTTGGTGAAAGAGAGAGCCACGGGCTACCTATTAGGGTTTCTATTCCTTTGTTGTAATTGAAAGGTAAGATTATGCAAGTTCAATTCCTAACCCTAAAATGCAAGCATGAACTAATAACAAGATTGCAGAATTGAACTTAAACAATGGAAAGCTGCAAACATAAGGACAAGACAAGAATGTAGATGCGTACCCAGAGTCAAAATCTGAGTGAAAATGTTCAGGACGGGGGCGCGGGCGCCACTGTCCTAATTTTGCACTTGAAACTGCACCTAAAACTGCCACTTTGCAATCTGGAAAACTGTCAGAAATGCTAAAAATTATTGTTTGTCAGGAGGACCAGGGCGCCTAGCGCCCCTATCCCAGGGACCAGGGCACCTAGTACCCTTGTCCTGGCAGGACCAGGGTGCCCCACGCCCCTGTCCTGGTCTTCTGCTCTGCAACTTGGTGTATGGTTCCGTATCCGTCTGCTTCTTTCGGATCTGCAACTTGCGGCGTCATCTGAATCTCGAAATCTGCACTTACATTTGAAAAGGGTGTTTGGGCGGCTATATAGGGTTTTGCCTTAGTCAAACCCTGGCTTCAGTGATTTCCACCTCCACGAATAGCCAAGTTGTATTGTAAAAGTAATGAGTGTGCAGACCTTGTGTGTGTGCAAGATCTAAAATGCAAGTAAGCAAACTAGAGCAACCTAGAAAGTAAACCCTAATTGCTTGTAAATGACAATGTAAATGCTCCAAATCAAGATGCCAAGTGATCTAAAGCATGAATGTAAGTGACATAATGAGGCTTATGAAAAGACATGAAATCATACCCAACCCCAAGGGAGGGATACAAGCCAATCTTCAGTCGGTGATCCCTTATTGCTCTTCAATGCCTTCAAAGCCCTAAGTGAATGAATGGATTTGATGAATGCTTGGAGGATGAATGTTGAGAGTTGCTGAAGTCTTCAAAGATCTACTCTTTCGCTGCATATGAGGTTCCTCAAAACAAAATTCCGATCCCTTCTAATGAAGAAAGAGAGCTCTTATGTATAAAACCCTAGGTCTTAATTCCAACTTTTGGCCGACCTAGAGATTGAATATCCCACCAATTTCTTGGGGTTAAGCTTTATTTTATGATTGGATCGTGCTCCTAAAATTTTGGGAAAAATGTCCGGGACCATGTGCACTCCGGGCGCCATGGTCCCGACAACTTTTCACCAAATTTTCAGGGCCGTCAGATATGATGATTTTAGAGAGAATCCGGAAGTTACAGGTGATTTCGAGATGTTTTGACCCCCGAAATCAAGCCCCCAAGTCCAAAAGAAGGCCTAATTAGGGTTTTTGATTAGATGATGTATTGGAGGAATAAAATGAAAAGGGCCACACTTTAATGAAAGGGCCCAACTTTATGATGTGAAAGGATGATGAAATAGGACCTTAGACCTAATTAATTTGATTAATTAAGTGCTAAAGGAGAAATGCAATGCAAAATGCAAATTGTGTCAAGGCGGGTGCTAAACTAGATGTGAAATTGTACTGCTTTAGCAAGTGCATACAATTTACGATGCTACATTTAGCCCCCACTTTAGCGGTCATATGAGTACTACGTGCATATGCAAGCTAAAGTATAGGAAAGTAAACATTGTTTGAAAAAGGATATATCCATAAGTTCGTCGAACGAAGCCCCCAGCGGTATCTGCAGTACACAGTTAGGAACCGCACCCTACAAAACACACGTTAGATCACAAAATCACCTAATGCTTACTAAGGAAGGTGATGAAATTTGTGAGTAGCTATATGCCCCCCCTGTTTCGGCTTGCTTATTAGGGAGGTGAAACAGGGTAGCATGTTTACTTTCAACAAATTGTGTGAACGATTATTGATGAGAGATGTTCACTACAAAGGCTTCATCAGAGCACATTTTGGAACATCAAGAGAGTAAGGGAATGAAAATACGATTCCTATGCAACAAACGGTTTGAAAATTGCATCACCCAAACTCAAATTATGATGAAATGAGTGATTTAGGGAAAATTAGGGTTTTGAAAGGTAAAGGAATGAAAGTATATAACTTGAAAGTGACTATTGCATTTGTCACTTTGTTGATTCTGAGTATTGTTCATTGCAGTGGAGCCCACATAGCCATCATCATGCCTTCATGATGACCGGAGCATCCCATGAGGATTGAGATCATGCGACAGGCCGTGATCGACGACGAGCCACTGGACGAGGTGAGTTGACTGAACTTTGACTTTTTGCATTTCTGTTGATTCTAATTTTCTGTGATCAAAAGTGGGCCTTGGAATCTGACCCTGGGTCCCACCCAGGGCGCCATGGTCCCACCAGGGTGCCATGGTCCCTGCAGGGTGCCATGGTCCCTGTGGGGCGCCATGGTCCCCTCAGGGCGCCATGGTCCCAATCAGGACTCGGCGGGGGTCAACTTTCGATGTTTGTCAGTTTGCGTATTTGGCATAGATGATTTTGATGATTGATTACTGATTACATTGGTGTTTTCATGTTGTAGGGTCTCCCATACATGAGAGAGCACACGGCGGGGTAGATTCTTCGTAGTTTGCAAGATCAGATTCCCCGGCTTACTCAGGCAGAGAGAGATACATTGTCTATAGTAGGTTTGTGGTCTATGATTCTTATGCCAGCCATTTGATTTCATCCCGCGATGCTGATGGCACTCATGGAGTGATGGGATCCTGACACATGCACATTCCAGCTTCCAGTAGGGGAGATGACGGTGACACTTGAGGATGTGTATCACATTCTTCGCCTACCGATCAGAGGAGCTACCATGACATATGTGACCGATCGGTCGGCAGAGGATCATCAGAGGGAGCAGGTATACTGCATAGGGAGAGTCATGTCGAGTGAGATGAGAGGTCGTATCATGGTCAGCTAGCTCTTACATCCTACAGGAGAGGTGCCCCTCATGAGACGTCTTATGATAGCCATCATTGCACTAGCTGTTTGCCCTAATGGCTGAGGTACACACATGCATGGGGGTCTCACATGGTGCATCAGGGCCATGGAGAGACATAGGAGAGTATACACCTGGGGTCAGAGTATGCTTGCACATCTCTATCATGACCTCGAGGAGTATGTTTTTGGACAAGGTTGCAGCTTGATGACATGCACACTTCTGCAGGTGTGGATATTTGAGAACTTTACATGCACCAGGCCTGTCAGCTATCCGATGAGTGCAGCTAGTGAGCAACCTAGGGTATTTGCTTATCCACTTACCAGCGAGTGGAGATTTAGAGATCTACTGTATTGGAGAGTGACATTTGACAGATTGACAGCTGAGGTGACTGTGTGGAGACCATATCTGCGGATGCACAGATGGGATGGGATGGAGAGACAGTTAGCATGCTTACAGAGGAACCACCTACTGAGAGGGTGATATCCACACATCATAGTCCCATTCTACTTTTACTAAGTACGGAGATAGTTTGGGCTAGAGCAGTGTATTCCAGCTGATGTGCCCATCTACACTCGACACTCACGATTCCTTCCCAGACCTAGAGCAGCAGCGAGACCTACGATAGATGATATCAAGATCACAGATATAGAGGGGTCTAATCAGGATGTGGTCACTAATTATGCTGCAGACCCCGGGGCACAGCGCAGGTATCTCTCATGGTTTATGAGATCATTCTCGGGGCCTATCTTTCCACCAGATCACCCGACAGGCCATCCAGGTCCATGGAGACATGGAGACCGAGATGAGGATCAGGGATCCAGATCGGAGGAGCCAGAGGAGGGAGAGGGTCATGAGGAGACAGGAGGGCCTGATCCACCCATAGGAGATTAGCCTAGTGCTGAGGAGGAGGAAGGAGAGGAAGATGACACAGATAGAGATGATGATGAGGAGAACGAGGATGCAGATGAAGAGGAGGATAGAGATGAGGAGGAGTCAGATGCAGCTCCCCATCATTCAGGAGATGATACCATAGCCTTAGATCCTTTCGTTATTCCCCAAAAGGGGGAACACGAGGTGATCTGGAGACCTGTACCCATCGTGCACAGATCATTCGAGCGTGGGGAGCCTAGTAGTTCCCAGTCACAGATGCTACCATATCACGATCCCTACTAGCGTGAGGGAGATCCAGGTATAGTAGGTTTATATTGATTGATTGATGTTTTGATGATATAAAATGGTACTAATACATGTTTTGTTCTACTGCTATAGCTAATGTGTAGGAGTGGCATTCCCTGATCCAGCAGGCAGTGACAGATATTTCTACGATGACTCAGATCCCTAGTTCCTCACAGGTTGCTTATAGACCTCAAGGGAACGTGGGTTGGCATGATGATTTGTTTTCCCCATTTCGAGTATAGGTAGAGATATGGAGGGAGAGAGAGCAAGCTCTATCAGAGGACCTTCAGCGGGCACAACGTGATCTAGCAGCAGCTCAGGCCGAGGCTACCTTGTATCGCGCGATCCTTATGGATAGGGATCGTAGGAGTTCTTCTCGGAGTCACTCATGATCTATATCACACTATACGCCTATGGGTCCACCTGCACGACTGGATCAGGAGGGATCATCTAGTTGTCACTCTCCAGCCACCAGCCCTAGGGATAGGAGATGATCTTATGATGTAGGGTGGGTCACATTTTGGATGTATATTGACCTACCTTTGTATATTGATCCACATATATATATACATGCTTCTTTGTCTCAAACGTGTTATCTTTAATGTCTAAAACAATGTGTATTTTTATTAAAGTTAATACATTTGGTAGATGTACATGTATGTTCTGAATTTAATTTCCATGTGATTGATTTCTCAATGCTCCATGATTAAATTGATACATGTGTAACTTAATTAAAATATTTGATCAAGTACTACATTGATGATAGGGAAGAAAATATGTGTTAAGCCTACGAATCATATAACTAATGTGATTTAATTTGAATTTAAACACAACATGACACGATTCAACTTAACACATAAAGACATTGTATAATATACCAACATAACAAAAAATGTAAATCTTTTGCAATTTACATAAATGAATTCAAGACAAACCATAAAACACGCTTGTCAGGAACGAAGCAATATAGATTAAACAAAACATCATTTAATTCTATTTTCTCTAACAAAGATATGCTAACATATTATCCAATTTTGAAGAAGTGAGAAAGGAAATAGATGAATGATAAGGAATGAGGAATTAAGCATAGTATCTACGCAAGTGCATAGCGTTTATAGGGTCTTTAAGAGACGTACCATCTACACCCACTATTTTATAAGCACCTGATCCATAATCTTCAATAACGATATACAGTCCAAGCCAATTAGGACTAAATTTTCCCTTTTCTTCAGGTAAGGCATTCTCATTGCGCTGATTCTCATAGAGAACTAAGTCACCCACTGAGAAGGAACGTTGAATAACCTTATCATTATAGCTTTGTTGTAGAGTTTTGTGATACACTTGAATATGCTCAAGAGCATTTATACGCTATTCATCAAGCATCTCAAGCTGTTGAAGTCTTTGTTCTCTATAAGCGTCATCATCTACTATACCTTTGAGAGAAACTCTAAGCGATGGAATCTCTAATTCTAAAGGCATAATAGCATCAGCACCATAAACAAGATTATAAGGGGTAGTTCCAGTAGCAATTCGTACACTCATTTGGTAGGCACAAAGAGCATAGATTAGCTGAGTACTCCAATCCTTACCATGCTTATTCACGGTTTTACGAAGAATTTGTTCAATTATCTTATTGGATGATTCGGCTTGACCATTTGATTGAGGATAGTATGGTGTAGAAAATCGATGTTTGATATGATACTTCTCAAGGAATTTATTCACGTCCTTGTTCTTAAATGATGTCCCATTATCAGAGATTATAGTGGAAGGTATCCCAAATCAAGAAATAATGTTTTCTAGAAGGAATCAACAAATCACTTCAGCAGTAGTAGAGCGAAGGGGAATAGCTTCTAACCATTTTGTAAAGTAATCTGTTGTAGTTATAATGAAAGTATGTCCTTGAGATGAAGGAGGAGAGATTTTACCGATAAGATCTAGCCCCCATGCAGAGAAAGGCCAAGAAGCTACATGAGAACGAAGTTCTTGGGCAGGAGCATGAATCAAATTATTGTGTTGTTGACATTGATGACATTTCTTAGCAAATGAAAAAGAATCCTGCTGCATAGTTTGCCAATAATATCCCATACGGAGCAACCTTTGAACCAAGGATTTGCCTCCAAAATGCCCCCCATAGGCACCTGCATGCACCTCTTCAAGAGCAATAGGGATTTCCGATTTGTTAAGACAATGAAGGAGAAGACTGTTATAACCCCTTCGGTAAAGAACATTAGAAAGAATGATATATCTAGCAGACAGCTTGCGAATTCTAGCCCTAGTGTTCCTATTGGTGGAATTAGGAAAGGTACCATCGGTCAAGTATCTTACGATATGCAAATACCATTCATCTGAGTCTATAAAGTCACAACATGTCACCAAGCTAGAATCATCTACAATAGCTGGAGAAATAAGGTTGTGAATAACAAATTTAAGATCAACCACAGAGTCCTCTAAAGATACCAGAGAAGCCACACATGCCATTGCGTCCGCATGTTGATTATCTTTTCGAGGAATAGGTTCCATGGTGTAAGAATCAAATTTTTGTAACAAAGAGATAGCAAGGTCTTTATATTGTGATAATTTGTCTTGTTTTTTGCTTGATATAGTCTTGTTACTTGTCTTATAATCAGTTGAGAATCTCCAAAAATATGTATGTGTTTTATATTCAAAGCTAAGGCTGCCTTTACTCTTGCTATAAGAGCCTCATATTCAGCAATGTTATTGGTACATAGGAAATTGAGACGATAAGATAAGGGAATGGACTTCTTTGTAGGAGAAATCAGAACAACACTTGCCCCCAATCCCGTACGACACTTAGAGCCATCAAAGTATAACTCCCAAGTTTCATCTTTCTCTGTACAAAGGATGAAGTCGTCAGGAAAAGACTCAGGGTTAGGGAAGGAGAAAGGTGAAGGGGCCTCAACTAGTTGATCGGTCAACGCTTGCCCTTTAATTGCTCTTTGTGAAACAAATTTAAGGTCAAATTCAGTTAACATCATAACCCACTTAGCTAGGCATCCTGATAAATCAGTTTTAGAGAAAAGATGCTTCAACGGATCAAACTTCACCATGACGTGGACTTCTGAATTTAAAAGATAATGTCTTAATTTCTGAGTCGCAAACACCAAAGCCAAGCATTGTCTTTCTATCGCAGAATATCGGGTCTCATAATTGAGTAAGGTACGACTTCTATAATAAACCGGACACTCCTTACCATCTTTATCATGTTGTGCCAATAATGCTGCAAGAGCATGAGAGGAAGAACTGTATAAAGAAGGAAGGGTTTAGAAGGTTCGGCAGGTTGAAGGATAGGAGGATTAGCCAAATACACTTTTAAATATTCAAATGCTTGCTGACAATCTTCATTCCATTGAAAAGTGATATTCTTTTTGAGAAGTTGAGTAAAAGGAAAAGTATGATCCGCAAGTTGAGATACAAACCTACGAATAGCTTGAATCTTTCCTTGTAAGCTTTTGAGTTGAGACACATTTCTAGGAGGTGGCATGTTGACAATAGCATCTATTTTCTTAGTATCCACCTCAATCCCACGATGCAAAACTATGAATCCTAATAGTTTTCCACTATCCACACCAAAAACACATTTTCGGGGATTCAAGCACATGTGATATTTACGAATACTTTCAAAGATTTGATGAAGGATCTTAATGTGATCTATGCGGAGAATGGATTTGGCTAAAACATCATCAACATAATCTTCTAAAATCTTATGCATGTAATCGTGAAAGATAAGGGTCATCGCTCATTGATAAGTTGCGCTGACGTTTTTAAGTCTGAAAGGCATCATTACCCAACAAAATGTGCCCCAAGGAGTGGTGAAAGTAGTTTTGAATTGATCTTGAGGATTAATGAAAATTTGATTGTATCCTGAGAAACCATCCATGAAGGATAACAAAGCATGTCCTGCTGTAGAATCAACTATCATGTCAATGTTTGGGAGGGGAAAATCATCTTTCAAAGAAGCTTTATTTAAATCTTGAAAGTCGGTACACATTCTTATTTTATTATCTGATTTAGCCACAGTGACAATATTTGAAATCCATGGGGAATAATCAATAGGGCGGGTAAATCCAGCCTCCAATAATTTTTCAATCTCAGCCTTAACAAGCAAAGCCACCTTAGGATTCATTTTTTGAATCTTTTGTTTCACAGGCTTAGCATCAGGAACTAAGACAATATTATGAGTGACAATCTTAGGATCTATACCAGGCATGTCAGAATATGTCCAAGCAAAGATCTCAGGGAATTCACACAATAAATCTTCATATTGTTTTTGTTCCTCTTCGTCCAGACATTTTCCAATTTTAATAACTTTTTCTTCATTGCCAGAATCCATCTTAACATAAATGGTGTCACTTATAAGAAGATTACTTTGTTGAGGAGTATCCTTTAACTGAGGAAATTCTTTCACAATCTCATAGTTATCAGTCTCTTTTCCAAAATAGGCTTCAGTGTTCAAACAATAAGGGAATCCCCTATTGTGATGATAATGAGGAAGAGTATCATATGCTCCTAAAAACTCAGCTAAAGCATCATCGGTAGGAAAAACATCCAAAGCACAGGCATGCAAAGGATCAATATACTCAGGATGTCTCATTGGTAGAGATGTAGAAATAACATTAACACTAATACATGGTCTTCTAGAAGCTTTAGTGCGCTTGCAGGGATTATAACCAAGTCCAAAGGCATAATCATAAAGATTATTCTTTAGAGGAACTTTTATTCCTTGTTCGTGAGTGCCACAACCATTTCCATTATACCCATGCTTAGATAGAATACGAAAACCACGACCATAACGATCAGCCATTTCAGAAAGAGAAGGTGGTTTTTCATAAGACAAAGAATCAAACCCTTCAGAATTGGAAGTGTGAGGAGAAGAAGTTTGAGAAGCGGCCACCAAGTTATTGCTCATAGGCTCAGGTAATGTTGATTGATTTTTAGCTTCTTCCTTCTTTTCAGCTTTAAGCTCTCTAGAAGGAACCTTATATTCACCTACAAAGGTAGGATTAAAATCAAGAGATCCCCAATCGTCTTTTGTGAGAACCTTCTCAGGATCAAAATCCTTCTTATGTGTAGATTCAAGTTGAGAAGAATCTTTTTCAGGAGCTCCAGACTCATCCAAAGAATTTTGATCATCAGAGAGCGAGGATTCATCGATAGGTATCTTGTTTAAAGAGTCATCACTAGATGAGGAAGGCTTAGAAGAACCCCCTTTAGAAGTAGATGTTTGTAAACAAGCTTGGAAATTAGTATCACCTATCAAGGTATATGTTTTATTATTATAAATAAATTTAACTTGTCTATGCAATGTAGAGGGGACCGCTTGCATACTATGAATCCAAGGTCTCCCTAATAGCAAGTTGTATGTTAGATTTCCTGACATAACATGGATATGAGTAGGCAAAGTAACAGGCCCCACTATGATGGGTAAGGTGATAGTACCTAATGAAGTTTTAACCACATTATCAAAGCCTCGAATAGGACGAGAGTTAGGCTCAATTAGGGATGTATCCACATTCATCTTATGCAAAAGATTAATGCTACACACATTAAGACCAGAGCCATTATCTACTAGTGTTCGTCTTATAGCAGTATCATTTATGATAACCACAATCATCAAGGGATCATATTGATGTTGAATTTCACTAGTGGGAAACTCATCTTGAGTAAACACAATATGAGCTTTAGGATTCATCACAGAGTTAACCAAAGACACTATATTACTAGATGTATTCGGTGGAGGAACATTCAAATCTTTCAAAGCATCTTGTAACATTCTGTGATGAGCAGAAGAAGTTTGAATCAAATCCCAAAGGGATATCTTAGCAGGGGTAGCTTTAAGTTGTTCTATGAGATCATATTCCTTACTAAGAACTTGTGAAATGCGTGGAGCTTGTGGAAGAATTGGTTGAGGATTTGGAAGAGAAACTAGAGTAACCGGAGGAGGATTAGGTTGCCTATTATTTCTAGTATGATAAGTATGGGCAACCGCATGATAACTCTCTCTAGTTAAATGCTTGGCATAATTATAAGGACTTATAGGTTTTCTTCCTTGCACAGTGATGATAGATTTATTTGGAGTAAGAAAGGAATCATACCTCCCTTGGACAGTAAGGAGAGGTGATTTAGGAACTTGAAAGGTGGGAGAAGGACAAGCACCTTGGACTTCAAAGAGAGGCTTATTATGCTCATTCAGGTTTATCATGTTAACTAATTTAGAAGTTTTGATTTTGTTTAGAGATTTCGATAAAGCCACAAAGTCATCAAGAGCATCATCCAACAAAACATGATCATATCTATTAAAAGGTTCATCTTTTGATTCAAAATGAGACATCTCCTCATAGAGGGGATTATTGAAAACAACCATGTTACTAGATTCAGTGGAAGAGTTGATAGGAATGTACCCTTGAGAGGAATCATTCAACTTATCTTTCTCATCACAACGAAATGGCATAGTAACAAGGTTTATGAGTTTTTGGTAAAATGAAGGTTTGGCCTCTTTAGGATTCAAAAACTCATCTAAAGCTTCATCTAATTCATCTTGGCTATACTCATAATCGGCATAATTGCATACATCATCATAAATATGAACATCTTGCAACTAAAAATCCGACATTTTGAAATAAAAGTTGCATAAAACTGAGACACACAAAGAAACAAAGAAACACACTCTTTTTTTTTTTCTTTTTCCTTTTTCTTCTTTTTTTTTTTTTTTGAAAATGAAACTTAAATGAAACACACTAAATCTAGATCTAGATCTAACAAATGCAATGCGAGAGAAAGAAATAATTCGATTCACGTCGGGTTCACCAAAATGTGTGGGGGAAAAAGCGAGACTAGGCCAACATGTCCTAATCCTACCTTTTGTCACACACTATGGAATACGAAAGAGCCTAGAGGTATCGCACAATTGGCCACTTCTTTTTGGTGAAAGAGAGAGCCACGGGCTACCTATTAGGGTTTCTATTCCTTTGTTGTAATTGAAAGGTAAGATTATGCAAGTTCAATTCCTAACCCTAAAATGCAAGTATGAACTAATAACAAGATTGCAGAATTGAACTTAAACAATGGAAAGCTGCAAACATAAGGACAAGACAAGAATGCAGATGCGTACCTGGAGTCAAAATCTAAGTGAAAATGTTCGGGATGGGGGTGCGGGCGCCACTATCCTGATTCTGCACCTGAAACTGCCACTTTGCAATCTGGAAAACTGTCGGAAATGCTAAAAATTGTTGTCTATCAGGAGGACCAGGGCGCCCAGCGCCCCTGTCCCAGGGACCAGGGCACCTAGTGCCCCTGTTCTGGCAGGACCAGGGCACCCCACGTCCCTATCCTGGTCTTCTGCTCTGAAACTTGGTGTATGGTTCCGTCTCTGTCTGCTTCTTTTAGATCTGCAACTTGCGGCGTCGTCTGAATCCCGAAATCTGCACTTATATCTGAAAAGGGTGTTTGGGCGGCTATATAGGGTGTTGCCTTAGTCAAACCCCCACTTCGGTGATTTCCACCTCCACGAATAGCCAAGTTGTATTGTAAAAGTAATGTGTGTGCAGACCTTGTGTGTGTGCAAGATCTAAAATGCAAGTAAGCAAACTAGAGCAACCTAGAAAGTAAACCCTAATTGCTTGTAAATGACAATGTAAATGCTCCAAATCAAGATGCCAAGTGATCTAAAGCATGAATGTAAGTAACATAATGAGGCTTATGCAAAGACATGAAATCATACCCAACCCCAAGGGAGGGATACAAGCCAATCTTCAGTCGGTGATCCCTTATTGCTCTTCAATGCCTTCAAAGCCTTAAGTGAATGAATGGATTTGATGAATGCTTGGAGGATGAATGTTGAGAGTTGCTGAAGTCTTCAAAGATCTGCTCTTTCGCTGCATATGAGGTTCCTCAAAACAAAATTCTGATCCCTTCTAATGAAGAAAGAGAGCTCTTATGTATAAAACCCTAGGTCTTAATTCCAACTTTTGGCCGACCTAGAGATTGAATATCCCGCCAATTTCTTGGGGTTAAGCTTTATTTTATGACTGGATCGTGCTCCTAAAATTTCGAGAAAAATGTCCAGGACCGTGTGCACTCCGGGCGCCATGGTCCCGACAACTTTTCACCAAATTTTCAGGGCCATCAGATATGATGATTTTAGAGAGAATCTCGAAGTTATAGGTGATTTCGAGATGTTTTGACCCCCGAAATCAAGCCCCCAAGTCCAAAAGAAGGCCTAATTAGGGTTTTTGATTAGATGATGTATTGGAGGAATAAAATGAAAAGGGGCACACTTTAATGAAAGGGCCTGACTTTATGATGTGAAGGATGATGAAATAGGACCTTAGACCTAATTAATTTGATTAATTAAGTGCTAAAGGAGAAATGCAATGCAAAATGCAAATTGCACCAAGGCGGGTGCTAAACTAGATGTGAAATTGTACTGCTTTAGCAAGTGCGTACAATTTACGACGCTACAGATTCCATAATAGGATAAATTTGAGATGATATATGTCATTATTGGAATTGTAGGACTTCACTATGATGATAGAAATAGGATGTATGTTTTATATATGGATTAAAATTATGAGGATTATGATAATTGCTTATGTGGATTTAATTGGATGTAAGATGTATTGATTTGTTTAAATGTATATTGTATGCAGAGTGTTTGATGTGTATTCTTATTCATGTGTTTTATATTATATGAGATTATTTGGAATTACTAATGTGTAATTGAGATGCGTAGGAAAATTATCCATGTGGCCATGGAAACATTATGGAGAACCAAACCTAGACCTATGTATGTTCGTAAAACCAGGGGTTGTCTATTTGGAGAGACAACACCCCGTTTGTATCGTATTTTATTTGTCAAAGTGAATGTGGCATGTGTGTTAAATTGAATTTATTAAATTGTGTAAATCCAACAAGAGACAAAATTTCATGTGTAATTTTGTAAAAGTATTTTTATTGTGTCACTTGACACATGTGTTGATTTATGTCTTGATTTTTGAATTGTCTCTTGGAGGGAGTTGTTTTAATCATAGCTTTTTCAAATAATTTAATGTGGTTCTGTATTTTCCTTGGGTAGAGAATCTTTGGGGTGGTCAACTTAGGTTTGACCCGAAAATTAACTTCAGATGGGTTTAATAAGGGTTAAATGGACTCCTAGGGGTAGTTTAGAGGTGTTTTCTAAAGCCCATAAGGTATACCTAAGAATTAGGAGTAATTTTAGGCATGTGACAACTCCCATGTGACTGTTTAATCATCCCAAAAAGTGAGTTTTCTAAGATGTGCGAAAATTGAATTTAGAAGGCATCATCTAGGTTAGTTAACTTTCCTTTTTGATGAGAGATCCCTTTTGATCTTTTTCAGATTTTTTTCTTTTTCAATTTTAGAAACCTGTGAGAACTCTCACTGAGGTCTTCTTAGGCAAGAATGAGAGATTTTGGGGGGAATCACCCACTCTCCATTTTTGGAGACAAGGCAATTTTGAAAAGAAAAGATTTGGTATAGGAATTTGGCCAAGTGTAGAGAAACAAGGATAGTGGAATTGGGCTACTCATCCTCAACTAGATTCTAGCATACCTTTGGGTAGTTTGAAGGTTGGTGTAACTTTTCTTGGTATTTTTTTCATGTTGCATGTTATGTTGAAAAGATTGCTTGTAAGAAAAGGCTAGTTTCTTGCATTTCTTTTGTGAAAATTATTACGTGTTATGTATTTTATTTCTTGTATGCATTCTGTGTTTTGGGAGCAACCAAGACCTCCTACTCTTGGGAGAGAGGATGGTCTTGTGGGTGGTAGAAGTTTGATAGCCCTCGAGTGAGAGGCTCTCGCTATGAGAGTGATCTCAAGGGATATTTATGTGACCCTTGTTGCATGGCTTGTTTATGCATTTGGGGGCCATAAGGAGGGAAATAAGGCATGAATGCCTTGGGGGGCATAAGGATGCGGGGTTATTATACTTATGATATATCTTGTTTTCCATGAGGTGGCTTTGTGTTTTTACCATACTTGTAGTCTCCTCAGGGTATTTGGTCCACTACCACCCGTGTAAAATCATCACATTGTGTGGTGCAGTGTAGCCTTAGTTGGGAATATGTTTGTGATTGTTTCCCCTTATTTGTTGTGTTTACATGTGTGTAACCTATCTAGGGCTTGGTTCTCCAAGCTCGGGGGTGGCTACTAGTTAGCCTTGGCTGGGAGGTGAGCAGTCCATGGTCATAGCCTATGATTTTATTTGCAGGTTGTTGAAAGAAAAGAAATGGACAAGTAGAAGTTGCTAGGCTTATGTGTTGCAGAATTTTTTTGGGAATGGAATAGTTATATTATAAGTTACAGAAATGTGAAAGGGAAACTATATGTTGTAATTACTTTGCAAAGAAAATGTATCTATTTTAATAAAAGTCCTCATTTAATAGAAATGAGGGACTAGTTTGGGTATTTTCCCCCTCTTGTAATAATGTCCATATTGTATTCTAAAAATGCCTTAAATAAATGCATTATTTCTGTTAATTTATTATTGCATAAATGAAATGATTTTGTTGAGTTTTAGCTTGTATTGTTCTTAAAAAGTTAATGAATGCATGCATGTTACTTTGAAAATAAATATTTCATTTTTTTCCTATTTGCATATCTCTAAGGTTAAATTCAAATGAATCTAGATAAATAAAGTTGTTGTTTAGAATTATTAAATTCTGTCATTTGCTTAATTGCAGAAAATAAAATCTAGAGTTAAATAGACTATTTGATTTAAATAATTTCATATTTCTATAGTTGTTGTGTGATTTTATTGGAAACTGTCATTTTATCTATTTGCAGAAATTAAAACCTAAAGTTAAATGACCTATCTATTTTAAATAATAACTTATTTATATAGTTGTTGGATAAGTTTATTTAAATCTATTAGTTAAATATTTGTAGAAAATAAATTTAAAGAAAATAGTTTGTCTATGATTTTAGCAACAAGTATTTTAAAAAAAAATATAGATATTGATCTAAATCCGAACATTTAATTTATCTGTAAAAATTTAAAAAAAAAAAATGAACATGCATATTCCCATATTAATTTCGTGCCCTAAAATATCAAAAGAAAATACATATTTGAAAAAATCAGATATATATAAATACATTTCTCTATAACTATACATTTATACACACATATATAGACACACACACACACACACACACACACACACACACAGTGGGTGGCACCCGCGCCTCCACTGTGTGCTCACATAGTGGGCACCATCGCTGCTGTGTGCACACATAGTGGTAGCCGGGGAGAATCGCCACCACCTCCTCTTCAATCCATCGATCCTCTTTCATGGCCGCCATACCTTTCGTTCGGCCCTGCAACAAAAAGATTCGAAACCCTAACCCAGTTCGGGTTAGGGTATTCGAAAGATAATATAAAAAAAAGAAGGAATGAAAATAAGGTAAAGGGGCATTTTTATAATAATAAAATTAGGGTTTTCATGATTATTTATTAAAAATGTGAAAACCTTTTTATGTATATATATATATATAGAGAGAGAGAGAGAGAGAGAGAGAGAGAGAGAGAGAGAGAGAGAGAGAGAGAGAGAGAGAGAGAGAGAGAGAGAGAGAGAGAGAGAGAAAGAAAGAGTGTTTAAAATATAAAAGATTAGGGCAAATTGGAGATAAAATATTTTCTTAAGTGATTATAATTAATATGTTTTATTGAACATATGAGTATAATTAAAAAAGATGTTTTAAATTAAATATACTTATGAAGTTTAATCTTTTAGGAAATTTAATTCTGTTGTAAATTATTTGACTATACGGAAATTTTTTAGCCCACCTACATATAGGGTTATGAGATTAAACTTTATAGGACAAATGTCATTATGAATTTAATCGACCCTTTAGTCGATTTAATTTAAGCACATTTTAATTATTGATTAAAATGAATTTTAGACATTATAAACTAAGTGCTAGGACTAATTTAACTAGTTCCTAAAAGCAACTAATGATTATTGGAGATTAATAATATCTTTGTCAATTATATTAGAGAGTTTTGATTAATTTAAGTTATTGATT
Organism: Cryptomeria japonica; assembly: GCF_030272615.1. Lineage (NCBI taxonomy): Eukaryota > Viridiplantae > Streptophyta > Pinopsida > Cupressales > Cupressaceae > Cryptomeria > Cryptomeria japonica. Next base: position 618,724,052 of record NC_081415.1, read on the forward strand.
AAAATTGAGGAAATAATAAAATAATTCTTTCAGTGTTTCACATTTGATTTAAAGTATTATCGCTTACTTGAGTTAGTGGTTTGAGTTAACTCGAAACATAGTTATGACAAAACTTGCTAGTGCATTTCATATTTGCAAATTTAATGTTATTAAGATGTGATTTAAAAAAAAACATTTATCCTGTTCGTGCCCAAAAGTTTGGGCATGACAGAGAGGGAGAGTGAGAGAAAGGGCGAGAGGGAGAAATGGGGATAGAGAGAGATGGAGAGAGAGAGGGGGAGAGAGAGAGAAGGAGATAGAGGGAGACAGAGAGAGAGGAGCGGGAGAGAGGATGGAGAGGGAGAGGGAGGGTGTTGACTTGGTGGTCAGCACCTCCTGTGGGTTCATGACATGGCTTCCTCCCACCTCCTATGGATCCTTGTCTCTAGCCACTCTCCCATTAACTGAAAAACTTGAGCTTTTCGTGTAACGATGGCGATAATTCCCTCAAATGGTATCAGAGCGCTGGGTTACGGGTTTGAATTCCAGGAGGTCCCCTTCATTTCATCGGTGTGGAACCCTCAATCGATGCTAAGGGGAGGATTATTGACTTGGTGGTCAGCACCTCCTACAGGTTCATGACGTGGCTTCCTCCCGTCTCTCGTGGATCCTTGTCTCTGGTTGCTCTCTCGTTCACTGATAGCTCGAGCTTTTGGTGTAATGACAATGGTGATTCCAATAGAGGGAGAGGGAGAGAAAGGGGGAAAGGTGGAGAGAGAGAGAGAGAGAGAGAGAGAGAGAGAGAGAGAGAGAGAGAGAGAGAGAGAGAGAGAGAGAGAGAGAGAGAGAGAGGGTGAGGGAGAGAGAGGGGCGGGAAAGAGGATGGAGAGGGAGAGGGAGGGAGAGGTAAAGAAAGGGGGAGAGGGAGGGAGAGGGAGAGGGAGAGGGATGGATAGAGAGAGGGAGAGAGAGAGAGAGGGAGATAGAGGGAGATAGATAGATATATAGATAGATAGAGAGAGAGAGAGAGAGAGAGAGAGAGAGAGAGAGAGAGAGAGAGAGAGAGAGAGATTTTGTAATTTTTATTTAGTCACTAAAAAATTCCTATTTTCACTTTATTTTTTATATTATATAATTTTAAAATTATTAAGTTATTTTATTAAGATCAATTATAATTAATATTAAATAAATATATTTAAAATAATATAATCTTAAACTAATAATTAATAATTAAGCTTAAGATTACTTTTATTATTAAATTAGGATTATTTTCTTAAGAAAAATGAATATTTTTTGAATTGATCAGTTTTCCACAATCCATTATGCTTCTTGTTGTTCATTCTAGATTTGATTGTGCTTGTATTTTTTTGCATTGACATTTTAGATCACACTCTATGAACCATCACAAAGTGTGATCCGAAACATCGATGCAAAAAAATACAAGCACAATCAGATGATGGTTCATAGAGTGTGATCCGAAATGTCGATGCAAAAAACCACAAGCACAATCGAATCCAAAAAGAACAACAAGAAATGTATATTTTTATTATAATGTTTATATTATGTTTTTTTATAGGTAATATAATATTTTTATTATTATTTAATTTCAAATTTTACAAAGTATTCATAAGTCTATAACTATAAAATTCAAAGGACTACAAAGCCTAACTACCTCTCCATACACTAAACCACTACATCAGTATCTAACATATTGCAACATTCCCCATATCGACTCACTTCTCTATATATAAATACAGTAAATATACCCCAAGGTCATTACTGGAGTCAACCATTCATACAAAATTACAAAATATCAACTAAATTGGACACACACACACACACACAGATTATAAAAAATCTACAGAGTATCCACAAAAAATTGCCCATTTTCATTATAAACTATTTTTTGGCTGCTCTGAGGGGTCCATTGACCCAATAATCTTCAAGTTTGAACTTTGCATGAGCTTTTCATTTCCTCTCCTTTTTCATGCCAACACCATCTCATTCTAGTCTTTGTTCATAGAGATAATCTTTCAAAGCCTCCCAACCAATATGGGCTTTAGCTCTCCTTTCATCCATCTCACTCGACGCACTCCACCAAATGAAAGGTCAAAGAGGTGGAATTTGATATCCAATTTTCAATAAATTTCTCTCTGGTGCCATGAGACCTTCACCTAGATGCACCTACTCCAGAATTGGTTGCAAACCATAAGTTCAGTCCTCATACACACATTCCTTCAAGACCCATCAAACATCCTCCTTGCTTTCCAACTCCAACCCCCATGCCATGAGCAGTGAAATGATATTGATATTAGTTCAATATCAATGCTTCATTCTCATAAATTCTTCCCTAAATAGGATGTCCAAAAACTGCACAAATAAAGGATCATCATGCTTGAAAATGCTTTGTAGTCTCTTCTCTAAGAGTCAGCCCAAAAATGCCAATTCCTACTTAGTAGTAACCGGGGTGAAATTTACCTCCAGCCTGCAACTCTTTTTCACCAACCCTTTGCATGCCACCTTACACTAGTTTCAAATAGTTGTGTGATAAAAATGGCCAAAATGCCTTTAAAACAGAATGCACATCCCATCACATTTAAATTGCACACCTTGCCATTATGGTTGTTGTAGTTGGCAGCATATGACCCATCACTATTAATCAAGATGGATCTCTCCAAGATCTTCCCAATTAAATTTTGTTTTCTCCTCCATTAATGACATTGCCCACTTCAACAACCTATCTACCACCATATTTCCATTTCTCAACACAAGAGTAATTTTTAAATCCTTAAAAGTTATTAAAAGCTCTATTATACTTTTACCATATTGATTTAATTTCCATGCTATAATTTCACCCCTGATAATGACATTGATAACAATTAGAGAATCACCCTCCAAATGCAATTGCAACATTGATAATTTCTTAGCCATCTTGACTGCTAACAAAGTCACTTGCATTTCAACTTCATTGTTTGTACCTTCCTTCAATCTTTTAGTTCCAATTGCCAAAATATTTTTGTTCCAATCTCTTTCCACAAAGCCCACACCTGAAGGGCCTCAATTCACTCTCGATGCCTCATCAAAGTTGACTTTCACCCATCCTACATCCAGTTTCATCCAATCAATAGCTTCCTTCCCCTTGGAATCCAAATTATTCTAGAGATGACCATTAATAGGTCAATGCTTATATTATATTATAATTATTAATATTATTTTATTGAAGTGAGAGTTATATTTAATATTACAAAACTATAATTATTACAACAAATATTTTTATTACAATACCGTAAAGGCAAGTACTTGTCACTATGTGGCACTTGTTATTTTTCTTTTAGTTTCTTTTATTATTTTATTTTCTCTTGAGTCTTAATTTTCATTCTTGTCTTGCTTTGTAATTGTTTTTCTTTAATTTTTTTAATTATTGTAGTTGTTTCCTTGTTTCATTTTTGTACATTTTTAATTGTTGGTTTTTTTCTTCATTCTTTTGTTTCTCTTTCATTTTTGACTTGATGGTTAAAAAAAAATTAGAAAAAAAATCCATAAACTGTATACATTTATTGAATGGATCGTGGATTTGATTTTGTTGACCCTCCTTGGTTTTAATTATTTTTTTGTCTTTTCCAAACCTCTCTCCGTCCCTTCTTTCTCTTTTTTATAGTAGTTTAATCTGCAACAATAATTCATTTTTCACTCCTTATACTCTCTCAAACATCTTGATGATGGATCACAAAGTGTGATCCAAAATGTTGTTTATTGATGCAAATAAACTTAAACAATCAAATTCAAAATCTATAAACATTCATCTCATGGATTGTGGAAACTTGATGATTTTAATCATCATGTTATCTATTCATTCAAAGATTTGCCACAATCAAAATTGTTAGTTGAAAATTAACTACAAAATATGTGGTTGTTATCAATTAAATAATAAATTGAAAGAAGAGGATGGGAAATAATTTGTAAAAAATTACAAATATATTAAATAAGAAATTCTAATTTAAAATGAAAAAAATTGTCAATGGGCTCTTGATCTATTGGTAAAGTTGAATGGTTTTGAATGAGACCACCAAAGATCAAGAATTATTGACTGTAAGACCCTATCATCTTAAGGGATGAGGTTGGGATTGTGCCTCGGGCAAATTTTAGTGGATACTCTTCAATCTTTGGCTCTTAGCCGAAGAGGTTTTAGCATAAAGGCTTGTGCTCTTGTATTAGGTAGCTAAAAGTTCTTTCTAGGTGATATAAAATCCTGCATCTAAAAAAATGAAGAAAATTTTAATTATCACTATCTATCAAACCAAGTTTAAGCTAAAAAACTCACTCCAAAGAGCCCCGACAAATGATGCTTGAAATAATTGACTTTTTTTTTTTGAATAAAGGGGTAAAATTTTTATTAAAAATCAGGAACAAGCATTACATAAGAAAACTAGAGCCCCAAAGCTCCAGAAGAGAACAACAAACCAAACAAGAAATCAACCAACTTCATAACTATCCATGTCCTTAGCAAAGATCCTATGCAAATCCTGACAGTTATCAGAGGAAAGATGCTCCCAACCCTCAACTTTCCAATCATCACCATGTTCCAAAGTCCCACTTAGCCAAACAATCAACTTCTCTATTCCATTCATGAGGAATGTGGATATAAGACACCTTCTCCATCAAAACACTAATTTGTAAAATCTGGTGAACAATCCCTACTAGTTGCCAATTAATCCCACTCACCTTCTTCTCAATCAATAGATTAACAATAATCTACAAATTTGATTCGCAGATAACCTTACGCCACCCCAACTCATATGCACGGTCCAGGGCATAGAGAATTGCTAATCCCTCCATAAAATTATTAGCCTACTGCCCTTTATGCATTGAAAAAAAGAAAACCACAACCCCCATACGGTTCCTACCAACATCTCCAATCCTAGCAGGACCTGGATTACCATGAGAGGAGCCATCGATGTTAATCTTAATGGAGTCACCCTGAGGGGGCAACCATCTTCCCACCATTTGAATCTTCTTCATAGCACGTCTACCTCTCCTGACACATGCGGAGATAGGAGACATCTCTTGTAAACCCAACCTACTCACAATTTCAGCCTCTCCTCTATCCAAAGGAAAATTCACCTCACATTTAACTGGCATTGTCTCCTGGATCATCCCAATTATTCTATTCCACACTTGTTGAACTTTGAGCTACTAGTCTAACTTCTCAAAAGATCCTCCTATTCCTCTCTATCTACATCTGCCAAAGTATGAAAATGGGCCCAATGTGCCACACAATCTGAATAAAAGAGGACAAAATAGGAGGCCTGCCCAAACTACTCCAAAACTCCACTAGAGAATCCATATGAACACAAGTATGTTTCCACACCTCCCACCAGTAATGCCAGATTTGCATTGAGAAATGACATCTAAAGAATAGGTGTGAAGAATCCTCCTCCCCATTACCACACAAAATATAGATGGAAGGACCATGGAACCCACACTTGTGAATATTGTCCCAGGTTAGACATCTATTCAAAGCCAAAGTCCAAGCAAAACAGTTACACTTTGGCCAAGAGAATTTGTTCCAAGTATATTTTCACCAGTGCACTTCCCTCCCCTCCAATCTACTAGACAACATCTCCTGGTATCCACTGGCAACAGTAAAAATGCCCTTAGGATTTGGGGACCAAGCAAGTCTATCCCTATCCTTAAGGGAACTACAGTGTCTACTAGGCAAAATGCCATGAAGCTCAGCGTAGTATTCCTCCATACCAACAATCGGCCATTCATTAGGAAGCTTCCACCACACCATCTCCAAATACCCACACCTATAAACAGTTTTAAAGTCGCTCCCTCTAGAACACCATGCCTCAAGGAACCTTTGGTAGAGATTCACTAAATTAGGAAACTGATCAATAATGGGAGGGTAACCATCCCAAGAAGCAAACCAAAAAATCACATCTTCCTCCCTCTTACAGATCCAAAATAATCCTTGTTTTCTCAATGCATCCCCTTTCTTGAGAGTACACCAAATTGTAGAGCCTTTTCCCCCACAATCAGATATCTTGGGTTTTCCTCCTTCGAGATCCTCTACAAATATTTGTAAGACAAAATCCTAGCCCAACCTCGATCCTGTTTAACACACCACCTCCAGTACAATTTTGCTGCCAAAGCCTCCCCAAATAAAGTAGACTACCGTAAGCCAAGCCCACCCAACTGTTTCGAGCTGCATACCAAGTCCCATTTGACAAGATTCCATTTAGAGGAGGACAAGTTGCCTACCCATAAGAATTGCCTTGCCAACGAATCCATTTCCTTCACTTGGGGCCACTTGGAGCATACACCTATAAATCGGAAGAACATGAACCACCAATTGGATCAGTTGAACCTGCCCAACAAAGGATAACCATCTGTGCATCCAATGTTCAACCTTCATGCAAAATTTGTCTATAATACCTTGCCAAGAGTCCTTAGGAGGGTTATCAGTAGAGATAGGAATACCCAGGTAAGTTAAAGGGAGAGAACCGACCTGGAAACTCAAGATATGAGCAATCCTCAACTGAATAGCTCCTCATGTGTTGAATACGAAAATGGAAGATTTATCCTCATTGATCAATTGACCAGAAGTAGCAAGATAGACATCCAAGACTTTACATAGATTTATAGCTTCTCTGATTGTAGAAAGTCCCATTAGGGCCATATTATCCACAAACTGCAAATGATACTGAGGAGGTATGTCATTGCCCCAACTCCAGCCATTAATAATACCCATTCCCAAATTATACTTAATCAATCTCCCAAATAAGTATGGGGAGAGAGGGTCCCCCTAACGAAGACCCCTGGATGCACCAAACAACTTAGTATGATCTCCATTAATTAGCACAGAGAATGAGGTAGAAGAAAAACAACTCATTTCCCATTGGATCCATTCATCAACAAAATCAAAGGCCCTAAGAATCTTCTCGAGAAAGGACCAACAAAATCTATCATAAGCCTTTTCCATATCCATCTTGATAAACATATTTTTCTTTGGAAGCTGTCATAGAGTGAATGGTCTCAGTAGAAATGACCACTCCATCCAAGATTTGATGACCCTCCACAAAACCACTCTTCTCCTCAGAAATGACACCCCAAGTAGTTTCTTCAACCTTTCCACAATTAGTTTAGAAATAATCTTATAAATCACATTACAGAGAGATATAGGGCAGAACTAGCCTAACCGATCAGCCTTGTCATACTTGGGGATGAGAGAAATGAAAGCCACATTCAAAGCCCAAAGCATCTTCTTATTCCTCTAGGGCTCTTGAACCACCTTCAATAAGTCCAATTTTATAATATCCCATAATTCTTGATAGAACTCGATTGGAAACCCATCTGGTCCAGGAGCTTTCCCCTTCTTCATATGGAAAACAATCCTCTCAAGTTCATCCAAGAAAATGGGACCCATAAGATGCTTGTTCATCTCCCTAGTAACTAGAGAAGGAATACAGACAAGAACCTGATTTTCCTCCTCTGATTCCCCCTGAGAATCCTTGCTAAAAATGGATTGAAAATACTGCATAGACTCCCTAGAAATTTCCTACAAGAATAAAAACTACTCACCTCTATCATTAACCAGAATAGGGATGGAGTTGCCATGTCTTCTTGCTTTCATTGAATTGAAGAAGAACGTAGTAATCTTATACCCTGCTTGAAGCCAATCAATTTGAGCTCTATGTTTCCAATAGATTTCCTCCCTAAGCTCCCATTCCTCTAAAACCTTGACTGCCCTAACTTCCTCCCTAAGAAGGGCTTTTGACATTCCATGCTCTCTTATCTCTCTCATAATGCCATTCAATTCTAATTGAGTAGTAGTCTTGGCATGAAAAATATTACCAAAATACTGACGATTCCACCGTTTAAGATGAAACGTAACAAATTGTAGCTACTTGGCAAAAGTGTACATAGTGGTGCCAAAGGTTACCCTCCCTTTCTTCCACCACTCCGCAACATGATTCTGCAAAGAAGAGTCTCGCAACCACATAAGATGGAATTTGAATGAAGGAGAGTGACCAACCCGAGTAGATGAAGACACTAATTTGATGGGCCAGTGGTCCGAACCTCTCCAATCTAAAATCTTAGAGCATGTGGAACACCCCCCACCAGGAAGCTGATAGGGTACAAATAGTGCACTTATTTTGATCGGGAAGCTGATAGGGTACAAATAGTGCACTCATGAAAATAGCCACTTTAACTGATGTAGCAATGAAAATACAGAACACTGAATAAGGTGCCTCAAGAAACCCTTTTGAAAACTGATCAAACGGATTGGCAGGAGCTTGAAATTCAAAACATAGCTTGTCTTTTATACTAGAAATAGCCTAGAAAACACATTGTGACATGACATTCACCGGGGAATCTTTTACAAATGTGCAAAGCGAGGCTCTGACTAGCTCCTGAAACAGGGACTTGTGCAAACCATAAACTACAAACGGATTGAGCTTGCTAAACTAAGCAAATGGATTGCTAGAGACTTGAAATTTTGCATGTTGACTCACATCCATGCATACAATTCAATAAACCTTGAATTTCACCATGAAAATCAACCAGTCAAAATTTATAGGCGCTCAAAGTAGGCTACTTAATAAAATCTGCATTTGCACCTATGATGCACTTTCAGCTTACCCCTTGAAATGGGTACCTAATAAACTGAACCAAACTGAAAACTGAAAGTTGAAGAACACCTCATAGAACAAATGGAAGGTGTTGGACACATTTCCCAAGCCTTACCCTTTGAAAATCAACTGGCTCCATTTTACCCTCTCTCTAACTAGGCCACCTGAATGAGATTAGGTGCCTTTCTGAAAATGAAATAACAAATTTTTTGAAATGGGCCTCTGAAATTACTCAAATTTAATGAGTCCCAATAGTGGCTTTGATTGTGGATGGTAAAGAAGACCACCCAAAATAGATCATTTCTCTTCTCTTCTCAAATACAAAGGTTCCTTATTCTACCCAAACAGTAGGGCGCTTTATTGAAAACCACACAACTAAAGAAAAGCAACTATACAAAATATACAACTTGTAAATGGCCCCGAGCCATCAAAATTGAAATCAATTCTTACCTCTATCAAACACATGATTTTCATTTCCATAAACTAGAGGTAAGCTGGAAGTTTCATTCACTTCTGCCTTATCAATCACACTTCCATTTCTAATCAACTGATCACATAAAACATAATCAACAACATGTTCATAATCATAGAATCTTTGAAAACCAAACAAATGCTGAAAGGGCTGGTCACTAGGTGACATAAGAGTGCCATACTCTTTACCATTCTTTCCTAGCTTAAAAGAGAAGTAACCCAACTTAGTCTGAAAGTTGAGAACATCAGGCACATCTCTATTGCTAGTTTGCTCAAATGATAAACACACTTCCACAATGATGGCTTGCAAACTAGAGAGGAAAAATTCCTCATAAAATGACTACATCTCATCTTGCTGATCACAATTTCTATCAACACTTTGTATAAGTAAAAGCACATGATCATTACTTGACAATGGTTCATTCACCACTTGCAAATCGGAGAAGACCACTTCACATTTGTCATTCTTTTTAACAATAAGATCCACACAATGCATATCAAAATCTGAGTTCATATCAACATTTGAATCTACATTATCACACCTATCAACCGTATATGCATTTTCATCTTGTCCATGTTCGCATTTTTGATGATTATGTTGTGATTGTCATTGATGGACACACACTTGCTATGAGATCACTTTTCGTATGTATGAGTTATACTCAACCGGTATTTGTTTCAAACCAGTATTATGTTATAGTCTTTAGACTATCGATGTCTTGCAAAAAGTATCTACTGATCTCAAGCGGCATGAGGACATCAAGCGATTCGAGGATCTCAAGTGGAACGGAGCAAAGGAACTAGAAGCAACAATTATCATTTTCCTAGTCTTCATTTCTGTCAACCAGTAATCTGTTAAATCGGTATTACTCTGAGTTACCAACCGGCAATCGGTAAAGTTGTATAAACCGATAATACTCTATGATGAATTACCAACCGATATATCTTTGTGATGAGTTACCATCCACCGACACTTTGATGGTGATTTTGTGCCATGTTACCAAATGTGTCTAGCTACAATGAACCTAGGAACTTGCAATGTAATCCTATTGGACCGACATGAAATTAGATTCCTTTTTAAGGACATCATGTCTAGGGTTTTAATGTGTGTGTAGTTGTTAGGGTTTGAAGTGGTTGATGAGTTCTTGAATATGCGATCTTAACAAAAAAGATCAAGTCTGTGTACTGTAACAGAGTGTGGATTTACTGAAGACTAAAGTAATGCTGAAATGCATTAGCAATAAGCTATCATGGATCTAACCAGGTAGACTGTGCTATTTGCTAGATCATTCACTTGTTGATTACTCACATCTTTGACAAGTTAGAAACCCTTAACCGGGTAGGCCCAGAAAAGCCTTTGTAAATCCTCTAACAAGGTGATTCACATCTGTGGATCTAAAATCCTCTCACAAGGTAGTCTTTAATCGGACTTATCTCCTAATAGAGATTGAGATTCCTAACAGGATTTGTTCTAGTAAAGAACATTGTATGACCTTAACCGGTCTAACCTTAACCGGTCTGGTTACTATTCTGCAGATAGTTACTTGTGAGTTTCATCTCACCGTGGTTTTTCCCATTTGGGTTTCCATGTCAAAATCTCTTGTGTTATGGTGATTGTGCTTTTGTGGGTGAATGCCTTACTTGCTGTTTGGTTTGCATTTGTGTTAACCGGTTTGTTAATTAAACTGCTATACTGGTTTACCACTAGACTGATAAAGTGTTTGGGTATAGTAATTTTTGGTATACTAATTCACCCCCCCTTTTATTATTCATCAGTCCATCACTCAAATCAAATATAGGGAAAGAATCAATACCATAAGTACCATACTTCACACCCTCAAAAACATCATCAGTATCTAAACAAGTACCGGTTGGGTATGAGAGATTGGGCACACTTTTGGATGCATACCTCTGAAGATTAGCAACTCAGAGCTCTGAGATTCATTCACTACTTAGTGAACCTTCTCCTTCATTTTCATTTTCCTTGGCTTCATCTTCTATGCTGTAAACATTGTCCCAATCTGATAAACGTATTAGATCTGTAGTGCTCATGTCTTTATACACATTTATTTCATCATTACAACAACTTGCATTTGCATCATAAACTTTATCATGCTGCTCATTAAGTGCTGCTATATGTTGCAACATAGTTTCATAACTTTGGTTGCAAACATTTTGTGGATTGAACTTAACAACAAGGTGATCTACATCATTAAGATATGAAACCTCAATGGGCTCATGATTATCTGAACAATTACTTAAGTTCTCACAAGTTTCTTCTTGCTCTGAATACACATCCGCACTGTCATGCTGAGAATAAGAGTCACCTTTAGCATCATAAGAGATATATCCACTCACTGATTCATCTCCCTCACTATATTCAATCTTGTGTACATTTTCAGATTTAGTCCTTTCAATCTCATATATCCATTCTTTAATGCATGCAACACTTTCTTCTCTCAAGGTTGTGGACCAATTAATTGAGTCGGGCTCATCAAGCTCTAAGAATAACTCAATCAAAATAGACTCATGGGGTCTAGCATCAGCTGAAAGCTCATTTAATGAAGCTATAAATCTTTCATAGAAAAAATATGATGACTCTTCCTCTTTTCATTTCCCTACTTTCTTTCTAAAAAACTAGACAAATTTATCTTGGATCTCTTGAAGACATATCTCAATTTCCTTATCAGTTTTTTTCAGATTTGACAAAGGATTTTTAGATCTAGGAACTATATCTAGATCCATCAAGTTTACAACATTTACTAAACCATTACTATGCTGATATGTCTTTACTATTTTACAAACTCTCTTCAAAACACATACGGTCATAAATTTTCAGAATTACATACTTCTCCCATCACTTATGACTGAAATTTATTTCAAAACATGAAGTATGTAAACTGCAAATTTCTTTTCCTTTCAATGGTGACTGTTTCACCTTATAAGGAACAAATAATTTCATGAATACCTTGAGGAATACCCAGAGAAAAATTGTTGTTGTTGTTCACTTTACTTCTGACTGGAAATTTGAAGAATTCCTCCAAATCTTAGGTTCATTCTCACAGAGTTGCCACCTCCTTGAAGAGGAATAAAATTTAACTACTGATCTTCACTCTGAACACTTTTAGATTTCTGGGTCATACCACACATAGCAGAGTCACATAATATTTTCAAATTTCAAAGCAACAAGACTTTCCAGGATACACACTTCCAAATCTGAAAATAACTTTCAGATTTGTAAACTTCTAATACTCTTCCCCAAATGAATTTTGGCCAGACTCATGGGTTTGACTGCAATCAACAAGGTGAATACAATTTTTCTCAACCATATTGAAAAATGCAATTACAAAACACTATTAGTCCCCAGTAGAGTCACCATTTTTGTTGTTCACCAAATCTGGTTAACCCAAGTTCACCTGTAATCCTTCTATGAAATGACCAATTTCAATCTATGAAACACATCAAGACTTGGACAACATAACATAGGACCCTAATGATCCTCCTACACTTCAGGTTCTGCCAAACCTAGGGGGGACACCCTTTGATGCATTGAATCAGACTCATTTAGCCACATATGACAACATCAATAAAAGCAGATGGATCTCAAAAGGTTCAAAAACAAGGAGGGTATTGTAGATGGGCTAGATCTACAATTACAACTCAACAATGTTTTGAATTATGAGATGGATGGACACTACCATAGAACATAAAACAAGAGATATTCTGATTTTGGATTTTAAAATGATGTTCTGACAATCCTTCAATGTTACAAAAGACCAGTGCCTTATTCAGGCCACAAAGTCATGCATAAAAATGGAAGAGAAATCTTAGATGCAAGCTACTCTCAACATTAAATTTTCATGTATGAATACATTACATTAATACAATCCTCCGCTCTATCACAAAAACATACTTATATAATCCAATATACATTCAAAATCATTAATGCTGGGTTTCAGGATTTAAATTCTTCCTTGAAGAATACCCAAAAGACAAACATTACATTCTTAGAGAAGACTGAAAGAAACACCTCAAATTATCCTTGATAAGATGAAATTGTATAAATTCAAATGGTATTTTGGAGATAATTTTGTGCAAAATCACATATGCCTTGCATATGTGTAATGTAATGCCCCGCCAGGAAACCCCGAAGGGATAAAGCTAAAACACACGAATGGAGTGCAATAATTTAAAAAAAAAAAAAAGACACAACATAAAGATACAATAAGATATCAAAGTATATATTACACAATGGAAGACATCAACTAACACCTAAAGAGTTTCCCAACATGATTACTTAATTACACAATTAACTTAACACACGCTAACTAATCCAATAAGACTATTGTCTTAATAATGAGATAATTCTTAAACAAGGATAGTTTCTTTCGGTAAGACAAAATATAGATCACAAGATAAAGTTCATCCATTAAAATTTATTCATACCTTACGTTCATACTTTTTATTAAAATTTGAATCATGCATCCAATTTAATAACACACTTGAATTTCACCATAAACCAACGAGATCTTTCCATGCATACTTAATTTCCCTAGCAATAACTAAATACATTCCATTATTCTAACCTACATTCTTTCATGATCCAATTTACTGCATTTAAAAGATGACTGCATACATGCATTTAAAATTAATTTCATCTAATCCACTTACACATTCTATCAAAATGTCATCCATACATGCTAACACTAAAACATGAAACATAAGAACAAAAGCAACACATAACACCAAAATGATCTCGAAGTTCACCCCTAGAGGGCTACATCTCTGGGTCTGCTCAACTGCAAGACCCCTCTGATAATTAAATAAGTTTAGGGTACATAAGCTCTACATCATTTACATTCCTGCCATCGAGGTGAATCATACCAATAAACAACTGACCACATCGGTCAATAATTACATAAATGATCCCTACAAAGAAACGAATCCAAATGAACATATTAATAGCTAATACAAGGTCCACTGCCCGACAATACTCTAACTAGAGACTTGACCCACTATGGTCAACCACAAATCAACACTCGACACCCGCATAAAGGACAAGACTAGTTAAAACAACATCACAAGGCAACAACCAAACTAGAAATTGAAGACATAAACAGGTACCCCAAACCAACCAAACGACAGGGTCCAAACAAACATATCAACATGGGACACAATGACAACTCAACCAGAATTACAATGAAATTAAGCTTGACTGCAAACACCATTTACACAATATCTTAATACAGACAATCATTTTTTTTTTTAAAACAGCCCAAAACATAAATAACTTGCAAACAAAGATTTTCCAGACAATAAGAAAGTACAACTATTTAATACAAAGAAATCAACTTGCCATTTGTCCAATAAGTTAAATAAGATCTCATAGAAATAATTCTCCTAACGTATTTAACATAATTATCCATTATAAAATTATAAGCTTTTCTGAAACATTCAAACTATAAATTGATTTTATAACTATAATATAATTGTATGCATACATTGTATATATATATATATATATATAATAACCACCATAAAGAAAACACATCTAATATATATATATATATAAATATATAATAGCACATAATTTAATTTTATTTACCCAACCCTTGGGTACGAAACTCGAAACAACCATACCATAGTACGCACAAGGGTTAAAAATTAATTAAAAATTAAAAACACGTTAAAACTTGTTTATAGCCCTTGGCAAGGTAGCCTAAGCTACCGCACGGTAGCCTATGTTACCACCGGTAGCTAGTACTGACGACCGGTAGCACTGCTACCGTCTGGTAGTACTGTGTACTACTGCCGGTAGCGGATGCTACCGTAGGTAGTTGCTACTTTATTTTTTTTTAATTTTTATTTTTATATTATTATTATTTTTTAATATATATTTAAAAAAAAATTAATTTCCAAATACATAAAACTCATTTAACAGGATTTTATTTCAAACACATTTTTTTTTTTAATTTAGATAATCCAATAAATTTAATTCACAATTAAATTTATTTCTAAGAAACCACAAAGATTTATTTAAAGGCCTATCAGACCAAATCAAACCAAAGAGAATAATTTTTTCCATAATAATTTTCTCAATGTTCTCAAAATTACATTCTTCCCATAAACTAGAAAAACACGCTAGGCATGGATTTTAAAACAAAACTCGAATTCACCAGAAGAGGGTTTATATTTGACAATAATTTTATACACACACATCAAACAAAGAAAATTAGAAATATCTACTAAAAACCAACAACTAAGAATTCATCCAACTTGGTATAGCTTTCTTGGAAGATATCTATAGAAGTGCCCTAACCTTTTCAATAAGCTTCCAATAAATTTCTTCACCTAAATTCCTGACCTGTTCATGTCTATTTAAAATAATGACCTATTCCCCTTTTTAAACTAAAATTCTAGGTTCAATAGTTTTTTCTCAAAAACCTAAATTTAGAATAAAAGTAATTTTATTTTATTTTCTAATTTTATGCAAAAGATAAACTAACATGCAATAATTAAAAATCATTATCCTTTCTTCTCTTTTCTCATGCAAAATAATTAATTTTCTAAATAAAGAATTAAGACAATACTTTAATTCCAATTAGTTCTTTTATTTATTTAATTATATATTTTTTTAAAATTTGAGGAAATAATAAATACAATTAATCTAATTTATTTTTCCACTAAAATTTAATAAAAATACATTCCTAATATCATGCAGCTTGCAACTTAATTTAATTAATTAATTAATTAAGTCATAGTTGAATTGTTTATGCATTGAGATTATAAATTTAGTTAATTAAAAGAAATGTTTTTCTCCCTCATTTATTTTTAATTAACAAAGCTAATAGTTGCATTTCACAATATTAATGAGGGTAAAATATTTTTAATTAAATTAAATTCTCAAAATCAATCTTACACACTATATAAAATAAATATGAATAAAACTCACTTTTCTATCAAAATTGATTTTCTTAAATAATTAAAATTAATCATTCTATTCCAAAATGCAAAAGAGATTAAATTATTTCGATTTCGAATAAATTTAAATCTTTCCTTTTTAAAATGCTTAAACTGAATAAATTCATTATTTAAAATTAACCATTAAATTAAACTCACTACAAACATAAATAGAGCGATCTTTTTAATTAATGATTAATCACATAAAAGAAACCTATTTATTTTAATTCCTCAATTACTAATGCGTAAATGAACACATTAAATCAAAATAAATACTTAGGGTTAAATACTCCATTTACCACACGCCAAGAACGCAAACCAAGTAAGACAACCAATTACCAGACCCGCAAACCCAAATGAAAAGAAAATTGACGGAACAGAAGTGATGCTCATTTGAGTATGACTAGGGTGAACTGAAGGTTTTACGACCACCTAACCCAAATTCTAAGGATGAAAGAGGTATACTCAAGCCTGCGAATCCAAGTGAAGACGAACCTTACACCTAGGCGATACTGTACCTGCAATCTCCTGCAACCAAGAGTCAGACAAGCATACATACATATATATATTTAATGAAGATGTTAGCTCGAGATTAATAACAAGAATCAGGAGGACAATTTAAACTTACATAAGAATCAATACGAAAGCACATTAACAGATATGCACAATAATCATAATATCTGACTAAACATTACCTCATGGTAATTCAACCATTCAAGATTGGCACATAAAAAAGTCAACCAAGGTCAAACCGGTTTTACAAAGCTGACTAGGGTAGGGGTACTACATCCTCCCCCCTAGGCTCCGACTTACTCCCGGAAGTCATAAGGTTAAGCGGAAATCATGCAACACGTATTAGCCTTGAAACTCATTTCACAACTATTAATTTGCACATATAAATATTTTCTCAACAATTGAAACATTATTGCTAAATCCTCTACGAATGTCATTATCCATTTGCAAGATACATCTAAAACCATACCCTTCTTAAAATATTCTAAGATTTATCCACAATCATAGTAGAGAAACAAGAATTTTCTTCCTTTCATTACACCAAATTAAGGCATTAAAAGAGGTAAGCGACAATTACTATACTCATCTATCAAACATGACAAGAAAAACATGCAGAGAAAACATGCCATCATGATCAATTTCTTTTACCAATACATCTTTTTCATAAAAATTTATCACATAGAACTAACTTCAAATATCAAATTCTACAACCAAGTTAACTTTCATGAAATAAGAGCAACATAAATAACTCAATTGTTTACACTTGCTAGGCATATAAAAACCTTTCTAAAGACTATGTCCCATAACATAGTGACAAGTTAGCACAATTTACTCCATGATTACACATAATAATCATCCACATAACTGGAATGCACAACACAAAAGGCCACATGTGAGCATGTCTAATGCTCGGTCAAAGATAACATGCACGATCAACATCTCTATGCCTGATCTCAGAATAATAATATGATCATAAATATCCAACATCTCATTCAAAGGCTTGATGGTGCTAGGGCACACCATAGTGGTGCTACCTTCCATACAAGACCTTCGTGAACATCCCTTGTTGAGTAAGGTGGTTAGCCTCCAAGAGATAGTCACCACTCATAGGTAGGTAGTGGATGCTAGCTATTTCACAACCTCACATACCTCCATCCTCAAGGTTCCTTACGTCTGCTTCCTCGTACACACTCAACCAAGACCGTCTCATACGTACTTGGAGAGGAATTTCATATTTTAACACAAGACCAGCATACGAAAACAATAAGGACAAATCAGTTTAGCCACCAAAGTACAGAAGAATAAATATAATAAATCACCAATTCCAATAGTAAGAAAATAAAATAATCCACAATTTGCAACACCAAATCAAGTATGTAAAAGATCACAAGATCATGGCTTAACCTTCAAAGTCAAAATAAAATAAATTGCTAGCCCATAAGGAAATAAAATTAAAAGAAAAATATCACAATTGCACATAACATCACTATGTGACTAGAATCTAGCCACCAATGAGGAAGGAAGGAACAAACGTCTAGCTAGCGCAATAGCTCATGATGTGGTGCGACATAGTCACACTACCCACATGGCATGGCAGTGTGCACCTCGACATCACCCCGCATCACATCGTCACGCGACATGGCTCTACCCTAAAAACTGTCAGTAGGCCGCATGGAAATGTCTACTACATCTCGCATCGTGTCTTAGCACAACATAGCAATACTCCAAGCAGCAAGGACACACAATGGATGTATACCGCATGGCAATGTACCTCACAGAAAAGGGCATGCGTAGGTCACACCCCGCATCGTGTCTTGACATGGCATAACAATACTCCAAGCGGCAAGGACACACAATGGACGTATCCCACATGGCAATGTACCTCGCAGAAAAGGGCACGCGCAGGTCACACCCCGCATTGTGTCTCAACATGACATGGCAATACTCCAAGCGGCAAGGACACGCAATGGATGTATCCCGCATGGAAATGTACCTCACGAAAAAGGACACGCGTAGGTCACACCCCGCATAGCAACATACCTCTCAGGATACTCGCCATAAGCCAGAGGTATACATGGCTAAGGTCCACTCACATGTTTACCAACGCAAGACAGTTGGCCGCTCATGTGAAAAATAACATACCTTTCATGGAGACAAGGCAAAATAACATACCTTTCATGGAGACAAGGCAAACTAACATACCTTTCATGAAGACAAGGCAAAATATCCTCCAATAAAACCATCATTATACTCAAGAACTGACACCAATATGCTCAAATATAAGGATAGGAATAGGCTGGCACACATGAACCTTATAAATCAGTTCATCACAAGGGAAAGTATTGAGTACACCTATAATACATTTTCATTACAAAACTATATTTTTCCTCGAAATAGAGAAGCTAAAGTCTCTTCGCGTTGATATTACTCGTACACCATTCCATACTATTCAAGGAATGGTGACTTCTAATACTACCCCTTCACATACTGACTTATCTACAATCCCATGGGTTGGTTGTCAGTAAGGAAACAAATAAACAACATCACATAAACAACATGGTTTCCCATACTCATAAGTAAACATATCCTCCATGGTTGATTACTTCACCATCCCATGGGCACACATAGCAAGCATGGGTTTCTTACAATGCACAAGGAAAGCACTATTATTGGTTTAGTCACATTTACGGGGAGTAATTTTTGATACGCTATCATCTACTCAAGAAATATTTTACCTATGCTTTCCACATGAATCACTGAATAAAGTTTACTCTAGATACCAATACTGAAATTTTTAACAATTCACCATTACATAAGGAAATAACATCATTCTGATATATTTTATAAATCCATTAAGCATTCACAACCACATTACTAACTGTGAAAATTTTGTTATGAAGCTCAAGACTTTCATCTTTCCATTAAAAGCTGAAAATGCAAAAAGTACAATTTCACATGTTTTATAAACACTCTATTTAAATCAATGCACTCTTTAGTAGCATTACATTAATACACTCTCAAAGCTACCATAACATGTTCCCTTTTGATACATCTTTTACAACCAAAGCAGTTTCACAAAATCAACTATTCACATATTAATGCACCTTAATTAAGATAGAATTTAATTATATTACTCCTACGAAACACATGGATAATTCCTTAGTGTAAACATACAATTTTTTTCTCAATATTCAATATGCACTTTCAAACCAAAGCCCTTTTATGATCTAAAAAAGACATAAGCGTTATAAGGCTCACACAAGGGCTCAAGAAATCACAACCTTTCTCTTGCAATAAGAAAACTCACATAAGAGATAAATACACATATAACAAAAACATTTAATTTATAGAGAGAGAGAAGATGAAGGATGATAATCATTCATTTTACTACAAAATAAGCATTCAATATTTACCATTCAAGTCCTTCAAGTGGACAACACTAAACTAGATCATACTCTTAAACATGCACATTTCATACTTTTAGATTCAAGACAACACTAACCAACCCAAATGGATTAGTCAAAAGAGTACAACAATCAATAAGGAAGGTACATACGACTCTCTTCAGAATAAGAGAAATCGTAGACCAAGACCTCAATAAGCAAATAGAGAAAATACAATCACTCAAAAACACCAACATCGAGAAGGTGAAAACAAGGTGTGAACACACACATTACACACAAGTTAAGGTCTGCTCAATCACACTCATACAACAAGGAGGACAAACATAACATAAGGTCGATACACCACACACCAACTAAGGGCACAAGCAAAACCAGAGATCCTAGTGTTTGCAACTTGGGCTCTGATACCAAATGTAATGCCTCACCAGGAAACCCCGAAGGGATAAAGTTAAAACACACGAATGGAGTGCAATATTTAAAAAAAATAAATAAGACACAACATAAAGATACAATAAGATATCAAAGTATAGATTACATAGCGGAAGACATCAACTAACACCTAAAGAGTTTCCCAACGTGATTACTTAATTACACAATTAACTTAACACACGCTAACTAATCCAATAAGACGATTGTCTTAATAATGAGATAATTCTTAAACAAGGATAGTTTCTTTTAGTAAGACAAAATATAGATCACAAGATAAAGTTCATCCATTAAAATTTATTCATACCTTACGTTCATAATTTTTATTAAAATTTGAATCATGCATCCAATTTAATAACACACTTGAATTTCACCATAAACCAACGAGATCTTTCCATGCATACTTAATTTCCCTAACAATAACTAAATACATTCCATTATTCTAACCTACATTCTTTCATGATCCAATTTACTGCATTTAAAAAATGACTGCATACATGCATTTACAATTAATTTCATCTAATCCACTTACACATTCTATCAAAATGCCATCCATACATGCTAACACTAAAACATGAAACATAAGAACAAAAGCAACACATAACACCAAAATGATCTCGGAGTTCACCCCTAGAGGGCTACATCTCTGGGTCTGCTCAACTGCAAGACCCCTCTAATAATTAAATAAGTTTAGGGTACATAAGTTCCACATCATTTACATTCCTGCCATCGAGGTGAATCATACCAATAAACAACCGACCACATCGGTCAATAATTACATAAATGATCCCTACAAAGAAACGGATCCAACTGAACATATTAAAAGCTAATACAAGGTCCACTGCCCGATAGTACTCTAACTAGAGACCTGACCCGCTATGGTCAACCACAAATCAACACTCGACACCCACATAAAGGATAGGACTAGTTAAAACACCATCACAAGGCAACAACCAAACTAGAAACATAAGACATAAACAGGTACCCCAAACCAACCAAATGACAGGGTCCAAACAAACATATCAACATGGGACACAATGACAACTCAACCAGAATTGCAATGAAATTAAGCTTGACTGCAAACACCATTTACACAAAATCTTAATACAGGCAATCTTTTTTTTTTTAAAAACAGCCCAAAACATAAATAACTTGCAAACAAAGATTTTCCAGACAATAAGAAAGTACAACTATTTAATACAAAGAAATCAACTTGCCATTTGTCCAATAAGTTAAATAAGATCTCATAGAAATAATTCTCCTAACGTATTTAACATAATTATCCATTATAAAAATTATAAGCTTTTCTGAAACATTCAAACTATAAACTGATTTTATAACTATAATATAATTGTATGCATACATCGTATATATATATAATATACTTTATAATTATATTACAAATATATATATCAACTCATAACCGATATTTAAATAACAGTAAAATAATATAATAACAACCATAAAGAAAACACATCTAATATATATATATATATATATATATATATATATATATATATATATATATATATATATATATATAAAATAGCACATAATTTAATTTAATTTACCCAACCACTCGGTACGGAACCCGAAATAGCCATACCGCAGTACTCACAAGGGTTAAAAATTAATTAAAAATTAAAAACACGTTAAAACTTGTTTATAGCCCTTGGCACGGTAGCCTAAGCTACCGCACGGTAGCCTATGCTACTACCGGTAGCTAGTACTGACGGCCGGTAGCACTGCTACCATCATTAGTACTGTGTACTACCGCCGGTAGTGGATGCTACCGTAGGTAGTTGCTACTTTATTTTTTTATATTATTATTTTTTTTATATATTTTTTGTTTTTAATATATGTATATTTTTTAAATTAATTTTCAAAAACATAAAACTCATTTAACACGATTTTATTTCAAACACATTTTTTTTTTTTTTATAATTTAGATAATCCAATAAATTTAATTCACAATTAAATTTATTTCTAAGAAACCACAAAGATTTATTTAAAGGTCTATCAGACCAAATCAAACCAGAGAGAATAATTTTTTCCATAATAATTTTCTCAATATTCTCAAAGTTACATTCTTCCCATAAACTAGAAAAACATGCCAGGCATGGATTTTAAAACAAAACTCGAATTCACCAGAAGAGGGTTTATATTCGACAATAATTTTATACACACACATCAAGCAGAGAAAATTAGAAATATCTACTAAAAACCCACAACTAAGAATTTATCCAACCTGGTATAGCTTTCTTGGAAGATATCTGTAGAAGCGCCCTAACCTTTTCAATAATCTTCCAATAAATTTCTTCACCTAAATTCCTGACTTGTTCCTGTCTATCTAAAATAATGACCTATTCCCCTTTTTAAACTAAAATTCTAGGTTCAATAGTTTTTTCTCAAAAACCTAAATTTAGAATAAAAGTAATTTTATTTTATTTTCTAATTTTATGCAAAAGATAAACTAGCATGCAATAATTAAAAATCATTATTCTTTCTTCTCTTTTCTCATGCAAAATAATTAATTTTTTAAATAAAGAATTAAAACAATACTTTAATTCCAATTAGTTCTTTTATTCATTCATTTATTTATTTATTTATTCTTTTATTTATTTAATTATTATTTTTTTTAAAATTCGAGGAAATAATAAATACAATTAATCTAATTTATTTTTCCACTAAAATTTAAATAAAAATATATTTCTAATATCATGCAGCTTGCAACTTAATTTAATTAATTAATTAAGTCATAGTTGAATTGTTTATGCATTGAGATTATAAATTTAGTTAATTAAAAGAAATGTTTTTCTCCCTCATTTAATTTTTAATTAACAGAGCTAATAGTTGCATTTCACAATATTAATGAGGGTAAAATATTTTTAATTAAATTAAATTCTCAAAATCAATCTTACACACTATATAAAATAAATATGAATAAAACTCACTTTTCTAATCAAAATTGATTTTCTTAAATAATTAAAATTAATCTTTCTATTCCAAAAAGCAAAAGAGATTAAATTATTTCTATTTTGAATAAATTTAAATCTTGCCTTTTTAAAATGCTTAAACTGAATAAATTCATTATTTAAAATTAACCATTAAATTAAACTCACTACAAACATAAATAGAGCGATCTTTTTAATTAATGATTAATCACATAAAAGAAACCTATTTATTTTAATTCCTCAATTACTAATGCGTAAATGAACACATTAAATCAAAATAAATACTTAGGGTTAAATACTCCATTTACCACACGCCAAGCACACAAACCAAGTAAGCCAACCAATTACCCGACTCGTAAACCCAAATGAAAAGAAAAATGACGAAACACAAGCGACGCTCATTTGAGTATGACTAGGGTGAACTGAAGGTTTTACAACCACCTAACCCAAATTCTAAGGACGAAAGATTTATACTCAACCCTACGAATCCAAGTGAAGATGAACCTTACACCTAGGTGGTACTGTACCTGCAACCTCTTGCAACCAAGAGTCAGACAAGCATATATATATATATATATATAATGAAGATGTTAGCTCAAGATTAATAACAAGAATCAGGAGGACAATTTAAACTTACATAAGAATCAATGCGAAAGCACATTAACAGATATGCACAGTAATCATAATATCTGACTAAACATTACCTCATGGTAATTCAACCATTCAAGATTGCCACATAAAAAAGTCAACCAAGGTCAAACCGGTTTTACAAAGCTAACTAGGGTAGGGGTACTACATGTAAACCTACAAAATCAAACAAAACCTACAACAAAGACAAAACTGGAAACCCAGAAGAACACACTGTCATTTGCAAAAATAAAAAGATGTCATCATTGGAACCTACAATTTCGGATTTCTCCCTTGGAGAAAAATCTCTCTAAAACTGGAACCCTTACAAATGAGAAGAAATGGGAATATGAAGGAGGGGGGAAAGGACCAGAATGCACCAAAGATCGCCAAGTGTCCCTTCTTCCCCAACTGAAAAATATTCCTCCTTCCTTCCCATGGAAACTGCTCTCAAAATATTTGAGATCCATTGAAACTAACTACAAAATTGAAATCCCCATTCTGAGAGCTTTCCAATGGTATATAATACTTGATATTTTGGGTAAAAAATAACCCATAGGCGAATTAATCTCTCAGATAGATGCATCATTTAAAATTTTGAATTTCTATCTATAGTCAGGACTTTACATTTAAATTTGTTTTTTCGCTTGATTTTTCATCTGACACCCTGCCACATGTCAGCTTGTGATTCTCTCATGGGGTCCACTTTTCACCACCTTGGACGACACCTCACCTATCCGCCACTTGTCGGCCACGTCATCGCCACCTCAGCGGGATCCATCAGCTCACCTGCCATCTGGACCTGCCACATCATCAGTCGCTACTCCACGATGGCTAATCGATGAGCATCTTCGCCTTACGGAATGATGACCACCGTTGATCTTTGACAAACTTGCTTGATCTTTAATCCATCATTTTATGCATATGCTTTGTCGCCGTTTCACGATGGTTAATCTTCGTGCATCTTTGCCTTGTGAAACAATGACCATCGTCGATCTACGATGAACCTGCTCACTTGTTAAGTCGTCCTTGCTCTGCAAAATTTGCCTACCTCGGGAATCATGCACATGTGGGGTCCACCCCTGGTCGCCAGCTATGTCTTCACCACCTCAAGGCTCGTGCACGTACGCGTGGGGTCCACTGGGTGCCTATCAATACCTTGCGTCAAAAGCCTCAAGGCTTTGACACTATGGTTATGTAGAGCTTTACATTTAAATACCAAAAGGTCCCCTTACACAACCAATGTGGGATAATGGTCTTTTACCTAGCACTGCATTTTTAAGGTTTTTTGAGAGTTTTAATGGCTTTACAACTGCCAATGACATTTGGATTGAAGTATCTATTTTAACCATTCCACGCAGGAGGAGAGGATGGTTATACACTTGCCATTTACACTTGCTTGAAGTTCGTTTAAAATGACCTCTTCACCATACCACACACCTCATGCAAAGGTAGGGAAGACTTGGCCATTAAACCTGCAAATTACATTTGCTAAAGTTTTGTTAAATGCGTCCTCAATTGTCCCACCAAAATCACACTGCATAGGGGCTTTAGGCTTTGCACTTGCCAACTGCATTGCTTAAAAGTTTTAACGCCTTCTCCATGACATGCAGAGGATCCACACAAGAGAGCTGGGGGTTTATACCCGCCAACGCATTTGTTTGAGCTTCAGTGGCACTGCCCATACCATACAAAGGGGGGGATTTAGGCGATACACCTTGCAATGTGCATTTGCTTGAAAGATTCTAATACCTTTTAACACCTTCTCCATGCCTCCATCTACCACACAAAGAGATTACTGGAAAGAGTTTATGGAATTTGGAACTACACTTGCCGAAAAGTTTCAATGGCTTTGCCATTACCCATACCACTCCACGTAGCTCATAGTAGGGGCCACATAGGAGATGAATTTGGCTTCATGCCAATTGCATAGCTTAAGTTTTTCAACGTGTTTATCCACTGCCAATGTCATTTTCTTGGAATTTCATTGTGTTGCTCACACGTGAGAGGATTTGTTGGCAATTGAACTTACTATCACATTTGCTTTGAAGTTTGTTTAAAACCTTTCCCAACCAGGCACCATGAACAACAGGGAGGACATCGCCTTACACCAATTTGCATTTGGTGTTGGAGGTTTTAACGCCTCTTATTGTCCAACTCGCGAAGAAATCTTCCTCTAATCTTTATCTAGTCACAAGAATGAAATGAAATCTTCCCTCACCAAATCAAATTACCAATGCGCGTTTGAGCTGATATTGATATGCATTATTATGAATTAAGAACATTTTTGCCATAAAATTAATGCATGGGCATGAGCCAGGTCGGGCCCCAAAGTGGGCTCGACTAATTTTTTTTTCGATTTCATTTCAACTGATCGTTGAAAACACCTCAGGAACCTTAAACATGCCTATGGAATCGATTGACACCATTTTTTGATCATTAAACTGAGTTTCGTGACTTTCAGGGGCCTGCGCCACATTTTCGCATTTAATCCCAAAGACGTATTTTTAAAACTAGTCAAAACACCTCTCTGGACTTTGCAAACTGACAGACACGTACTCTGATATACAAACATGATCTCTGTCAAGCGGTTTATCAAGACGAATCCCGAGTGAAGAAATATTAATGGTCAAAGATTACCAACAGACTCTGTCAACACTGTGAACCTGATAAAGTCAATGCGTAGGGAACTCATGATGCCTTTCTTAAAAATATCTAACGATCTTCGTAGACCCTCAAATCTGAGGCATAGGTACCTTGAAGTATAGATCAAAACTTAGAATGCTCAGTTCAACCGGGAAGCTGATAGGGTACAAATAGTGCACTCATGAAAATAGCCACTTTAATTGATGTAGCAATGAAAATACAAAACATTGAATAAGGTGACTCAAGAAACCCTTTTGAAAACTGATCAAATGGATTGGCAGGAGCTTGAAATTTGACACATAGCTTGTCTTTTATACCAGCAATAGCCCGAAAAACACATTTTGACATGACATTCACCAGGGCATCTTTTACAAATGTGCAAAGCGAGGCTTTGACTAGCTCCTAAAACAGGGACTTGTGCAAACCATAAACTGCAAACAGATTGAGCTTGCTAAACTGAGCAAATAGATTGCTAGAGACTTGAAATTTTGTATGTTGACTCACATTTATGCATACAATTCAATACACCTTGAATTTCATCATTACAATCAACCAGTCAAAAGTTATAGGTGCTCAAAGTAGGCTACTTAATCAAATTTGTATTTGCACCTATGATGCACTTTCAGCTCACCCCTTGAAATGGGTACCTGATAAACTATCCAAATTGAAAACTGAAAGTTTAAGAATGCCTCATAGGCCAAATGAAAGGTGTAGGACACATTTCCCAAGCCTTATCCTTTGAAAATCAACTGGCTCCATTTTACCCTCTCTCTAACTAGGCCACCTGAATGAGATTAGGTGCCTTTCTGAAAATGAAATAGCAAAATTTTTGAAATGGGCCTCTCAAATTACTCAAATTTAATGAGTCCCAACACACTCGACAATATTCCACCAGAAAATGAGGTAATTGAACCCACACTGGGACCCTATTTGAGAGCTCCTCTGAAGGGTTAAATCTCGCATGCCAAGGTTTGATGAACAACCCCACCTGGTTATAAAAATATGGGCCTCCTTCAAAGACCCTATTGTGATCCTCCATGCAATTGAATGTAACCATGAATTAATTGTTTGCCAACAACATAATCTCCATTTCCTCTTTTGGCACCCAAATCCTATGAGCCCAATTCTCCAGAAACTGCAGAGAAACTCTCATCCCCAAAAAAATTGTAGTAAAGCAAATGCTTTGAAAAATATTCAACATCTTCGGCAATCATTTCAGGCAGAATTTCCAATTTTGGCCTCTCTTTGCATCTCTCAAGATAGTCTTTAAACTTCAAAATCCGGGATCCATTGGACACACCAGCGCTAGCAACCCCCGAGTCGGGAGCAAAGATATTATTATCAAAAGTCTTAATGCCATGATTTGAGGATTTCGAACCCAAAGTTGCTCGAAATCCAAGCTAGGAGAAGCCTCTGAAGCCACTTCTCGCGAATTGGCCATCACGCTCGATCAAAAAGCCACACCCTAAGAGGATAAGGGAAAGAAAACACTCTCCCCGAAAACACCCACCCCAATCACCTCCCAAACGCAAACCCTCCCTACCTCGTCAACACCACAAAACATAGCAGCAAAAAAGCGGAACCAAGGAACAATTACCCCTGACACCCCTGAGCCACCTCCTATAGCAAACGAAAACGCTGAATCCACGCCCCTCCCCGCAGAACCGAACACACCCACCCACCCCCCCCCCGGGTGTACAAGCTGAAAGGCTCCAAACAATTGATTTTTTTAAACTATAAATAACTATTTTATTTATCACTTTCCATTATACAAAATATTATCGTTACAAATATATTTTTTCTCATCTCATTAATAGAAAGAAAGAAGAAAGATTATTTTTTAGTCTATGATGTAGTTAGTCTATATGTGGATCTATAGATGACTTATAGCAATATAAGACTTCTTTAAAGGAAGCAACTAACTATAGTAATAAATTATGAAATATTTTCAAAACACAATTATAACCCTAATTGTTTTACATTATCCAAATTCATTATCGTAGTAAGCTTTCAGTGAAAACAATCTCAGATTCACTATTGATGTCTATTAAGTAAACAAGGCTTTAATCTTGGTGACAACAATTCGGGTATGTGCTTCAAATTGGGATTCCCATAAAGGAAGGAGAGCAACAAGAAAATAGGTATTGTCAAACCTGTAATTATGGAGGTTTTGATAAGAGTCTCTTTCACCAATCTTGTTCATGGAGGTCAAGTCAGAGCGAACAAGGGAACGAAATCAATCTAGCCTTCCAATGAATTCAAGCCCACTCATCTCAAAAACTAATTGATAATTGCAATCGAGATCAAATCTCGTTGTATTCATTGAATATATAGATTGAGACATGTAAGGTCTCCATCACTACCTCGTATGCCTCTCTACAGAAATTTAAGCGAAGTTGTAGAGTAAATTATTGATACCACCATTATTGCGTCTGACAGGGATGGTGTCGACGTAGAAAAAGAAGTAGTTGCGAACTTGAAGACCAACAACATTTCGAAAGGGATGGTAAAGGTGGTAAAGATATCTCATGCCAACAGAGGAAGACTGTTAATTCAAAAGGAGGTGAGTATGAACCTTGCAACCTAGGAAACAATAAAAAAGCCAAGATGTGCTATTAGGAAAAACATCAAATAGATAGGCATCCAATATCGATACTTGAGTAATTAAATAATGTTATGATGGCTTAAAATATTTAATATCTGATAAAAAAACATTTTTATTTATTTATTTTTATTTTTCTTAAGTCAATTTTTTGTTAGAACTTTTAATTTTCAAGGAGGCGCAAGAGCTCTTATTAGCAAGGATAATTCTATTAGTCATTCATTTCATGTGGGTCATCAATTGTTTATGAATGTGTGAAATTAGACTGTTTAGATTTCTATAATTTGAATAAGAAATATTAAAAGGATAAGTACCCTTATCATAATATAAATTATCAACTTGGATCTCAAATGATGTCTTTAAATGGATAGTTTGGCTAAAATCAAATGATGATGTTAAATTACAAGGACATGACAAAGATGGCTTTCACTACTATTTATGAGGGACATTTGCATAGAAAAGAATGTTCTTTGGTTTGATTAATGGAGGGCCAACTTTCTAGCAAGAAACATATATAGCTTTCAAGGATCTTGTTGGTTAATGCATAACTAATAATATGGACGACTTCTATTTTTCTCTAAGAGAAGAGGTGACCTTGTGTCAAATTCAAGGAATTTGCCCTAGTGGTAGTCAGTTATGTCATCTCAAAACATGGATCTCTATAAATGCGAAGTGAGTTGAAGAAATTCTAAAGATCCCTTTGCTAGATAGAAAAAAGAGCTTAAATGATATTTTGGAAAATTTAATTTTATCCAAATATTTGTCATAAGGTTGGTAGATATTTTCAAACAAATTAAGGCAATTCTCAAAAGAGATGTTAAGATTGTTCATAGACCACATAATCTTGAATAGAATTTAAAAAAATTAAAAATTCAAATTTTGTTCCCTAGTGCTCATTATCCCAAATTATACATAGCTATTTTTACATATATTTCTTTGTGTCAAAACACTCATGCATTTCTATTCAAACACAAAAGAAAGAACTTAAAGATGAAAGTCCCAGTGTATTCATGAGTAATCCATTTAAAGTAGCTAAGTTAAGGTATTCCAATGTAGAAAAGTAATCATATGATTTAGTAAGAGCAATCAAAGAAATGTGCATTATAGCTCACAAAGTAAAGTAATTTCTATTCTCCAAGATCAAGTTGTTAACCACTCCTAAAAAATAAATTGGGTGACAAAAAGGGTAAGTGGATGTCTTTCTTACAACAATTTGATTTGGATATTCAACTGATGAAGTTGATATGAGGAAAGGATTTGAAAAGATCTGTGGCATAGGAAAACCTATGAATCACTTTTCAATAATATATATTTGATGTTGTCACTCAAGTTGAGTGGTACATAGATATGGTATTTTATCTATTAAGTGCCCCAAGCACATGAATGCTACTCAAATGATAAATCAACTATTTTTTTAAATTGGTAAATTTGTGATTTAAATTAGGTATTTTATACCATATGAACCATGAAGGGTTCTACTTGAATTTCCCAAGCAACAAAGAAGCAACCCATATACTAAAGTAATTTAATGAGAGATTCAAACAAAGGCATGGGTTAAGGACTACACAGGCACACCAAGTACTAAGTGTTGGTGCATGAATAGGGTATATTACCTAACTAGTTCATCTAGTAGGTCTTGTTCACACATGTTCGTGTTTTGAGTTTACTTAGGGCTTTAGGAATATTTTTAGAAGTCATTAGTACCCATGTGATTTTATCTTTAGTTGTCTCATGACATAGGGTTAAGACACTTTTCATCTTATCTTGTCCTATCTCTCAACCTTGCCTATTTAAGAAAGGCCTCATATGTACACTATAAAAGTAGTGGCGTTGATCTATTATTGATCATTGTACCATTATTGCACCATAATCAATCTATCTATCATCTTTCTCTACTCTCTTATGGAAGGCTATCTTTGGTTTTACAATCTATCTTGGGGTATTAGAGCTCACTATAAAATCTTCATGTTCATAAAGCTTAAGATTTGCAAAGGATGAAAACAAGGTGAAGAAAGCTTGCAATATTAAATTCTTAATGTGATTGCAAATCTGAAATTAGATGTAATGGCGTAAAAAATTAGGGTTTACACCATTAGATGCATGAAAACCACTAATTTTCCATTACATTCAAAAGGGGTGAATCCAATAGATTTAGTCACAAATCAGTAATGATGAGGGCTGAAATACTAATTGGATTCAAGGGAATGATGTTGATTTTCCCTCTTTTGTGAGTTGAAATGTTGAAAAAAAATGTGGAAACAGTGAGTGACAATCATCAAATTGAGGCACACACTTGGATTTGAGTAGTTTATATGCAGATTTGGACCAAATCCTCGAAAAAGATCCAAAAATGTTGGAACCAAAGAGCTCGTCGCTCTGGTCCTCCTAACTTTTTGCATGCCAAAGAGGGTTGATTCATCTCTGTAAATAATACCTATTATGAAGCTTGCAACTCCATACCTATTTCATGCACACAGAAAGAAAGGGAAATAGGTTGGGAATAAGGGCTTGCCTAAGTCAAACATCGATTTTGGAATTAACCATGAAATAGAGATAAAAGATAATTGAATTGCTATAAATGAATATTCTCCTTTTAAGGGAAATGTTGAATAATGACTTAAAATCAAATGATATACCTCTTTGTGAAGTTTTGTTTATCTCCACAAGGGATTAGGGTTTCATGGTCTTTGATAAAATATGATGTAAATCTCTACTTTAATGCTTGAATCTTGACTTTGTTGTTGTTCCAATGTCACAACTTGATTTAGACCATTTAGTTTTAGATTACTTTTACTTGCCAGACACTGATACTGTTGACATTATTATGCTAATAAATGTGTGTAATGACATTGTTTTGATTAATGATGTTAGATGATATTCAATGCTATTAATGATTTTTTTAAAAAATTTCAAATGAAATGATGAATATAATGTATTTTTTATCGTGATCTGACGATATTTTGTTGAGTGTGAGGTGATTGCAAGGTTGACTATCGAAGATGGACATATGATCGAGGAGGAGTCTCGTAACACGCCGACAGTGACTCACAGAATGGGACCCTGTGCAAACATAAATTAAATAATTAAATAAATAAAATGTAATAATTAATCTATTCAAAAATTGAATTATTAAAATTTAAAAATCAATTTAAAGGTTGTCGTTCGCAAATTAAATAATATCTAAAATATAAAAAAATAGCATGTGTGGATAAAAGTATTAAACTTAAAGATTTATAATTAAATCAATAATTAATAAGGGAATTATAATATTAAACGAAATGCATGGGGTAATCATGCATATTTTTAATATTAAAATATAAAATTAATAAAAGACTAAAAGGTTAATTAAATTTTGAAAACTAAAATTAAATCTTGAATGCATGAAAAATAGTTAACTTCCCAATTTAGTTTGCTCTAATTCATGCATTTTGATGAAAATCTCACATGAATTGAAATAATTTCTAACACATCAATTTTAAATTTAGGAATTAGATTATCATATCACACATCAAACACGGCTGGAATTATTAATTATCTTTGTCCTACAAATTATTTGGGAAGATGATTAGGTTTTAATCTCCTCTCCCACGATATAAATTGTAAGGTAATTTCTTTCTTTTGTATTTCTCATCAACCATCTTTTCTTTATGATTTTCTCTATAAACCAAAAATAAATTGATTGATGATAGCTACTCGTATGTCCTTTGGAAGTTAGAATTTTGGATGAATTAACATTTTGGCTGCAGTATCAATTTGGTATAACCAAATCGGTTTTATCCTATTTTCACAAAGGTATTTCAGAGGATCTTTTGCCAGCACTCAAAGCCAGGAAAGACATTGGAGTGCCTTAGATAGCACCTCCTTTTATTTATGTTGCCCACCCATTTCCATTATTCCTTATGCTGAGTTGATTTGTTGAATATGTCAATGTTCTTATCAAATTATCTCTTGAAAATACAAGGATGATTTTGCTTGCATACTTGGTTGGAATTGATTTATTTTGGTGTGCTAGAATTTAGTTTGGCAGGAAGAATAAAAAATGTACCTCTCCTCTTCTCTTTACCATATTTCTCTCCACCACATTTCATGCCTGGCTAAGATTACTTATGGTTTTATCTTGACTGATTCCATTGTGCAGATTTGACTCTGCAGTTTAGCCAAATCGACATAAATTTTGCAAAGAAACCCCTCTTCTCCCTTTCCACCATGCTTGGCTAACCAAATTGATTTGCCCGAGATTGGGGATAGGAGGTGTGAATTTAATATTGTTTGACCTGTAGTAAAGTTTGTTTGATCTGTTATGAATTGTGGATGGTGGGTTTACCGATTTCCCTTAATATTCAATTTAAGTCTACAATTAGATTTCTTTACCATGCCTTGATTAATTTAAGCTTGATTATATATATATAAATAAGAAAAAATGGATTGATTAAATACTAAAATATGGGAAAATATTTGTGTGTTGACTTGAATTTCATTCTAAGAATGCTACATGCAATAAGTTAGTTTCACAAATACAAATGGAAATACTACAGGAAATCCAAACTCAACCAATGAAACTACATGAGATACTTATTAAAATAAAACATTATTTTTACCTTCATGGTTTATGTCTCATTGTGTCCTAACTCCGCTGTTCCTGGTTGCAGATGGTGTGCTCTCAAACAATGCACTGATAGCTTCCAAGATGGCATATGAAGAATGGACTAATAACTGGTAGTTAATAAATACTATGATATGCAATACTATATGATTATGCTAAATGATTATACTATGATGCTATATGATATTTGCTATTTGTTATTTGCTATTTGCTATTTTCTATTTGCTATTTTCTTCAAGATTAGAACTCACTGATGCATATGATTAATTTGAAGACGCACTCTCTCTCAACTGAAGCTCTTGATTTTATAGACCTTGAGAGGATTAGATGATGTGTCTCAGATGAATGGTCATGATCGAATCTGCAGATTTGGATGGTTGTGAGAAAAGGTGAAGGTTGAGAGAAAGGGAGAAGGAGAAGACAAGTGTCACTCATCTCACCTTGACTGGGTTGCTGATTGAGAGAATCTAGGGATGGTTGGAGAAGATTTAGGCATAATAGGACAAGTGGACTCAAGTCCTTCCTAAGATGTAGGGGGTGTTGGAGAGAATATAGGAGATGGTTATAGAATTAATTTCCTTAGCCACATGTTTGATGAGTTGGAAAAGGGAAGATGAAGTGGAGATGGAAGGTGAGTTGGATAAGAAATATTAAATAATTTAAGAAATTATTTAATTTTTGAGACTATAGGATAGGAGAATAACTATTAAATATTAGATATTTAATTGATTGAAGGAGATAATTAAATATTAGATATTTAATTAACTTGGTTAAAAGGATAATTAAATATTAGATATTTAATTAATTAGAAGAATAAGATAGATGAATTAATTAATAAAATATTAATTAATAGGAAGACACGAAAATGAATTAAATAAATTAATCTTTTCAAATTAACTAGTTAATAGAAGAATAATCATTAAATAAATATAAAATATTTATTTAATTGCTCATAGCCATTTTTATGTGTATACAATTTGAAACAAAATGAAATATAATAATAATCATAGTAAATGATTATTAATCTAAGAGGGGTTAATTTAATTCTTTTGTCTGTGATGGATGACTGGAAAAGTGTGCTTGATTATGGGTTAACTAGGGAAGGGTGATTTTCTTTCATCTACCTCAATAGGATTAGATTGATCAATAAATTATTAATTTTTCTCCTTGCCTTAACACATGTAGTTAGTTCAATAATTTGGTTGTTAGTTCTACATGCATGCACAGGTTCCATTCTCGCCAGTTGGTTCTAGTTTGCTAGGATACTCCATCGCGAGGGACGTGAGCTTATTATGAGCATACAGGAAGGGTAAGCTTCGTTTGGTTGGGTGGATAAAATGCTTGGGTCATATGTCCATCTTCCAGATTGTAGATGGAGGTTAGTCTAATGGCAATGGAGGTGACACATTCACAGACAAAGAATTCAAAGAAATTATATGTAATAATTATAAGATGTATATTGTATATTTATTGTAAATGACTAGAATGGTCTCATGTAAAAGCTATGTAAAATACCTATGAGGTCCAATGATGAAAATGTGATAGAAAGTCACCATGTAATATGTAACTAACAGAAAGAAGAGAAAAATCACTAACCTACTAACCCACTAACATGTGTCTTTCTTTGCATGATTTACTTTCCTTTGGTTAATTTTCTTTCCATGGATGCATGCATGACACATTTAATTTAAGTTAGTTAGCTTATTTATGACGCATTAATTATGGATTTTGCATGTTAATGTATTGTCATGCTATTTCATATGCTCTTTACCTTTACTTCACTTTTCTACAATGCATGATAAATTTTGCATGTTAGACGTGTACCACATGAATTTTAAGTTTCACTTTATCTGCATGCATGTCAGTTAACATAAATCTTGCATGTGAAATTGATGGAATTTAATTATAATTTAATTATGAATCATTTATGAGGGTAAAATTAGGGTTAGGACAAGCGCTGCTTACATTTTGGTATCAGAGCCTAGGGTTTAAACTCTAGGACCTTGTGTCTTCTATGCTAAGACTTAGTTAATTGAACTTTACAGGTCCTTAATAGGACAATATGACGCAAACAAGGAACAAAGTTGGACCTAGTAGTAATGGACCTAGCAATAATTCTAGTGAGAGGTTGGATCAGATATTTGAGCTCCTCAACCGTCAAGAAACTCGAATGAACAATATGTAGCAAGAGATGCAAAGGGTTATCAATGGGAATCCTAGGAAGGAGCTAGCTGCCAATGAACAACCTAATAATGAATAACCTAGGATAGAATAAATAATGCAAGAAGAACAACCTAAGATGGAAGAAGGATCCAACAAAGGGAAGATATCAAAAGAACTAGGAAGGGATCTCAAGAAAGTTACTCCACAAAAATTTGATGGGAAAACCATAGGTGATGGAGCAAAAGCATGGATTATAGAGATGGAAAAATACTTTGAGCTTAAAAACTTATCTGATGAGACTAGAGCTATATGGGCTACCTACCAACTTTTAGGAGAAGAAGCTACTTGGTGGGACAATGAGAGAGCTCAGAACAACTTTCAATCTAGGGAACTCACTTGGGACATTTTTCTCCAACTTTTCTGAAGGAGATGGCTTCCTCAGCACTTCTTCAATAGTAAGATAAATGAGTTTTAGAAGCTGACTCAAGGAGACAAAATAGTAACTCAGTACTGGGAAAAGTTTTCTCACCTATTGAAGTATGTACCATAGTATCAGATGAAGGACAAATTCAGGGTTCGTAAGTTCATCTTAGGATTGCAACCTCATATAGGAGAGAAAGTTGAAATGCATAGTGTTGAAACCATGGCAGTAGTATTAGAGAAGGCCACCATGCAGGAACAAAAATTAATACAGATATATGAAGCTGGGAACAAAAACTCATAATTAAGGAAGAGGAAGTTTCAAAACAACAATCAAAAGGGTGGAACTCCACATTTCAAAAACTTGAAGAAGAACAATATCAAG
Organism: Cryptomeria japonica; assembly: GCF_030272615.1. Lineage (NCBI taxonomy): Eukaryota > Viridiplantae > Streptophyta > Pinopsida > Cupressales > Cupressaceae > Cryptomeria > Cryptomeria japonica. The sequence goes on from NC_081415.1 coordinate 618,760,841, forward strand.
GACAGTAACGGACAAAAGTTCAATAAGAACTTCAATAATAGAGGGAACAATAACTATGGCAATAACAAGTACAACAATGGGAAGGATAAGCCAGAGTATAAGAATGGACCTAGAGGTGGATGTTTCATTTGTGGAGGAAACCATCATGCTAACCTATGCGATCAACGCACAACTGAGACAAGAGGAAAGAGGCAATCGCAACACTAGATTCATACCACAATTGACAATCATCAAGTAGAATTCAAAGCTTCACCTATTCAATTTAATGGTCAAACTTTTGGTCATGCAGTTTCCTTTCTTATAGACATAGGTGCTACTAAATGTTTTGTAGATCTTAGAATTATATCTAAGATAAAAATCAAGTTTGGTTATATGTTAAAACCTTGGAATATTCAATATGGAAATTGGGCAGAGCGGAGGGTAGACAAATGTTTGGCATGCAATGAATTACAACTTCCCAACTTCTTAACATAAGTGAATCTCTTTGTAGCTCCATTAGGAAGTTATGATCTCATCTTAGGAATCAATTGGTTGATTGAGAATAAGGCCATAGTAAATTGTGAGGAAAAACTTATAACATGCCTTGATGATTTAGGCAATCAAGTGGAGATAAAAGGAATTAAGAAGCCCTTGAAACTTAGACAGATTTCAACAATGTAACTTAAGAGGGCCCAAAGGAAGGGTTGTGAAATATATGTAGTCCACATCAAGGACTTGGAGGATGATAAAAATGGACTTGATGCAGACCCTATCCTTTGAGAGTACCAAGATGTCTTTCCCGAGGAATTGCTAGGATTGCCTCCCAAGAGGGAATTTGACTTTACTATTAATCTACATCCAGGGACTGAACCTCAATCCAAGGAACCCTATAGAATGACAACCACAAAATTATATGAGCTAAAGGTACAACTACAAGAGTTGATGGATAAGGGCCTAATCAAACCAAGTGTATCACCATGGGGAGCACCAGTAATATTTGTCAAGAAGAAGGATGGAACACTCCATTTATGCATTGATTTCAGAATCCTAAACAAAGTGACCATCAAGAATAGGTACCCACTCCCTATAATTGATGAGTTGTTTGATCAAATGAAAGATGAAACAATGTTCTCCAAGATTGATCTTAGGTCAGGATACCACTAGCTTAGAATAAAGGATGAAGATATATATAAAACAACCTTCTAAACTTTCTATGGACATTATGAGTTCGTTGTGTTACCCTTTGGACTAGCAAATGCACCAGCAACTTTCATGAACCTTATGAATAGTGTATTTAGGGATTGTTTGGATGACTTCATCCTAATTTTCATAGATGATATTATCTACTCAAAATTAGTAGAGGAGCATGAGAAGCACTTGAGGCTAGTCTTACAATGATTAAGAGAACATAAGCTCTGATAGGAGCTAAAATTTTGTTTTGCAAAATTTTGGTCACTGGGTAAATTTTGGTTTTTTTTAGTTATCTTGCCCTCTGTTGAAGTTTCAAGGTTTAGGGTATTAGGGGTTGTGATTTCTGATTAAGTCTTGTTAAAGAAAAATCTTGAGCTTGTTATGTTTTGTCGCTACCTTTTTTCACTTAAGGCAAGGGTCGGTTACCATTGGCAGGGCCATTGTAATTCCTAAGCGTTAAGTTGTGTTTGACTGGTCCCTCTATGTTTTTGCCTAAGTTGCACGAAAAATTTCCCTATGGTCAGGTCCCTTTTAATATTTATGCCTACGCTTATAAATTTTCCTAAGTCTAATATTTTTAATACTTCGGTCGGTGAATAAAGGCAAGATATATCTGATGGTCCGCGCTTCCTCGTGGTCAAAGGTGCAAGGAAGATAAAGACCACGACATCATGGGATGATACCATGTGTCCTCGGCAAAGAAGGGTGAGCTGACAGTTTGACATTTCAAACTTTTAATGTTACCGGTTCCCAGCAGGTAAAACTTGTGTTACTAAGGGTGTATGTTTTTGCACGTACTTATATTGATTGATGATGTTTTAATCCTGGTCCAAGAAGTGCTCGGAAGTTAGCAGCCATTGTTAAGTGATCGATGCAGTTAGAAAGTAAACAAAGAGTAGATCCAATGGTTTTTGTATCCCCATGATCAAGAGATGCGAGGAGATTATGGACCGCGACATCACGAGATGATGCCATGTGCCCAAGGTAGGCCAAGGAAAGTCGATGGTAGGGTCACTAAAAGTGGAGAAATAAGCGAAGAGCTGGATATGCCACATCATGCTAATGGTGGACTCGCTTGCCACATTGGAGGGTCAATGTCATATTGACTATTTTAGTTCATGAGATTTGCAAGCGTGAAAGATGATCTACGGTTGGGTTTTAAACTTTTCAAATGCAAGTTAGAGCCATTATTTCACTTGCGCGAGTAATAATGGTGGATGAGACAATGGCGTTTCATTCTAGGTGATAATAAAAACACTCTTAAAGCTATTTTTGATTCATAAACAAATTCATAGTGATTCAGAGGACATCCCCATGGCAAAAGAAGATTGAGATGGTTTCTTGCAACACAAAATTGCTATTCCCCTGGTGTAATCAAAGCAGTAAGTTCGTCTAAGATTTTTCATCTATTTTGAAGCAATTGATGTTGCAAATTGTGCACAAAATTATAGGAAAAGAGTTTTAATTGTTCTAGGGTTAAAAGATAAATAGAGAAAGGTAAAATTTTCTTGAAAATTACTATTGTAATTTAAATCTTGTGTTAGCCCTAGTCTTTTCCTTTCCAATTTGAGGTTGTAGTAGAAAACCCTAGTTCAAAAGATGGCTCCCTCATGAAAACATTCAAGGCAGACAAAATACCTGAAGAGAAATATTTATGATGATTTCTTGGACCAATTGAAGCCCTCGGAAAATGATGGATACCAAGGGAAGAAATTTTTTCATGGAAAAACCCTAAGAGAAGGATTAATTGATAAAGCATACCGCTTGGCGGATGTTAGGATACCAATGACTGGGTTAGAGATGTTCAAATTATGGTATGGATAGAGAAACTTGCATTCCCCACTCTCAAGTCCCCAACAATATGATTCAGAAAAACTAATGGTGATGAGTGTGTTCATGGATGTAGATCTTCTTAAGGTTGTTGCAAACAGATATGATTCTGTCTCGAGGGTTATAAGGGGAAATGAAGGAGAAACTTTGCTGAAAATCAAAAGAGAAGAATTCTAAGAGATTTTTGACTTATATGAACCATTTGCCAACTTGGTGCAAGTAGATTTGAATGAGTTAAAGGAAGAGTATTATAAAATGAAGGATTTCATTAGAAGTAATTTTCTTCCAATACATTTTTTTAGAGCAAGAGATACAAAATATTACATTGGCCCTAGTTCAAAGGAGCCATTCCCTATTAGTACTTTTGCTCCTTATTTTTAGGCAACCTTTTTCTCTCTATGTCAGATATTGGGTTTCAATCCAATTGCAATTATGCCACCTGATTTCATGTATATGGCCATGCAAATTCAACATCCGGATTATATAGTGGTTGTTGACTTCGCCCCATACCTTGAAGATAAGATTCATGGTGGGTTACAAGATATTAAAAATGAAGTGGCTAGTACTAAATTCTACTGGTATTCCTTTCTCATGCACATGTTCTTGTATAGGAATGCAAATTACTTTGAAGGTAATATGAAACTCAAGAGGACAATTGACAATAAGGAAACTCTAGTGCACCTTTGGAGAATAGATATGTCTTGGGACAGATAGGAGGCTAGTTTTGTGAGATTTGATAACAAATTTTCTTCTAGGTTGAGACAAAGGTTGATAGTGAACCCACCCAAGGATCCCCAAGGAGCTGCATGATTTTGTAAGGCCTAAAGAGAGGTTTCCACTTATGAGGATTGAGCATAATTGGGTGGATTCCATCCCTTATCCCATTAGCACTGCTATTAGAATCTATGGTTTTCTGGTCAACCACATGTATTGCCTTTTAATGTTCCTTTGAGAATGGGTTTCCCTAAAGTAATGTGGCAGATAGGGTGAATTCATGATAAGGAATTAAAGGGAAAAGGCAAAGGAACAATTTTCCTTGATTATACTATCATCCCATATTTTGTGATTCTGAAAGGAGGATATGAGCATTTTGATAAATTCTTTGCACCATATCATTTAGGGGTGAGCATAGCTAGACATAGTGACCCGGAGGGGTTTTACAACATTTTCAAGACAAGAATAAAAGGAGGTCTATTACCTCATGAGCATAAATTTCTTGAGGATATAATTAGAAATGAGTTTTATTGCATGACTCAGGAGTGGACGAAAGAGAAATGGATAATTTTTAGGAAGTTATGAGTTGCAGTTCAAAAAATGGATTGAAGCTATGATCCAACAAAATATTTAACTTCATTTGTGCTAAGGTTGATTTTGTTATGAATAATTTTGATGAGTTGAAGCATGCATTAAGGAGAAGAAGGGCAAACTTGAAGAAGTTTATGGCCGACAAGTTGAAAGAAGAGATGTACATCGTCTAGCACCCATCACTGTGGAGGAATCCATTTTGATTCATCAAAAGGGGATGCAATAGTCAAGCTCACGAATTCTTTTTCCTCAAAAAACAAATGGCATGATAGAAAATAGACCTTTTTATGAGTCTTCTTACAAGAGAGAAAGAGAAGGAACAAGTGACGAAGAAGAGAGAAGAAGTGATAGTGGAGGATTAGTGAGGATAAAAGGTAAAAGGATAATGAAGACAAAGCCTTCCCCAAAGGTGAAAATCAAGCCTTTTAAAGGAGTTAAAATCATTGATCTTGAATACTCAAATAGAAGTCTTCGTCACCACCCGTTCCCTTTTCACATGTAAGGCAGGATGAAGAACAAATGGAGGAAGATACGTTTGTAACAACAAGTGCAGAAATGCGAATTGGTATTCCTCTTTTGCCCCCTAATTTGGAGTTGGACGTCACTCCTTTAGATATTTAGGGTAAAGCTTTCAAGGATGCAAGGAAGGAGGCATGTGATCAGTTTCTTGAGGATGATACCTTTGTGAGAAGCCCAACCTTTTTGCAATTAGTATGGAAGATGAAAATTGAAGAATTAAAAGGAGAAGTGCTGAGAAAAATGCCCAAAGTTCACATAGGTTTGATCAAGAAAATCAGAAAGAGGTCAAGATTGAAATGATGGAAGAGTTTAAGAGAATCATTGCAGATGAGGGTAGGATGATTATAAGTCAGGCTGGAGTTTTGATTCTACCAAAATGGGACATAGAAGATGCAGTGGCCTTTGATGCTATTAGGAAATAAAAAGGCCATCAATTTAGTTCAGAGGAGAAAGCAAGGTTGGCATTGAAAGGATAAGATTTTGTAGATGATTATGCAACCTTGGCAATATGGGCATTAGAGAAAGGGCCTAGAAAGCCTAACATTAATGAATTAAACCCCAACTTAAGGGGAGGCCTTATTATAAAGAGAGAATCTAACACATCAAGTGTGGAGGCTACAAAGTTGAATGTTGATGTTGCTAAATTATCTCACGAAACTTCAAAAAGAGAAGCTTTGGAAAAGGTAGAGTTGATGAGAAAATTTGATAAGCTTTTCAATGATTACAATGCAGCTCAACAGAGGTGTGTAGAGTTGCAAACGAGAGTTTAACTCCTTGAGCAAGGATAGATAAAAGTCTCCTCCTCTACACTTACAGGGACATCAACACCATCAATATCTAGGTCATCACTTGTTATCCATGAAGAAGAAGAAGTTCAACATGACATAAATGTTGGTATCCGCAGTATATCATTAGTCCCATATGATGATGATGAGCCTGAAGCCACTAGATCTACTAATCCAACTCAATCTCATCTTTTGGAGAAGATTGTTGAATTAGAAAATAAGTTGAAGGAATCAAAAGATCAATCAGCCAGGCAACAAAAAGAGATAGTTAGCTCAGTGCTATCTCATTTAAATGAAAAGGTTGGTAGTAGACTTAATAACTTTCATGCTTTGTATTCTTTATTATTTAATGCTATTTAAAAATTTGATGATGATAAAGTGTCAATCCTTTTGTTCCTGAAATGGTTGCAAAGGGGAAATGAGCTCAAAATAATGTCTATGGCTTCCAAGTATCATGCTGAGAAGCCACATGCACTCCAACCAACATATTTGTTGGTAAAATAAATGCAGGAGGCTCAAATTTTGCTAGAAAATATAGAAAGAAAGGTAAGGAAACTGATGAGAAATTTCAGTGAGTTGAATGAAAGTCTTTTGCTAGATATTGGGGATGAAGATGGGGTAGTCAAGCCTCTAGAATTTTGGAAGGAGGAGGCAGAGAGAGTCATCAGTACCCAAGTAGAGTTAATATGTGAAGGGATGAACATGAATATGCTAGAGGATAGCATGGACAAAATAATTGCCACGGGGTCATTTTTTGAATCTTTTGAAAGAGAGGCAAATCAAGTAGTCATTAAATACACTCCATATAGAGCTAAAACAGATGAAGTCATGAGTTTTGAATGGCCATCTGATGAAGAGTACTATGGATGGAGTAGGATGTATTTGAATGATGAATAAAGGTTGTAAATGGTTTGATATAACTACTTTTGTCTTCTAGTGGCAGATATCTTTTGAACCAGACCAATAGTGATGGTGGTAAAATTCATCATGAGTTATAGAGAAGCAGCCACAAATTTTGATTTTGAACGAACGAAATCAAGGATGGAATATTTTTGTAACAAAATGCAATTGTATGTGATCATTTTGAGATGATAGGTGTCTCCTTTGGTCTAAAGCTTGTTAGCTCCCTTGTTTTTTATAAAAGGGAATTCAGGGCTATGAGACGAGGTTCTGATTTTGGTCCCTTGAGTGTTCCAAATTTATGGTTCTAGTAGAAAATTCTAGGTGAAATGAGAATAGAGAAAATAGAAAGTCTTGTGTCTGATTTTTTGCAAGTTCTTGAAGGAGTTAAGTGTAAATTGTATTTTGACAGAGACAGCGAAATTATTCAATAGAAATATATTTCAAATCCATTTCTCTCCAATGTATTATTCTACCATATTTTGAGTGAATAACATCAAGGATTTTCTCATTCATTGCACTATTGTGGTGTATGTAATTTATGTTCATGCTTTGGTCTAAGGGGCCAATTAAATGCTTGAGTAGAAATGCAGAGCAATAGGGATATTGCAGGGATTTTGATAAGTAGTTTTGGGTTGGGGTTGTAAATTGATGTATTGCAAGGCAATACTATCTTAGATCTATATTTTGTTAGATAAATTTTGTCAAAATTCACTTTATGTAGTATGAATTCATGTACCCAATGGAGTAAGGCACTGATTGTAGCTTGAAACTGTCTTAGTGTCGATTTTTTGTTCGAAATCACCAACAATTTGCTATAAATGATTGAATATCAGAATATTTTCATTTTCATGTATGTTGCTAAGTTCACATAATCATCTCATGCTTTGAATTGGTTGACGATCATAGAGGAATTTTCCATTCCTGAGCATTTTCCCTTTCTGTCGAGCCTTTACATGAGATTATCTGCTTTGTTTTATGCATAACTTGTGAGTAAGGCATAGAGATCACAAATTGGCAAGGAGATCACCCTCCCAGGTCTTGTAGATCCCAAAGTGCAGAAAGATTTACGAATCCTTGTCATAGTTGGACCAAGTCTAAAGGATATTGATAGTTGGAAGTGGCTTTCCATAGGTATTTTGAGTAATTAACTTGGTTTCTGCCTCCTGCAGTGTAAATCTATTTTTTGGGCACCAACAAGCTCTATGGTAAATTGTCCAAGTGTGCCTTTTTCCAAGAAAAGATCCATTACCTAGTGCATATCATTTCTAGAGATGGAATCTCCGTTGATCCCTAAAGGATCAAGGCAATCACTGAATGGACAATTCCTCGAAATGTTTATGAGTTTCATAGCTTTATGGGGTTAGCTGGATATTATATGAACTTTGTAGAAGGGTTTTCCAAAATTGTAGCTCCTGTAACTACACGCCAAAGGATGAGAATAAAATATGATTGGAGGAAATAATGTGTGCAAGCCTTCAACTCATGAAAACAAAAGTTAACCTTGACACCTATACTCACCATACTCAACCCAAATGGACCATTCACAGTTATCACTGATGCGTCAGGAGAAGGAATAAGAGGAGTATTAATGTAGAATAAACATGTGGTAGCTTATGATTCCAAGAAATTGAAACAACATGAGTTCAATTATTCTCCACATAATTTATAATTAGCTTCTATTGTCCATAATCTCCAAATGTGGAGGCACTACCTTTTAGGTAAGCCATTTGAGCTAAAAACCAACCATCATGGGTTGAGATACATCTTTACCTAGTCTAATCTAAATGCAAGGTAGAGAAGAAGGTTATAATTTTGGCATAGACTAAATCAAGGGCAAGGAAAATAGAGTGGTTGATGCTTTAAGCAGAAGAATGCACCTAGCAGTGATAGCAACCATGAGGACTACCATGAGACAATAGGTGTTGGATAATCTCCAAGGGGATGAACATTATGACTTAGTCAAGAGCACCTTAGAAACTAATCCTTTCGATCATCATTTTGAGGGATACACTTTTGATCCAGATGGACTCCTTAGATATATAAGGAGGATGTGTGTTCCTAACAAAGGAGGGCTAAGGGATTTGATCGTGGAGGAAATGCACAATGTTCTTTATTCTGGACACCCTGGTACGAATAAGATGGTTGTGGATATGAGACCCTTATATTTTTGGCCGAGACTTAAGAGAGATGTGATAGACTACGTGAAGAAATGCTTTGAATGCTAGTGAGTCAATGTTGAGCATATGGATTGATGCAGGAGCATCTCCAGTTCACGACAATCTTGCATCAACCAAAAATATTTTCCTTTTTGTTTTGTTTTTTGTTTTTTGTTTGTAGTTTTCCTTTTTGTGTGTCCCAATTTTGGCTCACCGGATCCTGTGAAGTTGGATTCTACTTGAAGACTTGATCATCTTTCTTGCTTCTATACCGCATTGCATTTGGATCACTTTCAGGCAAGATATCGTTACTGGTTTTCCATGACACTTTCTTGTTACCGGATTGATAGTTCTTTGTTACCGGTTGCCTGAGACCTATTTTGGTAAACTACTAGAACCCATTCCAAAGCTTGTGGAGCATTGGAAGTTGATATCAATGTCCCTTGGTGTGTGGCTGACCTTTTCTTGCAATCTACATTTCATCCTTTGGATTTTCTGGGGGAATCTCTTGGCTAAGGCCGACCTTGTAATTTTTATGTTAGGTCTTGTTCTTTGGGGTTTGATCCCTTTTGGACCAATTGGATCTTTTGGATAGATATATATTGTAATTATGTTTTAGAATAGAATCAATTAGGGAATCAGATAGCTAGACTATGCATAGAAGATAGATCTTTCGATTCAAGGTCTCGGTTGTGACCTATTCTACCAGGCCTGTGAGTCGGCATGCTGTAATCCGGTTGTTACTGGTTGGATGTAATAAAACTTCATGCAATAAATCAATATGTTTTGCATTTCCTCCATCATTTCTTTGTGTTTTCGTTGTGTTTACTCTTGCTGACCGGTCTGGATTGATCTCTTTGAGGTCCCTCCTCACCAGTGACTGCTTCAAGTGGTATCAGAGTGAAGTTTCATTCCAGAGGTTGTGTGTCCTGAATTTCTTGTTGTAGGGTGGTGGATTGCGGATCCGACTTACAATTGTAGAGGACTAGCCTGAATCAATGGCATGAAGAGGAACTAGGAATGGTGGAGTGCATGGGAATGCAGACCCTACTGTAATAGTGATGTTGCGAGGAATAGTAGCCTGATTAGAAGTCCCAAAGATAGCCCAGAGAAGAGGGTGACATATTTAAGATGTGAGTGAAGATGAAGGAGAAGAATCCCCAGCAGAACAAGTAAACCTACCGACGGTTGATCTAGATGAAGAAAGGTTTTTAAGGGTTTTGAGTAGGCAAAACACTAACCCTTATTTTACCTCACTAGAATATGATGTTAAGTTAGATTAGGATGAATTGATGAATTGGATCTTGGAGATGGAGAAGTATTTTGATTTTGAAAACACCGCAAAAGAGAGGAAGGTGAAATTTGCCTGTACCTAGTCGAAAGGTCATGCATCTCTTTGGTGGGAGTATTTGAAAGTTGATAGACAAAGAAGAGGTAAAGAAAATATTAAGACATGGGATCAGATGATTACTAAGTTGAAGTTGAAGTTTGTGCCGACAAATTATCAAGTGGAATTATTCCGAAATTTGTAGATCTGAGCCAGAAGGAATCTAGTGTGAAGGAGTACACCGAAGCATTTTACAAGTTGAACATCAGATCCAAACATGTTGATGATGAAGTTGAACAAATTGCAAGATATTTGAACGCATTGTGGATGTCTATACAAGATGAACTCAGTATGATCAAATTGGAGAGTATTGAAGATGCTTACCAGTCTACCCTAAAGGCTTAAGATAAATTGAACAAAGACAGGAGCAAAGATGGAGAGGTAGAGGTGGAAGGTTTACTGGATGAAAATTTCGAGGAAGAGGATACATTGGAGGTAAAGGAACCAGTACATATCAGAACAAGGACAAGGAAGTGAGAAAAGAAGGTAATTCATACTTGAAGGATGATAGAAATTTCTACTGGAGGAGAGAACCGGATGGTTACGGAATGAGAACTTTGGAAGACAAGACAAGAGGACATTCAGAGGAACCTACTTTAAGTGTGGAGGAGAAGGACACCGTGCATTCGATTGTAAGAAGACAAAGGCTACTAGAAGAGCAGTAGTAGTGGAAGAAAACCCCACTGGATCTGACAATAAAATAGAAGATGGAGAAGTATTGATTATGAGGAGAGCTTTGTGTCATATCGGAGGAGATGAAGAGCCCTTGCAGAGGAAGAATTTGTTCAAGACCGAATGTAAGGTATCTAGTAAGTATTTTAAAGTTGTTGTTGATAGTTGTAGTTCAGATAATCTTGTTTCAGAAGAGATGGTGAATAAGTTGAAATTGGAGAGATTGAAACACCCTAAGGCTTACCAGATAACATGGATTCAGGATGAACATAAGTTGTTAGTAAGTGAACAATGTTTGGTGAAATTGAAAATTGGGAATTATCATGATGAATTTTTGTGTGATATTATGCCAATGGATATTTGTCATCTTTTATTGTGTAGACCTTGACAGTTTGATAGATAGGCAATACATAATGGGAGGAAGAATACATGTACTATTGTGGTCAATGGGATGAAGCAAATCTTGTTGTCTTTGGAGGAACCTTTAAAAAAAGAAGTTTGTACAAATGCCAGAATCTATTTAGTAGATGGGAGGAAATCCATGGATGGATTGAGACATGAGGATGTGTGTTTTGTCTTAATTCCTAAGAAGACTAAGAGACTAGAACCGAAAGGAGAGAACCTGAAAGAGATAAGAGATTTACTGATAGAATATGAGGACATGATTTCAGATAATGTACCTGATGGATTGCCACCTGTAAGAAGTATTAGTCATTGCATGGACTTGGTTCCAGGAGCTAGTTTGCCTAACAAAGCTTCACACTGATTAACATTGACAGAGAATGAAGAACTTAATAGACAAGTGCAGGAGTTGTTGAAGAAAGGTTTGATTAGGGAGATTTTGATCCCTTGTGTAGTACCAGCAGTATTAGCACCTAAGAAGAATGGACAATGGAGGATGTGTACAGATTCAAGAGCAATAAACAAGATCACAGTGAAATACTGGTTTCCTTTGCTTAGGATGGATGACATAATGGACTATTTAAGTGGAGAAAAATACTTTACAAAGATAGATTTGAAGAATGGATATCATCATATTAGGATCAGAGAAGGTGATGAGTGGAAGACATTATTTAAGACAAATGAAGGACTATATGAATGGTCGGTGATGCCTTTTGGATTGACTAATGCACTGAGTACTTTCATGAGGTTGATGAATGAGGTATTGGAGAAATAATTGGGTAAGTTTGTTATTGTGTACTTGAATGACATTTTGATTTTCAGTAAGAAAAAGACAAGCATTTGTTGCTGTTAAGACAAGTTTTGCAGAGGTTGAGAGAAGGATGGTTTGAAGATGGAACTTGAGAAAGCAAAATCCATTGTTGAGTGGCCTACATTGGAAAGCATGGGGGAGGTAAGATCATTTCATGGATTGGATAGTTTTTACCGAAAGTTTATCAGAAATTTCAGTTTAGTTTGTAAGCATATGAATGAGACCATGAGAGGAGATCGGAAAGAATTCAAGTGGACCATTAGAGAAAACAAAAGTTTTGAATTGTTGAAGAAGAAAGTGACTGAGCAATCTGTGTTAGCTTTATCAGATTTCAATAAAGTATTTCAAGTGGATTGTGATGCAAGTGGAATAGCAATAGGAGCAGTCTTGAGTCAAGAAGGGAGAGCAGTAGCCTATTTTAGTGAGAAATTGAATGATGCCCAGAAGAGATATTCAGTGTATGATTAGAAATTTTATGCCATACTTCAAGCCTTGAAGAAATGGAGACACTACTTGTTGCTTAAGGAGTTTATGTTGTATACAGATCATCAAGCTTTGCAGTATTTAAACAGTCAGAGTAAATTGAATCAAAGACATATGAGATGGGTAGAATTATTGCAGAATTACACATTTGTGTCGAAGAATAGAAGTGGAAATCTAACAAAGTTGCTAATGCATTGAGTAGGAGAAGGAATTTGCTAACAGAGATGAGAGTGACAATATTAAGTTTTGAAGATTTGAAGACCCTGTATGATGAAGACCCAGATTTCACAGTACCTAGGAAAGCATGTAGAGAACCGGTTATGGATGATAGGAGAAAATGGTTGGATTACTTCATTCAAGATGGAATGTTATTTAGGGGAGTTCAGTTGTGCATACCTAAGAGTTCCATGAGAAAGAATCAGATAAAGGAGAAACACAGTGGAGGTTTTGTTGGACATTTTGGCTTTGACAAAATAGTTGCATTGGTGAGTGAGCAGTACTTTTTGCCATAGATCCATAAGGATGTTATCAGATATGTGCAGAGTTGTAGAGTTTTTCAAGTTGCAAAAGGTAGTAGTCAAAATGTGGGATTATATAAACCTTTGACAGTACTAGTAAGACCTTGGTAGGATATAAGCATGGATTTTATACTTAGATTGCCTAAGACACCAAGAGGGAATGATTATATATTTGTGGTAGTGGATAGATTTTTGAAGATGGATAATTTCATACCTTGTAGGAAGACATTAGATGCATTGCATGTAGTATACCTATTTTTCAAGGAAGTGGTGAGATTGAATGGATTACCTAAGAGAATAGTTTCACACAGAGACATTGAGTTTGTTGGCTATTTTTGGAGAACACTTTGGAAGAAGATGAAAATAGATTTGAAGTTAAGTTCTACTTTTCATCCACATACTGATGGACAGACAGAAGTTGTTATTTGGAGTTTGAGAAATTTGTTGAGATGTTTAGTGGGAGATAAAACCAAAAGTTGGGATTTGGTCCTTGCAAAAGCAGAATTTGCCTACAACAATTCAGTGAATAGAAGTACCAGAAAAACACCTTTTGAGATTGTTACCGGAGTGCACCCTGGAGGTATAGAAGAATTGAGAGACATTGGCAATGAAGAACGAAAGAGTTCAAAAGCAGAAAATTTTGCAGATCACATGGCAACATTGCATATCCAAGTTAAACAACATTTGGAAGACATGAATAGCAAATATAAGGAGAAGGCATATGACAAGAGGAGACATAAGGAATTTGAAGTTGGTGATGAAGTGATGGTATATTTGAGAAAAGAGAGATTCCCGGTTGGAACTTATAATAAGTTGCAGATGAAGAAGTTTGGACCCTATAAGATTTTGAGGAAGTTCAGTTCTGGAAAATAATATGAAGTGGAGCTACCGTATAGTCTAAGCATTTCACCTATATTCAACATTGCAGATCTTCATGACTACCATGAACTAGAATTTAGTGAGAATAATGTCGCAGACCTTGAGAAATAGTTACCGTGAAAGGAACCAGATCAGATTGAAGAGATTTTGGACAATAGGATTGGGCATAGTACTCGGAGTTGTGAGTATAAAGAATATCTTGTGAAGTGGAAGGATAGACCAGTTGAAGATTCATCTTAAATTTCTCAGGAAGAGGTAAACCACCTTGGTTTCCCTTTAACTGCAACAAAGTGAGAGGCTCACTTTTTCATTAACCTTGGATGTCTGATGCAGGAGTATCCACGGTTAACAACAATCGTGCATCCACAAAAAAAAAATTCCTTTTTGTTTTGTTTTTTGTTTGTAGATCAATTTTCCTTTCTATGTGTCCTGATTTTGGCTCACCAGATCCTGTGAAGTTGGATTCTACTTGAAGACTTTATCATCTTTCTTTCTTATAGACCACATCACATTTAGATCACTTTCTGGCAAGATATTGCTACTGATTTTCTATGACAATTTCTTGTTATCAGATTGATAGCTCTTGGTTACCGGTTGCCTGAGACCAATTTCGGTGATCTACCAGAACCCATTCCAAAGCTTGTAAAGTATTGGACATTGATCTTGATGTCCCTTGGCATGTGGTTGACCTTTTCCCGCGACCTATGTTTCATCCTTTGGATTTTCCGGAGGAATCTCTTGGCAGAGGTCGACCTTGTTATTTTCATGTTAGGTCTTGTTCTTTGGGTTTTGATCCCTTTTGGGCTGACTGGATCCTTTGGATCGATATATATATATATATATATATATATATATATATAATTATGATTTAGAATGGAATCAATCAGGGAATCAGATAGCTAGACTATGCGTAGAAGATAGATCTTTTGATTCAAGGTCTTGGTTGTGACCTATTCTACCAGGCATGTGAGCTGATATGTTGTAACCCGGTTGTTACCGATTGGACATAATCAAAATTCATGAAATAAATCAACCCGTTCTGCATTGCCTCCATCATATCTTTGTGTTTCCATTGTGTTTACTCTTGTTGATTGGTCCAGATTGATCTCTTTGAGGTCCTTCATCACCGGTGGCTGCTTCATGCATCCGACAGGGTCATTATTTTCTCACCATGTGCCAAATTATAAATGACAAGTGATCAGTATGGATTTTATTTGGGGATTATCTATGTCCAAGCACAAGCATGACATGATATTGGTTGTAGTAGACAAATTGACTAAGGTATCTCATTTTATACTCGATAATCTTAAGGATGGATTAGTAATTTTGGCACAAAAAATTATTAAGGAAATTTTCTGATTGCATGAGGTAGCTCAGACAATAATTTATGATAGGGATGTGAGGATGACTTCATGATTCTGGACCACTTTGAATGTAGCTTTAGGTACAAGGTTGAACTTTAGCATAGACTACCATCCTCAAACAGATGAACAAACTAAGAGGGTAAATCAAGTAGTAGAGGACTTATTGAGGATGTATTGTATGGATCAACAATACAAATGGGAAGATTTTCTTGCCTTAGTTGAGTTTGCATACAATAACTCCTATCACTCATCTATAGGCATGGCACAATTTGAGGCTCTTTATGGGCATAAGTGTAGGACACCTATTAGTTGGGACCAAGTAGAAGAAATTTTTTTAGTTGGTTTGGAATTACTTAAGAAGATGGAAGAACAGATGGTGTCAATAAGAGAGACTAAAGGAATCAGTTGATAGACATAAGATCTATGTTGATAAGAATAGGGTCTTCCGACATTTTCAAAAGGGGATAAGGTCTTCTTGAGGGTGAGACCTCAAAAGAGCTCCATTTCTTTTGGGAAGTCCTCGAAGTTGGCACCTAGATATGTTGGGCCTTTTGATATCCTAGAAGTGGTTAATCTAGTTTCTTACCGACTTGCCTTACCACTTTCTCTTGCTCGGATTCACAGTGTTTTTCATGTTTCATTGCTTAATCCCTATGATCCCAATATTTATCATGTTCTTGATTGCCATACACTAGAAGTACAGGACCCAAGGGTGGTGCTAGTGAAGCCCACTTGGATTATTGATAGACACACTATTCAGTTGCGCAAGAGAGAAATTTTGCAGTATAAGTTCCACTGGGACTAATATTTAGAGAGTAGTGCTACATGGGAAAATACTGAGGATATTGAGCATTCTTTCCTGCATTTACTTTGATAGACTTAGTTATTATTTTTATTTCATTCATGTTACTAGAATAAGACATTGGGATGATCTCTCTTCCTAGTGGGGAAGAATGTCACGACCTAATTTAGACCATTTAGTTTTAGATTAATTTTACTTGCTAGACACTGATACTATCAACATTATTATGCTAATAAATGTGTGTAATGATATTGTTTTGATTAATGATGTTAGATGATATTGATTATATTTGGCTATTAATGATTTGTTTTTAGATTTTTAAA
Source organism: Cryptomeria japonica (assembly GCF_030272615.1). Lineage (NCBI taxonomy): Eukaryota > Viridiplantae > Streptophyta > Pinopsida > Cupressales > Cupressaceae > Cryptomeria > Cryptomeria japonica. The sequence goes on from NC_081415.1 coordinate 618,777,150, forward strand.
TGAAATGATGAATATAATGTGTTTTTATTATGATCTAACGATCTTTTGTCTAGTGTGAGGTGATTGCAGGATTGACCATCAAAGATGGACATATGATCGAGGAGGAGTCTCCTAGCTTGCCAGCAGTGACTCACGAAATGGGCCCTTGTGCAAACATAAATTAAACTTAGAAAATTAAAATAAATAAATTGATTGAAGAATCAAATTAAATAAATAGAATATAATAATTAATTTATTTGAAAATTGAATTATTAAAATTTAAAAATCAATTTAGAGGTTGTAGTTCATAGATTATAATATTTAAAATATAAAAAATTAGCATGTGTGGATAAAAGTATTAAAATTTAAGATTTACAATTAAATTATAAATAATAAGAAAATTATAGCCTTAAACGACATGCATGGGGTAATCATGCATAGTTTTAATATTAAAATATAAAATTAATAAAAAACTAAAAGATTAATTCAATTTTGAAAACTAAAATTAAATCTTGAATGTGTATAAATTAGTTAACTTCCCAATTTAGTTTTCTATAATTCATGCATTTTGATGAAAATCTTACATGCATTGAATTAATCTCTAACACATCAATTATAAATTTAGGAATTAGATTATCATATCACACATCAAACACGGCTAGGATTATTAATTATCTTTTCCTGTGAATTCTTTGGGAAGCTGATTGGGTTTTAATCTCCTCTCTCATGATAGAAGTTGTAAGGTAATTTGTTTCCTTTGTATTGCTCATCAACCATATTTTCTTTCTGATTTTCTCTGCAAACCAAAGATAAATCGATTGATGCTAGCTACTTGCATATCCTTTGGAAGTTAGAATTTTGGCTGAATTAACATTTTGGCTGCAATATCGATTTGGTTTTAATCTATTTTCACAAAGGTATTTGGGAGGAGTTTCTGGCAGCACTCAAAGGCAGAAAAGACATCAGGTGCCTTAGATAGTGCCTCCTCTTATTTCTGTTGACCACCCATTTCTATTATTCCTTATGTTGAGTTGATTTGTTGAATGACAATACAAGGATGATTTTGCCTGCATATTTAGTTGGAATCGATTTATTTTGGTGTGCTAGAATTTAGTTTGGAAGGAAGAATAAAAAACGTACCTGTCCTCTTCTCTTTACCATATTTCTCTCAACCACATTTCACACCTGGCTGAGATTGCTTGTGGTTTTATCTTGATTGATTCCATTGTGCAGATTTGACTCTGCATTTTAGCCAAATCGGCATTAATTTGGCAAAGGAACCCCTCTTCTCCCTTTTCACCATGCCTGGCTGACCAAATCGATTTGCCTGAGATTGGGGATAGGAGGTGTGAATTTAATATTGTTTGACTTGCAGTAAAGTTTGTTTGATCTATTATGAATTGAGGATGGCGGGTTTACTGATTTCCCTCAATATTCAATTTAATTCTACAATTAGATTTCTTAACCATGATTTGATTAATTTAAGCTTGATTATATATATAAATAAGAAAAAAGGGATTGATTAAATATTGAAATATGGAAAAAAAATTAAAACAAAATGAAATATAATAATAATTATAGTAAATGATTATTAATCTAGGAGGGGTTAATTTAATTATTCTGTTTGTGATGGATGACTCGAAAAGTGTTCTTGATTATAGGTTAACTAGGGAAGGGTGATTTTATTTCACCTACCTCAATAGGGTTAAATTGACCAATAAATTATTAATTTTTCTCCCTACCATAACACATGTAGTTAGTTATAGACCCTGTCACAGCTTCAAAAATGATATGCCGGGATAGATAGATCTAGTGTCAAAGTTGGGAATATGGAAACAACAAATTGAATATGAATCTATCCCCTTTTCTTGCTTCCACTGTAAAAAAAAAGGTCACTGGGCAAAATCCTGTCCAATAAAGCCGAAAGTTGATCTCAAGCAGTCAAAACCCAAGACTGAAAAATCAAAAGGTTCCAGAAAAAATGGTATGGCAAGTTAGAAAATCAGGGAATAAGGAAGAAGACTATAATCGCTTTGACCCATTGGGGGAGAATAAGGAAGTGTCCTCAACTTTTGTCCCTAGCCCCTCAACTCAGGAAGTAGTGAGAAATGATTCTACCAAAGTCAACACCTCTGTATCAACTCGAACATAGGAACGAAAAGATCAGACTGAATCTTCAAATGACATAGCTGAAGTGGTAGTTGGCACTTATGCGGGAAAGGAATAGCAAGAGAAAGATGACTAGCTTGAGGAAGGGGAGATTCCTGGATCCCAAGAAGAAAAGATAGATTCTTCATTGCTCATGACAAGCTCTAAAATGCAAGAAGCCCAAAAATGTGCAATACTGGGTATGAACCTTTCGGACTCAAACTAGAACTCAAAAATAGTTAACAGTGATTCAAATGCTTCCAGCATCCCTAACTAGGGTAATGAAGATGAAATTTCCAAAATCCTCAGTAACCCGAGAGTGGCTCCTGAGACAGAGGCTGAGTGGAAAATACCAAAATATAGGAACAAGAAAGGAACCACTCCTCGACTTCTCATTTAAGGAAATCCAACAGAATAGCTCAAGTTGATGTTGGGTATATATCCTCTTCCCCAGGTTGACCCTCTAACCATAAAGTCAGAGACAAGGAGGCTAGTAAGAACATTACAGATGAGATTCATAAGACTCTTAAGGAGTTAAGAATTGGTAAGTAACTATGAATATTATCTCTTGGAATATTAGGGGACTCAATAATCCCCATAAACATGATACCATTAGGAATATGATAAAGGATAGTAAACCTGATGTTTTTCTAATTCAAGAAACTAAAATGAGTAGAGAAAAAGTTGAATCTTTGAAGTTTTTCAAAAATGACAATGTCAGTGGTGGTAGCTCGGAAGGTGCCTCAGGAGGCATAGCTACCATCTGGAACCTTAATACTGTCAAAGGTCATGTTCTTATTTAGGAAAATAACTTCTCTTGTATTAAATTTGAGCACTTAAAAGATGGTACCTTTTGGGTCCTCACTAACATTTATGCTCCTAATACTTTGAAAGCTAGAAATTCATTTTGGAAGAAACTTATAGAAGCTAGGGACAACTTTAGAAATCTTAGCTGGCTGGTCATGGGAGACTTCAATACTCCTTTGACAGAGGAGGAAAAATTTGGAGGAAGCCCTTCTCAGCTGGAAATTAGGTTGGCCCTGATGGACTTTATCAATACTCGGGCTCTCAATGATTTGGAAATACAGGGATGCAATTACACTTGGACTAACAAGAGAACTGGTAATGATCTTATCCAAGTTCGTCTTGACAAGACTCTCATTTTTTATGACTGGTACAATCATTATTTTTGTTCTCTGTCGACCCACATTTAGGCTAGTCAGATCATTTTCTTATCACTTTCATTGCTGACTCAATTAATAGAAGGAGACACTTTCCCTTCAGATTTGAAAAAATGTGGACTCTTCATCCAAATATCAAAAGTAATATTCAGAAATGGTGGAATATCCAAGTTGAGGGAACTGCTATGTACAGAGTTATTAAGAAGCTTAAAAGTGTGAAGGATAACATAAGACTCTGGAATAAATCCAGTTTTGGGAATATCTTTGAGGCTAAAGGTAAAGTCCAAGAAGATCTCAAAAAAATATAGGCCCAAATTCAGAAGGATGGTTTCAACACTGTGTCCATTGCTGATGAAAATGAGATTCTTAAAAATTACCATGAAATCATTGCTAAAGAGGAAACTTTTTGGAAGTAGAGATCAAGATGCATCTGGCTTAAGGAAGGAGACAGGAATACAAGATTCTTTCATATGTCGACGATCAAGCATAAAGCAGCTAATATGATAACCAAACTTGTTGTGGATAATGGGGAGTTGGTCAAGGAGGAAGAAATAAGGAATGAAGCCAAAAGGTATTTCTCGGAACTGCTCAAGAGGGATCACAAATTGGATGCTGAAGCTCAATCTTGTTTCCTTCAAAACATCCCTTGTCTCATTGATGATCAAATGAACGTCTCCCTCTCTTCCATTCCTTCGTCCCTGGAAATCAAAAATGTTGTTTTTTCTTTTGATGGTAACAAAGCGCCTGGCCCAGATGGTTTCCCCATGGTCTTTTTCCAAGATTTTTGGGACATTGTCGGGAAAGATGTCTCCAATGGGGTTAAGGAATTTTTTGGGGCTAGAAAACTATTGAAATAAATAAATGGTATTTTCATTGCCCTCATCCCCAAAACCCAAGGTGCAGACTCAATGGACAAGTTTAGACCTATCAGTCTTTGCAATTCTTTTATAAGATTATCTCCAAGGTTCTTACTACCAGAATTTTGTCTGTCCTTCTTGTCTTGATTAACCATCAGCAAAATGGTTTTTTCCCTGGAAGACAAATCCTTGACTCTATTATAACTGTCCATGAGAACATTCATTCTCTTGTTAGAGATAAGAAGCAGGGTCTCATCCTCAAGCTTGATCTCTCCAAGGCCTATGACAGGGTTGACTGGCCTTTCCTTGTGAAGGTTCTTATGGCTTATGGTTTCTCCTCTAGAGTTGTCAACCTCTTCAGTAAGCTTATCACCTCTGCCTCTTTTTCTGTTCTTATCAATGGTTCTCCTTTCCCCTTTCAAGGTTCTAGAGGTTTAAGGCAAGGGGATCCCATCTCCCCCATCCTCTTCATCATTATGGCAGAATGTTTTGGAAAGTCAATGGAAAAAATGGTTTTGCAAGGTTCTTTTAAGGGACTCCAACCTTCCTCTGCTGACCTCATTTTCTCCCACCAACAGTTTGTGGATGATACTATTATCATGGGAGAATCTAGTATCTTGAAGCTAAAATCTTGAAGAGTACCCTTTGTAAGTTTGCCTCAGCTTCTGGTTAGCTTATTAATTGGGTCAAAAGCGAAGTTTTTTTCATCAAATACTCCTATGAAAAGACAACAGAGAATCAACAGAATCTTGGATTATAGGATTGTTGATCTTCCTGCGACCTACCTTGGCCTCCCTATGGACATTGCACCTCCTGATCCTTTTTTGGAGCTCTCTAGTTGATAAATTTCATAAAAAACTAGCTGGTTGGAAAGGAACCCTTTTAAGTCAAGCTGGAAAGCTCCAACTACTTAAAGCTTCTCTTTAAAGTATTCTGATCTATGCCCTAAGTCTTTTCAGAATTCTAGTTAAGTATGCTAATGCAATTGAGAAAATTCAAAGAAAATTCCAATGGTCTGGGTTGAGGAAAAGAAAAGAATGTCTTTGGTGGCTTGGGATTAGGTTTGTAGACCGAAAAGCAAAGGAGGTCTGGGCCTAAGAAGAATCCGAACCTTAAATGAAGCTCTCTTGTCCAAGCAGGTCTAGAGAATGTTCCATTCAGACACTGAATGGTGTAAAATCTGGTGATGTAAGTACTCTCTTTTGTCCTCCTCTCTTTCTTCTTTTATCAATTCAGAAATGAGTATTAATGGGTCCCATATATGGAATCATGCCTCTAAGTGCAAAGAAAGCATTGCTAAAGTAGTGATCTAGAAAGTAGGAAATGGCAGGAAAGTTAAATTCTAGGAGGACCCCTGGCTTTTTGATAAACCCCTGACTAAAATCAATGAATGGGCCCTCCATGCTCCCTCCTGTATTAGAACTTTTGGCTCCTTAGTTGCAGAGTATTGGTTTGGTAACAAATGGCAGAACATTGAAAGTATCCATCCTATCCTTTCTAAGCTCAAGATCCATCTGTCTTTGGTCTGGATAAATAAAGAGAAAGACTCCCTTATTTGGAAACATGAACCCAAAGGTTTTTTAACTATTTCCTCTATGTATTGTGTCCTTTCCCCCACCCCTCCTAGTAATCCTTTCTGGTCTAAAGCCTGGATTAAGGGTCTGATGCCCAAAATCAATTTTTTCTACTGGACCATCCTTCAAAATAAGATCTTGACCCTAGACAACCTAAAAGGTAGAGGCTTTGCCTTCCCTAATAAATGTGCTCTATGTCTTCAGGAGGAAGAGTCTGTGGACCACCTAGCCATCCATTGTTCCTATTCTACCTTAGTTTGGGAAAGATTTCTTAAAAGTTTTAGCATTGATTGGGTGTTTCCTAACACTATCAGTGAACTGTTTTCCTCCTGGAATTTTCATTGGACTAACTCCTTTTTGAGATCTTTGTGGTAGCTATCTCTTCCTCACATCTTGTGGGGATTATGGAAAGAAAGAAACAATTGTATCTTCAAGGACTTATCCCTCAATCAGGATATTGTGTTCTAGAAAATTCAATGGGCGATTTTGGAAAATATTGGGATCATTGAGGGTCCCTATTTCTCGAACAACCCCCTAGAATCAAATATTTTAAGCTCATGGAATTTTAAGATTGCTAACAGTTCTGACCCCATCCAAAATAAAAGACTTGAAGCTAGATGGAAACCCCCCCTCATGGTTGGTTCAAAGTCAATTTTGATGGTGCTGCAAAAGGTAACTCGGGCCCTGCAGGTTGTGGAGCTATTCTTAGAGATGATAAAAGAATTTGCAAGGAAATGGTTGTTGTCCCAATTGGAAGCCAAACAAACCATAAAGTTGAAGCTATGACAGCTCTCCAAGGTATTCTCCTTGCTAAAAAATCGAATTGCCCCTACTTATGGATTGAAGGGGACTCAAACAATATCATCAAATGTCTTAAGGGGACCTCAAAGCCCTCATGGCCGATCAACAATATCATTAAAGCCGCTAGAGACCTTATCAGCACTTTAAAAAAAAGTTATATATCCCACATCTACCGTGTGGCCAATGGCTCTACGGACTGGGCTGTTAATGTGGTGGTTGACAAATATGAGATGATTACGTGGATGGGAGAACAAGGACTCCCTGAAAATGTCAGACTAATCATTTTTAAGGACCAATATAGAAGCACTCGAAAGATTTTTGATGGACAGAATAATAATGAAAAGGACTAAATGGAGTACTTGGAGTTATTATAATAATGAGAGCCTCATTTATTATAACACTTATTCGATCACTTCCCACACTTTCGAGGTTAAATTGACAGTTCTGATAAGCTTTCTGGCTAAAACTTTCTGCAAGTTTCAAAGTTTGGCTTTGAACAACAAAAATATGGGTGGTAACAGGTGGCGATATGAACCAAGCAGTTGCAAAGAATGGAAACAGAAGGAGGAGGTCTGGAGCATCTTGCAGAAGGGTGGTTTTTCGAAATTCATGGAGAGACTCCATGGACGAGATGGCACGGTTACCAATTTTTTCTACAAAAACTGGAGAAAGGGTATGCTGAAAATGGGAGACCAAACTGTTGAAATTGATGAAGACCTTATTGCCCAAGCCATGGGCCTCAGAAGGGAAGGATGCAACTTCTACAGAGACAGAAAAGTCAGTAAGGAGGCTATTGACAAATATCCAGAAACCGAGAAGGAGAAAAAATGCTTTTTGAAGTTAAGTAAAACTTACTACCCCCTTAGGGCTTTTGTTAAACTTTGGCAGGAGGTCCTCTTTGTTTTAATGCACTACATTACCTTAGATGGTAGGTTTACAAAAGTTTATGGCTACCATTTCGTCTTGCTGAATCATTTTAGGCATGATGAGAAGGTTAGTTTTCCTTACTTTCTGCTATGCTTGATGAATGCCACTATTAAGGCCTACAAAGAGAACCCTATGGGGGACACTACCATGCATCAAGGCTTAATGGTCCTTATTTACGACCATCTCAAGGCCAATCAAATAGCCCACCTGCATCCCTCTATAGAGTCTAAGGACAATGGGTCTAACTTTGCCTTTTCAGTGGATGAGGAGTCTGATAGTGACCCATCAAGTGATTCTGAGGAGAGCTTGGATGTCTCGGATTATGAAATTGGTAAGAAGAGGAAATACATTAAAACAAGACCTTCTTCCTCTAAGGGTAAAAAACCTAAAGGTAGAATCCTCCAGATTAGCCCTTCCTTGGAGGAGGAGGTCTCTGAAGACTCAGAGAAGGAGAACCCTCAAGGTTTGCTGAAAAAGAAAACTAAAGTTCACACCCAGACTAGAAATAAGCATAAGAGGAAGGAGGAGAATGTGAAGGAGATGGAGGTTTATAAGTAGGAAAGGACCTTGGAAGCCGAACAGAACCCAGAGAAGGTGACCACGGGCAAGGCTCTTAGGGTTGAAAACACAACTACTATTCAGGACACCCCAAGAAAGGAACAAGATATCCCTGGTAAGGTTGATCCTCCCCCTAACCCTCATCCAGAGGGTATGCAAGGTTTCATGGATACTATGGAGTGGCTTATAACTGGTTACAAGAAAGCTGTGGACGACAACAAAAAACTCAGCAACAAAATTCAAATTTTGGAAACCATCAACACTAGGGAAGGGAAGAATATGGCTGATTACATTGAGGACTTGGAAAATACCATTGCAAAAGCTGAAAACATAAGAGACTCCTTCAACCCCAAATTTGAGAAAATAGAGAAAGATCTACTGGAAAGGAAAAATATTGCTGATGCTAATGATCAAACTATCTTGGGTATCTCCAATAAAGTCAGCAAAATTGAGGAGTGCCTGAAGAGTATTGTTGAACAAAGTTTAAGTATCCTGAAGATTTCTGCTAGCAACACTAATACTCTCATCAACAGATTGGATGAAGAGAAGGAGAAATTGGATATTGACCCAGACACTGAAGGAACGACGGACACTTAAGGACCCAGAACCTGAACCAGAGGAAAAAAGAAAGAAAAGAAGCCTAACAAGGACCTGGAAGATCTCAAAGCTGTTGGGGCCACCTATGACCAGTTGGTGAAAAAGGTGGAGGACCTGCTAAAGACTATATCTGTCTAGTGCTTTCCTTGTTTCTTTGTTGTTTTTTCTTTAGCTGTCTTTTTGGTTTGCTGGCTCTTTTGTCAGTCGTTCTGTAAGCGGTTTATAAGATCTAGACTTTTTACTGTCTTATCTTAATCTCTTTTGTTAAAGGTTTCGGGTCCTGAAAACCTATTTTTCTTAATTAATCAAAACACATGTAGTTAGTTCAATAGTCTGGTTATTAGTTCTACATGCATGCACAAGTTACATTCCCACCAATTGGTTCCAGTTTGCTACAATACTCCATCGTGAGAGACGAGAGCTTATTATGAGTATCCAGGAAGTGTAAGCTTCATTTGGTTGGGCTGAGAAAACTCCTAGGTCATATGTCCGTCTTCTAGATTGCAGATGGAGGTTAGTCCGATGGCAATGGAGGCGACACATCCTTAGACAGAGAATTTAGAGAAATTATATATTATAATTATAAGATGTATACTGTATCTTTTAGTAAATGACCAGAATGGTCTCACATAAAATCTATGTAAAAGATCTATGAGGTCTAATGATGAAAATGTGATAAAAAATTGTCATGTAATATGTAACTAATAGAAAGAAGAGGAAAAATGCTAACCTACTAACCCACTAACATAGATCTTTCTTTGCATGATTTACTTTCCTTTGGTTAATTTTGGATTCATGGATGCATGCATGATGTATTTAATGTAAATTAGTTAGCTTAATTATGATGCATTAATTATGGATTTTGAATGTTAATGTTTGTCATGCTATTTCCTATACTCTTTACCTTTACTTCACTTTTCTACGATGCATGATAAATTTTGCATGTTAGACGTGCACCACATGAATGTTAAGTTTCACTTTATCTATTTGCATGCATGTCAATTAACATAAATCTCGCATATGTAATTAATGGAATTTAATTAGAATGTAACTATGAATTATTTATGAGGGTAAAATTAGGGCTAGGACAAGTGGTCCTTACATCCAAGGCTTGAAGGAAGATTAATTACTTGCTCAATTGTTTGAATGCTTGTTCTCATCTGTATAATGATTGCCGAATTGATGTGATATTTAAATGAGAGGGGGAAAACCTTCTTTCATACTTGCTTGTCGGAAAACTTGCTTATTTTCGGACATGAGCCAAAAGGAAACTGGAAATCCTGTAAGGGGCCCAATATAGGGAGGACCAGAGTGTGCCTAGCTTACGAAAAAGGTCAAAAATAATGTCATTCTTAAGAAATATGAGCAAAACTAGGTCCCAATCAGGCCTAGGGGTGCAAATGCTAAGGTAGGGACCCAATGCGGTCAAAATTGTACAAGGGTGCAATTTTAGGATGCTATAATTAGCCCCCACTTTAGTAGGAGTATGAAGTCAATCATACTCTCAGTAAAGTACAAGGATTCACATTGAAAAACATTCACCAAGTCACCAAGAAGGAAAGATACACCAAGCCCCCAATGGATTTTAAGATCTTAAAAATTTGATGACAAGATAAAAGGGACATCATGAGAAAGAGAAAGAGAGAACCATGACTATCAACTAATAAAGTTCTCCTACTATGAGTCATGGAAAGAAAAATACCAAAATTACAAAGCAAAAGACTAAGTTCACTAAGTAACTTAAGTATCAAGATATGCAAAAAAGAGAAACATTAAGTAGAGTGTATACCCCCACGTTAAAGCGATTACGTACACCTCATTAGGAGAAATTGCTTTAAGGTAGGATACACCTAAAAAGACAAGCACATTATCACAATAATAAGCCCCAAGAAAGTCCAAATCAAAGGATAATGATCACAAGACAAAAAAAGATGAGGTGGTTTCTCTTAACTCTAGGGTCAGTATGCTTTTTATGATAAATCATATATATATATATATATATATATATATATATATATATATATATATATATATATATATATATATATATATATATATATATATATATATATATATATATATATATATATATATATATATAATTGTTTTCATCTCCCAAAGAAAGAAAAACCACCATGGAAGAAGGGCACATGCGTCTTTTGAGTCAACATGGGAGAGATTAAAAGAGATCTCAACACTTTGCATCCTCCTCAAGTAGACAATACTAGGGACAACAAAGAGAAGAATTGAGAGTCAAAGAGAAGAAGATCACAAACAACCAAAAGAGGGGAGAGAGAGAGAGTATCTATAACACGAATAAAGCTAATCATGCAAACCTTTTACCTCCCCATCCTGATCATCATTGTTTAGGATGAAATACAAGAGGAGCAACATTGAGCATAATAGATGGAGCTATCACAAGTTCCAAACAAGGACCATGCTCTAATGATAAGTCACTTTGTGCATTACTTGGCGCTAGGATTAATGCTTTTGAAAATTGTTGAGATAAATCATTGTCAACATTAATATATTCATATTCATCATTTGAATTATTAGGACCAACATTTTCACCATGAACAAGATTCTCACTTATTTCATCATCAAGATTAACAAAAATAGGAGCTCTAATAGGAATAGAACTTGAACCATCATTTGTCTTAGTCATTTTACACCTTAGAGATTTAGATTTAACCTCTTCATTAGGAGAAGGTTGAGCAAATGGTATTATATGTAGTGTCCCTCTCCGATTCATCTTGCCTTTTGTACATCAATAGACCATATTGATATAGCTTAGTCTACTTTATCATGATTTGATGATATTGTACTATGTACTAACCCTATTTTATGATTATATTGGATATGATGATGATTATGATAGTGCTTGGTTGTTGTGATTGTCTTCTATTGTGTTTGTGATAGGGATGATGTCATACCATTCATTCATGAGCACGATATGATATTGTGATTCTCGTTCACTTGTCTACCTATTTAATGATATATGTTATGGTATATGTTGTTGTAGGTACTAGAAATCGACTCCACCTAGCTTCAAAGGTCTGAGTGTGTCTTATCCCAATGGCAAGTTGATTGGAGGTGACATGAAATACCATCTACACTCTAGGTTTAAGGTGGTATCCTATCAGTCTTAGTTTTGTATTTAGAGTTGTCCTGTGGTATTTATGTTACCCTATGTTGGGTTGTCTAAGGTATTGTGATTATTGGTTAATTAATTATTAATAAATTAAATTGGTTCATATAGTTTATAATAATAAATTAATTCAATAGTTGATATTAATATTTAATATTAATGTGAGATTATTATTATTGGGATTATTATTTATTAATGTCATTTTGTGGATTATAGTATTTGGCATTTATAATTATGCATAAAAGATTATTTATTTATTTATTATATTGGTCGGAGTATTTATATCTATATGTACAACTAATTATTTGTTTAGTATTTATTTATTTATTTATTGTTGGTTTATCTATTTATTTGTTATTATTTATTTACTTACCCTTTGATATGATTGGACCCTCTTGGGAGTTATGCTTGTGAGATATTATTATTTAATTCTTTATTATATTATTTTATGGTTCAATATTTAAGTGGGCCTTCATATTTTATTGTGCCTTGGTTTATTTAATTAATTGATTGGTTATATTATTATTTTTCTGTTTACTCCTTTGGGATAATTAATATATTATTTATTATTTATTTATTTATATTATTTTTGTGGTTTACCATTTATTGAGCTTTTGATTTATTTATTTTATTTATTAGCCCTTTCTTTTTTATTTATTGGTTATTGGGTTTATTTATTATTTATTATTGTTTATTCTTTCTACCCATTATTTATTTATTATTTATCTTACCTACCCTCTCTCATTTTTGGCTGTGAGGTTGGAGATTCTAATAATATTATTTTATATTATTGTTGTTTTAATTTTAGAGATGGTTGGTAAGAAATATATTATTTTGGATTATTTTGATTGGGCCTTTGATTTATTGGGTTTATTTTTACTAAGCCTTTATATTTTATTTATGGGTTATTATTATTTAATTTCCATTTTCCCATTTGGTTTAATTATTTATCTATTATTTAATTATTTACCCTACCTACCCTATTTTATTATTGGTTGAGATATTTGGGTAAGTTAAGTAATATTATTTTATATTTTTCTTACCTCGAATTTGGGTAGGGTTTGGTATGAAATATTATATTTCTAATTACTTTTGATTGGTCGACATGTTGCATGGATTTTGAATGGAACTCTATTTATTTGTTTTTTTTTAGATTGTCATGGTGTGGGCTTAGCTGAAGAAATTGTGCATTGTTTGAAGATTTTGGGACTTTTATTTTGGAGCTTGGAGTTGGGATTGCACTTCATCAGATTGTTGTCTTTCCATAACTTCTAATACTAGGTTGGAAATCTACTTCTTTTGTTATTGAAATGGACTATTTGTAAAGATTGTCTGTGGGGATAAGAAATTGATGTTTCTATTAAATTAATTAGTTTAATAGTATATTAAGGGGACCATTGTATTTTGTGATTATCTTTTCTAGAAATGCTCATCGTGAATTTTAGATGAATGGATTGTTGGTGTTATTTTGGTTAATTCAAATTATTTCATGTTGTGACTTATTTATACCTCATTTTTGTTAAGTCTAACTTTGGTTTAAGTGTTTAATTTATTTTTCAGACTTGGCCGAATGTTTTTGGGTTGTTTTGAGACCTTTTTGTGCTCTGTCTTATTTGTGCTATTGTATTACTTGTATGCGCTAAATTATTAAACAAAAACATTGTTTTATTGTCATAAATATTAACCTATTTTTTATATGCGCTGAGATAGTCTGTGTAGGCGCTATACTATCGTGTTTGATGTTTTTAGTCATCTTGGCTTTCTGTTCTTTTGGTTTTGTCAACCCAGAGGTTGTCCTTTTGGCTTTTCTGAGTGTCCTGATGTTGTTCCAGGAATGATTTATTGATTTGAGATAATTAATTGCACTAATGGATTGATCAAGTTGAGAAATTCCTTGTTGTTATTCTTTGGGCTCATATTGGATGCTTTTGATAATGAGATTCTTGATGTTTGATGATTCTTGGTTGCCTATGTAAGGCTGTGATTTTGGAATATGTTGTCCATGTTCTTGGAGATTAGTATTTGATGTATAACCTTGGCTATCCAGTTGTGATGTATTGAGAGCCCATGTTTTATGTGATGTGCATTGTTGTCACCCTAAGGTCTAGGTGGATGCTAGGGGGAGTGGGCTTCCAAGTGAGTGATTGGGGTCATGGGGAGTAGACAGCCAGGTTACTCAAGGTCTAGACTGCCATAATATCTCATTGGAAGTTTATCTTGTAATTAAATGATAATTTAAATTAATTGATTCTAGGAGGGTTGGGTAATAGTAATTCACCATAATAAGATAAGAAATGGTTATGGTGGCCCCAATGCCTTTCCCAGGGTTGGTATCTGGGGTAGGATTGGGAAGACCTTGATGATCCAGGTAAGATAATCTCTCTTACTCCTTCAAGGTTGAGATGGATCCACATGGGCATTATGGATCCGGGACGGGTTCCTAGGTTCCCATTATGATTGCATGCGATGAGACTCCTTCCCTACATGTAGGTCCTAGCAGCTTGAGTCTTGATTTATTGAGTAGCCTCTGGAGGTCTTATATTTTTATTGAGCTTTAATTTATTTGTATGATGTGTGGAGTGTTATCCTTTGGTTGTTAGGTATCATCCTAAATCTAGAGTGTGTATGGGATCTTGTGTCATCTCCTAGCATGGGGGGTGGTTCCTTTTGTTCCACATGGTCAGCTGGTTTGATGCCTTCTTCCATTGGGATTTTCTTCATTGGATTCTCTTGCATGGATGTAGATTTCTTATCACTTCATCTTATTGATGGATATTTGTAGCAGATTGATGTATGATTCATATGACATATGTAGAATTTAGGAGATAATTGTATTGTGGTTGATAGATATGCTCCTTGATGTAAAATGGATATTATATTCATGTGTAAATGGTAGATGATATATTAGGTGAACATGATGATGTATCTTGTTGTATCTTGGATCTTTCTCATTAATGGAATTGGATCTATGGATATGAATCTAATGTTATGTGAATGTCTATGATGATTAAGGAAATGGATTAAAAAAGTGGTAATTAGTATTGGAAATGGAATAATTATGCCAAGATATTGAATAAGTGATGGGATTAGGAACATTTGGAATTGGCACTTTAAAATGAATCTAAGGGGTCATTGGCATTCACATTATTAGGAATGGAATCATGACAGATGATCTAGCAAAGAATCTTATGTATGCATGAAAAGAGATAATGATAGATGAGTTAAAATGTATTAGATGATGGTAGTAATCATGGTGATGTTATGCTTATGTTGATATATTCTTGATGTGATTATGCTCTTTGGATAGGCTAGGTAATGGCGTTGAGATACCCTAGGGAAGATTAATTGTAGAGTTGTATTTATTTCTGCTTGCGTATAGTACTTTGGTGAATATGTTCATGATAGTTAAGTGTTTATCTTATTAATGTCCATGTTATATTTATATGAGTAGTTAGTTGCATGTGTTGCATTAGTAGATGTTTTAAGAAAGAAATTTATCTCTATTTTCATATTAGATGGTTAGTTTCTCTAGGGTATTTTGGTGGGCATTACATTATATCAAGACTTTGTGTCTTTGAGGAAGAAGTATTTTTCTCTAGCATGATGTGTTCGTTGATGTTCTCTCACACGATAGTTTTCTTTAGTTTTAGATGAAGTTTGTGAAGGTTTAGGTTCATGAGGTATAGGATTCTTTACTTCTTTTAAGGATTCATAGGAGAATGTGTTTTAGGTTGAACAACATGAGATGCCAGACAATTTCCTTTGTAAGATGCAGGAGTTGGATCACACCATATAAAGGAGGGATAGAAGGTGTGGTAAGTAGACCAAGTCCATCATGAGGAGGAGGAATAGGTTTATCCTTAGGAGGAATAATATGCTTATCCTTAGGAGGAATAGATTGATCCTTAGGAGGAAGAGATTTTCTATCCTTGGGAGGAAGAATAAACTTATCCTTAAGAGCAAGAATAAATTCTTCCTTAGGAGAAAGAATATCTCTATCCCTTGGAGGAAGAATAGACTTGTCCTTGAGAACATGCATATGATCATCAATTGGAGGAAGACCAAGTGTTGGATTTCTAGGTTTACTCAAGGATAAAATTATGTCATTTTTCATTTTTTTATAAGATTGAAAAATAGGATTACTTATAGGTTTAATAGGTTGGAATTGTTCGGACCAAAAATAATCGAGACAAACATCTCTTTGCCTAATCGTGGGTTGGTACATACTATGATTAATAGTTATGATCTTTTCATCAAGAGAGAATTTCAAGCATTTATGAGTAGTAGAAGTGATCGCTTTCATGGAAGAGAGCCAAGGATGACCCAACTTCACACGAAATTGTTCCAATGTAGGAATTATAGAAAAGTTAACATCTAAAGCTCTATTACTAACCTTAACGGAAAGAGAAATAGAAACAATGGCGGGGCAAGAGAAACCATCAAATATTTTAATCACCACATCAGATTTATCATATGTTACTTGATGAAATTGTAAAGTATAAAGAAATACTTCAATTATCACATTAATCATATAAGTCAGATCGATGAACACCCCTCAAGAGGGTATGCCTTTGATTCTCATAGTGATATATAATGGGCCATTAGGTGCTTCAATAGTATCACTAGGATCAAATGTGATTCATAAGTACTTAGGAGGTTCATGTTTATCAATAAGGTTCACCACATTATTAGACTCAAGGCCAAGATCATTGGGATAGAAAGAAAGACAACCAATCTAAATCACATTAGTGAAATGGGAAGGTAAAGGATCAGTAAAAATTTAAATATTTTGATTAGGAGGTGCTACGGATTTATTTCCTTTCTCATTCACACTGACCACAAATATGACATTGCTATTAATCAAGTCTTGAATCTTACTCCTTAAGGAATAACACTTTTCAGTGTCATGACTAGGTTGATGGTGATATTGGCAAAAAGATTTGGAATCAAAGGTAGGTGACAAATGCTTAGTTGTGTCAATTGGTTTAATAATGGGAAGCTTCAAAACATTCCTTTGTAACAATTGCATTAAAATATGATGCAAAGATTCATTAAGAGGAGTGAATTATTTTCTAAAGTATTTGGACAAAGGAGGCACACCTGTGGTTGCAGCTACTATTTGAGTGTTGTTTTTGTCATTGAACTTGATGAATCCATTATTTGGTTTGAATTTTACAAAAGGTTATTGAGCACTTTCACTTTTATCATTCAAATCCATTGAAAAGGATTGTTCCAATTGACTCACAGTAAGGTGATAATTATGAAGTATTGCACACAATTTCGTAAAGGAAGTAAACTCAGAAAAGAGAAGTTTATCCCTACAATCTTTTTGTAAATTAGAAATGAAAATTCTTTAAATATCTTGATCAAGAACAATAAAAGATATTTGAGAATACGGATGTTTATATCTACCAATAAAATAAGTCACTTTTTCTTTAACAACTTACTTGCAATGGATCAAATCACTCAAAGTAATCTTAGGACCAATATTCTTGTGAAATTTTTGAATAAAAGAATTAGGCATATGTTGAAAAGAAGTAATAGAATAAGGGGGAAAAGATCAATACCATTGCAAGCTTTATCCCTAAGTGTTCTAGTAAACAATTCAGCCAACAATCTTTGGTCATAAGCATACTCACTACACAAAGTTTGGAATATTTTAACATGAGTCAGAGGATCAACTTTTCCATTATAAAGCTCCAATTGAGGGACTTGCAAATGTTTAGGAGGGACAACATGAACAATGTCTTTGGATAATGGGCTCACTAAATCAAATATGGGAACATTATACTTAGATTGATTCATTGAAGCTATTTGTTGTTGTAAGGAAAACATTGTTTGAGCAAGATTAATGATGGTAGCTTCAATGGAAGGATTGAATTGGACATGTTGGATTGAGAAGGAGTAATATTGTTGAATGAAGGAGGAGCTTGAGAATAAGGATGTGGGACACTATGATAGGTAGGTATTGTAGATGATTGGCTAACAAATGGAAGACTCATAGGAGGGGGGGTGAAGGAATTGTGATTAGAGGTTTTCCTCCATTGACTAACATTTGTAGGTATGACATTTTGTGTAGAGGTAGCTGTGATGTTGGATGTAAAGGTGGGAACACTAGCCATAGGAGTAGTCAAAGGAATAGAATGATTAACTTGACTAGGAGGTTGTCTATAACCAAGGATTTTAGCACAACTCTTCATAGACAAAATTTTAGTATCAACAATATGAGCAATACCACGCAACACATCAACACCAAGTTTATCACTTTGAACCATTATTTTTAATCCTTCAATCAATGGTAGAGGTTCACTTTCCGATTATTGTTGACAAATCCATTGTTTATGATTTTCAAATTGATTGTCAATCTTTCCCAATGGGTCAACAGACACCCTAGTTAGTGATTCATGTGCATCATGAGTATTAAGAAAAGAATGAGAAAAAAAGAGATCATTTGTAAGATTGGAAGAACCACCAACATCCTTATTGAATAAGTTATCCGAATTAGGCTCCATCTTCTCAGTAATTAAACTTTGGGAAGCCTTAATTCTACAACTTTTTCTTACGAGGATATTATAGGTTGGACTAATAGTAGTAAAACTCATGCACTGTGAGAGGGAAATTGGAAATTTGAAATTTTAATTTTGAATTTTGAAATAAACTAAACAATGCAAACTTTGGGTAAAAAAGACTATTTAATTAATCAAGAAAATAGAGATAAATGCAATCCAATAATGAATTTTCAACTTTTAAAATTAGGGTTCTGTAAAAATAACCTCTTAATTTTTAAAATTTAATTAGAAATTGGATATAAGATTGCAATTTTGAATTTGAATTTGACTTAGATAATTAATCCAAAATTTAGACAACACACAAGCTCAATTTTAAAAATTGGGGTTATTTAAATTAACCTCTAAAAGTTTAAAATTTAATTGGAAATTAATCTTGCAAGTGAAAATTTGAATTGTAAAATGAAAATACTTAGATTTGAAATAAATAATGCAAATTAAGCAATTCACAAGTTCATTTTTAAATTTAAAAATTAGGGTTTTCAAATTAACCACTAAAATTTTGAAATTCACTTGGAAATCAAACTTGTAAATGAAAATTTGAATTTTAAATTGAATATGCACTCAAATCTGAAAACATAAATTAAAATTAAAGGTGTAAGGAGTCAGGTTCACCAAAATGTAGTGGTGTGGAAAATAATGGTTTCCACCATTAGATGCATGAAAACCACTAATTTGCCATTACATTCAAAAGAGGGATGAATCCAACAGATTTAATCATAAATCAATAATGATGAAGGCAAAAAAACTAATTGGATTCAAGGAAATGATGTTGATTTGCCATGTTTTGTTAGTTGAAATGCTGAAATTGGGGAAAAGTGTTGAAAATGGAGGTAAAAATGCGGAAATAGTGAGCAATAGTCATCAAATTGAGGTATGCACCTCGATTTGAGCAATATATGCAAATTCAAACTAGATCCTTGAAAAAGCTCCAAAAAAGTTGGGACCAGAGTGCTTGTCACTCTGGTCCTCCTAACTTTTCACACGGCAAATAGGGTTGACTCATCTTTGTAAATAATGCCTATTTTGAAGATCAAAACTCCATACATGTTTCCTATACACAAAAAGAAAGGAAAATAGGTTGGGAATAGGGACTTACCTAAGTCAAACCCTGTTTTTGGAATTAACAATGAAATAAAGATAAAAGATAATTAAATTTATGTAAATGAAGATTCTCCTTTTGAGGGAGATGTTGAATAATGACTGAAAATCAAATGATATATCTCTTTGTGAAGTTTTGTTTGTCTCCACAAGCGATTAGGGTTTCATGAAGTCTTTGATAAAATATGATGTAAATATCCACTTCAATGTTTGAATCTCGACTTTGTTGTTGCTCCAAGGCTTGAAGGAAGATTGATTACTTGCTCAATTGTTTGAATACTTGATCTCATGTGTGTATAATGATTTCCAGATTTTATGTGATGTTAAAATAAGAGGGGGAAAACCTCCTTTTGTACTTTCCATTGGAAAAATTGCTAATTTCCTGACATGACCTAACACAGAACTGGAAATCCCACTCAAAAATGAAATAGGGAAAAGGATTTGAAAGGGGCCCAAAATAGGGAGGACCAGAGCATGGTGCTTTGGTCCTACCCCATTTTGGGGCTAGGACAAGGTGCCTAGCTTATGCAAAAGGTCAAAAATAATGTCATTCTTAAGAAATATGAGCAAAATTAGGTCCCAATCAGGGCTAGGGAGCACACGCTAAGGTAGGGACCCAATGTGGTCAAAATTGTACAATAGTGCAATTTTAGGAAAATATATTTAGCCCCCACTTTTTCAAGAGTATGAAATCAATCATACTCTCTGTAAAGGATGAGGGTTCACATTGAAAAACTTTCACCAAGTCACCAAGAAGGCAAGATACACCAAGCCCCCACTGATGACATGATAAAAGGCACATCACGAAAAAGAGAAAGTGAGAACCATGATTGCCAACTAGTAAGGTTCTCTTACTATGAGTCATGAAAATAAAAATACCAAAATTACAAATCAAAAGACTTAGTTCGCTAAGTAACTTAAGTATTAAGATATGCAAAAGAGAGAGACATTAAGCATAGTGTATACCCTCACATTAAAGTGATTGTATTTGCCTCATCGGGAGAAATTTCTCTAAGGTAGGATACACCCAAAAAGACAAACACATTATCACAATAATAAGCCCCTAAGAAAGTGCAAATCAAAGGATAATGATCACAAGACATAGAACAAAAGGTGGTTTTACTTATTTCTGGGGTCAATATGTTGTTTATGATAAATAATGTATATCATGTATATATACATAGAATTATTGTCATCCCCCAAAGAAAGAAAAACAACCATGGAAGAAGGGCACATGTGTCTTTTGAGTCAACATAGGAGAGACGAAAAGAGATTTGAACACTTTGCATCATCCTCAAGTAGACAAAACTAGGGACAACAAATTGAAGAAATTAGAGACAAAGAGAAGAAGATCACAAAAACGCAAGAGAGGGGAGAAAAAGAATCTACAAAACCAATGAAGCTAATCACGCAAACCATCTGCCTCCCCATCTGGCTCATCATTTTTTAGGGAAGGTGGATGACATACAAGAGGGGGAACATTGAGAACAATAGATGGAGCTATCAAAAGTTCCAAACAAGGACCATGCTCTAATGATGAGTCACTTTGTCTATTACTTGGAGCTAGCATTAACACTTTTGAAAATTGTTGAGATAAATAATTGTCAGGATCAATATATTCATATTCATCACTTAAATTATTAAGATCAACATTTTCATCAGGAAAAAAATTCTCACTTATTTCATCATCAAGATTAAAAAAAGTAGGAGCTCTAATGATGCAGGAGCACCCCCAGTTAACAACAATCTTGCATCAACCAAAAACATTTTCTTTTTTGTCTTGTTGTCTATTTTCAATTTCAGTTTTTCTTTCTATCTCCTGGTTTTGGCTCATTGGATCCTGTGAATTTGGATTCTACTTGAAGACTTGATCATCTTTCTTTCTTTCAGACTGCATCGCATTTGGATCACTTTTCGGCAAGATATCGCTTCTGGTTTCCATGACAGATTCTTGTTACCAGTTGTTCCTTTGTTATCGGTTGCCTGAGACCTATTCTGGTGATCTATCAGAACCCATTTCGAAGCTTGCAAATCCTTTGGCATTGATTTCGATGTTCCTTGGTTTGTGGTCGACCTTCTCCCATGATCTACATTTTATCCTTTGGATTTTCCAAAGGAATCTCTTAGCCGAGGCCGACCTTCTTATTTTCATGTTAGGTCTTTTTCTTTGGGTTTTGATCCCTTTTGGGTTGACTAGATTAGTTGGATTGATATATATTTATAATTATGCTTTAGATTGAAATGAAGAGAGAATCAAGTAGCTAGAATGTATATAATATAGATCTTTCAATTCAACGACCCAGTTGTGACCTATTCTACTAGGCCTATGAGCCGGTATGTTGTAACCTAGTAGTTACCGGTTGGATGTGACCAAATTTCATATAATAAGATTATTTGTTCTTCATTGCCATAACTTTGTGTTTCCATTGTGTTTAATCTTGCTGACTGATACGTATTGATCACTTTGAGGTCCCTCCTCACCAGTGACTACTTCAAGTGGTATCAGAGAAAATTTTCATTCTAGAGGCTACGTGTCCTGAATTTTGTTGTAGGACGGTAGATTGCAGATCCGACCTGCGATTGCAGAGGAGTAGCATGAATTGATGGCGCGAAGAGGAACTAGGAATGGTGGAGCATGTGGAAATGCAGACCCTATTGTGGTAGAGATGTTGTGAGGAATAGCAGCCTAGTTAGAAGCCATGGAGACAACCTAGAGAAGAGACTGACATATTGAAGATGTAAGCGAAGATGAAGGAGAAGAAGCCCCAACAGAACAATTAAACTTACCGACGGTTGATCTGGATGAAGAAATTTTTTTAAGGGTTTTGAGTAGGGTGAACACTAAACCTCATTTTACCCCACTAGAATATGATGGAAAGTTAGATTCAGATGAATTGATGGATTGGATCTTGAAGATGGAGAAGTATTTCAATTTTGAAAACACCATAGAAGAGAGGAAGGTGAAATATGCCTATACCCGGTTGAAAGGTCATGCATCTCTTTCGTGGGAGCATTTGCAAGTTGATAGACAAAGAATAGGTAGAGAAAAGATTAAGACATGGGATCAGATGATTGCTAAGTTGAAGTCAAAGTTTGTGCTGAAAAATCGTCAAGTAGATTTGTTCTAGAAGTTGCAGAATCTAAGACAGAAGGAATCTAGTGTGAAGGAGTACACTGAAGCATTTTACAAGTTGAACATCAGATCTGGACATGTTCATGATGAAGTGGAAAAAATTGCAAAATATTTGAATGGACTACAAATATCTATATAAGATGAACTCAATATGATCAAATTGGAGAGTGTTGAAGAGGCTTACCAGTATGCCCCAAAGGCTGAAGATAAATTAAACAAAAGACATGAGAAGAGATAGAGAGGTAGAGGTGGAAGGTTTACCAGAGAAATATTTCAAGGAGGAAGAGGATATACTGAAGAAAGATGAACCAGTACAGATCAGAACAAGGACAAGGAAGTGAGCAAAGAAGGTAATTCATACCGAAAGGATGATAGAGGTGTCTACCAGGGAAGAGAACCAGATGGTTACCAAAATGAGAACTTTGGAAGACAAGACAAGAGGACATTTAGAGGAAATTTCTTTAAGTGTGGAGACGAAGGACACCATACATTCGAGTGTAAGAAGATAGAGGCTACCGAAACACCAGCAGTGGTGGAAGAAAACCCCACCTGATCAGACAATAAACTGGAAGATGGAGAACTATTGATGATGAGAAGAGCTTTGTGTCATACCGGAGGACATGAAGAGCCCTTCCAGAGGAAGAATATGTTCAAGACCAGTTGTAAGGTATCTAGTACATGTTGTAAAATTGTTATTTATAGTGGTAGTTTAGATAATCTTATCTCAGAAGAGATGGTGAATAAGATAGATTTGAAGAGTGGATATCATCAAATCAGGATGAGAGAAGGTGATGAGTGGAAGACAACATTTAAGACAAACAAAGGACTATATGAATGGTTGGTGATGCCTTTTGGATTAACTAATGCACCGAGTACTTTCATGAGGCTGATGAATGAGGTATTGAAGAAATTCTTGGGTAAGTTTGTTATTGTGTATTTGGATGACATTTTGATTTTTAGTAAGACAAAAGAGGAGAATTTGTTGCAGTTAAGACAAGTTTTGTAGAGGTTGAGAGAAGAAAAGTTGTTGATCAATAGCAAGAAGTGTACTTTCATGAAGGATGAGTTAGTCTATTTAGGATTTGTGATATCTGAGGATGGTTTGAAGATGGACCCTAAGAAAGTGAAAGCCATTCTTGAGTTGCCTACACTGAAAAGAGAATTTTATCCCTAATATCTTTTTGCAAATTAGAAATGAAAATTCTTAGAATATCTTGATCAAGCACAGGAAAAGTAATTTGAGAATACAAATGTTTATATCTATCAACAAACATACCTATATTTTATAAATAAAAATTATGTAGATGATGCCCAGAGATATCAAATTTTAAAAATATTTACCTTTAGCATTGATTAATTAATTTCATATGGTTAATATTTATTGGAATTTAATCTTAATTTAGAATTTAGAAGTTTCTTTTAAATCTAGATTTAAAAACATAATTTACTAAATTAGAAGTTTCTTTTAAATCTATATTTTAAAAAGTAAAATTTTTAATTAGAAGTTTTATTAAATCTAGATTTAAAAATATAATTATTTTTTACATTTAATAAATAATAATAATAGGAAGTTTTTTAATTTAGATTTGTTTCTTTTAAATCCATATATATATATATATATATATAAATCTATATATATATATATATATGGGTAAGTGCACAAAGATGATGTGCAGAAAAGTGGACACACACCTAAAAAAACTTGTAAAAATAGCCACCGCGATCATGGTACTAAAAATTCAAATCACCCCATACACACTAAGGTTCGTTGTCCCTGACCCTAAAGGGACAAAAGCACGTACAAGGTTCTTTTACAAAAATGATCATGTACGCACTTCTTTAAGACTTAGCAATGCATACATGTTGCTTTAGGACTTAGCACTGCGTATGAGATACCTGTCAATAATTTTTTTTTGGGCAGACTTTATTTTACTTTTCACACGGCTGCGAGTTGGAAATTAGGGTTTTTTCTCGCTAAATCGCACACGGGCTCAGTCTTTTCTCACCCAAACGCCATGGATCAAGGTTGGTTTTTCTTGATTTTAGTTTTTCTTTCGTATTTGTTCACTTTTTTTATGTTTTGAATTTAAATTTGTGGTTTTTAAATTTTTTGTTACACAAACTAGATTCTGAAAAATCCACAACAAGATGCACCTCCTGAAAACCCCAAACAAAACCCACAAAATACACCTCTAGCTCCTCCTTTTGATCGTACACCTAATACACAAGAGCAATTACTTAATCAGTTATGGAAAAACACAACTAAAATAAATAGACTGATTAATGAATTGAAAACATCTAATCTTGAGCATCATAAATCCCTTGCCACTAGCCTAGAAACTTTAGCTAGTGGTGTTGTAGACATATAAAAATGACCATATTCACAAATGAATATTTTATGTTCATTCCTCTATTTAGTTAAATCACCCACATTCCTCTATTTAATTAAATAAATTATTCAATTTATTTAAGTTAAATTCACTAGAACCCCTTTCATCATTTAATTGAATAAATCATTTTATTCAATTAAATCCTTTCTCTCCACTTTTAATTAAATTTACATTTAATTAAATAGTTCACCCCAAATTGAATAAATCTAATTTATTCAAATTCCCAAATTGCAACCAAATTGAAATAAAGTAATTTATTTTAATTCTATTTTCCCTCACCCACTTGCATTTTCCTACATCTCCCACTTGCATCCTAACCCTATTCCTAATTTCTTCTAGAATCCATCTAATCCTAATCAATTAACCCAAACCCATTCATTATCCCCTTTCCCTAAAATTGAGGAGGTCACTTCTCAATTTTGGAGTAAAGTCTTCAAAATGCATTAAAGCCTTTATCCATTCAATGTTGAATGCCCCCAAATTTGGAAGGACTCTTAGAAATTTGTCCCCAAAGTCTTCAAACCATTAATGGTTAACTAACCCTTAGTGTCATGGTTAGAGACTTTTTGCCTAACTCAACCTTCATCTAACCCAAGGGTCTCATCAGGCATTCATTGCTTTGACCATGGTTATTCCTTAGCCCTTGCACAAGAGTTTATCCTTTGGGTAAAAGCTTTATCCATAGGATAATCTTAACCTAACCTTAACCCTTACCTCCTAGGGTAACCATCATGTCTTCTCAAGCATTTAATACTTCTTACATCTCCTCTCAACCAACCTTATGTTGACAATTGTCACCATTTCATTGGTGAAAATTGAAAACATGGATTGACAACTTTCAATCTTGACCCTTGATTAACTCTTTCAATCTTGATCATCCATTGCCCTATTTTCACTATAAATAGAGCTCTCCTTTCTCCATTTTGTGGATCCATGAATCTAAGAAATCTATTATCTAATATACATCCAAGCTTTTAGTATCTCATTTATGCTCATTTTAGCACATCTAGTTTCTCTTTTCAATAGGAATTAATCTAATAAACATTTTAGACTATTTCCTTTCACATTAGCTTAAATCATATAACTAGTATATCATGTTAGGATAGTATTGCTACTAATATTGTCATCTTATAATCTGGTTTATTGCATTTTGTAGAATCATGCATAGATGGGATGCATTTTCATGTTAAAATCAATCAAAAGCATCCCTTGTTCTTGCATTTGTCATCCCTAAACCACTTTGCTCAGTGATCTGAGAGCAAAGGCATTGGTTTGAGGGACCTTGTGAGATAGAGAACCATGGAACCAACCTTAGGAAGTGAGTCATTCTTCATGACTCCATAACTTGCACCAAGAAGTCCTGTGGGTGTGTGGACAAGTCTCTTTGAGCTTCACTTTTCGCATTTTAAGTTTCATTGACCCGCTTTTCCAGCATACATTTCTGGCGCCCACCTATCCCAAAACAAAAAATGTAACTTTATCTAGCAAGCCGCCCGTTATACCCTTATTACTGATACTTTGTACCGTTGAGGTCTAGATGGTACTCTTCTTCGTTGCCTTGATCGTAATGAATCTGAATCCGCTTTACACAAGATTCACGAAGGTATCTATGGCACACATTCAAGTGGTACTACTCTTGCTAAAAAGCTTCTAAGAATGGGATATTATTGGCCAACAATGGAAAAAAACTCTTATCACTTTGCAAAGAATTGTCCTAAATGTCAGATCCATGGCAACCTGATACATGCACCAACACAGGAACTACAGCCATTCACGACATGCTGACCCTTTTGCCAGTGGGGACTAGACTTGGTCGGCAAAATTCATCCTTAATCTTCAAATGGTCACAAGTTCATTATAACTACAACATAATAATTTACAAAATGGATAGAAGCAGTCCCCATGACCACAGTGACTAGGAAACAAATTGCCTCTTTTATCCTTAATTATCTGATCTGCAGATATGGTATTCCGAGTTCCATCATCACAGATAATGGACGACCTTTCAAGAACCAAGATGTACAAGAACTATGTGAAAAATTCAAAATACAACATCGTTTCTCTACACCTTACTACCCATAGGGGAATGGTCAAGCAGAAGCATCCAACAAGACAATATTGAGAATCCTAAAGAAAACAGTGAATGACGTAGGCAAAGATTGGCATGTCCAGCTTAATCTAGCACTTTGGGTATACAGAACTGGTATCCACACACCTACATAAGCTACACCATATTCACTGGTATATGGATCAGAAGCTATTTTACCCCTAGAGGTAGAAATTCCATCTCTCAGAGTCTCTTTGAAAGGCTTAATCCCAGATGAAGAGTATCGAGTTAACCGACTACAAGAGCTTGAACTTCTAGATGAATGACACCAATGTGCCTACACTCATCTCAAAGCATATCAGCAATGCATGTGCAGAAGCTACAACCACAAGGTCATTCCTGAAAATTTTAAAGTTGGTGACCTAGTACTCAAGGAAAATCCTAAAAATCAGCAAGATCGGGAAAAGAAAGGAAAATTTGAACCTAACTGGTTGGGTCCCTATGTCATCATATCAGTCTATGGATTAGGCACCTATCAGCTAACAAATTCAGAAGGAGATGTGCTCGATGAACCAACTAACAATATTCATCTAAAAAAATACTACACTTGAGGAGTATAATGCACAGAAAATTCAAAAAATCAAAAACATAAAAAAAATCAAGAAAAAGCAAATAAAAGGGTACATAAAAGCAACTGGTGAAAACTTGCCAATAGGTGCTATTGTGAGAGGACAACTCCTCTATCTATATCCATATCATTATATCCACAGTACAACACTATCGGCCAACACCCAACATTTTTATCACAAAATGCATTCAGGACATACTTAGTGTAGTCACTATCCTGGTTTATCCGCATATTACTTCACCACATCTCACCATGGCTTGGTAATCACTGTACATATCCACATTGAGAGGTACACTTAACTAGGGGCAATATTCACCAAAACTTGCAGCACATTCAAGCCATCAAAACTAGAAGCAAACTAAGAAAATCATATCCAGCAAACAAAACTCACACAATCACAAAGCCAAACATTGATCGCTAAACAAAATTCACAAGAGCCAATGGATGATTTTCTGAAGTATCAAATGTTGTTTCTTGCATAAAGTTTTGACTATTTTTGCACTTGAAACTTTTTGAATTATTGGATCCTCTGAATTTTTCTACATCATGCTTCAAAAGCTAGAGAACATTGAGAGACTCCAATATTTTCTTAGTTTTTTGTCTGTGAGGCAATCATCTGTACTTTGTAAATACTTGTCTCGAGACGTGATTCATAGCATATCACTAAAGAAATGAATCCACTTTATGCATACACGGTTTAATCTTCTCTGTTTATATGCAATTCGCACTTAGGTCGTCCTGGTTCAATTATACCTTGACGCTTGTGCTATCTTGCAAAATAAAAAATCATGTAAATTTTCTCAGGTCATTATGGTTCAAATATACCATTATGCTTGTATAAATTTTCAACATATCCCAAACAAATCAATGCTCAATAATGATACATATATAGACAACAAACAACATGTGGCTATACAGGGATGACCAATACAGAATGAGGATGCTCAAAAACAATTAGTTGCATATCATATCATGCATCTCACTTACAAGATACATCTCACAACATCTCATATCATACATCTCATAGCATCATGCATTATCACATCATATTCATCAAATATTGCATCACATACATCTATCCAAGCATTGCATCATCATAGAATAAACAAAAGCATATAGAACGCATCATCCATAACACATCACATGAAGATCAAAGAAAATGATGTCATATATATCTCGACAAATGATCAATATACAAAATATTTTATGTCTGTGCCAAGTACAATACAATGATCAAAATACAATAGAGACAACATCTCTCACATATGAGTATCTCCTAAGGGAGACGGTCTGGCTGTAGATGTCCCAGCTCCTGGATCTCTAGTTGGATCCTGTCTAGAAGGCCCTGTCATGCCTCTACTCTCCATCCTCGACCTAGTCTCTCAGGATCGACTGAATCTCAACTATGTAAAACTTTGCACTCGACGCTCCCTAGGCACCGCATCCTCATAATGTCTCTTGTAGTACTCCTCCTCCTTGGCTCTCAAAGCCAGCTCTCTCAAGGTGTCTCTCATCAGGCCACCTGCTGCCGCTCTCTCCAAAACCTCTGCATGAGCCTCGGCTCGACCCAACCACTCCAAAGCAGTATCCCGCTCTGTGGTTAGCTGTGTAATCTAACGCTGATGCGCCAACATCTATGTCTGCAAATGCTACACTGACAACTGCAGCGATCTAATCTGTGCATCCTCCACATGTGTCAAAATCTGCATCTGCAGGGGTACCCCTTGTCCCTCTACCTGTCCTCGGTGCTGGAGGAGGTAAAACATCTAACCTCCTCCTCTGGGTCAGTCACCGCACATCCTCATACCCTCCCAGTGCTGCTATCACCTCCTCAACCTGCTCCTCCTCTCCAGCTCTGATTGCCAAACCTCCTCTCCCTCTATCCACTACCACCCACCGCACAACTCTCTCTCCTTGTATCCCCCTATCTCCACCCCTATCTCCTCTCCTCCCCAACTCCAATCTCCCTCTAACTCCTCTCCGACCTTGACCACCTCCTCTACCATCTCCACCATCACCTCCTCCTCCATCATCAGCTCCCTCATCTATCTCCTCATCATCATCAAACACTGGAATCATCTCAGTTGGATTAGATATCCTAGCCACTGCCCATGCTGTGAAGAAGGTTGCAAACTCATCAGTCATCCCTGCATCCACGATCTCAGGGGCATAATCCCAAATCTGGTCGGCTAAGTGAAGGAAATCTTCTACTGCCGTTGCATTGTCAATTGTAGGACCACAATCTGGGATATCCTATCTCCGTCGAGCATAAAAGCATGCTCCCTGTGGAATCCCCTCCTATCGACCATACTGCCACAACACCCGGCTATGCAAAAACCTCTCTATCACAAAGGGCATCTTCCCTATCAGATACCTGGAAATGAAAACATGAGGCATCTACATCCCATTGTCAGCCCATACCTCGCAACCTGTATATGGTCGCTAGACGACCGTATCAATATCACTCCTCCAATGCTCTAGTTTTCCTAGCTTACACTGGACAACTAGTCCTCTGTACCCATATGCGTACGTGCATCCAACAAGCCTGTCTCTATCTGCCAGTGGCCTAGCCGTGGGGATATGCTCCCATGCCCATACCTATAGCAGTGTCACTCCAACTGATAAACTGTTGTAACCCTAGTACACTACCTCGTGCAAATCCCTGTATAAATGGGCCAGCATTGTTGAGCCCCATGCAAATCGATGACCCTGCATCACCATGTCCTCCAACACCAATCCCCATCCCACTGATAGTCCCTTCAACCTCTGGTCAGGACATAAAAAGCCACCTATAAAGCCTGCTAGAACTGATGGTAAAGGAGCATAATCCAAATCAAAAAACTCCTGCCAGGAGATCTCATACCCGCAAATAATGTCATCCTGAAAGATCTGGGGAAGAGCCTCAGTCCCACCCTCCTCAGTTTGCTCATAGGGTAGCAATGCACCTACCACAGGAATCCACAGAATCGAGTAACAATCCTCAAGGGTCACTGTAATCTCGCCTGTCGCCAAATGAAAGGTGTTTGTACCGCTATGCCACCTCTCTGCCAATACTGTCAATAAACCTTAGTTTATGATAAACCAAGGCATATCTAACAAAGAGGTCAAACCACACCTCTCAATAATGTCTCTGTCAGCCTGTGTCAATCGTGGTATCAAGGACCATGGTCTCAAAAATTGCTCACACGACTGCACCACTCCAAGACGCTCTTGTCAAAAAGCAACGCAAGTCCAATATTAGTTCCCTCATCCACACATGGATATCAAAATCAAATTCATCTCAAAAACTTGAAAACTTTGAACAAATTACAACTCAAGTTTCACAGACATATCAACTTGTAACACAACTCAAGTTCCACAAACATATCAACTTGTAACACAACTCAAGTTCCACAAACATATCAACTTGTAACACAACTCAAGTTCCATATCAACTTGTAAAACAACTCAAGTTCCACAATCAAAGTAGCTTGTAACACAACTCAAGCTCCACAATTCATATCAAACAAATTCATATAAAAAAATTGAAAACTTTGAACAATTTAAATCAAGTTCCACATCATATCAAAATCACATCAAATCTATATCAACTTGAAACATCGCAAATCAAATCAAGTTATCTCAAAACTCATATTGGACACACTTATCACACCAATGGCAGCAGACATGAAGACTAGCAAAATGCACTTATCCTGGTAGAACTGGCATCACCCTACCCATTTTCTTCATTCCTAGATCCCACTATACCAAAATTTTTCCTATATGCGCTAAATCATCTTGTCTATGAGCTAAACTGCTTCTCATGCGCTAACCTGTTTTCTCCACGTGCTCTCTGATTTACCCTATGCGCTAGCAAAAACCTACGCACTACCCTTTTCTTCGAATGTGCCCTCTAAACTACCTCATGTGCTAAAAAACCCTATGCGCTATTCTATCCCCTCCAGGCACTACGCCCCTAACCCTAGGCACTAGGTCACACCTACGCGCTATCTAGACCTACCCATGCAACCCCCTAGAAGCCCTATGCGCTACCGTGTGCCCCTGGTGCACTAACCTAATCCTATGTGCTACCCTAACCTAATGATGTGCTAACCTAAATTTTTTGGACGCTACCCTCTATAGTTAAACCCTATGCGCTACAAAATTTTTCGTATGCGCTACCCTTTCGACCCAACGCACTAAAACGTAAAAATCTGCATAAAAAATTCAAAAAATGACCAAAAATGACAAAATTAAAAATCAAACAAGGGTCAAAAAGGTTGACTTACTGGTGGTCCATACACGGCAGGCCTCTGCTACCTCCTAATGTGCTCGAATCGATGAGAAGAATACGGAATCGGCATGTTGACTTCACTCCAAATGTCACTATCTCCAAAGTCAACAAGCACAAATGAGACACAAGAAATCACTTTTTCCCTTTTATAGGGCAAATCAAAATTAGGGTTACATGGAGGAACATGAAAATCACTTGTGGTGTCTCATGCCAACCTACCCAACATCATTATCGGGAGATGAATCAATTTTTGCATTCAACATAGACCAAAATTTACAATGCTATCAAAATTATCCAAATCAAATCAATTTTTCAAAATTTTTGATTCATCTCCCGAGGGGGCATTATCAACATCATTTTATCAAATCTGGGGCTTCAATTCTCAAATCTAGGGCATGACATAAAAATCTCAAAATGACATAAAAATTGATCATAACTAAATCAGGATGACACATCATTTTCTTTGAATCAATATGTACACACACGTCACTTCAAAGAGGGGCAAAATGTAGACGTATAAAAATGACCATATTCCCAAATGAATATTTTATGTTCATTCCTCTATTTAGTTAAATCCAATTTAATTAAATCACCCACATTCGTCTATTTAATTAAATAAATTATTCAATTTATTCAAGTTAAATTCACTAGAACACCTTTCATCATTTAATTGAATAAATCATTTTATTCAATTAAATCATTTCTCTCTACTTTTAATTAAATTTACATTTAATTAAATAGTTCACCCCAATTTGAATAAATCTAATTTATTCAAATTCCCAAATTGCAACCAAATTGAAATAAAGTAATTTATTTTAATTCTATTTTCCCTCACCCACTTGCATTTTCCTACATCTCCCACTTGCATCCTAACCCTATTCCTAATTTCTTCTAGAATCCATCTAATCCTAATCAATTAACCCAAACCCATTCATTATCCCCTTTCCCTAAAATTGAGGAGGTCACTTCTCAATTTTGGAGTAAAGTCTTCAAAATGCATTAAAGCCTTTATGTATTCAACAAGATAACTTGTTGAATGCCCCCAAATTTGGAAGGACTCTTAGAAATTTGTCCCCAAAGTCTTCAAACCATTAATGGTTAACTAACCCTTAGTGGCATGGTTAGACACTTTTTGCCTAACTCAACCTTCATCTAACCCAAGGGTCTCATCAAGCATTCATTGCTTTGACCATGGTTATTCCTTTAACCCTTGCACAAGAGTTTATCCTTTGGGTAAAAGCTTTATCCATTGCATAATCTTAACCTAACCTTAACCCTTACCTCCTAGGGTAACCATCATGTCTTCTCAAGCATTTAATGCTTCTCACATCTCCTCTCAACCAACCTTATGTTGACAATTGTCACCGTTTCATTGGTGAAAATTGAAAACATGGATTGACAACTTTCAATCTTGACCCTTGATTAACTCTTTCAATCTTGGCCATCCATTGCCCTATTTTGACTATAAATAGAGCTCTCCTTTCTCCATTTTGTGGATCCATGAATCTAAGAAATCTATTATCTAATATACATCCAAGCTTTTAGTATCTCATTTATGCTCATTTTAGCACAGCTAGTTTCTCTTTGCAATAGGATCTATTCTAATAAACATTTTAGACTATTTCCTTTATCATTAGCTTAAATCATATAACTAGTATATCATGTTAGGATAGTATTGCTACTAATCTTGTCATCTTATAATCTAGTTTATTGCATTTTGTAGAATCATGCATAGATAGGATGCATTTTCATGTTAAAATCAATCAAAAGCATCCCTTGTTCTTGCATTTGTCATCCCTAAACCACTTTGCTCAGTGATCTGAGAACAAAGGCATTGGTTTGAGGGACCTTGTGAAATAGAGAACCATGGAACCAACCTTGGGAAGTTGAGTCATTCTTCATGACTCCATAAATTGCACCAAGAAGTCCTGTGGGTGTGTGGACAAGTCTCTTTGAGCTTCACTTTTCATATTTTAAGTTTCATTGACCCGCTTTTCCAGCATACAGGTGTCACTGTAGTTTCCACTCAAATTATAAAATGGAGAAACTATAGGGATAGGTTTCATCAATTTTATGCTAATGGGTTATCATATGAGGGAGTGAAAAAAAAAAAAATTAGTAAACAACAAATATGTGCCCTTTTGGTTGGTCCTAAAATTGGTTAGTTGTTACCTCTTAATACAAAGAAGTTTCACATACATTGGTGTACCAATGAGCAGATAAAGAGTCTTTTTTGGTAGAGGTGGTGGATGGTCTTTGACGAACCACCTTGTAATAATTTTGAGGTGCCATTGTATTTTTTGAGGAAAGTATATTGTGAGTTTGTCCTCAATGTACTGCCTAATTATTTTGACATGAGAGATTTCTATGGTAGAGGTGGTGGCTTTGCCCAAGATAGACCTAGAGACCATAGGCGAGTAGACCATGAGAGTTGTTGCCCCCTAGCACCCAAACCCAAGGTATATTTGACTGTCCCAATAGACCTAAAAGATTCAATGGAGCTACAGACTCTTCAAGTGGCCACAACATTGACTGATGTGATTATTCAGCATGGGACATAGTTAGCACACCCTCTTGTACTGGATGATGAGACATTAGTTGCTGCAGGTGGCACTAGTGAGCCCATTCAGCATGTGTGTACCACTTGCTTAGGGATATGCACATGGACAGATGATGAGGGAACTACAGATGGATCCACATCCAATTCATGCATGATTTGCAGGATTAGATGTCAGACCCCCATGACTAAGGATGTGGCATTGATAGATGAGTTGATGGATATGTTGTTTGGCAGTCAGTCACAGACACAGGTGTGTTGATTTGAATTCATAGCATTTTATTTATCAGTCACTTGAAATTTGTAATTATAAATTATTTTTTATTTATAGATCAATTTAAATTGATACAAATAATATGCATTTTAGGATGCAGTAGCGGTATCTGATATTCCTCCCGCAGTTACTGTAGCGGCAACTTTGACATTTGAGGTATAAATTTTGTAATATATTAAAATAGAATAGTACACTTTTAATTCAAAAAACTTACAAGATATACTAACTCTCTTTAATTCTTGACAATTTTTTGTTTGTAGGCATTGTCAGGGGACCAAATGTCCCAGATTGATGATGTCACCTTCCCAAATTTTATGTATTTTGAAGGAATATGCAGGTCATTTCATTTTAGATTTGTTAAATTATGTTTAATATCATTTGTACTAATATCTCAAATTTTATCATATTTTGTACACCTTATTTTATGTATTCTTTTGAAGGAATATGCAGGTCATTTCATTTTAGATTTGTTAAATTATGTTTAATATCATTTGTACTAATATCTCACATTAATTTTGTTTTTTTAGGGTACCCCCTTGTGTCTAGGTCTTGTCCTTAGCAAATGAAATATTTGAGGATGCCAAAACATGGGAAGAAGGTAATTGAACACATTTTTAATTGTACAATTATTTGAAAAGGTTGAAATTGTCTTAGTTGGGATTTGTAGATTGATTAGTGTTTTTTGTCTATTTTATATGTACAGTGTCCATTGAGCTATGTAGATATGTTGAATGCACTTGATATGCATGAGGATCGAGTGAGGGTGGAGGTATGTATCTCTGCTTTATTTTCTTGATTTGATGATTATACGCACGTGTACATGTGAACTTGTGATAAATTATAATCTTATCATCTTTTCTTATAGGAAATATCCATAGTTGCTTCATCAATGGTGAGCCCTCCTCTGTGTACTAGAGAAGCATCTCAGGCTCTGATACACTTTGTTTGATATAATACATTAATTGTTTTTAACCTACAATACTTATCATTATATTAATTGTACTTAATCTTTGATCATTTTTCATACAGGTGATAGCGACAGCTGCTCCATCAATGGTGAGCCCTCCTCGGTCTATTAGAGAAGCATCTCAAGCTTCGATACACTTTTGTTCTATATATTATAGATTTTAAGTGTTTTTGATGTATATGTTAGTATATTATATTAATTGTACATTTAATCTACAATAGCCCACTTCGCAGTTTGGCCATAACTTGGAGCCTTTGAAGTTTGTGTTCAAGAAAACTCCTAAGGCTGACAAGGAGAAGAGAGAGAAGACATTAGATTTGAGATTAGCCGATGAGGTAATCTACATTTCAATTGCAAAGGAATTATAGTTAAATGCATAGTTATTTTGATAATTGTGAGCTATTTTCTACAAAAGGATCCTAACTTGGCTTTTGAATTGTGGTTTTGCAGCCATCTATGGAGTCGCGTAATGCATCAAAGAGGCTTGATTTTGATGATCCACCACATGTATATGATCATATAGTGTTATTTGTGGTCATTGAATGACCAATACATCTAGATATATTCTATACTTTTATTGTATATCGATTTGGACATGGCATATGCCACATTTTTGTAATACTTGTATTGACTTGGCATACATTCCTTTTTTGATATATATAAATGCTGATATTCGATCCAATAAATGTGTATTCAGTTCATTATTGTGTATTCGTTGTATTTGGTGGCTGCCCTTTTATAAAGTTAAATGATTATTTGCCTATATAATCAACAATATGAATATAAATAACAAAAATATATGATATAAAACATTGCAATCGTGGAATATGATTTGATGAACTTTCTAAAATGTTGAATTAACCCTACAAAACTCCTTGTATTGAGTTCATTATTGTGTATTCGTTGTATTTGGTGGCTGCCCTTTCATAAAGTTAAATGAATATTTGCCTATGTAATCAACAATATGAATATAAACAACAAAAATCTATGATATAAAACATTGTAATCGTGGAATATGATTTGATAAACTTTCTAAAATATTGAATTAACCCTACAAAACTCTTTGTTTCAATGAAAATTAAATTCAATGGTTATGGTCAGATTTGATCCATGGTAATGATCAGTGGATGCTTTTGATACCTTTCATTTATATTTGTCAATGTGTGTGGTGCGAGAGGACCCTTATTCTCACAATGGTCAAATTTTGGTTCTCGTCTTGTTTTGCCATTGTTTTATCTAAATAAGGTAATTTGGGACCATTAATGATCATTTGAAGCCATTTGTGAAACTTTGGGTTCATTTGGATAAAAGATGTAAAAGTTGCTCAATTATTGTCAAAGTTGCTTAGTTGTTGTCAAAGTTGTCAAAGTTTGGGGGGCTCATTTGGATAAAAGATGTAAAAATTGCTCATTTGTTATCAAAGCTTCTCACTTGTTGTTAAAGTTGCTCAGTTGTTGCCAAAGTTTTCAAAGTTGTCAGAGTTGTCAAAGTTAGCAAAGTTGTCAAAGTTCCAAGATAGGCTAGAATTGGTTTTGTTTGTCATGTTCACAAACCAACATCATGAACATGTCTGAGTGGGCAGGTTTATGCTAGAAATTCTCCTCTCTTGCCTCCCAAAACACTGGAACATTGAGAGCCATAAACTACCAGTGCAATCTCTCAAGTGCCCTAAGTCCAAAAAAATGTCAAACTTTGATAAAATGTTTCTCCCAATCTAGGATACCTATGGTCAATTCGTTTAAAATTGCAGTGTCACATGAGGCTCATCTACAATGACCTATCTCGGTTTCTAACGACTCAGAGCCATTTTCAAATGGTAGCATTTTTTCACCTACTGCAAAAATAGTCAGTGGCATGCAGTGCAAAGTTGCAAGATAGGCAAGAATTGATCCCATTCATCGTGTTCATAAACCAACATCACGAAAATGTTTGGGTGGGAAATGTTATGCTAGGCATGCTCCTTTCGTGCCTCCCAAAGCAATTGAACGTCGAGAGCCATACCCTATCGACGCGATCTCTCAAGTTCCTTGAGTCCAAAAAACTATCAAACTTTGACGGATTGTTTCTCCCAATCTAGGATACATATGATCAATCTGTTTGAACCTATACTTTCACATGAGGTTCATATACAATGACCTATCTCAGTTTCCAATGACTCAGAGCCATTTTCAAAAGGTAGCATTTTTTCACCTGTTGCAAAAACCGTTAGTGGCATGCAGTGCAAAGTTGCAAGATAGGATAGAATTGATTTCTTTCATCATGTGCATAAACAAATTTCATGAGCACATCTGAGTGGGAATTTTTATGCTAGGCATGCTCCTATCGTGCCTCCCAAAGCATCGGAACGCTGAGAGCCATACCCTACTAGTGCAATCTCTCAAGTGCCTTGAGTCCAAAAAAATGTCAAACTTTGACAAACTATTTCTCCCAATCCAGGATACATATGATTGCTATGTTTGAACCTTTAGTGTCACATGAGGCTTCTCTACAATGACCTATCTCGGTTTCTAACGAATCGGAGCCATTTTCAAATGGTAGCTTTTTTTCACCTGTTGCAAAAAATCATTAGTGGCATGCAGTGCAAAGTTGCAAGATAGGCTAGAATTGATTATGTTTGACATGTGCACAAACCAACATAATGAGCACATTCAGGTGGGTATTTTTATTCTAGGCATTCTCCTTTCGCACCTCCTAAAGCGCTGGAACGTTGAGAGCCATACCATACCAGTGCGATCTCTCAAGTGCCCTAAGTCCAAAAAATTGTCAAACTTTGACAGACTATTTCTACCAATCCATGATACATATGATTGATCCGTTTGAACCTGTAGTGTCACATGAGGCTCCTCTACAATGACCTATCTCAATTTCTGATGACTCAGAGCCATTTTTAAATGGTATCATTTTTCACCTGCTACAAAAATCGTCGGTGGCATGCAATGCAAAATTGCAAAATAGGCTAGATTTGATCTCGTTCATTGTGGGCACAAACCAACATCACAAGCGCATCTGGGTGGGATATTTTACACTAGACGTGCTCTTGTTGTGCCTCCCAAAGCGTTGAAACATTGAGAGCCATACCCTACTGACGCGATGTAGAAGTTGTTTGACAACGTTTTTTACAATATGACAATTTTGGCTCAAATTGTATCTAGACTCAATCTATGACTCCCATGAACCAATAATTACTCAAATAATTGACCTTATCACATCACATAAACTCAAAACATAGTCACAAAACATAGTTACAAAAAATAGTCACAAAAAATAGTCACAAAACATAGTCACAAAACATTATCACATATTACTCAAAAATTTGTCTCTAAATATGGACAAATCAGCTCTTGGCTATTTAAATATACAAAAAAATGTGTTACAAATCATCTCATGGGCT
The DNA here is from genome assembly GCF_030272615.1 of Cryptomeria japonica. Classification (NCBI taxonomy): domain Eukaryota; kingdom Viridiplantae; phylum Streptophyta; class Pinopsida; order Cupressales; family Cupressaceae; genus Cryptomeria; species Cryptomeria japonica. Next base: position 618,816,247 of record NC_081415.1, read on the forward strand.
TTAATACAAAATTTGGCATTTAAATATGTGCGATTCAACTCATCGCCATTTTAATATACAAAATTTGGCATCTAAATATGTACAAATCATCTCATGGCCATTTAAATATACAAAATTATGCCCCTAAACATGTACAAATCAGCTCATGGGCATTTATATATACAAAAAATGAATATAGAACAATTCGTCAATGATATATACAAAATTATCAAAATCATTCTACTCTAAACCATAGAATCAATCAAGTGAGTCTTCAAGATCGGCTCTAACCCATATTGTGTCAAGTGTTGCCTCATGGTCAGATTCATGAACTTTCCATAAAATCTTGTTATGAGGTATACCATGATACTTCATCAAATGAATATTTGTTGCAACAACAAGGTTAGAGAAATGAAGAATATGTTTGTGTGTTTCAAAGTCCTTGAACAACCAAACATTAGAATTCTCGATAGGGTATCTCCTAAGCCATGTTCATGTCACGACAACCGACCCTATTGGGTACTCAATACCGTCTTTGTCAATGATTGTGGTTGTCAATTTTATTCTAGGCTCAACACAACGATACAAAAAGTAATATATTCCTTCTTCATTGTTCTCTTATGCAACAACTGTATACACATGACCTGAATTTTATAAAGTCATAATTAATACCAAAAATAAAGTGTGATGTACAACAAAATGAACCAAAAAGAATACTTGCAAAAAAATTAACTCAAAAAATCACCTGAATCCACTAGGTCGGATACATGGTCAAAATCCACTGATGTCTCCATCTAGCTCAATTGTAGTTCTTTGGGAATTTGATATGTATCAATGGGAACCAATGGTCTACAAAACCATTTGTCAACTCACTCTTGTGATTCACATTCTTCCCACAAAAAATGCATTCATGAAGAGCAAAAACATACCATATGTCTCGTATAAATTACTAGTGAACGTGCATTTGAACTCATAAATGAGTGCATGTCACTCGATCCTGCAATTGTAAAACAATCTAGATAGTTTTCAATATTAGATTCAGTGATCAACCAAAAATATCTATGAACCATTGACGTACCTGGATTACCTGTACCCATCGTAAAGTTACACCATCTCACAATTATTTCTGCATCTATCAACTCAACACCACCTTCGTACTTCAACTATTCTCTAGCTAGGCCTCTTTTTACACATGTTCCTGAACCATCATGATCTCCCTTACCATGTCTAGACTCAGTGAAATTTCAAAAAATTTATACATCACTTTCCATATGCATCCTTGTCAACCAATAAAACATCCTTGCATTCTCAAATTATGTGGTGCAATTATCTGACCATATTAAGTGTCGGTTGTATTTTATGTTTCTTTCCTTTAAATTATCATAGAAAACTTTAAAGCATCCCTATACAAACTCTGATGAATGATTACGATCATCACTTATGTAGAAGTGGTACTCTGTTACAACATTTCTATCCTCCTTTGTGTTATCATCTACATGCATGAATCTTATGTGTACAAAAATGGAAACTTGTGTAGAATGATAATACATAGATTGCACTTCATTTTTAGGTTGTAGTATATAATTTTTAGTAAAACCAACGATAGAGACAATGGTGCCAAGAGGAAATATATCCTTACATAACTTGAATTTCTCATCTAACCATCGATCTCTATCTGTATGCATTATGTACTCATAAACTAATTTCTCTTGAAACATTTTCATAAATTTAGCTACACATATATCATTTTTCACTAACTCACATCTCTTCAAATATTTTCCATCTTTAACTCCATATGTGACTGTCTTGTATTTTCCAAAAGAAACTAGTTTTGTACAAATTTCATGTTTTCTCTCCAAATGTACACATCTTTGTGTAATGCCCCGTCAGGAAACCTCGAAGGGATAAAGCTAAAACACATGAATGGAGTGCAATTTTTTTTGTTTTTTAAATAAGACACAACATAACGCTACAATGAGTTATCAAAAGCTCAGATAACACGATGGAATACTAAACAATACCTAAGGAGTTTCCCAATGTAATTACTTAATTAACATCTAACTCAACTCACGATATTTGATCCAATTGAGCTGGTTAACTTAATTTCATGTTATTACTTTAAACAAGGATATAATTTGTTCAGTAAATTAACATTATAGACAATAGGACGCATTCATCCACTATGGTTGAAGATGAGGCTAACATGAGGACATTCATTCATTAGAGTTAAAATATAGAAATCTTAACGAAATTCATCCATTAGAGTTAAAACTATGGTTAACATAATTAAGTTCATCCAATAAATTTTAACCATTCATTACATTCAATTTTACATTAAACACATGCCATGCATCTAGTTCCATAACCTACTTTAACTTCATCATAAATTAATGAATACTTTCCATGTATACTTAATGGCGCTAACGATACTGAATATATTCTATTATTCTAATCTACATTCTTTCATGATCCACATTACTGCATTTAAAAGATGACTGCATACATGCATTTAAGATTAATTTCATCTCATCCACCTTATACATTCTAACATAATGCCATCCATACATGCTAAAACTAAAAAGGAAATATAAGAACATAAGCGTCACATAACACCAAATTGATATTGGAGTTCACCCCTAGAGGGCCACATCTCCGGGTCTACTCAACTGCAAGACCCCTCTAATCATTAAATACGTTAAGAATATATAAGGTTCACATCATTTATAATCCTATCATCAAGGCAAACATAACCAATATACAAATGACCACATCGGTCAAATGAATACATAAATGATCCCTGAATAGGAAAGGATCCAACTGAACATAATAGAAGCAAATACAAAAGGTCCACTAGAGCATCCATGAAACTAAGTCATTGCAACCCAAGGCTTAGCATGATATCAGGTTCTCACAAGGGTATAGGAAAATGGACGACTCCACAACAGAGCTCTGATCAAGGGCAACACAACAACATACTGGCAAACATATTCAAACGAACTCCTAAAACCCAGGAATACCCAAGGTCGAGCATACGTAGTTCAATAGGGTAGGATTACTCACTTGGTCAAACTAGACTTCATACAAGGTGCACTGACTGATGGTACTCTGACTAGAGACCTGACCAACTATGGTCAACCACCAATCAACACTCAACACCTGCATAAAGGACATGACCGGTTATTAGACCATCACAAGGCAATAGTCAAACTCGAGACCAAGGATAGAAACAGGTACCCCAAATCAACCAAACGACAGGGTCCAAACAAACAAATAAGGGCCTTGCCATTACTTAAGCAAAAGTGAAAACAAAAAATTAAACTTGCATAGGCAATAATCGGAAAAGACAATCTTCTTTCCTATTGATTTAAACAATAAAAGTTGATGAAGTTTTCTAAATGATCTAAGTTTTCAAAATACATTAATAGAAAAATCACCATTACAAGGTGAATACAACACCACAATTGCAATAGTACCATTTCTCTATTTCTCAATACAGAGGAAAAATATAAACTAAACCATTTATTTTACTAAAAGAAAATATTGTTAACTTAACAATTTTCCAAACGGTACATCAATAAATTTCCAATAATTCCAATAGTATATAATTTAAATATTCAAAATATCCAATGATAAAATATTTCATTTTTCAATTACTCAAATACTACATTATATCATTTCTAAAATTTCCAGATGACCTATTATCACTTAATTTCTCAAATAATATATTCCTAAATAATATATTATTTGAAATTTACCAAATAATAAATATTTAATTTTCAAAAAAAAATTCCAAATAAAAATATTATTTTATCTTTTCTAAATAAGATACTTCCTGCAAGCATAAAAAAAAAGAAAATGCAAATTAAACATTACTTAATATATATATTAATTACTCATTAATTAATAATTTAATAAATAAAATTTATTATTAAAAGTTTTTAATAATAAAGTAATATATAAAAAAAAAACTTTCAAATAAAATAAAATTTATAAACTCCATATTTTTTTATAACCTGAAAAATAGAAATTAAACTTTAATGGCCACGCCATGGCTCCACAATTTGGCTCCTCCCTTGGCAGCCCAAGGCGTGAGGTTGGGGTTGAGTCTTGGCTCCCCCACCTCGCGTAAAACAATATTTTATTGTTAATTTTTTTTAAAAAACTTTAAATAATTCTGCCCCCCCACCCCGAATGAGCAGTCATAGAGAGATTCCCATTCAATTTCTGGGAAATAATTTTCATTTTCAAATCGTCAAACATATATATGCATTTTTTTTTTTTAATCTCAGACAAAACCCTAAATGAAATATACTAAATTTTCTGAGACAAAATAGAGAGTGAATTTAATCAATCTAAAACAAAACATTTTCATTCTTAGGCAACCCATTCTGGCAACAATTTTCTAGCATAACCCCAAATAAAAATAAAACCCCAAGTTCTAAATAATATAGTCTCTCACAAAGACTAAATTAAATTTCCAAAATGACCAAGAACAACAAATATTGAAAATTTTTCCAGAATGATCATGGTTTTCTAAATGGAAGAATTTGTTGAATAACCATCCAAATAAGAAAATTTTGGGCATAAAGAAGATAATTTCTCATACAATGATTTCCCCAAACTACCAGCCCCAAAACAAATTCCCAAATAAAAGAAAACTTAAATCAGAGAACACCTATTGGAGATTTTAAACAAGATTTCTTCATGAACAATCATTCCCCAATATTTCCAATATTTGGTTTTAGAAAAACAAGCACAATACAAGTAGAAATCAAAGAGATGCATCTGAATCCTACCTCATCTCGCATTCCTGGCAAGATTTGATGAAGAGCCCCAATCTGCAGCTCAAAAAATCCTTCTCCTTCCAAAATCCCCAAATTTTCACCATCCAAAAATATTTTCCAAAAATCAACCCCCAAAAATATTTCCAAACCTAGGTTAAATGGAAGAATATTTGACCTAATCTCTTATTTTTTAATTTAAACACTTTTCTTTAAATAAAATTTTAAAAAAATCATTCTTTTAAAACTATATAAATATTCTAAACTTGCTTTTCTAATTAAAAATCAAAATGCTTCTCTCCCTCATTTAATTTTAATTTTCTCAATATTAACAAAGCTAACATTTATATTTCAAAATATTAATGAGCGTAAAATATTTTTAATTAAAATAAAATCCCAAAATCAATCTTTCACACTATATCAAATATATATATTAAACTTGCTTTTCTAATTAAAATTGATTTTCTTAAATAATTAAAATTAACCTTTCTATTCCAAAATGCAAAAGAGATTAAATTATTTCTATTTTCAAAATTCAAAATTAATAAAATATAAGTTTAGTGGCTTGCCCACTTTTATAAAAAAAAAAAAATTATTTCTATTTTGAATAAATTTAAATCTTTCCTTTCAAAATGCATAAACTGAATAAATTCATTATTTAAAATTAACCATTAAATTGAACTTGCTACAAACATAAATAGAGCGATGTTTTTAATTAATGATTGATCACATAAAAGAAACCTATTTAATTTAGTTCCTCGATTACTAATGCATAAATGAACACATTAAAATCAAATTAAATACTTAGGATTAAATACTCAATTTTACCACACGCAAAGCACACAACCCAAGAAAGCCAACCAAATACACAACCTGCAAACCCAAACGAAAAGGGAAACTGATAGACCACTGACGATGCTCACTTGAGCATGACTAGGGTAAAATGAGGGTTTTACGACCACCTAATCCAAATTCTAAGGACCAAAGAGGTACACTCAAACCTATAAATCTAGGCGGAGATGAACCTCGCACCCATGCGGTACTGTACCTGAAGTCTCCTGCAACCAAGAGTCATAAATGCTTACATATATATACATATACTTAATGAAAGTGTTAGCCTAAGATTAATAACATGAAATAGGAGAACTAATAAACTTTCATATGAATTGGTGTGAAAACCACATTAACAGGTATGCACTAAAATCAAAACACTTGACTATAACACTACAATATGATAAACTAACCAAGGTCAAACTGAGATTAGAAATTGATTAGGGCAGGGGTACTAAATTCTCCCCCCCTAGGTTCCGACTTACTCCTGGAAGTCGTAAGGCTAGACAGAGAACATGTCGCACACATTAGCCCTGAAACTCATTCAACAAATATTAAATTGCACGTAGGAAACTTTTCCTAGATAAATGAAACATTATTGCTAAATCCTTTACGAATGCCATTATCCATTGGCAAGATACATCTAAAACCATACATTCCTTAAAATATTCTAGGAACTAACAATAATCATAGTAGAGATACAAGAATCTTCTCCCTTTCATTACAACAAATTAAAGCATTAAAAGAGGTAAACAACAATTACCATACTCATCTACCAAATATGACAAGAAAGCATGCCATCATGACCAATTTCCTTTACCAATACATCTTTTTCATGAAACTTTATCACATAGAACTAGCTTCAAATATCAATTTCTACAACCAAGTTAACTTCCAATAAATAAGAGCAACATATAGTACACCATTGTTTACACTTGTCAGACATATAAAACCCTTTCCAATGACTATGTCCCATAACATAGTGACAAGATAACACAATTTTACTCCATGATTACACATAATAACCATCCACATAACTAGAATGCACAACTCATAAGGCCACACGTGAGCATGTCTAATGCTCAGTCAAAGATAACATGCATGATCAACATCTATATGCCTAATCTCAGAACAATAATATGATCATAAATATCCAACATCTCACTCAAGGCTCGATGGTGCTAGGGCACACCATAGCGGTGCTACCTTCCATACAAGACCTTTGTGAACATCCCTTGTTGAGTAAGGTGGTTATCCTCCAAGAGATAGTCACCACACATAGGTAGGTAGTGGATCCTAGCTGCATTACAACCTCACATACCCCCATCCTCAAGGTTCCCTACGTCTACTTCCTCATACACACTCTACCAAGACCATCTCATACGTCCTTGGAGAGGAATTTCACATTTCAACACAAGGCCAGAATACGAAAACAATAAGGATAAACCAGTTTAGCCACCAAAGTACAGATGAATAAATACAATAAATCATCAATTCCAATAGTAAGGCAAGAAAATAATCCGGAATTTACAACACCAAATCAAGTATGCAAAATATCACAAGATCGTGGCCAAACCTTCAAAGTCAAAATAAAATAAATTGCTGGTCCCCAAAGAAATAAATAATAATATCATAATTGCACATAACATCATTATGTGACTAGCATTTAGCCACCAATGAGGAAGGAGGGAACAATCATATAGCTATCGCAATAGCTCATCATGTGGTGCATCCTAGTCACACATCTGCATGGCATGGTAGTGTGTACCTCGACAACACCCCACATCATGTTGTCACGCGACATGGCTCTAGCCTAACCCAGTCGGTAGATCGCATGGCAATGTCTACTACATCCCACATCATCTCTCAGCACAACATGGCTATACTTCACATGGAAAGGGCACACAATGGACGTATCCCACATGGCAGTGTACCTCATAGAAAAGGGCACGCGCAGGTCACACCCCGCATAGCGACGTACCTCTTAGGATACTTGTCATAAGCCAAAGGTATACATGGCTAAGGTCCACCCACATGTCTGCCAATGCTGGCCAATTGGCAGCTCATGTGAAAATAACATACCTTTCATGAAGACAAGGCAAAAAGGTCCTCCAAGATGCACTATCACTATGCTCAAGCACTACCATCAATATGCTCAAATAAAGGAGAGGAATAGGCTGGCACACATAAACCTTATAAATTAGTTCATCAAAAGGGAAATTATTGAGTACACCTTTAATACAGTTTCATTATATAACTATATTTTTCCTCGAAATAGAGAAGCTAAAGTCACTTTGCACCGACATTACTCGTGCACTGATCCATACTATTCAAGGAATGGTGACTTCTAATACTACCCCTTCACGTACTGACTTATCAACAACCCACGGGTTGGCACTCAGTAAGGTAACAAGAATGCAACAACACATAAACAATATGGTATTCCCATACCCATAAGTAAACATATTCTCCATGGTTGATTAATTCACCATCCCATGGGCACATATAGCAAGCACGGGTTTCTTACAATATAGAATGATAGCACGAGTATTGGTTTAGTCACATTTGTGGGGATTACCTTTCAGTACACTATCATCTACTCAAGGAAGGTTTTGATTATGCTTCCCACATGAATAACTGAATAAAATTTATTCTAGCTACAAGCAAGGAAATTCTTTACAATTCAGAATTACATAAAGAAATAACATCATTCCTATATCTTCCACTAATTCTATTAAGCATTTGTATTCACATTACTAACTATGCAATTTTCTTTCTGAAGCTTAAGACTTTCATCTTTCCATAAGAAGCCCAAAAGAAAACATACAATTTCATATGCGTTATAAAAATTCTTTTTAAATCAATGTATTCTTAGTAGCATATCTAAAAATCTTATAATCTAGGCAAAGAGAAGGAAAAGAGAGTTTGATAATCAAACTATTTCCTACAAAGACACAAGATCAACAAGATCACACTATATGCTAAAATTTCTCACTATAAGGCTATCATTTCAATTGCACAGTTCTCATTTCACTACCCATTTAGAAGAGTATCAATTGACCTAACATGACATTTCCAATTATTATGGTTGCAACAGAATGCTCTAGTTTTCCAAACAACGGAGATCAAAATAGGCAATCTTTCGATAATACAAGACCTCTTGAGAACACTCACTACTTTAATACAATGCAAACACATATCATAATTTGCAACCTATCATTGAAAATTCAAGATACTGTAAGAAGATAAACGAGGAGTTATAAACTAAATAATACATATTAATGCATGCACATCAAACAAGCTTTTCATTCACACTTTCTAAACATAATAAGGCAATTACATATATCCATAGGCAAGTTCGATGGAGTATTGCTAAAATAGATCCTCAATCAAACTGGTTTAATGAAACACATAAAACAATCTTTCATGGAACACATTAATACACTCTCGAAGCTACTATAGCATTTTCCCTTTTGATACTACTTTTACAAACAAAGGAGTTTCAAATAATCAACTATTCACATATTAATGCACCTTACTTAAGATAGAATTTAATTATGTTACTCCTACAAAACACATAGAGAATTCTTTAATGTAAACATGCAATTTTTCTCAATAACCAATATGAACTTTCAAACCAAAGCCCTTTTATAATCTAAAAAACACATAAGCGTTATAAGGCTCACACAAGGGCTCAAGAAGTCACAACCTTCTCTCGCAAAAAGAAAACTTAAATAAGAGATAATTACACATATCAAAAACATTTTAATTTCTAGAGAGAGAGAGGAGGAAGGGTGATAATCATTCAATTTTCTACATAATAAGAATTCAATATCTACCACACTAGTCCTTCAAGCAAACAACACTAAGCTAAATCACAACCATAAACAAGCGCATTTCATACTTTTAGATTCAAGACAACACTAACCAACCCAAATGGATTAGTCTAAAGAGTGCAACAATCAATAAGGAAGGTACATATGACTCTCTTTCATAATAATAGTAATCGTAGACCAAGACCTCAATAAGCAAAAGAAGCACATATAATCACTCAAAAGCACCAACATCAAGAAGGTGAAAACAAGGTGTGAACACACACATTACACACAATCAAGGTCTTCTCAAAAGAATACACAAAAGAACAAAACACGAGTACTTAAGATCTTCAAGATCCTATGCCTCAATCCCACACATACAAAAGGAGGACAAGCATACAACATAAGGTCGATACACCTCACACCAACTAAGGGAACAAGCGAAACAAGAGATCCCAGTGTTTGCAACATGGGATCTGATACCAAATGCAATGCCCCACCAGGAAACCCCGAAGGGATAAAGCTAAAACACAAGAATGGAGTACAAATATATATATTTTTAAATAAGACACAACATAATGATACAATGAGTTATCAAAAGCTCAGATAACATAGCGGAAGACTAAACAATACCTAAGGACTTTCCCAACGTGATTACTTAATTTAACATCTAACTCAACTCACGACATTTGATCCAATTAAGCAGGTTAACTTAATTTCACGTTATTACTTTAAACGAGGATATAATTTGTTCAGTAAATTAAAATTATAGACAATAGGATGCGTTCATCCATTATGGTTGAAGATGAGGCTAACATGAGGAAATTTATCCATTAAAGTTAAAACATAGATAAAATGAGGACGTTCATTCATTAGAGTTAAAATATAGAAATCTTAATGAAGTTCAACCATTAGAGTTAAAGTTGTGGTTAACATGATTAAGTTCATCCAATAAATTTTAATGATTCATTACATTCAATTTTACATTAAACACATGCCATGCATCTAGCTCCATAATGTACTTTAACTTCATCGTAAACTAATGAATACTTTCCATGCATACTTAATGGCACTAACGATACTGAATATATTCCATTATTCTAATCTACATTCTTTCATGATCCACATTACTACATTTAAAAGATGACCCATACATGCATTTAAGATTAATTTCATCTAATCCACCTTATACATTCTAACATAATATCATCCATGCATGCTAAAACTAAAAAACAAACATAAGAACATAAGCATCACATAACACCAAATTGATATCGGAGTTCACCCCTAGAGGGCTACATCTCTGGGTCTACTCAACTGCAAGACCCCTCTAATCATTAAATAAGTTAAGAATACATAAGGTTCACATCATTTAAAATCCTACCATCAAGGTGAACATAACCAATATACAAATGACCACATTGGTCAAATGAATACGTAAATGATCCCTGAATAGGAAAGGATCTAACTGAACATAATAGAAGCAAATACAAAGGTCCACTAGAGCATCCGTGAAACTAAGTCATCGCAACCCAAGGTTTAGCATGATATCAGGTTCTCACAAGGGCATAGGAAAATGGATGACTCCACAACAGAGCTCTGATCAAGGGCAACACAACAACATACTGGCCAACATATTCAAATGAACTCCTAAAACCCAGGAATACCCAAGGTCAAACATACGAAGTTCAATAGGGTAGGATTACTCACTTGGTCAAACTAGACTTCATACAAGGTGCACTGACTAACAATACTCTAACTAGAGACATGACTAGCTATGGTCAACCACCAATCAACACTCAACACTCACATAAAGGACTTGACCAGTTATAACACCATCACAAGGCAATAGTCAAACTTGAGACCGAGGACAGAAATAGGTACCCCAAATCAACCAAATGACAGGGTCCAAACAAACAAATCAAGGCCTTTCCATTAATTAAGCAAAAGTGAAAACAAAAAATTAAACTTGCATAGGCAATAATCGGAAAAGACAATCTTCTTTCCTATTGATTTAAACAATAAAAGTTGATGAAGTTTTCAAAATACATTAACAGAAAAATCACCATTACAAGGTGAATACAGTACCACAATTGCAATAGTACCATTTGTCTATTTCTCAGTACAGAGGAAAAATATAAACTAAACTATTTATTTTACTAAAAGAAAATATCGTTAACTTACCAATTTTCCAAATGATACATTATTAAATTTCCAATAATTCCAATAGTATATCATTTAAATATTTAAAATATCCAATGATAAAATATTTCATTTTTCAATTGCTCAAATACTATATTATATCATTTCTAAAATTTCCAGATGACCTATTATCACTTAATTTCTCAAATAATATATTTCGTAATAATATATTATTTAAAATTTACCAAATAATAAATATATTTTATTTTCAAAAAAAAATTCCAAATAAAAATATTATTTTATCTTTTCCAAATAAGATACTTCCTGCAAGCATTAAAAAAAAGAAAATACAAATTAAACATTAATTAACATATATATTAATTACTCATTAATTAAATATATACATTAATTAATAATTTAATAAATAAAATTTATCATTGAAAGTTTTTAATAAAAAAGTAATATATAAAAAAAAAACTTTTAAATAAAATAAAATTTGTAAACTCCATATTTTTTTATAACCTAAAAATAGAAGTTAAACTTTAATTTTTTTTTGTTTTACAAAAAAGACTACCCACGTGGAGTACCCCATGTGGGCTCCCTTCCAAAGGGAAGGGTTGTGGAGTCCATGTCGTGGACTCCACACAACTGTGTGGAGGCCATGTCATGGCTCCATAGCTTGGCTCCTCCCTTGGCAACCCAAGGCGTGAGGTTGGGGTTGAGCCTTGGCTCCCCCACCTCATGTAAAACAATATTTTATAGTTAATTTTTTTCTTTTTTAAACAATTCTACCCCCCCCCAAATGAGCAGTCATAGAGAGATTTCCAGTCAATTTCTGGGAAATAATTTTCATTTTCAAATTGTCAAACATATATATGCATTTTATTTTTATTTATTTATTTATAATCTCAGACAAAACCCCAAATGAAATATACTAAATTTTTTGAGACAAAATAGAGAATGAATTTAATCAATCTAAAAAAAACATTTTCATTCCTAGGCAACCCATTCTAGTGAAATTTTTTCAGCATAACCCCAAATAAAATAAAAATAAAATTAAACCCCAAGTTCTAAATAATATACAGTCTCTCACAGAGACTAAATTAAATTTCCAAAATGACCAAGAACAACAAATATTGAATTTTTTTTCAGAATGATCATGGTTTTCTAAATGGAAGAATTTGTTGAATAACCATCCAAATAAGCAATTTTTTGACATAAAGAAGATCATTTCTCTTACAATGATTTCCCCAAACTGCCAGCCCCAAAACAAATTCCCAAATAAAAAGAAAACTTAAATCAGACAACAACCATTAGAGATTTTAAACAAGATTTCTTCATGAACAATCATTCCCCAATATTTCCAATATTTGGTTTTAGAAAAACAAGTACAATAGAAGCAGAAATCAAAGAGATGCATCTGAATCCTACCTCATCTAGCATTCCTGGCAAGATCTTATGAAGTGCCCTAACCTGTAGCTCAAGAAATCCTTCTCCTCCCCAAATTCCCAAATTTTCACAATCCAAAAATATTTTCCAAAAATCAACCCCCAAAAATATTTTCAAACCTAGGTTAAATGGAAGAATATTTGACCTAATCTCTTATTTTTTAATTTAAACACTTTCTTTTAAATAAAGTGACAAAAAAACATTCTTTTCAAACTATATAAATATTCTAAACTTGCTTTTCTAATTAAAAAACAAAATGCTTCTCTCCCTCATTTAATTTTAATTTTCTCAGTATTAATTGGAAGTTCAAGATGGGGAGCAGGGAGGAGAAGGGGAGCGAGCGGGTCCAAAATTCAATTTTTTTGGGCGGGAGTTCTGATTCAGTGCTAGGACAGAATGTTGCAGGAGATTCAGAGAGCCCAGTGGAAGGAGGGATTTTAGGTGGAAAAGATCCTGATGCTCCTTTGGATTCGAGGAACCCAGGGGGAGGTCTAAGACCATGTGAGGAGCAATTAGAAGAAGGAAGTGGGAACGGACACGTTCATACTTCATCTCTAGGAGGTAGATTACCAGAAGTGGATTGAGGTCAGCAAATGACAAGCGGTTCAGAGGAAACAGTGGAAGGAATACATTTTTATGGGAAGGATCTTGAGAACCCGTTGAGATCAGAGGATATTAAGGGGGGACCCAGAATGATTGGACACATTGGCAAGTGGTCTTCTCTGTTTGGGGTCAAGCCTAAAGGTAAGTCATCCTTGCCTCCGGCTAAAAAAACTTCGAATGCATCTCAGGGTAAGTTTTCCATTTCTATTCTAGACCAAATCATAGACCATAATATTGCTAGAATGGAAAATACTCTGATTGGTAAATTTTATGGAACGAGACAAAATATTGAGATTGTGTGTGGGTTTGTTAAGAGGAAGTGGATCTTGAAAGGTCAGGTAGATGTGGTAGCAATGAACGAAGGATGTATGTCATTCTCTTTCTCTTGTGAGGAGGATCACAGAAACATTCTCAGCTCTGGTTCATGGGCAATTGGAAAATATATCATGTACACTCAAAAGTGGTACCCTAACGCGGGTAAAGAAAAAAAAAATTTGGTCCAAGTTCCTGTCTAGATAAAACTACTTGGGCTCCCAATGGAATATTGGGAGGAAGATGTTCTTGTAGGAATAGTCAATTCCTTTGGGGAGCTTATTGCTATTGATCGAGTTATGACATCCAGATGAAGGCTTATTTATGCCAGGATGTGTGTAGGAGTTGGGCCTAAAACAGACATGCCAGAGGAGATAGAGATTGAATCTAAACTTGGGAAATGGAAGCAAAATATTTTCTATGAAACAATCCCTTTTGCTTTCTTTCATTGTAAGAAAGTTGGGCACTGGGCCAAAAAATGTCCTAGTAATGTGGTCAAACCTCAAGCCCAACCTAAAGTGTGGAAAAAAGTGGACAACTCTTTGAAAGCTAACAATCAGGATCAGGAAAATCAGTCCCAAGTTGGTAGGATAGAGGAAGGAAACGTTAAAGAGATGGGAAATGAATCAAAGAAAGAAGACAATGAAAAAATAGATTTTTAGGAGAAGGAGTAGAATGACAAGGATTCAGATCAGGGAGATGGAGAAGGAAAACCACAAGGTAGCAGCCGAAATGAGGAAACAGAAGAGGATAAGATTGAGCAAAACTCAGATAATGATGAGAATAATGGACATAATCAATCCAAAGACAATAAAGAGGAAGGAGACAATTTCAATTTAGTTTCTAATTCGATCGAGTTAGAAAAATAAATAGACTGGATCCAAGATGCTCAACCTGATAATATTTTGGATCAAGGGTTGTCGGAGACCTCATTAGCCTCTCCAGCTAAGGTGAAGATGACTTTTCCAGAGGAGAAAGAGCCAAAATGGGGAGATGAGGAAGATATTAAGAAAGCCCTAAGAAAGAGTGAGTCTAAATAGGAGGGAGTAGAAACAGTGGAGGATAAAAGAAAGATCAAGCAAAAAAGAAGAAATAACAACAATAACAATAACAACAACAACAATAACAATAACAATAACAATAACAACAACAACAATAACAATAACAACACATCTACCAGAAATACCAAAACCAGGCTTGGGGACGTAGGAGCGTAGCATACCTCTCCAAGAAGATATTCAAATGCAAAGAAGAGGACAATGGAAACAAGCAAGAATATTGCATATGGGACTCAAAGAACCATCTTTGAGGCAGGTATTTCTAAAAAACTATGAAGGTCATCTCTTGGAATATTCGAGAGTTGAATAATCCTCACAAACATGATTTAATAAAAAAAAATGATTAGAGATAAAAATCCAGATATTTTTTTAATTCAAGAAACCAAGATGTCTAAAGATAAGGTTGAAGGTCTGAAGATGTTCAATAATGGAGGAGTTAGTGGTGGTAGTTCAGAAGGTGTCTCAAGAGAAATTGTTAGTTTTTGGAACAAAAACAAAGTTGAAGGAGAAGTGTTGATTCAGGACAACAATTTGGCCTATATTAGGTTTAAGCATCTGAAGGATAGCACTTCATGCGTCTTAACTAATTTATATGCTCCTAATACTAGGATAGGTAGAAGTGATTTTTGGAATAAACACTCTTTATTAAGAAGTAGGTTTACTGAAGATAGCTAGGTGATTATGGGGGATTTCAACACCCCTTTGAAGGAAAATGAGAAAAAGGGGGGGAGCAAAATTAATCTGGATAGTAGAGTGGACTTAATGGAATTTATCAATAATAATGCTCTCCATGATTTGGATTTGCAAGGTGTCAAATTTACCTGGACTAATAGAAGGAGCGGCGAGAATTTGATCCAGGTTAGACTTGATAGAGCTCTCCTCTCCCTAGATTGGTTTAATATTTACTTCTGTTCTTTATCTGCTCATATAAGGATTGGATCGGACCACTATCCTATTTCCTTTACGGCAGAGGCTAAGAAAAGAAGGAGACATTTCCCTTACAGATTTGAGAGAATATGGACTAAACACCCGGATGTTGAGAGCAAGATCAAGGAATGGTGGCAAGTCAGTATTGAAGGGAATGCCATGTATAAAGTGGTCAAAAGTTGAAGTTTGTTAAAGAAAATGTTAAGAGGTGGAATAAGGAATGCTTTGGGAATATTTTTTCCTCGGACTATTATCTTAGAGCTAAAAAATATTCAGGATGAGATTCAGAATAATGGATACACTAATACTTCAAGAGAGGTTGAAGATGTTACCCTTATGAAATATCATGACATAATTGCTAAGGAAGAAACTGATAGTTCTGATACTTAATATAAGTACAGATCCAATACCCAACAAGATGAGAGGGGGGGGGGGTGAATCATACAACCTTAATCTTCCATAAAAACATCAGATTCAACCTCAGTAACATATACTTCAATAATATAACCAAAACTGCCAAACATACAAACTCAAAAGCATATAAACATCATAAACCTCATAACACCAGATTTAACATGGAAACCCAAATAGAGAAAAACCACTGTGGGATTTTGGACCCACTAAGAAATATACTCTTCTAGAGTATGCTCGGTTAAAAGCAAATCATGTCAAAGATTACAAACACATTGCTAGATGTGACCCGGTTAAGGGATTTCCCTCAGATTTGTTAGGATCTTCACCTTGTTAGAAGTGACCTTGTTAAAGGATTTCAAACACTCAATAACAATGTCACCTTGCTAGAGGGTTTTACAAATAAGACTATTAAGTCCACTTAGTTAAGAGATTTTCTATCACTTTCACAAAATAACAGTAATAAAAATCTATCTGGAACTTCACATCTAAAATGCTAAAGAAGATTCTTATTTGTTCAATACAATCTAGACATAGAACTAATCTTGTCCATCTACTGGGCTTCTATACTCTATTATTCAAAATAGGTCTTCAAGCTTCAGTGCTCGGTAATCACTATGTAGCATCCCTGTGCATACACTTGCCCGCATACATTGTTTATCAACAGTTCCCTATTTATAAACAATTAGCTAGCCGATTAATCTCCTTGATCACATTTCCCATGATCAATCATAGCCATTAGATCTTCATGCTTGACCAGGTTCAATGTATCCTTCGATCTGAAAACATTTTACCTCGCCTTGGAACTTGCATATATTTCTTGGAACTTATGCTAGGGTATTGCGGTTCAATCTGAACTATAGATCTTCCTGTCGATCTTCCATTGCCACAGATTCTTAACAAACTTTATTTATGGCATACCAATCATCAGTTCTAGGTCATCAGCTTCCTTCATTAAATAATGCATGTAAACATTTAATGCATTATGTTACAGCTTGGTTACAAGTCGGTTATAACTTAGTAAATACTAAACTTCACTCGGTAGACATTTCGCCTTCATTAACCGATAGCGATAACCTTAGGGTTTACCGACAAGGTTCCTTAGGGTTTTACCAACTAGGTTCTTTGCTTGGTAACATAGTATAATATTAACCTTAAAATTTACAACATATGTATGATGTTAAAACAATCTCAACATCATGATCTCATTATTGTCTAACTCGGTAATAGTTGCCCATTGAATACCTTATTCATCCTCTTATTCATCATAATCTTTCCTGTATCATTTACCGACATCTTTATATTCTTCAAATCATACTCCTCAAGATATGGCAACATCATACTGAATTAGAAAATCAATTTTTTGACATCAATGACAAAATAATAATATTAAGACAGTAAACATCCTTAATCAGTTATATCCATAATCATCAACAACCTTCTCAATATCCTTATTGAAATGCCAACAATCTCCCATTGTCTATTATAATGCCAAATGCTAACAATCTCCCCCTTTGGCATTGATGGAAAAACCAATTGATTTGAGCTTAAAAGATTCTGATTGCTGTGATTCTGAAATGCTCTCTTGGTATCTTCAGACTTCTCCTCTTTTTTCAGTCTTCTCCCCTTTCTTAGTTTTCTCCCCCTTTGACAACAATGCCAAAAAGTAAAGAACTAAAACTTAATTTCTTCCTGTATGAAGTGAATTCCTACTATAAGGTGTCAATTCAGTCTCGGTTAGAGCATTTTGTCTTCAATTCCTATTCCCTGTATTGTTTCCTGTAATATTTAATGTACACCTTTAGAAAACATCCTAAAGTGTGTAAGTCAGCATCAACTCCTAAAATATATTCAATAGAGTCATCGAATTGATGCTTTCACCGAACTCGGTTAGTGAGTAGAAGATAAGGGTAGGACCCCTAACTTACTTCTGAGATACTCAAAAGTGTCCCTTGGTAGGGGCTTGGTGAAGATATCTACTATTTGTTCCTTTGTGCTAACATACTCCAACACCACTTTCTTCTCTTGAGCTTCTTCTCTAAGATAATGATATTTGATAGAGATGTGCTTTGTCTTAGAGTGCATAACAGGATTCTTTGAAATGTTAATGGCACTATTATTGTCACAGAATATAGTTACTGGCTCAGTAACTTTCTCATTTATACCTTCCAACAATTGTTTGATCCATGCAATGTTGGTACAATTTAATGTTGTAGCAACGTATTCAGCTTCTGTTGTTGACTGTGAAACACATCCTTGTTTCTTGCTAGGCCAACTCACTAGTCTTTCTCCTAAAAAGAAATCTCCTCCACTTGTGCTTTTTATGTCATCAATGTTGCCTACCCAATCAGCATCAGTATAAACTTTTAAATCAAAATCATTTCCTTTCTGATATAATAAGCCATAATCTTCAGTGCCTTTCAAGTATCTAAAAATTCTTTTGATTGCTATCATGTGTGTTTCCTTAGGATCTGCAGAGAATCTTGCAACTATACCTACTGCATGTGCTATGTCTGGTCTACTGTGAACAACATATTGTAGCTTTCCAATCATGGATCAGTAAAGTGTCTCATCAATAGATGCAGATTCATCATTCTTTGATAATTTATAGTTGGTAGTCATAGGAGTACTTACTGGTTTTGAATCCTCCATTCCAAATTTCTTCAAGATTTCCTTTATGTACTTGGATTGAGTAATGAAAATCTCATTTTTCATTTGCAGTATTTGTAAACCTATAAAATACTTTATCTCATCGATTAATGACATCTCAAATTATTTGCTCATTTCATTTCCAAAGTTCTTACATAGAGAGTCATTTCCACAAAATATAATATCATCAACAAATATGGCTGAGATGAGTATTCCATTTTCATCATTCTTCATGTACATATTGTTGTTCTCACTTGTCCTTATAAAACCAATCTTAATCAAATAAGAGTGGAATCTTTCATACCATGCTCTAGGTGCTTGTTTCAAACCATATAAAGCTTTGTTCAATTTACATACCTGATATTTATTCTTGTCTTCAACAAATCCTTCAGGTTGTTCAATAAAAACTTCTTCTTCTAATATTCCATTCAGAAATGTAGATTTGACATCCATTTGATATATCTTGAAGTTTTTGAAAGCAACATATGCCAATAATGTTCTTACTCCTTCAAGTCTAGCAATAGGTGCAAAAGTTTCACCATAATCAATTCCTTCTTCTTGAGCATAACCTTTGCAAATTAGTCTTGCTTTGTTTTGAGTGACCTCTCCTTTTTCATTTAGCTTGTTTTTGAAAATCCACTTTGTACTGATTACATTTTTGTCCTTTAGTCTTGGGATTAGTGTCCATGTGTCATTCTTCTTGATTTGATCAATCTCTTCTGTCATAGCATTTATCCAATCTTCACTGTTAAATGCCTCTTTCACTATTCTCGGTTCAAATTTAGATATCAGACATGTGTTCTGTCTCAGTTTGTTCCTTGTCATCACTGGATCATCCTTAGCTCCTATAATCTGACTTGGTGCATGATGTCTTCTGACATACTTGGCTAATACAGGCTCGGTAGGCTCTGTATGATCTTCTTCATCACTCAGTAACTGGGTATTCTCTTCATTTTCTTCAATAGTCTTCTCGGTAAGACTTGTCGGTTGAGCATAGACAAATTCATCATAGTCTTTTGGTTCTTTGGAATTTCCTTCATCATTTCTTTCTGCAAATTAATCAATTTTCACATTTGCACTTTCTACTATTTTGTTAGATGATTTGATCAGACATTTAAATGCTTTGCTTCTAGAAGAATAACCTATAAATGTTCCTCCTTCACTCTTCTGATCAAACTTGCCATTTCTATCATCTTTGTGAACATAGCATCTACTTCCAAAGATTTTAAAATAACTTACATTAGGTTTCTTATCATACCAGAGTTCATATGGTGTCTTCAAATTACCTTTCTTCAGTTATACTCGGTTCAGGGTGTAAATTGCTGTGCTTATTGCTTCTCTCCAAAATGTTTGTGGAGCTTTCTTTTCAATCATTAGTGTTCTAGCACAATCCACAATGGATCTGTTTCTTCTCTTAGCTATTCCATTCTGCTGTGGAGTTCTTGGTGCAGAGACTTGTCTTTTAATACCATGATCATTGCAGAATAAGTTGAATTCATCAAATGTGAACTCTCCTCCTCTATCTGATCTAAGACATTTCAGTTGTCTTCCTATTTCATTTTCAACTCTTGCCTTGTACCATTTAAACATTTGAAAAGCTTCTGATTTTTCTTTTAAAAACATTACTGACATCATCCTTGAATAGTCATCCACAAATAATATGAAATAGCTATCACCTTAATAACTTTGAACTTTCATAGGACCATAAAGATCAGTGTGCACAAGATCTAAAATTCCCTTAGAAGTGTAAGACTTACTTGTAAAGTTTGATCTTGTCATCTTACCCATCTGGCATCCTCGGCACATATCATTCTCAGGTTTTTCAAGACTCGGTAGACCTCTTACTTGGTGCTTCTTGCTTATTTTGATCAGATTATCAAAATTTACATGACAAAACCTTTTATGCCATAACCAGATATCATCTATCTTTGCATAAAGACATTTATTCCGAGTTGAGTCAAGATGAAATGTATTACCTTTTGTTTTTGTCCCAGTAGTAGCTAACTTTCCATTCTTGTCATGAACTTTGACAGTTCCTTTCTGAAATTCTATTTGGTAACCTATGTTGTTTGGCTGTGCTACACTCAACAAATTGTATTTCAAACCTTCAACCCAAAAAACATCATTACATTTAGCATTGCCAAGAAGTGTTATGGATCCTTTACCTTTCACCAAACATGGTGCATCACTACCAAATCTTACATAGCCTCCATCATAATCTTCTAATTTAACAAACTTGTGTTTATCTCCTGTCATATGATGTGAGCATCCACTATCTATGATCCAAGAATAGTTATTGTTTATGTGAGATATTAGGGCTTTTTTTTCATACTTTTCTTCATCTGATCCATCTTTGATAGCCACATAAACTACTTCCTTTGTATCAGTTTCATCTGATTTATCATCATTGGATTCCTCATCGGCTATTAAGCATGTCTTTCTATCTCTTCTTTTGAAGTCTCAGTGTCCTCTGTAATGATTATCTTTTTGTCTTTCATCTCGGTAATCTCTCTTTTTCAGTAGAATCTTTGTCAGGAAAGTTAGATGCTATATGTCCTATTTTATCACAATTGAAAAATTTCAAAGGTAATTTTCCTTTATACTTACCTTTACCTCTCGGTAACCTCTTGGCTAATAGTGTTTCAAACTCTTCTTGCTTTCTGATTTCCTCATACAGTTTGTGTACTTCTTCCATGTTCTTACAAAATCTTTCACTTGCTCCACTGTGATCTCCTTCAGAGTGCTTATACTTTCTTTCATTGTAATCATTAGATTCATCAAGATGAAAAGAACTAAATGCAGATTCAACTTTATTTATCGAAGATCCACTATTATCAAAGTTACTTAACTCAAATGCATGTAGCTTACCAATAGTAGCATCTAAAGAAACTGGCATATTAGGTACAGACCCCAATTCATTGATTGCAGAGACTCAGATTGCATAAGCTGGTAGAAGGGTTCTTAACAACTTACTTGTTATATCCTTTTCTTCAATAGTCCCACCTGTTCTTTTGATTTCATTGACAATCTCTTTTAGTCTTGTACTGTACTGAGTTATGTTCTCACCTTCATTCATCCTCATAGATTCAATTTGTCATCTTAGACTATCTAATTTTTCTCTTTGAACATGTTCATCTCCTCCATATACTGATATGAGCTTATCCCACATTGCCTTTGCATCATTGCAACCTTCTAGATCATTAAACTCTGAGTTGGTCAATGCAAATGTAATTTCAATCATTGCTTGGATATGTTCTTTCTTTTCCTTTATCTCTTCCATTGTCAATGGAAAGGTGCTCGGTGTAACAAAATTGTTCTCCAGATAGTATACAACATATTCTCCAACTCCTAATAGATGCAGCTTCATCCTTTTCTGCCATGTAGAAAAACTTGACTTGTTCAGCTTCGGTGCATCCCTCTTATACATCTTTGGATCTTTAACTCAAGTGCCTTTAAACTTTTCTTCTGAAGTCCAATGCTCTGATACCAATTGATAGTTCTGATACTTAATATAAGTACAGATCCAATATCCAACAAGATGGGAGGGGGGGGGGGTGAATCATACAACCTTAATCTTCCATAAAAACATCAGATTCAACCTCGATAACATATACTTCAATAATATAACCAAAACTACCAAAGATACAAACTCAAAAGCATATAAACATCATAAACCTCATAACACCAGATTTAACGTGGAAACCCAAATAGGGAGAAACCACTATGGGATTTCGGACCCACTATGAAATATACTCTTCTAGAGTATGCTCGGTTAAAAGCAAATCCTGTTAAAGATTACAAACACATTGCTAGATGTGACCCGGTTAAGGGATTTCCCTCAGATCTATTAGGATCTTCACCTTGTTAGAAGTGACCTTGTGAAAGGATTTCAAACACTCAATTAGAATGTCAACTTGCTAGAGGGTTTTACAAATAAGACTATTAAGTCCACTCGGTTAAGATATTTTCTATCACTTTCACAAAATAACAGTAATAAAAATCTATCTGCAACTTCACATCTCAAATGCTAAAGCAGATTCTTATTTGTTCAATATAATCTAGACATAGAACTAATCTTGTCCATCTGCTGGGCTTCTATACTCTGTTATTCAAAATAGGTCTTCAAGCTTCAGTGCTCGGTAATCGCTATGTAGCATCCCTGTGCATACACTTGCCTGCATACATTGTTTATCAACAATTCCCTATTTATAAACAATTAGCTAACCGCTTAATCTCCTTCATCACATTTCCCATGATCAATCATAGCCATCAAATCGTCATGCTTGACCAGGTTCAATGTATCCTTCGATCTGAAAATGTTTTACCTCACCTTGGAACGTGCATATATTTCTTGGAACTTGTGCTAGGGTATTGCAGTTCAATCTAAACTGTAGATCTTCCTGCCGATCTTCCATTGCCACAGGTTCTTAACAAACTTTATTTACGGGATACCAATCATTTAATCAGTTCCAACTCATCAGCTTCCTTCATTAAATAATGCATGTAAACATTTAATGCATTCTGTTATAGCTCGGTTACAACTCGGTTATAACTTGGTAAATACTAAACTTCACTCGGTAGACATTTCGCCTTCATTAACTAATAGTGATAACCTTAGGGTTTACTGACTAGGTTCCTTAGGGTTTTACCGACTAGATTCTTTTCTTGGTAACATAGTTTAATATTAACCTTACAATTTACAACATATGTATGATGTTAAAACAATCTAAACATCATGATCTCATCATTGTCTGACTTAGTAATAGTTGCCCATTGAATACCTTATTCATCCTCTTATTCATCATAATCTTTCCTATATCATTTACTGACATCTTTATATACTTCAAATCATTACCTCCTTAAGATATGGCAACATCATACTGAATTAGAAAATCAATTTCTTGACATCAATGACAAAATAATAATATTAAGACAGTAAACATCCTTAATCAGTTATATCCTTAATCATCAACAACCTTCTCAATATCCTTATTGAAATGCCAACAATCTCCCATTGTCTGTTATAATGCCAAATGCTAACAGAAACATTTTGGAAACAAAGGTCAAGAAATAAATGGTTGAAGGAAGGGGACAGAAACACTAAATACTTCCACATGTCCATCCTAAAACATAAAGCCATCAACAAAATATCATTGATTAAAGTGAATGGAAGAAGAGTTGATGAGGAAGATTCTATGAGTAGGGCTTCTATGGAGTTTTTCTCCAATCTTCTAGCTAAGGATCCAAATTTGGATAAGAAAGCCCAAAAGAACCTTTTGGATTGCATCCCTACAATCCTGGAGGCTGACCAAAATTCTCACCTGATTGCTATTCCTACCAATGTTGAGATTCTGCAAGCAGTTAACTCCTTTGAAGGCAACAAGGTGCCAGGCCTGGATGGTTTCCCCATGTTATTTTTTCAAATGTATTGGCAAATTATCGGTGATGATGTGTTTAGAGCTGTGAAATAATTTTTTGGAGCAAGAAGAATATTGAAAGAGATAAATGGTACTTTTATTGCTCTTATTCCCAAAAAGGTAGGAGCTGATTCCATGGATCATTTCAGACCTATAAGTCTTTGCAATTCTCTTTACAAGATCATATCCAAGGTTCTCACCTTGAGAATCCTTAAGCTGCTCCTTTCTATCAACACTCTGGAGCAAAGAAATATCAAGATAAGTAATATCTTGGGATGTCAATTGGGGAGTCTTCCTACATCTCATTTGGGGCTTCCCTTAGGCCAAGATCCTCCTGACGCTTTCTGGGGAACTTTGGTTGATAAATTCCATAAAATGCTAGCTGGCTAGAAGGGCTCTCTTCTTAGCCAAGCTGGTAAGGTTCAATTGTTGAAGTCAACTCTTCAAAGCATTCCTCTTTATGCCATGAGCCTTTTCAAAATTCCTACCAAGTATGCCAAGGTTATTGAAAAGATCCAAAGAACTTTTTTGTGGACAGGGGTTGAGGAGAAAAAGAGAATGAATCTAATTGCATGGGACAAGGTCTATAAGCCAATAAGAAAGGGAGGTCTAGGTCTTAGAAGAATTAGAGACATGAATGAATACCTCATGGCAAAGCAGATCTAAAGAGGGTATAAAAATCAGGGAGAATGGAAACAGATTTGGGACAATAAGTATAAAAGGCAATGTCCCACTCTTAAAAGTTTCCTCAAAGCTGAAGATATCCCAATCGGTTCCAATATTTGGAAAAATGTCACTAGAACAAGAGATTTAATTGTCAGAGGAGCAAAATGGAAGATGGGGAATGGGAATCTCATCAAATTCTGGGAAGATTCCTGGTTGCTTGAGTCCCCTTTGACTAAAATCCCAAAATTGGAGCATCTTCTAGAGCCAGTGTAAGGAAAGATATGGATCAATGGTGGGTGATTATTGGCAAGATGGACAGTGGAAGGATTTATCTCAGGTGGATGAGACCTTGGGAAGTCTGAACATAACTATGAACTCCATGGTGGTGGTGGAAGAAGAAGATCAATTAATATGGAAACTCATTGCAAATGGTAAATTCAATGTGGCTTCTCTCTACAATCATAAGTATTCTAATTTGGAGAGTCCTTGCTGGGCCAAGGCCTGGGTGAAAGGCCTTATCCCTAAGATCAATATTTTTTTCTGGATAGCCCTTCAAGATAAAATTCTAACTATTGATAACCTCAGAAAAAGAGGTATGTGTATGCCAAGTGTCTATTTTCTTTGCTTGCAGAATGAGGAGACCACCAACCATTTTCTCTTTCACTGTCCTTTTTCTGCTGAGGTTTGGGGAAGATGTTTGGATCAATTCAAAATCAGCTGGAGTTTCCTAGAGTCAATTCAAGAGGTTTTTAATTCTTGGTTCCATTCTTCAAAGAACAAATTTACTACTTTGTTGTGGAAACTTGTTCTGCCCCATATGTGTTGGGGTATATGGAAAGAGAGGAATGAAAGAGTCTTCAAAGAGAAGGTGTCTAAGGCTCAAATTGTGTTTGAGAAAATTAAAAGAAATATAGTGGAAAATATGAATATAATAGGTGGTATTGAACAACCCCAAGATAAGGATGATCAAGCTATTTTCAAAAAGTGGAGACTAAAAGTTTGTGAACACCTTCAGAATGATCCTACAGAGGGAGTGATATGGGAAAGCCCACCCAACGGATGGATGAAAATAAACTTTGATGGTGCATCAAAGGGCAATCTTGGGATAGCAGGATGTAGGGTGGTCCTTAGGGATGAATGGGGAAGATGCAAAATTGTAAAAAGTATACCCATAGGTAATAAGACAAATCATGTAGTTGAAGCTATGGCTGCTTACCATGGTATGGTCCTTTCTAAGGAAGCCAAATGTACTAAAGTCTAGTGTGAAGGAGATTCATTAAATATAATAAATTATCTGAGTAAGAAGTTCCCTCCTTCTTGAAGAATTAGAAATGCTATTAAGGCAGCAAGGAAAATTAGTGAAGAATTTGAAATGTGTATTTTTACACGTGTATAGGGAAGCAAACTCATGCGTAGACTGGGCGGCCAACCTGGCTTGCCAAATGGAAGATATCATTACTAGTTATGGAGAGAGTGAGCTCACATGTGATATGAAATCTCTGCTCAATCTGGACCATATCCGGATGGGGCTATGTGGCACCATAAAATATAATTTCTAAATGCCCCCTCCTCTTTTTCCAAAGAAAGGTTATTACAGAGGTAATAAGTATTTATTTATGTGTCTAATCATTATTGTTTGGCACAGATTCTGGGTATTTCTTTAGGGCATCCACAGAAACCAAAGAAGAAGATTAGTAGATGAGAGATGAAAATTCAAAGATAGTGAAGGAAAAATGGGAGCAAATAAAAAAAGGTTCGAACCTACCTCCTACTCGGATTGGAGGAAGAATAAGGAAGTGTGAGATGTCCTTCAGGAGGGGGTTTAAGTGTGTTTATGGAGAGGCTTAGTCAGAAATATCATGCGGTCACCAAACACTTTATCAAGATCTAGAAGAGTGGTAAGATCTTGGTTGGGTCCCAAATGATGACTGTAGATGAGGATATAATTGCTGAAGCTACGGGGATGATCACAGAGGGCATGCAATTTTATAGGGACCGTAGCATCTCTGATAAAGTTGCAAACAAATTCCCTGTAATGGATGATGAGAGGAAGAAAATGGTTAAAGTTGACAATTCCTATCATTCCTCAAAATGAATATGCAAGCCATGGAGGTTTGTTTTATTTTCTACTATTACTTATATCACGTTGGATGGGAGGTTCACCAGAGAATATGGTCACCATTTTATTTTGCTAAACCATTTTTGCCATAAGGAAAAGGTGAGTTTGTCATATTACCTGGCCTGCTCTATGGACCACACTATCAAGAAGATTCAGAAAGATCCTAAAGGTGACCATGTCCTACACCAGGGTCTTATGGCTTTGGTCTATAAAGTTCTTAAAGGGAAGAGTATTGAAAAACCTATAAAAGGAAAATATGCTAGAAATGAGGACATGGAGAGTGAAGCCAATGGCTTCAACTTTGATTCGGAGGCTAAGGGTGACTCGAAAGAGACTAGAAAAAAAGGTAGGAAGAAGGCTAAGAGGAAAAGTATTGTGGTGGATTCAGAAATTTTAGAGTCTGAGGCCGAATCCTTTGAAGGGAAATTTATCAAAAAGAAGAAAGGGAAAGTTACTTGAAATAAAATGCAGAGGAAGAAGACAAGTAAGGAAAGCAATAAAGAAATCAGACAAATCCTGATTGATTCTGAAGAAGAAGTAGGGGAGAATAAAAAGGATGAGAGACAAGATAAGGAGGGGGAGGAGAATCAGGTCACGGACAACATTGAGGGTTTGAATGCCCAAGACATGCAGAAAGAGGAGCAAGAAGACAAAAGCGGCAAGATTAGTAACTATGTTGGTGAGAATGTGACTATAAAGGGTTTATGTGAGACTGTTGGTACAATGGTGAAGGATATTAGTAGCTTGAAGAAAGATATGATGACTATCAAAAGAGCTATGGTGGGAAAGAAACCCCTGACGGAAAATGTTAAATAACTGGCCCAGTTGCTATTAATAATGTGGAAGCCATTGAAAGCATGGTGGGTAAAATTATTGCCACTGAAAAACGGGTTAAAGAAATGGAAGAAAATAAGGAGGGGAAAGAAATGGACACTGCTATGAACAATCAGGGTAGCAGAATTGAAAAGATGGAGCTCACTGTTAAGAAGATTGCAGAACAAAATTTCCAGATCCTTAAAGCTTCGGTGGATAACATGAACATCTTGATCAATAGATTTGAGAGCAATACCGAGAAGGATGTTGACAAGGAACAACCAGACAAAAAAGGCCATGAGAAGAGAACCAGAGCCAATACTAGGATCAAGGGCCACATCAAAGATCATGAGCTGGAGGAGTTAAAGACTTCGGCAGACAACATGAAGTTGATGGTTGTCCAAGCTGAGGATATTATGAAAAGCATATAGTTGTCTCCCTTTGTCTTGGTAGTTGTCTTGTTTCTAGCTTTTTATTGTCGTTCTGCTTTTCGGATGCTATCTTTTCCTAGTGTTTTTATGTAATACTTTGTTTTAAAGGTTGTGGTCCGTTTTTGTTAGGTTGGTATATGTTTTATCTTTTGAAGTGATCAGGCATGATGTTTTCTAGTCTTTTCTATATTTCCTTCTTTGTAAAAGGTTCGGGTTCCTTTCAAAACCCTACTTTTACTTAATCAAAACAAAGCTAACATTTATATTTCCAAATATTAATGAGGGTAAAAAATTTTTAATTAAAATAAAATCCCAAAATCAATCTTTCACACTATATCAAATATATATATTAAACTTGCTTTTCTAATTAAAATTAATTTTCTTAAATAATTAAAATTAACCTTTCTATTCCAAATTGCAAAAGAGATTAAATTATTTCTGTTTTGAATAAATTTAAATCTTTCCTTTCAAAATGCATAAACTGAATAAATTCATTATTTAAAATTAACCATTAAATTGAACTTGCTACAAACATAAATAGAGCGATCTTTTTAATTAATGATTGATCACATAAAAGAAACCTATTTAATTTAGTTTCTCAATTACTAATGCGTAAATGAACACATTAAAATCAAATTAAATACTTAGGATTAAATACTCAATTTTACCACACGCAAGGCATGCAACCCAAGAAAGCCAACCAAATACACGACCCGCAAACCCAAACGAAAAGGGAAACTGACGGACCACCGATGACACTCACTTGAGCATGACTAGGGTAAAATGAGGGTTTTACGACCACCTAATCCAAATTCTAAGGGCCAAAGAGGTACACTCAAACCTGCAAATCCAGGTGGAGACGAACCTCGAACCCATGCGGTACTGTACCTGAAGTCTCCTGCAGCCAAGAGTCATACATGCATACATATATATACTTAATGAAAGTGTTAGCCTGAGATTAATAACACAAAATAGGAGAACTAATAAACTTGCATATGAATTGGTGCAAAAACTACATTGACATTTATGCACTAAAATCGAAACACCTGACTATAACACTATAATATGATAAACTAACCAAGATCAAACTGAGATTAGAAATTGATTAGGGCAAGGGTACTACACTTTGTAAATGTTGCAAACCACCACATATAGCACAAGAACCTTCCAAAAAAGGCATCTTATAATAATGCAACCATCATGTCTATTACAGAGCACACTTGAAATAAATTCTCTTGCTGACTTAGGAGATGCTTGTATATTGCATTCCTGCAAAACATTGTTAGTGTGCAAAGTAGAACAAATATGATTGAAAATATCATAGTGCATGGAAAATTAAATATGCATCCTACAACAACACGTGGTGCATACATGATTAATCTTAATATAAAAAGGTTTTTCCATTTTAAAAAAACTTTGAGAAATTATTATTTGAGGAAACTTTTCAAGGAATCTTTCATAAAATATTATTTGAGTCATATCCAAATACTATTTGGCATATGGCTCATGATTTGTAGACCCGATTCTCCTTCTAACAACATCTCTTTGGTTGGGCGAAACTCTTGTGTTGTCATGCCAAAAAATTTCAATTAATGTTCTTAGTGCATCAACAACAACCTTGTGTTTGTGTGGTAGTCTAGCCAAGAATGCCCAAAGAGAATTATCGTTAGGTTCCTCTATTTTTTCCTACCTCTGTAATGCTTTACTTAATTTTGTTCTACTAATGTTTAATGACTTAATTGTTTTTCTTATAAAACGATCTTTTTTTATTTTCTTTCTCATTATGGTTGATGTAATGACACGTCAAGTAACATTAGAATCTTTAGTACGCAAGTTTGAACCAAAAGCTTGATATGCATCAAATAGATTTCTCACAATGATCTTAGGCCTATAATTTTCATTGTCTCTCTAAAATTCAAATTTTTAATCATTTGAACAATTAATTGACATCTTGCAGTTTGATTTAAGTTTTCAAAATAGTTTTGCCATATTCTTTTAACCATTTTCCTACAAGTTCGTTCATTCATTTTATTGGGCATTGGATTCAATATATTTTCATCAATGACAATTAAATACTTTGGTTTGCTACAAATGATTTTAGGAGGTGTTAACATCGGTACATTGTGTGCATTGTGTACATTCAATTTTGATTATTCAATGTGGTCTCTTCTTCAATTGCATTAGGTTCATACAGTAAATCAAATGTCTCTTCTTCAATTGTGTTAGGTGCATTATGTTCATTTAGTAAATCAAATTGAGATGTTGAGGATGACATACCTTCTTGTCCCATTGTTCTTATGTCACCTAATTTCTTGATATGTTGCCTTTGTCTTTCCTTTTTAGCCTCTTGTTGTTCTTTCCCATGGTTGATTTCGATTGTCCTGAATAGAATCATATTACATATATATATAAACAAAAGTTCATAAACAATCAAATAACCATAAATATGCATCTTATCATTATTTATTTGAATCAAAACTATTAAACAATCCTAATAACATTGACAAAACTAATAACAACAACAATTCAATCATTTGAAATCATGCAAAAACAAATATAAAACAGTCATAGAAGCCTAGACACAGTTACAGTGGGGCCTTCAACGACATCAAAAACTTCTTTTGATGCCATTGAGATGGTTGGGAAACTAAAAGTATATGTCTCAGTACTACGTACATGGTCTTTTTCGAACCTCGTATGTACGGTTAGGCCCAAAAATGTTTGCAAACCAACATTAATATTTTCGGTACCCTGTACACACTTTAAACGTATAAATACCCCATACGTGCTATTAGGCCTTCTAACAGTCCCAGTACCACGTATGTGTTTTTTTTAGTAAAGAAAATGTGAAGGAAAAGGGGGGGAGGGAGAGGGAGAGGGGGAGGGAGATGGAGGGAGAGGGGGAGAGGGGGAGAGGGAGTGAGAAAGAGAGGGAGGGTGAGGGGGAGAGAGGGAGAGATATAATAGAAAAGGGAGAGAGAGGGTGGAAAAGGGAGAGAGGGAGAGTGAGGTAGAGGGGGAGAGAGAGAGAGAGAGAGAGAGAGAGAGAGAGAGAGAGAGAGAGAGAGAGAGAGAGAGAGAGAGAGAGAGAGAGAGAGGATGGAAAAGGGAGGGAGGGAGAGGGGGAGAAAGGGAGAGAGGGAGAGCGAGGTAGAGGGGGAGAGATAGATAGATAGATAGAGAGAGAGAGAGAGAGAGAGAGAGAGAGAGAGAGAGAGAGAGAGAGAGAGAGAGAGAGAGAGAGAGAGAGAGAGAGAGAGAGAGATGGAAAAGGGAGGGAGGGAGAGAGGGAGAAAGGGAGAGAGGGAGAGCGAGGTAGAGGGGGAGAGAGAGAGAGAGAGAGAATTTTAATTGCAATACAACAATATAAAGTAAGAGAGATAAAGGGGGTATGGGGAGGCAAAGAGTGGGGAGGGAGAGGGAGAGAGGGAGGAAGAGAGAGGGATGGAGAGGGGGAGAGAGAGAGGGAGAGGGAGGGAGAGGGAGGGAGAGAGAGAGAGAGCAACATAAATTAAGGGAGATAAAGGGGGGTAGGGAGAGAGAAAGAGTGGGGAGGGAGAGAAGAAGAGAGGGATGGGGTATGGAGGAAGGGAGAGAGGAGGAGCATATTGGTTTGTTATTCTTTTAATTAGTATTGGTACTGCTTTTTATATTGTAATAATGGTTCATCTCGCCACCTTAGGATACTGTATGACCCCTTAGGATGTCATATGCTCCTAAAGGGTCATGTGGTGCTATGTGGGTCATACAGTGTCCTATGACCCGTTAGGACACCATATGACCCCTCGGGTGTGATTATGGGTCATGTAATGTGTTCTTAGGGGTCATATTGTGTCCTACCACCATTTAAGACACCATATGACCCCCTAAGACATCATATGATTTTTTTATGGGTCGTATGGTGTTCTAAGGGGTCATATGGTGTCATATGACCCCTTAGGACACCGTATGACCCCTTAGGTGTCAAATTTTGTAAGAAGTATTGGCACTGCATTTTATATTATAATAATGGTTCATCTTGCCACCTCGAGACACTGTATGATCCCTTAGGATATCATATGCTCCTCAAGGGTCATGTTGTGTTATGTGGGGTCTAGAGAGAGAGAGAGAGAGAGAGAGAGAGATGAAGGGAGAGAGAGGGAAAGAAAAGGGAGGAAGGAAGATGGGGGGAGAGGAAGACATGTCACATGATATCATTAGGGGTCACGTGGGGTCCTAATTGAGTCACACATGTGTTACAACACCATATGACCTCTTAAGACACTATTTGACCTCTTGAGATATCATATATGTTCCGAAGAGGTCATTAGGTGTTATGTGGGGTCTTGAGAGAGAGAGAGAGGAATACAATACAATACAATAAGATATCAAAAGACAATATATATCAATATATGTACATACACATATACATATATTACACATAAAATATCAAAAGGAAATACACATACATACACACATATGTGTGTGTGTATATACATAATATATTATATATTATTATATAATATATAATATATTATATATATTATATATAATATATATACACATAATATATACATATATACATGAAATATCATATTTTAAATATTATGCATGTATACATATATGTATGCACACACCTGATAGATTTATAAGGCACTAAGAGGGGGGGGTGAATCAGTGCAAGCAAAAACAATATGAATTTGATCACCAAATTAAACAACTTAAAAATTAAAAAACATAAGAGGAATATCACCACATAAGCTAATGCCCAATAAACAAAATTCCACATAACACAAGAGATTTATATGTAGAAACCCAAAAGGGAAAAACTGCGGTGGGAGTTAATACCCACAAGATTCACTATCTGCAGAATAGAAATCTTGACCGGTTAAGGTCTTACAAATATGCCTCGTTAGGAGTCACCTGGTTAAGGGATTTAATATCATTAGCCTTGTTAGAAGCTTTGACCTATTAGAATCAACCTCGCAAGAGGATTTAAGACTGTGATATAGAGCTACCCTATTAGGGGATTTACAAATCAAAGCCTATCAGGACATACCCAGTTAGGGGATTTAACTATTGAAAACTGTTAGGAAAACAATAGTCAAATGATCTTCATGTAATATCGCAGTGTTTGATAAGATCCGCTTCATATCCTCAAAACTTCAACAACACGTCAATATAGAGCTTCACTAATCACTGAACAATCAAATTCGCATCCTTCGCTAATGATCTCACACTCTTCATACACATGCCGACTTGATACCTAAACAACTCTTAGTCGGCTACAACCTTGGAACAATTTCCTAGGTTCAATGAATCTAAACATTCTTATATTACATGCCTTACTTATGTCAGCCACCGACATAAGAAATAAAAAACAAGACAAAACCTGTGTCAGTTAAATGATCATAGTGACTTTATCACTAACGGTTAAGTGTTCTTCTGAATAGCCTTCTTTGTACATCAAATCTCAATCATCCTGTTGAATCTGCTAATGCGGTCATGAATATAACACGAAATAGTTGTCTCTGTCACTCCTACAAAACTGAATCATCCAACCCTTCATCAATTGCCTATACCGATTGCATGAATGCAACTCTGTCTTTGTTTACTGATTGAAGCCCTAATTATTGGTTCTCTTGTAAATTGTCTTTTGTACCAGTTATACCTTACCGGTTGGCTTCCAAGCCTTAGATGACTACAAAATCATTGTTTCCATCAATGACAACACAAGACTTAGTCATCAAACATGAATATCAATCTCTTCATCACATTCACCAATCAATCGTATCACAAAAAGTCTTTACCGGTTCAGTCAAATGCCCAAATTCTCCCTCTTTGGCATTGATGGCAACACTTAGGAAATTTTTTGTCAACTAAGTGTGCAAAAATAAAAATTGACTTCATGACATATACTCCCCCTAAGCAATTGTGTGCTATTAAAAGACTTAAACTACTACTCCCCCTTTACTTTTACATACAAAATTTTGACTGACTCTTCAACTATTACTCCTCCTTAGACAACAATGCCAAACAAATAATTAAATACATGAAAGATAAATACATGTTACATCAAAATTGCAATAGCATAAATGAATGTCTTTACAATGCAATCTTAGAAAAAGCATCACTAAAATGAGACTATAATTGTTTCAAATCATTATGCCATGTCTCCAAAATAGTTTGGGTAATCTCCACATGTGTCTTTATTTTTCCAGCAAGATCCTCCATGGCATCTATGGTACTCATCTCTAATGTTGCAAGGACGCATTCAGTTTCCTTATAGGCTCTTTGCAAGATTTCCACCTTCGGTATCAGCTGTGTCTATAATTCTTGCAGTGATCTAATCCTCTTAACCTGTTCATTTTCATAAGCTTTCAGCTTATGTTGAAGCTCAACAAATGATCCTCCATAGTATATTGCAGAATCATTCAGGGGCTTAAATGATCCACTTACAACTTCAAGGTCTTGTTCAGTTTCCTCCTTCTTCTTCATATCAGCACAAAACAATGAAAATTTAGAAACAGTTGAGAGGATTTTACCTCCAGTTTCAAGTCCTTCTTTCAAATAGTCCTTATTGACAGTCAAGGCAACTTTACCTTTATCAACTTCATTCATCAATTGTTCAGTTATTTTCTTCTTGTAATCCTTCTCACCACTAATATAAGTTGCATCCTCAAATTATTGCATTTTCTCTCCGGCATCAGAAACAAGTTGTCCAAGCTTATCAATAGGAGTAACAAAATTATCTATATTAGTCTCCTGTAGGATAATAGACAAAATCTCAACAACATTATTTATTGTTTCTACCTCCTTCTATTGTTCTTCCATCCTCTTCTTCTTGGCCTGGGATTGCATGGCAGTTGAAATCTTCATCAACTCAGTTGAGCTCAAATTGTCTATGTCTAGTGGTCATTTGATGCTTATAGCATCATCATCATCATCATCATCTTCATCTACAATTTTATTTTTGGAATCAAGTGACAAAGGTGTCACTTTAGGTTCAGTCTTCTCTACATCTTCAAGCTTATCTTCTATCATAGTGGACAATACTTATGTGTCTGAGAAAAATCAGCATTACCTTAGGGCATCCCCCAAGTCCTGCTAAACTGCCAATACACATGAGAAATGATGTAGTGTGTCCACCCAATAAGCCATCTCATATAGAATACATAGGGAATCTCACTCTCATCCTCCTCCCACTCCTCACAATATAAATAGGGCCCCCACATCATAGAATCAATATCTAATGCCGATCTCAAATAATCAAGCTTTCCAATCTTAGGCTCTAATAGCATGCCTATATATATAAATGTATGGTTGTCCAACTCCCTAAAATTTCATACACACTAGCCATGTCACAATCATGTTCTCCTAGGCCCAAATCTATAATAGTGTTATACCAGAAGATAAAGATGTAGTGTTTTCATAAACAAACTAGTATAGGTCATGGTATATGTGAGCAAGAATGTAGATACCCCAATAAAATCCAGTACCCTCCTCAATGATCCTCTCAAGTGTACAGACCCAACCAATTTACATGCCTCGTGATCTTTGATTTGGACATATGAATCCTCTAATAATTCCACCTATCACAATGGGTAATGGATTGTAATACTCTACCATGTCTCTCCATGTAATCTCTATGCCATCCAAATCTAGATCCTCAAATCCTCTACGACATGCATCCAATCTAGCTTTGTCATGTTGATCATATGTGACAAGCTCTCCAAATATCAAAATCTAGAGTATCCTATAGACATCCTCCTGGGTAACAGATATCTCCCCAGTAGGTAGGTGAAATGTGCAATTCTCACTATGCCATCTTTCAACAAGAGTGGTCAGCATGACATGATTTATCCAAATATTTGACATAAATAAAATATACCATAGTCCTACAGAATAAATAACCCACCAATCATCCTCTATGAGGTCTATTCATAACTATTGTGTCACAGGATATCGCTCTCATCTCATCACAACAACTAAATCCTCCTGCAAACTAGTGCATAACCTAGCTCGATCAACTAGCGTGCATGATATTCTATCTATTATTTATCCTATTAAAACACATCCAATCAGGTCTACTGTTGTAATATCAACCTCAATAAACATTTGTCCATTGGAAAACATCGATGCAGATGATGACTTATCACAACAACTATCAAATTGATTCACACTTTATCAAAAGCGTTCAAATATTCATAAGTGCTAAAACATCATTCATAAGCACCTAGTTATCATACATAAGAGATGTAACATCAAAAGAACTAAAACATATATCAAAAGTGCAAAATCTAAACATAAGTGCTAAAAGGCATAATAAAGGTGCTAAAAGGGTTGAAAGAACTAAATGAGATCAAAAGAACCAAACAACATAATATATGTGCTAAATTAATGAAATCACACATTTACAAAACACTAAATTTAAACACTAAAAATGAGTTATTAAATACACGAAATGAAAGTACATAACTAGGGTATGTATTGGGGGACCATAATGCTCTAGCCAGTCAAATCGTCAAACCCGCTAGAACTAATGACTAGAATATGGCACCACCATTTTCGCTCATGCTCCTCTCATCTACTGTTATTCTCCACTAATATCTAAAGGCCAAGTGTGCAAATGACTTCGAAGATGAACCCCACTTTCTATTGTTGGCATTTTAATAGACAATAAGAGATTGTTGGCATTTCAATAAGGATATTGAGAAGGTTGTTGATGATTATGGATATAACTGATTAAGGATGTTTACTATCTTAATATTATTATTTTGTCATTGATGTCAAGAAATTGATTTTCTAATTCAGTATGATGTTGCCATATCTTAAGAAGTATGATTTGATGAGTATAAAGATGTCGATAAAAGACACAGAAAGAATGTGATGAATAAGGAGAGGAATAAGTTATTCAATGGGCAACTATTACCGACTTAGAAAATGATGAGATCATGATGTTTAGATTGTTTTGATATCCTACATATGTTGTTGATTGTAAGGTTAATACTATACTATGTTACCGAGCAAAGAACCTAGTCAGTAAACCCTAAGGAACCTAGTCGGTAAACCCTAAGGTTATCGCTATCGGTTAAAGGAGGCAGAATGTCTACCGAGTGAAGTTTAGTATTTACCGAGTTGTAACCGAGCTATAACATAATGCATTAAATGATTAAAAGTGTTATTTAATGAAGGAATCTGATGAGATGGAATTGATTAAATGATTGGTATGCCGTGTATGAAGTTTGTTAAGAATCTATGGCAATGGAAGATCGGCAGAAAGATCTACAGCTCAGATTGAACCGCAATACCTTAGCACAAGTTCCAATAAATGTATGCAAGTTCCAAGGTGAGGTAAAATGTTTTCAAATCGAAGGATACATTGAACCTGGTCAAGTTTGAAGATATGATGGCTATGATTGATCATGGGATATGTGATCAAGGAGATTAAGTAGTTAGCAATTGTTTATAAATAAGGAACTGTTGATAAACAATGTATGTGGGCAAGTGTATGTATAGGGATGCTACATAGTGATTACCGAGCATAGAAGCTTGAAGACCTGTTTGAATAATAGAGTATAGAGCCTAGCAGAGGGACAAGATAAGTCCTATGACTAAATTGTATTGAGCAAATAAGAATCTTCTTTAGCATTTTAGATGTGAAGTTGCAGATAGATTTTTATTACTATTATTTTGTGAAGTGATAGAAAATCTCTTAACCGAGTGGACTTAACAGTCTTATTTGTAAAACCCTCTAGCAAGGTGACATTCTGATTGAGTGTTTGAAATCCTTTAACAAGGTCACTTCTAACAAGGTGAAGATCCTAACAGATCTGAGGGAAATCCCTTAATCAGGTCACATCTAGCAATGTGTTTGTAATCTTTAACAGGATTTGCTTTTAACCGAGCATACTCTAGAAGAGTATATTTCTTAGTGGGTCCGAAATCCCACAGTGGTTTTTCCCTATTTGGGTTTGCACGTTAAATCTGGTGTTATGAGTGTTATGATGTTTATCTGCTTATGAGTTTGCATGTTTAGCAGTTTTGGCTATATTGCTGAAGTATATGTTACCGAGGTTGAATCTGTTGTTTTTATGGAAGATTAAGTTTGTATGATTCACCCCCCCCTCTCATCTTGTTAGCTTGGCATCTGTACTTACATTAAGTATCAGAACTATCAATTGGTATCAGATCTTTGGACTCCAAAAAAAAAAGGTTTAAAGGTACTTGAGGAAAAGATCCACAGATGTATAAGAGGGATGCACCGAAGTTGAACAAGTCAAGTTTCTCTACATGGCAGAAAAGGATGAAGCTGCACCTATCAGGAGTTGGAGAATATGTTGTATATTATCTGGAGAATGATTTCATTACACCAAGCACCTATCCATTGACAATGGAAGAAATAAAGGCAAAGCAAGAACATATTCAAGCAATGATTGAAATAACATCTGCATTGACCGACTCAGAGTTTAATGATCTAGAAGGCTGCAATGATACCAAGGCAATGTGGGACAAGCTCATATCTGTGTATGGTGGTGATGAACATGTTCAAAGAGAAAAAGTGGATAGTCTAAGAGGACAACTTGAAACTATGAGGATGAATGAAGGTGAGAACATAACCCAGTATAGTACAAGACTAAAGGAGATTGTCAGCCAAATCAAAGGAGCAGGAGGAACCATTGAAGAAAAGGATGTCACAAGTAAGTTATTGAGAACCCTTCTACCTACTTATGCAATGCGAGTCTCTACAATAAATGAATTGAGGTCTATACCCAATATGCCAGTTTCTTTGGATGCTACTATTGGTAAGCTACATGCATTTGAATTAAGTAATTTTGATAATAGTGGGTCTTCGGTAAATAAAGTTGAATCTGCATTCAGTTCTTTTCATCTTGGTGAATCTAATGATTACAATGATAGAATGAGTAAGTATTCTGAAGGGGATCATAGTGGAGCAAGTGAAAGATTTCGTAAGAACATGGAACAAGTACACAAACTGTATGAGGAAATCAGAAAGCAAGAAGAGTTTGAAGCACTATTAGCTAGAAGGTTACCGAGAGGAATAGGTAAGTATAAAGGAAAACTACCTTTGAAATGTTTCAATTGTGATAAGATAGGACATATGGCTTCTAACTGTCCTGACAAAGATTCTACTAAAAAGAGAGATTACTGAGATGACAGATAGAAAAATAATCATTACAGAGGATACCGAGACTTCAGAAGAAGAGATAGAAAGTCATGCCTAATAGCCGATGAGGAATCAAATGATGATAAATCAGATGAAACTGATACAAAGGAAGTAGTTTATGTGGCTATCAAAGATGGATCAAATGAAGAAAGGTATGAAGAAAAAGGCCTAATATCTCACATAAATACTAATGATTCTTGGATCATAGATAGTGGAAGCTCACATCACATGACAGGTGATAAACACAAGTTTGTTATATTAGAAGATTATGATGGAGGTTATGTAAGATTTGGTAATGATGCACCATGTCCGGTAAAAGGTAAAGGATCCATAACACTTCTTGACAATGCTAAATGTAATGATGTTTATTGGGTTGAAGGTTTGAAATATAATTTGTTGAGTGTAGCACAGCTAAACAACATAGGTTACCAAATAGAATTTCAGAAAGGAATTGTCAAAGTTCATGACAAGCATGGAAAGTTAGCTGCTACCGGGACACAAACAAAAGGTAACACATTTCACCTTGATTCAACTCGGCATAATTGTCTTTATGCAAAGATAGATGATACCTAGTTATGGCATAAAAGGTTTTGTCATGTAAATTTTGATAATATGATCAAAATAAGCAAGAAGCACTAAGTAAGAGGCCTACCGAGTCTTGAGAAACCTGAGAATGCTATGTGCCGAGGATGCTAGATGGGTAAGATGACAAGATCAAGCTTTCCAAGTAAGTCCTACACTTCTAAGGGAATTTTAGATCTTGTGCACACTGATCTTTGTGGTCCTATGAAAGTTCAAAGTTATTATGGTGATAAATATTTCATATTATTTGTGGATGATTATTCAAGGATGATGTCAGTTATGTTTTTAAAAGAAAAATCAGAAGCTTTTCAAATGTTTAAATGGTACAAGGCAAGAGTTGAAAATAAAACAGGAAGACAACTAAAATGTCTTAGATCTGATAGAGGAGGAGAATTTACTTCTGATGAATTTAACTTATTTTGCAATGATCACGGTATAAAAAGCCAAGTCTCTACACCGAGAACTCCACAGCAAAATGGGATAGCTAAGAGAAGAAACAGATCTATTGTGGATTGTCTCAGAACCCTGATGATTGAAAAGAAAGTGCCACAAACATTTTGGAGAGAAGAAATAAGCACAACAGTTTACACCCTGAACCGAGTACAACTGAAGAAAGGAACTTTGAAGACACCATATGAAATCTGGTATGACAAGAAAACTAATGTAAGTTACTTCAAAATCTTTGGAAGTAGATGCTATGTACACAAAGATGATAGAAATGGAAAGTTTGATCAGAAAAGTGAAGAAGGAACATTTATTGGTTATTCTTCTAGAAGTAAAGCATTTAAATGTCTAATCAAATCATCTAACAAAATAGTAGAAAGTGCAAATGTGAAAATTCATGAATTTGCAGAAAGAAATGATGAAGGAAACTCCAAAGAACCGGAAGATTATGAAGAATTTGTCTATGTTCAACCGACAAGTCCTATCGAGAGAGTTACTAAAGAAAATGAAGATAATGTTCAGTTACCGAGTGATGAAGAAGATCATATAGAGCCTACCGAGCCTATATTAGCCAAGTATGTCAGAAGCAATCATGCATCAAGTCAAATTATAGGAGATAAAGATGATCCAGTGATGACAAGGAACAAACTGAGACAGAACACATGTCTGATATCTGAATTTGAACCGAGAATAGTGAAAGAAGCATTTAACAGTGAAGATTGGATAAATGCTATGACAAAAGAGATTGATCAAATCAAGAAGAATGACACATGGACAGTGGTCCCACGACCAAAGGACAAAAACATAAGCAATACAAAGTGGATTTTCAGAAACAAGCTAAATGAAAAAGGTGAGGTCATTCGAAATAAAGCAAGACTAGTTTGCAAAGGTTATGCTCAAGAAGAGGGAATTGATTATGGTGAGACTTTTGCACCTATGACAAGACTTGAAGGAGTAAGAACATTGTTGGCATATGCTGCTTTCAAAAATTTCAAAGTATATCAAATGGATGTCAAATCTGCATTTCTGAATGGTATATTAGAAGAAGAAGTTTTTATTGAACAACCTAAAGGATTTGTTGAACACAAGAATAAAGATCAGGTATGTAAATTGAACAAAGCTTTATATGGTTTGAAACAAGCACCTAGAGCATGGTATGAAAGATTGCACTCTTATGTAATCAAGATTGGTTTTATAAGGACAAGTGAAAACAACAATATGTACATGAAGAATGATGAAAATGGAATACTAATCTCAGCCATATTTGTTGATGATATTATCTTTTGTGGAAATGACTCTTTATGCAAGAACTTTGGAAATGAAATGAGCAAAGAATTTGAGATGTCATTAATCGGTGAGATAAAGTATTTTATAGGTTTACAGATACTAAAAATGAAAGATGAGATTTTCATTATTCATCCAAGTACATAAAGGAAATCTTGAAGAAATTTGGAATGGAGGATTCAAAACTAGTAAGTACTCCTATGACTACCAATTGTAAACTATCAAAGAATGATGAATCTACATCTGTTGATGAGACACTTTACTGATCCATGATTGGAAAGCTACAATATGTTTCTCACAGCAAGCTAGACATAGCACATGTAGTAGTAGTTGCAAGATTTTCTTCAAATCCCAAGGAAACACACATGACAACAATCAAGAGAATTTTCAGATACTTGAAAGGCATTGAAGATTATGGCTTAGTATATAACAAGAGAAATGCTTTTGATTTAAAAGTTTGTACTAATGTTGATTGGGCAGGCAACATTGATGACAGAAAAAGCACAAGTGGAGGAGCTTTCTTTTTAGGAGAAAGACTAGTGAGTTGGCTTAACAAGAAACAAGGATGTGTTTCACAGTCAACAGCAGAAGCTGAATTCGTTGCTACAACATTGAATTGTACTAATATAGCATGGATCAAACAACTGTTGGAAGGTATAAATGAGAAAGTTACCGAGCCAGTAACTATATTCAGTGACAATACTAGTGCCATTAACATTTCAAAGAATCATGTTATGCACTCTAAGACAAAGCACATCTCTATCAAATATCATTATCTTAGAGAAGAAAGTGGTGTTGGAGTATGTTAGCACAAAGGAACAAATAGCAGATGTTTTCACCAAGCCACTGCCAAGGGACACTTTTGAGTATCTTAGAAGCAAGTTAGGGGTCCTACCTCTATCTTCTACTCACTGACAGAGTTCGGTGAAGAATCAATTCGATGAATCTACATAATATTATGTGTGGATTGATGCTTATTTACACACTTTAGGATGTTTTTCTAAAGGTGTGTAGGAAAAAAAATACAGGGAATAGGAATTGAAGACATAATGCTCTGACTGAGACTGAGTTGACACATAACAGCAAGGAATTCACTTCTCAGCGGAAGAAATCATGTTTTAGTTCTTTACTTTTTGGCATTGTTGTAAAAGGGGGAGAAGACTATTGTATGGGGAGAAGTCTGATGATAGGGGGAGAGCATTTCAGAATCTCACAGCAATTTGAATCAATTAGGTCAAATCAATAAGTTTTGCCATCAATGCCAAAGGGGGAGATTGTTGGCATTTTAACAGACAATAAGAGATTGTTGGCATTTCAATTAGGATATTGAGAAGGTTGTTGATGATTATGGATATAACTGATTAAGGATGTTTATTGTCTTAATATTATTATTTTGTCATTGGTGTCAAGAAATTGATTTTCTAATTTAGTATGATGTTGCCATATCTTAAGAAGTATGATTTGATGAGTATAAAGATGTCGGTAAAAGACACAGAAAGAATGTGATGAATAAGGGGAGGAATAAGTTATTCAATGGGCAACTATTACCGAGTTAGAGAATGATGAGATCATGATGTTTAGATTGTTTTGATATCCTACATATGTTGTTGATTGCAAGGTTAATACTATACTATATTACCGAGCAAAGAACATAGTCGGTAAACCCTAAGGTTATCGCTATCGGTTAATGAAGGTGGAATGTCTACCGAGTGAAGTTTAGTATTTACCGAGTTGCAACTAAGCTGTAACAGAATGCATTAAATGATTAAAAGCATTATTTAATGAAGGAAGCTGATGAGCTGGAATTGATTAAATGATTGGTATGCCTTGTATGAAGTTTGTTAAGAATCTATGGCAATGAAAGATCGGCAGAAAGATCTACAGCTCAGAT
Source organism: Cryptomeria japonica (assembly GCF_030272615.1). Taxonomy (NCBI): domain Eukaryota; kingdom Viridiplantae; phylum Streptophyta; class Pinopsida; order Cupressales; family Cupressaceae; genus Cryptomeria; species Cryptomeria japonica. Next base: position 618,860,018 of record NC_081415.1, read on the forward strand.
TGAACCGCAATACCTTAGCACAAGTTCCAATAAATGTATGCAAGTTCCAAGGTGAGGTAAAACATTTTCAGATCGAAGGATCATTGAACCTGGTCAAGTTTGAAGATCTGATGGCTATGATTGATCATGGGATATGTGATCAAGGAGATTAAGCGGTTAGCAATTGTTTATAAATAAGGAACTATTGATAAACAATGTATGTGGGCAAGTGTATGCGTAGGGATGCTACATAGTGATTACCAAGCACAAAAGATTGAAGACTTGTTTGAATAATAGAGTATAGAGCCCAGCAGAGGGACAATATAAGTCCTATGACTAAATTGTATTGAGCAAATAAGAATCTGCTTTAGCATTTTAGATATGAAGTTACAGATAGATTTTTATTACTATTATTTTGTGAAGTGACAGAAAATCTCTTAACTGAGTGGACTTAACAGTCTTATTTGTAAAACCCTCTAGCAAGGTGACATTCTGATTGAGTGTTTGAAATCCTTTAACAAGGTCACTTCTAACAAGGTGAAGATCCTAACAGATCTGAGGGAAATCCCTTAACTGGGTCACATCTAGCAATGTGTTTGTAATCTTTAACAGGATTTGCTTTTAACCGAGCATACTCTAGAAGAGTATATTTCTTAGTGGGTCCGAAATCCCACAGTGGTTTTTCCCTATTTGGGTTTCCACGTTAAATCTAGTGTTATGAGTGTTATGATGTTTATATGCTTATGAGTTTGCATGTTTAGCAGTTTTGGTTAGTTTGTATGATTCACCTCCCCTCTCATCTTGTTAGCTTGGCATATGTACTTACATTAAGTATCATAAGTATCAATTGATATAGCTACATAAACCCTAATGTAGGATGTTTATCCATGTGTATTGGAGTTGTACTAATCAACTTTTGGAGGCCCTATTTTTACCTAAGTTTTCATGCATTTTCTACCATTTTTCCCATTTATCTATTTATTTTTCTATCATGAGATCGATCATTCTTTCTTTTTGAAAATTTTTCTATTGACCGATCTCTCGAGGGGGCATACCACCGACACAATACCCATGCTAAGGGAAAAATCAGGAGATGAATTATTTTTATTCTTTGAAACAATGTGATAAAACACATTAACTCAAAGAGGAGTAAAATGTATACACCTAAAAAATGGCTTGAGATAAATTAATTAAATATTAATTATTTAATTAATACCTACTCCTCTATCACTAAATAAATTATTTAATTTATTTATGTGATTCATGTTAGTCTATTCTTCTAAAATTTAAATAAATATTAATTTATTTAATTAAAATATTATCTTCTAAAGTCTCCATTAATTAAATAATTATAAACTATTTAATTCTTCTAAAATCTATGTCAATAACAACTCACCTACCACCTCATCCTTATTTGGATAAACAAATTAAATATCTTTAATATTTAAATTCTCATTTATCATCAACATCATCCATAGTCAATAGGATGAGGAGACTTACGTGTCCTCTTATCCGTTATATTCTCTCTCACCTCCCTACATTGTAGACGGTGGTTTTGTCCACACCATCCTGGTCAAAGTGACTCATTGTCCACTTGTCCTAGAAAGCCTAAATCTTCTCCAACCTCCCTAGATTATTGAAGTACTTCATGTCTTAGGAAACCTATATTCCCTCTAACCATCCCATATCTTTGGAGTCCTCATCCTTGGTCAAGTTGAGCATTTTTCCATGTGTCTTATCTTTCCACCTTGTCCTCTATCTTGTCATTGTAGGAGGAACATCTTCCCCATTTTTCTCTCACATCTCAACCAATCTCTTTTTAACCATTCATTGTCTCAAGATATATTCTCAGCTATTGATCTTTGTCACCTAGGATTTGAGCTATGGATTTTCTATAAAAAGACACAATTTCTACTTATTTTAGGCTAGTTAACAAGTGACAATAAATGATTTATGCTTGTATTTTGAGTTTACATAGCAAACTTGTGTGCCTTTGGCTTAAGCATCATAGCATTTTATAGCATCATTTTACCATTAGTAATCCATTTAGCTTACCATTATCATAGTATTGTACAACCACAAGCTTCATTCTCTTACTTGTCATCTTTGAAATCATTAGTGCTACAGTTATAAGAGCAATGTAACTAATAAAAGGATCCTTGGAGATAGAAGACAATGAGACAATATTAAAGATTGCAAGTATATGTTTACTTTATGTTTTATTCTATTTTCTTCATAGTTTCGTTGTTATATTTGTAAAAGTGGGAATTTTAGATTAATTGTGGTATATCAATAGGTTCTACATAGCTTGCATTTTACACGTATACAAGCAGAATATGTGGCTTACAATCCTCTTCTCAAATATTTAAAACACACAACAATGCTCCCACTTTATAGTAAAAGAAAATCAGCACTTAAAGAGAAAGGTGTCCTCTTCTCAACATAACCATAAGCTCTAATACCAACTATAAAAAATAAGGTGAAGAAAAATTACAATATTAACTTCTTAATGTGATTATGATAACCAAAACTAAAATATGAAAGTGATTGTAACATTCAACTTTAATATAAAATTGAGCAACCAAATGAGACACTAGATTTATGTGGAGAAACCCTTTCCAAAAAAACTTCACCAGAGAAAGAGGCCAAATATATTATTATTCCTCAAAAGAGAGATAACAACAATAATACATTTCACTTTACTTATCCAACCAAAGAAAAAACATATAATATCTACAAATAACTCATAAAAATCTATTATGTCATTGCTCCAATTTATTGCAAATTGCGGGAAAACCACAGTGGTGACTTGAAACAAGCAGCAAAAACCCAGTTGCGAAAACCATGCCTAGGAAAGTGGACATCCATGATGATGCATAGCATCTATCACAAACCATAAAACCTTAAATCAAGGGTATTACTGACCCAAAACTAATACAAGACCTTAAACTTGAATCAAGAGGCATATAAAAAGATCAACCACTCTTCTCAACTCCAAACCAATTTCAAAGGTTATATTGCATCCCTAAATACCTTAATTCAATATTTCAGATCATATCATTCACCATAACATGAGAGAACAAATTCTTTATTGCCATGGAATATCCTAGTTCAGGGTTTCATTCTTTAAAAACTATTTTCACCCAAATAATCACCAATTATTTAATTCTTAACCAAATTAAGTTAGACAAAAAGAAATGGAAAGCTGATTAAGATACATTTCCAAAACATATAGCCTTTCTTCATTATGATTCCTCATGTGACCACACAAAATGCTGCAACCAGACTATTGTTGTCTTCACTAGTCTGCTTTTCACCATGAACTGTAGCAAACAATCATCAATAACTTTTTAAATATTGATCATAAATAAAATCTCTCTGGGAAGACTTTATAATAATGATTTTAAAAACTTCTCTAAAAGTTATAGCCAGATCCAACAGTTAAATAAAAAGGTATGAGGATTTTTCCCAAACAGCTAACCCTTGGCAGGGTTTTGACATTTTTTTGTAAAAACAAATATATCTTGCCAAATACTCCGCAAAAATGAATAAGAAAGGATTAATATGAAATATATTTCATTAATATATCATTAAAAACAATCTAAATATAAAAATTACACCAAATGTGATCCTCCATGGATCTATGACAGCCACAAATTCCTTAAAACCTTATGACAGTTTGAAGGTTTGATGGATAATCTTTGTCAAATCCCCTCCAAACTTCTCTACCTCCTTGATTTTGACAAAAAATGGTTTTATAAACCATTTAAAACTCCTTCCTAACTACTCTAACCATCTCATGACCAATGGATTGCATTTTTACATTTTTGTTGCACTTTTTGGCAATGTTGCAACTTTGCAATTTTTACAAGTTTTGCATTTTTTACATAAATGACTCTAACCCTTACATGGACACTTTTAACACTTCAAGATGGACCAAATATGATGTATTTGGAAAAAATGGCTCATTCAGCCTTACATATTATGATTCAATGAACTCAAATACCCTTAATACATTATGAATGACTCAAATACAATAAAATTGCTCATATTATGACTTTTGACCTCCTGGTATGCTTGTGTGCTTAGGTGTCTCTGCACCACATGAGATAATAAAATATTAATTTACTTCAAAGGGATCCAACATGGGAGCCTAACCCATAGCTATTATCTTCTTAGATTCTCCATAACTACCTAGTGACTCTTTGGATCACCCAACAAACCTTTCACCTTCCTTTTTTGGATTCCCAAAGCATGAATCTTCATATCCCAATGTGGATCTCTAAAAGAGTAAATTTCATCCAGTTTGACTTATCCTTATCACTACTACATGTTCACCTCTTGAAAATGCAATTACAATTTGCTATAAAGAAAAAAAATGTAATGTTTATCTTGAAGATTTTCCAAGGAACATGGAGACACATGAATGGCATTGGATTTGCAAGGTTGATGTCATCTTATCCTAATAGAAAGCCCCTTTTAATATTTAGGAGTGATTTTGGCATGAACTTTTGTTGGATGCACTTTGGGGAGAAAAGGATTCCATCTAGTCCAAAGAGCCATAAAACCCTTGTTTTTATATATAACATTTCATATTTTTTAAGATAAATAATTTTTGGTCTTTTGGGGGGATTTTCAAAATATTGGCTTAAAAAATTCATACATCATACAAAAATCCATACATCCATATGGATCCAACCATATAACTTTTGCACTATAGTTTATAGGTGTCACTCAATGATACAATTGACATTTTTTTGTAGGTGAATATTCCAATTAGTGTCATCCTTGCATTGAAACTATCGCATTTGAGGTACATGTGTAACTTTATATTAATTTTTTGTTTCCCTTTTTCAATTTATTTTTGGTAAGTTTAAGTTCCTATACACTAGGGGTTTGTAGCCTCTAGCCACTCCCTACCAACTAGGGCTAAATCCTAGTGGACACCATTTCCAAGTTATCACCACCATTGGGAGTAGTGAGTCCAAAAGCATTGATGGGGCTCCACCTAGACACCACTCATAAAACCACCATAAAGTCATTAGGAGGTTATCTTGGTCCATTTGCATGCTTTAATAGGGATCCATAACCTTTTGTCCATGTATCATATTTTCTACATTTTATAGTCATTATAAAGATGGTTCAATGTAATTTCTAGTGGTTTATCTCTCATTAGCACATTTTTTGTTGGTATATTATATTGCTACTTAAAGTGCAAATCCCTATTTTCACCTTTGAGCTCATAACTTTGTTTCTTTTTATCCAATCTTCATGATTCTTCTAGAATTGGAAAGGTGTAAAGGAGCTCTTTAGATATATCCATGCATTTTTCTATGATTCAACCCTATGTATATTTTATTTAGTTCAATGCATATTTGCACTCTGATTGATAACTTAAACATCCTAACACCTAGAGAAGTTCTATCTTTTGGGGGGGCTTCATTTTAAATATTGATCATACTGGGGAGATTTTATTTTCTCTTGAGGGTTTCATATTTTTGTAATTTGTGGATCTAATCTAGTTGTTTATGCATTTTGTATTTCATCCTTCTTTGATAATCTTGAAAATGGGAAACTACAAGAAATGGATATATGGCATCTTGAAACATCTCTATTAACTTCATCATTTGTCATATTTGTATAGACTTGTTCCTCGGCTAGGTACTCATTACAATTAATTTACCTGGACAACTAATAAAGAACATATTTTGGGATTGATTTGTCTACATGTTGATGATGAAAGTTGGAGTGCCATTGCACAAATTGAGTGTCCTCATGTTCTTTGGGAAAATTTTTGAGAGATATATGGAGATCATGATACACATCCATTCCTAAATGATCCTATTTTAGACTATCTTGAACCTATTGATGATTCAAACAATATACAATATGGCTATGTTACTGTTACAGTTTGATTTTTTGGAGCACTTTGCATATTTAGATGATAAGGATGATAAGTTTTCTATAGATTCTCCTTATCTTCCTATAAAGGATTTAAATAATTTATCTTCACTGATTCCTTCTGTATAATCATTGATTGAGACTCTCATCATTCTTTCTTCTTTAAAATTTACTTCAATTTAGTAGGATCATTATTGTCATTCATATTTATCTTTGCAGGATGAGTTATTGACATGTATGTTAGATTTATTTTGTGAATTTGTAGATTTGAAGGACATACTTGAGGATGTCCACTTTATCTTCAATGATAGTTACAACATAACTATTATCACCCCACCATTTTCTTTGGATATTTTATATTATGAGCTACCACAAAGTCTTGATTTGCCATCTTCTTTGATTAGGGTAGCACTTCCTTTCATTGTAGGATACACTATCATGGAGAAACTTGATTAATTTTAAGAGGCACACATCATGAAACTTTTCCCTCATATATATTCTTAGAGTTGGAGTTTCCTCTACATACACTGTAGTACCCTTGCCCTAATCAGAATTTTAAAACCGGTTTGACCTTGGTTGATTTACCATGTTGTAATGTTATAGTCAGATATTATGATTATTGTGTGTACCTGTAAATGTGTTTTCACATCAATTCTTATGTAATTTTATTTGTTCTCCTAATTCATGTTATTAATATCGGGTAACACTTTCATTAAATATATATGTATGCATGTGTCGTTCATGGTTGTAGGAGATTGCAAGTACAATACCGCATAGGTACGAGTTTCGTCTCCACCTAGATTCGCAGGTTTGAGTGTACCTTATTGGCCCTAAGAAATTAGTTTAGGTAGTAGTAAGACCCTTGTTTTACCCTAGTAGTGCTCAAGTGAGCATCGTTAGTTGTTTGTCAGTTTCCCCTTTGGTTTGGTATGCAGATCGTGTATTTGTTTGGCTTTCTTGGGTTACGTGTTGTGCGTGTGGTAAAATTGAGTATTTAATCCTAAGTATTTAATTTGATTAAATGTGTTCTTTTACGCACTAGTAAATTAAGGGACTAAATTAAATAGGACCCTTTTGTGTGATTAATCATTAATTAGAATTGCTCAATTCATGTTTGTAGCCAGTTGATTAAATAGTTATTTTTAAATGATGAAGTTATTTAGTATATGCATTTTGGAAGGAAAGGTTAAATAGTATTCGAAAATAGAAATATTTTATAGCATTTTGAAATAGAAATGTTAGTTTTAATTAATTTAAGAAAATCAATATTAGAAGAAAAAAGCCAATTTTTTTGCATATTTGAATTGTTTGGAAAAATGATTTTATTTGAGGAAAATAATTTTAAACCCAAAAAATGAATTTTGGTCAAAAAAATTCCTTTTAACCTAGGTTTTGGAAATATTTTTGGAGAGTTATTTTTGGAATGAAAATTTTGGGCATTTGGGGAAGAAGGATTTTCTTGAGCTTGCAGGTTGGGCTCTTCATCAAATCATTCCCTGGATTGTTGAATAAGGTAGGATTAATCTTGTTTATCTCTTTGGTTTCTTTGTTTAATAGAGATTGTTTTGATTTTGAAGAAATCTGGTTGTGCTTGTTGAAAATCTCATATATTTCGGGGAAAATGGAAGAGTTGTAGTTAAATCTCCAATTCAAACCCTCCTTGCTTTCTTTCCAAACCTCCAGATTAAATTTTGGTTTCTCAAATTGATTTTAAAATCAAAAAAATTGGGGTCAGTTGTTCTTAATAAAATTTTGCTCAAACTCCAAATGAATGTTTTCAGATTCAAGTTTTATATTGGGAAATTAGTTTGTGTTTTAAAAATTAGTTGGATATATGTGTGTAAATTAATTCTATTTGCCCAAATATGGTATTTGGTTGCAGGAGATTGCCCTATTTTATCTATTCTGGGTCTGGTTATTCAGAAAATGTAGATATTTTGGGAGCCATGGTTATTCTGGAAATTTGTTTTTGGGCTCAATCTATGACTGTGCATTATTTGGGAGTTTTCTATTTTAAAAGTTATATATATATATATATATATATATATATATATATATATATATATATATATATATATATATATATATATATATATATATATATATATATATATATATATATATATATATATATATATATATATATAGATATATATATAATCCCACCACGTGGGATGGTAGCAGTGCTACCGAGGGTAGCAAACTACTACCATATGGTAGCAACGCTACACAAGGTAGCGGTCTACTACCATTTGGTAGCAGTGCTACCAATGGTAGCATCTGCTACCAAGGGTCCCTTGGGAAAAGGGGGGGCCCACGTGGGTCTATCCCATTGTTTTTGCTTTTTGTTTTTTGTTAAAAAAAAATTTAATAATGATTATTATTTTAAAAAAAAGTTTTTAATATTATTTAATTCATAAAGTTTTAAATAGTATTTGGTTTTATTTATTTATTAATTAATGTATATAATTAGATATATGTTAATTAATATTTAAGTTTGTTTTTATTTTATGGAAGGAAATTTTGTTTCTTTGAGAAAAAGAATGTCAATTTTAGTTTCCTTTAAATGTGTATTTCCATTTTTGGAAAGTATATATATTTGCTTTGCGATGAAGAGAATAGTTCATTTATTTTGAAAAAGAATGAGAATGATGTTTTATTTTGAAAAATAAATATCATATATTAGTGGATTAATGTATATTTGATTATATCTTTGTATGTTCTGCATATAATTATAATTATACTAATGTGATTTTGGTTTGAAAACTCATGAATAGTATTTATATTATTTTATGATGCAAATGAATTATAGTGAGTTAGTAAACCATGAGCGACATGTACCTAGACAAGGTCAAAAAATTGCAATCTACTTAGATCTATTAGAAAACTGGATCGATTGTAATGTTTAAACGATATGGAAGAAGATTGTCATTTCCAATTGATGTCTATCCATGTTTAGTTTTATGTATTCGCTTTTGATTAAGAAATATAAATTCTTTGATTGTGATTGATGGATATTGTCATATGTTTATTTTGGATACTACTTATGTCCTTGATCTTGAGTTTTGGATTGTTTTCTTGTGATTGTTTGTATCTGGTCATGTCCTTTATGCGAGTGTTGGGTGTTGTTTTGTGGTTTATTGTAGTTGGTCGTGTCTCTAGTTAGAGTACTATTAGTCAGTCCACCTCATATGAAGACTTGTTTGGCCAAGTGGGTATTCCTACCATATTGAACATTGTATGCTTGACCTGGTGTATTCCTTGGTTTAGGAGTTTGTTTGATTATGGTCTAATTTCATATGGGAAAGTGGCTTTTGCGTGGGGGTCGTAACCAAAGTGGTTGTAGGGTAACCCATCGAAAGTGTGTCTAAATAAGTGATAACCTAATAGAATATTAGAGAGTTTAGTTAATGAAAATACTAAGTAAGATAATTGTGCCTCACGCATGGGATGAGGGCTAGTACAGACTCGACATGTAGTGAGAAGGCCTGAAATAGAAAATCAACAACCTTTTCTTCATGAAAGGATGTGTTGGGTCCACATGAGACTAGGATGGGCCAGAGGTTTGGGAAAGGTTGTCAGGGTAACCCAATAGATGGGGTCGGAACCTATGGAGGCCTGTCAGGATAATCATACCAAGTTATGTGATGACACTTGTCCCTTATGTTCACTAGTGTGCATTTTGTGTTGTCTTTGCTAGGAGCATTGTTGTGGAGCCATATTTGGTTGTTTATGCCCTTGTGAGAACTTGATATTCATGTTATACAATGGGTTGCTTATGATGGGTTGTGAGAACTTAGTTTCGCAGATGCTCCAGCTGATCTTTTGTAATTGCTTCTTATCATGTTCAGTTGGATCCTTTTCTTTTTTGGGGGAGATCATTCATGTATCTATTGGACCAATGTGGTCATATATATTCTTGGTTTATGTGCAACTTGATGGAAGGATGTAAATGATGTGAACCTTATGTATTCTTCACCCTATTATTTATTAGATGGATCTTGCAGTTGAGAAGACCCGAAGATGTAGCCCACTAGGGGTGAACTCTGATATCATTTCAGTGTTATATGGTGTTTGTGTTCTTCTGCTTCCTCTTAATTTAGCATGTATGGATGGCATTATGGTTAAAATGTATAATATGGATTAGATGATGTTGATCTTAAATGCATGTATGTAGTTATCTTATTAAATGTAGTAATTTGGATCATGAAGCATGTAGGTTGGCATAATGGAAAGTATTCATTAGTTTATAATGCAAGTTAAGTATGTAAGGAATTTAGATGCATGACATATGTTTTATTGTAAGTTTGAACAAAATGTATGGTTAAATTGTAATGGATGAAATTAATCATGTATCTATACCTTTATCTTACCGAACAAATTTATCCTTGTTTAAAGTATTATCATGTCATTAAGTTAATCAACTTAATTGGATTTATTAGCATGAGTTGAGTTAAGTGTTGAATCATGTAATCACGTTGGGAAACTCTTTAGGTGTTATTTAAGTCTTCTGTTGTGTAATTTGAACTTAATGATAATTCAATGTATAATTATTTTGTTTAAACTTTTAAAAAATATATATATTTGCACTCTATTCTTGTGTTTTAGCTTTATCCCTTCGGGGTTTTTTGGCAGGGCATTACATACACCATTGGAATTTTTTCTTCCTAGGGAAGGCATGTTATTTGTAGGTGTAGAATTATTTTTTACCTTGAAGCACTCAACATTGAGATAGGAGCTACTTAATGATTGTGGGATATATATTCTCGCTCTTTCTCTCCTAATATTTATTGTAATTTGTGATGGATGTATTCCTTTAGGCATTTTTTGATTCCTCCATTCATTACTTGTACATGTTTAATTTTTTGCATTCTCTTTTGGAGAGGCTTTTATTTTCCTTATATTTTTTATTCTTTATTCCACTTGTACTCCAAGAGGTATTTTGTAGATGAGTACCTAACATTTCATAGTAGTTAGAACCCATCCTTTCATCACCTTTTCATCTTTGCATTATTTTACTCCTCCCTGGCTTGTAATCAAGGGGAATGTTGGTGTGAACCAAATATACTACATAACTAGCTCATCTAGTAGGTCTTATCCATGCATGTTCACATGTTATGTTTACTTAGAGCTTTATGAATTTTTCTATAAGCCACTAGTACAACCATGTGATCTTATATTTAGTTTCCTCATGACATAAAATTAAGAAATTTGTCACAATATCGTCTTGTCTTATCCCTGAACCTTGTTTAAATAAGGAATTCCTCATATGTACATTATGAAATTAATACCACTGGTCTATTATTTATCATCGTAGAATTATTGCACCATAATAAAACAGTATATCCTCTTTCTCTATTCTCTTAAATTCTATATTTGGTTTTTCATACAATATTGGGGTATTAGAGCTCACTATTAGCTCTTACACTAATAGGGGGGTAGTATTGGCCCCATGTTTTCAAAATATGCATGCACATGCATGTATTTTCATACATGACAAGCTTCTACTAATAGGGAGACAAATCTAGCAATATCATTACAACTAGGAATTGAGGTGTGTTTATTTACACAATGGGGACTTGAATTATTAGTTTAATTAGTACATATTCTTGTATAGGGCATAAACTTATACTCACAAAAACATGCTACTATATATAATGGATGAATTCTCAAGCATTTAATAATTTATCCAATAACATGGTTATTAGGTTCATGAAGAAACATATCACCATAAGGTTTACAAAGCTACTCTAGTTCTAGTATGCCATAAAAACCTTAACTTTTATTCTACCAAATTATCTAAATGGGCTTATTGTAATAGAGTAATTCTTAAGTATTCTTCAAAATATTATCCTCAAGAAAATGGTGTGGCTAAGTCAACAAAAAAAATCCTATTAGAGGCAATCAATAATCTATTAGATAATGTAGCATCATAAAATTATGACCCTTGCAATTTTTGACCACATTTGGGTCTTTGCATTGGCGGATGAATCCCTAAGCCTGATATGAGACCCGAAACATGCTCATGCCATCAACAAATTGCATTTTCCATCATTCTGCATTATCTCTTAGTTGTTGCCTGTCCTAAATTAGGATAGGATAGGGGCATGGCACCCTTGTCCTAGCCCTATTTTGGGCCCCCTTCGGTCCTATCTTGCATTGAGATTGTCAATTGTTGAGTAGGAAAAGTTTCCCTATGTTGGCCTAAGGTGGGAAATTATCTAAACACCCCTAATTGGAAATTATATAAGGAGAACTTCCTCTCCTATTTGAATAAGTTCGACAGGTGGATCATAAGTTGATAAGCAAAGTCGATCATAAGAATTTAAGCATTCAAGCATTCATTCTAACATTGAGCATTTCAAGTCTTCTTTCAAGGCTAGGTGTTGCATTCAAGTCAAGGATTCAACCATTGAAGAGGATATTTCTATCAATACTCAAGCCATCCTATTTCACATATCCTTTCAAGAAAATTTATCAACGTTTCAATTACATCCCCTTCTTGAGGCAAATTTTACTTGAGACATTTTCTTTCATTTACTTGCAGCATGTTTTTCAATCACTTGGTTAATTCTAAAATAATGTTTGACCTGAAGGCAAATCCCCAATCCCAACTACATTTTTCTCTCTTTTATGTGCATAGGTTGCAGGTGCGCAGCTATGATTGTATGTTTAGGCTTCATTTCCAAAGATGGAAAAAACGTTTTCAGCACGTAGATTTTTTGGAGGACCATGTCCAACTTCAACAGGTCCCTACAAGTTTTTCTTAGATTTACAATATAGCTTTGTCTTGACATTCTACTGCTAATTCTAGGTGCATAGCTTCATCCCACATCTCTATCTCAAAATATAATTTCTTGTTTGCCATTTCTACACTTAGTATCAATTTTATTAATTCAAGTAGTCTATTATAACAGAGGGTTAATTTACTTTCCTAATACATTCCAAATTTCCTACAATTCACTTAGTATTCAATCTCTTTCCATTGGGATTGGATCTAGTGAATTGAACCCCTCTTTTAAATGTAATGTGTGTGAAATATTGAAGGGAATTCTTTGTGAAACTTTCATCCCTCTTTTGAGGGGAGTAAAGCTTTCCACTTGATCTCCCCTCATCACTTTTCACCATATTACATTTTGGTGAACCCGACGTCTTACATGCCTTACATTAAAAATTATTGCATATTTTTTATTTACAAGTTTACTTTTCTTGCAATTTAAAAAAACTTAGTGGTTAATTCATTCAAAACCCTAGTTATTAAAATTAAAATTGAACTTGTATTTTGCAAAAATTGCTATCTATTGTCTTAGATCTGAAAATTGTATTGCTTGTCAAATTCAATTCTTTCATTGTCTTGTTCAATTTACAAATCATTATTACAAAATTAAGTGGTTAATTGTCAAAACCCTAATTTTCAAACATCAACTTGAACTTGTGCAAAAATTGGATTTACATTTAATTTTCAGATTTGTGACTGTTTTCATAATTGTCTTCTTGCCTAAAAATTAAATTTTTAATTTCCCTTCTTTTCCCAAAATTCAAAATTTCAAAATTCAGTGGTTAGGTCCTAAAACCCTAATTTTTAAATTTAATTGGATTTTGTGTAAATTTCAATCAATTTCAACCAATTTTAGTTTTCTAAATATTATTTAAGGTGGCCCTATCCATTAGGTTTGACCTTTTTCAAAATTGCGATTCAATTTCTTATCTTTTTCAAAACCTTAATAGGGTCTTATTTCGACATTCAAACCTTAATTTCACATATCTAGAGATCATAAAATAAATCAATTTTTTTGGGTTATCTCTCAAATCATCGTAGCTTTCATCCCTAAAAATTTCCAAAAAAGCTGGGAGGCCTATGTATAACTTCTACACGGTCCCTGGTTTTTTTCCTGAAATTTTAGGAGACTGATATGACTGTATTTAATTGCCTAAATCTAGAAAATTGATTGAATTTGTCAAATTTTGATCCCTCTAAAATAATAAGCACTTCCCAATTTCAACATTACAACTTCCAAGGGAAAATTTCAAATTAAGTGGTTAATTATAATTTGCCCTAAATTTAATTTTGTCAATTTTAAATTTGAAATTAAGTGGTATCCCATTGGTCCTAATTTTAAATTAGAATCGAGCTTTTTATTAATTATAAATATTTCTTAGAGATTGTATCATTTCTTCTTTCCATAAAGGTTAAATTATATCATCATCATTTTCTTGAATTTTGCATTATTCAATTTTGCAAACTTTGTTCCCAAAATTCAAATTTCAAATTTTCCCTCAAGTGCATGAGTTTTACAAATATTAGTGTTGAGAACTTAGGTTATTCACAACCTTCTACACAAATCAATCATTATATTCCTTTGAACACTTCTATGGCTAGTATTCCTACTTTCACTTCAAATATCATGGCTACTTCAACTCAAAATGCATACCTACAACCATTAGTCATGGGGGTAATCCCTCTTCTTCATTCAATCCTCCATCTTTATTTATGCCTTCAATGAGTATTCCTATTATCTCTCAACCAATCAATATGACACAAGGGGGCAATTCATTCAATAATTTTACTCCTCCTTTTAGTGTCCCATTCCCTACTCAATCATCACCTATGCCTAATTACCATAGTGTCCCACCACCTTATTCTCAATCAATGCCTTCTTTCAATAACATCACACCACCTTCTTAATCAAACATGTCTAACGTAAATTCTTCAACAGAAGCAACCATCAATAACCTTGCTCAAACTGTGTCTTGATTGTAACAACAAATTGCTTCTATGAGTCAATCCAATTTTAGTGTGCCCACTTTCTCTTGATATTGTTAGAGTTGTCCCTCCTAAACATGTTGAAGTTCCTCAATTGGAACTCTATAATGGCAAAGGTGATCCTTTAACGTATGTCAAAACATTCCAAACTTTGTGTACTGACTTTTCTCATGATCAAAGATTGCTTGCCAAATTGTTTACTAGAACATTAAGGGATAAGGCTTTACAATGGTACTGTTATTTGCCTTCTTATTCTATTACTTATTTTCAACAATTAGCAAATGCTTTTATTCAACAATTTCAAAACAACATAGGTCCTAAAATGACTTTGACTGATTTAGTGCATTGTAAACAAGGTGTTAAAGAAAAAGTGATTGATTTCATTGGTAGATACAAGCATTTGTGTTCTCGAATATCTTTTCCAATGCTTGATAATGATATTCAAAGAATTTTTATTTATAATTTGCAAAAGGACATTAGTGAAAAAATTCTCTTTTCTGAGTTTACTTCCTTTATGCAGTTGCGTGCAGCACTTCACAATTATCAACTGAGTGTGAGTCAATGGAGCAATATACTACTATGGCTCTAAGTGATAAGGGTGAGAGTGATCAACAGTCGTTTGTGAAGTTCAAACCAAACAAAGGCTTCATCAAATTCAATGACACCATTAACAACAACAATGTGAATGCTATGACAAGTGTGCCTCCTATTTCTGAATTTTTTAAAAGAGAGAAAGAATTTACTCCTTTGAATGAATCTTTGTATAGCATCATGTCTTAATTGTTACAAAGTTATAAAACTTCCTCCAATAAAACTAGTTGATCCTTCTAAAGCAACTTCACCTAATTTGATAATGTCTTTTTGTCAATTTCATTATCAACTTGGTCATGATACTAAAAAATGTTTTGCATTAAAAGGTAAAGATTCAATGAGTGATAATAATACTATATTTGTGGCAAGTGTGAATGATAGGGAAACAAATCAGTAGCTCCTCCTAATCAAAATCTTAAGATTTTGACTGATCCTTTTACCCTCTCATACCTCTAATGTGATTGAGACCGAACATACTTTTTTCTCTCCCTCTGATGTCACTTTCACAGCTCCAAATATGGTTAATATGGTAGAGAAACAAGAAACACCTAAGGACCCATGTATCACATTTTATCCTAGTGAGACCATTAGGGCACCTGATGGCCCTTTATACATAGTTGAGAAGATCCAAGGCAAACCTTGTCGTGGTGTGCTTATTGATCCCTCTTGCATGGTTAATGTCATCACTGAAGAATATATTTATACTTTAGATTTGCATCAACCAATCTATGATGATACTAATTTGGTCGTTAAGTTATTTGATGGATTTCCTTGTCCTACTATTGGTTCTATTACACTTCCTATTGAGGTTCATACTAAATCTATAGATGTTAACTTTGTTATCATTCCTTCATATGAACAATTTCGTGTGAAGTTAGGTTGCACTTGGCTATCTTCCATGAAGGCTATTTCTTCTCCAATCCATAAGTGCTTGAAATTTCCCTGCAATGGAGAAATCATAATTGTTAACCATAGCTTATTTCGACCAATCGAAAGAAGCCCAGGTGTTCCTATTGATTACTTTTGGCCTCAAAAATGTGGATCTCTTCCACCAAGAAGTGATGCTCTCTTTCAATCTTATCAAAAATGGAAGAAAGATATGATCTTATCCTTAAGCCAACCTAGAACTCCAACACTTGATATTCCCATCATTCTTGAAGATGAAGTCCTTCCCCTAATGGATAGAACTAATCTTCCTCCTAAGGAAGATTCCCAACCTATTCCTATAGATGAAACCATGCCTTCTCCTAATAAGAACAATAATATTCCTCCCAAGTTTATATCTATACCTCCTCCTCGTGATGGACTAGGTCTCCTTCCTACACAAAACATTCCTCCTTTATATGGTGCAGTTCCATCTCCTTCCTCTTATAGAGAGATGAGACATGCCTCTCCTCTTGTCCAACCTAAATGACCTCAACCTAACCATCCAACTATCAAAGATGAGAAAATTCCTCCTTCAACAAATATTATTCCTTATTCCTAGCCTTCCACTAAGACTTGATGAAATCGTTATGTGAGAGAACGTCGACGAAAACGTTGTGTTAGAGCTTGTGAAGTTGTTTCTCAAACTATTCAATCTTGTTGGTGTAAATAAATATTCATTATGGATATTATTACACTTTAATTAAGTTAACTTAGGATAATGCATCTCTTCGTAGTTTGGATTTGAGACACTTAGGGAAGTGTGCACATAGGGATATAGCTTGTAGGAGAAATTCCACCTTTTGTGGTCTTATTTTGTTTTTACACTCCACATTCGGTGAGTCATCCACCTCTTGTGGAATATTATATTATTTCTCCTACCTACCCCTAGTATTTATTACCTACCATTGTTTCTCATTGAGCCACATGTCACGATTGTGTCCTCATACATCCATATGGCCTTGCCTATATAAGTAGGTCCATATTCATTGTATTGGTTAATCTAGTTGATCATTTGCATATTGATGAGAATGCAGTTTGTTCTTGTCATTCTTTTGTCTCTCTTTTATGCTTTTCATTGTGCCCTTTATCTTGGAAAAATCTCACATGGTATCAGAGCCATTGGGGCTTCATTGATTGGTTTTGGGAAGACATCTTTGAAGGCTTCTATTTTCGGATCTGAGGAACTACACTTTTTGGAGGCATCTTAGAGCATTTTCAACCTCACCATTGCATCTAAGAGGTTGTTTCCATAAAAATCAAGTATAAACTCCACCTATTCTGGCGATAATCAAATTTTGGGTGTTGGAGGAATTTTTTGCCCTATTTGGGTGGCACGATACGGAATTTTTCGGATCTAAGAAAAAAAATATAATATAATTTTGTGGGTCTGTACCTTCTACCTAGTCAATAACGCACAATTAGCACCTAGTCAGCCACTCAGTCAGCATTTTTTGAAAAAAAATTAGACCCCTCTCCATTGAGCAGTTTGGATTTTGGGGTCAACTTTGGAGGCTCATATCTTGCTCAATTTTGCTCCTTTTTGGGTACAATATTTTTTTATTTGGGCTACATTTTCGTGCTCTTCATAGTGGTGTGGTTATTTTCTGATTTTGGTGCACAGGTGTTTTTGGAATTTTTGGATTCTTTCAGTTGTACCTGTCCAATCCTCAATTCTGCAACTTCAAAGGCTTCGTTTGAGCTCATACGACCTCATTTTCAGGCACCTTTTTTTTTTTGAAAGTGAATTTTTTTTTTGTCTACTTTCATAATCTATGATCAATTTTTAGAGATTTTGAGTGGAAATTGTACTTTTAGATATTGGTCTTATTTGGCCTATTTGGTACTTGTAAATTGCTTGCATCTTAGTTTAGATCTCTTGCATTATTAGTTTGAGTCTCTTTTGGCCTTATTGAGGTAGTTGTAAAGTTGAAATCAGAAGTCCACTTTGCCATTTTTTGCAAGTGGCCCATTGTACACACACTAAGTATAAAGTGCCAAATCATCATTTTTTTTGGGGGGGGGGTGTTCTTTGATTGAGTGAATTTGGGGGGGTGTCTTGTGTGATTGTGCCTCTCTTTCCTTGTGATCTTTCATTTTTGTTGCAATGAGTCCTCATAAATTTCCACCTTTAGCTCCACATAATTATGCATCATGGAAAATTAAAGTATGGAGAAAATTAATGGAAAAAGGTCTCACACATTACATAGATGGAACAATAGCAGCAACACCTGATCCTAATGCTCAGTTAGAATGGCTCACTAAGAATTGCATGGATCTTGGAACTTTGTGTAAGTATGTATTAGATGACTGTTGGGAAAAATGGTGTCTCAACCTTGCATTTATGCGAGGTTACTATTTATAGTAAGTTTTCATTTGAGCATGAAATGGTGCGAAACTCTCCCTGAAGCTTCTGGTTGGCTAGATAAGCATTCCGGTAAAGTTGCGTCACAAGGTCACAGCTAGTTTTGAAGATATTAAAGTTTTCGTCTTGGAGGGGTGCGATAAAATGTTTAAACTTAATTTTGGGGGCTTTAGAGGCTCCAAAATGCCCTGAAAAGTGGCCGTAACTGGTGCAGCCAATTACGAGGTGATAGAGCACTTCGCGAGCTTTCCGGCGCTTCAAACGATTCGTCAATCGGACACCCGGTTCTCAAGTTATGGCCTCCGGAAGTTTGTACTCCTGAAATAGGAAAAATAATTTGTATCGAATACATAAATGAGCTGTAAAAGGGAGCGACACGTGTTGATGTGTGCTTTAACATGTCATAGGGCATCTAGAAGGGAGATAAGGTCGGCTACACCTTATTGGGTGGTTTTAGCCCATGGTTTTGTAATACCGTTTGACGGTTTCCTGTATTGTATCTCCTATTTATGAGGTGTGTGAGATAGAGGTTGTGTGTAAGAGTCTTATGGCTATTGAGTTGTCTCTGAATCTCTGATTAGTGGTACTCCTGCGAAGAGCTTGCTCTACAAGTATGTTGTAATCTATTTTTGATTGCTGAATAAAATATTGAGCTGCTTTTGGAGTGTGGGGTTTTTCTCCCGAAAGGGTTTTCCCCACGTAAATCACTGTGTTGTGGTATGAATGCTATTATATCTATTTCTATTTTCTGTAACTGTTGTAACGATCTGAAAAAGTTTTGCATTACCCTCCTCTCAAGGTTAGTGTAGGAAGTTGTTTCCGCTACTTAACTTCCTTACAAGTGGTATCAGAGCCTGATCACCTTTGGTTTCAATTGTGGGCAGTTGGGTTTTTTGAACTAATTCAGATTTGAGTGGGAGCTTGTGCAGAAGACACTTTTTGATCTTGTTGCAGGAATATTCAGATGGCAAGTTCATCAGGGAGAATAGAGGTGGAGAAATTTAATGGAAGTAATTTTGAGATGTGGAAGCTGAAGATGGAAGATCTGCTAATAGATCAAGATCTTTGGGATGCTGTTGATGCGAATGTCCAAAGGCCCTCAGATCCTACTGCGGCAGCTCAGTATGATGTTATGGACCGCAAAGCCAAGGGTCTAATCAGACTGTGCCTGGCAGACTCTGTTCTAATCAATGTCCATGAAGAGAACTCTGCAAAGAAGCTATGGAGTAAGCTTGGTGAGATGTATCAAGCGAAATCTTTATTAAATCAAATTTTCTTAAGAAAGAAATTGTATTCCTTGAAGATGGAAGAGGGTGGATGAATTGCAGACCACCTGGAAGCATTCAATATGTTGGTGGCTCAATTAGTATCCGTCAGTGTTAAGATGGACGAGGGGGAGAAATGTCAGATCTTGCTTTGTTCTTTGCCTGATTCGTGGGATTCTCTTGTTATGGCTATCGGTAGTACTTCTGTTGTTTTGAAATCTGAAGACGTGGTGGGTGCCCTACTCAGTGAAGAGATGCAAAGGAAGGTATCCATCAGTTCAAAGGAAGCCCTAATCGTTCATGGAAGACCTGAGAAGAAAGGCAAGAAGAATGAGAAGCGTGACAAGTCCAAATCCAAAGGGAGATCGAAATCTCCTGGAAAGTCCAGAGTCATTTGCTGGAACTACGGTAAACCGGGTCACATCCGTAAGGACTGCAAAGAAGAAAAGAAGAAGAAGAAAAAGAAAAAGTTTGATTCTGATTCTGAGTCCGACAAGGAAGATGGAGATGCATTTATTGCGGCTTTGGCGACTCATGCAGGTAATGATGCCTGGCTAATTGACTCAGGTGCATCTTTTCATATGACTTCCAATAGAGATTGGTTTTCTGAATATGAAGGATTTAATGGAGGTAAGGTGTACTTGGGTGATGATTCACCTCTAGACATTATTGGTCGAGGTAAAGTTAGAATCAGGTTTTCTGATGGTAGAATAAAAAGGATTAATAGTGTGCTGCATATCCCTGGATTAAAATGAAACCTATTATCTGTGAGCAAACTGATAGATGCGGGTGTGTAGGTAGTCTTTTCTGAAGCAGGATGTAAGATGATTAAGGGTGCTATGGTAGTTGCTAGAGGTGTCAGGTTTGGCATTTTGTATAAGCTTGAAGCATACACTGTTGAGTGTAATAGCACTTCTGTAAAAAGTAAATCTGCGGATACTTCACTGGAAGATTTGAAGGTTTCACCTTCAGTAGATGGAAATGGTTTTTGGGTACCTAAGGGTGCTCTTTCGTCTGAAGCAAAGTTACCTGCAGAGAAGACTATGTTATGGCACCAGAGACTTGGCCACATTGGAGAAAAGGGTCTAAGGACTTTGAAAAATAAAAACCTTGTTGAAGGTTTGAATGATTGTAATCTTGACTTTGATTTCTGTGAGCATTGCATTTATGAAAAACAAAACCACGTTCAGTTTTACTCTAGTTCTCATAAAACTTGTGGTGTTTTGGATCTTATCCATTCTGATGTGTTTGGTCCAGTAGATGTCTCTTCGATTGGAAAATCCACATAGTATGTTTCATTTATTGATGATTTTAGTAGAAGGACATGGGTTTATTTTCTAAAGAGCAAATCTGAAGTTTTTAGTCATTTTAAAGAATTTAAAGCAATGGTTGAGTTGCAAACTGGAAAGAAAATAAAATGTTTGAGAACTGATAATGGTGGTGAGTTTTGCTCTAATGATTTTGATAGATTCTGTAAAGACTGTGGAATTAACAGGCAGAAGACAACTCCGTATTCTCCACAGCAGAATGGAGTTGCAAAAAGAATGAACAGGACACTGATGGAGAAGGCTAGGAGTATGTTGAGTGGTGTTGGTCTCGAACAAAAGTTTTGGGCTGAAGCTGTTGCCACTGCTTGCTACCTGATTAACAGGTCTCCTACATCAGCTCTTGTTGATAAAATGCCTATGGAAGCATGGTCAGGTCACAAGCCTTCATTGAGACATCTTAGAGTTTTTGGTTGCGAGGCATATGCACATGTGCCAAAGGAGAAGCGAACAAAGTTGGAGAACAAGGCTGTGAAATGTATCTTCATCAGGTATAGTTATGGTGTGAAAGGATACAAGCTTTGGGACCCTGTTGCACAAAAGGTAATTCACAGTAGAAGTGTTATTTTTAGAGAAATTAAGTCTCCTTCTGTTACATTGCAGCCAGAACAGACTAAAAAAGATGTGATTCAACTTCCTTCTACACCTGAAAGAGTTGAATCGAGACCCCTAGATAGGCAAGAAGTTGAGGAGAGCTCGTCTAGCTCTGAATCTTCAGAAGAGGAGGAAGAACCTCCAACTCAGCTTGTTCGAAGGTCTACAAGACATAGACAACCACCTGAAAGGTATTCACCTAATGATTGGAGATGTATTTTTGCTCTGAATACTAGTGTGGATGAATCGAAATCTATAGAAGAGGCATTAGGTATGAATGATGCAGAATCCTGGAAGATTGCTATGGAGGAAGAAATGGCAGCTTTGAAAAAGAATGATACATGGGATCTTGTACATTGCCTGAAGGACGAAAACCTGTTGGTTGTAAATGGGTGTTCAAGAAAAAGATTGGTTCAGATGGAAGCATTGAGAAGTATAAAGCAAGGTTGGTTGCAAAAGGCTACTCTCAGGTTGAGGGTGTTGATTACGGTGAGATATTTTCTCCTGTTGCAAAAATGATGTCCATTAGATTTTTGCTTTCTATTGCTACTACTTATGATTTAGAGGTTGAGCAAATGGATGTGAAAACTGCTTTCCTTCATGGTGATTTGGAGGAAGATATTTATATGACACAACCGGAGCACTATGTGGTGAAAGGCAAAAGTAATTTGGTCTGTAAATTGAAGAAATCTTTGTATGGCCTCAAACAAAGTCCTAGGATGTGGTACCAGAAATTTGATACATATGTGTTGAGTTTGGGATTTGAACTTTCTAAATCAGATCACTGTGTTTATTATAAATCTAATGGTGATCATTTCTTATTCATTGCATTGTATGTTGATGATATGTTATTCATTGGTAAAGGGAAAGGTATAATTTCAGAACTGAAGTCTCAGCTCGCTGCTAAATTTGAAATGAAAGATCTTGGTGCAGCAAAGCACATTCTTGGGATGGAAATTAGAAGAGATAGGGTGAATAGAAAGCTATGGCTAGGCTAGAGTAAGTATGTGAATTCAGTGTTACAGAGGTTCAACATGCAGAATTGTAGACCATTGAGTGTTCCTTTTACAGTTGGAACGAAACTATCTGTTTCAGATTGTCCTACATCCCCATTGGAGATGGAAGACATGAGCAGAGTGCCTTACCAGAGTGCGGTTGGAAGCTTGATGTATGCTATGGTCTGTACTAGACCAGACATTGCCCAAGCAGTGGAAGTACTTTCTAGATATATGTCTAATCCTGGTAGAGTTCATTGGGATGCAGTCAAAATAGTCTTCAGCTATTTGAAGGGTACTTCAGAGTATTCTTTGTGTTATCATGGTAATTCAGTTGGAGACATGACTTCCCTTGATATCCATGGTTATGTGGATTCAGATTGGGCAGGTGATATTGATAGCAGAAGATCCACCAGTGCTTATGTGTTTACTTTGTTTGGTGGTGCAATCAGTTGGATGAGTAAGCGACAGGCTGTGGTTGCTTTATCCACTACTGAAGCAGAGTATATGGCAGCTACTCGTGCTTGTAAAGAGGCCATTTGGCTTAAGAGATTGTGTTCGGATATTGGAATAAAACAAGGTACAGTGACAGTTTACTGTGACAGTCAGAGTGCAATTAGCCTAGCTAAGAACCCGACATTTCATGCCCGGACCAAACATATTGATGTTCAGTATCATTTTGTTAGAGATATGGTCGAAGATGGTAGGGTGAAGCTGGTTAAGGTGGAAACTTTGATGAATGTTGCAGATGCTTTAACTAAGGCTGTGAGCACAGAGAAGTTCAGATGGTGTTCAGAGTCTATGGGCCTTATGGCCTCTAGCAATTGATTCATTGTGTTGACATTCCCTTCCGCTCCTGCAAGGTGTTCGACAAGTGGGAGATTTGTTGGAAAAAATGGTGTCTCAACCTTGCATTTATGCGAGGTTACTATTTATAGTAAGTTTTCATTTGAGCACAAAATGGTGCGAAACTCTCCCTGAAGCTTCTGGTTGGCTAGATAAGCATTCCGGTAAAGTTGCGTCGCAAGGTCACAGCTAGTTTTGAAGATATTAAAGTTTTCGTCTTGGAGGGGTGCGATAAAATGTTTAAAATTAATTTTGGGGGATTTAGAGGCTCCGAAATGCCCTGAAAAGTGGCCGTAACTGGCACAGCCAGTTACGAGGTGATAGAGCACTTCACGAGCTTTCCGGTGCTTCAAACAGTTCGTCAATCGGACACCCGGTTCTCAAGTTATGGCCTCCGAAAGTTTGTACTCCTGAAATAGGAAAAATAATTTGTATCGGATACATAAATGAGCTGTAAAAGGGAGCGACATGT
Source organism: Cryptomeria japonica (assembly GCF_030272615.1). Lineage (NCBI taxonomy): Eukaryota > Viridiplantae > Streptophyta > Pinopsida > Cupressales > Cupressaceae > Cryptomeria > Cryptomeria japonica. The sequence continues at coordinate 618,884,039 of NC_081415.1, forward strand.
GTTGATGTGTGCTTTAACATGTCATAGGGCATCTAGAAGGGAGATAAGGTCGGCTACACCTTATTGGGTGGTTTTAGCCCATGGTTTTGTAATACCGTTTGACAGTTTCCTGTATTGTATCTCCTATTTATGAGGTGTGTGAGATAGAGGTTGTGTGTAAGAGTCTTATGGCTATTGAGTTGCCTCTGAATCTCTGATTAGTGGTACTCCTGCGAAGAGCTTGCTCTGCAAGTATGTTGTAATCTGTTTTTGATTGCTGAATAAAATATTGAGCTGCTTTTTGAGTGTGGGGTTTTTCTCCCGAAAGGGTTTTCCCCACGTAAATCACTATGTTGTGGTATGAATGCTATTATATCTATTTCTATTTTCTGTAACTGTTGTCACGATCTGAAAAAGTTTTGCATTACCCTCCTCTCAAGGTTAGTGTAGGAAGTTGTTTCCGCTACTTAACTTCCTTACAATGACCTCATCTTTCATATTGAGAAGTGTACTACAATCAAAGATGCTTGGGATATGTTTCAGAAATTGTCTAGTCAAGTTGATGAAATCAGAGGTTACTAGATTGACAATGAGCTCACCAGCTTGGATCCAAATAGTTTTGATACAATCCAAGATTATGTCACCAAATCAAATGAGCTAAGAGCAAAGCTTAAGGATTGTGGAATTGACAAAAAGGATGCTCAGTTGATATTCAACTTGTTGGACAACCTTGCACCAGAATACGCAGCATTTGTGTCTAGCTTCCAAACTCATCATTTGATAGTGGGGAGTTCCTATATTATGCCCTCTTTTGATGCTTTCACAGAAATGTTGATATTGGAACAATATAAGTTGTTGAACATGGGGCTTCTCAATTCTTCAAAGTCCAAGGCTTTGGTGGCTAATCAAGGGAAATAAGGAGGTCAAGGAAAAGATTCCAACAAGAAGAAGAAGCAATATAAGTCAAAGTCATGACAGGAAAAAGGACAATCATCCTCTCCATCACAAAGCAATTTTTCATCATCTTCCAAGAAGGGGAATCCACCTAAGAAGGGTAAACTAACTAGTGCATATTGCAAGAAGTATGGTCATGATGAGCATCGATGCCACACCAAGCAAGTTGATGAGTTGACAAATATTCTTAAGAAAAATAACATCAATTTGCCATCCACCTACACAAAGAAGGATTCATCTCCTTCCTCTTCCTCACAGTCTAAGGGAAAAGGGCAAGCATTTTTGGCTACAACAGGTTCTTCACAGTAGTGGATACTTGACTCGGGTGCCTCTTATCACATGGGTTCTACAAAGGAGCAGTTTTCTTCATTGGATCCATCTAAGGTACCTCACATTTACATAGGTGATGATACACAAGTAGAGGTTGAAGCAAAAGGTTCAGTTGACATGGATGATGGAACATTTGAGAATGTTCTTTATGTTCCTAACTTGTCTACCAACCTTCTCTCTATCTACCAAATCAATCACTATGGGAATGGGAAAAAGGTTGAGTTTACACCTAATTTAGTTGTGGTAAAGGAACTTGATGATGATGCCTTGGTAGTAGTGCGACAAGTCAATGAAAACTCAAGGCTTTATTCATTCTCCCACTTTGTGCCAATTTCTCCTTCTAAGGCCTTGCTTACTCATTCAAATTCAGAAAGTAAGCTATGGCATGAGTGGTTTGGTCGCCTCAACTACCACTATCTTTAGTAGCTCAGCACTAAAGACATGGTCATAGGTCTACCTTGAATCAGTTTTTCAGAGAGTGTATGTTCAGGCTGTTCCATGGGCAAGCATCCCGAGGAGAAGTTTGATGAGGGGAAAGCTTGGAGAGCTTTGGAAGTTCTTCAACTTGTTCACAGCAATGTAGCGGGTCCATTTCCTACACCTTCATTTAGCAAGGCCCGCTATGTCCTTACCTTCATTGATGACTACTCCTTCTTCACTTGGGTCTACTTTCTCATTCATAAGAGTGAAGTATTTGACAGATTTCAGGACTTCAAGACTCATGTGGAGAAGCAATCCGGGAAAGTGGTCAATATTCTTCGTATAGATAATGGAAGGGAATATGTGAACAAGAGACTTGAGGATTTTTGTACATTTGAGGGGATTGATCTTCAGCATTATGTTGCATACACTCCACAGCAGAAAGAGTTACAGAGCGCAAGAATTAGACTCTCAAAGAAATGGCTATTTGTATGATACATGCACGTTCTCTTGATCCCACCTTTTAGGCAGAGGCTATCAGTTGTGCCACACACATCCAGAATTGGGTTCCTCACAAAGCTTTGCAAGGTATTACTCCTTTTGAAGCTTGGACTAGTAGAAAACCGATTGTGAGACATTTCAGAGTCTTTAGGTGTCCAGCATGGGCTCGCATACATCCACAGAAATGCAAGGCATTGGAAACTTAGAGTTGGCCTTGCATATTTGTTGGATATCCTAAGGGTGTTAAGGCATATATATTGATGGATCCTAAGACACATGAGGTGTTTATTGAGAGAAGTGTTCACTTTGAGGAAATCTCTCCTAGCTTAGCCTCTATACCTCCTCCACCTTCCTTCATTGTGGATAGTGATGCTAGTGATTTAGATGATGAGACTCCTTTAACTCTGACTCGCAGGGTTACACCTCCACAAGGTCAACTTGTAGTTGAGGAGCCTCATTCTCCACCTCCACCTAGACCTTGTTGGGCTTGATAGACACTTGAGTCATTGGGTTCTCTTGTTGGGGATCATTCAGATACAGAGAGGACTCGATCACAACATCAAGATCTTCTACATGCATTCATTGCTACTGCTTCCAATCCCCAGACATTTCGGGAAGCATCAAGGGTTCCTGAGTGGGCCCAAGCTAAAGAGGAAGAGTATACTTCCTTGATGAGGAACAACATATGGAATTTAGTCCATCTCCCTAAGGGGAGAAAGATGGTTCAATGTAAGTGGATCTATCGAACCAAGTTTGTAGCAGATGGTAGTGTGGATAAGTATAAGGCTTAGCTTGTTGCGAAAGGTTTCTCTCAGGCTCCAAGTGTTGACTATACTAAGACCTTTGTGCCCATAGCCAAGATGAACTCCATTCGCTTGACACTTGTTATTGCTGCAGCTCATGGTTGGGTTTTACATCATATGGATGTGAAGAGTTCTTTTCTTCATGGTGATCTTGATGAGGAGATATATATGGAGCAGCCATAGGGTTTCATCCAGGATACTTCCTTGGTTTTCAAACTAAGGAAATCTCTCTATGGCCTCAAGAAGGCCTTCAGGACTTGGTACGCCAAGATGGATTCCTTTCTTCTCTCCACAGGATTCACCAGGTGTCATTCTGATCCGAATGTCTATATTTTGCAACAGGATGACTCACAGTTGATACTTGTGCTCTATGTTGATGATTTGATCACTACAGCGAGCACTGCATCCATCATTAGTAGTGTCAAATCTACTTTGCATGATAGATTTTCTATGAGTAACTTGGGTCTTTTGCACTACTTTCTCGGGATAGAGATTTCACAATCACCTACCGATTTTACAATATCACAGCCCGAGTATGCTCTTGATCTACTTGCATGCTTTCATATGGCTAATTGTAAGCCTGCACCGACTCCCTTTCTTTCAGAAGTCAAGATTGAGCCTTGGTGTTCTTCTCCACCAGTTGATGCCACATTGTATCGTCATCTTGTGGGTAGTCTCATCTACTTGACTCATTTATGCCCTAATATTTCATTTGTAGTTGGTATGGTTTCCTTCTTCATGCAGGAACCACATGAGCTTCATTGGAAAGCCCCCAAACACATCCTTCATTACATCCAGGGTACACATCACTATGGGATTCATTATGCATCAGGCATAGGACTTCACTTGGTTGGTTACACAGACTCCGATTGGGATGGTGATCTTGATGATCGTAAGTGTACTTCAGGTTACAGTTTTCACCTTGATTTAGGCCCCATTTGTTGGCAGAGAAAGAACAAACATGTTATTTCACTCTCTTCGACTGAGGCTAAGTATCGAGGAGTTGTTAACGTAGTGACTAAGACCATTTGGCTTCAGCAAATTCTCACAAAGTTTGGGTTCACCACTCCATGACCGATAGTTCTACATTGTGACAATCAGAGTGCTATTGCAATCTCAAAGAACCTGGTCTAGCACTAGCGGACAAAACACATCGAGATTCATATGTACTACATCTGAGAGCTGATTTAGGAGCAGGTCATTGATTTGTAGTATTGTCCTACAATGGAGCAGGTTGTAGACATATTCACCAAACCTTTCACTGAGAGTAAGTTTTGGTAGTTGCGAGCTCTCTTGGGGGTGCGGGATGTCTCATTAGGGGGGTCAAGTGACTTCTCCTTTCTCTCTTATGGGGGGACTTTTTCCTCTTTGAGGTTTTCTCCTTCTTCTTTGAGAGTCTTTTGTACATTCATCTCTCTTTTTTGGGGGAGTTTTTTCCCACTGGGTTTTCTCCCTTTCTCCATTTGTGAGAGATTGCATTGCATAGTTTTGCTTGCATTTGCATATTGTACATGGGTACCTATCATGGCCTTGTAGCTGGGACCCATCTTGCATTGTTGACTTGAGTCTTCATTCCCCTAAGTTGCACTTAAGAGGGGGTGTTGGTGTAAATAAATATTCATTATGGATATTATTACACTTTACTTAAGTTAACTTAGGATAATGCATCTCTTTGGGGTGAACTCACAAAATTGGTTCCCACTTTTTGGTACGTCCTGATTTTTGCTGAAATCATACATTTTTAAAAAAATATAATGATTTAAGTTTTAAGAGGTCCCATTTGAAGTAATTAATTGAAGAGAGTTAAATCAAAGGCTCTTAGATCAAAATTTCTTTGATAGAACCTCTCTACTTCTAAATCATACTTACAATGGAGTCTCCTTTGCATTTATCAAATGCTGATAAAAAACCAATTTTATATTAGCTTTTGGGGGGTCAAATTAATTCATTTAAAAGTTTTTTTTAAAAGTATTTAGTCCTTATTATAAGCTTTCCAAATAGTATAACTTTTAATATATTTAATTTCATTAATATATTTTTATTTTATTTCTTATGAATGTAGGTTTTTCACCAAACATGAACTTCTTCGTTCAATGCATTGGGAAAAATAGTAAACTAATTCAAAAAATTTCTAAAAAATATCTATGCACTAGGTATTGGTGTTTTCTTTCTAACCAAAAAAATGAAAATTGAATTTTGATATATATAGAACAAGTTATGTGTTCAAATGTACACCTATATCCAAATTATAATTAGTCAAACTTCAAAACTTAATAAAATAAAAAATATTCAACATATCACTATCTAACCAAGTGCATGCCCTGGGTATTGATGTTACAAAGCAAAATTCAAAAGAATTAAGTTTTTATCATTTATAGAAAAAAAAATTATGCATTTCGGGATACACATCACTCTTAAAAATGTTGTTTGCTGTAAACAACTACTTTTTGAGGGAGATGGAAAAATCAATAAAATTTGTTCAAACAAATTTGCAAAAAATATATTTAGAATCTAAAAACAAGATGTTAAAAATCACTAGTTTATATCATCTTCAAATTCTTAACGGTTTAAAAGTTATAGGTGTCAGAAAGTGAAGGTTTTTTTCAAAATATTCATCTTAGTGTCAAAGTTGGTCAAAAAGTGGGAACTAGTATTATGAGTTCACCCTTTATAGTTTGGATTTGAGACACTCAGGGAAGTGTGCACATAGGGATATAGCTTGTAGGAGAAATTCCACCTTTTGTGGTCTTATTTTGTTGTTACACTCCACATTCAGTGGTTCATCCACCTCTTGTGGAATATTATATTATTTCTCCTACCTACCCCTAGTATTTCTTACCTACTCTTGTTTCTCATTGAGCCAGATGTCATGATTGTGTGCTCGTACATCCATATGGCCTTGCCTATATAAGTAGACCCATATTCATTGTATTGGTTAATCCAGTTGATCATTTGCATATTGATGAGAATATAGTTTGTTATTTTCATTCTTTTGTCTCTCTTTTATGCTTTTCATTGTGCCCTTGATCTTGGCAAAATCTCACAAATCTCCCAAAACACCAACAGTTGACATGATTCCATTTTTTCCTCAGTAAGATGTTGAACCTAAATCTCCAAATCATAATTTGCAAAACACATGTGATGGTTTTACTTCTATCCATGTTAGAGCTCCTCTTTTTATAAATCTTGATGAAGAAATGGGTAAAAATGTTATTCATGATGGCAATACAACTCCTAATGCTTCTGATAGTGAATATGAATATGTTGATGTTGACAAACATTTATGTGTAGAATTTTTCAAAGCCTTAATCCTAGCTCCTAGAAATGAACAAAGTGACTTAGCACATGAGCATAGTCCTTGTTTTTATTTTATGATATCTCCATATACTATGCTCAATGTTGCTCCTCTGGTGTGCTTCATGTCTTCCCGAAATAGTGATAAGAAAGATCGGGAGGAGGATTTTGTGCTAGACTAGCTACATTAGCACCGTGGATCCTCTACCTCTCTCCTTTATTTCTCTTTTATGACCATTCTTCTATGTGTATCCCTATTCTTGTATTTATTGTCCCTAGTGATTTCTACTTGAGGACGATGCAAAGCATTGAGATCTCTTTTGGTCTCTTTCATGTTGACTCAAAAGACACATGTGTTCTCTTTCTTCCAAGGTGGTTTCCTTTCTTTGGGGAATAAGGACTATTGTATGCATATATATACATGATATACATGAGTTATCATACATCATACTGACCCCAAGGAAAGAGAAGCCACCTCATTCTTTGTGTTTTGTGTTCATTATCTTTGGATTTATTCCTCGATTGGGGGCTAAATCCTTGTGATAACATGCTCCCTCTCTTTCTCTCTCTTAGGTGTATCCTACCTTAAAGCAATCACTCCCGATAAGGCATGCATGATCACTTTAATGTGGGGGCATATACTCCACACATATTTTCCTTCTTGGTACTTGGAATTACTTAGTGAACTTTTCTTTGCTTTGTATTTTTTGGTATACTTTCTTGTTATGACTCATAGTGAGGGAAACTTTACTACTTGCAGTCATGGTTCTCCCTCTTGATTTTCCCTTTTACTTTGTCAATCAAAGTTGTAAGATCCTTAGTCCACTGGGGGCTTAGTGTATCTTGCCTCCTTAACATGGTGAAAGTCTTTCAATGTTGTCTCCTTGTACTTTTCTAGTAGTATTAGCATACTCTTATACTCCCGCTAAAGTGGGGGATAAATGTAGCATCATAAAATTGTGAACCTTGCAATTTTTGACAACATTTGGGTCTTTGCATTGGCAGACAAATCCCTAAGCCTGATCAAAGAATGAAACATGTTCATTCCATCAGTAACTTGCATTTTCCATCATTTTGCATTGTCTCTTAGTTGTTTTCTATCCTAAATTAAGGTAGGATAGGGGTGTGGCACCCTTGTCCTAGCCCTATTTTAGGCCCCCGTTGGTCCTATCTTGCATTGAGCTTGTCAATTGTTAAGAAGGAAAAGTTTCCCTATGTCGGCCTAAGGTGTGAAATTATCTAAACACCCCTAATTGACAAGTATAAGGAGCACTTCCTCTCCTATTTGAATAATTTCAATAGGTGGATCATAATTTGATAAGAGAAGTCGATCATAAGCATTCAAGCATTCATTCAAACATTGAGCATTTCAAGTCTCCTTTCAAGGCTAGGTTTTGCATTCAAGTCAAGGATTCAACCATTGAAGAGGAGATTTCTATCAACACTCAAGACATCCTATTACATATATCCTTTCAAGAAAATTCATCAACGTTTTAATTACATCCCCTTCTTGAGGTGGATTTTACTTCAAACATTTCCTTTCATTTACTTGCAGCATATTTTTCAGCCACTTGGTTAATTCCAAAATGGGGTTTGACCTGAAGGCAAATCCACAATCCCAAAAAATATTTTCCTCTCTTTTTTGTGCGTAGGTTGCAGGTGCGCAATTGTAATTGTAGGGTTAGGATTCATTTCCAGATATGGAAAAACCCTATTCAATGCACAAATTTTTTAGAGGACCATGTGCAACTTCAACATGGCCCCTGCAATTTTTTCTTAAATTTGCAAGGAAGGTTCGTCTCGAGATTCTACTGCTAATTCCAGGTGCGCAACTTCATCCTACATCTCTATCTCAAGATATAATTGCTTCTTTGTCATTTCTACACTTAGTCTCAATTTTCTTAATTTAATTAGTCTATTATAAAAGAGGGTTAATTTACTTTCCTAATACATTCCAAATTTCCTACAATTCACTTAGTATTCAATCTCTTTCCATTGGGATTGGATCTAGTGAATTCAACCCCTTTTTTAAATGTAATGTGTGTGAAAAATTGAAGGGAATCCTTTGTGAAATGTTCATCCCTCTTTTGAGGGGAGTAAATCTTTCCACTTGATCTCCCCTCATCACTTTTCACCATATTACAGATAATAACCCTAGAGAGTGACATACTAAGTTAAAATACTCTTTTGAAAAATAAAAATGTGTTCAAGATTTCTTAAGTTACATCTCCTTAATGTTTGGAGTATTCCTTAAGTTCCTTATGGAGGATTGGGACAATGTCCTAGGTCTGGTTGGGCTTCGTAAGCTAGTTCCTTAGGGCTAGGTTTGGTTAGTTTTTGTTTGTTTTGTTGCTTCTCTAGACTTACGAGGTATGCCCTTGTTGATCTTTTAACTCTCTATTGTTAGACTTTTATTTTGTTTGATATTTTGTTGTTAATATGCTACTGGTAGCTTTTAGCTATGTTAAGGGTCAACACCCTTGTTAATGGTACTTTTATAATAAAAAAACATTTGGTGTATATATTAAATCATATATTTATAGTAAGCCTCAAAATCTCCATGTGGATGTAGGAATCCCACTTGGTGGAGTACACTATAATACATCATGTTGGTACCATGTGTCATGTTATGATATATTTTATGACATGTATTTTGATAAAAGATCTTATTATGCAATGATGTATGATGGTTTTATGATGGTATAAGAGTATCTTATGATGCCATCCATAACAAAAGCCATTTCTAAATGTGGGTGCTAATGTATGCAAGGGTGTTGCATTCATATACGTGTCTACATGTTGATGAATCTTCTACATGCAAAGGAGAGTATCATGTTTGGCATATTCTCTTCCAGGTGTAAGATGTTTCTTTACATGTGAGCATGTTGCATTCATGTCAAGTAAATTATTATAGCCACTTAATTCATGTCACATGGATGTGGATGCCCATATTGGGTTCACCCCTCTATGCATTGTAAAATATATATATTAGTGTTGTTGTTCATAGTTTTTAAGTTATGGTTTTTTGCAAGTAAATTTATGCTGCAATAATTGATCCACTTTCAAATATTTATCATTGAAGACTCTTGTGAAGAAGCTTAATGCTAATATTGTATTGTAATCAATTTGTTTACTAATTATACAAAAGTAATGGGCTTTTTGAATGTAGTGTTTTTCTCTTGACAGATTTTTCCCCCATGTATATCTATGTGGTATGGTGGTAATGCTTCATGCATGTTATTTTAATGTGTTTATTTTATTGTAACTAATAACTAGGGTTTGAGTCTGAGGATTGGGTTCACTCGATGCATGTGGCTTGTGGGTGGCTGTGTGAATCCCTAGAAGATTAGTCTTGCCTCAGCTCACCCCTTGATGGACCCAACTTGGTAGTAAGTAAGACCAAGGTAAGGTGGATGGGAGGTTGGGTTGGGTTATAGGAATATCTCTAGAGTATGTGTGTGTGTGTGTGTGTGTGTGTGTGTGTGTGTGTGTGTGTGTGTGTGTGTGTGTGTGTGTGTGTGTGTGTGTGTGTGTGTGTGTGTGTGTACATATACATACATACATACATACATACATACATACATACATACATATATATATATTTGCATATATATATATATATATATATATATATATATATATATATATATATATATATATATATATATATATATACACACACACACACACACACACACACAGAGGTAAGAAAATTGCATTATCTTCCCCACTTAGATTAAGGATAAATATTTTTCACAAAAATGTGAGCATGTTATAATGCACTTATGTTATTACTAGCTTTGGAAATTTCTAACCCTTAGGGTTTCATTTTCCTTGGGAATCTATCCCAAAAGGTTGGACTAGCATGTCAATGCCCACATGCATAATTTTTGTAATGTATTAAAAAATAATACAATCTCAAGTGTGTTCTCGATTAGGTTTGCATATCTTTCAATTTCAATAAAAAATACAACAATTTTATCAATCTCTCTCTTAGCTTTCTAACCATGTAATTTTTTTTTGTCATAACCTCAAATTTCACTACCTATTCTAAACATTTCTCTTTAGTTAAATTATAATGGTTGAGAATAAATTTCTTTACAAAAAATAAAGTACATTAGGATGTTATTATCATTCAAGGAACATCAAAAATATTAAGAATTCTTGTTCATGTGTAATTATATAATCATCTTTAAGAAAAAAATCATTACTATGCATTTATGCTACTATCTTACATGTTTGTGTTTGAATGAAAAAGAAAAACATTTTGATGCTTGGATATTAATGTTTCATTTTTATATATATACTTGTTATTTGTGTACATGTATGTACACACACACATTCAATTCTAAAACACAAAATGATTTCTTCTAAATTATTTGAAATAAATGTTCTTATTTAAAAATGAATTTTAATACATACATATACATATACATATATATAAAAACTAAAATACTTTTATTTATATACGGATTTCACGATCATATTAAAAACAAAGTAAATTATTTTCTTTATAAATAGATATATTTAAAACTAAATGTTAATATATTTATTATAACTATTATATTTCAAAATTAAATGTATATTTATTAAATATTTAAAGAAAAATAATGCTTTTAAGAAAATAAATAAATCTCTATACTAAAAATTAAATGGTTTCTTTAAAATGATATATTTTATTGAAAAGTGATAATGAAGGAATAATAATACAATGCATGAAGGAAAAATCATGAAATGCATGAGGGGAATAAGCATGCATGATATGCATGAAGGTAATAATCATGAAATACATTAAGGTGGGATTTTTAAGTGAGGGGGTTTTCCCTAATCAATGAGGGAGAAAAAGCATTTCATTATTTTTGCAGCATTATTTTTAACAACAGAAGAACTTAGCCAAATTTCGGAAACAAAATCCCTCTTATTGCTTTATTTTTGGATTTTGAAGAATGAATTAGTTTGTGGATGGAATACAAATAGGGTTTGTTGCATTGGAGTAGGAATTGTTAGGCCTTCAAGTTGTTCAAGAATTGTGCAAATTCATTTGGTATGTTGGGAGTTCTTTTGCATTTTCATTTTGGAGAAAAATGAGGTAGAGATTTTCATATCTTCATTTCTTCATCTTTTGATTTAAAATTTGTTGTAAATGGATTTTAGTGTGATTTTAAGCATTCTCCCTCTTTAAAAAAATTCATTTGAATTAGTATATTATTTGTATGTTTCAAATTTGGAAAAATATGGGTTTATATGGGGAAATGCTACTAAAATTTCATTAGATTATGAGTGGAATTTTGAATGCGTTTTGTGTTGTTCAGTGCATAGAGACCAATGGGTTTTCCCATGTTTTCATTTTGAGCATTTTGGATTTTAAAGTTTTTTGAGGTCCATTAATGGAGGGTGGCCTCTTGAATTGGTTTTTGTCCAAAAGTGAGTTTTATTCAAAAAGTGGAATTTGAATATTTTGATGTCATATTTTAATGTGAAATGATAGATTTATATTATAAAAATTCTTGTTTGCCTTGATTTGAGTTTGTCTACATTTGGTTATGGTCATTTGAAGATTGAGCAGGTGTGTATGAATAGTTAAAATGAAATATGAATGTCACATTGTGATGGATTATTAAACTCAAAGAAGAATGAAAAATTGACATGTTAGATTTTGTTTGATATTGTTTTAAATGTTTGACTTATATTGATTTGGATTATTGGTCCATTCCTTCTTGGGAGATCAAGGAATTGATGTTCATTTTGTGAGCAATTGAGACAAATGCATATGTGTGTAATTGAAATCAATTGTGATTGATACCTTGTGTGTGATCACGTGATTGCATTTTATCTCTTAGCTTATGCTTGCTAATTATATCACTATGTTTTACACTCTCTTCCATATCATAGTGTCGATACATTAGCATCTTAGAATGTAGATACATTATGTCGCACTAGATTCCATCACCCTACCAATTTTGAGTTGCTAGACGACCTCATGCAAGGTTGGAGGTTCTTTGTGTCATGAAGAACTTTAGGGAAGCGCAATTTCTTTGTGGTTGGGCAAAAAAAATGCTCCAGCAATCTTCTCGCCCTTGGTGTCCCTGTGGGAGATAGTTGTCAGAAGTTATCATCAACTATGTGCATTATGTATTATTGTAATCGGCCTTATAAATGAAATAATTTCCTTATGTTTTCTTATCTCTTGGGTCATATACTTAGACATTATGTAAAAATATAATTTTATGTCTCTATTTTAATATATATTTGAGCAAATTGTGTTAATGTGTTCTTAATTATGTGTGAGATTAAGTGTAATTATGTAATTTAATATTTTAACTAAATAGAGGTCCTTACATTTTTAAATTTTGAATATGTTAAGGTTTTGATATTTAATTTCTTTAGTTAGTGTCTCCATTTTTTGTCAAAAATCTATGTATGATATTTTTGGTTTCATTTTTTACCCAGTCATCAAGATTTGAAACCAATTACATTTTTTAAACCTAGAATCTTTTCTTTGCACATTCAAAAAATATATTTAATTTTTTATTAGTTTTTTTTTTTTTAAATGGGGGTGCGTGCTCAAATTTTCTATTTTTTCAAGATGTGTTCACTTTTAAAATTAGTAAAAATTCATATGTTAACCAAAACATTAGCAAAAAAATCGACCATAACTACATGGTTTTTTAATGAAGCAATTAAATATATATATTAGGGGGGCCACATCAAACGTTATTATATTTTTTTTATAAAAATAGGATCACTTTGTGTGTTGCTCCTATTTAAACCCCTTAATCAACACCATTTAAAAAGAAAAAAAAATAGTTTAGAAAGTAGATTTGAAGCACTACAACTCTTGTTTTTATTGTGTCTTCAAATTTCAAACGTAACTATATTTAATTTGTCATCTTCGACTAGTCTTTCCTACTTTAAAAAAAATGACCACTTAAGACCCCTTATTGATCCCCGCTTTCCATAAACTTACCCTTAATGTGAAGCTATTTAGTTAAAAACTCCGTATTTAATAACTAATTTTTCTCTTATTCTATAGTAGATGGTCTACAATGGGTGGATCTCGAGGAATGAGATTAAGTCTTGGGTTTAGTATGAAATCAACAACTAACCTTATTGAGCATAATAATTTAAATATGAAATGGAGTTGTCTTTTTTGTCATTGTTGGGTAAACTTATGAAGCTATACATTTAAAGGGAATAAACTAATAAGTGGTTGAACTACTTTTCACCATTTGTTGTCATTTTTAAGTAGTTGTTGATGCATATTTTAGATTTATATTAGATACCACTCATGAATTTTTGTGCTTATAGGTTTCAAAGACAAAATAATCATTATAAAGAGTATGTGAGGTTATCATTTTTCTATGTGCTTGGTATTTAATTTCAAGTTGGCTACTTGTTTACTTTTTCCAAATTGAAATAAAGCAAAAAGTTAAAGGAAGAAGAGCAACAAATAGCCTACCAAATAAAACAAAATACGATGAACCAGTCCCAGATTACATATCAAAAAGTATGCATAACAATTTTTAACCCTTACAAATAGTTGAATGGGAAGCCCTAAACATAAAAATAGTCTAAATGTAGTGTCCCTCCTAGACTTGCATTTTGATTTGCATATTGATAGACTTATATAGACAGCCTATGGTGGATACTTAGATAGTTATTTATGACTCTATTGCTATCTTAGATGGCATCATTGATGCTAGTATTCTATGTGGATTTATGTGACTGTTGATGCTAGACATAGTATATCATATATGACATTTGATGGTTTTTGTGGATGTTAGTATGTAGAATCACCTTGATGGATGGATTTATATGTGATCATTTTTCATGTGGATTACGTGGCTTATGATGGTACTAACCCTAAATCATGATTATGATTCTATGCGATGTTTTGATGTTATATTGTGTAACTGTCTTCGTGAGTAGAGACGATGTCATATCACTCATTGCGAGCATGATATGTCATCATGATTCTCTATCACTTGTATGTTTATTATGATGTATGTGTGTTGTATATGTTGTGTTTAGTGTTGATGCAGGTTTGCAATATCTAGACATCGACTCCACCTAGCTTCACAGATCTGAGCTTGTCTTTATCCCAATAGCAAGTTGTCGGAGATGACATAGTTTCCCTCACACACTCTAGGTCTAAGTTGTGTACCTTGTCGATTGCACCACGATGCAAGTTGAGGTTAGAGTCTTATGTTGTGTCTATCCCCTTTGGTGTAAGATGTTATGAGTCTATGTTTATTCCTAGTTAGAGATGTGTGATTATTTAATTATTTAATATTTATTCTTGTTTTGATTAATGTTTATTTGGTTTAATTTATTTACCATTTGATTTATTGCTTAATTGAAGTTTGATTATTATTTATTGTTTATTATAAATATTATTATTATTTCTTGTTTATTTATTTATATTTTTAATTGACTTTTATTTAATGTTGATTAATGGATTTTTATATTTATTTTATTATATTTGATTTTAATGATGTCTCTTGATTTTCTATTATTATAATTTATTTATGGTCATTTATTTAATAGTTGTTATTTAATTAATTAATATTATTTAACCGAGGTAATGGTATTTTATTTATGGATGAATATTATTATTCATGGATATTTATGTGGCAGTTTATTATCTTGTTATTTGTGAATAATATTTTATTATGGGGTGTACAAACTATTATTTAATTATTTGTCTTTTTACTCCCCTCTTTGGTTATTTTGAAATAATATTAGTCTACCTACCCTTTTATGTGATTGGTTGAATGGTGAGAGGTAGGTAAATAATATATTTATTTATTATTTCCCTCGAACTTTGTGAGGGTTGGTATAATATATGGCTTTATGGATTTCTTCGATTGGTCGGCCTGGCTCTAAAGTTTTGGTTTAATTTTTCTATTTGTTGGCCCTTTTTGTGTTTGTCAAGTTACCATCCAGGAGATTTTGGATTACGATTTGGATTTTCGTGAATTGAAGCTTGGATTGTTGGTTGGATTGCATTTTCTATGTTGGAGGATCTTAGCCTTTGCAATTTGATTTCTGGAAAAAAGATTATTTTCTTTGTGTTTGCATTCCGTATGCGGGGATGGGAGTAATATTATTGAAATTGGAAATATATAATGGTTTGGAAATGCATACCCTGTTTATGATTTCCATTGTGTGTATGGAGTTTTCTACTCTCTCTGTGTTGTCAGGGGTCTCTATTGCTTTTGGATTGAAATTGGAATCTATGATTCGATTAATTGTTCTATTTTTTTGTTTTATCTTTTTTTTTTGAATGTCATTGCATCTTTCTAGGTGGATTTGGAGTCCAATTTTACACCTTAGAATTTTCTCCATGTCAGTTGTGAGTTTTAACTTTCCTCTTTCTGAGTTTTTGCTCTTTGTTTCATGTGAACTAGAAGAAATGTCATATGTGCCAAAAAAATATTCAAAAGTGCCACTTATTGAGTCAAAAGTTCCACTATATAGGTTAGAGGAACTAAAGCATTGATCAAAGGTGTCATTCTTCTTTTCATTGTGTTTTTCATGTTTTTGGCAACTTCAATCAATTTCCTTGATTCTAGCTTTGTACCAGAGGCATGTTCGGATGTCCTTGAGGCTTGGAGGACTATGTATAGCTCTAATTTGGAGTTTTCATGATTATTTTGGATTCGGAAAGTAGTTTTGCACTTGCCCATTGAGGTATTGATATATTGCTTCACCAAGTTGAGTGTGTCCTTGCTATTGAGGAAGGTTAATGTGCAGCTCTAGTGAGAGGATTTTTTGTGCCACGTTGCGGATGATCATTTTATCTATTAGATTTATGTATATCCCTTATCTTATGTGTATTTTACATTCTTGAGGTTTTCTTTATTGATCCAGTGTGGCATTATGAGCTTATGGATTGATTCTTGATGTTTATCCCTTGTGTTCGGTTGTATCAGTTTTGTAATGAGTATTGAATGCATTCCATGTTGAGCTTCATGTGGTCATTGTGATGTGCTTTTTTATGTTTACCCTATGGTAGGAAGAGTGGGCTCTTACATGTGTAGGACCAAGGTCAAGGTCATGAACATTAGATCTCTAGAAGGGAGTCTAGACCTAAAGAACCACATGAAGAGTTTTCTTGTAATTATAAGTGATAATCTTAATAATTGATTAGTGTGTTTGAGTATTTAGGAATTAACTAAGAAAGATAATAATTGTTTTTGTAGCCCCACCTCATATCCTTAGAAGTGTGCGCACTCGAGATGAGCTTGGCAAGACTGTTGGAGCGATAAACTGATCTCCCTTGAATGGCTCCAAGGTTGAGATGGTGTCACATGTCTATCAGTATGAGGCTTGGCCCCTTCTTTTGTGAGGGTAGCATGTGATGAAACTCTTCCCTACATGTTTCCATTATCCATATGCCCTTGTTAATGATTATGCCTCTAGAAGTTTCATTGATCTGATTCAGCCATGTGTTGTATTTGATGTTGTATTCTTATGTTGGATTCTTGTGGTGTCATCTTGTATGTTATGGTTGTTAGGTGTCATCTTAGGTCTTGAGTGTGATTTGGAATCTTATTTCATCTCCTATCATGGGGGGTGAATCCTTATTAGTTCCACATGCTTGGGTGGTTTGATGCCTTCTTCCATTGGGATATTCTTCTTAGATACTATTGTGCATGGATTGGATTCTTATTCATGTGAATATTCCTTGGAGTTGATTTCTATGTACATGGAAAAGAAGACATTGTGTCATGATGCTTTACATTTCTAAAAGAGATGTGATGTAGTACTAGGTGAAGTTCTTATGGTATATTCAATGATGTATTGGATACTCATTATGTAATAATAGATTATAGTTTTATGTAAAGAAAGATAGTATTTGTACATTTGTATTGCAATAAATTGTAAGATGGTATTGTATGCATTAGCTTATGGTAAATTAAATTGGAAAAGTAGCAATTGGTGTTTTAGATATTGTTTAAGTATTGAAAATTATCTAGGTGTGATGGACTTTTTTGCTAAGGAGATTGAGCTTCTCATTTTAATGATTTGTAATGAAATTTAAGGATAATCTAGTCTTATTTAAAAGAATAGATATATTATCTATGTTGCTTTTATGGTAAAGGGAAGAATGGATATTAGGAGTATACAATTTGGTAGTCCGGAAAAGAATCTAAATGGACATTCTATGTGGTTAAATTATGCTTATGTGTTAATGATTTGATTTAGTTGAATGGAAAGTAAATGGATAGGTTGTTTGATAGTTTAAGATGTTCTGGATGGATTATGTGATGAGTTAGTATTATGTCAAGTAGTGACATTGAGATACCCTAGGGAACATGGATATGCATTGTATGGTTTTATTATGGAGTTATGCTAATGATTGAATGGTTATGTTCATGTATTCATGTATATAATTAATGATGCATTAATGATTAATGGAAGTATAGTGCATTCTAGAAGTTAGCGATAGCGTTGTAGTGAAGATTAATTTTTTTTTTAAAATTGTTCTCTTTTTGTTAGTAGATTTTGGTTTAATTCTCTAGGGCATTTTGTTGGGAATTACATCTGGTATCAGAGCCCATGTTCATACACTGGGTACTCTAGTTTCATATGAGCCCATTGTGCCTGTTAGCATATTAGCATGGGGTAGCCCAACGATTTATTCCTTCTTGTTATTCTTTTGCATTAGTTGCCCTAGATTTTTGCTTATAGTTTCTTTTTGTGTCTTGGTTAGACAAGATTCTTGCTAGAGGTAGAGGTCATTTTTGTGGTCGTGGTGGTCGTATGGGTACTCAACAAAATCCTTGTCCCAAGGTTTCTGAAGAGTCACACCATGAGGAAGAGCAGCAATAGGATCAACAAGATGGAGACGAAATTCCATAGTTGGTTACAACACTTTGGAATCTTCTTGAGCGATTAGGATTGAGATAGGAGGAGTCTCACCATTTTGGTCATGAGGATAGATCTATGTATCAGGAGCATGAGAGGGATCATTCACATTCACCTCGTAGGAGAGAAGATGTGATAGTGGATCAGGATGTAGTTTTAGCTGGTCATATGAGAGATCTCCTTAGGTCTCATCCCCCTACTTTTGATGGTTCTAGCAGTGGATTGGAGGCGAAGACTTGGTTATTCCATTTGGGTAGGTGTTTTTCCATGCAGTCGTATGGTAGTAACACCAAGGTTGGGTGTGCGATAATTCATCTTCAAGATTTTTCTTCCACTTGGTGGCATATAGAGGAGCAGAAGCTCCATTTGGATATAGTGATGGTATCGTGGGAGTTATTCCTTGAGTGTTTCCATGCTTGTTTCTTGTCAGATCTTTGGAGATAGAATAGGGCTGATGAGTTCCATGATTTGAGGTAGTGGAACATGACAGTTGAGTAGTATGAGAGGAGGTTCGATGAGCTTAGGCAGTACTTTGGGATAGCAGATGATGATCTGATGCTTGTACAACATTTTGTTAGAGGTCTTAATGACCGCATCGGTGGTGATGTTCAGGTTTTCAAACCCAAGTCTATGGAGATGGTGGTGGAGAAGGCATGACTAATTGAGGAGAAGGTGTCCTTGGCATCGAGAGGCAGAGGGGGTGTGCAGAATATTAGTGCCCTAGCTTTAAGATCAATTGCAAGAGGTGCTCGATCACAGTTCTTAGGATAGGCTAGGAGTTATCCTTCTTCCCAATGAGGTCAGTGATTTCAAAAAAAAAAAAATTAGGGTTTGAACTTTGTGAGTGGAGCTAGATTGTAGAAGGATAGAGATCGTGGTAGGAAGCATGATAGGAGATCAATCCCCTCTTAGCCAACACAAAGTTATCAGCAGTCTAGTAGAGGTAGTGTGCAATAGTCAAGTGCACCTCCAATTGCTCGAGGTTTCTCTAGAGGGAGTTGTTTCACATGTGGATACTTAGGTCACTATGCATCTCAATGTCCTCAAAGATCCATATAGATGTCAAGACAAAGACCTGCATCTTTAGAGCCTATAGTTGGTGATGTTGGTAGATCCCATCATGTGTTTGCAGTGGTTGATAACTATTAGGCCGAGCATCAACGCATAGTTGTTGAGACTACAGGTGAGATAGGTGGTATCTCTTGCTCAAGATTGTTTGATTCTGGTGCTTCTGATTCTTTTATTTTTCCTCCTTTAGTAGAGAGATGTGGGCTTGTTGTGGCAAACTAGGCTAATAGGGGGCAAGTTGAGTTGGTCATGGGATCCAAGGTGGTTGTGGATTCCCTTGTTCATGGTTGTGTATTGGATTTGGGTGTGCTCTCTACCATGTTGGATCTTCGTGTCTTATCTTTGAGATCCTATGGAGCTATGTTAGGTATGGATTTGCTTGAGTCTCATCAGGCTAGGACTGATTGCCAGGGTAAGAGAATGCAGTGTTTGGATGATAGCGGGGAGAGTGTGGAGGTAGTAGGTATTCAACGACCTATTTCTCTTTGCATGATCTCTACGATGCAGATGAAGCACTGTGTGCACTGAAATTGTCATATTTTTGAGGTTAGAGTGGATGAGTTGGATGAGGGTGAGATTCGAGATTATGTCTTTTCACATCATCCTATTTTGCAGGAGTTCTCAGATGTGTTCCCAAGTGAGATTCCAGGTATGTCGCCTAAGCGTGAGATTGATTTCAGGATAGATTTCATTCTAGGAGAAGAGCCTATATCTAAGGATCCCTATCGGATGACCACTCAGGATTTGAGTAAGTTGAGATTGTAGCTAGAGGAGTTGTTGGCAAAATGATTCATCTAGCCTAGTCTTTCACCTTGGGGTGGCCTAGTGTTGTTTGGGGAGAAGAAGGATGGGTCTCTTCAATTGTGCATTCACTATAGGTAGTTTAATAAGGTGATGGTGAAGAATCGTTATCCTTTGTCAAGGATTTATGATTTATTTGATTAGATTAAGGATGTGAAGGTCTTTTCCAATATAGACCTCAAGTTAGGGTATCATCAGTTGTGGATTCATGAGATGAACATTCATCATACAACTTTCTGCATGATTTATGGCCATTATGAGTTTACAATGGTGCCTTTTGGGTTGACAAATGCTCCATTGGTGTTCATGAGTTTGATGAATGGAGTATTTATGACCTATCTCAATATATTTGTTCTTGTGTTTCTAGATGACATTTTTATTTATTTGAGGATAGAGGAGTATCATGAGGAGCATATGCGGAAGGTCTTACAGTGTCTCCATGAGAATCAGTTGTATGCCAATGGGGTGAAGTGTGAATTTTTTCAATCTAAAGTGAAATACCTTGGCCATGTTATTTTAGGAGAGGGTATTGTAGTTGATCCCTCTAAGATTTAGGAAATTTTGGATTGGCCAACACCCACCAATGTGGGTGAGGTTCATAGCTTCATGGGTCTTGCAGGATATTATCAGTGGTTTGTTTAGGATTGCTCATCCTATTACTTATCTTCAGAGGAAAGGGAAGAAGTTCATTTGGTCACAACGGTGTGAGACAACTTTTCGGATCTTTAAGGATCATTTGACCAGTGCATCTATTCTAGCATTTCCAGATCCTTTGGGTGATTTTGTGGTATGTGCAAATGCTTCTTTGGAGGGTCTTGGAGAAATTCTCATGCAAGATGGACATGTGATTTCTTAGAAGTCTCATAAACTCAAAAATCATGAGTTGAATTATCCCACTCATGATTTAGAGTTAGCGGCAGTTGTTCATGTGCTCATTAGATGGAGGCATTTTCTTCTTAGGCATCAATTTGAGTTGCATAGCAATCATTGCAATTTGCAATATATCTTCATGCAGCCAAATCTGAATGCTAGGCAGCAGCGTTGGATGAAGTTTTTGTGTGAGTATGACTTCAAGGTGAAGTACATACATGGTAAGGAGAATTTTGTTGCAGATACATTGAGCTGCAGGAGGCATGAGGTGTCAACATTATCTTTCAGTGTCGATTTGAGGAGCCATATTCCTAGTGCACTTCCATCACATGCTTGGTATCAGGAGGTCAGTATGGAGATTGCTTTAGGCAGGCCTTTGGATGACAGGTTTATAGGTTATTCATTGGAGATCGATGGTCTTCTTCGACATCTAGGACATATCTATGTTCCACCTTTAGATGGACTTCGAGCATTGATTGTGTCAAAGGCTCATCATGCACCTTACTTGGCACATCTAGGTGTTAAGAAGATGCACACAAATTTTCACTAGTTGTATCATTTGAAAAGAATGAGGAGAGACATAGCAGATTATGTGTCATGTTTCTTAGAGTGTCAGTCGGTGAAGGTAGAGCACTGACATCTAGCAGGTTTGTTGCAGTCAAACTCGATTTTGGGGTAGAAATGAGACATCATATCTATAGATTTTATTGTCAGTTTGCCTATGTCTTCACGTCGTTACAATGCTATTATGGTCACTGTTGATAGGTTGACCGAGGTGGCTCATTTCTTGTCGGTCGGATCATCCTACATAGCAGAGTCAGTGGCTCATATCTTCATGGAGCAGATAGTGAGATTACATAGTATTCCTCAACAGATCCTATTGGATCATGATCCAGTGTTTACTTCAGCATTTTGGAGAATCCTTCAACATGATTTATGAGCACAACTAAACTTTAGTTCAACATATCACCCAGAGACAGATGGATAGACAGACAGGGTTAACTAGGTGTTGGAGGACATGTTGAGGATGTATGTCATGGATCGACAGTCTAGATGGGAGGATTACATCCATTTGGTGGAGTTTGCATACAATAATGGTTATCATAGTTCGATTGGTATGTCTCCTTTCCAGGCATTATATGGTCACTCGTGTCATACACCCTTGAGTTGGAACATATTAGAGGATAGAGTACTTCTTGTTCAGAGATGTTACAGGATATGGAGCAGTAGGTGAGGCATATTAGAGAGCAATTGGCAACATTATAGGATAGACAGAAGAAATATGCAGATGCTCATCGGGTTGATTGTCAGTTTTCAGTGGGTGATAATGTTTTTTTGAGAGTATGTCCACAAAAGAGTCTATTTGATATGGAATAGGCTCTAAGTTGGCACCTCACTTTGTTGGACCATTCAATATTTTGGAGAGGATTGGTCATGTAGTTTATCATCTATCCTTGTCACACATCTTGTCCTGCATCCATGATGTGTTTCATGTATCGTTTTTGAGGCCATATTTCCCTGTTGTGACACATATTTTGGATTGACATTCATTGCAAGTAGAGGATGGGTAGCTTTCTCTGGAGCCCATATGCATTCTTTAGCATTGGGGGTTGACCCTCAGGGGTTAGGACATAGACCAGGTAAGGATCCAATGGGATCCAAATGATGAATCTTTAGCGACTTGGGAGGATGCAGCACGGATGAGAGAGTTATAACCCTTTTTGTTCTCAGGCTTCTAAGAGAAATCATAGGCAAAGGGGAGGAAGATGTAGTGTCCCTCCTAGACTTGCATTTTGATTTTCATATTTATAGACTTATATAGACCTATGGTTGATAATTAGAGGGCTATTTATGACTCTATTGCTATCTTAGATGACATTGTTGATGCTAGTATTCTATGTGGATTTATGTTATTTGATATGATTCATTATATTTGGAGATTTATATGACTAATGATGCTAGACATACTATATGATATATGACATTTGATGGTTTTTGTGGATGTTAGTACATAGAATCACCTTGATGAATGGATTTATATGATTCATGGATTTATATGTGATCATTATTCAAGTGGATTATGTAGCTTATGATGGTATGTTGGTACTAACCCTATTTCATGATTATGATTCTATGCGATGTTTCAATGTTATATTGTGTGACTGTCTTTGTGAGTAGAGATGATGTCATATCACTCATTGTGAGCATGATATGTCATCGCGATTCTATATCACTTGTTTTTTTATTATGATGTATATGTATCGTATATGTTGTGTTTTGTGTTGATGCAGGTTTGCAGGAACTAGACATCAGCTACACCTGGCATCACAAATCTGAGCATGTCTTTACCCCAATGGCAAGTTGTCGGAGATGATATAGTTTCCCTCACACACTCTAGGTCTAAGTTGTGTACCTTGTCAATTGTGCAACAATGCAAGTTGAGGTTAGAGTCTTGTGTTATGTTCATCCCCTTTGGCGTAAGATGTTATGAGTCTATGTTTATTCCTAGCTAGAGATGTGTGATTATTTAATTATTTAATATTTATTCTTGTTTTTATTAATGTTTATTTGGTTTAATTTATTTACCATTTGATTTGTTGCTTAATTAAAGTTTGATTATTATTTATTGTTTATTATAAACATTATTATTATTATTTATTTATTTATATTTTTAACTGAGTTTTATTTAATGTTGATTAATGAATTTTTATATTTATTTAATTATATTTGATTTTAAATATGTCTCTTGATTTTCTATTATTATAATTTATTTAATAATTGTTATTTAATTAATTAATAATATTTAACTGGGGCAAATGTATTTTATTTATGGATGAATATTATTATTCATGGATAATTATGTGGTGGTTTATTATCTTGTTATTTATTAATAACATTTTATTATGGGGTGCATAAACTATTATTTAATTATTTGTCTCTTTACTCCCCTCTTTGGTTATTTGAAATAATACTAGTCTACCTACCATTTTATTTGATTGGTCGAATGGTGCGAGGTAGGTAAATAATATATTTATTGATTATATCCCTCGAACTTTGTGAGGCTTGGTATAATATATGGTTTTATGGATTTTTCTAATTGGTCGGCTTGGTTCTAAAGTTTTGGTTTAATTTTTCTATTTATTGGATTATTTTGTCTATTGTTGGGTTACCGTCCGAGAGATTTTGGATTGCGATTTGGATTTTCATGAGTTGAAGCTTGGATTGAAGTTATATTATTGGTTGGATTGCTCTTCTTCAAACTTTCCTTTGTTTGGATTGTCTTTTCCAGGTTGGAGGATCTTAGCCTTTGCAATATGATTTTTGGGAAAGACTGTTTTATCTGTGTTTGCATTCCATATGCAGCGATGAGAGTAATATTATTGCAATTGGAAATGTATAATGGTTTGGAAATGCATAGGATATATGATTTGGGATTTTATTTGTGTTGGATTGCATTGATCTCACTATTTGATCAATTTTCTTGTATTTTATCATGAACAGCTTTGTTTGCATTCTGTGAGTTCATTTGGTTGATTGGACTCAATTTCTTGAGCAATTGAATTGATCAATTATTTTCCCACACTTCTTAATGTATCTTGGAATTTTTCCACACCATTTTTATGATTTCCATTGTGTGTAAGGAGTTTTCTACTCTCTATGTGTTGTCAGAGGTCTCTGTAGCTTTTGGATTGAAATTGGAATCTATGATTCGATTAATTGTTCTAGTTTTATGTTTGATCTTTGGGTTTTGAATGTAATTGACTCTTTATGGGTGGATTTGGAGTCCAATTTTACACCTTAGAATTTTCCCCATGTTAGTCGTGATTTTTAACTTTTCGCTTTTTGATTTTTTTCTCTATGTTTCATATGCACTAGAAGAAATGTCATATGCACCAAAAGAATATTCAAAAGCACCACTTATTGAATCAAAAGAACCATTGTATGGGTCTGTTGTTCACCAAAAGTGATAACCCAAGAACACCTGCAATCCTTCTATGAAATGGCCAATTTTAGTCTACAAAACACATCAAGGCTTGGACAACATAACATAGGACCCTAATTGATCCTCCTGCACTTCAGCTTCTGCTAGACCTAGGGGGGACACCCTTTGATGCTTTGAATACAACAATTACAAACACACAACTGCATCAACTATAAGTAGATAGATCATTTCACAAGCTCAACAGGTTAGGAAACACTACAAATTGGCTAGATCTGTACAATCAATAAGATGAAATAGAGCTTGGAAAGAATGGAACATACACCCCTAAACATAAAGGGAAATAGATTTATCTTTTAAAATATATGTTTGAAACCATCCCCAAACCTGCAAGACCAGTGCCTTGTTCATTGGGCAGTAGAGTCATGCACAGAACTACAAATATAAATCATAGATGCAAGTTTGTTTTCCTTAAACAAGATAATCATGCATCAATACCTTATATTAATGTACTATTTGATTCATTCATAAATTTATTAGATCTGGATACATATTATATCATTTATGACTGACTACAGAATTTAAAACCTTCACTGAAGGATACCTATAAACAGCCACAACAATCTCCTTGAAATTGACAAATTTCATCCTCCTTGAGGATTCAATTTATGATAATGAAATACATACCTAGAGACAATACTGTGTGGAATTTACTCATGCCTGACACAAGTAAGACCTGCAACTAAAACCACATTTACAAACCTACACTGCAACCTCTATACCCTGAAACAAACCATAAAACTTTACACATGTGGGTCAAGAAATTTCAAAAGATGGAAGCCATGAAAACTGGAGCATTCTCATAGAATTCTGGAACCCTTACAACTGAGAAGAATTGGGAATAAAAAGAGGAGGGAAGAAAATCAAATCTGCAACTAAAATTGCCAAATATCTCCTCTCTAACTGAATTTCACTCCCATGGAAAATACTCTCGAAATATCCCACATTTATCAAAATTAACTACCTGACTAGATTCCTCATTCCGAGAGCTTTCCAAAAACATATAACACTTCATATTTTGCCCAAAAAATGAACCCTGGGTGAATTAATTCCCCATTTGTGCACATCATTTAAATTTTTCATTTATTTGATATAGTTTGCACTATGTAATTAATTGATTTTAATTTTGATTTTTTCTCTGATTGTGCTTTGATGCCTTGCCATGTGGCAGAACCTGATTGGTTGATGGGGTCCACTGGGCGCCACCTAGGATGACACCTCGTCACTCTGCCACATGTTCGCTTGCTTGTTGTCCACGTCATTGCCACCTCTGCACCACGTCATCGCCACCTCACCGGGACCCACCTGCTGGATCGCTGACTAGACCTGCCACTTGCGCGCCACCTAGCTTTCGCCATTTTGCAGGGCTTTATCTAGTGTGCATCTTCACTCCACGAAACTGCACAGGCCGTCAATCTTCATCAAACTTGCTCACTCTTTAACCTGCTGCATTTTTGCCATTTTTGCCATTTTGTGTTTCGCTATTTCGCAGGGCTTAACTGGCAAGCAACTTTTCTTCACGAAACCGCACGGACCATCCGATCTCTCGAAACATGCACGATCTTTACCTTTTTCGCCATTTGGCAAGGTGTAACTTGCGTGCATCTTCGGCCCGCGAAATCAGGCGCTTCGTCAGATCCACTACAACCTGCTCACTGGTTAAGCCGACCCTTCTCTACAAAATTCACCGGTTTGCCTTGAGAAGCATGCCTACGTGGGGTCCACCTAGTTGCCACTCAGTCACCTCCTCCATCGCCTAGGGATCTGCGCCCGCGCGTAGGCCCACCTTGGGCGCCCATAGGCACCATCCGTCAAAAGCCCCGAGGCTTTGACATATTACTAGTGTGTGGATTTTCTTATAAACATTACAAAAGTCCCTTCCACAGTGAATGTGGGATAATGCATTATACCTGGGAATGCATTTTTGAATCAATTTTTGAGTGCTTTCATGGGGTTTTCTAAAACTTACATTGCTTGGAAGATTAAAAAAAAACTCTCCTCCACCTCCTTTTTTCTGTGAATTCTTTGAGTCTGACCTCCAAGCTATATAAAGTAAACGCAAGCCAAAAAAAAGCATATAAAACTATAGCAACACTATTTGTGTGCTTCCTTGAGATCAAAATTGGAACTATTCGCCCTAATCCAATTGATAGCATAGTCATAACAATAAGAGTACTAAGAGCACCAAACAAAACAATGGATTTTGGATGACGCATCGCCATGAGTGCAGCAATAATGAAAGTCTCATCTCCAATCTCACTAACAATGATCATGGACAAACTTGTGAAACAAAACCATCAGAAACACCAAGTCCTATGGATTTTGAAGCACTGTTACTTATTATATCTGGCTTCTCCACTATTGAGTCCTTTTGCATAGTGTCTACATCCAACCGGGCCTTTTGCCATTTCATCTTTGTCGAGTCATTTGATAGGTTCCCTTCTATGACCATTTCAGTTTCTGCTAGTTGAGCAGACGCAGTTAAAATTCTTGTCAAGCTCATCAAAATCACCAAACTAAAGACACACCACATATGAGGTTTGCAACGACTAGCCATATTACGTCTAGATTCAGAGCTTCACAACCTAGAGGGATGTCTTGAAAATCCTCATTTGAAAGTGATGAGGGCTTTGATCTGTTATCAGCTCCTTTCAAACACACCACGTGAAGCCTTGGAGGAAGATGGGAGGGCGCATGAGGAGAAAGAGGAACCTGCAATGTCAATTGTTTGAAGACCTTTAAAAAGCCTCCTCCCCAATCCATGCTGACATCCTCTACAGTTTCCAGCATACCACGCACAAGGGAAGGGAGACACTATATTTGCCTTAGTGGTTTTTGGTTGCTGCTGGTGTTCTCCATTGAATTTACTTGAAATTATCTGCAACTTAAATCACATGACCTCCTTTCTTGAAACTCACGGTAGGGGAAGAGAGAAAGGCCTGGAGAAGACCACACAAGGAGAAGAGAAAGGCCACAATGGTTTGTGAGACTGCATGCAGAGATCACCATATCTCCTTCCAAAGATTCTCTTGGCATCAAACACGGTGCTGGTAGGATTAGCTGCAATCCCATTCTTGGCAAAATCACCAACAAGTCTTTCAATCAGGGGTAAAAGCAACCATAGTGGGAGTGGTTACCTGATCATTAGCAATAATTTCAATTTTTTCATGCTACCACACTACTGTAAGTTATCCCAAGATCAATGCCAATAGCCTTATCTTTGGTCTTTTGCCATGCTTAATTCAAATTGTGTTGCCCACACCTCAGGGGATACATCTCTTAAACTCAAGTCAGTGGATCCATTAATGATAGTGTGACAACAATTGTGTATGCTCCATTGGCATACATGACATCAACCTGCTGAAATGCACTGAAGTTACCATGCTCCAATGCATCCGCAATGTGAATGATCGCTGAAAGTGCTTTAACTTTCCTTTTGTGCCTCATGTGGAAAACTTTGACACTATGAATCATGCTTTATGACTTGGAAACTTCTTCCTGTGATATCTTGCATGCAAAGCCAATAATTTGTTTGTGTATACTTTACCTCCACCATACCATGCTACCAATTGCATCGGCCTGAAGTCTTGATGGCCTCCTCTATTTGCAGCCACATCTTCTTGTCGAAGGAGTTACTTGAAGGATACTTTTTATCTGAAACCTCAACATTAGGACACTGGACCTCATTGTCAAAACTTCTTTCCCTCTTGGTTTTGGAAGATACATGATTTTCTTTTTAGACCATTCCATCATAAAACTAATGCACGGGCAGGAACTAGGTTGGGCCCCAAAGTGGGCTTGACTAAAAAAAATTTCATTTTCATGCAACTAACCTCTGGAATGCTTCAGGGACCTCAAACATATCTTTGGAAATGATCGACATCATTTTCGGATCATTAATCTACATTTTACAACCTTTAGGCAATTACGCCACATTTTCGCATTTAATCGTGAAGACGTAATCTTCAAACCTGTCAAAACACCTTTCTGGAGCTCGCCATCTGACAGGCGTGTACTCTGATATGCAAGCATGAAATATACCAAACAGTTTCTCAAGATGAGTCCTGAGCGAAGAGATATTAATTGGTGAAAATGGCCAACTGGCTTTGTCGGCACTGCAGACCTAATGAAGTCAATGTTCTGGCAACACATGATGCCTTTCTCAAAAATACCAAAAGACCTCCGTAGGCCCTCAAATTTGAAACACAAGTACCTTTAAGTACATACTAAAACTTGGAATTCTTAGTTCGATCACAAGACTGACAGGATGCAAATGGTGCACTCATGAAAATGGCTAGATCAACTGATAAAGCACTGAAAGTACGGATAACTGAGAATGATAGCTAAATGAACCCTCTTGCAAACCGACTAAATGGATTGGTAGGAGCCTGAAACTGGAACCGTAGCTCATCATTTATATCAAAATTAGCCTGGAACAAACATTATGGCATGATTCTTACTGAGGCAACTTTCACAGTTATGCGAAACAGGGCTCCGACTAGCTATCGAGACAGGGACTTGCCAAAACACACAAACTACAAACAGATTTGGCTATGAAAACTGAGCAAATAGATTCGTTAGGACTTGAAATTTTACAAGCTAACTCACATTTATGCATATAATTGAATCCATTTTTAAATTCTCCATGATGATCAATAGGGCAAAAGATGCAAACACTCAAAGTAGGCTACTTAATAAAATCTGCATTTGTGCCTAAAATGCACTTTCAGCTCACCCCTCAAAATGGGTACCTCATAAACTTATCCAAATTGTATTCTAAAAGTTGCACATCACTGCATAGGCCAAATGAAAGGTGTGGGACATGAATCTCGAGCCTTACCCTCTGAAAATCAACTGGCTCCACTTTCCCTCTCTCTAACTAGGCCATTCAAATTGACTTATTTGGATACTTTTCTGACATGCAGAGCAAAATTTTGAAATGGGCCTATAAACTTGACTCAAAATTAATTAGTTTCTTCTTCCTCTTCCGACATTATTGGTTTCTTCCTCCATGTTTTCTTCATGTCCCCTTGAGCTTTTTCAACATCGATTTTTCCTTCCTGAGTGACCGGTATATCATCAGATATACTTTTTCTTCTTCTGCAGAATCTTGCAATGTGACCCAGTTTGTTGCAGTGATAGCAAACAAGTCCAGGTGCTCTCCAAGGTCCATTGTACATGTTTCCATTCTTCCTTCTGCATGTTGCAGCAGTGTGACCATGACCATGATAGATCATACAACTTTCTCTCCATCCGGTTGCTGCTTGATGGCCAACGCTTCTTGACTGATGATTGAAGACATTAAACCGGTTGTGGTTCCGGTTCATAAAAGATTCAAGACTAGTTCCTTGGGTCCTCTGAGGATATCTTCTAGTGTTATCCATTACAGACCTGCATTCAAATTCTCTATGCCCAAACTTTTTGCATGCATAACAATGACCATTGAACTTATTGGATCTAGGTACATTGTTGATAAAATAAAGAAAATTATTGTAGGCTTTGCTCCTACATACATTGGCAGTGTGTCCTTCTTTAAGATAGTTAAAGCAAATAGGTTTGAATTTTTGCTTACCTTTTCCTTTGAGTGTCGGTTGCTTCTTTGATGCTTCAGCATTTGTTCCTGAGGATTCTCCTTCCTCATGTCCAGAAAAACCAAGACCATTGGTATTCTTTGCCGGTCTAGATGACTCAAGCTATTACTCTAGCTTGACAGTACTTTTGCCAAACTTAGCAAGTATTTCCTTTGACTCAAAGAGTTCTTTGGAAATAGGAGTGTTTGTCTCCATTAGACTTGTATTTTCTAAGATGGCTATGTTTAGTTCTCCTTGCATGTCTTCTTTTTCCATTATGCTCTCATGAAGCCGAGCAGTCAGTGCACTGATCTCTTGTTTCAACTTGGAGATCTCATGATCTCTATCCTTTATCTGATCTTCAGCTTTTCTCCGGTTCTCAAGATCTTGACTAAACCTAATAGTTAGTCCTTCCAACTCCTTTCTCAAATTGGAGTTTGAATCATTCAGTTTATTTACTTTAGCAATCATGGCTTCCATGTTAGCTTCATCTTCAGAACTACTTTCAGATAGTTCCATCAGCTTTTCTGCATGTTCTCTCCTTTTTGCTTGAGATGCCTTGTATTTGACCATAAGATCATCATAGGCTTGCTCAGACTTAGTGAGTTGTTGAGTAAGTTCCCTCATGGTGTATTCCCCCATATCTCTTTCCAAGTGGTTAAACTTATAGAAAGGTAGGCTCTGATACCAATTGATGAATACTAAGAGGGGGGGTGAATTAGTATGCCAAAAAACACTTACACAGTCTAAAGATAAACCGGTAAAGCAGTCTAACAGTCAAACTGGTTACCACACATGCAAACCAAAATGCAAATAAAACATTCACCCACAAAAGCAATACAACCATAACACAAGATATTTGACGTGGAAACCCAACTGGGAAAAACCACAGTGAGATGGAACTCACAAGTCACTATCTACATAATAGAAAACAGACCGGTTAAGGTCTTACAATGTTCTTCACCAGAATAGATCTTGTTAGGAATCTCAATCTCTGTTAGGAGATAAGTCCGATTAAAGACTACCTTGTTAGAGGATTTTAGATTCACATGTGCGAACCACCTTGTTAGAGGATTTTACAAAGGTTTTGAGGCCTACCCAGTTAAGGGCTACAGACTTGTCAAAGATGTGAGTAATCAACAAGTGTTTGATCTATCTAATAGCACAAACTGCTTGGTTAGATCCAGTATTGCTCATAGCTAATGCATTCCAGCATTACTTCAGTCTTCTCTCTCTCTCTCTCTCTCACAGTTACAACTTGATCTTCTCAGATAAGATCATTCTCAACTTCCACCTTAGACCCTAGCTCAACATTAACCCTTTCAGCAACAACTTAAAACCCTAGACATGATGTCCTTTTAAAGGAATCTGATTTCATGTCGGTCCAATAGGATTACATTACAATTTCCTAGGTTCAATGAATCTAGACATACTCAGTAACACGACACAAGAAGCACCGTCAATGTGTCGGCACCATCAAACAATCGGTGGATTGGTAACTCATCACAAAATGTCGGTTGGTAGCTCATCACAGAGTGTTACCGGTTCATACAAAATACCGGTTGTCAGTTTGACAAAAATGAAGACTGGTAAGAATGTGTTGTGTCGCTTTTCTCCCTCGTACCGCTTGGAATCTACAAACTGCTTGGGGTCGACATGCCACTTCAGACCGGGAAACACATTCTACAAAATCACCACTAGTCTAAAGACTAGTATACAACATACCGGTTGGAACAAATACCAGTTGAGCACAAGATCATACATATAAAGGGGATCTCAATAAAAGTGTGTGTCCATCAATGACAATCACAACATAACAATAGAAATGCCAACATTCTAATAGTTTCCTCAACCCTTTTAACTCTTTTCTTTGATTGAATTTGACTTTCTATAGTTTCAACATTACCAAATACTTCTTCTTTGGGTTCCTTAGGAGCTTCTAGGAGGGCTTTTGCATCAGTTTCTATTATGTTGTCATCAGTCTCATACCCCATTTCAGTAACCAGATGGTTCTAGGAACAACTGCCTCCATCCAAATTTCATATTTCTTTATTACAAAATAGATTTCCTTTTGGTGCTTATCCACAATAGCTTGTGATAACCTTACTCTTGTTTTCATTCGATTTTTTAGTGCTTGAAAGTGCTCATTTATGGTTTTCTCCCTGTTCTCTCCCATATTGTTTAGCAATTCTGATAGTTGTTTTCCTATCGGTATATCAAATCCAAAATCTTTGGTGCCAATATCGGGTACTTGTTTGGTTATATGTAGCATCAGACAAACAAGTAGGTTTCCAAATCTGAATGTTCCTTTCTTTTCCCTTTTGATCTTTGCTAAATTGTCTATTAGTTCATCTTTAAGCCATTCACATATGTCTATCCTTGCATTATCATTTACCATATCATAGGCACTCTTAATACATAGGCTAGAAACTGAGTTTAACCTATTTTCATGTGTAGTCTTGTAACCTAAGATCATATTGATAAATCTTATATTTGTATCCTTTACATCATTTACCCTTAGTGATCTCTTATCAAATGTTGCACCGGTTAGGTTTGTCACTAGATCATTTGAGACCTTCTTAGTTTTGTCAGGTCTATTGCTGGTGGAGGGTAACCCTGTCACAACCTTTACTGCTTCTTTTGTGATTTTATGAACTAAGTCCAACCAAAAAAATTCACCATGTACTCTGCTTAATACTATCCTTATGATATCCTTGGGGAAATCCGGGATACTGAGAATTTCAGTGAAACCTAGGATTTCTATTATCTTATGTTCAAGTTTGACATTTCCCGATACATCACAAATCACAGATTCATAAATATTCTTAATTTCCTCATCACCTAGTTCATCAATATGATAGTGTATATACATTCTAGGGTCTTCAGCATATACTACCCCTTTAGGTATTTGAGAAAATGCACCTAAGCTATTATCTTTCTTCGTAATTTCGAGAACTAGATGGAATACGAGCCTAGGGCATTTAATAACTTCAACAATAGTAGGGTTTGCAATAAATTCAGGAGTAGATGAAGATGCCATAGCTATAAATACCTTAATCTGCCTTAGGGATGAAAGATTTGATAAATTGTTTCGCTTCTTTGCTTGGAATGCCTTTGCTGGGGATTTTCGTGCTCTCGAAGATTTGAATGCTCGGTGAAATGAAAATGGAGCCAAAACACTTGTTTTATAATGTTACTCTCTCATTTAATTCTTTCCAGTTAAGTCACAACTTAACTTATCTGTCGATAAAGAAGTAATCTCAACTTCTCACCATTAGCCGAGGGAATAATAGCATGTTTTTCATTTAGTTGCTAAACCCCCAAAGGAATTTTCTTCAATTAGATGAAGGGTCTCCTGCCAGTGGAGTGTTAATTTATTCTTCCTGTGGAGGAGTATTCACATCAACATTTTGTTCTGACTTTCTGATCCATTGTTTTGAGAATTCTTGTTTTACCTCTTCAACCTTTTCATTACCTTTCAAACTAGCACCATTATTATTTGTCGGTGGTGCCTTACTTCTACAGAATTTTGCAATATGTCCAATCTTTTTACAAGCATAACAAGTCACATTATTTTTCTGAATAGCTTTCCCATATCCTATGCCAGTTTGTGTTTTGCATTGATTAGATAAGTGTCCAAATCTCCCACAAACATAACATCTTACATTCATTCTGTAATTCTTTGAATCATGACCAACTTTGTCAGATTTAGAACATTGACCGGGGGGTGTATTGGTGTTCTGATAATTTCTAGATCTACATTGATTTTCTCTATGACCATACTTGTTACAGCTAAAGCATTTTCCATTAAATTTATAAGCATTTGGTTGTCTTACCGGTTTGCTAAGATCATGTGTGTTTGCAATACCAGAGCTTTCACCAACTTCAAAGCCAAGGCCATTAGTGTCACCATTAGGTTTCTGATTCTTCAGCATGTCACCAGGTTCTTCTGAGCTTTTCTTGGATTTTTCTTTGTGTTGATTTGTAGTAGCTGGTTCTCTTTCCAAGATTTCTTTCTGTCTCATAAGTTCATTTGAGTCATTTTGTGTATGCATCAGATCTGTCTTCAACATATCATTTTCATAACTAAGTCTTGTGTTTTCATTTGCAGCATCATTCAGTCTTCTAGTCAGATCTTCTTCATTTTTCTTCCTATCTTCAATTTCTTTGCAAAATCTCATAGTCATATCCTGCACTTCATTCTTTGTAGTACTTCTTTCTTGTCTTAGTTTGTTTACCAGATCATTAAGAGTTTCCTTTTCATCATTCTCATTCTGCATCTTTTCACAAAGTTCTCTTCTCTTATTTCTTGCAATGGTAAGATTTTCTTGAAGTGCTTGAATAATATCCTGAGCAACTTTTAGATCATCTTCAAGTTTGATATTTTTCAATTTTTCTGCATCATAGTCTGAAAGAGTTGTTTCCAATTGTTTCTTCAAGTTATCCATCTCTACCAGTTTCAAGATCTTCCTCAAGATGTTAGGCTTCTGAAAATAGAGGACCAGGCTCTGATACCAATTGTTAGGATTCCCAAAGATAATGAGAGGGGGGGTGAATCAGTATCTAACAGGTTTTTGCATTTACTTGATTTAAAACATGTAAAGCATATCAATATTATATATCGGTAAACCAAGAATAATGTAGTAAACAAGAATAACAACAACCACATGAAAAGCACACCATAAAACAGTAGTTTAAAGAGGAAACCCGGTGTCGGAAAAACCTTGGTGGGATTTGTGACCCACAATATTCGCTTACTAGCCAATAAGTGAATATTACTCTTACAATAGGGGCCTGCACATGCAAGAAGGCCAAGTGCCTAGAGCTCACTGCTCAATTAGAAAATAAGAAGTCACACTAACTTACAAAATGGATTATACAAATCCAATGTCTTGTACTCCTTCAAATTAGCATCTGCTATGCCAGATCCAGTATCGGTTTTAGCTCTGCTTCATACATAAACCCTTAACCCATAATTCGCATATTAGGTCGGCCTTATTTTGCCTATCACATTATTACAAAATGTTCTACAATGATCTTGTACATATATGAGTCATATTACAACTCACCATGTCGGCTTACAATGATTTTACAATTAATTACAAAATACATTATAAACAAAATTCCTATCGGTCAGGGTGTCGGTATCCTTCCTTTGTCGGTGTTCTATGTGTTGGTGTAGAGTTTGTCATTGTCAGTGCTGGTATATTGTCTTGCCGGTATCATATGATTGCAAGGTTGCCATCAATGACAAAACCTTCAATCACCTACAATTTCTCATTGGAGTGTGCATTTGCCAACACTATAGTATCCTAAAATTGCACCCCTTGCAATTTAGACTACATTTGGGTCCTCACCTTAGTGTTTGTGCCCCTTTGCCTAATTGAAGAACTGATTATGTTCATGCACATTATAAATGCCAAAAATTTTGATTTTTCCC
Organism: Cryptomeria japonica; assembly: GCF_030272615.1. Lineage (NCBI taxonomy): Eukaryota > Viridiplantae > Streptophyta > Pinopsida > Cupressales > Cupressaceae > Cryptomeria > Cryptomeria japonica. Next base: position 618,919,943 of record NC_081415.1, read on the forward strand.
TTGCCATACACCTTGATCTTGGCCTAAAATAGGGCAAGACTAAGGCATGGCACCATGGTCCTCCCTAAAATGAAGCCCCTCAAAACAATTTTTCCCATTTCAAATTTGAGTGGGATTTCCCTCTCCATGTCGGCTCATGTCAGAAAATTAGTCAATTAACCTGACATGCAAGTATATAAAGAGGATTTTCCCTCTCATTTGATAATCATGAAAAATCAAGAAGCATTCAAGAGAAATTGAGCATCTTCAGTCAGCTTCCTTCAAGCCTTGGAGCAGCAATAAATTCAAGATTCAAGCATTCAAGTGGGGATCTACATCCTATTTCATGAAACCCTAATTCCATGTGGAGGCAAGAAAAACTTCACAAGGACGTACAATCACTTCAGTTTCAGTCATAATTCGGCATCTCCCTAAAAAGGATAACATTTCCCTTCAGTCATTTCAATTACATTTATCTCAATTTCATGGTTAATTTCAAAATTGGGGTTTGACCAAAGGGCAAGCCCCTATTACCAACCTATTTCCCTTTCTTTTTGTATGCAAGAAATAGGTGCACAACTGTACTTATGGAAATAAGCTTCAAACACGGAGACGGGACAACCCTTTTTGGTGTGCAGAAAATTTGGAGGACTGTGTTGCCACGCCATGGTCCTTGCTTTTTCAAGCCATTTTCGTAGGGCAGACCTGAATCAACTTTTATTACTCAGATCCAAGTGTAGACACCTAAAATTGTCATGTCTAATTAAATAAATATTTTTATTTATTTAATTATTTTATCCTACGCCTTCTATTAATTAGTTCATTAATCCTCTTCTAAGTCTTTCCTCATTTAAATAAATACTTCTATTTATTTAAATTGTCCTTTTCCTAAATTAAATAAATATTATTTATTTAATTGATCCCACTTCCTCTATTAATTAAATAAATCTTTATTTATTTAATTAATTCATTAGCCTTTTCTACCCATGACACATGTCATTCATCTCTCAATTCTTCTCTTACCTACCCCCTATATCATTTAATTATTTCCTCTACCTACCCTCTAATCTTAGCCAACCATTTATCTTTACACCTCTTAATCTTATCCCTTCATTTCTTATAGTGTCTTCTATATGAGAGGATGATTTCTTCATTATCAACCCTAATGATGCAATCAAGCCTTCTTGCAACCAAGCTATCAACCACATTTTCATTCTTTGTTGAGCTCTTGTGTAAACATAAAATCTGAGAGAAAATATATCAAACAAGATCAATGGAGATAGGAAGAAATGAAGATTGAAACCCTACTAGACATGTGAATGGTATATTTTGGTTTATTTTTGTTGATTTATATGGTCTTAGGTATCTCTATTTGTGTATGGTGGATTGTTTTTAGTGTTAGGCTAGGGTTTTGTGGTTGAATCCTTGTTAGTCTTTCAATATTGTTTTTTTTCACTATCCACTTTTCACCATATACATTTGGGCACACTCGGTGGCACTCTTGTCCCTTTATTTTAACATCGTGTTTGCAGATTTTATGTTTTTCAAAGTTGCAGGTTCGACATTGTGATAATTCTGCGTTTTTTTGCATCTGTGATAGGTCTGATCGCATCTGCGTTTTGTTTCCGCGTCTGCGACTGTTATTTCTACATTTCTGATTTTTTGTTGTTTTGCAGATTTATCACCCTGAAATTGCATCTGTGTAGATTCTTATCACGTTTCTGTCCTAAAATCACATATGTGTTACATAAAGTTGTGTTTTTGTTTTTGCAGGGTTTTTACTCAATTTTGCAATTGTAGGTTTCTAAAATCGTGTCTGTGAGTTGTTTTGTCACGTCTGTACTCAGATATTGTGTTTGTGCAGGTCTATGTCATGTTTGTGTTATATTCTCTATTTTAATAGGTCTTAGATCTGGGAAACTGTGTTTGTGTCTTATTATTCTACATCTATGATCTATTTTTGTGTATTGGTTTGGTATAGCTATGTGTGGGTTTTTCAGTTTTCCATTTTTTGTTTCGATTAAGGTTTTCAGATTTGGTTTTTGGGACTAACCTCTTTTGATCCAACTAATGAAGTGGTGTAGTTGTTTAAAAGGGAGAAAACGTCTTGTCGAAGGTCCCTATTTCAAAAAGTCTTTTAGATCTAAATTTTACCTAGCTTGTGTGCTTGCAGGAAGGGTATTATTTCAAAACTACTAACAAGTTTGGTATAGGACCTTTGGAAAAGATTTGATTTTGAAATTGCTTACTTTGTCTTCATTAGTCTAGCAAAACACTTCAATTGGTGTTCTAAAATTAACAAGTGTCTTTTGTGTCTTGAGCAATAGGATCTTTTTGTTTTACCTTTTAGAGGGCCTGCCTCCTACGTAGCCCATAAGGCCAAGTGAGAGGGAACAACCCAAGTGGTAATAGGATAAAGCAAAGCTTTTGTAAGCCACTATAAATAAAAGTGTTTGTAACAAAAGTTGCAAGCAACGGGTGTTACATATTGTTATAATGGCATTATGACTCCCCATAAACCTTATAAAGGGCAACCTCTATAGACTAGGAGACCTTCCATTTATCGGAATGTAACACGCTACTAATTATAGCCACTTGAACGCATGCCTCTACTAGACACCATTTTGTGTTAGAAGCCAAACACCTTTTGATAGTTCTGATACTTAATATAAGTACAGATCCAATAGCCAACAAGATGAGAGGGGGGGGTGAATCATACAAACTTAATCTTCCATAAAAACATTAGATTCAACCTCGGTAACATATATTTCAGTAATATAACCAAAACTGTTAAACATGTAAACTCAAAAGCATATGAACATCATAAACCTCATAACACCAGATTTAACGTGGAAACCCAAATAGGGAAAAACCACTGTGGGATTTCAGACCCACTAAGAAATATACTCTTCTAGAGTATGCTCAGTTAAAATCAAATCCTATTAAAGATTACAAACACATTGCTAGATGTGACCCAGTTAAGGGATTTCCCTCATATCTGTTAGGATCTTCACCTTGTTAGAAGTGACCTTGTTAAAGGATTTCAAACACTCAATCAGAATGTCACCTTGCTAGAGGGTTTTACAAATAAGACTGTTAAGTCCACTCGGTTAAGAGATTTTCTGTCACTTTCACAAAATAACGGTAATAAAATATATTTGCAACTTCACATCTAAAATGCTAAAGCAGATTCTTATTTGTTCAATACAATCTAGACATAGAACTAATCTTGTCTATCTGCTGGGCTTCTATACTTTGTTATTCAAATAGGTCTTCAAGCTTCTGTGCTCGGTAATCACTATGTAGCATCCCTATGCATACACTTGCCCGCATACATTGTTTATCAATAGTTTCCTATTTATAAACAATTAGGTAACCGCTTAATCTCCTTGATCACATTTCCCATGATCAATCATAGCCATCATATCTTCAATCTTGTCCAGGTTCAATGCATCTTTCGATATGAAAATGTTTTACCCCACCTTGGAACTTGCATATTAGTCTTGGAACTTGTGCCAGGGTATTGCGGTTCAATTTGAGCTGTAGATCTTCATGTCGACTTTTCATTGCCTTAGATTCATTTACAAACTTCATTCACGGCTCACCAATCATTGATCAGTTCCAGCTCATCAGCTTCCTTCATTAAATAACGCATGTAAACATTTAATGCATTCTGTTATAGCTCGGTTACAACTTGGTAACAACTCGGTGAATACTAAACTTCACTCGGTAGACATTCCACCTTCATTAACCGATAGCGATAACCTTAGGGTTTACCGACTGGGTTCCTTAGGGTTTACCGATTAGGTTCTTTGTTTGATAACATAGTATAGTATTAACCTTTACATTTTACAACATATGTATGATGTTAAAACAATCTAAACATCATGATCTCATCATTGTCTGACTCGGTACTAGTTGCCCATTGAATATCTTATTCATCCCCTTATTCATCATATTCTTTCCTATGTCTTTTACCAACATCTTTATAATCTTCATATCATACTTCTCAAGATATGGCAACATCATACTGAAATAGAAAATCAATTTTTTGACATCAATGACAAAATAATAATATCAAGACGGTAAACATCTTTAATCAGTTATATCCATAATCATCAACAACCTTCGCAATATCGTTATGAAATGCCAACAATCTTTCATTGTCTGTTATAATGCAATATTGCCAACAATCTCCCCCTTTGGCATTGATGTCAAAACCAATTGATTTGACTTTAAAAAGATTCAGATTGTTGTGATTCTGAAATGCTGAAATGCTCTCCCCCATACATTAGACTTCTCCTGTTTTCAATCTTCTTTCCAATCTGTAGTCTGCTCATTTTTTGTTCAGTCTTCTCCCCTGATATGTCTTCTTCCTCTTTATAGTAGTGTTCTCCCCCTTTGACAACAATGCCAAAAAGTAAATAACTAAAACATAATTACTTTCTGTAAGAAGCTATTTCCTGTAGTTGTGTATCAACTAAGTCTTGGTCAAAGCATTTGTCTTCAATTCCTGTTCCCTATAATATTTCCTGTATTATTTCCTGTACACCTTTAGAAAACATCCTAAAGTGTATAAATCAGCATTAACTCCCAAAAGATATTTATTAGAGTCATCGGATTGATGCTTTCACCGAACTCGGTCAATGAGTAGAAGATAGGGGTAGGACCCCTAACTTACTTCTGAGATATTCAAAAGTGTCCCTTGGTAGTGGTTTGGTGAAGATATCTGCTATTTGTTCCTTTGTGCTAACATACTCCAGTACCACTTTCTTCTCTTGAGCTTCTTCTCTAAGATAATGATATTTGATAGATATGTGCTTTGGCTTAGAGTGCATAACAGGATTCTTTGAAATATTAATGGCACTAGTATTGTCACAGAATATAGTTACTGGCTCAGTAACTTTCTCATTTATACCTTCCAACAGTTGTTTGATCCATGCAATGTTGGTACAATTCAATGCTGCAACAACATATTCAGCTTCTATTGTTGACTGTGAAACACATCCTTGTTTCTTGCTAAGCCAACTCACTAGTCTTTCACCTAAAAAGAAAGCTCCTCCACTTGTGCTTTTTTTGTCATCAATATTGCCTACCCAATCAGCATCAGTATAAACTTTTAATTCAAAATCATTTCCTTTCTGATATACTAAGCCATAATCCTCTGTGCCTTTCAAGTATCTAAAAATTCTTTTGATTGTTGTCATGTGTGTTTCCTTAGGATCTGCAGAGAATCTTGCAACTATACCTACTTCATGTGCTATGTCTAGTCTGCTATGAACAACATATTGTAGTTTTCCAATCATAGATTGGTAAAGTGTCTCATCAACAGATGCAAATTCATCATTCTTTGATAATTTACAGTTGGTAGTCATAGGAGTACTTACTAGTTCTGAATCCTCCATTCCAAATTTCTTCAAGATTTCCTTTATGTACTTGGACTGAGTAATGAAAATCTCATTTTTCTTTTGTAGTATCTATAAACCTATAAAATACTTTATCTCATTGATTAATGACATCTCAAATTCTTTGCTCATTTCATTTCTAAAGTTCTTGCATAAAGAGTCATTTCCACAAAATATAATATCATCAACAAATATGGCTGAGATCAGTATTCCATTTTCATCATTCTTCATGTACATCATGTTGTTCTCACTTGTCCTTATAAAACCAATCTTAATCAAATAAGAGTGCAATCTTTCATACCATGCTCTTGGTGCTTGTTTCAAACCATATAAAGCTTTGTTCAATTTACATACCTGATCTTTATTCTTGTCTTCAACAAATCCTTCAGGTTGTTCAATGAAAACTTCTTCTAATATTCCATTCAGAAATGCAGATTTGACATCCATTTGATATATCTTGAAATTTTTGAAAGCAGCATAGGCCAACAATGTTCTTACTCCTTCAAGTCTAGCAATAGGTGCAAAAGTTTCACCATAATCAATTCCTTCTTCTTGAGCATAACCTTTGCAAACTAGTCTTGCTTTGTTTCGAATGACCTCTCCTTTTTCATTTAGCTGGTTTCTAAAAATCCACTTTGTACCGATTACATTTTTTTCCTTTGGTCTTGGGATTAGTGTCCATGTGTCATTCTTCTTGATTTGATCAATCTCTTTTGTCATAGCATTTATCCAATCTTCACTATTAAATGCCTCTTTCACTATTCTCGGTTCAAATTTAGATATCAAACATGTGTTATGTCTCAGTTTGTTTCTTGTCATCACTGGATCATCCTTATCTCCTATAGTCTGACCTGGTGCATGATGTCTTCTGACATACTTGGCTAATACAGGCTCGGTAGGCTCTATATGATCTTCTTCATCACTCAGTAACTCGATAATTTCTTCATTTTCTTCAACAGTCTTCTCGGTAGGACTTCTCGGTTGAACATAGACAAATTCATCATAGTCTTCTGGTTCCTTGGAATTTCCTTCATCATTTCTTTCTGCAAATTCATCAATTTTCACATTTGCACTTTCTACTATTTTGTTAGATGATTTGATCAGACATTTAAATGCTTTGCTTCTAGAAGAATAACCTAGAAATGTTCCTTCTTCACTTTTATGATCAAATTTGCCATTTCTATCATCTTTATGAACATAGCATCTACTTCCAAAGATTTTAAAATAAATTACATTAGGTTTCTTATCATACCAGATTTCATATGGTGTCTTCAAAGTACCTTTCTTCAATTGAACTCGGTTCAAGGTGTAAACTGCTGTGCTTATTGCTTCTCTCCAAAATGTTTGTGGCACCTTCTTTTCAATCATCAGTGTTCTAGCACAATCCACAATAGATTTGTTTCTTCTCTCAACTATTCCATTCTGTTGTGGAGTTCTCGGTGCAGAGACTTGTCTTTTAATACCATGATCATTGCAAAATAAGTTGAACTCATCAGATGTGAACTCTCCTCCTCTATCTGATCTAAGACATTTCAGCTGTCTTCCTGTTTCATTTTCAAATCTTGCCTTGTACCATTTAAACATTTGAAAAGCTTCTGATTTTTCTTTTAAAAACATTACTGACATCATCCTTGAATAGTCATCCACAAATAATATGAAATATTTATCACCATAATAAATTTGAACTTTCATAGGACCACAAAGATCAGTGTGCACTAGATCTAAAATTCCTTTAGAAGTGTAAGACTTACTTGTAAAACTTGATCTTGTCATCTTACCCATCTGGCATCCTTGGCACATAGCATTCTCAGGTTTTTCAAGACTCGGTAGACCTCTTACTCCGTGCTTCTTGCTTATTTTGATCAGATTATCAAAATTTACATGACAAAACCTTTTATGCCATAACCAGGTATCATCTAACTTTGCATGCAAACACTTATTCCGAGTTGAGTCAAGGTGAAATGTGTTACCTTTTGTTTGTGTCCTGGTAGCAGCTAACTTTCCATTTTTGTCATGAACTTTGATAATTCCGTTTTGAAATTCTATTCGATAACCTGTGTTGTTTAGCTGTGCTACACTCAACAAATTGTATTTCAAAACTTCAACCCAATAAACATCATTGCATCTTGCATTATCAAGAAGTGTTATAGATCCTTTACCTCTCACCAGACATGGTGCATCATTACCAAATCTAACATAGCCTCCATCATAATCTTCTAATATAACAAACTTTTGTTTATCTCCTGTCATATGATGTGAGCATCCACTATCTATAATCCAAGAATCATTAGTGTTTATGTGAGATATTAGGGCTTTTTCTTCATACCTCTCTTCATCTGATCCATCCTTGATAGCCACATAAACTACTTCCTCTGTATTAGTCTCATCTGATTTATCATCGTTGGATTCCTCATCAGCTATTAGGCATGTCTTTCTATCTCTTCTTTTGAAGTCTCAGTGTCCTCTATAATGATAATCTTTCTGTCTATCATCTCGGTAATCTCTCTTTTCAGTAGAATCTTTGTTAGGATAGTTAGAAGCCATATGTCCTATTTTATCACAATTGAAACATTTCAAAGGTAGTTTTCCTTTATACTTACCTTTGCCTCTCGGTAACCTTTTGGCTAATAGTGCTTCAAACTCCTCTTACTTTCTAATTTCCTCATATAATTTGTGTACTACCTCCATGTTCTTATGAAATCTTTCACTTGCTCCACTGTGATCTCCTTCAGAGTACTTATACTTTCTTTCATTGAAATCATTAGATTCATCAAGATGAAAAGAACTAAATGCAGATTCAACTTTTTTTACCGAAGATCCATTGTTATCAAAATTACTTAACTCAAATGCATGTAGCTTACCAATAGTAGCATCTGAAGAAATTGGCATATTAGGTATAGACCTCAATTCATTGATTGCAGAGACTTGGATTGCATAAGCTGGTAGAAGGGTTCTTAACAACTTGTTATATCCTTTTCTTCAATAGTTCCACCTACTCCTTTGATTTGATTGACAATATCCTTTAGTCTTGTACTATACAGATTTATGTTCTCACCTTCATTCATCCTCATAGATTCAAGTTGTCCTCTTAGACTATCTACTTTTTCTCTTTGAACATGTTCATCTCCTCCATATACTGATATGAGCTTATCCCACATTGCCTTTACATTATTGCAGCCTTCTAGATCATTAAACTCTGAATCGATCAATGCAGATGTTATTTCAATCATTACTTGAATATATTCTTGCTTCACCTTTATCTCTTCCATAGTCAATGGATAGGTGCTTGGTGTGACAAAATCATTCTCCAGATAGTATACTGCATATTCTCCAACTCCTGATAGATGTAGCTTCATCTTTTTCTGCCATGTAGAGAAACTTGACTTGTTCAGCTTCGGTGCATCCCTCTTATACATCTTTGGATCTTTAACTCAAGTGCCTTTAAACTTTCCTTCTGGATTCCAAAGCTCTGATACCAATTGATAGTTCTGATACAGTTTAATATAAGTACAAATCCAATAGCCAACAAGATGAGAGGGGGGGGTGAATCATACAAACTTAATCTTCCATAAAAATATCAAATTCAACCTCGGTAACATATATTTCAGTAATATAACCAAACCTATTAAACATGCAAACTCAAAAGCATATAAACATCATAAACCTTATAACACCAGATTTAATGTGGAAACCCAAATAGGGAAAAACCATCGTGGGATTTCAGACCCACTAAGAAATATACTCTTCTAGAGTATGCTCGGTTAAAAGCAAATCTTGTTAAAGATTACAAACACATTGCTAGATGTGACCCGGTTAAGGGATTTCCCTCAGATCTGTTAGGATCTTCACCTTGTTAGAAGTGACCTTGTTAAAGGATTTCAAACACTCAATCAGAATGTCACCTTGCTAGAGGGTTTTACAAATAAGATTGTTAAGTCCACTCGGTTAGAGATTTTCTGCCACTTTCACAAAATAACAGTAATAAAATCTATCTGCAACTTCACAACTAAAATGCTAAAGCGGATTCTTATTTGTTCAATACAATCTAGACATATAACTAATCTTGTCTATCTGTTGGGCTTCTATACTCTGTAATTCAAACAAGTCTTCAAGCTTTTGTGCTCAGTAATCACTATGTATCATCCCTGTGCATACACTTGCCCGCATACATTGTTTATCAATAGTTTCCTATTTATAAACAATTAGGTAACCGCTTAATCTCCTTGATCACATTTTCCATGATCAATCATAGCCATCAGATCTTCAATCTTGTCTAGGTTTAATGCATCTTTCAATCTAAAAATGTTTTACCCCACCTTGGAACTTGCATATTAGTCTTGGAACTTGTGCCAGGGTATTGCGGTTCAATCTGAGCTATAGATCTTCATGTCGACTTTTCATTGCCTTAGATTCATTAACAAACTTCATTCACGGCTCACCAATCATTGATCAATTCCAGTTCATCAGCTTCCTTCATTAAATAATGCATGTAAACATTTAATGCATTCTGTTATAGCTAGGTTACAACTTGGTAACAACTCAGTGAATACTAAACTTCACTCGGTAGACATTCTGTCTTCATTAACCGATAGCGATAACCTTAGGGTTTACCGACTGGGTTCCTTAGGGTTTATCGACTAGGTTCTTTGCTTGATAACATAGTATAGTATTAACCTTTACATTTTACAACATATGTATGATGTTAAAACAATCTAAACATCATGATCTCATCATTGTTTGACTCGGTACTAGTTGCCCATTGAATATCTTATTCATCCCCTTATTCATCATATTCTTTCCTGTGTCTTTTACCGACATCTTTATAATCTTCATATCATACTTCTCAAGATATGGCAACATCATACTGAATTAGAAAATCAATTTCTTGACATCAATGATAAAATAATAATATCAAGATAGTAAACATCTTTAATCAGTTATATCCATAATCGTCAACAACCTTCTCAATATCCTTATGAAATGCCAACAATCTTTCATTGTCTGTTATAATGCAATATTGCCAACACCTTCTAATTGTTGGCACAGGAGGTTGGACCTCTGAAGAGGTTCACATTCTTAGCCAGTGGGGTCAAGTACCTAAGTACTCGCTCTAAATTGCATAGCCTTGGGGTAACCCCCCAAGTGAAATTCAACAACTATTGTCTCAGCCATCCCTAGGATTTTTGATTGCATGATAAAAACACTCAAACATTTTCATGCAAAAAAAATAAACATTGTGTCTATCGTGTCTTCCAAGTGTATACAAAATGAACAAGGACATTTTACAATCACACTTGAAATTGAAACACTATCATTTTTGGACAAAAGCACTTTCATACATTGGGTCTTCACTATTTTGTTGTGTCTTCTTGCCACGAAAAGAGTCAAAACATTGAGATTTGTGTTCAACCCAACAATAAGAATAATATCTCTAGTTGAAGTCTCAACCCGAAGTTTGGACATTCACTTTGTAAAGTCACTATTTTCGTAGCTAGTGTTCATTTGATTGTCAACCCAGGGATGTAATACTTGAAATGGGTCTGCACTACATATGCACTAAGTTCCTACAATACCTACCCTGCATTACTGCAGAAACTAACATCTATGCAGAAAAGATAAGAAAGAATTGAAACTATTGAAAGGCTATAGGAAAAAATTTTGCATTAACATAAATTCATTCAAGCAATAGTAGCTAAATTCAATGCTGCCAAACATGAATTACTCTATTTTGGTTTGGCTGCAGAAACAGTCAATGCAAGAACATCTACTACAGCTAAAGAAGAAAACCAATTTTAACAAATTCAGGCACATGAACACTCACCAAGTGGACCCCCTTGGATGAGTGATTCTAGGCTACCCAAAAACAACTCTAAGTGCTCAAAATAACATATCTTTATTCATTGTTCTTCAGAAGTCATTACATGATTCAAAATCAAAAGAAACTCAAAACACTTTCTAAAATCCTCTACTCTGCTTCTTCTCTTTTCTATCTAACCTACGAAAAGAGATAAAGACCTTTATTTAAAAGAAAACAATTACTTCCTACTACACACATCATGTCGATAGGAAGAGGTGGATAACTAATCAAGAAAGGAAACAACCCGAGTTAAGTCACTGATAATATGGATCTAAACCGAACCACAATTATAACACATCATGGAGGTATTTTCAACACTAATGTCTACTTGAGTAAGACATCAGTAAGCATTGTGCAATTACTTTTCCTCTGTCATTCCTTATGTTCATCAGCATTTTTGTTGATTCGATCTTTCAGTCTCTTCCTTGAATATCTCCTACTGCAACATGTGTGATAGGAGAGCCTTCCCAACAACATCAATTTATTCCTACAATTTCAAAAAGAAAGAACATAAAAGAACATACACATCTACTTTATTTAATCAAAACATCTATTAATTTCACATATTATATTACCTAGGATAATCTGCATGGCAATAGGAATGAATAACATGGTTGCAGGAACAAACTGGCAAAGGCAAAACATGTTTTAATAGGTTGAGGCTAACATCTGAAATACATATAGTCAACTTTTTGATACATCATTACTATTATGTAAATCAAAATATGAGAAAAACTTAAGAGTTCTGAGGATTAAAATATGTTAATATCTCAACTCATCATGCCCCCCAACTTTAAGGTCTTGTTGATCCTCTAGCAAGAGGAAAATTCTTGATTCTGGCACTAACTCTTAAGTCACCAACGGTTCCTTGACCTGTTCCTCCTGAAGGTAAATTCTAATAAAACCCTTTCATCTTTTCTAACCTAGACCATATGGCCTCCTCTGTAGCTTCTTCATAGGGGTGATCTATAACTTTACATCCCAACAATGGCCACATAAGTATAGGGCGCTAAAATATCAAAGGTAACGAGTTATTGGTTTTCATCTTGCCCAGTTGGATATATTTAGGGGCTCTTTGCATAGCTACATGAAAATTTGGTAGTAAATGAGGTTCTCCTTGTTTCAATTCTTCTGGCAAATTATTCCAACGCTAAGTTAGGCCTTCAATTATAGCTACACTTTTATTTTGAACTAAATGCTCATATGCTTGGTATATTTCTTCCCTCATTGGCAACACTTGATTCCTCACATCTTGCCTTACCAATAGCTTCTGCCATTGATAATAGAGAACTCTTGGCTCTTTTGCTTCCATCCTCAGTCGTAATGGACAATCAAATTCAATATCCCTATGTGTTATGGCCTGTGCTCCCATGTTGATCTCATTCTAAATCCATGACATTAAGGCTTTTATGTGGACATCACCAATGTATAACAAGGGATTCCACTCACTATAAGAAGTTACAACATAGTTGTGCAAGTAAATCTCACACAATAAATTTTTCATAGCTGCTAGGGAAGTCTGATAGGCATCATAAAATTCCTTAGGGGTTTCTAAAGAAGGGCTAAGGTCCCTGACAATGCGGTTTACTTTAAAATTTAAATACCGCTCTTTCAAATGCAAAGCATAAACTCTTGGCGGTGCCCTACATTGCATTAACTCGAGACCATACTAGTGATTGTATCAACTTTGGCTTCTAATTATTCAATTTTATTATCCCTTTTTTCAATTTCCTTCTGTTGTTTGTCAATAATCCCCTATAATCTAGCCCTTTCTATCTCCCATTTCCTATCAAATGTTAATGCAATAAATAAATTGTTGAGGGATGATGGAGGTCTAATAGTTGTTACCTTAGGATGTGGAATTTCTTCAACAGGTTCCTCAAGTTGTTCTGCCACGTATGCCAGACTTGAAAGTCTGTCAACATCATCCTCCTTTTGAATTTCAACCTCTGCTAGGCTCTCTTATTCTAATGCTTCCATTGAAACAACCTCTGTTGCATCACCTGTTGGATGGACTTTTTGAGTAGTACTCTGATTTCTTCTTGCATAAACCTTTGGAGTGGTTGCAAGAACGCTTTCTCCCTGTGGCTTTGCTATAGGAGTATTTATCTTTGGTCTACACCTCTTAGCTGCAAGAGAAACTTGAGTTTCCTGTGGTTGAACCATAGGTTCATCTTCTGCATTAATTACTTCTAATTCCTTCCCTTTTCTTTTAGAAGATGTTGCTTCTCTTTGAAAAGAAGTGGAGGGCTGCTCCATGTTTATCTCAACCATCTCTTCCTCCATAATAATCACAGCTCCTTCAGCGATGAGAAATTCATTCTCTACAAAGGTTATAGGAGAAGAGAGTTCTCCTATTTCCTCCTTTTCAACTACTAACTCATCTGCAACAGGAGCATCCTCAACCCTAAACTGCAATATGCCTTCAAATACCCCCCATTCCATCTATAAAAAATCCCTAAGAGAATGTTATACCCGCAATTTTATCAAACTATGATGGCTGATAGAATGATTTCCATTCTTCTGTGTTTCTTTGGCACTTGTGGAAATGAGATGATATAAAAAATTTGAAACATTCACTCTCTGGCCATGCCGTAAATGACTAAGCAATTTGAAATGGGGTGAATGTAAATTTGAATACCTCCCTTCACAATTAATGTACTTCATTACATATAAGGCCACCTAGGGCCATTCTGCTGGAAGGGATACCCTTCTAGGTCCTTTCTTGTCCACTATTAGAGGTCCATCTGTGGGGCGTGTAAATTCTGCTCTGGCGCTTCTAGAATCTTTTGATTCTGGAAACAATTCTCCTCCCTACAACAACCTTGTAACCTCAGCTATCCGCTGCTCTATAGAAATGACCCTTAATCCTTTAATAGTAGCCTCCCCTTCATTGAAAGAATGCATAAACTCAGAGGTAATTTCTTCACTATAATCCATTATTTTCAAAAAGTAGACAATCCAACCATGCTGCTAGAAATAATACTCACAAAGAGCATCCTGTAGCAACGCATCATGTATTATTGGTTCATGGTGGATAGGATCTCCACCCATTTCTTAATTTGTTAATGTAGAAATCTTTGTAGCTGAGAAATGAAGAACCAAAATATTCTACAGACCAAAAATTGAAACTTCCTTACCTATCTCCAAATTTGGCGGTAGAATTCATTACTTTCTTAAACCAAAGAATATCTCATTAAAGGAATGATGGCAAGCAATAAAATCAAGGTACCGAAAAGGATGAGTAATTACTAATTCTGGAAACTAGACCATAAAACACCCCCCCCCAACTTATTTTGGCACGTGTCCACACATACTGAAAGGATTTAGGGAAGTGTACATGGATTTAGCAAAGGTAATAATCATAATGAAATCATAAATGTCTAATTAAAATAAAATAAAATATGTACATACCTGCAGTCGTGCGAAAAGAATGGCAAAATGAAATGAAATGATAGATAAAGAAATGAGATGGGATGACATGGATGGAAAATTTTATTTATGGAGAATAATATTTCCATAAGACATGGAAATACTATTGTGAAATAGCGTGTGGAGAATTATGAAGTGGCAGGTATGTTCGCTACAGAGGCTGCATGAACCTTACCTCTAATACTTTGTTCAATTGCAGAAGGAACTTGCCTAGTTGATGTAAGAACTTGTGTTTGATCCTTTTTAGCAAATTGTTGTAGGAACTCCTCTTTGCTAGTAGGCTTATGATAAAGATGCAATTTGTGACCATTTACTAAAATCTTGAACCGAACTGGGTCAATTGTGGTTAAACAAACAACTCCATTGTTGAAAACTTCCTCTATCTCATATGGACCTAACCATTTGGTTTGCATCTTTCCCATAGTATCTTTATATCTTGAGTCATACAATAGTGCCCAGTCACCTACTTTGAACTTTTTTTCTTTGATGTATTTATCATGCCACTTGGCTCTCTGATTTTGAATCTGTTCTATCTGTTGGAAATCCATTTTTCTCCATTCATCCAAAGCATTCAATTGCTGAATACGATCTTTTGTGCTTTAGAAAGTGTCATATTTAATTACAAAGTTGTCCTTAGAGTTTTATGCTCAAACTCAATAAGCGTCATTGTTGCTTTTCCATACACCATCTCAAAAGGTGTAAAACCAATCGGTGTCTTCCAAGCTGTTATGTATTCCCAAATTGCTTCTGAAAGCCTGTGAGACCAGTCTTTTTTATGAATAGCCACTATCTTGGTAAGAATAGCCTCTAGCTCCCTATTTGTGACTTCTACTTGTCCATTAGCTTTTGTATGATATGGGGTAGATTTTATGTGCCTTATATTGTATTCATTGACTAAGGCTGCAATCAATGTTGAAGTAAATTGTGGTCCTTGGTCTTATACTATTTCCCTTGGTACTCCATATCTTGTAAATATCTCCTCATAAAGGAACTCAGCCACCTTATTATCTCTTGCATGTGTCATGGCATGAGCTTCCACCTATTTCGTTACATAATCAGTACATACCAAAATGTAAGATTTTCTATTAGAAGGGGGATCAATTGGGCCAACAAAATCTAATCCCCATTTATCAAACGATGCAACCAATATTTGTGGATACAATGGTATCTCATCAGATTTAGTGGGTCTCCCCATGCGCTGGCATCTGTCACATTTCCTTGTATACTGTGTTGCATAATTATATAATGTTAGCCAATAATATCTCATGTTTAGTATTTTGAGTGTTGTTCTTTTACCAGCAAAATATCCTCCACACGACTCATAATGACATGCATGCAGGATATCATATGTTTCATCTTCTCTTACACATCTTCTCATGACTTGGTCAGGTCCAGTATAAAACAAACAATCAACAATCCATGAGAAGTTACAGCTTTTTTCAACTAGCAACCTTATTTCTGTAGGAGAGAAATGAACTGGCATTTTAGTAGCAGCTAAATAATTGGCAATATCAACATACCAAGGAGTGTGGGCTTGTATAAGGAATAGATGTTCATCCGGAAAAGCATCATCTATGGCTGTAGAATCTTCCTACAACTGAAGCCTTGAAAGATAATCTGTAACCACATTGGACTTTCCTAGTTTATCAATAACTATGATATCAAATTCCTGCATCAACAATAACCAGTGAGCTAATCTACCGGTAATTGAAGGCTTATTCATGAGATATCTGATTGTAGTATGATCAATATGCACAAATATGGGATATCCTGTTATATAGTGCCTAAATTTGTTGAGTACATAGATGACTGCTAACATTTCTTTTTCAATGATTGTGTAATTTAACTCAGGCCCTTGCAAATTCTTGCTAATATAATATATTGCACTCTCCAAGTTATCAACCTTTTGTCCTAAGACTGCTCCTATTGCATAATCAAATGCATCCAAATGAATTTGAAATGGTAATGACCAATTCAGACCTTTAAGTGTTGGCATTATACACTCTTGTGAGAAATGATGGTGTTGTCGTTGATGGCAACCTACTGGCAACCTTCAGGCAACCACCCGACATTCATCTAGTAAACCACCGACAGACATGAGCACCGGTAGACACTTCACCGGCACTAGCAACAATGTATACTGGCACCCCAACCGACAAGAATAAACTTTTGTTTATTGTATTTAATTGTAAATATCTTTTTGTAAAGCCGACATGGCATATTGTAATAGATTCATATGTGTATGAGATCTAGTAAATCATTTTGATATAGATGACATGAGAGGATGAAATAGGAGATGAGATAGGAATGAGAGAATAATAAGGGCAGATTTTGTATAAGGTTTATGGTTATAATATGAGCTTAAACTGGTACTGAACCTAGCATAGTTGATGTTGATTTGAAGCAGATCATTGTATTGGATTTTCATAATCCATTTTGTAAGTCAGTGAGACTTTTATCTTATGATTGAGCAGTGATCTTTAGGCAGTTGACCTTCGTCCATGTGTAGGCCCCTCATTGTAAGTAGTATTTATTCATTAGCCAGTGAGTGAATATTGTGGGTCATAAATCCCACCAAGGTTTTTCCCACACTAAGTTTCCTCGTTAAACATCTTGCATTATGGTGTGTTTTCTATGCTGTCATTATTGTTTCTGTTTACTGCATTAATTATTATTTACCAGTACACTATTTTGGAATACAAAATACTTAATAAGGTTAAAGAATCTATAAACCGGTTAGATACTGATTCACCCCCCCACTCTCAGTATCTTTGGGACTATCATCAATCCTAACATTAAGAACTGGTGCTTGGGTCAAAGCATGATGGAGCTTTAAGAAAGCTTCATTGCATGAAGAAGTCCATTTAAATTCCACATCCTTGGTAAGTAGAGAATATAAGGGACTTGCAATTTTGTTGAAATCTTTGATAAACCTTCTATAATATCCAGCATGACCAAGAAAACTTCTGATATCTTTTTGCTTGACCGGTGCATTGATATTTTGAATAACTTTAATTTTTGCTAGGTCAACTTGTATTCCTTTTATAGAGATATGATGACCAGGGACTATACCTTCCTGCATCATAATGAAGCACTTTTCACTATTTAATGACAAACTATAGTCTTCACACTGTTGCAAAACTTTCTTCAGGTTCTCTAATGCTTCTTCAAATTTGTATGCGGGAAAAGCGGGCTGATAAAACTCAATATGTGAAAATATGCCAAAAGACTTGTCCACACACACACACAGAACTTCTTGGTGCAAACTATGGAGTAACGACGTATTACTCAGCTTCTCAAGGTGGGTCCCATGGTTCTCTATCTCACAATGTCCCTCAAACCAATGTTTTTGCTCTCAGATCACTGAGCAAAATGGTTTAGGGATGGCAAATGCAAGAACGAGGGATGCTTTTGATAGATTTTAGAATGAAATGCATCCTAAGCTATGCATGATCTTAAAATGCAATAAACTAGATTATAAGATAACAAGGTTAGTATAAATACTATCCTAACATACTATATTAGTCTATGATTGAGCTAAAATGATAAAGAAAGTATTCTAAACATGCATATTTAGACTAATTTCTATTCTAAAGAGAGGCTAAATGATGAGCATAAAATGATATATGAGAGCTTGAATGTATTTGAGCATAAGTGTGATACTACAAATTTGGAGGATGATTGTTGAAAATGGAGGAATGAGAGTTCTATTTATAGCAAAAATAGGGCAATGGATGGTCAGGATTAAAAGATTTAATCAAGGGTTGAGTTTGAAAGTTGGGGATCCATGTTTGCAATTTGTACCAATGAAATGGTGACAAGTGTCAACATAGGGTTGGGTTGAGAGAAGGGGTTGGAGACATTAAATGCCTGAGAAGACCTCATGGTTATCTAGAGGGTAAGAGTCAAGCTTAAGTTAGGTTTACCCATTGGATTAAGAGTTAATCCAAAGATAAACCTTTGTGCAAATGATTAAGAGATAATCATGGTCAAAGCATTAAAGGCCTGATGAGACCCTTGAGTTGGGTGAAGGTTGAGTTAAAACAAATTCTTTAACCATGTAAGAGGGTTTGAGTTAACCATTAATGGTTATAGGAGACTTTGGGGGATTAAGTGGTTGAAAGTTGGAAGCCTTTAATGGTTATCAAAGACTTTGAGGTTTTGAGAAGTGACTTCCCTTTGCTTAGGGATGTGACAAAGTTTAGAGGAGGGGTTAGGTTAATTAGAAGCGATTAGAAGATTCTAGAAGGGATTAGAAAGGGGTTTGGGATTTTGCAAGTGGATGGAGGGATAATGGGATTTAATTGAAATAAAGTAATTTAATTCAATTTGGTTGCAATTTGGGGAAATTGAATAAATTAGATTTATTCAATTTTAGGATAACTATTTAATTAAATTTGAATTTAATTAAAAGTGGATAGGGGGGTTTTATTGAATAAAATGATTTATTCATTAAATGGGTATAGTGAATTTAATTTTAAATAAATTGAGTAATTTACTTAATTAAATAGAGGAATGTGGGTAATTTAATTAAATTGGATTTAATCAAATAGAGAAATGAACATAAAATATTCATTTAGGAATATGGTCATTTTTATACGTCTACATTTTGCCCCTCTTTGAAGTGACGTGTGTGCACATGTTATTTCAAAGAAAATGATGTGTTTTTGTGATTTATGATCAAATGCAATTTTTGTGTCGTTCTTATGATTTGCCAGTCATGCCCCAGATTTGATTTGATGTGTGATGCCCCAGATTCGATATTTGATGGTGTTGCCCCCTCGGGAGATGAATCAATATTTTGAAAAAAATTTATTTAATTTGATGAGTTGCGTATGATGTGTATGATTTCGTGCATGTGAAATGTGGGGAAATTGATTCATCTCCCGATAAGTTACAAATGTTATGGTATAGGGGAGACCGTGACCATATTACAGGTCCGTTCGGCTAACCCTAATTTCATTTTCCTCCTATAAAAGGGGAAAAGGGCTTGAATTAGATTCATTTGTGCTTTGTTGACTTTGGAGAAAGACAATTTGGTCTGTAGAGAAAATGCCTATTCTATATCATAGACACAGTTTCGAGCGCGTTCGGAGGTATCGGAGACCTGCAACGCATGGACCACCAGTAAGTCAACATTTTTGACCCTCTTTTGACTTTTCATTTTATCATTTTTAGTCGTTTTTTTATTTTCAAAGTTTGGGTTTAACAGTTTAGCGCGTCTAGGGCATAAATTAGCGCATAGAAAGTTTTAAGTAGCGCATCTAGTTGAATATTAGGGGTCACATCCGAAATAGATAGGATAGCGCATAGGAAATATAGGTTAGCGCATTTATGTAGAATAGCGCATGGCAACCATCGGGTAGCATGTCAAGTCAATAGGTTAGCACGTAGGGTAGACCTAGCGCATAGGGGTCGCAGGGGTTCGCATAGGTAAGGGGGTTTAGCACGTAGGGTTAACCTAGCGCATAGGGTCAAACGGGTAGCACCTAGGAGGTGTAGATTAGCGCGTGGGTAGGGTTTAGCGCATAGGGTAGGTTAGGTGGCGCATGGGGGGAAAGATTTAGCGCGTAGAGTTAGTCTAGTGCATAGGTTAAATAGATTAGCGCGTAGGAAAAACAGCCTAGTGCTTGGGGGAGTTTTAGCACAGCAGGAGTCTGTTTTAGCGCATCTAGAAAATTTTTGCCAGATGAGCCGATTTGTAAATTTGTCGTGCCTGTCTGTCATGATTTTTATGGATTTGTCCAATATGAGCGTCGGTATAACTTGTTTTGATTTGCAATTTTTTCAAGTTATGCATAGATATCAATGTGGTGTTGATCAAAATATGATTTATTTGCATGTTCTATTTCAAGTTCAATGTGTGAAGCCTGAGTTGTGTTACAAGCTAATATGGGTTGGAAACTTGATTTGTGTTACAAGCTGATATGGGTGGGAAACTTGAGTTGTTTTACAAGTTTATGTGATTTGTGGAGACTTGAGTTGTGTTACAAGTTTTGATATGGTTTTTGAGAACTTGAGTTGTTTTACAAGTTGATATGAAATGATAGGATTTTGAACTTTGATATAAATAAGCAAATTGTTTCATGTTGTTGATGTAAGTTTGATTTTGATATCTTTGTTTTGATGTGGAAACTGATATTGGATTTGTTTGGCTTGTTGACAGGAGCGATTGGGTGTGGTGCAGTCACGGGAGAGATTTCCCAGACCGTGGACATTGATACCGCGGTTGTTGCAGGCCGATCTCGATATTATCAAGAGATGTGGGTTGACTTCCCTCTTAGATATGCCTCGGTTCACTGTGAACCGGGGGCTATTGACAGCACTTGCAGAGAGGTGGCACAGTGATATGAACACCTTCCATTTTGCCACTGAAGAGATGACAGTCACACCAGAGGACTATTACAGGATCCTACGTATCCCTGTAGTAGGGGCACTACTACCCTACGAGCAGTCAGAGGAGGGTGGCACAGAGGCACTGCGCCACATTTTCCAAGATGATACAGTCTATGGCTATGAGATCCCATGGCAGGAGTTTTTGGACCTAGATTACACACCACTGCCATCTGTACTAGCAGGGTTCATTGGGGGATTCCTTTGTCCTGATCGCGGTGGGATGGGGGCTGGTGTTGGAGGAGATGGTCACACAGGGCCGAAGGTTTTCATGGGGGTCAGCTATGCTGGCCCATTTATACAGGGGCCTGCATGAGGTAGTATACCTCGGTTACGGTAGTTTGTCAGCTGGTGTGACATTATTACAGGTATAGTGTTGGGAGCACATTCCAGCGGTGAGGCCATTAGCAGATAGACACAGGCCTATAGGTGCGGCATATGCCTATGGATACAGGGGTTTAGTTGTCCAGTGTAAGTTGGGCAAACTAGAGCATTGGAGGAGGGTACTTGATGACATTGATACGGTCACATGGCGACCGTATACAGGATGTGAGGTGTGGGCCGAGGATGGGCTGGAGATGCCATTTGTATTTATGACCAGGTACCTGATCGCAAGGACCCCGTTCGTGATTGAGAGATTTGTGGTGACTCGAGTTTTGAGGCAGTTTGGGCACCAGCAGGGTATTCCACAGGAAGCATGCCTATATGCACGGTGGTGGCAGGATGTGGCGGATTGGGGGCCGACCATTGATAGTGCAATGGCAGTGGAGGAGTTTGTGGGGTTAGCAGGGCAGATATGGGATTATGCCCCTGAGATTCAGGATGTGGGAATGACGGATGAGTTTGCCCGATTGTTTGCTGTGCGGGCGGTGGCCAGGATATCTGATCCTAAGGAGATGAGGCCAGCGTTTGATTCAGATGAGGAGGAGGGAGACAGGGGAGATGACGGAGATGATGGGGAGGATGGAGGAGGAGGACGAGGGAGAGGAGCCAGAGGGAGGCGGGGAGATAGAGGGAGGAAAGGGGATAGAGGTGTGGATAGAGCGGTGAGACAGGGGAGGATAGATAGGGGGAAAGGTGGATTGGCTATTGGAGTCGGTGGAGAGGGGAGAGTGGGGGAGGTGTTAGCTGCAGTGGGTGGTACAGAGGAGGCTATGTGACCAGCGCAGAGGAGGAGGACGGATGTACTCCACCTCTAGCACCGAGGATAGGCTGAGTGGGAGGGGTTCCTCCAGCACAGATACTGCTACGGGTTCGGGTCCCAGGTCATATGGAGGATGCTCAGATGCGGACCCTACAGATTACTATTCAGCAGCTGCAGGCATAGATTTTGAACTGTCAGCGGCAGATTTCTCAGTTGACCACTGAGCAAGATACCGAGATAGAGCGGAGGGGACGAGCGGAGGAGGTGGTGTCAAGTATGCAGAGAGCAGCGGCAGGTGGTCCGATGAGAGACACCTTGAGAGAGCTGGCGTTGAGAGCCCAGGAGGCGGAGTATTATAGGCGGCACTATGAGGCTGCAGTACCTAGGGATCGCTGAGTATAGAGTTTTGCACAGTCGAGATCTAGTCGATCTCGAGATATTGGGTCGCGATCTGAGAGCCGAGGTGTCACGGGGCCACCAAGACAGGACCCTCCTGGAGATCCAGGAGCAGGGACATCTAGAGCGAGACCATCTTCATCAGGGGATAGTCATACTTGAGAGACATGGTCTCCGTTGTATTTTTGGATCATTGTTATTCTTTGTACTGGACACAGTGTTGACACATTTTGTACATTTTGATCATTTTGAGATATATATATCTATGGCACCATTTTTGTTGATCATGTGGGGTGTTTATATGGATGCATTTATTTGGGTTATTTTGTTTATGTGATGCAATGCTTTAAATAGATGATATAATGTATGATGCAGGATGTATGCTTTTATATGCTGTGAGATGTATCTTAAAAATGAGATGTATGATTTGATATGCAGCTAAATGTAAAATGATATGCCACTAATGTAAAATGATATGCAACTAATTATAAAATGATATGCAATTATGTTTTTGGTAGCATCCTCATTCTGTATTTGCCATCTGATATAGCCATTTGTTTGCTTTCTTTGTAGATATCATCATTGAGCATTGATTTGTTTAGGATATGTTGAAAATTTATACAAGCATAATAGTATAATTGAACCATAATGACCTGAGAAAAATTTACATGATTATTTGATTTTGCAAGATAGCACAAACATCAAGGTATAATTGAACCAGGACAACCTGAGTGCGTATTGCGTAAACAGACAAGATTAGATCATTTGTATGTGTGAAGTGGAATCAGGCCTTCAGTGATATTTAATGTATCACATCTTGAGGCAAGTATTCACACAGTACAAGTGATCGCCTCCAAGACAAAAGACTAAGAAAATATCGGAAGTTCCTCTTGATCTCTAGCTGTGAAGCATTTTAGTGAGAAAAGGAAAAGATTCCAATAATTTTAAAAAGTTCAAAATGCAAAATAGTCAAAAAAAATAAAATTATGCGATAATGCAACATTTAATTCTTCAGAAAATCATCCATCCTTGGTATTTTTGTGAATTGTTTTGTTTTGTTTTTGCGATGAAGTGTAGTTTTGTTTGTTGGATGTCATGCGTCTGAGTTTTGCAAATAGCCTTGATGTCTTGAATGTTTACCAATTTTAGATGATTGGAATGCCCCTAGCTGAGTGTGCCTCTTGATGTGAATATGTACAGTGATTTCTAAGCCATGGTGGATTAGTGGTAAGAGGATATATATAGATAAATCAGGATAGTGACTACGCTAAGTATGTCTTGAATGGATTTTTGCTAAGTGTTGGGCGATGGCCGATAGTGTTTGTATGGATAAAATGGTATGGAGATAGATAGAGGAGCCGTTCTTTCACAAGAGCGCCTGTTTACCAAGTTTTCACCATTTGTTTTTATTTGTACTTTATGTTTTTTCTTTTTCTGGACTTTTTTATTTTTTTTGCTTATTTTGGCTTTTTCTGTGCACTAGGCCACTTAAGTGTAGTATTTCTTTAGATGGATGTTGTCAGTTGGTTCATCAAGCACATCTCCTTCAGAATTTGTTAGCTGATAGGCACCTGATCCATAGACTGATATGATAACATAGGGACCCAACCAGTTAGGTTCAAATTTCCCTTTCTTTTCTCGATCTTGCTGATTTCTTGGATTTTCTTTGAGGACTAGGTCACCAACCTTGAAGTTGCGGGGAATGACCTTGTGATTGTAGCTCCTGCACATGTGTTGTTGATATGCTTTAAGATGAGTGTAAGCATGTTGGCATCTTTCATCTAATAGTTCAAGTTCTTGCAGTCGGTTAACTCGATACTCTTCATCTGAGATTAAACCTTTCAAAGAGACTCTGAGAGATGGGATTTCTACCTCCAAGGGTAAAATGGCTTCTGATCTATACACCAATGAATATGGTGTTGCTCCTGTAGGTGTGCGGATGCTGGTTCTGTATGCCCAAAGTGCTGGATTGAGTTGTATGTGCCAATCTTTGCCTGCATCATTTACTATTTTCTTTAGGATTTTCAAGATTGTCTTGTTAGATGCTTCTGCTTGACCATTGCCCTGTGGGTAATATGGCGTAGAAAACTGATGTTGGATTTTGAACTTTTCACATAGTTCCTGTACATCATGGTTTTTGAAAAGTCGTCCATTATCTGTGACGATTGAACTTGGAATACCATATTTGTAGATCAGATAATTTAGGATAAAAGAGACAATTTGTTTCCCAGTCACTGTGGTCATGGGAACTGCTTCGATCCATTTGGTAAAGTATTCTGTTGCAGTTATAATGAACTTGTGTCCATTTGAAGATAAAGGATGAATTTTGCCAACCAAGTCTAGTCCCCACTGACAAAAGGGCCAGGATGTTGTAAATGGATGTAGTTCCTGTGCTGGTGCATGTATGAGATTACCATGGATTTGGCATTTAGGACATTTCTTGGTGAAGTGATATGAGTCTTTTTCCATTGTAGGCCAGTAGTATCCCATTCGTAGAAGCTTTTTAGCAAGAGTAGTACCACTTGAATGTGTGCCACAAATACCTTCATGAAGCTCGTGTAAAGCAGAATCGGAATCATTACGATCAAGGCAACGAAGAAGAGTACAATCTAGACCTCGACGATACAAAGTATCAGCGGTAAGGGCGTAACGGGCAGCTTGTCGGATAAAGTTATGTTTTTGGTTACGGGATTGGTCCATTGGTAATATATTGTGTTTGAGATAGTCGTATATTGGTCCATATGACGGAGAATCTGAACCAGTCAAGGCATAGATAACCTAGGATTTGGAGTGGTCATAGGCGGGGGAGAACAGTTGCTCTACCAGGAACTCGTAACGACTTTGTTGCTCTAGAATTTGTAGTAGTGAAGTGATAGTAGCCATTGCATCGGCTGCTTTGTTGTTTAATTTTGGTATTTGCTCGAAGGTGATGTGCACAAAATACTGTTTGAAGTCATCCACCATTCGTTTCTAGGGTAGTAGCTTGTCATCCTTTTTCTGATAGTTGTTATTAATTTGATGGATGACCAGTTGCGAGTCTCCATAGACCTTTAACTCTATGATTTTTCATTCTATGGCCATTTTGATGCCTATAACCAATGCCTCATATTCAGCCACATTATTTGTGCATGGAAACATAAGCCTATATGATCTTGGTATAGTGTGTCCTTCAGGAGTGATGAACAAAATTCCAGCACCGGAACCATGTTGTGTATAGGATCCGTCAAAGTATAGGGTCCATTGTTTAGTAGAAAGAGAAAGAACGTCCCTGTCTAGAAATTCAATCTCCATGATGTGTTTGTCTGGTAGTGGTAATTCAGCCAATTGATCTGCAATTGCTTGTCCCTTGATGGCTCGTCTTTCTATGTATTGGATGTCAAATTCACTGAGAATCATGACCCATTTAGCCAATCGACCTGTAAGAGCTGCCTTGCTGAGTAGATATTTGAGAGGATCAATTTTTGTGACTAGCTTATTGGTGTGTGCTAGCATATAATGTCAGAACTTCTGAGATGCGAAGACCACTATTAGGCAAGCCTTTTCAATGAATGTATAGTTGAGTTCATAGCCATTCAATATCCTACTAATGTAATATATGGCACGTTCCTTCCCTTGTTGATCTTCTTGTGCCAATAGTGCCCCCAGTGATATATCTGTTGTTGATATATATAAGATAAGAGGCTTTCTTGTGATTGGTGGTACCAGAACTGGTGGATTCATCAGGTACTGTTTGATTTGGTAAAAAGATTCTGCACACTTGGCCTCCCATTTGAATGGTACATTTTTGTGTAGTAAATGTTTAACTGGTAGACTTTTATCTGATAGCTGAGCGATGAATCACGTGATGGATTGAAGTCATCCTTGTAGAGATCTGAGTTGACTGATATTCTTTGGTGGTGGCATGTCCATAATGGCTTGTACCTTTGCTGGATCTACTTCAATACCTTTAGCTGAGACAATGTAGCCTAGTAACTTGCCTGATGTAACCTCGAAGACACACTTCTTAGGGTTGAGTCTAACCTAGAATTTCTCCAATCGATCAAAGATCTTTGTTAGGATGCTGAGATGTTCAGCTTTGGTGAAGGATTTAGCTAGTAAATCATCCACATAGTCTTCCATAAATGTATGCATCATGTCATGGAATATTGTCATCATTGCTCTTTGATAAGTGGCCCCTGCATTCTTTAAGCCAAAAGGCATAACATTTCAACAGTACGTTCCCCAAGGACAGGTGAATGCGGTTTTATCTTGATCTTCTGGGGATATTTTGATTTGATTATAGCCTGAGAAACCATCCATTAGTGAGAGCATTGTGTGGCCTGCTGTGAGATCTACAATGATGTCGATACTAGGCAGAGGAAAGTCATCTTTTGGATAAGCTTTGTTGACGTCTCTTAGGTCAGTGCATATTCTGATACTACCATCTGGTTTTGATACTGGAACAATGTTGGAAATCCATTCTGCATAGTCAATGGGTCAGATGAATCCGACATCTAATAGTTTCTTTAGTTCAGTTTTGACCATGAGTGCCACCTGTAGATTCATCTTTTGTAGCTTTTGCTTGACTGGTTTAACTCCTGAAGAGATGGACAAGTGATGCATGATTAAGTGTGGATCCACTCCAGGCATATCAGCATATGACCAAGCAAAGTTAATTTGTTGTCCTTTAAAGAAGATGATGAATGCCGATCTTTCTTCCTCTGTCAGAGATTCTGCAAGGTGTATGTTTTTGGCTGCTTCTATGGTACCAATATTGATTGATTGAGTGGGCTCAATCAAAATGGGTGATCGCTCATGAAGGTGCTCAGGAAGAGTGTCTAGTCTCCCATCATTAGGTGCCTTAAAAAGGTTTTCACCCTCAGATGCGTCCTTTGTTTTTACTTTTTTGTGATCTAGAGCTGCCATTGACTGGTTTTCAGCATCAGATCCTTTATTTAGTTCATTTTTGTGACTGAGAGACTTGGCACTCCCTGGTTTGTAAACATCGTTACTTTGTTCACTGGTAGAGCCTATTTCTGGATTTACGGTACATAAGTAATGGATAATAGACTCATCATCTGGGAAAATTGGTATATCATGTGTTTCAGGTTCATCCCAGTCGATGAGGTCAGGAAAGACAAGCGGTAAGGAATCATTGGGTGGATCAAGTTCGACTACTGTGAGTGTTAGGACAGAGTTTTCATCGTGATTATTCTTGGTTTTAAAGAAGTCCAGGATTTCGTCGAGGTCTTCGATGGTATTATCCTCTACATAGACTTGCTCATAATGTTTCTATTTGCTTTCCGTGGCATCATAGATATTCTGCAGTCCAAATTCAAAAGGTTTCTCTTCTGCATTATGTTCTTCTTGAGAAAGAGATATAGAATCAGTATCATTGGGGATATCTGTAGTAGCATTGGAGCAGGTACCCCATTCATATTCATTGGAATCTATCTCATAGGCATCATCCTAGATTCTGTCTGTGTTGTAAACAGGTATGTTATATGGTGAAAACAAATTTTTAACGATAGATACCATTTTGATAGTTTTTGTTGATTTTGTGTCAGAGTCGTCTTCTATTTTCTGTATTTGTTCATAGACTGTGCTTCCTCGAGGAGGAATAATGGTATCTGAAGATGATTTTATTTGTTCTTGAGATATTGGTGTCTGAGTATGAGCTACTATTGCAGATATGGCCCTTTTGTGTTTTAGAAGCTTTTCCTGATGTAACTTTTGATCCTGACGTTCCCGTGCCTTGCAGATTGTTTCTATTGATTCAAAGAGTGCTTCCTGCCAGGATTCTTCTTTGTACTTCTTCTTTATTTTCCATTGAGGTTTTGTAGTTATGTGTGGCAGCTGTTTCAATAGGAATGTGAGTTTAGAATCCAATCTTTCTTTGTTTCTGCTAGGTTGTGAAGGAAGATTTATAGGTTCAGTGACTCCTTCTTTGCGTTTCCCAATAGGTCCTTTGCTACCATATCCCATTTGCTTCATGATTAAGTAGCATTTTCCATACAGGTGTGTTGGTAGAACAATGTCCAGAGCGGCTTCTCTATGATCTTCTTCCTCATCTTTGTATAACCAGCTAAGAACGTCCTTGTCTTCTGATTCATGTGCCAGAGTGCCCAATTGGATGAAGGTACCATCCAATTTGGTGATGGGCTGAGTGACCAGATGTGTTGATGTAGTAGGCAATCCATGAGATCTAGGTGATGTTGGTAATTTGGCCAAACATAAAGGCTCCAAAGAGTATTCCCCCATGCCTTGGTCTTGGATTTGCATTTTTTGCTTGAAGTCTCCCCATAAGGAGTTGGATTTTGTTGTTTGTGGATCTGATGTTGAAGATCGTTGCTTTTCTCTATTATGAGGAACCAAACTGTCTTGAGCTGCCCCCATTGCGTTGCAATGTTGAAATGGATTGTGATCAGCAGATATGGAGACTTCTTGTTCGTCATAAGGAAATTTTACACACTGGTGATATGCGGAAGGTACTGCTTGCATTTCATGTATCCAGGGTTGCCCTAATAAAATATTATAGATAAGGTCTATGTCTAAGACCTGACATACAGTATCCTTTTGTATTGGTCCCACTTGAATAGGTAATATCACAGTTCCTTCAGAGGATCTTTCCTCATCATCATATGCCTTTATGGTGATCTTTTTGTAGGGATCAATAGATTCTTCTGAGAAGCCTAATGCACGGATAAGCTTTAAAGTACATATATTAAGTCCGGCTCCTCCATCTATTAAGACTCTTTTTACTCGGTGTTTGCAAACAATGACTTCAATATGGAGAGGAGTATTATGCGGATGACTCAAGGAAGTATTATCATGTTCTGAGAAGGTGAGGTTATGAGGTCCTGTCATATGGGCGACCATGGCTTGAAATCTGTCTGTATCCAGATTTTGAGGTACATTTGTTTCCAATAGCACTTGCTCCAATATGTCTTTGTGCTTTGGTGATAGTTTCAATAATTCCAGGATAGATATCTGAGCTAGAGTTTTGCATAGTTGGCTAACCAAGTGATATTGGATTTTTGGTGTGGTAGTTGTAGGTGCAGTGTGTCCCTTCAAGACATATTTCTGAGTTCGGGTTGTTACATTGACAGATTCATGATCATGCCGATCTCGAATGGTGATGACATTGACTTGATGAACTTCAGCTAATATGTGGTTGATGGTGTTGTTGTAGATGTGATTAATATGAGCTCCGCATGTATCATCCGAAGTTGATGTTGTAATTTGGGAGAGGATTTTTGAAGGCTCCGTGATCACCATTTGTTTTGAGACCATCCACCGTTAAGTCACCTCGATCAATCATGTCATGTACTATGTGTTTCAATCGCATGCACTCGTTTGTTCTATGACCCTTGTTGTGATGGAAATCACAATAGTGTAAATCATTCCACCAAGGTGGTTTGATTGGGGGTTCATAGTTGCTGATTGGAGGCAAAGAAAGAATCTTGTTTGTTAAAAGTTCTCTGAATGCGGATTCTAATGATTGTCCCAGTGGTGTGAAGATACGCTTTTGGAAATTGTTCGTGTTGTTGCGTGAATTGTTGTTAGGTCCTGGATTCATGTTTTTGCTTTGAGTATCGTTGGTGTTGTTTTTGTTGAGTTGTCCTTGATCATTGTTTGGTGCATATGTGTTAGCACTGGGAGTAGCATTTTTAGGATTTTTCGTATTTTGAGGATTTCCAGATAATGCAAGCACTGGTTGCTTAGATTTGGGATCATATGATTCATTGTTGCCTTCGTTTTTGTTTTGAGTCCAAAATCGAGATTTGTCAAGGTTGGTGTTGTTCTGGTTATTGTAGTTTGATGAGTTTGTTCCCTCTTTGTAAAATTTGAGTGTTCCCTTTTTGACACATGCTTCTTCTACTTGAATGCCATTTTCAATCAATTTAGCGAAAGATGGTATGCATTGAAGTTTCAGTCTGTAACTCATTTCACTATTCAAGTTATCGATGAAGATTTCCATTTTCTCCTTTTCGGGAATATCGCGAGGGTATCTGGATACCATACATCGCTAGCATTGAAGGAACACCATGAATGCTTCGTTGTTCTTTTGTTTGGTGTTGCAAACATCTAGCATGGTTATGGCATGTTGGATGTTGTAAGAAAAGTGGGTTATGAATTTGTTAACCAACTCATCAAATGATCTCACAGGCGGTGTAATTTTGGATAACCATTTCATTGTTTGTCCTCCCAGGCTTCTTGGGAATAATCTCATCAGATAGGTGTCATCATGAGAAAATTCAAGACTCATGGTGCAAAATTCTTGAACATGATCCCGAGGATCACTTTTCCCATCATATTTGTCAAATTTGGGAACATCTGAGTTTGGAGGAAAAGGTACCATGTTCAATCTTCTGTCAAATGGATAAGGACAGATTTCGTTTATAGAGTACCGCACCGTTGTCCCTTGTTGCATATCCTGTATTTGCCTTTGCAACATTTGCATTTGTTGAGTAAGGGCAACCAAAGGTTTATTGTCTTGTTGAGGGAAAAGTTCTTCCCTTGTATTTGTTCTCAGCTGAAAAGGTGTGGTAAATGGTATATTTTGCTCTGATGTTTCTAGCTCAGGTATACGCATTTCTGGTATGCGTTGTTCTGGAATGTGTTGTTCAGGTATATGTTGTTCAAAGTTACGGGTTTCTTCTTCTCTTTGTTGTTCTTGATATGCATATTGTCGAGATCTAGTTTTAAAGATGTTTGGGTCTAAATCTTCGGGAAGTTTAATGCCTTTACTTGTAAGCATGAGCAGATATTTTTCTTTGTCATTTTTCATGAGCTTTTCTACAAGCTTTTGGAATGAAGGGTTTTCTTGACATTCCTGAAGAAGTGTTTCAGTAATTTCAAGTTCTTCTAAGGGTGGAACTTCAAAAGGATTAGACAATCTTCGGTTCATACTAGAATCAGCGTGTGCTTCGCTTTGTTTGTCTCTTTGAGAGCGAGTAACAGGCATTTTAGTAGAAACTCTCAGTGATGAAAGGGGCAAAAGCCTCGTTGATATGTTGTTCGGGGGTGGGTGGTTCTGGTCAAGATGTGTTATAAGTGATACACTCGTCAGGCAAGAATGTTGGATTGATTCTTCCGTTGCAGTTTATGGTTTGATTAAAAGTAGACTTTTGATAGTATGCTCTTGTCTTCAAGGGTTCTTTGTCAAATTTGCTGGATTTGTTTTGGATATACCGTTTGACGTGATGAAGGAATACCCGATAAGATTTGAAGAGTTGACGATTGATGTATAAAAACTTATTTCTCTTGATGAATTTGGAAAAACTAGGTTGTTGTTTCTTCAATGTGATGTTATGATAAAGGTTCTTTCTTCTCAGAATAAGGGGATTAGTCATGCATGAGTGATCAATGGTTTCCTTTGATTGGTTTGGATTTAGTTGATTCTTATTTTTGAAAATTTCAAATCTTACTCTATCAAAGTGAAAGTTTAGATGCCCCTTCATGACAAAGCATGTCAAATGATATGGATAGAAGCCTCCCGATCTGGAAACTTGATTTGACAATTTGAAAATTTTAACAAGTGGTGTTTGTGAGGTAAAATCCGTAAGATGGTAAAGGATTCGGTTGATACTGATGATGAAGTTTCCAGATTATGATAGGAGAGACATCCTCTATCGCGTAATTCATTTAGGATTCTAACAAATTTTGTTTTGACACAAATTTAGCTTAAGAAATGGTTTTAATGGTTTGTTTGTCACTCCGTTTTGATGAAAAATGATGTTGATGGAAAAAAGGCTTCTAAAAATGTTTTTGAAAATTTCAAAATTTTCCTCAGTTTGCTCTTTGTTTTCTATTTTTGATCACGGGCTAGAACAGAGTCTATATGCGCTACTGAAATGCCGCTATGTGCTAAAATAATAACCACATGTGCTAGGCTGCCCCCAGACATGCGTTAAAGTTTTGACTGTTTAAAAAATTGTTGTCTAACAGTTAGAAAACTTGTGTGTTATCCTGGGTCTGTCACGTGCTAACTTCTGCACTTTATGCGCTAATTATTGGTTTCCACGCGCTAAGCTGTTGTTTCCACACGCTAAACTATTTTTCTGATGCACTAAAACGTTTCAATACTGATTTGTC
This sequence comes from Cryptomeria japonica, assembly GCF_030272615.1. NCBI lineage: Eukaryota > Viridiplantae > Streptophyta > Pinopsida > Cupressales > Cupressaceae > Cryptomeria > Cryptomeria japonica. Next base: position 618,952,626 of record NC_081415.1, read on the forward strand.
TTGGGATAAAACGCTATTGTTTGGAACCGACGCGCTAACTTGAGGTTTGAATGCGCTAACAGAAGTACCCCACGCACTAAGAAGTTTCTCTTATGCGCTAAACTATCCTGATTTTTTTTCTTTGGTTTGGTTTTTGTGAATTTTGAATTTTTTTTATTTTTATTTTTATTTTTTGTAAATTTGTCAAGTTTTATGGATAATTTTTTGAAGTAATAAATGCAAACACGACATAAAAAGTACAACCATTTTGCCTAATCTAACAAAAAGTGTATGTTCTGCGAGGATGTGTTCAAATCCCCAATGTTTTAATAGGTTTGGATACGAATAATACACTTCAGAAAGACTCTTTAGTCAAGAGTCATAAATAACATCATAGCCCACTAGTCTCGATACTCCATCAGTGCAAACAGCCGTGTCACCCCCTAAAGGGCACCCATTTTTTTGCCTTTTGCCAGAAATTAACTCAAAGTGAATCGCTTCATAGTTGAGTAGTTATCTTGGGAGATATATGGTGAGTAATCTTGGGGGCGGATTCTTCTCCACCCTTGCACTATGATGTTATAAATGTTTGGTTACTGACTCAGTTCAAAGCTTTTATTTCTATGGTTCGTAATCAGGCTTCTTGTTTGGCTGTCAGTGATAAACTCCCTCAGGAGGCTTCCCAACCTTTAGAACAAAGGCTTTACGTATCTCAAGAATACTGGGGGAAGGCTAATCACTGCGCGCAACCATTGAAAAGGACTTTCGTCACTTTCCACATTTGATTATAGTGGGTTGGAATTCTTGGCATCAAAGTCGTTCCCCACTTAGGTCGTTCCCTTCACACCGGCCATAAACGGCTTTAAGAGTTGATTCCAACTCCTCTGGAAGGCAGACCTACTAAAGGTTTTATTGCTTGAAGTAAAGAAAGCTGTAAGAGTGGTCTGGATTTTTTATCACCTAGTTAAGGGGAGAGCATATTCCTTCCACTTTTGAGATAAAGCAATCAAGTTGGTTCTTTTTAGCCTTTCAATTCAGTGATTTGCTAAAAACCTATGTGGAGATGTTGCTCCACAAAAACATGGTGTTTATTTTATCTTTTCAAGGCAATGATTTTCTGATCTATAAAAAGAAATTGGTCAACAAAGTAAATTCGATGTTTTGTCAACAAAAAAAATTGATCAAAAGGGGAAGATCTTCCCTCTTTAGTTGTAAATGACTCTGGACATGTGTGATTCTTTGACTTTGCAAAATTTTGAAGTGAATTCTTTTATGCACCAAAGGATGGTGAAGTTCTTTTTAAATCCCTTTGCCAAAGTAAAAGATTTGTTGGTTCTTTTTATAGCTTCCCAAAATGAAATGTTTTTGTCCTATAAAAGCAAGAAGGTTTCCGATAGTAGTTCTTTTTATAGCCCCAAAGAAGTGAGTTCAATTTTAAGAATAAAAAATGTTTTAAAATTTTAAAAAATGTTTTAAAATTTTAAACTAACTTTAACTAAGTTAGAGAAAATCTTAACCATTTAAAAATTCTAAGATTATGCTCCCTTCTGCAACAAATTTGGTTAGCATCCTGCAAGCAAACCAGAGAAAAAAAATGTTAGATGATTTGGTGGACTTCCACAAGTCTAAACTTTCATTTTCGGTTACAATTTTTATTTTTATGTGTTTTCGATGCACTACATAACAGACTGTATGCGCTACAATGTATTCTTGATGCGCTAAAATTAAGGATCAATGCACTACATTGTTTGCTAGATGCGCTATGCTATGCACCGAAGGCACTACTCTGGTTCTCTTCCAAAAATTAGTGATTTGACGCGCTAATTTATTTACGGCACGCGCTAAACAGTGGACCAGATGCGCTATGATGTTTACTGGATGGGCTACTCTGTGCGCCAAAGGCGTTGCTCTGGTTTTCTTCTGCGCTAAGACCTACAGGAAAATATTAGAGGGAGTCATGCGCTGAGGAAAGGTCTTCACGTGCTAAACAGTAAACGGAATGCGCTAGACTGTTAACCAGATGCGCTAGGGAATGTTTCCCACACGCTGATTCCTATTTCTCACGGACTTGCAAAAGTGATTAGCTTCAAAAACTGATTTGATATTTGGGGTCGGGCCCCACGGTGGGCGCCAGAAATATATGCAGGAAAAGTGGGCTGATAAAACTCAATATGTGAAAATACGCCAAAAGACTTTTCCACGCACACACACAGGACTTCTTGGTGCAAGCTATGGAGTAACGACATATTACTCAGCTTCCCAAAGTGGGTCCCATGGTTCTCTATCTCACAATGTCCCTCAAACCAATATTTTTGCTCTCAGATCACTAAGCAAAATGGTTTAGGGATGGCAAATGCAAGAATGAGGGATGCTTTTGATAGATTTTAGAATGAAATGCATCCTAAGCTATGCATGATCTTAAAATGCAATAAACTAAATTATAAGATAACAAGGTTAGTATAAATACTATCCTAACATACTATATTAATCTATGATTGAGCTAAAATGATAAAGAAAGTATTCTAAACATGCATATTTAGACTAATTTCTATTCTAAAGAGAGGCTAAATGATGAGCATAAAATGATATATGAGAGTTTGAATGTATTTTAGCATAAGTGTGATACTACAAATTTGGAGGATGATTGTTGAAAATGGAGGAATGAGAGCTCTATTTATAGCAAAAATAGGGCAATGGATGGTCACGATTAAAAGATTTAATCAAAGGTTGAGTTTGAAAGTTGGGGATCCATGTTTGCAATTTGCACCAATGAAATGGTGACAAGTGTCAACATAGGGTTGGGTTGAGAGAAGGGGTTGGAGACATTAAATGCCTGAGAAGACCTCATGGTTATCTAGAGGGTAAGGGTCAAGCTTAAGTTAGGTTTACTTATTGGATTAAGAGTTAATCCAAAGATAAACCTTTGTGCAAATGATTAAGAGATAATCATGGTCAAAGCATTAAAGGCCTGATGAGACCCTTGAGTTGGGTGAAGGTTGAGTTAAAACAAATTCTTTAACCATGTAAGAGGGTTTGAGTTAACCATTAATGGTTATTGGAGACTTTGAGGGATTAAGTGGTTGAAAGTTGGAAGCCTTTAATGGTTATCAAAGACTTTGAGGAATTAAGTGGTTGAAGACTTGAAGCCTTTAATGGTTATCAAAGACTTTAAGGTTTTCAGAAGTGACTTCCCTTTACTTAGGGATGTGACAAAGTTTAGAGGAGGGGTTAGGTTAATTAGAAGCGATTAGAAGATTCTAGAAGGGATTAGAAAGGGGTTTGGGATTTTGCAAGTGGATGGAGGGATAATAGGATTTAATTGAAATAAAGTAATTTAATTCAATTTGGTTGCAATTTGGGGAAATTGAATAAATTAGATTTATTCAATTTTAGGATAACTATTTAATTAAATTTGAATTTAATTAAAAGTGGATAGGGGGGTTTTATTGAATAAAATGATTTATTCATTAAATGGGTATAGTGAATTTAATTTTAAATAAATTGAGTAATTTACTTAATTAAATAGAGGAATGTGGGTAATTTAATTAAATTGGATTTAATCAAATAGAGAAATGAACATAAAATATTCATTTAGGAATATGGTCATTTTTATACGTCTACAAAATTCATAACCATAAGTTGTAAAGTCATCCATATAAATTTCCATGATGTCTTGGGAAATATCTGAAAATATGTTTATCACTGCTCTTTGAAAAGTGGCTGGAGCATTACATAACCCAAAAGGAAGAACAAAATATGCATATGTTCCCCAAGGACAAGTAAATGTGGTCTTCTTGTAGTACCTCTCCTCGTTTGAACTCATTAGACTCATATTTTATTGTTGTTTACTTTCAGTGGATACATTACCATGATGTGTTATTCAGACTTATATGACACTATTTCATGCTTTATATGGATATGAGATACATAATTTATTTGCAGTATTTCAATACTTGTGATTTATGGCATTTTATGGATTATTGCTATGTACTGACACTTTACTTTATCTATGCAATGTGTAATTATATGTTGTGTGTATACGAGTGTATTGGATGCAAGAGGACGATTTTCTTTCACTCACTCCAGTGAGACAAGGAACGTCACAATTCTCCTTCATCAGTGTGCATGTCGTGTTTTCTATATTGTATATATGCATGTGTGGTTCAGTGATGCAGGATATTGTAGGTACAAGTACCGGATAGGTACGGGGTATCGTCTCCACTTGGCTTCACAGATCTGAGCATGCCTTATATTGTTCCAATGGAAGTGGAGGAGGTAGTAGTTGACCCTATTTTAACCAGTTACACTCTTGTGAGTGTCGTTAGTTGGTCATCCTATCAGTTTGTTTGGCCTTCATGTATTGTCGTTTGACTTTTTCGGAGTCTTTGCTTGGGGTTTATTCAGTTTGTGTGTGTTAGTATATTTAATTAATTAATTAAATTTATGGAGTTATCTCATAGTTGGTATTTTTGAATTATGTATTTTATGCATTGAGATTATAAATTTAATTAATTAAAAGAAGTTATTAAATTAAGTTGCAAGTTGCATGATATTAGAAATATATTTTATTTAAAATTATAGGAAATAATAAATGAAATTAATAATAATAATATTATATATATATATATAGTATTTTCTATAGTTTTATCTATGTTATTTAATTAAAAGAAGTTATTAAATTAAGTTGCAAGTTGCATGATATTAGAAATATATTTTATTTAAAATTATAAGAAATAATAAATGAAATTAATAATAATAATATTATATATATATAGTATTTTCTGTACTTTTATCTATGTTATTTAGGAATAAAGTTATTTCCAAATTATTTGAAATGAAAGTTATTGCAAACTAAATCTTCATTTTATTATATAGTTTGAATGTGATATAATTACATGATATTATATTCGAAGAATATATATATTTATGTAAATATATTATATTATTATATATAATTTAATTTACATTATTAATATAGGCTAATAAGGTTTATTTATAAATTAATCATGAATGTATAATTAGGGGGTTAATTTTATGTGATTTTATTTAACCTTATTGGACAAATGACAAAATTGATTTCCTTGTATTAATTTAGTTGTATTTTCTTATTTTCTGGGAAATCTTTATTGCAAGTATTTTATGCTTTTGGCTGTTTAAAGAAAAGATTGGCTATATTAGGATCTTGTGTAAGTGGTGTTTGCAGTCAAGATTAATTTCGTTATAATTCTGATTCAGTTGTCATTATGTCATATGTTGCTATACCCCCTTGGTCAGGTGTTGTTGTATAACCCCGTTGATGTGAGCCATTATATGTTTTGTTCTAAATGGTCAACCCGGGGTTAGTGATTGTGTATCCTTCACCTGTGATATATCAGGATTAGATATGACTGTCAGTTTCATCATAGAGTTCTCGTAGAGAGACCTTTCCTATTAGTGTCCTATGAGAGAGAGTGGCTTTCGAGCAGGGGCCGCATCCAAAGTGGATGGAAGGATAACCCCTCAAAAGTCAGTTAAGAAGTGATAACCTAATAATTGATTAGGGGGTGGGTAGATTAAATATTAATTAAGATAATGTGCCTCACACATGGTTGAGTTCTTGTATAGGCTCAGGATGTGGTGAGAAGGCCTGGAATGGAAAACTTACCACCTTGTCTTCACGAAAGGATTGGTAGGGTCCGCATGAGGCTTAGATGGAGCTGAAGGTTCGGGAGAGGTTACCAAGATAACCCAGGATGGGGGCTGGGACCTATGGAGGCCTACCAGGGTAACCACCTTAAGCCATGTGATGACACTCTCTCCTTAGAGTCACAAGTGTTTGTGAGTTGAGTCACATGGATGTTGGCGAAGTCATGTAGTTCTTTTGTACTTGTCTTATTTTGCTTGCTTGAGGGTATTCTACTATCTCATAGCACGGTGGGGTGGTTCCATTTTGGGATCACATGGTTGGGTGGTAGTGCCACTTCCCATTGGATGTTCTGGATTGTATCTTCAGGTGAGGAAAGGCTTCATTGGTGTTTCTTGGTTCGTGGTTCATGTACCAGCTCTTGTTCGTGATCATTGTATCAAAGGTTTATTTAACCTTGATATTTCAACTTTTGGATTCGATGGTATTTTTGGAAGTCGTGTATTTAAGGATATTGTAATAGTATGTCAGTGTAATGTATGTTAATTCAGTTGCTTTGATCCTTTGTATAGATTGTTTATGGATAAATAAATGCATTTGAATACTTGATTTTTTCATTATGGAATTTAGATGTATGTGTAGGTTTATTCTCAAGCATTTAATTTACCTAATTAAAATGGACAATTAGATTAACCATGGTGTTAATTTAATCTGTGAATTAATCTTCATTAGGAAATCAGGTGTCAGACTTCTGTTGTGTTATTAAACATGCTATTGTTATAATTAATGCACTTAATCTTAAAAAAATAAATTATTTCACCCTTTAGTTGCCTAGTTGTGTTGTTTTCCTTTAGGGTTCTTGGCGGGGCATTACACTTCTCTTGATCTTCTGGGGCAATTTGAATCTGGTTGTAGCCACTAAACCCATCAAAAAATGAAAAGTAACTCTTCCCAATCAAAGAGTCTAATACCTGATCCACAAATGGCAATGGAAAATGATCTTTTCTGGTTGCTAAGTTCAAAGCTCTATAATCAACACATACCTCCTTTCTTAGGAACTATTACCAAAGGTGATACTCATTGACTATCAGAGATAGGATAGATAAACCCATCTTTTAACAACTTCTACAATTCCTCTTTAACTATTTCTTTTAATGCAGGATTGATTCTTCTTTGTGGCTATCTAAGTGGGCTACAATATTCTTTTATGTAGATACGGTGGGTACAAACTATTGGATCGATTCCATGCATATCCTTGTAATCCCATGCAAACATGTTTATGACATTTAAGCAAGTTTGTGAGTGCTACTTTTTGAGTATCTGCAAGATCACTGTTGCTGTAGACACTCAAAATTGTCATGTCTAATTAAATAAATATTTTATTTATTTAATTACCTAAGCCTAATTCTTCTATTAATTAAATAAATCTTTATTTATTTAATTAATTCATTAGCTTTTTCTACACATGACACATGTCATTCATCTCTTAATTCATACACTACCTACCTCTTTCATTATTTTTGTATTTCTTATACCTACCCTCTAATCCTAGCCGACCTCTCTTTTTACACCTCTCAATCTTATCCCTCCATTTCATATTGTGTCTTCTATTTAAGGAGATGCTTTCTTCATTGTCAAACCCTAATGACTGATTTTGGAGTACTTGGCTACACTACAATTCCACTTACAACCACATTCCGTTCTTTGTTGAGCTCTTGTGCATATAAAAATCTGAGAGCAAATATATCAAGCAAGATCAATGGAGATAGGAAGAATGGAGATCAAAACCCTATTGGACATGTGATGGTATAATCTTTGTGATTTTGAGTTATTTTGCATTGTCTTAGGTTATCTTCATATGTTATGGTGGATCTTTGTTCATTGTTAGGCTAGGGTTTAGTGGTTGGATTCATTTAGCCTTTCAATCTTGTTATTATTGTTATCCATTTTCACCATATACATTTTGGCACGCCCGGTGGGACTCTTGTCCCTTTGCATTTAACAATTTTGTTGCAGATTTCGCATTTTTGAAGTTGCAGATCGGACAATTTCGACGATATTTTAGGTTTTTTCCGCGTCTGCGAGTGTTCGGATCGCGTTTTTGTGTTTCAGAAGCGTCTACGATATCGGGAATCGCGTCTGTGTTTCTGCCAATTTTTATTTTTTTGCAGGTTTCTGGAATCGCGTCTGAGAATTTTAACCGCGTCTGTGATGGATCTTATCGCGTCTGAACTCGAAAGTCGCGTCTGTGACCTCTGATCGCGTCTGTGAACTACAGAACCGCGTCTGTGTCATACAGACGCGTCTGTGTCTGGTATAAAGGCGTCTATGCATTCTGTTTTGCAATTTTTCAAATTTGTTTTGATTCAGGTTTTCGGATTTTGTACTTAGGGTTTCAGATCTGGTTTGTTTTCGGCTAACTCTTGCAGATCTAGCTAACCTGGTTTGTGCAGCTTGCTTTGGAGGCAAATACGTTTTTGTTGAAGGCCCCTTTTCACAAAGTCTTTTGGGTTTTCTAAAATTTACCTAACTTGTGTGCTTGCAGGAAGGGGTAATCATTTGAAACAACCCAAACTAGTAACAATTTTGTTGCAGGGCCTTGGCTAGGGTTTCATAATTTTGTTGTGTGCCTTGTTTTCATAGATTAGCAAACACTTCCATTGGTGCACTAAAATTGAATCATTGTCTTTTGTGTCTTGAGCAATAGGCTCTTTTTGTTTAATCTTTAGAGGGCCTGTCTTCCCGTGTGGTCATTAGGACTACTAGTGAGAAGAGAACGACCCAAGTGGTAGCGAGGAAAACCCACCTCATCCAAACCACTATAATCAAATGTATTCATGGTGAAAACTATGAATAATGTGTGCTGATTAGTTCATACCGACACTATGTCTCCCCATAAACCCGTTTGATCAAATTTATTTGATCATTTGTAGGGCGTAACCCCTACCGGTTGGGAGCCTTCTGTATTTACAGAGCTGAAAGTGCCGCATGTATGGCCACACGAGCGGATGCCCTTACTAGCACCTCTTTGTTTTAGATGCCCAAATCCTTCTAGTTGTTGAGGCAGGAGGTCGGACCTCTGGTAGCGGCCCACACACATACGGTTCTTAGTAGAGATACAAAGTTCGCCATGGGGAGTTTTCATGGGGACTGATGCTTGGCTGACCCGAGAAGTGAGTGCCGAGGGTGGAGCCAGTGAGGTCAAGCATCTAAGTATCCGCTCTGAATAGCGTAGCCTCGGGGGTAAAACCCTATGTGGGATCAACAACTATTGTCTTGGCCAGCCCTAAGATTTGTGCTTGTCTTATGCTAAACACTCAAACATTCAAGACAAAACAACAAAACATTGTGTCTTTTGTGTCTTCAAGTGTATGCAAAATTTTTTTACATCAAACAACACACTTTTGGAGTCTAAACAGTTTGCAAACATTGAGTCATCAACATTGTGTCCTCTTGTCACGAAAAACAGTCGAAAAATCAGATTTGGTCACAACAAAACAACTTCACACATTGGAAAAATTGCACTAAAGTTACAGAAATGCGTCTGTGTCTGTTCAAACCGCGTCTGCATCAGATAAGTGCGTCTGTGAAGTACAGAATAGCGTCTGTGTTTTTATCAGCGTCTGTGTCAAACAGAGAGGCGTCTGTGTCTAGGAATCGCGTCTGTGAAGTATACAGAGGCGTCTGTGTCAGGATTTGAAAACTTTAACAGTCAAGCAAACAAAGAAAATCAGTTTCGGCATACTTGAGCTTCTTAGGTTGTCTCTTCAGGTTTTCATCTAGCATTCAACCTGTCCTTGGGTCTCACAAAGTCATTCATTGCTTCACATCTCATTTTACATTCACAATTGTCTAAACTTGGGTCAAAAGGTCACTTGCTTGTCCTCATCATACTTTGTCAACACACTACATACAACTACACTTTGCTAAGTGGTCCCTCATCAAGTTTTCTTACCTTTGGGTCTCATTTGGTTTTACTTAGAGTCAAGGTCAACTTACCTCATCAAGAGAAACTATCCTCTCTTTGGAAGTCACACCTACTCTACTACTTACATACTTGGTCTTACACTTTGGACATTGCAAGTACACCTCAAGATTCATTTACACTCCATACAACTCTTGGTCTTCCATACTTTTTCATTCTTCATCTAGTTTCTCACATCTTGGTCAACACCTAGTTCATGGTTGAAACCCGCCTTCAAAAATCTAGGAGAATAGCTAAAGAAGCTCAAGAGTCCGCAAACATGAGTTCTTATGAGTATGACAATGATCTATTCTACAATCCTGAGCACACTACATTACCAGACATGAATGTTTATAGACACAATCCAAATGTGGAAAGCGCAAACACTATAAACAACAATGCTACACACAATGACACAGTGGACAACTCTTCAATACTATCAGCAGACATACAAGAATCCATAATGGACCCTCAATTCAATAGATTGGTTGAAGAGATAATGAGGAGAGATCGTCAATACTTTTTAAACATGATGGCACAAAGTGGAGCTAAAATACCACATGATTTTGACTTATCTCAACTTATGGAAAGTCGACCCTCACAACAAACTCAATCCAACATGGATCAAAGGAGACCAAATAGTGGAGGAAATAGAGGACCGAATAATATGATGCCTGAGTCACCATCAGTTTTGCTTCAAAAACTAGAGATCCCACATACACAAGCTCAAACATATGATACTTACACTCAAGGACCATCATGGAGGCCTTATGCTCAATCACATGCTCAAGGTATGAATCAATCAAAACAAGTGGATACTCAAGGACATCCTCAAAATTCTAACACAAGGAGACCTCATGTCAAAATTGGGGGCAACACAATGGAAAATGAAAGGCCTATTGAATATGGTATATATGCACAAAACAGATATGGAGTCCCTCAACAAGAAGTTATGCCAAGTGCTCCATACATGTCGCAACAATATAGACCTCCATATGGACATGTCTACGATCAGTATCATCCATACATGCAACAAGCTCCTCCTCAAATGGGTGTCTCAAACATGGGGTATGCTACAAGAAATCCATCTCCTCCCAAGAATAATTTGGAGCAACAAATTAGAGATCTACAAAAGAAAATGGAGGACATGAGTACACCAAAACCTACATACACTATGAGAGATATATGTCCTTATCCCTTCGATAAGAGCATTCCAATGCCTCCATTTTCTCCACACTTTGTAATGCCAAAATTTGACAAATATAGAGGGAGAGGAGACCCCAAGGCACACATACGACAATTCTTCACAGCTTGCATTGAGGTAGCGGCAGAAGAAACATACTTAATGAGGTTGTTCCCATAGAGCTTAGGAGATCAAGCTATGGAATGGTTTTCTCAATTACCTCCTGGTATTAAGTCATTGGGTGACTTAGCAGAGGCATTCATTCAACATTTCTCCTACAACATTGAAACAGATGTCTCAGTTACTACCTTGTGCAATACTAAACAAAAGGAAGGAGAATCTTTCGCAACATTTTTACAAAGATGGAGAAACTTAGCTAGCAGATGCTCTTGTGAAATCCCGCAAAAACAAATGGTGGAGATGTTCACACAAAATGTTAACAAGGCTATTGGCTATGATCTCAGAAAAGCTTGTTTGTCTACATTCAAGGATGTCATTGAAAAGGGCCTAGCAACAGAAAAGGTCTTAATTGAACAAGGAGTTATCAAACTATTCAAAGAAAACAAAGAGGACTTCAAAGGAAAGGACAAACCAAAATTTTGGAATAAGAACAAGAACACAGTTAATGATGGTGTTGTTGATGCCAATACAGTGAGACCCAAGTTCGTCTTTTCTAGATCAAGTTCTACCAACAATCAGGTGAACACTCAAACAACTTCTAGACCACGAAGGAAGTACACTCCATTGGGGGAACCACTTGAATCAGTATTCAAAAAGCTTGTAGCAAACAAAGTAATTACAGTTCCAGATTTTCCTCCTTATGAACCAAAGGTAAAACCAAATTGGTGGAATGATGATGAGTATTGTGAGTTTCATAAGAGCAAGGGTCACAAGACAGGTAATTGCCATCGATTGAAAAACATTGTGCAAGATCTCATTGACAGAGGAGATATAGAGATTGAGGGACATTCATCTAATCAAGAGCATGAGATGTTTAAGGAACCATTCCCAAAACATGACAAAGGAAAAGGAAAAGTCACAGATGATCAAGCCAATTACACTAGAGCACCTTACAATTATGATTCTACTATCAATCACATCTCAATGGACAATCATATCTCTACTATTACTATCAAAAACGAAAATCCTGAGAATCCTCCTCAGAGACCCAAGATTGTCCTAAAAGGTGTGGGATCTTCTTCCGAATCTACCTCGGAATGTCATGTTACAACCCATCGAGGTAAGATTACATTGCCAGGTACCTCCACTAAGAATACCAATCTTTCATCAACCAAGCCTGAGTACGACCTTGTAGAACAACTAGGGAAGACACCTGCACTTATCTCTATTCTTGAGCTCTTACCTATATCTCCTGCACATAAAGCTATCCTTGACAAAATCTTGAGAGATACTGCCGTCCCTACTGATCTGAACGTGGACCAATTTCAAGCCATGGTGGGATACCTATCCGTTCCACACTCCCTCACATTTACAGAAGCCGATGACGCCTCCATAAGTCAGCCACATAATGCACCTCTACATGTTGAAGCCTTCATACATAAACATCGAATAAAGCGAGTCCTGATAGATGGAGGAGCAGGTCTTAATATTTGTACCTTGAGTACCATAAGACAATTGGGATATTCTGACAAGGCTGTAAATGCTACAAACCAAATCACCATCAAGGCTTATGATGATGAAGAGCGCTTGTCCAAGGGCACAGTCACCTTACCGCTAAGAATAGGGCCAGTCACAAAGGATGTGGTTTGTCAAGTCCTAGATCTTGATCTCACATACAACATATTGCTAGGACGTCCTTGGATTCATGAAATGAGGGCAGTCCCATCAACATACCATCAGTGCATTAAGTTCCCTCACAATGGAGTCGAGGTAACGGTCAATGGTGATCCAAATCCATTCATATATTGTAATAACTTGAGATCACATACTGAGACTATCATCCCCAATAATCGTGAGGCTACTCCTTCTTCAGCATATATTGATCCTGAGTCATTAAAGCCCTCGACATCCAAACAGGGTGAACTTAGAGCCAAGTTTCAAGACAAAGGCATGGGAGAATACACTTTGAATCAAACAATGTTTTTACGACAAGTCATGACCTCTCCCAAGGAATATGGGAGGCCACATCCTAACAAGCAAATCTCCATCATGATACTCAAATGGGATCCTACCATCTTTCAAAAATGGGGAGAACTAGAAGAAGAAAATTTATATAAAATGCTCTATAAGGACGTTGAAGAGGACACACATGATCAGATTATTATACCCTGTGAGAACTATGGCAAAGGCTTCAAAATTTTGCAAAGATTTGGGTATGATGGAAAAAGCCCTCTCGGACTACGCAAAGAAGGTGTCATGGAGCCCTTACAACCTGAGCTAACTACAAGAAGGGAACGCTCCAAGGGGCTTGGTTTTCTGAATCCCAGACTACATAATAAAAGAACAAAAGAGGTATGGCGAATTAAAGTTGCCGAAGTTCAACAAGAGGATTATCCTTCCACAGATTCTAATGAGTGGGAGTGGGGTTCAGACAAATCCTCCAGTGACTATGAGCTCACCGAGACATTCAGAGAGCCAGATGAACCTACAGAGGAGGAGGAATTTTACAAAAAGTTCAGAGTTGGTCAAGAACCAACCCATAAGGATCCCGCACAAGCTTCGTTTCAAGGTCCTAGGTCAAAATCACATAGGATGAGGACACCTGTCCCTGAAGGCGCTACTAGTGACGATAATTTGGATTCGCTCGTGATCGAAACTGATGAGGAGAGTGCCATCGATGACCTCGACAATTACCTTGACATACCTGAATATAACCACATCTTCACTATTAGTCCTACAAACCCTGAAAGCACTAAAGACCTTCCCCTTGTTCATCCCCAACTCATTGACTGGGATCATGAAGGACCAGCACAATTTGATACATTTCAAAATGACAAAGCTATTATCGACTACCTTGGCATTCGAGATGATCTTCCCCCTGGAGACCACAAATCAGGCTACGCCATAGAGCTCAACAACATAGCATACTTTGGTGAAGGTGTCGGGCCTTCTAGTTGCAAAAATGTGAAAATAAAAACAAAACAAGGGTCTTATGGCGAAAACCACACTGTGGCGCTATCTGACTCCAAAAAAGTAAAAAGAAAGGACGTATCTGAGGGTGAAAACCTCTCTGAGGCGCCCGAAGATGGAAGGCTCGACATTCTCCCAGCATCATACGAGGAAAAATCATCCATGTTGGTAGAGGAGACTATAAAGACAAACATTGGTACAGCAGAGGTCCCACACAACATATTTTTGGCTCAATCATTGACAGAGGTCGAGAGGACAAAATTCATGAGCTTCTTTAAGGAACGACAAATCAACTTCGCATGGTCTTACGCTGATATGCCTGGGCTAGACCCGGATTTGGTGATGCATCATTTAACAGTCAAACCGGGGGAAAAACCAGTAAAGCAGAAATTAAGGAAAATGCATCCACAAGTGGCATTGCTAGTCAAGGCAGAGCTAGAGAAATTATTGGATGTCGGATTCATACGCCCAATTGATTATCCCGAATGGATTTCCAATTTAGTACCTGTCAGCAAACCGGATCGCAGCATCCGAATATGTACAGACTTCAAAGATATCAACAAGGCTTGTCCAAAGGACGATTTCCCATTACCAAACATTGACTTGATCGTTGATCTCACAGTAGGCCATGAAATGTTATCTTTAATGGACGGATTTTCTGGATATAATCAAATCAGGATTGCACCTGAAGATCAACATAAAACATCATTCACTTGTCCATGGGGAACCTTCTGTTGGAATGTCATGCCCTTTGGGCTGAAAAATGCAGGTGCCACTTATCAATGAGCGATGACCACTATCTTTCATGATCTCATGCACATAACCGTGGAAGATTATGTTGATGATCTTTTGGGAAAATCAATAGACAGAGACACACACTTGGACATCCTTTCAGTAGTCTTTGATCGGCTAGAAAAATACAAGGTAAGATTAAACCCAAAGAAATGTGTCTTTGGAGTAACCTCCGGGAAGCTCCTAGGATTCATTGTGTCTAAAAGAGGAATAGAAGCTGATCCAACGAAGGTCAAGGCTATCTTGGACATGCCGCCACCCAAGAATATTAGTCAACTTCGATCTTTACAAGGGAGACTCCAGTCCATACGAAGATTCATAGCACAACTTGCAGATAAGTGTAACCCTTTCCAGCACCTGCTACACAAAAACATCAAGTTCAAATGGGATGAGAACTGTCAACAAGCTTTTCAGATGCTCAAAGATTATCTGTTGAACCCACCAGTTTTGATGCCACCAATTCTAGATCAACCATTGCTACTTTACATATTAGCTACTCCGACAGCACTGGGGGCACTCCTAGCACAGCAAATACCTGACGGCAAGGAAAAAGCAGTCTACGATATCAGTCGCACATTGGTGGGATATGAGCTAAACTACACACCAATCGAGCGTGCATGTCTCGCTGTGGTCTTTGCTTCACAGAAGTTACGACATTATATGCTCACTCACAAGACTAAGTTGATTGCCAGAATCGATCCACTAAAATATCTTCTCAACAAAGCTACACTTACTGGGCGGCTGGCCAAGTGGGTAATGATTTTGAGTGAATTCGACATTGAATACGTGGATAGAAAAGCTATAAAAGGACAAGCAATTGCAGATCAACTGGCAGATGCTCCCATGATAGATGATGCTCCTCTTCAGTCAGAATTTCCAGATGAGTCCATTCTAACAATATCACCTGCAAAGCCATGGCAATTATATTTTGACGGCTCATACACACAGCACGGGGCAGGAGCGGGTATACTCTTTATAACTCCCCAAGGCGATTCTATACCAAAATCATACCGCTTGTCATTTCCTTGCACCAACAATATAGCGGAATACGAGGCATTAACAACTGGGTTAAGAATTGCAGTTCAATGGAAGATCCAAGAACTTCGTGTTTTTGGGGATTCTCAACTTGTCATCCGTCAAGCAACTGATGATTATCAAACAAAAGATGAAAAGCTAATGCCTTACAAACAGCTGGTAGATGATCTAAAACAGCACTTTGCAAAGATAGAGTTTGAGTAGATACCAAGAGAACAGAATCGCGCTGCTGATGCCATGGCTACAATTGCTTCGCTCATTGATCTACCGCAAAATGAGACCTGCTATGAATTCCTGGTAGACAACCTGCAAATTCCGTCATATGAAATCATTCCTAAGGAAATGATATGTGTTGTTGGTCCTGAATCCCAGTTATATGGTCCCATATTCACATACCTTCGCGACAATATCTTACCTCCCGATCTATCGAACAATCAACGCCTTACTTTCATTCGCCAATCCTCTCGATACGTCATTTTAGCTGATATCCTATACCGACGAGGTCTAGATGGCACCCTTCTTAGATGTTTAGAGAGTGACGAAGCTCAGATTGCGTTATGAGAAGTGCATGAAGGGATATGTGGTCCGCATACTAGTGGTCCTACCTTGGCCAAGAAACTCATCAGGACTGGATACTACTGGCCTACTATGGAAAAAGATGCATATCAGTTTGTCAAGAAGTGTAAGCAGTGTCAAATTCATGGAGACCTTATACATGCACCAGCACAAGAACTACAACCACTTGCATCTCCTTGGCCCTTTTGTCAGTGGGGACTCGATCTCATAGGCAAGATTCACCCTCCTTCTTCCAACGGTCATAAATTCATTATTACAGCCACAGAGTATTTTACAAAGTGGATTGAAGCCGTGCCTCTCACACAAGTTACTGGGAAACAAATCGCTACCTTCATCTTGAACTACATCATTTGCCGATATGGGATTCCTACTTCCATTATTACTGATAACGGGCGTCCTTTCAAAAATCAGGATGTTCGTGAACTCTGTGACCGCTTCCATATTGTCCACCATTTCTCCACACCATATTACCCCCAAGGTAATGGCCAAGCTGAGGCGTCTAATAAAACAATTCTCAAAATCCTTAAAAAGACAGTCGATGACGCTGGCCGTAACTGGCACATTCAACTCAATCCTGCACTCTGGGCCTATCGCACAAGTGTCCGCACACCTACAGGAGCTACACCCTACTCACTTGTCTATGGCTCTAAAGCCATCTTGCCTATTGAGGTTGAGTTACCTTCTCTACGGGTCTCCTTGAGAAACATAATCAACGATGAAGACTACAGAGTCTCTCGCTTACAAGAATTAGAATTGCTGGAGGAACGAAGGCACACTGCTTTTAATCATCTCAAGGCTTACCAACAACGAATGAGTCGCAGTTACAATCACAAAGTTAAGCCTCGCACATTTGAGGTAGGTGACTTAGTACTCAGAGAGAACACCAAGAATCAGCAAGACAAAGATAAAAAGGGCAAGTTCGAACCAAACTGGCTTGGTCCTTACATCATTACAGCGGTATATGGATCTGGGGCATATCAGCTCTCAACTACAGAAGGTGAATCTTTGGAGGATCCTATCAACAGCATGCACCTTCGCAGGTTCTACACATAGCTTTTTAGAGCATCCTAATTCAAAAATACAAAAAAAATTATAAAACAAAAAAATCATTACTTGGTGAAAACCTGGCAAACAGGTGCCTTGTGACACAAAAAAATTGAAAAATCAAAAAAGTAAAGAGAAATAATTTCGTCCAACGATGAAAACCACTTCGGTGGCGCCCTGGGCAAGTACCATGGTGAAAACTGGGTCACCAGCACCATGCGTAGAGACTTTGCTCCTCCCTCCTTCAGGATTCTCTTTCATCCTTTCACTTTGCACACACTCACAACCTATTCATCCATAATAAACTTACCTATTCCCATCATGGCTTGTTATTGATCTACCTAAGATTGGTTAGCCATTCATAATAAACCTCCCTTTTCACATCCCTTTCCATCCATAATAAATCAGATCCTATCTGTGGCTAAGGCAAAATCCTACGTCTAGTGATGGGTGTGGAATTGAGAACATCACATGTTTTGAGGAGTACAGTTTCTTCCAGATTCCTTCAATCTATCCGCGCACAATCCGCAATAAAGTAACATTTGCATCACAGATCCACAATAAAGTTTCGTCTTCTCCACAATAAAGTATCAGTTTCATGGATTCAGTCAGTTTCAAATGAGACACAGCAGCAACAATGGGCTTCAACAAAATCAAATCTTTCAACAGACTCAGACAACATATGGTTCAGTGCTATCTATCCTTTTTGTGAAAGTAAACATTGTGACCATAATCAAATAAGACTTATACAAGTGACAAGAGACACTAAACTTGAGGACTACAGTGGATGTTGGTGTCGAGTCTTGGTTTTCTTTCGATTTTATCTTTTGGTGACATGTCTTTTAGCTTTTCCGGGATGCCTTTGACTAGAGATTCTATCTCCAGGATGTCTTTGACTAGAAAGGCGAGGATGGGGTATCGTCACCTATTTGCATTTGCTGTCTGTGGATTGTCTCTTAGTAATGCTATGACTTGTCCAAGGATATGAGGACACTGTGAGTCTAGTGTGAACTGGGGCATTCCTTGTTTGTGACTATCTTATCTCCATGCAAATAGGTACAATGACTTTCTGGGTCAAACATATGCCTCGATTGTCATAACCTATTTTGCCATAATAAAGCTCAATGATGATAACGCACAAGAAGCTCTTTCACTTTCATATCTTTTGTCTTTCATCCCCCTTTCTTGATTGACTTCCATCGTCCTTCTCGAGTCTGCGTAGCCTGCTATCACATGACTGAGTATAATGACACACCAAAAACATTTGCATTTCATATAGTTGCACCTGCATCACCACATATAAGCATTTCATACATACATATAGATATCACAATTGCATCACATCCTGCATACAACACATGTTAGCACAATTTATCATTTGCATTATCATATTCATTTGCATTACATACATTCACATTTGCATCATGCATCACATATACAACGTAAAAGAACAAAAATATATGGCATTGCATCATATAAGCATCCATATCATAAAACATGCATCACATAAGAACATCTCATCACATAAGGTACACATGCATATAGCTACCGCAAAAATGGATCATCTCTCATATATATAATCAAAATGTGTCATGATACAATGATGTCAAAAGAATCATATGGCTACAAAATCACCCGCAGGTGTCTACAATGCAAAAAAAAAAAAAAATGGTACATATACTGATACAAAGGGGAGCCCTCTATGGCTATGATGAACTCCCTCCCTCAGAGCCGCCTGGCCTCGACGGAGTCTGAGCTCTAGATGGTCCCGCTCCAGAATCCCCCTGTCTCTCTGGTGGTGGTGGAGGACCCATGACCCCACCGCTGGATGCCTGCCTCCTGCGACTCCCTCCCGTAGCCGTCGCTGTGCGCGACGATCTATGGAAGCTCCTCGCCCGCTGGTCTGCTGGCACGACACCATAGTACAGATCCCTCCAATAGGCGATCTCCTCTTCGGCTCGCAGCACATATGTGTAGCCTGCCCCTGCATCCTCTGCTGCCCGCCTCCTTGCCCTCAGAGCTGTCTCGGCCTCAGTATATCTCTGGATGGCCTAGTCTCTCTCTCGCTCTGTGTCCCTGAGCCTAATCTTGAGGCGATCCCTCTCTCGCTCCAAATCCGCAATCTCGTCTGCTTGGCCCTGGTAGATCTCTCTCAGCCCTAGCAGCTCATCCTTCTCAGGATCTCCACCCTCAGCCTCTTCCTGTGGCTCCTCCTCTGCAGGTGCCTGTACCTGTGCCTCCGCCTGCACCTATCTGGGTGCTTGAATAGGTACCTGTCCCTGTGCCTATCCCTGTCCCTGCACCTGTCTAGGTCCCTGTGCTCTAGGACCCTGTGTTGCTGGTACATGTAGGGGCAATCCACCTCGACCTCTCACCACCTGGGCTGGTCTCTCCTGTCCTCCCTCCCTCCGAGGTGCTACTCGCCTCTCTCCCACCACTCCCCTCTGCCTCCATCTCCTCCACCATCATCATCATCATCCCCTCCTACCTCTCCCTCCAGCAGCTCTCCCAGATCTATCAATCTCGGAAAGGGATGCTCTGCCCAATACGCAGAATACTCTGCGTCCATCCCTGCATCCTCTACCTCCGGCCACATGTCCCATGGTAATGGCATCATCTCTGCCAGCTGTGTCACGGCCTGATCATATGATAACAGCGGCTCGAACTGTACCTGATCTCTGACTGTACGGGCATACATGTCCGAGCCTCGTGGCATCCGCTGAATCCTACCGAACTGTCTGCATACCCTGTCAACAAGCTGCCTCTCCAGAATATAGGGCGTCCGCCCAATCAGATACCTGCTCCTGAATGCATAGGGTAGCTCCAATGCGTCGTCATCCCACTCCTCGCACCCCAGGTACGACCTCCAGATAACCATGTCAATGTCATCTATGACGCACCTCCAATGCTCCAGTCGACCAATCCGAGGCTGTGATGTAATCATATCGTACAAATGCATGAAACTTCGTCCATACCCTCTGCCCCTGAAGTGAATAGGCCGTGTGATCGGCAGGTGCTCATATGCCCACACCTGTAAGAGAGTCACTCCGCAGCCCAAGCCCACTGATCCGTGGTACACAAACTGATGCAGCTCATAGTACAAATGGGCCAAGACACAAGGCCCCCATGCATATCTGGTGTGCTCGGTCATCAGTGTCTCCAATGCCCCTCCCCAGCCAACTGCCAATCCCCGTGTGGCTCTGTCCGGACACAAATAGCCACTGATGACTCCTCCGATAATAGCTGGTAAAGCTAAACCTGTAGCGGTCATGGTATCCCATGCCACGTGACCTGCTCGCATCTCCAACCCGGGATCCTGGAATACCCGTCTCAGTGCCTCCCTGTCACCATCTCGATCGTATGGAATCAACTCTCCATCGATCGGAATGTGCAGAATCCTATAGACGTCCTCCAGCGTCACTGTCATCTCACCCATAGGCAAGTGAAACATGCAAGTCTTGGAGTTCCATCTCTCCGCCAGTGCAGTCAGCAAACCCATGTTTGCCCGAAACTCGGGCACATATAGCACATGTGTGAGACCCATCTCCTCAATAGAAATCATGTCCTGAATCGACAACTCTGGTCGCAACCTCTGAGTCGACGGGAATCTCTCCCGTGACTCCAACATAGGCAGATACTCCTGCAGTCAACCAATCAATCATGTCAGTTATCGTGGCATTCACTGTTTATCACAAAATGCTACTTGCTATCTAAATGCATATGCTTACCTATCCTAGTGACACTCACTGTTCATCACAAAGTGTTGCTATCTATCCTAGTAGTGCTCCCTGTTCATCACAAAGTACTACGTGTGTGACATTCCCTGTTCATCACAAAGTGTTACTCACATTCGCACTCCCTGTTCATCACAAAGTGCTGCCTATCTTGGTGCTCCCTGTTCGTCACAAAGTGCCTTGATCTATCCTAGTCTTCCTAGAGGACCTGCTTGAGTGTATCCTCTCAGCAGCTTATCCAATCGACAGCATATGTTCATCACAGAACTGCCGATTTGACCTAAAAAGACCCAACCTATGCATTTTGACACACAAACGCGCTTCTATACTGCATAAACGCGCTTCTGCAACACAGACGCGTTTTCTGAACACAAACGTGCCTATACCATGCACAAACGCGACCAGGGAACACAGACGTCCCTACATGACATAAACGCCCCTACAGGGCACAGACGCCTCTACATTTCACAAACGCGCCCGTATTCAGCACAAACGCGGTTCCAGGCACAGACGCGCCTGGACCCGACACAGACGCGCCTGTCTGACACAGACATGCCTGGCACTGACACAGACGCGGTTGCGCGTTTTTGCATTTTTTAACTACCCTATTCCTAGCGCATTTATTGCTACTTAGCATGCATTAATGACAAAACTTGAAATGCGTGAAAGTACGAGGAGGTTCTCGGGTACTTACCGGCTCTCCTGCATCTGCTGGTCGCTAGAATCGGCAAACGTGATCGAATCTATGAATGAAAGCCATCGCTGCTAACTGTTGCTGCTCTTTTCTCGCTCTGCACTGTGATCTCGTAAGGGTGTGGATGACAATGAGGATGTCTTTTGCCCGTGGTCTATCTTATAGCCTAGCCTAGCCCTCGTCTTCATTTCCCGAGTCAGTCTTTCTCATCCCGTGACTTTGTCACTTTATCCGGCCAGTCCATTCTATCCTGTCTTTCTTATCGAGAGATTGTCTGCAATCTTTTCAGACTTTTTCATCCAATCTCTCGAGGGGGCATATCATTCCCATTCTGGGGCAACTCTGTATCAGTTCATCTTATCTTCTTTGAAACAACGCGACAAGCCGCATTGTCTCAAAGAGGGGCAAAATGTAGACACTCAAAATTGTCATGTCTAATTAAATAAATATTTTATTTATTTAATTACCTAAGCCTAATTCTTCTATTAATTAAATAAATCTTTATTTATTTAATTAATTTATTTACCCTCTTCTAGCCTTATTTCTCATTTAAATAAATACATTTATTTATTTAAATTATCCTTTTCCTAAATTAAATAAATATTTTATTTATTTAATTATCCTACTTCTTCTATTAATTAAATAAATCTTTATTTATTTAATTAATTCATTATCTTTTTCTACACATGACACATGTCATTCATCTCTTAATTCATACACTACCTACCTCTTTCATTATTTTGGTATTTCTTATACCTACCCTCTAATCCTAGCCGACCTCTCTTTTTACACCTCTCAATCTTATCCCTCCATTTCATATTGTGTCTTCTATTTAAGGAGATGCTTTCTTCATTGTCAAACCCTAATGACTGATTTTGGAGTACTTGGCTACACTACAATTCCACTTACAACCACATTCCATTCTTTGTTGAGCTCTTGTGCATATAAAAATCTGAGAGCAAATATATCAAGCAAGATCAATGGAGATAGGAAGAATGGAGATCAAAACCCTATTGGACATGTGATGGTATAATCTTTGTGATTTTGAGTTATTTTGCATTGTCTTAGGTTATCTTCATATGTTATGGTGGATCTTTGTTCATTGTTAGGTTAGGGTTTAGTGGTTGGATTCATTTAGCCTTTCAATCTTGTTATTATTGTTATCCATTTTCACCATATACAGTTGATATTCAAATATTTATTCAAACCAACTTTTATTTTGATAGTAAGATCAATCTAGGATATATCAGAAAAATGATAAGTATAGACTTCATGCGGCAACAGAGTATGCAATATATCAGTGGTTGTAGGAAAGTCTAAATTTGCAATATTTGGTACCAACTCCTGCAATTGTTGTTCTTGTTTTAATTCATTTGTCAGAATTTAATAAAGAATTGAGTCTTCATCATGGAATTGCATGAATGGTCCTCTATTAATCATCATAAGGTGATTAATAGAGTCAAATCCTTCAGATTCTTCTCCCAAAGTAGGCCAAATGGCTTGTTATTGTTTAAACTGGGGCTGAGCAAGAGAATGCAAAGCTAATGTTTTTGTAGAGTTCCCATCTGAAATAGTCATATCCCATGATCTACATCCAATATATACATTAGTCATGGCAAGCCAAGGTCTTCCCAAAATCACCGGATATCCTCCTAATGTCGCCTTTGGAGATAGGATCATAAAGTCTGCAGGATATTCCCAAGAAACTAAAGTAACAACCACATCTTCAATCATACCATCAGGTCGAACTGTAGAGCTGTCAGCAAGCTGTAGGACTATCAGTGTAGGTTTGAGACTATTGATTTCAAGCCATTGCATTACTTCTCTTGTCATCACATTAATGGCTACCCCTAAATCAGCCAAAACATTCTTTATCCAAGTGCCATTAATGACTATATTCACAACAGAACTAACAGGATCAGCATACTTAGGAATTGAAACTTTTCCTAGCATAATATCTTCCAGTTGACCCATCACATGTAGTGTTTGTGGATTTTTCTTCTTCCTGCCAGGCTTTTTTAGACATGCTTCCTGAAGTTCCTTACTGTATATAGGAATATCTTTTATTGCTTGTAACAATGAGATTTTAATACATACATGTTTCAGTTGATCTATGATATCAAAACCTTGCTCCTATTATGTAAGAACTTCTTTTTCTTGCAATCTTTGGGGAAATGGGGGTAATCTCTATTTCTGAGGTATTGTGGTTGTTGGGATAGAGATTTCTTGTTCTTCGGGCATTTCAATTATAACTAGAAATGGATTAGGTAGAGTTGTCCCAAATCTAAGGTGAATATCACTTATAGATAAAGAATAGGTTGGGTATTGATTAGGATCAGCTGAATAAACTTGTTGTTGTTGTTGAGATTTAATATTAGGATTTGACATTGGCTGAGTGGGAAACTGCGTAGGTTTAGGTGGAACAGAAGTGGCTACAGGGGGAGGCATTATTGCAGGTGGTTGTGGTTGTTGACTAGGTTGTTGATATCCAGAAGATTGATTAGTCCTTGGTTGACTCCCCCTTTATTGAGGAGTAGGTTGCCAATTCCCTTGAAATGGTGCTCTTGTGCTTGACGTGGAGACCAATTTCCTTGTGGTTGCTGCCACTATGGAATTTGACTAGCAAAATACTACCCTTGGCCTTGAGGACCATACCAGTTTGGATAACTACCAAAATTTTGAGCATATCGTGATTGCCATTGATTATTTGGTACATAAGAATTTCCACTATAACCAGAAAAAGAAAGTGGATCTGGTGGCATACCTTGTCTTTGGAAATTTGGCCTTCTTTGAGAAATATAGAAAACTCGTTCATCCTCACCTTATATTGGCTTGAAGTCAGGAACCTCAAGATTTGCAACCATTTTACATATGCAGTCCTTTTTTCTTTGTCTACAATGAGGGCAAAATTCTGCAACAAATGCATCAGCTTCTTCGTGCTTCTTCTTAGCTGAGAGTGTATCCAACTGAGTAGCTATATTGTTTATGATATCCTCCTTAAAGTCTTTCAACAAATGGCTAAGTTCCATTCTAGAAACTCCATTACTAGATGTTGATGAAGGAACTCTTGGCTTGAAATGCCTATTTTTTTAGAAGTTGATCTAGAATACTTCTTACAAATTTGTCCTATTTCATTCCATGTCGATTGTGTAATGTCACCTCATCCCATAAGATCCAAAGCATCAGTGCATTCATCATTGATTCTCCTTAAAAATATCAGCTTGAAGGAATCTTCATTTAGAGTGTTATGCTTGGACTTTTTGACACTAAACAAAAACCTTTCCAAGTAATCCTCAAGACTGTCATCTTCTTTCTGTGTCATCCTTAAAATATCATCCCCATGGCAATCAGTGCCTCTACAATAGTCCTTATACTTTGCAATAAATAATCATTTCATCCCGTCCCATGTATTGATTGTGCTACTACCCAAGCTCATAAACCATCTTAAAGACAATTCTTTCAAAGTGGCAAGAAATATTTTGAGTCTATGGGCATCTGTAGTATAATCAAAACTCCTGTAGAGAACATCAAACTCAAACAAGAATTTGTCTGGATCCTCTATCACTAATTCATAGAATTTAGGGAGGGAAGAAGCTGGAATGTTCTTGAGATTAGCATTATCATGCTGATCAGATATGGGAAACTCAAATGTTGGTTCCAAAGGTGGGGGTGGATTATTCCCACCAGGAGGTGGATTTCCTTGCATTGGACTCGTGGGGGGAGTTACCAAATGAAATTCTTCTTCTGGTGGTCCAAAAAGGAAATGAAGGTTGCCTTCAGGAAATTCAAATTCAGGGTGGTTCAAGTTCTTTGGGGTTTGATAAAGTTCAAAAAAAGGATTTATATCTGGGGAATCAATTCCTACATGATTAGGATGACTAGGTAGAAATCTATCTAGAACGTCTTCTCTTCGCCTATGCATGCAGGTTCATAAATTTTTTAGAGAAATCAGGTATGCCAAAAAAAAAATTAACTGAAAATTGAAGAGATAATAACCATAACAGGTTCTTAATTTGACACCATCCCCGGCAACGGCACCAAAAATGTTCAACCCAACAATAAGAATAATAACTCTAGTTGAAGTTTGTAATGCCCCGCTAGGAACCCTAAAGGAAAACAACATAACTAGGCAACTAAATAATTTCACAGAGATGTACAACTATTGATAGGACAACCATAGCCAAATATTGAAACCAAACCCAAACAAGAGGGAATATTTTCTCTGGTAAAACCCATTTTCTACCAGAACTTGCTATTTTCATGCACAATAAAAATCTTGGCAAAATTTGCCTTATTAACTTTTCCCAATTTTCTCAAAATTTTAATCTACAAATACCCAGGAAATAACTTCTTTCCATAAACTAGAAATTAATTTCACGAATGGACTTTAGCTAAGAATAAGAAATAACCAGAAAGGATTTTGGATTTAACAAATATTATACACACACATCATTCAGAAAGAGGGAAGAAATAAAATATTTTCTTTAAAACAAACAACCAGAACATGCCACCCAACCTGGTAGAGCTTTCCTGGAAGAACTTTGTAAGAGAGATTCAATTTCTTCACCAAAAACTTTGTCTCTTTCTCGTGACTTTCTAAAATGAAAAGATATATTCCCCTTTTAAAAAAAAATTCTAGGTTGCATATATTTTTCCCAAAAACCCTAATATTTAATTTTAGTAATTAAAAACAATTTTATTATTTTCTTTTATAATTCGTAACAAAGGAATAAATTAACATGCAATAAGCAAAAATCATTTTTTTCTTTTCTTTTCTCATGCAAATTAATCAATTTCCTAAAAAGGGAATTAAAGAAATATTTTAATTCTAATTTATTCTTTTATTCATTTCTTTATTTATTTTTTCTGTTATTCTTTTATTTATTTAAAATTCTAGGAAACAATAAATGAAATTAATCTAATTTATTTTTCACTAAAATTTAAATAAAATATATTTCTAATATCATGCAGCTTGCAACTTAATTTAATAACTTCTTTTAATTAATTAAATTTATAATCTCAGTGCATAAAATACATAATTGCAAAATACCAACTATGAGATAACTCCATAAATTTAATTAATTAATTAAATCTACTAACACACACAAACTGAACAAACCCCAAGCAAAGACTCCGAAAAAGTCAAACGACAATACACGAAGGCCGAACAAACTAACAGGATGACCAACTAACGACACTCACAAGAGTGTAACTGGTTAAAATAGGATCAACTACTACCTCCTCCACTTCCATCGGAACAATATAAGGCATGCTCAGATCTGTGAAGCCAGGTGGAGACGACACCCCATACCTACCCGATACTTGTACCTGCAATATCCTGCATCACCGAACCACACATGCATATATACAATATAAAAAACACGACATACACACGGATGAAGGAGAATCACGACTTTCCCTGTCTCACCGGACTGAGTGAAAGAAAATAGTCCCCTTGCATCCAATACACTCGTAGACACGCAACATATAATTACACATTGCATAGATAAAGTAAAGTGTCAGTACATAGCAATAATCCATAAAATATCATAAATCACAAGTACTGAAATACTGCAAATAAATTATGCATCTCATATCCAGATAAAGCATGAAATAATGTCATATAAGTCTGAATAACACATCATGGTAATGTATCCACTGAAAGTAAACAATAATAAAATATGAGTTTAATGAGTTCAAACGAGGAGAGGTACTACATTCTCCCCCCCAAAACTAGGCTTACTCTTGGAAGCCTAAAACAAATAAGAATACAACTCTCTCATCTTCATTGCATCCTCCCAAGTCGCCGAGGTCTCATCATTTGGGTCCCATAGGACCCTTACCTGGTCGATGGTGCAACCCCTAAGGATCAAATCCCGATGCTGAAGAATGCGCATGGGCTCCATGGCAAGTTGCCCATCCTTGACCTGCAAAGAGTTCCAATCAAGAACATGTGTCACATTAGAATGATAAGGTCAAAGAACTAAAACATGAAAGACATCGTGGATGCGGAATAGACTCGGTGGCAAGGCAAGATGGTAGGAAATAGGTCCTATCCTCTCAAGGATCTCAAAAGGGCCAACAAACCGAGGTGCCAACTTAGAACCCTTTCCATAATGGATCAGACTCTTACGCGGATGCACTCTCAAGAACACATGGTTGCCAACAGAAAACTGATGATCTATCCTCTGAGCATCTGCATACTTCTTTTGCCTACCCTGCGTAGCTACCAAATGCTCACAAATCCGCTCTACCTATTGCTCCATCTCTCGAAGAATATCCGGTCCTACAAGCACCCTATCCTCTAGCCGATCCCAACTCAAAGGAGTGCAGAAAGGATGACCATACAATGCTTGAAAGGGGGACATACCTATGGAGCTATGATATCCATTATTATAAGAAAACTCCACTAGATAGATATAATCCTCCCAATGCGACTATTGGTCCATAACATACATGTGAAGCATGTCCTCTAAAACCTTATTCACTTGCTCGGTCTGACCATCTATCTCTGGGTGATAAACTGAACTAAAGTTCAACTGAGTCCCTAAAGCATGCTGATGTAAGGTCCACAATGCTAAGGTAAAGACAATATCTCTATCAGAGATGATCCACCTCAGAATCCCATGCAATCTCACCACATCTTCCAAGAAGACTCGTGCCACCACTACTGCCATATAGGAAGCTCGAATAGGAACAAAATGAGCAACCTTAGTCAGTCTATCAACAATGACCATGATAGCATCATGACGATGCGAAGAGATAGGCAACCCAACAATAAAATCCATGGAAATGATATCCCATTTCCAATCTGGTACCAAATTAGGCTGTAAAATCCTTGTCGAGTGCTGATTCTCTGCCTTCACTCATTAACACTCTAAACACTTCGACACAAAATTAGAAATGTCGCATTTCATACCAACCCAATGATAAATTTGTCTAAGATCTGTGTGCATCTTCTTGACACTTGGATGTGTTGAATAAGGTGCACGATGGGCCTCCGTCATGATCAAAACGTGAAGACCCTCCAAAGGAGGTACATAGATTCGTCCAAGGTGATGAAGAAGTCCATCTACCTCAAGGTTATATCCAGAAAATCTACCCTCTAAAGGCCTTCCAGACTCTATCACGACTCTAACATCCTGAGGAAGAACTCCAAGAATTCTCTCTCTCAAGTCTACTCCAAGGGACAATGCTGAAACTTCATGCCACCTACGACTCAAAGCATCTACCACTACATTCTCTTTCTCTTGAATATAATGAACCTCAAAATAATACTCGCAGAAGAATTCCATCCATCTCCGTTGTTGAGAATTCAATTTTGGCTGCGTGAATACATACTGTAGACTACGATGATCACTATGCAGCTCAAACCGATGCCCTAACGAGAAATGTCGCTATCTAACCGAAGCATGAACTACAGTTGCCAACTCTAAATCATGAATTGGATATTTCAACTCATGGTTCTTGAGTTTGCGAGACTCATAAGCAACCACACATCCATCCTGCATAAGCACTGCACCTATACCTTCCAAAGAGGCATATGTGCATACCATAAAATCTCTAGATGGATCAGGAACTTCCAAAATCAGAGCACTGACAACGAGTTCCTTCAAGGTCCTAAAAGCTACCTCACACTGTTCTGATCAAAAAAACTTCTTTCCTTTTCTCTGAAGAGAAGTAATTGGGTGTCCTATCCAGGAAAAGCCTTCAACAAAGCGACGGTAATATCTGACCAAACCCATAAAGCTCTAAACTTTTGAAACATTGGTCAGTGCTGGCCAATCAACAATGGCTTGGATCTTTGAAAGATCCATGTATATACCTTCTCCCGAAACCACATGACCAAGATAGTTCACCTCAGACTAGAAGAAGTCACACTTCACCAAATTGGCATAAAGTTGATTCTCCCTCAAGCACTGCAATACCTGACGTAAGTGACCCTCATGCTCTTCCATAGTTCTAGAATAAATCAGAATGTCATCCAAGAATACAATGAGGAAATGATCAAGGTGGGTGCAAAAAACCCCATTCATGAGACTCATGAAAACTAAAGGCACGTTCGTCAACCCAAATGGCACCACTGTGAACTCATAGTGACCATAACAAGTACAAGATGTTGTCTTATGAATGTCTACATCTTGAATGCACAACTGATGGTATCTAGATTTCAGGTCAATCTTAGAGAACACATTATCTCCCTTAACCTAATCAAAAAGGTCATCTATATGAGGCAATGGATATCGATTATGGATGGTTACCTTATTCAGCTGTCGGTAATCAATGCATAATCGAAGAGAACCATCTTTCTTCTTAACAAAGATAACATGCGCACCCCAAGGGGAAACACTGGGATGAATCAATCCCTTGGCCAAAAATTCTTCTATCTATAACTTCAACTCACTCAGCTCTTGAGTAGTCATCCGATATGGAGCTCTAGAAATAGGTTCTGCACCAGGAACCAAATCAATGCGAAAGTCTATGTCTCACTTTGGAGGCATACCAGGAATATCCAATGGAAACACATCAGCATACTCTCTAAGAATAGGGTTACTATCAAGAGTGATTTCTCGACTCTCTGACTCATCCACATCCTCAAGAGTAACTGCAAAAAGATGACACCCTCTATGCATGCACCGCTTAAGTTGCATAGCGGAAATCATACATAGGGATATCAGTCTCTGAACTCCAACAATCTCCACTTCTCTGCCAATGTCATCTAAACACTCCACTGTCTTCTTGCGACAGTCTATGTGAGCACTATGAGATGATAGCCAATCCATTCCCAACACAACTCCATAAGAATCCAAAGGAATAACTCGAAGGTCAACTGAGGTAACTATGGTTCCTAGGTCCAACTCACAACTAGGAATAAAGGCACCTACAGAGACACGGACACTTGTAGCCAACTCTACTTGCCACCTATCCATCTGCTTAGTCTATGCGAGTCCGCACTGCTCCACAATGGATGAAGAAATGAAAGAATCTGAAGCATCGGAATCAAAAAGTATAGAGAGGGGTTCCATGCAACATACCTGTTGCCTCAATAACTGTACCCTAATGATCAGCTTGGCGGTCATCCACCGCTACAAACACTCTATGGGATCTCCCTGTATCTCCCATTGTAGGCTCTGATGCTGCTAACCTCTGACTACCTGTATTGTGGAAATGTTGAAGGTATTGTGCGGCTATGTGACCAAACTTCCCACAAGAGAAGCAAGCTCCTCTATTACTTGTCGGCCCACTAGACTGCTAGAAACTTCCATGGCTAGGGGTGTGAGATGCACTTTGCGAGGACTGCCCTGTCAAACCCTATTTGCCCCTCTACCAGTTCCTGTTCTTTGTATACTGAGAGTTGCCACCTTTCTGGCCCTAGAACTGTTTCGGTTTTGATGGTTGTTGCTATTGTTTTTGTCCACCCTTAGCAGGTGTTTGAGGAGTCCTAAATAGTGCAGTTTACTGGGACTCATTTCCCTAAGCTCTGTTCCCACTGGAAGGTGCACTCCCTATCTGCACACTTGACTGACCACCAAGTGCACAGCTAAGGTTCAGCTCAACCAATCTGGCTTTCGCCATGGCTATCTCAACTGAAGGTGGCTCAAACACCCTCACTCCTCCACTGATGTGATCATTCAAACCTCTCAAGAAGTGTTGAACAAGCATAGCCTCATCATTACCAATCCTGGCATATTGTTTGAGCTCATAGAACCTATGCTCATACTGTTCTACTATCATACCATACTGATGCAAGGCATAGAACTCATCTGCCCGAGTCTTCCTCCACTGGGGTGAGAGAAATCGTGCCCTGAATCTCTCCAGAAATAGCTCCCATATTACGGTGTTAATGCACACACTGATCTTCTCCTCCTCTAGTCTCCACCAGATCAAAGCAAAAATTTTGAGGCACATAATAGCACATCTCACCTTGGTGTTTCTACTGTATAGAAACATAGCAAAACACCGATCCAAACCGATGAGCCAGGTCTCTACCTCAAGACCGGTACCCATAACATCAAAGTAAGGAGGGTTGGACCTCATCAAGTCCTTTATGTGACCCAAAGAAGGTGGATCTCAGTCAACTGGAATCTCCGTCCTCCTGGGTGATCTCTCCCTCCCTCTCTCCTCTGGAACCTGTTGATGCAGCTCCTCAACCTGAGCATGAATAGGGTTATCAACCTCAAGCTTGTGGCCTAACCTAGCCAGAACCTCCTGAAACATCTGCCTTAGCTCTTCCCTTTCAGGAACCTGCTCTCCTGTATGCTAAGAATCCTGATGAACTGACTGTTCCGGCTCAACACTCACATGAGTAGCTGGTGGTGAAGGACTGTGACGGTCACAACCTTGGCCCCGTCCTCCACCTCAGCCTCCTTTGCGACCACCCATATGGCCACCTCCCCTAGCTTTCCTATCCATGACCTAACACCAGAACAGATAAAACAATTCAGATCTACACCAAGGATAAGACAAGAGAACAAACAACATTAAGACCTAAGCAAGATGGTCAACTAAAAGGCACACTACAAACCTAGAGTACCCAGTGTTGAAACTTGGCTCTGATAAAGTCTCAACCCGAAGTTTGGACATTCACTTTGTAAAGTCACTATTTCCATAGCTAGTGTTCATTTGATTTTCAACCCAGGAACGTAATACTTGAAATGGGTTTGCACTATATATGCACTAAGTTCCTACAATAGCTACCCTGCATTACTATAGCAACTAACATCTATGCAGAAAAGATAAGCAAGAATTGAAACTATTGAAAGGCTACAGGAAAAACTTCTACATTAACATAAATTCATTCAAGCAATACTGGTTAAATTCAATACTGCCAAATAGGAATTACTCTATTTTGGTTTGGCTATAGGAACAGTCAATGGATCTATTTCCAATGGCTGCAGGAACAGTCAATGCAAGAATGTCTACTACAGCTAAAGAAGAAAACTAATTTTAACAAATTCAGGCACAGGAACACTCACCAAGTTCACCAAGTGGGCCCCCTTGGATGAGTGATTCTAGGCTTCCCAAAAACAACTCTAAGTGCTCAAAATAACATATCTTTATTCATTGTTCTTCAAAAGTCATTACATGATTCAAAATCAAAAGAAACTCAAAACACTTATAACTTTATTTCAAAAATCCTCTACTCTGCTTCTTCTCTTTTATATCTAACATATGAAAAGAGATAAAGACCTTTATTTAAAAGAAAACAATTACTTCCTACTACATAGATCACGTCGATAAGAAGAGGCGGATAACTAATCAAGAAAGGAAACAGCTGGAGTTAAGTTACTGATAATGTGGATCTAAACCAAACCACAGTCATAACACATCATGGTGGTATTTTCAACACTAATGTCTACTTGAGTAAGACATCAGTAAGCATTGCACAATTACTTTTCCTCTGTTGTTTCTTATGCTCATCAGCATTTCTGTTGATTCGATCTTTCAGTCTCTTCCTTGAATATCTCCTACTGCAATTGACCTGATAGGAGAGCCTTCCCAACAACATCAATTTATTCCTGCAATTTCAAAAAGAGAGAATATACAAGAACATACACATCTACTTTATTTAATCAAAACATCTATTAATTTCACACATGATATTGCCTAAGATAATCTGCATGGCAACAAGAATGAATAACATGGCCACAGGAACAAACTGGCAAAGGCAAAACATGTTTTAATAGGTTCAGGCTAACATCTGAAATACATATAGTCAACTTTCTGATACATCATTACTATTATGTAAATCAAAATATGAGAAAAACTTAAGAGTTCTAGGAATAAAAATATGCTAATGTCTCAACTCATCAATTTGGTCACATTAAACAACTTCAAAATCGGACAAAATTGAATAAAGAAACAAAAAACATGTCTATGTCAGTTGAAATCACATCTGTGTTAGGAAAATGCGTCTATGTAGTTCAAAATTGCGCTTGTGTCCTACCACAAATTGTCAGCAAGAAATTGTCATATTCATCAGAAATTGCGTCTTTGTTAGTTAAAACCACGTTTGTGTTGAGAAACCACACCTATGTAGAACAAAATTGCATTTTTTATTTTTAGGATAAAATTATCATTATCACCAGGGAACCACGTTTGTGTCTATTGAAATTGTGTTTCTGATAAGAAGTCACGTCTAGGCTGATTAAAACTGCATCTGTGTTCATAATTGAAAGATTACAAAAAACTCTTGAGAACAATAAGGACTTAAGTTTTTAGATCCAAAGAGCTTCCAAGGTTGCTTCCTATAGAGCTTTATTTTTTAGTCAATTTGTCTTGGTCACACATAGTCAATCTTTTTCCTTCACTTGCATTGCCTTCATACATATTTTCCAAATTTGAGTCAAAAGGTTACTTTGCTCCTCATCAAACTTTGCAAACATACTAGTGATTCTTGTATCAAGATATATCATCTTAGGGTCTCATTTGGTCATCTTGAGTCAAGGTCAACTTACCTCATCAAGAGATCCATCATCTCTTTGGAAGCCACATCTTACTCTCACACATGCATACTTTGGTCTTACACTCTTGGACATTGCAAGTTTACCCTATATTCATCTACACTTCATACACCTCTTGGTCTTCCATAGTCTTTGTATCTTCATCTTACCTTTCATTCTGGTCAAGACTTTAGTCCATGGTTGAAACCCATTCCCAAAGGTATAGAAGGGAAGCCGAGGAAGATTTAAGGTCTTTAAACACGAGTACCTATGAGTTTGATGGAGATGAATTATACAATCCATTTTAAAACTGCAGTAATATACCAGGCAATGACAACAATGACAATAACAATGGAAATGATAATGACAATGACAATGCATCTGTGGGTTCTGTTGAATTTGAGGAAACTATCATGGATCCCCATTTTAATAAATTGGTTCAAGAAATCATGAAAAGAGATAGACAATATTTCTTCCAAGTCATGGCACAAAGTGGAACAAGATTACCCCATGATTTTGATATGTCACAAATTTTGGAGGATGATCCAAATCAAACAAATCAAGTTAATACAAGGAAAAGGAGACCCAATAGTGATGGTAAGAAAGAGTGTCTCGTGCTTGAGTCACCTTCATCCCTATTTCAAAAACTTGAGATTCCAAACACATACACTCATTCACATGCCAGTTATGAGAGAACCTCTCATGAACAACCCCATAGTCATCCTTTTCCATGGAGAAGAACTACCACCATGCATGACCATGAAGATACCCAAGATAATACCAATGCATACAATTACACTCAATCGAACATTGAAAATCATGACACGAGGAGACCTCATGTCAAATTTGGGGGCAATATCCAAGATCATTCTTATGACACCTCCTATCACCATGTTCATGACATGTCTCGACCTAGACCTAGTGCTCCTCACTATAATACCATACCAAGTGGTCCATATGTGATGCAGGAGCACCAGAGGAGTTCAAACTAGCATTTGGATTTGATTTCGATGAGACATTGATCCCAGTATTAGCCTGGTATTAGTATGATCTTACCAATTGGTTTTGCAGTGTATGGAGTGAAGATGAATCAGGTTTGTTGGCATTTTCTGTAGAAGAGAGACTATTAATATTCATTAAGGATATTGAGAAGGTTGTTGAAGATTATTGATATAACTGAAAAAGGATGATAACTATCTTTATAACATTATTTTGTCATTGATATCAAGAAATTGATTTTCTGATTCAGTATGATGTTGCCATATCCTGAGGAGATTGATTTGATGAGTATTAAGTGGTCAGTAAGCGACACAGAAAGAATGTGATGAATAAGGAGAGAAATAAGTTATTCAATGGGCAAATATTACCGAGTTAGACAATGATGAGATCATGATGTTTAGATTGTTTTGATATCCTACAGATGTTGTTAATTGTAAGGTTAATACTATACTATGTCACTGAGCAAAGAACCTAGTTGGTAAACCCAAAGAACCTAGTCGGTAAACGCTAAGGAACCTAGTTGGTAAACCCTAAGGTTATCATTATTGGTTAATGAAGGCAGAATGTCTACCGAGTAAAGTTTAGTATTTATCGAGTTGCAACAGAGTTATGACAGAGCTCATTAGATGAATACAAGCATTATTTAATGAAGGACAATTATGAGCTGGAGTTGTTTAAATGATTGGTATGTCGCACATGAAGTTTGTTAAGGATCTATGGCAATGGAAGATCGGCAGGAAGATCTATAGCGCAGATTGAACCACAATAACCTTGTGCAAGTTCCAAGAAAGGGATGCAAGTCTCTAGGCAAGGTAAAACATTTTCAGATCGAAGGGTACATTAAACCTAGTCAAGATTGATGATCTGATGGCTAAGATTGATCATGGGAAATGTGGTTAAGGAGATCAAGCGGTTAGAATTGTTTATAAATAAGGAATTGTTGATAAACAATGTATGCAGGCAAATGTAAGCACAGGGATGCTACATAGTGATTACCAAGAATAGAAGCTTGAAGACCTGTTTGAATAATAGAGTAAGGAGCCCAGCTAATGGACAAGATAAGTCCTATGACAAGATTGTTTTTTAGCAAAATAGAATCTGCTTTAGCATTTTAGATGTGAAGTTGCAAATATATTTATTACTGTTGTTTATTCTGAATAACAGAGAAATCTCTTAACCGAGTGGACTTAACAGTCTTATTTGTAAACCCTCTAGCAAGGTAACATTCTAAATGAGTGTTTGAAATCCTTTGACAAGGTCACTTCTAACAAAGTGAAGATCCTAACAGATCTGAGGGAAATCCCTTAACCCGGTCACATCTAGCAATGTGTTTATAATCTTTAACAGGATTTGCTTTTAACCAAGCATACTCTAGAAGAGTATATTTCTTAGTGGGTCCGAAATCCCAAAGTGGTTTTTCCCTATTTGGGTTTCCACGTTAAATCTGGTGTTATATGTGTTATGATGGTTATGTGTTTATGAGTTTGCATGTTTAGCAGTTTTTGGTTATATTGTTGAAGTATATGTTACCGAGGTTGAATCTATTGATTTAATGGAAGATTAAGTTTGTATGATTCACCCCCCCCCCCCCTCTCATCTTATTAGCTATTGGCATCAGTACTTTACATTTAGTATCAAAACTTAACAATTGGTATCAAAGATTTGGACTCCAGAAGAAAAATTTTAAAGGTACTTGAGGCAAAGATCTGAAGATGTATAAAAGGGATGCACCAAAGCTGAACAAGTCAAGTTTCTCCACATGGCAGAAAATGATGAAGCTGCATTTATCAAGAATTGGAGAATATGCAACATATTATCTGGAGAATGATTAAATTGCACTGAGCACCAACCCAATGACCTTGGAAGAGATAAAGGCAAAGCAAGAACATATTCAAGCTATGATTGAAATAACATCAGCATCAGCATTGACCGACTCAAAGTTTAATGACCTAGAAGGCTGTAATGATGCAAAAGCAATGGGGACTAAGCTCATATCTATGTATGGTGGTGATGAACATGTTCAAAGAGAAAAGGTAGATAGTCTAAGAGGACAACTTGAATCCATGAGAATGAATGAAGGTGAGAACATAACCCAATATAGTACAAGGTTAAAGGAGATTGTCAATCAAATTAAAGGAGTAGGAGGAACTATTGAAGAAAAGGATGTAACAAGTAAGTTGTTGAGAACACTTCTACCTACTTATGCCATTCAAGTCTCTGCAATCAATGAATTAAGGTCTATACCTAACATGTCAGTTTCTTTGGATGCTACCATTGGTAAGCTACATGCATTTGAGTTAGTAATTTTGATAACAGTGGGTCTTCGATAAATAAAGTAGAATCTGCATTCAGTTCTTTCCATATTGGTGAATCTGATGATTACAATGATAGAATGAGTAAGTACTCTGAAGGGAATCACACTGGAGCAAGTGAAAGATTTTGCAAGAACATGGAAGAAGTACACAAACTGTATGAGGAAATCAAGAAGCAAGAAGAGTTTGAAGCA
The DNA here is from genome assembly GCF_030272615.1 of Cryptomeria japonica. Classification (NCBI taxonomy): domain Eukaryota; kingdom Viridiplantae; phylum Streptophyta; class Pinopsida; order Cupressales; family Cupressaceae; genus Cryptomeria; species Cryptomeria japonica. The sequence goes on from NC_081415.1 coordinate 618,990,288, forward strand.
TTATTAGCCAGAAGGTTACCGAGAGGAAAAGGTAAGTATAAAGGAAAGCTACCTTTGAAATGTTTCAATTGTGATAAAATAGGACATATGGCTTCTAATTGTCCTAACAAAGAATCTAGTGAAAAGAGAGAATACCGAGATAACAGGCAGAAAGACAACCAATACAGAGGACGCCAAGACTTCAGAAGGAGAGACACAAAGACATGCCTAGTAGCTGATGAGGAATCCAACGATGACAAATTTGATGAAACAGATACAGAGGAAGTTGTTTATGTGGCTATTAAAGATGGATCTGATAAAGAAAGGTATGAAGAAAAAGCCCTAGTATCTCACATAAATAATAATGATTCTTGGATCATAGACAGTGGATGCTCACATCACATGATAGGTGATAAACACAAGTTTGTTAAATTAGAAGACTATGATGGAGGCTATGTAAGATTTGCTAATGATGCACCATGTCTAGTGAAAGGTAAAGGATCTATAACACTTCTTGAAAATTCTAAATATGATGATGTATACTGGGTTGAAGGTTTGAAATACAATTTGTTGAGTGTAGCACAGCTAAACAATACAGGATACCGAATAGAATTTAAGAAAGGAATTGTCAAAGTTCATGACAAGCATGGAAAGTTAGTTGCTACCGGGACACAAATAAAAGGTAATACATTTCATCTTGACTCAACTTGGAACAAGTGTCTTTATGCAAAGATAGATGATACTTGGTTATAGCATAAAAGGTTTTGTCATGTAAATTTTGATAATCTATTCAAAATAAGTAAGAAGCACCAAGTAAGAGGTCTACCGAGTCTGGGAAAACCTGAGAATGCTATGTGTCGAGAATGCCAGATGGGTAAGATGACAAGATCAAGCTTTACAAGTAAGTCCTACACTTCTAAAGGAATTTTAGATCTAGTACACACTAATCTTTGTGGTCCCATGAAAGTTCAAAGTTATTATGGTGATAAATATTTCATATTATTTGTGGATGATTACTTAAGGATGATGTCAGTTATGTTTTTAAAAGAAAAATCAAAATCTTTTCCAATGTTAAAATGGTGCAAGGCAAGAGTTGAAAATGAAATAGGAAGACAGCTGAAATGTCTTAGATCTGATAGAGGAGGAGAGTTTACTTCTGATGAATTTAACTTATACTGCAATGATCATGGTATAAAAAGGCAAGTATCTATATCAAGAACACCTCAGCAAAATGGGATAGCTGAGAGAAGAAACAGATCAATTGTAGATTGTGCTAGAACCCTAATGATAGAATAGAGGGTAACTCAAACATTTTACACCCTAAATCGAGTTCAACTAAAGAAAGGAACTATGAAGACACCATATAAGATCTGGTATGACAAGAAACCTAATGTAAGTTATTTTAAAATCTTTGGAAGTAAATGCTATGTTCACAAAGATGACAGAAATGGAAAGTTTGATAAGAAAAGTGAAGAAGGAACATTTCTTGGTTATTCTTCTAGAAGTAAAGCATTTAAATGTCTGATCAAATCATCTAACAAAATAGTAGAAAGTGCAAATGTGAAATTTGATGAATTTGCAGAAAGAAATGATGAAGGAAATTCCAAAGAACCAGAAGATTATGAAGAGTTTGTTTATGTTCAACCGAGAAGTCCTACCGAGAAAGTTGTTGAAGAAAATGAAGATAATGTCCAGTTATCGAGTGATGAAGAAGATCATACAGAACCTACCGAGCCTATATTAGCCAAATATGTTAGAAGACATCATCCATCAAGTCATATTATAGGAGGTAAGGATGATCCAGTGATGACAAGGAACAAACTGAGACAGAACACATGTCTGATATCTGAATTTGAACCGAGAATAGTAAAAGAGGCATTTAACAGTGAAGATTGGGTAAATGCTATGACAGAAGAGATTGATCAAATTAAGAAGAATGACACATGGACACTGATCCCAAGATCAAAGGACAAAAATGTAATCAGTACTAAGTGGATTTTCAGAAACAAGCTAAATGAAAAAGTGAGGTCATTTGCAACAAAGCAAGACTAGTTTGCAAAGGTTATGCTCAAGAAGAAGGAATAGATTATGGTGAGACCTTTGCACCTGTGGCTAGACTTGAGGGAGTAAGAACATTGTTGGCATATGCTGCTTTCAAAAATTTCAAGGTATATCAAATGGATGTTAAATCTGCATTTTTGAATGGTATACTAGAAGAAGAAGTTTACATTGAACAACCTGAAGAATTTGTTGAAGATAAGAATAAAGATCAAGTATGTAAACTAAACAAAGCTTTATATGGTCTAAAACAAGCACCTAGAGCATGGTATGAGAGACTGCACTCTTATTTGATCAAAATTGGTTTTATAAGGACAAGTGAAAACAACAACATGTACATGAAGAGTGATGAGGACAATGGAATACTGATCTCAGCCATATTTGTTGATGAAATTATATTTTGTGGTAATGACTCCTAATGCAAGAACTTTGGAAATGAAATGAGCAAAGAATTTGAGATGTCACTAATTGGTGAAATAAAGTATTTTATAGGTTTATAGATATTGCAAATGAAAGATGAGATTTTCATTACTCAATCCAAGTACATAAAGGAAATCTTGAAGAAATTTAGAATGGAGGATTCTAAACCAGTAAGTACTCCTATGACTACTAACTGTCAACTATCAAAGAATGATGAATCTACATCTGTTGATGAGACACTTTACCAATCTATGATAGGGAAGTTGCAATATGTTGTGTATAGTAGACCAGATATAGCACATGCAGTACCTATTGTTACAAGATTTTTTGCAGATCCCAAGGAAACTCATATGACAACAATCAAGAGAATTTTCAGATACGTGAGAGGCACTGAAGATTATGGCTTAGTAAATGAAAAGAGGAATGATTTTGATTTAAAAGTTTATACTGGTGTTGATTGGGCAGGCAACATAGATGACAGGAAAAGCACAAGTGGTGGAGCTTTCTTTTTGGGAGAAAGACTAGTAAGTTGGCTTAGCAAGAAACAAGGATGTATCTCACAGTCAACAGCAGAAGCTGAATATGTTGTTGCAGCATTGAACTGCACAAATATAGCATGGATCAAACAACTGTTGGAAGGTATAAATGAAAAAGTTACTGAGCCAGTAACTATATTCTATGATAATACTAGTGCCATTAACATTTCAAAGAATCTGGCAATGCACTCTAAGACAAAGCATATCTCTATAAAGTATCATTATCTCAAAGAAGAAGTTCAAGAGAATAAAGTTGTGCTGGAATATATCAGTTCAAATGAGCAATTAGCAGACATCTTCACAAAGCCACTGCCAAGGGACACTTTTGATTATCTTAGAAGCAAGTTAGGGGTCCTACCCCTATCTTCTCCTCACTGGCAGAGTTCGGTGAAAGCATCAATTCGATGAATCTACAAAATATTATATGTGGATTGATGTTGATTTACAAACTTTATAAGGTTTTCTAAAGGTGTGCAGGAAATGGTGAATAGAGACAAGTTTCTCTGACCAAGACTGAGATGATACACAGCAAGGCAAATCAATTCACAGAGGAAGAAATCATGATTTAGTTCTTTTACTTTTTGGCAATGTTGTCAAAGGGGGAGAAGACTAAATGGTAAAATCCTAAATGAAGAAGATAACTAAAGAATAATGACAGGGGGAGAAGACTTTCAGAAGAAGTCTACAGCTCAAGGATAACAGGACAAGTCTTACAGCAATCTGAATCCGAATCAATTTGAATATCTTGTTGGTATTACCATTTAATTGTTAGTTTTTCCATCAATGCAAAAGGGGGAGATTGTTGGCATTTTTAGTAGAAGAGAGATTGTTGATATTCATTAAGGATATTGAGAAGGTTGTTGAAGATTATTGATATAACTGAAAAAGGATGATAACTATCTTTATAAAAAAAAATTGTCATTGATGTCAAGAAATTGATTTTCTGATTCAGTATGATGTTGCCATATCCTGGGGAGATTGATTTGATGAGTATTAAGTGGTCGGTAAGTGACACAGAAAGAATGTGATGAATAAGAGGAGAAATAAGTTATTCAATGGGCAACTATTACCGAGTTAGACAATGATGAGATCATGATGTTTAGATTGTTTTGATATCCTACAGATGTTGCTAATTGTAAGGTTAATACTATACTATGTCACCGAGCAAAGAACCTAGTCGGTAAACCCAAAGAACCTAGTCAGTAAACCGTAAGGAACCTAGTTGGTAAACCCTAAGGTTATCATTATCGGTTAATGAAGGTGGAATGTCTACCGAGTAAAGTTTAGTATTTATTGAGTTGCAGCCGAATTATGATAGAGCGCATTGGATGAATATAAGCATTATTTAATGAAGGACAATTATGAGCTGGAGTTGTTTAAATGATTGGTATGCCGTGCATGAAGTTTATTAAGGATCTATGCCAATGGAAGATCGGCAGGAAGATCTACATCGTAGATTGAACCGCAATAACATTGTTCAAGTTCCAAGAAAGGGATGCAAGTCCCTAGGCAAGGTAAAACATTTTCAAATCGAAGGGTACATTGAACCTAGTCAAGATTGATGATCTGATGGCTAAGATTGGTCATGGGAAATGTGATCAAGGAGATTAAGCGGTTAGAATTGTTTATAAATAAGGAATTGTTGATAAACAATGTATGCGGGCAAATGTAAGCACAGGGATGCTACATAGTGATTACCGAGCATAGAAGCTTGAAGACCCGTTTGAATAACAGAGTAAGGAGCCCAACAGATGGACAAGATAAGTCCTATGACAAGACTGTTTTTGAGCATAATAGAATTTGCTTTAGCATTTTAGATGTGAAGTTGTACATATATTTATTACTGTTGTTTATTCTGAATAACAGAGAAATCTCTTAATCGAGTGGACTTAACAGACTTATTTGTAAACCCTCTAGCAACGTAACATTCTAAATGAGTATTTGAAATCATTTTACAAGGTCACTTCTAACAAAGTGAAGATCCTAATAGATCTGAGGGAAATCCCTTAATCGGGTCACATCTAGCAATGTGTTTGTAATCTTTAACAGGATTTGCTTTTAACTGAGCATACTATAGAAGAGTATATTTCTTAGTGGGTCCGAAATCTCACAGTGGTTTTTCCCTATTTGGGTTTCCATGTTAAATCTGGTGTTATATGTGTTATGATGGTTATGTGTTTATGAGTTTGCATGTTTAGCAGTTTTTGGTTATATTACTAAAGTATATGTTACCGAGGTTGAATCTGTTGATTTAATGGAAGATTAAGTTTGTATGATTCACCCCCCCCCCCCCTCTCTCATCTTGTTAGCTATTGGCATTAGTACTTTACATTTAGTATCAAAACTTAATAGGGTTATGGGTGGATTTCGTAACTTGCGGATCATTGAGAGATATTGTTTTGGGTTTTTTTTTATGTTCTCGAGAGGACTGCATGTATTTTTATGCATTTGAAGATGTTCTTGGTGATTTGAGCCAACATGTTATCGTTTACATGTTTCATCATGAATCAGTTGGTCTTTGGCTGACTTGATTAAGTTGTTATTGCTTGCGAATGGTATAAAGGGAAAGATTAGAGATTCATTTTTCAAGACAAAGATCGGAGGAAGAAGAGATCAAGTGAAGATGTAGTTTCCAGAGAGATTCTAGTATGGGGGGAATACAGTCCGGTATGGATAAGGTCTAGATTAGTGCAGAACAGTGCAGACTATTACCGGAGGCTTATTTGTCGAGTAGAAGATCTATGGATCTTAGATTTGTGTTGTATGGATTGTTTTGTAATCATGGGCTATGGTCCAACGTGTAGTTGTTGAAGGCTTATGTAATTCTTTAAATGGTTGTAATGATGGATTTATCTATTACTAGTTATATCTTGTGTTTCTTCTACCAGTTAGGGTTGCTTACTGGTTATATCTTGTAATCTATTACCAGTCGTCGATATCTTGCATGATGTTTTGTGTTATGGGTTGCAAGGCGGGGATGTCCTTCATTGGATCGCCCTACCTTGACTGTATCAATATGCAATCTATAATTGTGTCCCTCCTCCATATGAACACATCTATGATCAATACCATCCATACATGCATTATATCCCTCCTCCTTTGCTCGGTGTCTCAAGCATGGGACTAGCACAAAGAGAAAAGACACCACCCAAGAATGACTTGCAACAACAGATAAAAGACTTACAAAAGATAATGGCAGACATGAATACACCAAAGAAATAGTATACAATGAATGACATATGTCCTTACCCATTTGATAGAAGCATTCTGATGCCTCCATTTCCTCCACATTTTGTAACACCAAATTTTGATAAATACAAAGGCAAAGGGGATCCTAAGGCATACATAAGATTGTTTTTCACAACTTCCATTGAGGTAGTAGCCGAAGAAACATACTTGATGAGATTTTTTCCACAAAGCTTAGGCGAACAAGCAATGGAATGGTTCTCCCAACTTCCACCTGGAATTAATTCATGGGGTGATCTAGCAGAGGCTTTTATACAACATTTCTCATACAACATTGAAATAGATGTGTCAGTAGCCACCTTATGTAATACTAAGTAGAAACATGGGGAATCTTTTGCTTCATTTTTATAGTGATGGAGAGGTCTTGCTAGTTGATTCTCTTGTGATATATCGCAAAAGAAAATAGTAGAAATATTCATACAAAACATCAACAAGGATATTGGATATGAGCTAAGAAAAGCATGTTTGTCTACCTTCAAAGAGGTCATTGAGAAAGGAATGGCGATAGAAATTGTCCTAATTGAACAAGGTGGCATTAAGATATTCAAAGAGAACAAAGAAGAATCAAATGGGAAATACAAACCCCGCTTTTGGAACAAGAATAAGAATACAGTCAATGATGGGGTAGTAGATTAAAATGTTGTGAAACCTAAGATAACTTCCCCCGTGCAAGTTCTTCTAACTCAAACAATCAAGTGAACAATCAAAGGCAATCAAAACCTCAAAGGAAATACACCTCATTGGGAGAGCCAATTGAAACCACATTCAAGAAGTTAGTGTCAAACAAGCTCATAATACTACTAGACAATCCACCATATGAGCCAAAGGTGAAGCTAGATTTATGGAATGATGATGAATATTGAAAATATCACAAGAGTAAAGGGCATCTTACTAGCAATTATCACAGATTAAAGAATATCATACATGATCTCATTGACAGAGGTGACATATAAGTTGATGGTCATACCTCTTATGAAGAGCATGTGATGTTTAAGGAGTCATTTAATAAACATCACAAAGGAAAAGGAAAAACTACTGATAATCAAGCCAATTATACTAAAATGCCCTATGACCATGATTCCACTATTAATAATATTTCAATGGACAATCATGTTTCTACTATCATTATAAAGGACAAAATTCTTGAAGGTCCTGCCCAAAGGAGTAAATTTGTTTTGAAATGCATTGGACCATCTTCCAAATCTTCTAAAGATGAAACCTCTGAATGTAATGTCACAGCCTGTCAAGGTAAAGTCATCTTGCAAGGAATTCCATCCAAGCCCACAGCCTCTTCATCCACAAAGAATGAGTACAACCTTGTAGATCACTTAGGGAAGACAACCGCCCTCATTTCCATCCTTGAACTTTTATAGATATCCCCTACACATAAGGCCATTCTTGACAAAGAATTGAGAGAGACTTCTGTACCCACTGATCTGAACATGGACCAGTTACAATCCATAGTGGGATACCTTTCCATTTTGTATACCCTCACATTCAGAGAAGTCAATGACGCATCTGGAACCCAACCTCATAATGCACATCTACATATTGAAGCCTTTATCTATAAAAACCGAATCAAACAAGTCTTGATAGATGGAGGAGCAAGTCTGAACATTTGTACATTGAACACTATTAAAAAATTGGGATATTCTAAAAAGGCTGTGAATTCTACACATGCTCTTACCATAAAAGCATATGATGACAAAGAGCATTCATCCAAGGGCATAGTCACCTTACCTCTTAGAGCCAGGTTAGTTACGAAGAATGTAGTTTGTCAAGTCCTTGATTTAGAGATCACATATAATATACCCTTCGGACGTCCATAGATTTGTGAAATGGGAGTTTTTCCTTCTACATATCATCATTGTGTCAATTTCCCACACAATGGAGTTGAAGTGATTGTTAAAGGTGATCCAAATCTGTTCATATATTGCAATAACCTACGACCAACATATGAGATAATAATTCCAATTAATAGAGAAGCAACTCCATCATCAGCATATGTGGATCCAAAATCCTTGAAAGCTTCTACATCAAAACAAGCAGAGGTCAAAGAAAAATTCAAGGTTAAAGACATGAGATGCGGTGAGTATATATTTCATGTTGATCAACTCCCACTATATCCTAAGAAATTTAGTGATAAGAAAATCCTACAAATAATTTTCAATCAAGGAATTGGGTGTGAACCACCTAGTGTTGTGGCTACTAAGTCTGAATGAAAATCTCCTCTAGCGGTGCAAGCAACTCTTGATATCAATAGTCCTAAGAGTGGTTCCAACAAAGAATCTATTGAATATATCATCAACCCTCTTGATAAATCATATAGCCTTACCATTTCAGCTACTCCTTCCATTTACACTCCACTTCTAGACTTGGATCAACAAGAATTACAAAAGCCCTTACTTATTGGGGATCAAAAATCAAGCCTTGAAAAGAAAAATCTAAAAATCAAAAAATAAAGAAAAGGCCTTTAGTCCAAATCAAAATCAAAAGCTATTGGAGTCTACAAAAATCAAAGTCAAGGATAAAAATCCAATGAAGAAAAAAGAACAAGAGTTGATCTCCCCTAATATCAAAATAACTGGGGGCAAAATTTCCAATATTTCAAGTAAAAAAGAATAATTTTTGATCCTAAGTCTCCATCATGCTATCCTACTTTCACTTATTTTCGCAATCATAAGCCTTCATTCCTCATCCACATGTTCCACACATCCATTCCCTTTTGGTGATACATCACATCAATGGGCCTTTAATGGAACTTTCTTGAAGGACTTTGTTGTCAAGCATGCCCAAACTTCTTTAGGTGACGCACATATGGGCCTACGTAGTTCACACATTAGTAATTATACCTTAGTTTCTTCATCAAGGAAGACAATCAAGGGAGCAACATATCATTCAGTCAAGGAACCACGCAACTATAATCACAAGGTGAAGCCTCGCATATTTGAAAGACAAGGATGGGATATGATTCACCTATTGTTTTTATGTCTGTGGATTGTCTCTTAATAATTCTATGACTTGTCCAAGGATATGAGGACATTGTGAGTCTAGTATGAATTGGGGCATTCCTTGTTTGCAACTATTTGATCTCCATGCAAACGGGTACAATGACTTTCTGGGTCGAACCTATACCTCAATCGTCATAACCTATTTTCTATAATAAAGATCAATGATGATAAAGCACAAGAAAATCTTTCACTTCCATATGTTCTACCTTCCATCCCCCTTTTGTGATTGACCTCCATTGTCCTTCTGTGAGTCTGTGTAGCCCACTATCACATGACTGAGTATAATGGTATGCCAAAATATCTGCATTTTATGTAGATTGCACTCGCATCATCACATGATAGCATATCTCATTTCATACATACATATAGATATCACAATCACAACACATCTTTCATATATCATTGGTTAGTATTTGCATTCTCATATACAACATAAAATGCCAAAATAATAACACATCATGCATCTTATCCTATAAATAATCATATCATACATTTCATCATACATATAATCATAACCATATAGTACATCCACATTTGCATGTTGGCACTTGGCTCATCCGGTCAAGTTGATTTTGCATAGAAGAATATTGAGCAGCTGAGCAACTTTGAATTGATGTATGTTGCAGCTCAGAAGTTAAGGAAGGAAGGGATTGAAGACAAGCAGGTTATTGAGCAGGTCATTCTAGTTTTGCAATGGCTTGCACTGGAATATAAGGTAGATCAGATTGGAAGCCCATTCGGTGAACTGAAAGGTTTAACTAAGCATATTTCTAAAGAGTTTAAAACTCTTCAACAAATTTCAAACCAACAGCTAGTAGTGAGGTACAATGCAGCCCAAAAGGTGACTTGTGACAACATGATTTCATCAGACAAGAATAAGATGGCGGTGGAAGTAAAAAAGATTGATAAGGCTCTAAATACATGTAGCATTATATATAGGTCCTGTACTAACACCGACAAACTAATAGTAGACCTTGAGGTGAAATTGAAGATAGAAAAGGCCCGGTTAGATCATTTGGTTAACATTTTTTACGGTACTCAGACACTGACCAGTACCGTTGATGGTGAGATTTTAATAACAGAGTCTGAGATTTTTGCATTAGAGAAGGACATGGATAGGATAATCTAGCATGCAAGGGAATTAGGAAGTTTGGTGAGTCCCCGGTTGAATACTTTATTACTTCACAAGAGTGAAAGCATAGAGTTAATGAATAAACCTACTCCGACAAACCTAACAGAAGAAGAGCTTCATGCATATATTCTTAATCATTTTGTATCCATTTTGAGCACATTGAAGAAAGGTTGGGATACATACGTAGGATTTTTGAAGGGTTCTTACCTGGATATTTTTAAGTATATCTAGATCCGGTAATCACATTTTGGTTTGTACAAAATTTTATTTCTTATTGTTTTTTTTTTCCTAGCTTTGTCATTGATGTCAAAGGGGGAGAGGTTGATGTGAAAAATGATTGCGACATAAGAAGTAATCTATAGCTTAGGGGGAGCAGTCTTCCAATAGTTTTTGAGATCATTTTTGTAGTTTTTGGTAGGGAACCAGAACAACACTTCAGCGATCCATTTTTCACATGAGCATTGCCATCATTGCCAGAGGGGGAGATTGTTTTCAATTGACACTCAATCAGTTTAGTTCTGTTGTCATTGATGACAACACACGCCATTTTGGGTTGGTCACTTAACCAATAATCACTAGTAATCATTGTTTGGAAACCAAAATTCAAGGCACCGACACCTACAAACAAGGGGAACCGGCAAACTAGGAACTGGTATATGAGGCCGACATGGGAGATTGATCCGGCAGGTATACATGGCAAAGATCAAAGGCATCAGTCTTGAAGTTTAATGAATTTATTTTTATTCAGGACGACATATAAATAAATTGTAATATCATTATAATCTGACATAAGGCACTTGTGTTTATGTTTGGGAAGGGTATTTAAGTAAGTCCAGTTAAGATATTTTATGTATGTAATGGAATGTAATATAATGGAATATGGTGATGTGATATTGTGCAAGCAATCTTGATCAACAGAATTTGAATGTAATATTTTGTAGTCGGCCTTGGATATTGGTTTAGAGTTTTGTGAAGTGAAGCAAGATACCGGTAAGGGAGGACACAGTGAAAATTGGTACAAACTATGGTATAACTAGAACTCATCTAGCATAGCAGATGCACCTTCAGAGTTCAGAATTTTGTTTGTTACTCCATATTCGGTGTTTATAGTCATTAAGGATCATTTTGTAATGAGCAGTGTGCTCTAGGTTGTTGGCCTTCTTGCATGTGCAGGCCCCTATTGTAATATTTATTCATTTGGTCAGTGGATAGATATTGTGGGTCACCAATCCCACCATGGTTTTTCCTCTTTGACATTTTCCACGTATAAATCTTTATGTTATGGTGTATGCTCTTGTGGTTGCTTAATTTCTATTTGCTATTATATTCTTTTATGGTTACCAGTTAGTGAATTGCTTTGTCAATAAGGTTAAAATTGATTATACCGACAGAATACTGATTCACTCCCCCCTCTTAGTGTTCTTGGATTCCAACATTGCATTCTCATTATAAAAACAGAAAAAATAAAAAGATATTCCATATCATCATATACATATTTGCATTCATAACATAAGATCATCATATAAGATCATAACCACCATAAGCATCATATAATCATTATAGGAACATGCATACATAAACTACGTCATCATCAGTATATAGAAGAAACACATAGGAACACATGCATATAGCTACCACAAGGAATGAGTAATCTCATAAATATATCAAAAAACAAAAAGTGTCATGATACAATGATTTAAATATCATATAAGGCTACAAAATCACCCAAATGTGTCTACATCATCATACAAAAACTGATACAAAATAGGATCCAAGAGAGCTATGATGAAGACCGTCCCTTGGAGCCAGCTGGTCTCGAAAGAATCTAAGCCCTCGAAGGTCCTACTCTAGGATCATCTCCCCTGTCTCTCCCTCCTAGTGGTGTGGGTGGAACCATAACTCCACCACTAGATGTCTGTCATTTGTCCTCTCCCCATGTGGTGGTAGTCCTAGATGCTCTCTTGAAACTCCTAGCCCTCAGCTCTGGAGGAATAGCTGCATAGTATAGGTCTCTCCAGTAGGCTATCTCCTCCCCTTCCCATAGGACAGATCCATAGTCATCACCTATGTCCTCCACTGCTCTCTTTCCTACCCTCAGTGCCTCCTCGGCCTCAATGTATCATTGGATGGCCTGGTCCATCTCCCTCTGCATATCTTCTAGTTGTCACCTCAATCGAGTCACGTCTCTCTCGAGATCCTTGATCTCATCAGCTTGTCCTACTACAATCTCTCGCAGTGCTAGCAGCTCATCCTCCTCCTCCTCCCCACCCTGATCACCCTCATGTCTAGCTTGTCCCTATACCTATCCCAGTGCATGCCTCTCCCTAGTACCTGTCAACCAACCTATAACACATGTCCTCCTCTACCCCTTGGTGGTCTCAGTGGTCTCCTTTCCTATGACTCCTATCTCTCCGCATCACTCTCTCTGACATCTCTCTCCCAAACATCCCTTTTTCCACCTCTTCCACTCACCACCCTCCTCGCTTTTCCTCTCCTCTACCTCCTCTGTCTCCCACCACCCATGTCATCATCATCATTGTCATCCTCCACCACCACAAGCTCATTTGGATCTGTCAACCTGGGTACTGGATGTGCTGCAAATATGCATCATACTCTGCGTTTGTACCTCCATCAACAACATCCCTCAGTAGATCACAATGCATCAGAACCATCTGCTCAAATTGTGTCACTGCAGTATCATAAGACAAAGTCGGCCCCCAATGAGCCTACTCTCTCACTATCTGTGTGAATTCTCCTGAACCCTAAGGCATCCTCTGTTGTCATCCAAACTTTTTGCATACCCTATCAATCAGATGCTTGTTGAAGATATAAGGTATCTTCCCAATCAAATACCTACTTCTAAAATTATATGGTAGCTCAGTGGCCTCCTCCTCCCAATCCTCACAATCCATATAGGGTCTCCATATGACACTATCTATGTCATCTATCACCCATCTCCAATAGTCCACCTTCCCAATTTGTGGCTTGGAAGTGGTCATATTGTACAAATGAGCATAACACTATCCATGTCCTCTCCCTCTTAAGTGCACTGGTCTCGTCACTACAATATTCTCATACGACCACACCTGCAATAGAGTAACCCCGCAACCTTAATAACTTAATGATGAGTGAATAGTACCAAACCGGTACTAAGAGGGGGGGGTGAATCAGTACAGACAAAAATACAGTCCAAATCCAGTTTGACAATAGACACTTCAAATGACTGGTAGATAGTGACACCAGTTTGAAACAAAGTGCAACTGGCAAAGCTAAGAATGTCTGAGACAAGCATTAATCGGTTACTCACTTAGCTTTTCACTCAACTCGAGACTACACTACCATTTCACCCTTATGCATAAATAGGTAATCTATCATCAAATCATAATAATAGCTAGTTCAACATGTTTTATTGACAGGCATAAAACACAGAACCATCATATGCTTGACAAACAATAGCAAAGCATCACACATCACACACATATTTTTCACGTGGAAACCCAACTGGGAAAAACCACGGTGGGGATGAATACCCACAAGCTATTTTTGAACTCTTTAGAAGTTTGCTCTGTTAGGAGCCTTGTCCAGTTAGAGACATTACAAAAGGTTCTCCTAGGAACTGATCCTGTTAGAGATCACCCGGTTAAGGGATGGCTACAATACCCAGTTAAGGGTTAAACCCTGTTAAAGGTTACCTTGTTAGAGGATTTCAAGAACTCAATAGCTAAAGGATTCCAAACTCAGTAGCTTTGAGTTACCCTATTAAAGGATTTTCAGCAAGCCGGTTAAGGCTACCCTGTTAAGGGATTTTCCAACTATTGAGGTGGTTAGAGATCAACAGGTATTACAATGATCTGGTAACAACACTCAATGCCAATGCAAATCCTCTTCAGCTCCTCTTCACCTTCTGCACTTACACTTTGTAGGTATCACTTCTCTCCTATTGGTCTAGCAAGGATCATGTATCCCTTCTCTTGGATACACACACACAACTTTTGCCAACAACCTCAAAAAGAGACACAACATCGACCTTATAGGAAAACAGAAAGGTCGGTAGCATAAACCCTAAACCCTAAACCTATTAGGTTAAGTAATTCAAATAGTTCAATCCTGACCGTTGAGCACATTGCATTAAATGCAGCAGATCTTGATCCAAACTCAAGACATTCTCCATCATCCATTTCCACCAATTTTATGGCGGCTGATAATCCATCACATGTTATCACCGTTTTATAGACTTCGCACATTCCCAAGGTAGATAGGAACAATCTCCCTCATGCAAAATCCTTCACGCACACAGGCTTGCGTGGCAACACGATCTATTCTTCTTTACAATGCTAACTCATCACACAATATCATTGGTTGAGCCACACAAGCTTGAAGCACATCAACCGGAAACCCTAAAGTTGAGACTACCAACCGATAGTCATATAATACTTCCATATGTCAGTTCCCATAACTATATGCCGGTTCATCATGAATAAGCACATCGCTTCACTTTGGCACAAATGTCGGTTCACGGTGTTATACCAGTTCTCACATATGCTGATTCACACCTCTTCATCATATTGACATCAATGACAACATACAATGTCATTATGTCCTCATACCGGTTCACATAATGCCAACAATCTCCCCCTTTGGCATTGATGGCAATATACAAAGATATCTCTGCGCTTCACATCTTCTCCCCCAATTTCTGCAGATATCTTCTCTGCTTCACATCTTCTCCCCCTTTGACAACAATGCCAAAGTGGAGGCACAAGCTACCCTATTCCATTATGTTGCTCCCCCTAAGGAGTAGCATCCTTCAACACATCAATCCAAAATAAATTTGACTATGCAATACCTAACTAATGTGGAGCATATGCTTTTAGTTCACCTCTTGAAGGGGCAGTACCCCTAATTCACCTCTTAAGTATATGAATGTAGTCTTTGGGAGAGGCTTGGTGAATATGTCTACTAGCTGCTCCTTACTGGAAACATGCTCCAGTGCAATCTCTTTGTTCTGAACCTTTTCCCTCAAGAAATGATACTTAAGCTCAAAGTGCTTGGTTCTAGAATGTAAAACTAGATTCTTGGAGATATTAATTGCACTAGTGTTGTCACAAAATATACTTACTAGTTCAGATATAGGAACTTTGAAGCCATTCAATACATGCTTCATCCAAATTGTTTGAGTGCAGTTCATGAAAGTTGCAACATACTTTGCTTCCATTGTAGATTGAGAGATACAACTCTACTTTTAACTCATCCATGAGACTAGTCTACCACCAAGAAAGAATGCACCATCGGTTGTGCTCTTCCAGTCATCTACATTACCAGCCCAATCAGCATCTGTGAACACTTTCAGGTTAAAATCATTATTGTATAGATATCATAACCCATAGTCAATAGTTCCTTTCAGATACCTGAGAATCCGCTTGACTACAACCAAGTGGGATTCTCTTGGACTTTTCTAGAATCTTACAGTAATGCAAACTACATGTGCAATATCTGGTCTGCTATGCACTACATAATGAAACTTACCAATCATTGATCGATATTCCTTCTCATCAACCAATGCAGAGTCATCCTCTTTGGATAGTTTACAACTGGTCACCATCGATGTACCAACCATTTTGCTTTCTTCCATGCCAAAGGTATTCAACACCTCTTTGACATACTTGGACTGAGTGATAAAGATTCCATTTTTCATCTGTTGGATCTACAGTCCAATGAAGAACTTAATCTCCCCTATGAGTGACATCTCAAACTCTTTCTTCATCTCATCTGCAAATTCATGACTCATCTTGTCATCTCCACCAAAGATAATGTCATCAACAAATACCTCACAGATCAGGATCTAATCTCTTTTAGACTTCAAGTAGATATTGCTATCTTCACTTGTTCTCTCAAATCCAATCTTCACAAGATGGGAATGTAGGCGTTCATACCATGCTCTAGGTGCCTTCTTTAGCCCATATAAGACTTTATGTAGCCTATATACCATGTCATTGTCTTCAGATAGGGAAAACCCATTTGGTTGCTCTATGTACACGTCCTCTATAAGTACACCATTTAGGAATGCAAATTTAACATCCATTTGATATACTTTGAAGCCTTTAAAAGCTGCATATGCAAGAAGCATACGAACTCCTTCCAATCTGGCTACAGGAGCAAAGGTTTCTCCATAGTCTTCTCCTTCTTCTTGAGCATATCCTTTGCATACCAATCTGGCTTTGTTTCTAATCACTGTGCCATCATCATTCAGCTTATTTCTGAAGACCCATTTGGTACCAATGACATTTTTATGCTCCAGTCTGGGTACCAAAGACCATGTACCATTTTTCTCTATCTGGTCAAGTTCCTCTTCCATTGCCTTGATCCAGTCTTCATCTTTATGTGCCTCTTTCAATGATTTAGGCTCAAATTCAGAGATCATACATGAGTTTTCTCTGATCTTTCTTCTTGTAAGGATTCTTGCATCCTTATCTCCTATGATCTGATTAGGATCATGATTCATCTTGACATACCGAGGAATGGTCTTGATGGATTCCTCTTGCTTTTCTTCTTCATCCTCATCTCCATCAGTATCAGCATCTACATTTTCCGGTGTAGGAACAATGTTACTAGTACTCAGTTGACTGACAACCGGTTCCCAGAAGGTGGCAACTGGTTTGTTTACCGCTTTCTTACTATCAGTTTCCTCAGTTTTCTCAGAGGTTTCATCAACTCTTACATTGATGCTTTCCATAATTCTCTGAGTCCTATTGTTGAAACACTTGAGAGCTTTGCTCTTGGTGGAATAACCAAGGAATATTCCCTCATCACATTTTGCATCAAATTTTCTCTGGTGTTCACTCCTCTTGATATAACATTTGCTACCAAACACTCTAAAGTAGCTAACCACATGTGTCTTACCGGTCTAATACTCATAAGGAGTTTTATCCTTACCTTTCTTGATGAGTACCCAGTTCATTGTGTAGACTACAGTGCTCACGGCTTCTCTCCAAAAGGTGTGAGCTACCTTTCCTTGAATCAACATGGTTCTAGCTGCTTCAACCATAGTCTGGTTTTTCCTTTTTGCTAGGCCATTCTGCTGTGGAGTCCCAGGGGCAGACAATTGCCTCTTGATGCCATGTTCTTCACAGTACTTGTTGAATTCACCGGAAGTGAATTCCCCTCCTTGATCAGTTCTCAAGCACTTGATCCTTTTACCGCTTTCCTTCTCCACTAAAGCTCTGAAAGCTTTGAACTTTACAAAGGCTTCAAACTTGTCTTTCAAGAATGTGACCCACATCATTCTTGAGTAGTCATTAGTGAGAATCATGAAGTACCTATCACCCTGCACACTTCTAGTTTTCATAGGACCACACAAATCAGTATGCACAAGATCAAGCAAGTTGTCAGTAGTGAAAGATTTAGCTTTAAAGGTTGAGGAAGAAATTTTCCCTAATTGACACTCTCTACACAAGGTATTATCCAGTTTTCTTAGCACCAGCAACCGTCTAACTGCCTTGATCTTACTAGCTTTCACAATGTTATCAAGTTTACATGGCAGAGTCTCCTATGCCATATCCAGCTATCATCAAATTTTTCCATAAGACATGTACTTATATTTGCATTCAGATGAAATAGGTTACCTTTGGTCTGTACGCAGGTGGCCACCAATTCACCATTCTTTCCTTTGATTCTGCAAATTCCATTCTTGAATTTCAGAGTGAGGCCACTATCATTCAGCTGGGCAACACTCAGAAGGTTGTGTCTGAGACCATCAACCCAATACACATTGTCAGCACTACTCTTTCCATTCAGAGAGATGGACCCTCTTCCTTTGACCATGCATGGTGCATCATTGTCAAAGAAAACCACACCACCATCATACTCCTCCAAGGATAGAAACTTGCTCCGGTCACCAGTCATATGGTGAGAACAGCCACTATCAATGATCCACTCATTGGAATTATCAAACCAGGAGACAAGAGCCTTCTTGTCTGACACATCTTCCTTGACAACAACAAACAAAATATCTTCATTTTCTTCATCCTCTGATTCTTCATCTATGACACCTTCATCAACTGCCACAAAATAGTTTCTCCGGTTTCCTCCTTTGAATTTCTTGAACCTTTCTGGTTTGTCCTTGTTGTCACCATTAGGACAGTTTACAACAATATGTCCTATCCGGTTGCAAGAAAAGCATTTCAAAGGTAGCTTACCTTTGTATTTGTCGGTTCCTTTAGGAAGTTTCCTAGCAAGGAGAGCTTCAAATGCCATCAAAATCTCCTCATCATCCATTTCTCTGCTCTGTCTTGGTTCACCACTAGTGCTAGCTTCTTTTCCTTTTCATGATGGTATAGCAGAAGCTTTAAAAGCTGATTCAGTCTTTTGAACACTGCCATCAAAACTATTTAGCTCATAGGCTGTCAACTTTGCTATGATGGAATCTAAGGATGCCTTAGTCTTGTCTATTGATCTCAGCTCCTGAATAGAAGCAACCCTTATTGCATAGACAGGCAATAGGGATCTCAGGACTTTGCTTTCTACAGTGGCATCTTCTATTTTACCACCTACACTCTTGATATCTCCAACAATGGTTTTGATCCTTATTCCATACTATTGAATGGTCTCACCTTCAACCATCCACATATCTTCAAACTTCCCTCTAAGGCTTTCCTCCTTATCCTATTTTACATGCTCATCACCACCATAGATATTTTCAAGAGTATCCCATACCTCTTTGGGATTTACCTTATCCTGAACATCAATAAACTCAATGTCAGATAAACTACTGATTAGGGCTTCCATGACTTGCCCATTCTCCTGCATCTCTCTCTTTTGGTCATCGGTAAGGGTACCGGTAGGAGCAACATAGGCAGTCTCAACATAGCTCCAGTGTTGAGCACCCATGCTTTTGATGAATATCTTCATTTTGTCTTTCCATATACTGAAATTTTCTCTATTAAACTTTAGACCTTCCCTCTTCATCATTAGACTGGGATCTTTACCTCAACCGGTTAAGCTTATAGCATAAAGGACCTGGAGAACGCTCTGATACCAATTGATAACTTAATGATGAGTGAATAGTACCAAACCGGTATTGAGAGGGGGGGTGAATCAGTACAAACAAAAATACAGTCCAAAACCAGTTTGACAACAGACACTTCAAATGACTGGCAGACAGTGACACCGGTTTGAAAAAGAGTGCAACTAGTAAAGCTAAGAATGTCTAAGACAAGCATTAACCGGTTACTCACTTAGCTTTTCACTCAACTCAAGACTACACTACCATTTCACCCTTATGCATAAACAGGTAATCTATCATCAGATCATAATAACAGCTAGTTCAACATGTTTTATTGATAGGCATAAAACATAGAACCATCATATGCTTGACAGACAATAGCAAAGCATCACAAGATAAAAGCATCACACATGACACACATATTTTTCATGTGGAAACCCAACTAGGAAAAACCACGGTGGGGATGAATACCCACAAGCTATTTTTGAACTCTTTAGAAGTCCACTCTGTTAGGAGCCTTATTCAATTAGAGACATTACAAAAGGTTCTCCTAGGAACTGATCCTGTTAGAGATCACCCGGTTAAGGGATGGCCACAATACCTGGTTAAAGATTAAACCCTGTTAAAGGTTACCTTGTTAGAGGATTTCAAGATCTCAATAGCTAAAGGATTCCAAACTCAATAGCTTTGAGTTACCCTATTAAAGGATTTTCAGCAAGCCGGTTAAGGCTACCCTGTTAAGGGATTTTCCAACTGTTGAGGTGGTTAGAGATCAATAAGTATTACAATGATCTGTTAATAGCACTCAATGCCAATGCAGATCTGCTTAAGCTCCCCTTCACCTTCTGCACTTACACTCTGCAGGTATCACTTCTCTCCTATTGGTCTGGCAAGAATCACATATCCCTTCTCTTGGATACACACACACAACTTTTGCCAACAACCTCAGAAAGAGACACAACATCGACCTTATAGGAAAATAGATAGGTCAATAGCATAAACCCTAAACCCTAAACCTGTTAGGTTAAGGAATTCAAACGGTTCAATCCTGACCATTGAGCACACTGCATTAAATGTAGCAGATCTTGATCCAAACTCAATACATTCTCCATCGTCCATTTCCACCGATTTTATGGCGGCTGATAACCCATCACATGTTATCATCGTTTTACAGACTTTGCACATTCCCAAGGTAGATAGGAACAATCTCCCTCATGCAAAATCCTTCACGCACACAGGCTTGCATGGCAACATGATCTGTTCTTCTTTATAATGCTAACTCATCACACAATATCATCGGTTGAGCCACATAGGCTTGAAGCACATCAACCGGAAACCCTAAAGTTGAGACTACCAACCAGTAGTCATACAATACTTCCATATGCCAGTTCCCATAACTATATGTCAGTTCATCATGAACAAGCACACCACTTCACTTTGGCACAAATACCGGTTCATAGTGTTATACCAGTTCTCACATATGCCAGTTCACACCTCTTCATCATATTGACATCAATGACAACATACAATGTCATTATGTCCTCATACCGGTTCACATATTGCCAACAAACCTAACCCACAACCACTGAGATACACAAACTAGTGAAGCTCATGATATAAATGCATTAATACGCATAGACCCCATGCATATCTAGTATGTTGTGTCACCAATGTCTCCAGATTCCTCCCCCAGCCAATAGCTATATCCCATGTCGCCTTGTCTGGACATAGGTACCCACCAATCACTCCTCTGACTACTTTCAATGGTCTGCTTCCAGTAGCTAGCATGACATCCCAACTGACATGACCTAATCTCATCTTTAGCTTTGGGTCTCCAAAGACTCATCTCATTGCATCCTTATTTCCATCTCTAGCATATGGCTCTAGCTTGTCATGAATTGATATCCTCAGAATCCTATAGACATCCTCTAACGTGACTGACATCTCACCAGTCAGGAAATGAAAGGAACAAGTCTTTGAGTGCCATCTCTCTGCTAGAGCAGTCATTAGTCACATGTTCTCTCAAATCTCATGCAGATACATGATATGTTTGTTGGCTTGATGATGATTGTAATGCATTCATCACTTGTTGTCATTGATGAAACACTCTCACACACACATATGATTACATTGACTATCGGTGTAACTACATTAGTTTACACTATTAACCGGTATGTTTAAGGTCTATCTCTAACTAGTACTCTATGTCAACCAGTATGTGATTAAGAGATAACCTGTGGTTACATTAAGTCAGCATCAAAATGAAGATGAAAATGAAGATACAGATCAAACGAAAGATTCCAGGACAACGGTTTACATGTTTTGTTCCAACCGGTACTGACTGTTCTAATCGGTATCAATTTTTGTGATGAGTTACCAGCACCATTTTCTTGACGGTCATTTTTGTGATGAGTTATGTTTACTTGTCTAGATACACTACACCTAGGAAATTGTGTTCCTATGGCTGACATAAGATTTGTATGTCTATTTAAAGACATCTTAGTGAATCATTTAAGAGAGAGAACTGATATAGAAGAGGAGATTATGTGAATACTAATATGCATAAAGAGTGAAAGCTTTTGTTGAAAAGCGATATGTTAAGATGAAGAGCAGTGTTGAATGTACTTAGAATGATCTGATGAAGCAAGTCTTGTGCTACTCAGAACAAATCAAACCTTTTTATTTTTTTCTAATCATTACAATAGAATCAAATCCCCTAACCAAGTAAGCTCTAACAAGCTTCATTGTACAAATCCTCTAACAAGGTGATCCATTAGTTTGGATTCTCAAATCCTCCAGTGAGGTTTCTCCTAACAGGGTAGTACTCTTAACAGGGTATAAGCTTCTAATCAAGCTTGGGATCTCTAACAAGATTCGCTCCTAGCAGAACACTTTGTAAGACCTTAACCGATCAATTATCTATTACTGCAGATAGTTAACTTGTGAGTTCCATCTCACCGTGGTTTTTACCTATTTGGGTTTTCCACGTATAAACACTTGTGTTATGGTGGATGCTCTACTTTATGTGGATGATGTTATTTCATTTTGGATAGCATTTATTTTGTTTAAATGCTTGGTTAAGTTCATTTATCGGTTAGTGTTTGAAGTTGTGTTTGTTTTGGTGTCACTGATTCACCCCCCCCCCCCCTCTTAGTGCTTTTCAAGTCCATCAATTGGTATCATACCTTAACTTCTTTGAAGCCTAACCGCTTATAAGTGAATATTGAAACTACCATGGGGGACAGGAGCTACTTCGAGATGGTTAGAGAGCTAGAAGCTAGCAGAAATGAAATTGAATCCCTTAGGGGCAAACTGAAAGTTTCTCAAGTCAAAAGGAGAGAGCTATCTGAAAAATTGCTAGAAATAACTAATAATAGTTCTTCAGATGAAGCCAATATTGAAGCTTTAGCTGATGAATTTGAAAAGGTGAACGATGAAAAACTAAATCTAAGAAGAGAGCTAGAAGGTCTCACTATCCGCATTAGTTAGGAACTGGAAGCCAGAAGAGTTGTTGAAGATCTTATCAAGGTAAGAGATCAATAGATCATAAAGATCAAATGGGAAAAAGACACTATACATGAGGACTTGATTGCTGAAATAGAAGAAAAGAAGAACCTAAAGCTAGACCTTGAGTTGGCATCATCTCTAAAAGAGAACCTATCTAAGCATAATGAAGATCTTGTCAAAAAACTTACTGAAGCCAATGAGAAATTGGAGAAGTTCATCAAAAGTTCTACCATGCTAGAAGAACAAATTCAATCACAGAGAATGAAGGGTGATATCTCTGGACTTGGTTTTCATACAAGTAAAAAAGGTGAATCCTTTGGTACAAAGAACAAAACTGCTCCTAAAGTCAATAAGACTACCAGTAAGAAGGTTTTTAAACTTGTATTCTTTGTTTGTCACAAGCCTGGTCATACTGCAAATGTTTGTAGAAACAAACCTAATAGAAATGCAAATTCCAATACTAAAGCTAGGTATGTGTCTAGAAAGTCTGAAGGTCACTGCTACACATGTGGAATGTATGGGCATAGACATATTGAGTGTAGATATGGATCAAACAATCATGTACCACACATGCATCCTAAACCAAATGGTGACCGGATAAGAAATTTTGATAACTAGGTAAATCAGAACTGGCAAAGATCCTATGGCAACCAGTTTAGTCCATTGGAAATGGAAAAGGCAACAAATGTTGTTTGCACCTTTTGTAATAACTTTGGCCATGTGGCTATGAACTACAAAAGAAGAACAGGAAGAGGAAATGTAGGACCCTACAGATCATCTGGTATGGTCTGTCACCACTGCAACAAACCTGGGCACTTAGCAAAGTTTTGCAGATTAAGAAATAACATACCGATCAACTCCTTTAAGGATCAAAAAGGAAAGTAGAAAGTTGATGTTGAGGAAACCAGAGAAGATATGAATCAGATTTGGAAAAAGAAAGGTGATGACTCTCCTGGAAAAGAAACTATTTCTTCACTTAGAGAGGAGAATCCAGCACCGATGACTTGAGCCTATCTAACATGGCTAAGGGGAGCTTAACGGTAAAATATCTCCAGACCCCTTGTAAAATGAGCAGTAAAGAATTTTTGAATTATAAATTTTTGATGACTTTTTGTTAACATGTTATCAACCGATATTTCACTTAAGCGGTAAATAAAAATTATGGTTTGTAACCTAAAGTGTGAGCATTTATTACAGTTGGTAAAGAGGATAAAAACAAGTTTTACTTTATCATTTTTATCCTAACTCTTTCAAAAAAGAAATTTGAAGCAATTGCAGAGCAGAACAAGATTGTCTTGTTGTCAATTGGAAAATTGTTTCGTGTTTAGAGAAATCAAGCTAAATCGAAAGTTGGAGAGAGGTGAAAGAGTGTACATTAGGACATTTCAACTGGGAAACAGAGCGACGTACTAGATACAAGGTATTTATTTGTATACTACTTCGAAACTTGTTTAACTAGAATGGCATCTTCTTCTAAGTCTATAGAAAGTTTGATGCTCTCTCCTGAGCCTAAGGAAGCTCTAAAGGCAGATGAAATTATGTCTTATAATGCATTATCGCAAGTCCCGAGTGGTGTTGTGGTCAAAGGTGACTTATCCAATTATATAGATTGCAAGATAGAAGATTTAGGAACTCTACACATCTATACTTGGCTGAAATCACTCTGTGATAAGAGCGAAAAGATTGAAACCAAATATGCTAGGGTTTTTAAAAAAGGGTTTCATAATGCCGCATATTTTCTTGAATATTTTGAGGAAGAACACATAAGAATCATCTTGAGTCGATTCCATGGAGAGAACATGTATTTGGAAAGGACCCATACAATAACCAAGGAAGCTATTAGGGCTATAATGGGTTATTGCTCAACCAGTGAAATTCCTGTGTTAAGAAGAATTTCAAAGGATATTGTCTTCAAGTTAACTGGTTCTATATCTGATAAGAGTGCTTTCTCTATCAACGATATTAGAGACCCTATGGTGAAACTTGCAACAATGGTGATAGGCTACCGGGTATTCTACTCCAGTATACTTAACAGTGTTCCATCTGCAGCAATTCACACAGCACATAGAATGATTGTTGATAATGCAGACTATGATATTTGTGAAGCTATCAAAGACCAATTATTTCAAAATTTGAAATCCATTAAGAAGGACAACACACAAAAGTTCAAATACGGTCAGCTATTAGCTGGGTTATTTTTCTATTTTCAGAACTTCCTACTGGGTATTGGAGATATTGAATGGTCCAAGGAACAACCACTCAATGCACAGATCAAGAACAACATTAAGGTTGTGAAGAATACTTTTTCAGCTGCTATGAACAAGTATTTTAATGAATTTTAGAAAAAGATGAGCATGAGAATGAGGTTGCCTGAAGATGTGGTAAAACACTTTGCAAAAGACATAATCTTCATGGTTACCACTGACTTTTGCTTGATGTAATCAATTGAACCTAGAGAGGAAGAGATGGAAGATATGAGATATGAGGTTAATCATGATTTATTGGTCAGCTATGCTAATACCCTGTTAGCATCGCCTAAAGATAAAAAGAAGGCAAAATTGGACATTTTTGCAGTCCAAGTTGCGCCAACTGAAACCGGTACTGCACCTGTAGCTAAAGTGAAAGGAAAGCAAAAGAAATCTAATGAAAAATATCCTATGAAAAAGACCACAAGGGTGACTCAGAGTGTCCTAACCAAGAAGGAACCAACACCTAAAGTATATGTAAAGAAGGAGAATGCACCAAAGAAGAGAAATTGGAAATTGATTTTGCAACCAGAGTTTGAGGGTACAAATTCTAAAGAAGAACCAAAGAAGGAAAAAGCAACTGGTAGAACACCCAAGAAGGTAAAGGTAGTGTTGAAGGCAACTACACCTATAGATATTGCTACCTACAAACTTGACACAATTTTTGAGAGGACAATGAAGACATTAGGAAGAAATACGTTTGATAATGTTAAAGAATATTTTGATTCTTTCACTGAAGATGAGAAGAAGCAAGTAATCCAACAGGTAAATACTTATTTGGGTCATTACAATAGATTTCTACATGACTTGGAAAATAATATTTCAGTCTCTTTGTATAATACTCTGTTAGATAAATGGGAGGAAGCAATTCAATTGGAAAAGAAGATTATTGATGAAATATTTGTACAGTATTTTCCCAATCTATCATCGGTGTTAATAAGATGAGAGGGGGGGGTGAATCATACAAACTTAATCTTCAATATATTCAACAAATTCAACCTCAGTAGCTTTAATAGATGTATGTAACCAAAACTATAAAACATGTAAACTCATAAACAAATAACACCACAAAACATATAACACCAGATTTAACATGGAAACCCAAATAGGGAAAAACCACTGTGGGATTTCGGACCCACTAAGAAATATACTCTTCTAGAGTATGCTCGGTTAAAAGAAAATCTTGTTAAATATTACAAACACATTGCTAGATGTGACCCGATTAAGGGATTTCCCTCAGATCTGTTAGGATCTTCACCTTGTTAGAAGTGACCTTGTTAAAGGGTTTCAAACACTCAATCAGAATGTCACCTTGCTAGAGGATTTTCAAATAAGACTATTATGTCCACTTGGTTAAGAGATTTTATGTCACTTACAAATAAATAACAGTAATAAAATCTATCTGCAACTTCACATCTTAAATGCTAAAGCATATTCTTATTTGCTCAATACAATCTAGTCATAGGACTTATCTTGTCCCTCTACTGGGCTCCTTACTTTGTTATTCAAACAAGTCTTCAAGCTTCTGTGCTTGGTAATCACTATGTAGCATCCCTATGCTTACACTTGCTTGCATACATTGTTTATCAACAATTCCTTATTTATAAACAATTTGCTAACCGCTTAATCTCCTTGATCACATTTCCCATGATCAATCATGGCCACCAGATCTTCAATCTTGACCAAGTTCAATGTATCCTTCGATCTGAAAATGTTTTACCTCACCTTGGAACTTGCATACATTTCTTGGAACTTGTGCTAGGGTATTGTGGTTCAATCTGAGCTGTAGATCTTCCTGTCAATCTTCCATTCCCATAGATCCTTAACAAACTTCATACACATTGTATCAATCATCTAATAATATCCGGCTCATCAGCTTCCATCATTAAATAATGCATGTATTCATCCAATGCATTATGTTATTACTCAGTTGCAACTTGGTAAATACTAAACTTCACTCGGTAGACATTCTGCCTTCATTAACCGATAGTGATAACCTTAGGGTTTATCGACTAGGCTCCTTAGGGTTTACCGACTAGGTTCCTTGCTCGGTAAGATAGTATAGTATTTAACCTTACAAACAATAGCATATGTAGGATATCAAAACAATCTAAACATCATGATCTCATCATTGTCTAACTCAGTAATAGTTGCCCATTGAATAACTTATTCCTCCCCTTATTCATCACATTCTTTCTATGTCTTTTACCGACATCTTAATTCTCTTCAAAACATACTTCTTAAGATATGGCAACATCATACTAAATCAGAAAATCAATTTCTTGACATCAATGACAAAATAATATTGTTAAAACAGTAAACATCCTTAATCAGTTATATCCATAATCATCAACAACCTTCTCAATATCCTTATTGAAATGCCAACAATCTTCTCTTGTTTGTTATAATGCCAACAACCGGATGGAATTAGTGCTTTAATTGAGCAATACAAAGTATATTTTGATTTTAAAGTGAGAAGATTGAATCTTCTTAATGCAAAAAGGTTAGTTGTTGAGTCTGAGACACATCAGCTAGCCTATGTAATTAAAAAGAGGAAAAAAGTCATCCACTCTAGCAATAAGGATGATACTATAGATGATGTTCCTCGATTGGAAATGGATGAAGAGGAAATTGTTCAAGCTGACGTAGTCTATCCAATCAAGAAGAAGGATGATTCCATTATTCTTGTTGATGAAGATGTTCAGGACACAGTAGACCTATCTAGAGACATTATTGCACTAGATATGGATCCTCCTACAATCACTAAAGTATAGGTTACATTAGTTGAACAACCATGTATTCAACTAACAATGGACAATGAATCGGCAATAGAACAATTGGAGAAACCCCAATCTCCACCAGTCATTGAAACTACTCAAAAGGAGTCTACTGAGGAAGTTGTCACTCAGCTAATTGAAGATACAACAGAGAAGAACATAGAAAGAGCTATCATTAAGAGTATACCCCCTGAACCGGCGAAGCAGAAACTACTTGAAGATGATGATGATGATGATGATGATGATGATGATGATGATGATGATGATGATGATGATGATGATGATGATGATGATGATGATTCTTTAAGTATCTCAGGACCCATTGACATGAACACTTTGAGTGCACTAGAAATGATGAATATTGCTAATGTTATGCAATCTCAAGCACACAAGAAGAGACTGAAAGAGAAAAGGATTGAAGTGGAGACAATCCGAAATGCAATAGATATTTTGTTTGGTTTACTACTGGAAACATTTGTTGCACATCTTCCTACACCCATCAGCAAACTTGGTCAGTTAGTTGTAGATACGTCTGATCAAATTAAATCACTTGAAGATGCTACTCAAATGTCTGTTGAGAAGAGCCACAAGAAGGAATATGGAGATAAACTGGCTAAGAATATTGAAAGTGGCAAAATGGCTTTATCTCATAATGGAATTCTGTTGAAGAAAGCTATTGAATCTGGAGGGAAGTATCTTTCCTCTACCTCCAATGTTACTTTCTTTTACTTTGACATTTGTAAGAGTCAAGATGAAACCGAACAGGAAATGGAAAGGTTATGCAAGGCATATGTCCCACTCTAGGACTCCTATTCATGCCTTTAACCAGTCTATAGATTATTTGCATGACTGAATAGGAATGATAATGAGAAGGCTAAGAGATTCTGATCTCTAAGAGAGCTCAAGAGTTAGCTCACCTCACAAGTCGACATTCTTCAGAGAGCCTACTCCAATGCAGAAGCTATCCTTGCTACTCCCGAAACCTGTATGATAAACTCAATGGAAGAATTCTATTCCTAGTTGATGTCTACCTCTGAGTATACTACTAACATACTGGAATCATGGGAAAATGCTTTATCCCAGATGAAGCAGAATTTCAATGATATTTTTATGAGACTAGCAAATGCATGAACTTTTTTTAAAAAATTGTAATATATGAACACTTTGATACAGATTTTCTATATATATGTATATATTTTACTTTATCATTTTGGCATTGTTGTCAAAGGCAGAGTAATAATATGTATGTGTGTTTTTGAAAATTTTGTATTTATGCATGCATTAAGGGGGAGTATTGCATTAAAAGGGGAATATGAGCACATATGTAAATATGTTGTGTATGCACACTTAGCGGTATTGTATTACTCTAAAATTTTCTAAGTGTTGCATTCAATGCCAAAGGGTAGATTGTTGGCTTGATGATGATTGTAATGTATTCTTCACTTGTTGTCATTGATGACACACTCTCTCACACACATATGATTACATTGACTACTAGTGTAACTTCATTGGTTTACACTGTTAACCGGTATGTTTAAGGTCTATCTCTAACCGGTACTATGTGTCAACCAATATGTGCTTAAGAGATAACTTGTGGTTATATTAAGTCGGCATCAAAATGAAGATGAAAATGAAGATGGAGATCAAACGGAAGATTCTAGGACAACAATTCACATGTTTTATTCCGACCGGTACTGACTATTCTAACCGGTATCCATTTTTGTGATGAGTTACCAGCACTGTTTTCTTGACGATCATTTTTGTGATGAGTTATGTTTACTTGTCTAGATACACTGCACCTAGGAAATTGTGTTCCTATGGCCGACATAAGATTTGTATGTCTATTTAAAGACATCTTAGTGAATCATTTAAGAGAGAGAACTAATATAGAAGAGGAGATTATGCGAATACTAATATGCATAAGGAGTGAAAGCTTTTGTTGAAAAGCAATAAGTGTTAAGATGAAGAGAAGTGTTGAATGTACTTAGAATGATCTGATCAAGAAAGTCTTGTGCTACTCAAAATAGATCAAACCTTTTTATTTTTTTCTAATCATTACAATAGAATCAAATCTCCTAACTGGGTAAGCTCTAACAAGCTTCATTGTACAAATCCTCTAACAAGGTGATCCATTAGTTTGGATTCTCAAATCCTCTAGCAAGGTTACTCCTAATAGGGTAGTACTCTTAACAAGGTATAAGCTTCTAATCAAGCTTGGGATCTCTAACAAGATTCGCTCCTAGCAAAGCACTTTGTAAGACCTTAACCGGTCAGTTATCTATTATTGCAGATAGTTAACTTGTGAGTTCCATCTCACCATGGTTTTTAACTATTTGGGTTTTCCACATATAAACACTTGTGTTATGGTGGATGCTCTACTTTATGTGGATGTTGTTATTTCATTTTGGATAGCATGTATTTTGTTTAAATACTCGGTTAAGTTCATCTATCGGTTAGTGTTTGAAGATGTGTATGTTTTTGTGTCACTGATTCACCCCCCCCTCAGTGCTTTTCAAGTCCATCAATGTCTCAAACCCATGCCCTTGACAACTGCTCACTCCTCAAAGGTCAACTCTAGTCGCAACCTCTGTGTCATAGGGAATCTTTCCCATGACTCTATCTGGGGAAAGTACTCCTACATCCAATCAAACCAATCATGTCAATCCTAATGGTACTCATGTCTATCACATAGTGCTACTCCTATCCTAGTACTTATGTCTATCACATGCCACTGCATCCTAGTGTATATGTTCATCACATTGTAATTGATTCTATCTAGAGGCCCTGCCTAATTGTATCAACTCACAACTTATCCAATTGGCAACGTATGTTCATCACAAAATTGTCAATTCTAGCCTATCTCTCAGTTTTGTCTTCTTTGCGGCACCTACTTGAGTGTATCCTCTCAACAACTTATCTAATCGACAGTGTATATTCATCATAGAACCGTCAACTTGTGCCCCCTTAGACACAAATGCGTTTTTACAACACAGACGTGGTTTTATCAACCTAAACGTGATTTATTGTCCTAGACGTGCCTGAACAACACAGATGCACCACTACCCTACACAAACATGTCATCATGACACAGACGTGTTTTCTGACATAGACATATTAGTACTGAACATAGGCTTGATTACATTCACAAACACGAATAAACCTGACCTAAACATGATTATCCATCACAGACATGTCTGACACTAACCTAGATGCTTTTTTTGTGAAAGCACCGATTTTCGCATTTTTGTTTATCTACTCTAAAATACATTAATGACAACAATAAATGAAAAAACTTACAAAGTGGCTTTGAGGTACTTACCAGCTCACCCATTTTGTTTGGTCTATGATATTGTCGGACTCGTTCAAACTTGTGAGCTCTATCTATTGTCGTTGACTACTTTGACTGCTCTGAATGCTCTAAGCTCTCTCTCTCTCCACTCTAATCTGTTAGGTGTGTGGATGCAAATGAGGATGTTTTCCTTGTGGCCTTATCTTATAGGCTACTTAACCCTAGTTTCCTCTTGTGTCAGTCTCTTTTTCCTATGTAACCTTGTCACCCTATCTTGTAAGTCCTTTCTAGCCTTTCTTTCTTATCGAGAGATTGTTTATGATTTTTTCAAACATTTTCATCCAATCTCTCAAGGGGGCATATCATTCCCATCTTGGAGGAACTTTGTATCATTTTATCTTATCTTCTTTGAGCCAACATGACAAGTTGCATTGTCTCAAAGAGGGACAAAATGGAGACACCTAAAATTGTCTTGTCTAATTAAATAAATATTTTTATTTATTTAATTATTTTATCCTATCTTCTATTAATTAAATAAATCTTTATTTATTTAATTAATTCATTAATCCTCTTCTAAGCCTTTCCTCATTTAAATAAATAGTTCTATTTATTTAAATTGTCCTTTTCCTAAATTAAATAAATTTTTAATTTATTTAATTGATCCCACTTCCTCTATTAATTAAATAAATCTTTATTTATTTAATTAATTCATTAGCCTTTTCTACCCATGACACATGTCATTCATTTCTTAATTATTCTCTTACCTACCCTTGTATCATTTAATTATTTCCTCTACCTACCCTCTAATCTTAGTCGACCATTTATCTTTACACCTCTTAATCTTATCCCTTCATTTCCTATAGGGGTAAGTGCACAAAGTTGTGGTACCAAAAAGGTGCCACTTTTTACCTTTTCATAAAAATGCATCATTGGCATGAAGAGGTCATCCAAACCTTCAGGTTGGATGCCCAAGGAAAAACCAACCCAAAGGGTTGGTATTTTCCCATGCAAAACATTTGATGAGCACCAAATTCAAATTTTTGAATTTTCACATTTGGCGCACGCCAAATGTGAAAAGTCATTTTTTGCACTTGGTGAGCGCCAAATGTTCTACACTGTGCCAAATGTGAAAATTCATTTTTTGCACTTGGTGAGCGCCAAATGTTCTTCATTGTCGAATTTGAAGGTTTTGTGAGTGTGCAGATTTTCCATTTTGGGCACAAGTTATACCCATCCCAGAAGGAGAATATATACATGAAATATAACATTCAAGTATAAGAAAGAAGATTCTTATAATTTAAGTTATATTTCATGTATATATTGGCAGGAGGTTTGAGAGTGGTTTCAACACTATAGGAGTTATAATGTAGATTCTAGTTTTTAGAGGATCATATAAAATTTCAGACAACCAAATTTCAATAATCAACATATCAATTTTTAGTAATCAACATGCTCCTATTAGCATTTTTTAGCTATGTAGATTTGACTCTCTTTATCTTCCCCAAACTCTAGACCTATCTCTATCCCTCTCTATCTCTCTCACTTCCCTCTCCCCTCTTTAGGTATATCCCACCCTCTCTATCTTTTGTTCCTTCCTTAACTCCATATCTATCCTTGACTCTCTCCCTCTCTCTTCTTCTTTCTCATTCTCTTATTATTTCTCTCACCTCCCTCTCCATTCTCTTGGTCACTCCCTATCCCTTCTATCCTCTCTCTCTCCCCATATCTAGAGCTTTCCCTCCCTTCCTATTCACCTCATTACTTCTCCCTCCCTATATTTTTATACACCTCTCACCTCCCTCTAGGTTTCTCACATATCTAATTGTCCACCCTCCAGTTCTCTTCCTCCATCTCCATCTTTATCTCCCTCTCCCTTAACCCTATCCATTTATGAACTCTCTCCCTCTATTTTCTCTCTCTAAACCTATCTACTCCATCATTCCTTAGGTATTTAAATTCCTCCATCTGCCTCTCCATCTATCCCCTCTTACTCATCTCTTTATTCGTCTATCTATTCCCTCTCTCCATTGTCTAGGTCGTCACCTCTCCCTCCTACCGTCTCTCTCTCTCTCAAATTTATAGGTTTCTCCCTCATTCCGTCTCCACATATATACCTGTCCATCAATATATCATTAGGAAACCATCTCTATGGCCCCCCCTCTCTCTCATCTAGGTATTTAACCTCTCTCTCACACTCTACATATCTCATCTTTCTATTTATCCCCTCTCTAGTTCTCTCCCTTCCTCTCCATCTATCACCCCTTACCCATTTCCCTTTATAAACTCTCTCCTTCATTTATCTCTCCCATAACCTCTTTATCTTCCATAAACTCTAGAACTATTACTCTCCCTTTCTCTCTATTTCTTCTCTCTCTCCCCCTCTCTAGGTATCTCTTATACTCTCTCCCTCTCTCTCTCTCTCCTTCCCTCCTTATCTCCATATCTATCCTTACGTCCCTCCATCTCTCTTCTCCTCCTATTATTTCTCTCCACTCTCTCTTTGTTCTCTTGATCACTACCTATCACTCCCAACCTCTATCTCCATACCTATTTTTCTCTCTTATTGTATTCTCTCTCTCTCACCTATCTACCCCATCCCTCTTTAGATCTCTCAGTCACCCCCTACCCAAATCTCCCTCTCTTCTTATCTCTCTCTTTCTCTTTATTCTTCCCACTCTCCTCTTCTTTCTCCTTCCCCTCTCTAGGTCATCGCCTCTTCCTCCCTGATATTTCTTCTATTTCTTCTCTCTCTCCCCCTCTTCTTCTATTTCTTCTCTCTCTCCCCCTCTCTAGGTATTTAGATAATGGGTTGTAGGATATAATATTTATGGTATAAGATACAAGATTGATGGTACATAGCTTAGGGAACATAGGGTTGAGGGTAATGGTCATAATTATTCCTCCCTTTATCTCTCCATCTTCCTCGCACTCTCTTCTCTCTCACCTCTCTCCTCTCCCTAAGTCTCTCCCTCCCTCTTTGTCTCCCCCTTCCTTACCCTCATGTATATCTTCCTCCCAAACTCTCTCATATATATTCCTTACTCTCTTATTCTCTCTCTCTCTCTCTCTCTCTCTCTCTCTCTCTCTCTCTCTCTCTCTCTCTCTCTCTCTCTCTCTCTCTCTCTCTCTCTCTCTCTCTCTCTCTCTCTATCTCTCTCTCTCTCTCTATATATATATATATATATATTTAAGGGGTCATATGGTGTCCTATGACCCCTTAGAAAGGATATGACCACTTAGGACACCATATGGTGTCATTATGGGTCATATGGTGTCCTAAGCGGTCATTAGGTATCTTATGACCCCTTAGGATACCATATGACCCCTTAGGTGTCGTTAGGGGTCATATTGTGTCCTAAGGGGTTATATGGTGTCCTATTAACCCTTAGGGGTCATATGGTGTCCTAAGGGGTCATAGGGTGTCCCATAGGACACCATATGGTGTTGTTATGGGTCATATGGTGTCCTAAGGAGTCATATGGTGTCAGATGAAAGACACCATATGGTTTCGTTATGGGTTGTATGGTGTGCTAAGGGGTCATATGGTTTTGTATGAACCCTTAGGACACCATATGGTGTTGTTACGGGCTATATGGTGTTTTAAGGGGTCATATGGTGTCTTATGACCCCCTAAGGGGTCGTTAGAGGTCATATTGTGTCCTATGACCCCTTAGGACACCATATGACCTCTTAGGATACAATATGGTGTTGTTATGGGTCGTATGGTGTCTGATGACCCCTTAGGGCACCATATGACCCCTTAGGATATAATATGGTGTCGTTATGGGTTGTATGGTGTCCTAAGGGGTCATATGGTGTAGGACACCATATGAACCCTCATATGGTGTTTTTATGGGTCATATGGTGTCCTAAAGGGTCATATGGTGTCCCATGACCCGTTATGACACCATATGGTGTCATTATGGGTCTTATGGTGTGCTAAGGGGTCATATGGTGTTATATGACCCATTAGGACACCATATGACCCCTTAGGACACCATATGGTGTCATTATAGGTCGTATAGTGTGCTAAGGGGTCATATGGTGCCATATAACCCCCTAAGGGGTTGTTAGGGGTCATATTTGATGGTATGATGAAAGAATAAGTATCCAGTAGATTACTGAGAGGGGGGGTGAATCAGTAAACTGAAAAAACTGATACAAACTCCCAAACTCAAAATAAAATTATCAACAAATAAATCTATCAAGATAATATCTCAAATATTACCAACATCAACCAGTTTGACTGTTATACCAACTTAACAGTAAACAACTTCAATCTTGTAAACATCAACAATGCTTAATCATATGTCAACATATTCATCTCTTAATGCTTCCAGTATCATGCCATATCAGAATAGTTAAGTAGTTAATCAAATAAACAAATAAGATCATAACCACAAAAACATTCACCACTTGACACAAATATTTATACGTGGAAAACCCAAATAGGTAAAAACCATGGTGAGATGAGACTCACAAGGATAGCTATCCGAACTCTTCTGAAGTTTGCCCTGTTAGGAGCCAAGCCTGTTAAAGCTTTTACAATAAGTCTTGTTAAGAACTGATTCTATTAGGAATCACTTGGTTAAGGGATTTACAAATATGCCTTGATGAAAAGCACAATACCCTGTTAAGAGTAACCTTGGTAGAGTATTTGAGAATCCAAACTAATGGACCACCTTGTGAGAGGATTTAGAAAGTAACCAAGCTTGTTAGAGCTTACCTGGTTAGGGAATTTTAATTATGTTATAATTGTTAGAAAACAACAGGTTTTCTTGATCTGTCTGAACAGCACTACATCTAATTGATTAGATCCTTCTTAAGCTTCAATCTGCCTTTACTCAAACTGCAGATCCATCCACTGGTTAGGCAACCACACACTCAACTGGTTTTTGCCAATCTTGCCAACTTTGCCAACACTTAACAAAACAATATCATCGACCTTAAATACAAATCAACTAGGTCGGTAACACAACAAAAACCTAATTCTCATCATTGAGATTACAAACAATTTGTTACAATCTTGACCATTAGAAATCATAACAATCTCTTCACATTAATCAAGAAAATTCCAACCACTCCATGATCACCGCTTCATCGGACTTGTAACTCATCACGAGCTATGCATTTGATGCAATCCACTTTGCTCCTTTCCAAGACAATCAAACAAATGTGCCAAATCAATCTAAACTTATCCTCATACAATGATTACACGTGTCTCCATCAATACCACTCATTATTAGATCTTAAACCAACAAACTTGATCGGTTAGGGTCTATCAAAAAATAACTGGTAGAGTTTACCGGTTACATAACATAGAAAGGTTTAACCCTTTACACCAGTTCAACTTACAAACTACTGATAGTTCTGATACTAATTGAAAGTACAGATCCAATAGCCAATAAGATGAGAGGGGGGGGGTGAATCATACAAACTTAATCTTCCATAAAAACATCAGATTCAACCTCGGTAACATATACTTCAATAATATAACCAAAACTGTTAAACATGCAAACTCAAAAGCATATAAACATCATAAACCTCATAACACCAGATTTAACGTGGAAACCCAAATAAGAAAAAACCACTGTGGGATTTCAGACCCACTAAGAAATATACTCTTCTAGAGTATGCTCGGTTAAAAGCAAATCCTGTTAAAGATTACAAACACATTGCTAGATGTGACCCGGTTAAGGGATTTCCCTCAGATTTGTTAGGATCTTCACCTTGTTAGAAGTGAACTTGTTAAAGGATTTCAAACACTCAATCAGAATGTCACCTTGCTAGATGGTTTTACAAATAAGACTGTTAAGTCCACTCGGTTAAGAGATTTTCTGTCACTTTCACAAAATAACAGTAATAAAAATCTATCTACAACTTCACATCTAAAATGCTAAAGCATATTCTTATTTGTTCAATACAATCTAGACATAGAACTAATCTTGTCCATCTATTGGGCTTCTATACTCTATTATTCAAATAGGTCTTCAAGCTTCTGTGCTCGGTAATCACTATGTAGCATCCTTGTGCATACACTTTCCCGCATACATTGTTTATCAACAGTTTCCTATTTATAAACAATTAGGTAACCGCTTAATCTCCTTGATCACATTTCCCATGATCAATCATAGCCATCAGATCTTCAATCTTGTCCAGGTTCAATGCATCTTTCGATCTGAAAACATTTTACCCCACCTGGGAACTTGCATACATTTCTTGGAACTTGTGCCAGGGTATTGTGGTTCAATCTGCGTCGTAGATTTTCATGCCGACTTTCCATTGCCTTAGATTCATTAACAAACTTCATCCACGACATACCAATCATTTAATCAGTTCCAGCTCATCAGCTTCCTTCATTAAATATCACATGTAATCATTTAATGTATTATGTTATAGCTCGGTTACAACTCGGTAAATACTACACTTCACTCGATAGACATTCTACCTTTATTAACTAATAGCGATAACCTTAGGGTTTACCAACTAGGTTCCTTAGGGTTTACCGACTAGGTTCTTTGCTTGGTAACATAGTATAGTATTATCCTTACAATTTACAACATATGTATGATGTTAAAACAATCTAAACATCATGATCTCATCATTGTCTGACTTGGTAATAGTTGCCCATTGAATACCTTATTCATCCCCTTATTCATCATTATCTTTCCTATGTCTTTTACTGACATCATTATATTCTTTAAATCATACTTCTCAAGATATGGCAACATCATACTAAATTAGAAAATCAATTTCTTGACATCAATGACAAAATAATAATATCAAGACAGTAAACATCCTTAATCAGTTATATCCATAATCATCAACAACCTTCTCAATATCCTTATTGAAATGCCAACAATCTTTCATTGTCTGTTATAATGCAATATTGCCAACAACTACCATATACCGGTTTACAACATCTTCCTCAAATTTTATCATACCAGTTACAAGACAATAGATATAACAACAATAACATGAGCAATATCACTAATACCATTCATCGGTTCAATTGACATCAATGACAACATATCATTAATTCAATCTATATGCAAAATGCCAACAATCTCCCCCTTTGGCATTGATGGAAATACAAATAGCAATGCCTCTGATTATTGTTGTGGATTGGTGAATAGGAATCCTACTTTACATTACCAAGTATTCACCATGATCTGTCTGTCTTCAGCCTGTCGTTGGTTCACCTAGTCAGACACGTAATTTTTCTCCTTGATCACATAATTCTTCTCCCCCTTTGACAACAATGCCAAATTGAAAGTAAAACGTGTAATTGCAAATTCTCACTATGCATCAACATATTGCAACTTGATGCTCCCCCTGTGGATTACATCCACTTCCAAAAACATCAATCCATGTAAGATTTTGCAAGTAATTCAGGGACTGATGCAATCAACATCATGTTCAACTAACTTCATCAAGAGGGACAACCCCAAACTGACTTCTAAGATACTCAAAAGTAGTCTTAGGCAGCGGTTTGGTAAAGATATCAGCAAGCTGCTCCTAAGTAGAAACATGCTCTAAGATAACATCTTTACATTGAACTTTATCCCTCAAAAAGTGATACTTCAATTCAATGTGCTTAGTCCTTGCGTGCAAAACAATATTCTTAGAAATATTTATTGCACTTGTATTATCACATAAAATCTTTATAGGTTTTGAGATCCTCATCTTAAAACCTTCCAAAATGTGCCTCATCCAAATAGCTTGTGTGCAATTCATATAAGTTGCTACATACTCAGCTTCCGCAATAGATTGTGAAGTACAACTCTTCTTTTTACTACTCCATGAAACTAGCCTTCCTCCTAGAAAGAATGCTCCACCGGTAGTACTCTTTCGGTCATCAATATTTCCTACCCAATCAGCATCAGTGTATGCCTTCAAATCAAATTTTCCTCCATATGGATACCATAATCCATAGTCAACTGTACCTTTCAGATATCTAAAAATTCTCTTGGTTGCTATCAGGTGTTCTTCCTTTGGATTTTTCTGAAATCTAGCAACTATACCAACTGCATGGGCAATATGCGGTCGACTGTGAACAACATAGTGTAATTTGTCAATCATTGACCTATATTCCTTTTCATCAACAAACTTAGATGCATATTCCTTGGATAATTTACAACTTGTAACCATTGGATTTCCAAATGGTTTACAGTTACTCACGCCAAAAGTCTTCAAAACTTCTTTCACATACTTAGATTGAGTAATGAAAATACCATTCTTCATCTATTGTATCTGCAAGCCTATGAAATTTTTTATTTCCCCTACTAATGACATTTCAAACTCATTCTTCATCTCATTTGCAAAATTGTTGCTCATGACATCATTACCTCCAAATATAATATCATCAACAAATACTTCACTGACTAGTATTTTATCTCCTTCAGACTTGAGATAAATGTTGTTGTCATCATTGATTCTTGCAAAGCCTATCTTCATCATATGTGTATGAAGTCATTCATATCATGCTCCGGGTGCCTGCTTTAATCCATATAAATCTTTATGCAATCTGCATACCATGTCTTCCTTATCTATCAATGTATAACCATCATCCTGCTCTATATAAACCTCTTCTTCCAATATCCCATTCAAAAATGTAGACTTAACATCCATCTAGTATACCTTGAACTTCTTATGTGCTGCAAATGCAAGTAATGTTCTAACTCCTTCCAGTCTTGCTACTGGTGCAAAAGTTTCTCCATAATCCTCTCCTTCTTCTTGATCATAACCTTTGCAAACTAGTCTTGCCTTGTTGTGAACTACAACACCATCTTCATTTAACTTGTTTTTGAACACCCATTTAGTACCTATGACATTCTTGTTTGACGGTCGGGGTACCAGGGTCCAAGTGTTGTTCTTCTCAATTTGATCCAATTCCTCTTCCATAGCTTTCACCCAATGATCATCACCAAATGCCTCCTTAGCACTTCTTGGTTCAATGGTGGAGATCATGCAAGAGTTCACTCTAATTCTCTTTCTAGTTAGTACTCAAGCATCCTTATCCCCAATAATTTGCTCAAGACTATGATTTAGTCTCACATATCTAGGAATAACATCGTCATTCTCTTCAGGTTCAACTTCTTCATCATCTTCTTTCTCTAAAATTATTTGTTCTGATTGAACAAGTACATCAGGATTTGCTTTACCAGTTTCAGATTTAACAGTTTCAAGTTCCAAAAGAAAAATGCAAGGATCTTCATCCTTTTTCTCTCAACTGGTTCCTTCTAAAATTTCTAGACATTCATCTACATGAACATCAACACTCTCAACAATTCTCTGTGTCCGGTTGTTGAAGCATTTGCAAGCCTTACTCTTGGTGGAATAGCCAAGAAATATTCCTTCATCACTCTTAGCTTCAAACTTGCTTATTTAATCACCTCTTTTGATAAAACATTTACTACCAAATATCTTAAAATAGCTAACATCAGATGATCTTCCATACCAGTACTCATAAGGTGTCTTGTCCTTACCTCCTTTCACCAGAACTCAGTTCATTGTGTAGACCGATGTACTCACAACTTTTCTCCAAAAAAATTTCACCACACTTCCTTGTATCAATATTGTTCTAGCTACTTCAACCACCGACCGGTTGTTCCTTCTTGCTATACCATTCTGCTGTGGTGTCCTTGGTGTAGAAATTTGCCACTTGATACCATTGTCATCACAATACTTAATGAATTCCTCATAAGTGAATTCACCACCTTGATCTATTCTCGGACATTTTATCTTTTTTCCACTCTCTTTCTCAGTTAAGACTCTGAATGCCTTGAATTTACCAAAAGCTTCATTCTTATCCTTTAAGAATGTGACCCACATCACCTTGAACAGACATCAACGAAGATCATGAAATATATATCACCTGAAATGCTTCTAGTTCTTATTGGTCTAAATAGATCTGTATGAACCAAATCTAACAAGTGCTCTACTGAGAAGGACTTACTCTTGAAAGTTGAAGAAGTAATATTTCCTAATTGACATTCTTTACAAAGAGCATTAACCGGTTTGTCTATCTGAGGTAGACCTCTTACTGTCTTAGACTTGCTC
Organism: Cryptomeria japonica; assembly: GCF_030272615.1. Classification (NCBI taxonomy): domain Eukaryota; kingdom Viridiplantae; phylum Streptophyta; class Pinopsida; order Cupressales; family Cupressaceae; genus Cryptomeria; species Cryptomeria japonica. The sequence continues at coordinate 619,031,552 of NC_081415.1, forward strand.
ACTTTAACAATATTATCAAAGTTTATATGACAAAATCTCCTATGCCAAAGACAACTGTCATCTATCTTTGCAATCAAACAGTTGCTAACTTTAGGATTAAGATGAAATAGATTACCTCTGGACTGTTTTCCAGTTGCAATCAATTCACCTTTGTTGTCAAAAATTTTGCATATACCATTTCTAAACTCTAGTGGGTATCCTTTGTCATTAAGTTGTGCCACACTTAGAAGATTGTTCTTTAGACCTTCAACCCAATAGACATCGTTGACACTTCTCTTCCCATTAAGTGAAATAACTCCCTTACCTTTAACCATACAGGGTGAGTCATTGCTAAATCTAACAACACCACCATCAAATTCCTTCAAGGAAAGAAATTTGCTCCGATCATCGGTCATGTGATGTGAAAAACCACTATTAATGATCCAATCATCAGAGTTATCCATCCTGGACACTAATTCCTTCTAGTATGATTTCTCCTCCTTAATAGCCATAAACACAATATATTCACTAGCATCATCATCAAATTCATCATCAGTAATACCACTATTAATAGCTACAAGACAATCTCTCTTTCCTTTACCCTTATACTTATTGAATTTGTCTCTCTTGTATTCATTTTCTCCATTAGGGAAATTAGTTGTTATATGACCAATTTTATTACATGCAAAACATTTCAACGATAGCTTACCTCTATATTTCCCAATGCCTCTAAGCAGTCATTTTATGAACAATGCTTCAAGTTCAACTAATTTATCTTCATCATCAACATCTCTGCTAGATCTAGATTCATAGCTATGGACAGTATCTCTACTTCTCATAGATGGGTTCGAGATAGAAGCTTTGAATGCAGATTATGATTTTTGTACACTACCATCATAGCCATTTAGTTCAAAAGCAGTAAGTTTGACAATGATAGAATCAAGAGTTACATTAGTTTTGTCAAAGTATTTCAGCTCCTGAATAGCTGCAACTTGGATAGCATAGACCGGTAGTAGGGTTATCAGTACCTTACTGATCACTGTGGAATCTTCCACTTTCCCTCCTACACTCTTTATTTCACCAACTATCTCTTTTATCCTTTGACCATACTGCTGGATATTCTCACCTTCATATATTTTCATGTCATCAAATTTTCCTCTTAAACTATCCTCTTTAGCAATCTTAACATGTTCATCACCGCTATAAATCTCTTCAAGTTTTTTCCATACTTCATATGTAGTTTCAAGACCATGAACATCTACATATTCCACATCAGACAAGGAACTGATAATAGCCTCCAATGCTTGATGATTTTCTTGTTGTTCATTCTTTTGATCAACAATCAGAGTTCCAATAGGTGTAACATACAGAGATTCTACATGATCCCAATACTAACTTCCAAGACTCTTAATATAAATATTCATTATATCGCTCCATATCCTATACTTATCTTTGTTGAACTTCAGACCTTCTTTCTTCATCATGATCTACAAGATCTTTTTCCTCAAGTTGTTAGGCTTTAGGTTAAAGAGGACCTAAGACGCTCTGATGCCAATTGATGGTATGATGAAAGAATAAGTATCTGGTAGATTACTGAGAGGGGGGGGTAAATCAGCAAATTGAAAAACTGATACAAACTCCCAAACTCAAAATAAACTTATCAACAAATAATTATGTCAAGATAATATCTCAAAGATTACCAACATCAACCAACATCAACTAGTTTGACTGTTATACCAACTTAAAAGTAAACAACTTCAATCTTGTAAACATAAAAAATGCTTAATCATATGTCAACATATTTATCTCTCAATGCTTCCAGTATCATGCCATATCATAATAGTTAAGTAGTTAATCAAATCAACAAATAAGATTATAACCACAAAAGCATTCACCACTTGACACAAATATTTATACGTGGAAAACCTAAATAGGTAAAAACCACAGTGAGATGAGACTCACAAGGATAGCTATCTGAACTCTTCTGAAGTTCACCCTATTATGAGCCAAGCCTGTTAAAGCTTTTACAATAAGCCCTATTAAGAACTAAATCTATTAGGAATCACCCAGTTAAGGGATTTGGAAATATGCCTTGATGAAAAGCACAATACCCTATTAGGAGTAACCTCGGTAGAGGATTTGAGAATCCAAACTAATGGACCACCTTGTGAGAGGATTTAGAAAGTAACTAATCTTGTTAGAGCTTACCCAGTTAGGGGATTTCAATTCTGTTGTAATTGTTAGAAAACAATGGGTTTTCTTGATCTGTCTAAATAGCACTACATTTGCTTGATCTAATCCTTCTTAAGCTTCAATCTGCCTTTACTCAAACAACAGATCCATCCACCGATTAGGAAACCACACACTCAACTGGTTTCTGCCAATCTTGCCAACTTTGCCAACACTTAACAAAACAATATCATTGACCTTAAATACAAATCAACTAGGTTGGTAACACAACAAAAACCTAATTCTCATCATTGAGATTACAAACAGGTCGGTACAATCTTGATCGTTAGAAATCATAACAATCTCTTCACATTAATCAAGAAAATTCCAACCGCTCCATGATCACTACTTCATCGGACTTGTAACTCATCACGCGCTATGCATTTGATGCAATATGCTTTTCTCCTTTCCAAGACAATCAAACAAATGCACCAAATCAATCTAAACTTATCCTCATACAATGATCACACGTGTCTCCATCATTACCGCTCAATATTAAATCTTAAACCAACAAACTTGATCGGTTAGGGTTTATCAAAAAATAATTGGTAGGGTTTACCAGTTACATAACATAGAAAGGTTTAACCCTTTACACTGATTCAACTTACAAACTACCATATACCGATTTACAACATCTTCCTCAAAGTTTATCATATCGGTTACAAGACAATAGCAACAACAACAATAACATCAACAATATCATGAATATCATTCACCGGTTCAATTGACATCAATGACAATATATCATTAATGCAATCTATATGCAAAATGCCAACAATATTGTGTCCTATGACCCCTTAGGACATCATATGACCCCTTAGCACACAATATAGTGTTGTTATGCGTTGTATGGTATCCTAAGGGGTCATATGGTGTCCTATGACCCTATAGGACACCATATGAACCCTTAGGTGTCATTAGGGGTTATATTGTGTACTAATGGGTCATATGGTATCATATCACCCCTTAGGACACCATATGGTGTCAATATGGGTTGTATGGTATCTTAAGGGGTCATATGGTGTCCTATGATCCCGTAGGACACCATGTGACCCCTTAGGACACCATATAGTGTCGTTATGGGTCATATGGTGTCCTGAGGGGTCTTATAGTGTCTTATGACCCCTTAGGACACCATAAAACCCTTTACGTGTTGTTAGGGTTCATATTGTGTCCAAAGGGGTCATATGGTGTCATATGACCCCTTAGGTGTTGTTAGGGGTCATATTATGTTCTAAAGGGTCATATGGTGTTTTATAACCCCTTAGGACACCACTTGGTGTTGTTATGGGTGGCATGGTATCCTAAGGGGTTATATATGGTGTCGTTATGGGTCATATGGTGTGCTAAGGGGTCATATGGTGTTCTATGACCCCTTAGGACACCATATGGTGTCATTATAAGTTGTTTAGTGTGCTAAATGGTCATATGGTGTCATATGACCCTGTAAGGGGTTGTTAAGGGTCATAGTGTCCTAAGGGGTCATATGGTGTCCTATGACCCCTTAGGACACAATATGGTGTCGTTATGGATCATATGGTGTCCTAAGGGGTCATATGGTGTCTTATGACCCCTTAGGACACCAAATGACCCCTTAAGTGTCGCTGGGGATCATATTGTGTCCTAATAGATCATATGGTGTGTTATGACCCCTTAGGACACAATATGACCCCTTAGGACACCTTATGTTGTCATTATAGGCCATATGGTGTCATAAGGGGTCATATGGTGTCCTAAGGGATCATAGGACACCATATGACCATACTGACACCATATGGTGTATTAGGGGGTCATATGGTGTCCTAAGGGGTCATAGGACACCATACAAACCATATAGACACCATATGGTGTACTAAGGAGTCATATGGTTCCCTAAGGGCTCATAGGACACCATATGACCCCTTAGGACACAATATGACCCCTAACGACACCTAAGGGGTCATATGGTGTCCTATGACCGATTAGGACACCATATGGTGTCGTTATGGACCGTATGGTGTCCTAAGGGGTCATATGGTGTCCTATGACCACTTAGGACACCATATGGTGTCATTATGGGTCGTATGGTAGCCTAAAAGGTCATATGATGTCTTATGACCTCTTAGGACACCATATGACTCCTTAGGTATCCTTAGTGGTCATATTATGTCCTAAAAGATCATATGGTATCCTATGACCCCTTAGGACACCATATGGTGTCGTTATGGGTCGTATGGTGTCCTAAGGGGTCATATGGTGTCCTATGACCCCTTAGGACACCATATGACCCATTACGTGTTGTTAGGGATCATAATATATGGGGAAAGAGAGATGAGAGACCTCGATGACAAGAGAGAGGATTGAGATAGATAGAGGGGGCAAGAGAGAGGTGAGTAATGAGACTTGATGTAGAGGTAGATAGGTGGAGAAGAAGGAAGTGAGAAACCTAGAGAGGGGAGAGAGAAAGTTGATGACATAGAATGTAGAGAGAGAATACAAGAGAAAGAGAGAATTAAAAAGTGGGGAGTGAGATATATGTGGGGGTATGTCTGGATGGGGAGATAGAGAGGGAGAGGGGAAGAAAGGAAGAGAGATACCTAGAGAGGGGAGGGAGGGAGAAGGAGACATGAAGTGAGAAACTTGTGGAAGGAGGAGATAAAGAGGTTAGGGGAGGAAGAGAAGAGGAGGGAGTTCATATAGGGATAGGGTTAAGGAGGAGGGAGAGAGAGATAGAGAGGGAAAGAGAGAACTATAGAGGGGACATATAGATAGGTGAGAGACCTATATTGCGAGAGAGGAGTGAGATAGATAGAGGGGGATAAAGAGAGGTGGGTAACGAGACCTGTATGAAAAGGTAGATAGGTGGAGAGGAAGGGAGGGAGAAACCTAGAGAGGGGAGAGAGGGTGGGTTGGAGAGTTAATGAACTAGAGAATGAAGATAGAGAATAAGAGAGGAAGAGATAATAAGAGAGTGGGGGAAGGAGATATAAATGGAGAGGGGAAGAAAGGAAGGGAGAAATCTAGAGAGGGAAGGGAGAGAGAAGAGAAGAGATAGAAGAACAAAGAGATGAGTAAGAGGGGATGGATGGAGAGGTAGAAATGAAGGGAGAGAGAGACCTAGAGAATGAGGAGATGGATCTAGGTTTGGAGGGAGAGAAGAGAGGGAGAGTGTTCATAAATAGATAGGGGCAAGGGAAAGGGAGAGAATGGTGGAGAGGGAGGGAGAGAACTAGAGGGTGGACAATTAGATAAGTGAGAAACCTAGAGGGGGAGAGAGAGGTGGGTAATAATATAGGGAGGGAGAGGTAGTGAGGTGAATAGGGAGGGAATGAGAGCCCTAGATATGGGGAGAGAGAGGATATAAGGGATTGGTAGTGAACAAGAGAAACGAGTGGGAGGGGAGAGAAATAATAAGAGAGTGAGAGAGAAGAGAGAGGAAGGGAGTCAAGGATATAAATTAGGGTACAAGGAAGGGATGAAAGGTAGAGAGGGTGGGATATACCTAGAGAGGGGAGAGAGAAGTGAGAGAGACAAGAGAGGGAGAGATATAGGTGTAGAGTTTAGGGAAGATAAAGATAGTGAGATACGGATCTAAAAAATGCTAATAGGAGCATGTTGATTACTGAAATTTGATTGTTTGAAATTCAATATGATCCTCTAAAAACTAGAATGTACATTATAACTCCTATAGAGTTGAAACCACTCTCAAACATCCTGCCAATATATACATGAAATATAACTGTATAAGAAAGAAAAAGACATATTGAAATGTGAATTATACTTAAATATTATATTTCATGTATATATTCTCCTCGGGATGGGTATAACTTGTGCCCAAGTAGAAAAATTTGCATCACAAAATCTTCAAATTGGATAATCTAGGACATTTGGTATGCGCCGAATGAAAAATTTTGACTTTTCTCATTTGGCACACACCAAATTTGGCATGCGCCCAAATGGGAAAAGTCAATTTTTTTCATTTGGCAAGCGCCAAATATGGCACTCGCCAAATGGTTTGCATAGGAAACCACCAACCCTTTGGATTGGATTGTACTTGGGCATCCAACCCAAAGGGTTGGACAACCATTTCAGGCCTGAGATGTGTTTTTAATAGAAGATTAGAAAATTTCACATATTTTTTACCGTGCTCTCCACCAGGTTTGCACGTGTTTCGATAAAACTATAAAAAAATACCATAGAGAACTCGACCTCTCTCTTACCTATCCAAGCATGTAATTATTTTCACATTTTGATTTCTTTAAGGCTTTCATCTATAACTTATTTTGTTAGTGTGTCTGTTTGTGGTCAAAAACCAACATGCACTATTTTGGGTATAGTGTTTTACATGTTCATTAGATTTTGAAGAAACTTAAATTTTTAGAAACTAGATTCCATTATACACAATTTAAAAATAAAAAAATAATTTTCGAGTAGTTTTCAATGATTTTAGGTGGAAGCACACTCAAATTTCTATTTTTCAGGATGTGTCCACTTCAACAATTAGTAAAAAAGCATACACTCATTAAAAAATTAGCCAAAAAATATGGCATAAAATACAAGGTGTTAGCTAATTTCTCACTGAAGCGATTTAAAAAAAAAATTGAAAAAATTAACATTTTAGGGGGGCCACAATAGACACTATGTTATGTTTTTTGCATAAAAATGGGATTACTTTTTGTGGCCACCCTTTTTGAAGCCCTTAATATCCACCATTCAAAAACAAAAATAGTACTTTAGAAAGTAGACTCGAAGCACTCCAACTCTTGTTCTTATTGCATATTCAAATTTGGAATGTAATATGTTTAATTTGTCGTTGACGTTCAGAGTTTGCTGATTTTAGAAAAGAAGTGGCATCTTAAGACCCTTTTTTGGTACTACAACTTGGTGCACATACTCATAGTGTCTTCCATATAAGTAGATGATTTCTTCATTATCAACCCTAATGATGCAATCAAGCCTTCTTGTGATCAAGCTATCAACCACATTTCTGTTCTTTGTTGAGCTCTTGTGCACACATAAAATATGAGAGCAAATATATAAAACAAGATCAATGGAGATAGGAAGAAATGGAGATTGAAACTCTACTAGACATGTGAATAGTATATGATGCTCTGCAAAAAGGATTAGAAAATCTGTTTGATGGTAACACACACAAGAGCACAAGAAACAAACGTTAGTGTTAGCAACAAAAAATTATCCTAAACAGCCATATCAAGAGAGATATTAAGCATGAAATAAAAAGCATACAAACATAGAATAGATAAACTATACTCCTCCAAATGCTAATCAAGATTCTCATAGTTGCTCCTCCCTTGTTCCTCTCCTCTCCAAGTTCCACATGAGTGTAGCTCTCAACTTTTAGCACTAGCCATGGATGCCATATGGAGATTCAAAATGGTTGAATATGATAAGCAAATGCTATGCAAGTGTAGATAGTGATGATATAAAAAAACTCTATCATAATACCAGTATAACAATAATACTCTAATTCTTCCTCCTTTGCTTGAGGAGAAGGGTTCTATTTATAGAAGAAATGGGGAAATGAAGGGTTAAGATTGAGAAATCTTAACAAGGGTTAGGATTGAAAGATATTCAATCCATGTGAGACTTTCAACCCAATCCCATGTTGACAAGTGTCACCATGAGGAGGCTTGAGAGGAGAGATAAGGAGCATTAAATGCTTGAGGGGACATGATGGATACCCTAGGGGGTTGGGTTAGGGTTAGGTTAATAGATATTCCTTTTATCCAAGGGATAAATGAATGTGCAAGGGTTAAATGGTTACCTTAGTCAAAGAAATAAATGCTTTGAAGAGACCCATGAGTCAAAAGGATGGTTAAGTTAGAGGAAAGTCTCTAACCAAAGGTAAAAGGTGAGTTAACCATAAATGGTTATGTAAGAGCCTTTAATGGTTTGGAAGACTTTAGAGGTTAACCATTTGAATACATAAAGCCTTAAATGTCTTTCAAAGACTTTGAGGGCTTTGAGAAGTGACTCCAAGTTGCTTAGGAATGTGACAATATTTAGGGGATGGATTAAGCTAATTAGGAAGGGGTTAGAAGAATCTAGAAGGGATTTAGGCATGCAAGTGGATTTTGTAGGAGAATGCAAGTGGGAGGAATTTTGGGATTTTCAATTAAAATAAAATCATTCATTTCAATTAAATGGTGTAGTTTGCATTTCAAATAAATATTAATTTATTTAAATGAGAAAAAGGAAGATAAAGCATTAAATGCTTGAAAACTTTGAGGGAAACCTTTAAAGGCTTAAGAAGACTCTAGAAGGAAGCCATTAAGTTTGAAGACTTTAAGGGAAACCATTAAAGTCTTAAGAAGACTTTAAGGGAAGCCATTAAAGGTTTCAAGTGGGTGGAGGATAAAGGTGATTTAAATAAATGTTAATTTATTTAAATGTGAGAGATGAGATTTTGGGGGTTTTAAATAAATATTAATTTATTAAAATGTGAGAGAAGATTTAATTAAATAAATATGATTTATTTATTTAATTAAAGGTCTGAATTTGGTTAAGTGAATTAAATCAAATAAATTGAATAATTTATTTAATTAATAGGAGAAGAGGGTTAAGATGAATTAATTAAATATTAATTTAATTAATTATTGATTGATGGTTAAATAATCAGATAAATACTAAATATTCATTTAATTAAGTGGGCAGATTTATGTGACTACAGTATATTTTGGTTTATTTTTGTTGATTTACATGGTCTTAGGCATCTTCATTTATGTATGGTGGATTTCTTTCATTGTTAGTCTAGGGTTTTCTAGTTGAATCTTTATTAGTCTTTCAATATTGTTGTTTTTCACTATCCACTTTTCACCATATACACTAGGTGCACAACAAAATCTCGAACCTCTAGCTCATTATTTTCTTAGTTTTGTCTTCAATTTCAGCAGTTTACCCTAAATCAACATCTCAACTTACAAAAGAGTGAAAAACACATCATAATTAATCAATCCACTTAGTATTAATTCCTTATCTAATTTATGATTGAATCTAGTGGGATCCTCCACTCTTTTGAATGTAAAGGAATCCCCCCTAAAAGCGAAAATTGATTTGGTGATTTCTCCTTCTATGTTGCAAATTGCCAAATCAAATTTTCCCCTTTACATTTTGGTGAACCCGATGTGAAATGTCTTTAATTCTGATTTTTGTTTTAAGATCTCAGTGTGTATGCAATCTAAATTTCAAATTTTTATTTACAAGTTTGATTTCCTTGCAAATTTAAACAATTTAGAGGTTGATTTTATTAAAACCCTAATTTTCATTTTCAAAATTGAGCTTGTAAATTGCTTGATTTGGGTTAATTGTTCCATATCTTAGTGTTATTCAATTTCAAAATTTAAATTTTCACTTGCAAGTCAAATTTCACATTTAAATTTTAATGGTTAATTGCAAAAACCCTAATTTTCAAAAAAAAAATTGAGTTTGTGGGTTTTTTTAATTTTTAATTTATCATTTTAGAGTGGCTTAAAATTCAAATTTGCAATCTTCGATCAAATTTCAAATTTCAAATTTTAAAATTAAGTGGTTAATTAGAAAACTAATTATTAAAGTTAAATTATTCTTGTGCATTTCCCAATTTTGGATTCATCATTTCAATTTCAACCTTGGTTCTATTTTTTAATTTAAAATTAAGAGGTCCTTTTTACAAGGCCCTAATTTTAAATTTCCTTTAGATTATTCAAATTTAAATTTTAAAAATTAAGAGGTTATTGTTAGCCCTAATTTTAAATTTAATTTTTTCTCCTAGTGGGTAATTTTAAATTCAAATTAAGAGGTTATTTTTACATAATCCTAATTTTAAATTTCAATTTCCTAGGGGATTGCATCACAATTATTCTCTATTTTTTCAATCATTTTTCTAGAATTTTGCATTATTCAATTATTTTGCAACTTAGATTCCAAAATTCAAAATTTAGATCTATAACTTCAAAATTCAAATTTTCAATTTCCCTCCCTTAGTGCATGAGTTTTACTAATATTAGTCCAACCTACAATATTACCATGAGAATTTGTAGAATTAAGGCTTCCCAAGGTTTAATTACCGAGGAGATGGAGCCTAATTTGGATAACTTTTTCAATGAGGATGTTGGTGGTTCTTCCAATCCTATAAATGTCTCCATGTATCCTCATTCTTTAGATAATTTTCATGATGTGGAGGAATCACTAACTAGGGTTTTCGTTGACCAATTGGAGAATATTGATAATCAATTTAAAAATCTTCGGCAATGGATAAGTCAACAATACTTGAAAAGTGAAGCTCTCCCATTGATTGAAGGATTAAAAAGAATGGTTCAAAGTGATAAACTTGGTGTTGATATCTTGTGTGGTATTTCTCATATTGTTGATTCTAATATCATTCCCATGAAGAGTTGTTTTTAAGACTTAGGTTATACACAACCTCCTATTCAAGTTAATCATTACATCCCTTTGACTACTTATATGGCTAGTGTCTCTACATTTACATCAAACATCATGGCTACCTCTACACAAAATGTCATACCTACAAATGTTAGTAAAGGGGGAAACTCCTCTTCTTTCAGTCCTCCTACCATGACTCTTCCATTTGTTACCCAATCCTCTCACATACCTACCTATCATAATGTTCCACCTCCTTATTCAAAACCCTCACCTTCCTATAACCATATCCCTCCTTATTCTCAACCCCTGCCTTCCTATAACAATATCCCTTCTTATTATCAACCCCTTCCTTCATTCAAAAATTTTACCCCTCCTTCTCAATCCAACATGTCCAATTTCAATCCTTCTACTGAAGCTACCATCAATAATCTAGCCCAAACATGGTCTTCCTTGCAACAACAAATAGCTTCTATGAACCAATCTAAGTATAGTGTGCCCACATTTGATGTAGTGAGCCCATTATCCAACGATATTGTTTGAGTTGTCCCTCCTAAACATGTGGAAGTCCCTCAATTGGAGATTTATAATGGAAAAGGTGATCCCTTGACTTGTGTTAAAACATTTCAAACTTTGTGAAGTGACTTTGCTCATGACCAAAGATTGTTGGCTAAATTTTTTACTAGAACATTAAGGGATAAAGCTTTGCAACAGTTTTGGTCTTTGCCTCCTTATTTTATTACTTCTTTTCAACAATTGGCTAATGCTTTTATTCAACAATTTCATAATAATATTGGTCCTAAAATTACATTGACTGATTTGATGCATTTTAAGCAAGGTGTGAAAGAAAAAGTGACTGATTTTATTGGTAGATATAAGTGCATTTTTATTCTCAAATTTCTTTTCATGTGCCTGATCAAGCTATTCAAAGAATTTTCATTTCTAATTTTCAAAAAGATATTAGGGATAAACTTCTCTTTTGTGAGTTTAATTCCTTTCCACAATTATGTGCATTACTTCACAACTATCATCTTACCATGAGTCAATTGGAAAAATAATCATCTTCAATGGTTCTGAGTGATTAAAGTGAAAGTGCTCAACAACCGCTTGTGAAGTTCAAACCAAACAAGGGATTCATCAAATCCAATGACAAGAACAACACTCAAGTGATAGCCACAACAAGTGTGCCTCCTTTGTCCAAATACTTTAGAAAATAATTCATTCCTCTTAATGAATCTTTGCATAGTATTATGCCTCAATTGTTACAAAGGAATGTGTTGAAACTGCCCCCTATCAAACCAATTGATCCATCTAAGACATCTTCACCTTACTTTGATTCCAAAGCCTTTTCCAATACCATTGTCAACCCAGTCATGACACTGAAAAGTGTTCTTCTTTGAGAAGTAATATTTAAGACTTGATTGATAATAATACCAACTTTGTGGCAGGTGTGAATGATAAAGGAAACAAATCCGTAGCTCCTCCTAATTAAAACCTTCAAATTTTCACTGATCCTTTACCTTCCATTCCACTGATTTGATTGAGACTGGTCATCTTTCCTTCTCTCCCAATGATGTTGGCCTTGATTCTAATAATGCGGTGAACCTTATAGATCAAAAAGAATATCCTAAGGACCTGTGCATTACATTTGATCCCTGTGAGACAATTAAAGCACCCGATGGACCATTATATATACCTGTGAAAATCAAAGGCATACCTTCTTGAGGAGTGCTTATTGATCCTGCCTGCATGGTTAATGTGCTAACTGGAGAATTTCTTTATACTTTGCCATTGCATGAAGTGATATATGATGATATTGATGTGGTAGTTAAAGTTTTTGATGGATTCTCTTTCCCTTCTATTGGTTCTATCACACATCCTATTGATGTTGGCACTAAATTCTTAGATGTTAAATTTGTTATCATTCCTACATTCGATCAATTTCGTGTGAAGTTGGAACATCCTTGGTGCTCTTCCATGAAAGTGATCGCTTCTACTGTTCATAAGTGTTTGAAATTTCCTCATAATGATAAAATCATAACTGTTAATCATATCATATATCAACCTACGATGAGGGGTGGAGATGTCTGTCTTGATTATTTTTAGTCCGAACAATTCCAACCTCTTCAACCTAGAAGTGATGCTCTCTTTAAATCATATCAAAAATAGAAAAATGAGATGATTTTTTCATTGAGTAATCCTAAAAATCCAACATTTAGCCTTCCTCTTTATGATCATATACTTCTTCTTAAGGATAACATTATTCTTCCTCCTAAGGAAAGAAATAATCTTCTTCCCAAAGAGGAATCTATTCCTTCTACAGATGAGTCCATTCTTCCTCCCAAGGATAGAAATTCTCCCCCTCCCAAGTGTCAAGATTTTCCTCCTGAGGGTAGACCTATTCCTCCTCCTCATGATGGACCCGGTCTCCTTTCTACACCTCCCATTCCTCCTTTATATGGTGTGGTTCTTCCTCCTACATCTTACAAAGGAAAGTGATCAACCTCTCCTATTGTTCAACCTAAAACACATCCTCCCATTCATCTTGTTAGGTATCAGAGACAACTGAGAGGGGGGGGGGGGTGAATCAGTTGTCTAATAAATTCAAACCAAAAACAACTTAACCAACTTAATGCTTAATTAATATCGGTAAACCAGTATTTTATACCGGTTGATAGTTTTATCAGTTAATTGCAATACCGGTTAAGATTAATGCATGAAACAAAAAGACAAAGTCATCTACAACACATAACACCAATATTTGTACATGGAAACCCTGTAAGGGGAAAAACCACGGTGGGAAACCTTACCCACAATCAGAAGACACAACTGCAGATAGTAAGTGTATACAAATGGGGTCTGCACATGCAGAAAGGCCAAGCGCCTAGAGCTCACTACTCAAACACAAAATAGGAGTCACACTAACTACAATTGGATGGTTAAATCCAATAAGGATGTACTGCTCAAAATAGCATCTTCATATGCTGTATTCAGTACCGGTGTAGTTCTGATATGCTTTCACAAAAACCTTGCTTCACCTTCAAATGATGTCTATGTGTATAGCTCTACTTATTCTCGCATATACCTTCATACAATTCTTCTTCACATTCCACATTCGATCTTACAAATAAGATCTTACATTTATATCATAACCTAGGACCAATTTTAGTAGGCCATCTCCAAAGAATATTACAATAAAATCAATTTATAATTAAAATAATATCTGATGCAATAACCGATACAACATGTCAGCTTGATGTATTTACAACAATAATAAAACATCTCCATAGTGTGTCGTGCTGATCTGGAAAAGATAATCCTGTCGGTGTATAACCTGGACCAATTTGCCGATAACAACAAATATGCTAATACGAATATGCCAATAAACAAAACTCCAAGACAAAGTGTCCAAACGATGTCTTCGAAATAACCAAGTGTTTTCCATGCCATTCCAAGTGCCGGTGATCATTATATCCCGTCAGTGTACTAGATACCGGTGACTGTGCATGAGTCATTTGCTTGCCAGTGAATGTTGTTGATTCTCCAAAGTGCCAGAGTTGATAAGGTTTAGTAGCTGTTGACATCAATGAAAAAACCATACCAAAATACCAACAATCTCCCCCTTTGGCATTGATGGCAACACAAGATGGAAAAACCATCAAAGTGCCAAAACAGAAATGCCAAATACCAAAAGCCAACAATCTCCCAAAAGAGATCATAACCAGAAATCAAAATTCAGATATAAATAATCTCTCCCAAAGTAACAATCTCTCCCCCTGAGAGTGACATGTGTTTTCCTTGTGTTTTTCCATACCAATCTCTCCCCCTTTGACATCAAATGCCAAAGAAAAAAACATTTTTCAGATACAAAATACCAACCAATTCAGTATACCAACTACTCCCCCTAAGAAGTAGTTTCCTCATCAAAGTCGGAGTAAAATATTTCTCTATTAATTCTATCAGTTGATGACAAACATCAACTTCCTAAGTCACTACCGGTGGGGGTATGACCCCAAGCTGATCTCTGAGATATTCAAAAGTCTCCTTAGGTAGAGGTTTAGTGAAAATATCTGCAATCTGCTCTAATTCTTCTTCCATAGCTTTAATCCAATGTTTATCTTCACATGCCTCATTAATTGATGATGGTTCAATTTGAGAAATAAGACATACCTCTTCATTTGCCAATCTTCCTCTTGTCATAACTCCTTTATACTTGTTTCCAATTATCTAATCTTCAGAGTTAATGCGCTCAAAAGTGCTTCTCTTGCTTTGCAATCATTTTCTTCATCTTTTCCCAAGGTAGGTGGATTAGGCTGACCAGGAGTAGGAGCAGTATAGCCATTCTTTGTAACTTCCCAAATGTCTTTTCCAATGCAATTCAGATGTGTCTCCATTCTGATCTTCCATATGCCATAGTTGGTAAGGTTTAGTAGGTGTTGACATCAATGACAAAACCATACCAAAATACCAACACATCCTTCCTTAAAAGAAGAAAACAAGCCTATACATGATGAACCTAAACCTTCACAACCTTCCGCTAAAACTAAACAAAACCATTGTGTGAGAGAACATCGACAGAGATGTCATGCTAGAGCTCATGAACTTGCTTCCCAAATCATTTCTTCTCCTAAAACACCAACTATTGAAATAATTACATTAACTCCTAATGAATATGCTCAACCTAATTTTCCAAGACACAAAATGCTTAAGACAAATGATTGTTCAAGTTCTATTCCTATTAGAGCTCCTATTTTTATTAATCTTGATGAAGAAATAGGTGAGAATGTTGTTAATGATGAAAATGTTGATCCTAATATTTCTGATGATGAATATGAATATGTTGATGTTGACAATGATTTATCTAAACAATTTTCAAAAGCATTAATCATAGCTCCTAGTTACAAGCAAAGTGACTCATCATTAGAGCATGGTCCTTCTTTGGAACTTGTGATAGTTCCATCTACCGTGCTCGATGTGGCTCCTCTTATGTGTTGTCAACCTTCCTAAAATAATGATGAGCAAGATCAAGAGGTGGATGATGTGCTTGATTAGCTTCATTAGCACTGTAGATTCTCTCTATCTCCTCTCTTGATTGCTTGTGACCTTCTTTTATCTCTCTCTCTCTCTCTCTCTCCATTCTTCTATTTGTTGTCCCTAGTACTGTCTACTTGAGGACAATGCAAAGCGTTGAGATATATTTTTGTCTCTTCCATGTTGACTCAAAAGACACATGTGTCCCTTTCTTCCATGGTGGTTTCCTTTTTTGGGGTGATGAGGACAATTCTATGTATAAATATATATATACATGATGACCCCAGAGTTAAGCGAAACCACCATGTGCTTTGTGTTTTGTGTTCATTATCCTTTTATTTGTCCTCTCTTGGGGGCTAAATTATTGTGATAATGTTCTTGTCTTTTTGGGTGTATCCTACCTTAAAGAAATTTCTCTTGATAAGGCATGCATAATTGCTTTAACATGGGGGCATACACTCCGCTCAATGATTCTCTCTCTTACATATCTTGATACTTAAAGTTACTTAGATTTTGCTTTGTAATTTTTTGTATTTTTCTTTTCATGACTCATAGTAAGAGAACCTTATTATTTTTAGTCATGGTTCTCTCTTTCTCTCTATCATGATATTCCCTTTTACCTTGTCATTGAAGTTGTGAGATCCTAAAGTCCACTGGGGGCTTGGTGTATCTTGCCTCCTTAATGACTTGGTGAAAGTCTTTCAATGTGAACCCTTTGTACTTTACCAAGAGTATGATTGAATTCATACTCCCACTAAAGTGGGGGCTAAATGTAGTGTCCTAAAATTGCAACCCTTGCAATTTTGATTGCATTTGGGTCTTCACCTTAATGTGTGTGCCCCTTGGCCTGATTGAAGACTTGATTTTGCTCATGCACATCACAAATGCCAAAACCTTTGATTTTTCCCTTTCTATACACCTTGATCTTGGCCTAAAATAGGGCAAGACGAGGGCATGGTGCCATGGTCCTCCCTAAAATGGGCCCCCTCAAAACCCTTTTTCCCATTTCAAATTTGAGCAAGATTTCCCTCTCCATGTCGGCTCATGTCGGAAAATGTTAATTAACCTGACAGGCAAGTATATAAAGAGGATTTCCCTTCTCATTTGATAATCATAAAAAATCAAGAAGCATTCAAGAACACAAGAGATTAAGCATTCAAGCATTCAAGAGAAATTGAGCATCTTCGATCTTCCTTCAAGCCTTAGAGAAGCAATAAAGTCAAGATTCAAGCATTGAAGTGGAGATCTACATCATATTTCATGAAACCCTAATTCCATGTGGAGGTAAGCAAAACTTCACAAGGAGGTATAATCATTTCAGTTTCAGTCATAATTCAACATCTCCCTCAAAAGGAGAAGATTTTCTTTCAGGCATTTCAATTACATTTATCTCAATTTGATGGTTAATTCCAAAACCAGGGTTTGACCAAAGGGCAAGCCCCTATTCCCAACATATTTCCCTTTCTTTCTATGTGTAGGAAATAGGTGCGCAGTTGTACTTATGAAAATAAGCTTCAGATATGAGACGAAACGACCCTTTTTGGTGTGCGGAAAATTCAGAGGACCGTGTTGTTGTGCCACAATCCCTACTTTTTTGGGGCATTTTCATAGGGCAGATCCAAATCAGCTTATATTACTTAGATCCATGTGCACGACAAAATCTCGAACCCGTGGCTCATTATTTTCTCAAATTTTTCTTCAATTTCAGCACTTTACCCTAAATCAACATCTCAACTTAAAAAAGAGGGAAAAAAAATCATAATTAATCAATCCACTTAGTATTCAGTCCTTATCTGATTCGTGACTAAATCTAGTAGAATCCTCCCCTCTTTTGAATGTAGAGGAATCCCCCCTAAAAGTGAAAATTGATTTGGCGATTCCTCCTTCTATGTTGCGAATTAAAATTTTCCCCTTTACAATTAATAACCACCACATAAAATTGGGAATATATACACCCTTAATCAAGTTCATATGGTTGCATTTTTGTAGTAGATAACCCAAGGCATCAACAGCGAGGACATAGAGGAAAGTAGACAAAGGACAACCTTGTCTAATAGAACATTGTAAAGAGAGTGGGTTAGTCGTACACTTATTTATTACCCGCTGAGCATTAGCATCAGTAAATAACATTTGAACATGTTTGCATAATTTGGGCCCAAAACCCAGCCATTGTAACATCTTAAGAATAAAGCTCTAGTGCATCATGTCATAGCTTTATCAAAGTCAAGCTTGATAAGAAGAACATTATGTTATGTGTTGGAATCAATGAACACTAAGAGGGGTGGGGGGTGAATTAGTGTTCTGGTATTTACAAATTTGTTAATCTGATTCTTTAACCACCATATGCACATGTAAGAAACTGAAATGTAGAACACAAAGCAAACAAGCACATAATCATAACACCAATATTTTTATGTGGAAACCCAGAAAGGGAAAAACCATGGTGGGATTGAGTACCCACAATATTATTATAATATGGTCAGTAGTAGAACAATATTATAAAAGTTGGAATGCGCATGAATTCAGGCACACTGCCTAGAGCTCACTAGTCAATTACAAAAGGGCTACAACCCGGAGGAAGACTCACTACCTTACAGGCTAATAAAAATTGATTACAATGAGTAATGAATTGAAGAAAAACATCTAACTATGCCAAATAACAGTTTTGGTTAGGCACAAAGTGATCCGTTGTTGTTGTTTTGATAAACTACTCTATTTTGCCCTGCTACTAATTACCAGAT
The DNA here is from genome assembly GCF_030272615.1 of Cryptomeria japonica. NCBI lineage: Eukaryota > Viridiplantae > Streptophyta > Pinopsida > Cupressales > Cupressaceae > Cryptomeria > Cryptomeria japonica. The sequence goes on from NC_081415.1 coordinate 619,049,890, forward strand.
CAACAAAACTTAAGATGTGCACATGAAACTGCGCTCAATGGCTCCCAAAATCATCTCTCATATCATATCCACATCCAAAAGAATTAACCAAGTCAATCTTATATATTTGCACTAACAAAATTGATCTCCCACAAGTCGGCTTCTCCAAACATCAAAATATGAAATGTGTAGCTTTAAGTTGGCTCAAATCTTTACAAAACCATATTCCAGATCCAAAACATATAATCACACGCTTTCCATAAGACGGTCTAATTACCTTGAACTTACCAACAATAACTGGAATCACCTCAAAGAATCTGGTCCACACTTTACACCATCAATAATGAAGATAACCATGTTTTACTGCTCTACCAGATATCAGACCTTCTAACATGCTTAAGAGACAACACTGAAGGATAGTATTGTATGATAATCTGCTTCTCATACTCAATCAACTTAACTCAGATGACTGGAACCAAAAACACATCACTGGATAAGAGAAATTCTCACCAACACTGTACACCGAATATCACTGACAGACTTATACCAAAACTTACTCAAGACATCCGGATATTCCAAAATTGATACCAAATAAGATCAATAAGATGAGTTGCCATCAATGACAACTCCTTAGAAATATCATGCACCAGACATCATCAATCTTCACCAGAGCATCATTGGAATAAAGTCTTATGGCAACATCCTAATTGGTGAGCCCATTAAATGGTTTCCCAAGGCAACATAAGATTATCAAGAATAAACCTTCCACCAAGGAACCCTATTTGTTCAGGCCTCACTATCATTTTTGTCATAGGTTTGATTCTTGTAGTTATTGCTTTTGCAATGGTTTTATAAGAAGTATTAAGTAAGGTAATTGGTTGCCATTAAGAAACAAAATTTTCATTCTTCCATTTTGGAATTAGTTTGATTACGCATTTATTAATATTAGGCCCTAATTGTTTACTTTGACTTAGATGATTTGTAGTAACTCTCATTCAAGTCAAAGTGTGAACCAAATGTATGAATAAAAGGTACATCTTTAATACTTTTCTCCACTTAGTTAACTTTTATCTCAGCTTTTCATCTACATTTATCATTTTTTATTACAAGCCCCATTATAGCCATATCATGTCTTTTTGTTGCAAGTTCATAATAATATCACCTTTTTATTGGAGGTTCCTTCATAACCATATCACATTTTATTGTTAACTACTTTATAATCTTGCATCCTTTTTTTTTTTTTTTCACTATTTGTTGTCATTTTTAAGTAGTTGTTTATGCATATTTTAGGTTTCTATTAGATATTAATCATGTAAATATGTGCTTATAGAACTCAAAGATGAACTCATCATTAAAAGGAGCATTTGAAGTTATCATTTTTCTATATGCTTAACATTTAATTTCATGTTGCCTAATTGTTTACTTTGACATGGATGATTCACAATTAGTTGCATTTCAAATCAAGTGTAAACAAAATACATGAATAAAGAGTACATCTTTAACACTTTTTCCCATTCATTACCTTTATTTCAACTTTTTATCTAAATTATTTTTATTATTATTAATTTGTTGCTTTCTCCCTAATCATTTGTATTGAAAACTTTTTATTTCTACACATTGGAGTCGCATGTGATATATTAAGTTAAATTTTGCAAAGTTGAACTTTCCTAAAGGTACTTGAACTCTTATGTGGAGGTTGATTGATTTGGGACTAATTTCTTATGTTCACACCCACCACAATTCCAAAACTACTACTGAAATTTTTTGCTTATAGATTTCAAAGATAAAATCATCATTATAAAATCATTATAAAGAGCATGTGAGGTTATCATTTTTCTATGTTCTTGGTATTTAATTTCAAGTTGGCTACTTGTTTACTTTGACATAGATGATTTGTAGTAACTCACATTCAAGTCAAAGTGTGAACCAAATGCATGAACTAAAGGTGCATCCTAAACACTTTTCTCCACTTGGCACTTTTCTACATTTATCACTTTCTCCTTTATTGATGACTCTTCATAATCTTGTATCCCTTTTTCTTTTCTTTTTTACTATTTGTTGCCATGTTTATGCATATTTTAGATTTTTATCAAATATGAGTCATGGAATTATGTGCTTATAGGTTTCAAACATGAAGTCATCATTATGCAAAGATAGCGTTTTTTTTTAATATGCTCAATATTCAATTCCATATTGACTAATTATTTACTTTGACAGATGATTTACAATATCTCGCATTCAAATCAAAATGTGAATAAAACACGTAAATAAAAAATACATCTTTAACCCTTATTTTCATTCATTACTTTTATCTCAACTTTTTTATCTAAATGAAATATGAATAAAACAAGAAAATAAAAAGTACATCTTTAACCTTTATTTCCATTCATTACTTTTTATCTCAACTTTTTTATCTAAATGATTTTTATTATTTACCAATTTGTTACTTTTTCCCTAATAATGAATGCCTCGCTTTGATTTTGTTGGCCATAGAAATATATTATTTTTGGCTGTTGCGGTCGCAAGTTGTAGGTGTGGCTTTCCCCGTGAGACCAATTCCGATGTTGATACAAACTCGTGGATAAAAGACAAGACAAAAATAATACTGTATAATATCATGGGTTCATTGTATCTGATTGGTCAAATCTCTACTTCATTAGTTTTATCTCAATCTAAGTCTTTTAAGCCACATAAAATATCACTAAAAAAAAGGATACGTGGGAGATTTATAGCATGCATTGCCAAAAGCTAAAAGGGACGAAAAAAGAGGTTAAATCAGTGGTCCCTAACGAAGATTCTTGGTTAAATAAATGTTTAATATATGGAAATATAAAAGTATGTAAGAAAAGAATTTAGGTCAGTTACGTGGACAAAGTAAATTGGCTCAAGAAAGTGTAAATATTAAATATATATTTTTTATTTTTTATATAAAATATTGATGAAACAGTTTAAATAGATTAGAAATTAAGTGGGAGATTAGAATTAATATACGAATGACGTTAGTGGAGAGTAGGCAATGAGAGCATGTCTATAATACAGAGTGGTGGAGATAGAATGATATTACATTATTGAACGCACAATTTATAATAATGTTTGTATCAAGTATAAAGACAACATAATCATTATGTTTAAAGAGGCGATATTAGAGAGGATAATAAAATCTTTTTTATTAAATTAAAAAAAAAAAGCTAATATTAAAATAATTATTTCTATAAGAAGTATCATTAAAAGACTTTATGAACTATTTTTGTGGAGTAAGGGGTCCTATAAGACAAAAAGAAATAATGTACAAGATAAATTGGAATCTTTAGCTAGTAAATAGGATTCCCCACTTTTTAATTTATAGATTTTGAGTATATACTTTTAAGATAACTCTATAAATTTCTCCTATGATTTTTTTTTCCACATGTTATTCATTGAATTTTAGATTTCTATTCATTAATTAGTTTAGGAATTGTTTTTGTAAGGAACATTCTCTACTTTAATCATTTTAAACTTGTGTAGAATAGAAGAGTAGACTACAAATTCAAGAATAACAACACATGTAGCATATTTTATCATATGTATATTTTAGTAATAACATTTATTTTATGTTTCTATATTTTGTTGATAAAATTTAGCTTCTATATTTCAAACATTCAAATGTAATTTCAATTATATGCAATCTAATTTACTCTCAACTTTTATTTGACTTCTAACTCAATTATAAGGGAACAACATGGTATCCTCCTTTTCTATACTCTTCCCTTCCTTTCTCATTTGAATTTGTGAATGAATCCTTCCTTATTCCTACCATCAAACCCACCAATATCTACTAGGGGAGAGATACCAGTAGGTAATAGGGGTACCAATACATGCTATAGTATGTAGACAAAATAAGACCAATAATGGTGACCTAAAAATGTCATGTCAATGCTTATCCCCAAAAAAGTAGCTCTAAAATTCAAAAAATAACCAATCATGTGATGCCACATCAGTGCACAAGTAAACGTGACTTAGTGCACATCTATGGGTCTTATCACAATTCGAGACCATTTTGGACACCTTCACAAAAATGCATGTTGATGTGGCATCATATTTGACCATGTGGACTTGAAACGAAATTTTTAAGTAGGGGACTTGACAAGTAAACTATTGTATAAAATTCACTTTTTTTTTAATGTCCACATAAGATTTTGAGAAGCGTGAAGTTAGGGTGCACATGTATAGGGCCCTCTCCCCTATCCAATCTTATTATCATTTTTTCTATTTTAAATATGTTTGTTATAGATTAAGATATAATTAGCATTCTCATTAGAAAATTTCATGAGAGTGTGCTAGTGTTTATAAATTTCCAAACTTTAAACTTAAATGTACCCACCATTATAAAATTCATGAGACCACATCTTTTAAAATGCTCCTAGAAAATTTTAACATTTTCAGCTAATTTTTTTTTTTTAAATTCCCTCCATAAAACCACAATGTGTGACTAATTAAACAACCTCTACCAAATAAATGTATTAACATGAAGCCTTATTTAATTCAAGTTTAAACTCTCTTGAAGCTTATTTTGACTATATGTCATTTTATGATTTCTATATTTCAAACAATCGAATGTAATTTTGATTATATGCAATCTCACTCAGTCTTAACTTTTATTTGACTTTGAATTCGATTTGAAGGGAACAACATGGTATCTTCCTTTTCTATATTCTTTCATTCCTTCCCCATTTGTATTTGTGAATAAATCCTTCCCTATTCTTACCATCAAACCCACCAATCCCTACTATCCAATCCAACTACCATTTTTTCTATTTTAAATATGTTTGTTATAGATTAGGATGCAATTAAAAAAAATGTTTAAAAAGTTCATGAGAACACTAGCATTTATAAATTTTGAAACTTAAAATTTAAGTCTACCCACCATTATAAAATTCATGAGACCACATGTTTTAAAATACTACTAGAAAATTTCAGCATTATCGGTTAAAATATTTTAGAAAACCTCCTTCATAAAATTACAATATATGACTAATTAAACAATCTATATATCAAATAATCTATTTTAAATATGTTTATTGTATATTAAGACACAACTAAAACTATTGTTAAAAAAAATTGTGAGAATGCTAGCGCCCATATAATTTAATGCTTAAAATTTAAATGTACCAATCATTATTAAATTCACGAGACCACACATTTTAAAATACTATTGGTTACAATATTTTAAAAAACCTTCTCTTTGAAATCACAACATATGACTAATTAAACAACCTCTACATCTAATAAATGTACTAGCGTGAAATACTTTGTATTACAACTTTATGATCCTATAGACTCCATGATCTCTCTAAGACTTTTTTATGTAAAGTAACTTGATGGATGAATGGGTTGTAAAGGGCAAAGACTTTAATCAACATGGAGATGCCATGTACATGTAGACCTAATAAATGTATTAATATGAAATACTTTTTAATATGACTTTTTGATCCCATAGACTCCATGATCTCTCTAGGACCTTTTTATGTAAAATAATTTGATGGATGAATGGGTACAAATAATTTAATAAGAGAGGTTGAAAATGACAAATGCTTTAATCTATGTAGAGGTGTCGTGTACACATAGATTTAATAAACATAGTATTGTGAAATACTTTTTACCATGACTTTTTGATCCTATAGGCTCCATGATCTCTTTAAGAACTTTTTATGTTAAGTAACTTGATGGATGAATGGGTACAAATAATTTGATAAAGGAGGTTATAAAGGGCAAAGGCTTTAATCAACATGGAGATGCCATGTACACATAGACCTAATTAATATATTAATGTGAAGTATTTTTTACTATGAATTTTTTATCACATAGACTCCATGATCTCTCTAAGGCCTTTTTATGTAAAGTAACTTGGTGGATGAATGGATATAAATAATTTGATAATGGCGGTTGAAAATGGCAAATACTTTAATCCACATGGAGGCATTGTGTATGCATAGATCTAATAAACATACTAATGTTAAATACTTTCTACTACAACTTTTTGATCCCATAGACTCCATGATCTCTCTAAGACCTTTTTATGTAAAGAAACTTGATGGATGAATGAGTACACATAATTTAATAAGGGGAGTTGAAAAGGGTAAAGACTTTAATCTACGTGGAGGCATCATGTACATGTAGACCTAGTAAATGTATTAACGTGAAATACTTTTTACTACGACTTTTTTATCTCATAGACTCCATGATCTCTCTAAGATCTTTTTATGTAAAGTAACTTGATGGATGAATGGGTACAAATTATTTGATAAGGGAGGTTGAAAAGGACAGAGACTTCAATCCACAAGGAGATGTCGTGTACACATAGACCTAATAAATATATTAACGTGTAATACTTTTTACTACGACTTTTTGATTCAATAGACTCCATGATCTCTCTAAGACCTTTATATGTTAACTAACTTGGAGGATGAATGTGTACAAATAATTTGATAGGGAAAAGACTTTAATCTATGTGGAGGTGTCGTACACACATAGACCTAATAAACATATTATTGTGATATAATTTTTGCTACAACTTTTTGATCCCATAGACTCTATGAAAAGTAACTTGATGGATGGATGAGTATAAATAATTTGATAAGGGAGTTTGAAAAGGGTAAAGATTTTAATCTACATGGAGGCATCATGTACACGTAGACCTAATAAATGTATTAACGTGAAATACTTTTTACTATGACTTTTTAATCCCATAGACTCCTTGATCTCTCTAAGACCTTTTTATGTAAAATAGTTTGATGAATGAATGAATACAAATAATTTGATAAGGGAGGTTAAAAAAGACATAGACTTTAATCCATATAGAAACCCTGTGTATACATAGACCCAATAAATATAATAAACATATTATAGTGAAATTCTTTTTATCATGACTTTTGATCTCATGAACTTCATAAATATGATTTCTTGGATAGATGAATGATTAGAATGGTTAGAAATAGTTTGATAAGATACTTTGAAAAGGGCAAATACTTTAATCAACATGGAGGCACTTTGTACACGTAGGCGAGGAAAATGAATGGTATGAGATTAGTTAGAATTTGGATTTGCATTTGCCTGTCGCAGTCGCGTTAGAAGAAGGAACTCGAAAAAAAAATCGTATGTCGGTTAAGCGGGTCAATTTCATGGAGGTCGCTGTCCGACTACGGAAGGGGCGTCTAGGAAAAGTGTTCGAAAGGGACTCATAAAACCACCGGGTTAAAAAAACAAATAAATAAAAATTAAAAATAAAAATCAGCAATAGACAGAAAGAAACCTTGGAACGACAAAGTCTAGGCCGCGTTATGTGGTTTTCAAGTAAGAGGGTAATAATAATTATAATAATTATAATTTGGAGTATAAAATAAATAATTAAAAAAAAAGAAATCTCTGGGTTGTCAAGACCACGGCGGCTCCGTGTCCTCCGCCGACGCAGTGATGCCGTCGCCGACTCGCCGTACACGAGAGAAATCTGGTAGAGAAGTGCGTCAATTGACGGAAGCATCGCACGTGGGGCTGTAAAACGAGGACTTTGGTGGGCTCCACCATAGGAGAAATTTAGTAAGATTGGATATTTTGGTGGGAGTTAAAGCAGGTTAAAAAGGCAGATCGGATAAAAAAGCTAGAGGAGGGTCCGCTATTTATCGTGGCTTAATGATTTTTTTTTCGTACTGTATTGCATTGTTCTGTCTCTGATAGTTAGTTACCCAGTACTTTCCTTAGTCCCAATATTTGCTTTTCTGATTTTATTCTAGTCAGTGCTTCTTCTTGCGGTTGCTATTATGAAGTTTGAGATGGATTCAGCTGCTGCGGGTCCGAGCGGTTATTATGGTTTCTCGTCCTCTGAGGAATGGAGCTCAGAGCAGAATAAGTTGTTTGAGCATGCGCTTGCGCAGTTTGAGCAGGAGACTCCTGATCGGTGGGAAAGGGTGGCGGGTTCTGTGCCTGGGAAAACTGCTGAGGATGTGAGAAAGCATTATGAGCTGCTTGTTGAGGACGTGGATTTTATTGAGGCGGGAAGGGTTGCTCTGCCGGATTATGCAGAGGGTTCGTATACGCCGGACTGGTTGTCGTCTGATCAGTCGGCGGCGGAATTCGCGACCAGTTCTAAGCCGCCGTTTTCTGTGAGAGGGCCCTCGAGTAAGGCCTCGGAGCAGGAGAGGAAGAAGGGCGTTCCATGGACTGAGGAAGAGCACAGGTTTGAATGCCCGCCCTCGATTTTTGAAATTTTTTGTTGGATTTTGGTTCCCGGAATACGAATTTCGTGGATTGCTAGCTGCTGTGATTTTCGGAATCGAAATCTTGGCTAATTGAGTTTTGCTTTGTTAGGGTTTTTATGTGTGTTTTTTGTTTGGGGATCAATGCTTCAATGTTTTTAAACAAAATAAACCCTTGGAAAAAATCCGAATTTGTATGAATGGCTAGCTATTCCAAATTTCGGAATTGTCGATATCTTCGTAAAGAAACCCTGGACAAATATCCAAATTTTCGTTAATTGCTGGCTATTGCAAATTTCGGAATTGTTGATATCTTCGTAAATAAACCCTTGCAAAATATCCAAATTTGTCTGAATTGCCAGCTATTGCAAATTTCGGAATTGTCGATATTTTCGTAAAGAAACCCTTGAAAAATATCCGAATTTACGTGAATTGCTAGCTATTGAAAATTTCGGAATCGTTGATATCTTCGTAAAGAAACCCTTGGAAACTATCCAAATTTGTGTGAATTGCTAGCTAATGCGGATTTCAGAATTGCCGATATCTTCGTTTGTTGATTTTCGTTTGCTTAGGGATCTTTTTGTTTGACTCTTCAATCTTGCTAGACAAAAGAAACCCTTGACAATATGCAAATTGTGTTAATTGCTGGCTGGCTTAAGTTTTGGAATTGAAATCTTGTTTTATGGAGTTTTGTTTATTAGGTTTTTGTTTTTTGGTTCAATACTCCAATCTTGCTAAACAAAACGAACCCTTGCCAATGTGCAAATTACGTTAATTGATGGCTACGAAAAAAATTGAAATTGCAATTTTGGTTTGTTGAGTTTTGTTTGCTTAAGGTTTTTTTGGTTCAAGACTTCAATCTTGCAAAACAAAAGAAACCCTTGTATTATGGTATATTAAAATTGAATTGTCCATTGCTGGAGTTTCTGAGATGACGGTATGAAATTTATGCTGATTGTTAATTTATGTTAAGAGGTCAAAATATGCAGATTACATGGAGTCGTAGCCAATTCTGAGATTGAAATATGCATTGAAAATATGCAAATTGTTTGAAATTCTAGCGACTGTTAAATTTCAAATTTGAAACCATGTTTGATTCCTGTTTCAATTCTCTGAGGTGTTTTGGTGGGATGCTTCAATCTTGTGAAGCAAGAGAATTATTGGATTGTAATGGAAAAGAGAATTTTTATTTTTATTTTGATTCGTTTAAAATCTTCAAGTGGCATGAAATTTTAGCTATTGTTAGCGTATGAATGCACACGACTGTTTATTGAGTTTCACTTGTTTTAGTGGGGAGGGAGTGGGACTCTTGAAGCTTCTACATGTAACGAAAGAAATCCTTGAATTGTTATACTAAAGGGTAAATGTTGATTACTGGCAATTTCATGATGGTAGCATGGTTTATTGTCTATATAATATTTTTTTCCTCATTAATTTGGTTAGCTGAAAATATTCAAATCGCTTGCCTTTTCAATCATTGCAAGATCTGGGTTTCAACACTTGTGTTTATCCCTAATATTTCAGCATTCCTTAGCTTTCCCAATTTATTATTTTATTTCTAGAAATTGGATTAGGAAACCTCCTTGAGTCCTCTTTTTTCTTTTTCTTTTATTTTATTTCATTAAAATTAGGAATAAAATAGTTTTACCTTTTTGCAACATTCCATTGCTTTCCCAATTTATTAGTTTCTTCTTAGAAATCGGGTTTAGGGAACTTCCTGAGTCCTTTTTTTTAATTAGGGATAACAGAGTTTTACCTTGTTTCTTTGGAAGATTTTAGAATGGGATGAAGCTAACTATGAAATTTCATGAATTCCTGGGAAATATAATTTTTGGAATTGAAATCTCTCTTTATTAGGGTTTTTTTGCTTTACAATTGTTTTGGAGCTTTCAATATAAAAAATAAACCTGAACCTTTTGTTTCTTTTTTTCTGTGGTGTATGGTTTTTCTACGGTGCGATTGTTGGATTGCCTTGATAGCATTTGGCAATTTAAAACAGTAATATTGTGCTCCTTGAAAGATACCTTCAAAAGACATTGAATTGTTTTAGGAATAGGGGAAGTCGATAGAGTTTTGTGTAATGACATGGTGGGTTTATTTATTCTGTGACCTTAAAAAAACATTGAATTGTGTTAGGAATAGGGGTGGTTCTGATCGATAGAGTTTATAGAATGACATGATGTGTTTATTTATGCTGTGTACGTTCTTACTGTGGAGTTAGGCAGAGAAATTATGCCTAGGCACCAAGCCCATTGGTTGAAATTTTGTAATTGAGCCATATTCTGGTTAAATTCGGGTTCACTGAAAATGTGCAAATTGCATTATTCCTAGCTACTCCAAATAAGGGGATTAAAAACTATTTGTTAAGGTTCCTTTCCTTATATAGAGGTTTTAATCTCTTGAAAGCTAAAAAGAAAAGCACTTAAAGTTGTGATATGGAATGTAAGTTCCAGATTATTTGAGTGTTAAGTGTTTGTCTTAGTGTTTTTTCTGAAAATATGCAGATTGTTTGAATTTCTGGAGACTGCAAATATGGTGATTGGTAACCTGCTCTATTCACCTGCTGTATTCAGTTTGTTTTAGGGTTTCTTTTTCCAAACTGGTAGTTGCGATTGTGTGGCAAAAAACTCCATAACTTGTGTTATGAAATGGAAATTTAAGATCAGAGTTCTTTGGAAGGCTTTATGGTCCTTGGCTTTACTATGCATGGTATTTATTCTGGAGTTTGTCATCAAAACTATTTATTTGCAGCAAGCTATAGGTTTTATCTTCTCCAGTCATGAGTCCCAAAAGTTCCCTTTACTGAGTAAGGGTAAAAGTTATAAATGCCCACAATTTAAAAGAAAAAATTGGTTAGCTGAAAATATGCAAATTGCATGGATTCCCAACAGCTACAAGTTTTGGGGCTGAAACATTGATTCTTTCACTTGCGTGAGGATTTTTTTTGTGTGGATTAAATCTAGTAAAACAATTTAAATTTGGTCCTTGAATTGTCATAGGAAAGAAAATATTAAGTTACTGGAATTCTGTGGGTTGTAGTAAAGATTTGTCTATACTGAGTGTGGTTTTATAGAAATTTTGTAGTTCTTGGAGTTTCATTGTGCTGCTCTTTTTGTACAAGAAGGCTGCAGAAAATTGTGCCAACAATTAGATTCTAGAAGATAATATTTTTAATATGCTGGCTGAGAATGGATAATGGCAACCTCTCATATGAGTTCACTTTCACTTGCTTGAGGGTTTTTTTTTATGGCTTAAATCCAGCAAAACAATTTAACTCTTGGTTCTTGAATTGTTATAGGACAGAAAAATGTCAAGCTACTAGAATTCTATGGATGGTAGTAAGGATTTGTCTATACTTTAGTGTTTTTATAGAAATTTTGGACTTTTTTGGTATTTCATTGTACTGCTCTCTTTGAAAAATCAGGAACCAGGATTATGTGTCAATGATTAGATTGTAGAAGATAATGTTTTAATTATGGTGGTTGAGAATGATGGCAACCTCTCGTATGAGTTAATTTCTTTATAGGTCATCAGAAAAGCACAATGCTATTTGGTAGTGTTTCTTCTGCCATGGGGCATGGTTCTGGTGTCTTTAGTAGAGGCCTGGCATCCCATTTTTTTTCATAAACAGATATCTTTGTTGAGATTATCAGAGAAGATAGCTTGGTTTTTTCTGATTGAGAATGGTTAATGAAAAACCACTTACAGTTGTATGGGAGAACCCAATGGAACATAGAATTGCAATTAGATTATAGACAATGGAGTGAAATGAAATTACTGTATCACTATAGTAGAGTCACAGAAGAACACAATATGATGGCAAAGAGAGAAAAAGATTGAGTATATAACCAAGTCACAGAAGAACACAATATGATGGCAAAGAGAGCAAAAGATTGAGTATATAACCAAGCCACTTTGACGATGCAACCTTCACAACCTTAGAATAATGATAGAATTTGCAGTTTGATGAGATGGGTGAGTCTTGGTCATCCTTTTTATGGACCTAATTAGGTAGGGTCACACCCCTTTGTCCTAGTTAGGTTGGCTTGAAGAAACAACCGACAAATGAAAATATAAATTTTAAGTATGCTGTAATCAGAGGAGATTTTTGAATTTTGCCGATTGAGAATGTTTGATGGGGAACCTCTTGTATGAGAAAACCAAATGAAAAGAACAGTAGTAGGTTATAGGTGACGACTAGATAATTCTAACATTTAATGAGAAAAATATTTTATATTTGGAATTGACTTTGCCCATTTGGTGAATTTGGGTACAATTCATCAGGGGCAATAGAGTCTCTGAGCTTCCACAGGGAATGATTTTGGAGTCATTCTTGAAAGTCCATCAATCCTCTCTAGATATGAGTAGACTCGTGCTAAAAGTTAAAACCAGCAAATAGAGTTCTTAATTGTGCTGAATGAGAATGGACGATGGTACATTCTTGTATGAGTCAGTAGAATGAAAGTTGGAAGTGCAGATAGATTCCAGATATTACAGAGATAAACCATAGCATTTGACTTTAATAGAGATTTTGTATTTGGAATTCATTTGATGAATTAGGGAAACCTTTAACAAAAGCAGCAGAGCCTGTGCTGTCTACTTTTGACTCTATTATTGGACATGTTTTAAGTTGTCTTTGTGATAAATCGATTGCATCATGTGCCTTAAAGAATTTTCTTCTTGTGTAATCCTAACATGTATGGAGGGTGCCTCTGAAATTTAAATTTGTTGGTTGTGTTTTTCTGGTCGTGTGTGTCTTTGTGGGATATAGCTTTTCATGTGCATTATTGACATGTCGATTCTGCCAAAAACAACATGATGACTAATGAATGGACATATAGTTAAATCAAGCAATATTTATTGCATCTTATGTGAACAATGAGGAGAAAAAATAGAAAAGTACAAGACATACCTCTCCTAGCCTTTCTGGAAGGAAAAACAAACTATCCAGGTGACCTTTGCTAGATTTGCCTGGAAGTAACATCAAATGCATTTGATCCCTGATTTTTAATAACCATAAGTGATTGGTAAAATTCATGACAACGTTGATTGATATTGTTAACGTCTTATTTGAGAATTAAATCACAATCGAATGGTGGTTAATTTTTAGACAAATGAAAAATAAAATGTAGCACTTTTTCTGTTTGATTTTCTTTTCAGAGTTTCTTTGTTTGCTTGATGAGTTAGGGGAGGGTTGAATCATTTCCTTAAGGCAGTAAAGTTGCGTCTAATCAGGAATTCCAAATTTAATAGCCTTATTCTTCCTTGAGTGTGTAGACCTCTACTGCCAGTGTAAATAAGGGTTTATGAGTTAAGCTAATAGATTATAAAAGGGTTTACATAGTTTCTTACTTCGAGAAGGAAACTTGTATATCTTAATTCTTGAACATTGAATGGTGAAAAGGAAAAGAAACAACTACATATCCTTCCAGTACTTTGTGGGAAGATCATTATAGTTCTTATATCTGCAGGCATTTCTGATTTACATCTACTCAAAACTGAGGCAAACTTTATTAGATAAATAGATATATGCTGGATTAAGAGACCAAAGTTAATTAGTTTGTTTCTGTCTGTGATGCAGGTTGTTTTTGATGGGTCTCGATAAGTATGGAAAAGGTGATTGGAGAAGTATTTCAAGAAACTTTGTCATCTCAAGGACACCAACTCAAGTAGCAAGCCATGCCCAAAAGTATTTTCTGAGGCTCACATCAGGGAATAAGGAGAAGAAAAGGTCCAGCATCCATGATATAACAAGTGTAGGTGATGGAGATTTGAAGCAGCCTCCTCTGCAGCAAGCTTCTGCTATTACAAATTCTTCAATGCCTATTACTGTTAGTCAATCTCCAGGTTTCATGTATCCATCATCGATGGGAGGAGCAGCCTTGGTCAATTCTCTGGGGCCTCCCACAGGGGGGAACCCTCTAATGCTACCTCCTAATCCACACGGTCCCTATTCTCAAAAAGGTCATTCACCTAGGCATATGATTCCTGGTTCTACTTTGGGTGTACCACAGATGGGATACCCTATACAACCAACCATGCATAACTAATGTAAAATAGGGAGGAAAGGGTGGCTATGTTGAATATTCATGTTAACCGCCATATCATAAATCCAAGGGATATGAAATGGGATCCAGCCACCACGTACTCCACTGTGCCAAAAGGTTTCCTGACCAAAAACGGAATTGTTTCATGTTGATATGACTTTGAAGAGGTGGAGATGTACAGGCAATTCAATTTATTTTATTAATTATCTGCTGAACTCTTAACAATTGCTGTAGATATGTGCTAGAGAGGTCATTAGATTCATCTCTCCCATATTTGTGCACTTTGTGAATTGGTTATGTATGCTAGTGGCAAAGCATGGAGATACAGTCAGCTTTTAGAACTATGAGGCAGTGTAGGTGAACTTTCTTCTGCATGAGATAGGCACAGAAGATGTTTCATTAAGAGAAAAACTATTTAAAAGAATACGAATGCCCATTGCTCATGTTTTCTGAAGCCTAAAATTTTATTGAGCAAGGATATTCTTGTACATTAAAGCCATTTTTTGAAAAAGTACGTGCAGTTTGACATGAGCCTGAATGTTTGAACTACAGGTGGCTTGATCTTATAGAGGGGGTTATTTTTGTTCTTCAAGCCATTTTTTGAACAGATCATCATGCTGAAGAGCCTGAATATTGTTTGCTATACATGTATTATAATCATCTGAGAGGATTAATTTGTGATTATATGAATTGTTTGCCTTGATTAGGAAACCTGTGCCTTTTTGAGGCTATATTAGAAATCTTTAATGACAAGTTTAGAGTTAGCATTGTTTGATAAATTGGAGCTAGTTTTTTGCTGAAAAATATGTTTGGCCTGGCATGTGAAAATTGTGTGCATGGGAAGTGAATCTTTGCCCGCTGCTTCCTTGAGCATAGAAAATCATATATACAAAGCTGGAATGTATGCTGGTTGTACATATTTATAGGGAAAAAAATAGCACAAGGAAATAATGGAACGGTTGAAACCTTTTTTCATTGATGCTTGTGCTGTGAACAATATAACCACTAACGTTTCTGGAAGAAATGGTTCATGGAAATTATCTAACAGTAGTACTATGAACATAGTACCGCTAAGGTTTTTGTGATTCCTTTTAAGGAAAAATAAATGATGTAGAGTGATTCTGAGTAGAGAATTAGAAGTCCATTTATGTTCTTATAGCTTACAGGATATTACATAACTATAATTATGAAGATTGTGAATAAGAATCTTTTTGTGAAAAGTAACACATGAATCTCTTGAAATTCTCATATAATGACATAGGCTAACTTTGCAGTGAAGTTTTAATTCTGTCTTAATACATAACACACTGGAAAGACGACCATAATTTTCTCTTAGATCTAGCTTACGAATATTAACTAGAGATGTTTAAACCTAGATTAATCTCTTTCAACTTTATAAAGAGAAGCGAGCAATTACTTTCCCAGATTATTCTCATAATAATTAGACAAGTTTGAGGATACTTTACATTTTTAGTAAGGGAATAATTTCAAAAATCACTGAAGTAGGTTCTGGACGGATAAAACATGTTGCACGGTATCAAAGCATAACACATAACTACTCTTGGTATGTACTAAATGTTAATGGAATAATTTCAGAAACCACAGCCATGTTGCATGGTATCAAAGAAAGACAACATAACTACTCTTGAAATGTACCAAACGTTTACATATTCTTGGGTAAGGGAATAATTTCAGAAATCATCACCATGCTGCATGGTATTAAAAGACAGAAAACTACTGTTTGCACGTACAAAATCTTCAAATCTATTCTTCCCATATTTTGGGTAAGGTTCTGTATAAGTCAGCAATAAGATCAGTTAAAAGTAACACAATCTCATTTACATCCATTCCTTGTTTATGAAGTGAATCCCATATTGTGGGTTATGGTCTATATCAAGTCGGCAATAATATCTCTTCTCGCCTTCCCTTGCTTTCCATAGCAGATAAGAATATTTATTTGAACAAGAACTAATCATTTAGATGAGAAATATGTTGGGATCTGTTAGCTCGGAGATACGTTGGTCAATAGACTATTCCGACGCTAGTGTTCTCGCATTTTTACCAGAGGTGTATAATTACGGTGGCAACAAAGGAATGAAATATAATGATGCGATAATGTTAACAGAGTTACATAATTTTTTTTAATAAAAAGTAAAAGATAATTCTTAGCTAAATAAATGTAGCTCTTCATATGAATTTTTAATCAGCTCTAAAATAAAATAATTAAATAAAAATAAAAATAAGCAAAAATTAAAACTAAAGGAAACAATAAAATTAAATAGTTAGAGGTTCTTATTTTGAATTTACCACTATGTTATTTCTCATAAATTAGGACTTGAATCTAGGACCTCCCATTATATCATTGGGGTGCTTTACCACAAAGCTATTGGCCTTCTATTGTTCAAAGTGTGGATGGGTCTTCATATATCGAAGGTAATACATAGTGTTCTTCAATCACCTTAATTGTGAGGATGGGTAACAATTTCTTAACAAACTATTCTTTAAACAATGATAAAAAAAATAATACATGTTGTGATAACTGAAATATGGCTACTATAACTAAAAATAGTTTTAGGTTTACAATATTAGGTGTGTTGAACACTTCCAAATGTTGTGAGAGGGTGAATAAGCATATATTAAAACTTATCCAGTTTAACAATTCATTTATAATTCATTCCAGTCACCATATGTGCAAAAGTAAATTAACTAAAAAACAACAGAGCAAACACACAAAAATACCAAGATTTTACATGGAAAACCAAGTGAGGGAAAAACCACAATGAAAACTATCCCACTATATGAAAATGGGTTACAAAGTTTTAGGCTCAAGGCCAAGGAAGCTCATCACTCTTGATTTTGACTTGCAAGATTAAGGAGCACAACCTTAGGGGAAAGATACAATAGACTTGCAAACATTGAAGATCACTTCTCTAGGGCAAGACATGATAGATTTGAATACAATAAATCAATATTGTTGAACTGTGGAGAAATGTATCCTATAAAATGCTAATTATAGCTCACTATCGTTACACATTTGAAACTAACTTCATCATTGCTCAACTACACTTACGCACCTTCGCACTTGCACAATAAACCAGACACACCTATATGACACACACATTTCTCCAAATAGATTTCATCCTTTACATACCATTCACAACCAAAGAAATATCAATTAGGTCGACCTAACTAGATGTAACATGTAGGATATAAAAAAGTTGGCCCAAAAAAATCTCCAAAGCAATTTCGAAGGAAAAATGAAATGTGTGAAGTATCACACCATGTCGACACACCTTCCTATCCATCTCAAATCAATGCCTATGACTCCACAGACCAAAACTGCATAGGTTAGCCCGAAAGGATAGAACCGTTAAAGCACACCAACCAAACTTACTCAAAACATGATACTAACCACCAAAACTCTTGTGGATGCATGACATAGCATCACCTGACACCAACATAGCTAAATCATTTAGCCACACAACGAAAACAATTGAAGGCAGAAAAATGCAACACATTCCTACAAATTGTCACACTGTCATTGTACAAATCGATACTTAGACCATCACAACTTCAACTTTAGATCAAATGAGAACATACAAATTGGGATACATCAAACATTTTCATCCATTGACATCATACTACAATCGCAAGAAATGATGAAGCAATGCGCCACAATGCAGACCATAAAACTATACCCAGTTTGACAAATTTGATAGATTGTTCATCGAGACAGTCACATTTAGCTAACTTCAATTGTGAACCACATAATAAACCTCCAAAGTTTTGGAAAAGCCATAAGCCAACAAGATATACCATCTAAAGCAACCAAAATAAATCTCGACATCTGAATGAACTCATAAGCAATCCTCTAATATTGCATTACTTCAAAATAAGACTGATCAACCTCCCAGACCAAGTTATCATCAGTGACAACAAGTTTGACATCAATGACAACACAAACTCATATTTGCAACAATATCACCATTTGTCATTGATGGCAACAATTGTGCCAACTCCAAACTATTAACATATCACTCCACTGAAACACTTATCTTTCCACAATGAATTCTCTCCTCCCTTTACATCAAGGACAAAGGGTGTCTCCACAACACAACACAAACTCAATGAGTGTATACAACTCAATCAATTTCAACAAAGTTATCCTCCTATCTACAACAACTCCCCCTTAGGGTATGAACAAAACCAAACACCAAAACTATATTCCTACGTTCTTCTACTCATACACATATAACTGCATAAGAACAAAAATGTCTTATTGACAAAATTTAAGGAGTCTATATAGCTGGGGGCATAATACCCATATGAATAAACTTGATTTGAGACCAAGTGGTCTTCCATTCATTCTTCATAGAGGTCAAAATATTGTGTTGACTTTCTATCTTCAAAAGAAGATCCTTTGCCTCATTGTAGTTACCTAGAACCTTTACTACTTGATCCAACTTTTGAGAGTCATCAAGAAGTCTCACCATGCGGGTGAGCTACAAATCTACAATATATATCATATGACCAAACTGTGTCTTAATCTTGTCTTTTTAATCAATTAGTAGATTTAACTGCATGTACAAATTCTCAATTTGCAATCTATCATTAGCATCTACATACTTCTTCAAGTCTACAATACTAGATAACTGTATAATATGTGCTTCCAAAAATGTCTATTTGATCCTTAATGTCTTTAGTAGATTTAAGCCATTGGTGATAGAAACCTTTATGTCACTATTAAATCCTTTACACTCCTCTCAAACATACTTATGCCTTCTTGTAGCTGAGTTTGTGCATCTGCACACTTATTCACTAACTCCTCTAATCTATTCTCCTCAATCCTCTTTTCAACATCTTTCAATATTGTTGCTTCCAAGTTCATAGAATCATCTTTTAATCCATTAAGAAACACCTGTAGCTGCTATGCATCACTCAAAGTCTCATCCAACACAATTTTTGGAAGTTTCTCATGGAGCTACACCTATGATTTGATGAAGTTTTTGTAGACAAAGTGGTGAAGTATATCACCAAAGTGTAACATGTGTAGGGGAGACAACTAGTTAAGGTCCATCTAACCTTGTGCCATAGATACTTGAAGTACCTTAGTGATAATTACCAGTTCAAATTGCATCTGTAGACTTAACAATTTTGAAACAAAATCTATGAAAGGTCCAGAGGATTCTTCACCATGTTCTCCTCTTCCTCTGTCACTTTCCCCTTTTCTTTTCTTTCTTTGCACTCTTTTGCACGTCTTGTGTCTTTTCTAGAATCTTTTCTGCAACCTTCTCCTCACCCTTGTTAGTCTCCATACCTCGACCAATTTTCGGACTTCCATCTTCACCAATATGCTCATCCATTTTCTTCTCTGAGCCATTTCCAACACCATCAATACTAGGAGAACCTATTTAACTCTCTACTAGACCAGTACATGTGTTTGTAAAGTCTTATTTATCTCTTCTATAGCCTCAACTTCTACATCCTTAGTTTTCTTGACCATCCTCTAATAGTCATCTATATCCTCTCCCATAATAATATTTACTCTCTTTAGTTTTGAACTTTGTATTGAGTACTTGTACATTTTTTTCTCTATCATCCTTAGATAAAGGACTACATACCAAGTCTAATGCATGAGTTCACATGTTGGAATCTTTCATCAGTGCATCCTTCGTTCTTCTTGTCAGGGCCTTTTATAAATCTTCAGGCAACTTATCTACAATATCATTTACATTCTTGTCAAACATAATTAGATACTAGATAATGGCTTTCTCTATCTTCTCTCTGTTTGTCGAAGGGGCATCCTTGTATAATCTTGTAGAGACCTCCAAGGAATCATGTTGACAAATAGCATTCACTACACTATCAAGATCAAGTGGTTGATAATCAACATCACACAGAGGGGAACAATCTTCTTCTTCTTCTTCTTCTTACCCTTCTCTATTTTGTTTCTTTCTTCTTTACTTATGTCTCCTTCCTTTTCTTAGTTGGGGTCTCTTCTAGAGAGACCTTATTTCTCTTCCTCTAACTAAGAGGCTCAATTTCCTCTTCTTTTATTATCCTCCTCTTTAACTTTTGTCCATGCGGACCTCCTTCTAATCAAAAAATTCTCCTTTTGCACTTCTTTATCTATGTTGTTGCTATCTACTTTCTTAATGTCAAACTCCAAACTATATTTTTCTCTTGTTGCTTGCTGCTTAAGTCTTTGACCTTTCTTCTCACTTGATATTGCTCTCACTGGGGTCCTAGAGGAACCATCTTCATCAAAGGAGAAACAAAAATTGACCTAGTTCTTCTCTACACGTACTTTCTAAAGTTCTCAACCTTCTTTCAGATTATCTTGTTCAAAATCCCAGCTATTGTCCCAAAACTCTCTACTTGTGGATCCACCATCAACTGCAACAAAGTCTCAATGTTCTCCTCTACATACTCCTATAGTATTTCACAAGGTAATTCAAATAGCCAAGAAGTCCTTGGTTCTATTGTTTCAATGTAGCAATGGTCCTTACTAATCAGAAAAGTGATTTCATTTCTCTACTTTCAGACGAAACTGGTAGAAATCCTCTCCCTTTCCTAAATATTATCTTGTAAATTCTCAAACCACCCCCAATATAGGGCGTTGCATGCCTTTGTGTCATTATTGAAACACCTAATGTGCTGCTTGATCTAAACCCAAATAGGGCGGAACTTATCCCATACCTTACTCCCAATCCCCGAAAGCTCATTCATAAACATAAATGCAAGATAGATTATCAAGGACCCATACCTAAATAGATACTTTGTGTTTTTGGTCCTCTTTATATTATCCAATAGTTGCTACCTCAGAAGCTCACATAAGTCAAACTTATCACCTTAAACCACCATTTGGTAGGTAGCATAGATTGTGGTGGTGGTGGTGGAAGCCTCCTAGTTATGAAATTATATCTTATACACCACACCCTTGATAGCATACTAGACACCCCGATCAACGATATCCTCCACAATCATAGCCCTCTTATCAGACCCAAATTGGTCAACAAAGTGACCATCTCATTCTTCACCATCTTCGACACAAGGATAGTGCTAGATGGGCATAATCCAATCAAATCCCTAATGACATCCTTCATAATCTTATGTGGTTGGTTCTAAATATATCACATCATCATGAATGCGACTGAAAATAATTATTACCCACACATGCTCATAGATGAAATTAGGGAACTCTTTCCATATGTTGAGACTCATCTCCGAAATGCGCTTATGTTGTTTCTTGAATGTCACCAATTCATCTTCTACCAGTTGTTTCCATAATTCATTATACTTCACTGACTAACCTCTATCAAGGGCACATGGATATAAGACCTAACATCCTCCATGTATACAACATCCAACAACACCTTCGACAAGGCTCCTTCTTTATCTTTCTCCATTGCCAAAGGATAGGGTTTGAATTTCTATTGTGGCTTCAAAGACATGTTGGCAACAGTCGGTGCAACCATCTTGATCACACAAATTGTAGAATACATCAAAACATTCTATCGATAGGGTTTGCACCAGAAATCTCTTTTGCACACAATAGTACTCAAATTCACAAGATCACAAGTGATCAAAAATGAATTCAAAATCATAATTTATCTGTTAACTCCACCAACTTAGGGTTTTTTCCTTAAATGCATTTAACTATTACATACTAGAAATATGATACTCTATTTTGCTAGAAATATCAAGTACCTCGACAAATTACCATAAACATTTGGAATGCTTTGGAAATACCTTCACAAAGTTTACCATGCTGAAAACAATCTAGCATCCAAACTGCAAGGGGCTTCATAAGATTTTCAATGTTCTCCCCCTTAGATAATGTACCACCAGTAGGTACTAATCCATCCACTATCTTGCCATCTATATTATCATTACGTTTCTTCACCCATGTCTTCTTCATCTTCTCCTTTATATCATTGATACCAACCTTCCTTTCCAGAGCAGAGATCTTCTCATTTTTTCCTCTGTGGAACCTAGCAATGTGTCATGATTTTTTCAATTGTAACAAGTAGGACCTAGTTTCAAACCACTTCCATTCCTTCTGACATTAGATATGCACTCAACAACGTTGTGCCCATATTTGTTTCATTCATTTAACAATATCTATTGAAAGATTGAACATTTATACCATAGTTTCTATTCACATATCCATACATCATTCTACTTTTGCATTCATTTGCCTTATATCCAAACTTATTGCAAGCATAGCACTAACCATTAAATGGTTGAGATCTCATCTAACTTCTACATTCACTAGCTCTATGTCCAAACTTATTGCATGAAAAATAGTTACCATTAAAGGATGATGAATATCTAGTTTGAGTAGGAGGAGGCTTCCTAAAATTCTTCTTATTTTGGAGTCGAGTTAAACCCTTTTGATCTTCATTAGTATCCTTAGATTTATCCTTGACCTTTTCCTTTCCTTTGTCATCTTTGCAAGGAGTTTTATAACATTCTCCTTTGTGAAAACCAAGAGTCCTTAGATAGTTGATGAGGACTTAACATCTCATTAAGCATATCACTATCCCCTTTGAGCTTCAGGTTCTTATCAATATGTTCTTTTGCCTCTTTCAATTCTTTCCTCAACATAACCACTAAATCTTCAAGCTTAGTGCACTCTCTGGATTTGTTATGTATTTTTGTCAAGATCATCAGTCGTCTTCCTTCATCAATATGTTTTTTTGCTCTCTTGAACTTTTTCTAATAATCATCCAATCAAATAGAGATAGCCTTAATTATCCTTCAATATCTACAAATTCTTCAATATGTCAATCATGTGATTCCATAGCATCCAAATCTTCATATTTAAACATTTTGTTCAAATTCAGGATCTACCTTAGTTGTTATACTATTTCTTCAAAAACTTGCCTTTGATACCAATTTTTGAGCACTTTCAGATGCTGAGAGGGGGTGTGTGAATCAACATATATTAAAAATTAACCAATTTAACTATTTATTTATCATTCATTCCAGTCACCATATGTGTAGAAGTAAAGAACTAAAAAAAAACAAAGAAAACACACATGAACACCAAGATTTAATGTGAAAAACTCAACAAAGGAAAAACCATAGTTAGAACTATCCCACTATATGAAAATAGGTTACAAAGTTTTAGGCTCAAGGCCAAGGAAGATCATTGCTCTTGATTTTGACTTGCAAGACTAAGGCGTCCACCCTTAGGGAAAGATATAATGGACTTGCAAACAGTAATGATCACTTCTCTAAGACAATACACCATAAATTTGAATACAATAAATCAATATTGTTGAACTACGAAGAAACACATCCTCTAAAAATGTTGATTATAGTTCATTTTTGTTACACGTCTAAAACTGACTTCATTACTACTCAACTGCACTTGCACACCTTCACACTTGCACAATAAACCATACACACCTATATGACACACACATTCCTCCAAATAGATTTCATCCTTTATATACCATTTGCAACCAAATAAACATCAATTAGGTTGGCCTAATTAGATGTAACATGTATGATATAAACAATTAGCCCAAAAATAATCTCCAAAGACATATGGAAGGAAAAATGAAACGTGTGAATTATCACACTATGTTGGCACACCTACCTATCCATCCTAGATCAATGCCTACAACTAGGCATGCTATTGAACATACCAAAAATGCACAAGTTGGCTCCAAAGGATAGAATTGTTAAAGTACACCAACCAAACTTAAAAAATGACGTGAATCACGATAACTCTTGTGGATGCACAACATAACATCACTTGAAACCAACATAGCTAAATAATTGAACCACACCACCAAAACAACTAAAGGCCGAGGATGTAACACATTCTTGAAAACTATCACACTATCACTATACAAGCCGATAATCAGACCATCAGAACTTCAACTGTATATCAAATGAAAACATACAAACTAGGATATATCAAGCATTTTCATCCACTGACATCATATTATAACCACAAGAAATGATGAAGCAATGTCCCACTATGTAGATCATAAAACTATACGCAGTCTAACACATTTAAAACCAAGACAATCACATATAGCCAAGTTCAACTACGAATAAGTGAATACACCTCCAAAGTTCCAGAAAAGTCATAAGACAACTAGATATACTATCTAAAGAAAACATAATCAGTCTCCTCACATCCAAATGAAATCATAATTGTAAGGACATTAAGTAGCGGAACAACTTGCTACACTAACCTTGAGAGGAGGGTAATGCAAATTTTTTTACAGATCGTTACAACAGTTGTTGAGATGAGGGTTTTCCTCATTGTTTTAAATAATCAAAATATCATGCATACCACAACACAATAACACAATGATTTACGCAGGGAAAACCCTTTCAGGAGAAAAACCCCACACTCTAAAAGAAACTCAAAATATTATTCAACAATCAATAACAAATTATAATATACTTGCAGAGCAAGCTCTTTGCAGGAGTACCACTAATCAGAGACTTGGAGGTAACTTAATCACCATAAGACTCTTACACACAACCTCTATCTTACACACCTCATATATAGGAGATACTAAAGAGGGGAAAACAAAACACAGGTCAAATGATAAAAAACACAATGAAATAAGCATGAAAACACTAAAACATCAAGAGATCATTTTTACCTTGCTATTTTACCTTCTTCTTTGGATTGAGCTTGATGAAGTGGATGGTGAGGATGCACCCTTGATGCTCCACTTGATGTGCTGCTTGCTTGATTCAGATGTGGATTGATCTCCTTTGTGCTCAACAAGATATATTGATGGATTCGATTTTGGATTGAAAGATTAAGGATGCATGGATTTGATAGAGGATTATGAAGAGGATGAGAGAAGAAATAGGTAGCATGACAATGCATGAGAAGTGGATTATTTGTGAGGAGATTAGACTCCAATTTATAGATTGGAGAAGGTCAATGGAGGGCCAAGATTGACTTGATCATGAAGGGTTGAGATTGATTTTAGATAGAAGGCATGGATCAAGGGTGCCTTGGGAAAATAAATAGGAATATAAAATTCCTTGGGAAAAAGGGGGGAGAAATTTGAATTTCAAATATGAGGAATTAAAAATTCCAAAATAAGGATGCATTGAGGGATTCAAAGAAATTTGAATTTCTTTGAGAGACTCAATGTTGATGTGACATGAGTGGGAATTAAAAATTGAGGGATAATGATAAGCATGATTAATGAGAGATTCTAGAAGGATTAATTAGGCTAATGGGATTAAGAAAAGTGATTTGTAGGAATCACATGACTAGGTTAATTAATTAAAATTAATTAATTGAGTGGGTTTAGAGGAAATAATAATTGGAGGGGACATTAGAAGAATAGGGGAATAATTAATTTATTTGATAAATTAATTATTCGATAATAGTGACAGGATTAATTAAATTAGATTTAATTGATTCTGAGAGGAATAAGGATAACACAATTAAATTAATTAATTATGTTGATAGGCTTAAATTAATTAAATATTAATTTTAGGTGTCTACAGATACAATACAAGAAATCATCAAACGGTATTACAAAACCAAGGGCTAAAACTGCCCAATAAGGTGTAGCCAACCTTATCTCCCTTCTAGATGCCCTATGACATGTGGAAACACACATCAACACATGTCCCTCCCTTTTACATCTCCTTTATGTGTCTAATACATTTTATATTTCCTATTTCAGGAGTACAAACTTTCGGAGGCCATAACTTGAGAACTGTGTGTCATATTGACGAGCTGCTTGAAGTGTCAAAAAGATCATGAAGTTCTCTATTGCCTCACCCATTTTTAGGACATTTTGGAGCCTCTAAAGTCCTCAAAATTAAATTTAAACCTTTCATTGCACTCCTCCAAAACAAAAAATCTAATATCTTCAAAACTAGTTGTGATATTGTGATGTAACTTAATCAAAATGCTTATCTAGCCAATTAGAAGCTTCAGAAAGAATTTCACACCATTTCGTGCTCAAATGAAAACTTACTATGAATAGTAACCTCATGAAAATGCAAGGTTGAGACACCATTTTTTTCCCAACAATAACCAATCCTCTGATACTGCATTACTTTGGAACACAACTAATCAACCTCTCGGGCCAAGTTATCATCAATGATGACAAGTTAGACAATACTAACAACACAAACTCATATTTGCAACAAGATGAACTATACATTTTTTAATTTTTTATTAGGAAAGTCAATGAACACAATTTATTTTATCCCCATCTCTTTTTGAGGTGTAATATGCAACTAGGGTGAATATTAAAAACCTTGATTCATTAACACAAATCTACTTATTCCCTAATATAATTTGAGTGCATAATTTGTTCCTACTAGAAAAGTAAGGAAAATCAATCCCTAGTTTTAAATCTTAAGATGCAAGAAAAAAAATCCCTATTCTTAATAGTTAAGGTTTAGGACAATGTAATAATAAATATATATACAAGTAAAGAAAATACTAAGAATGAGAACCAATAATTTGATTTAAAGAAATATGAATGTAGTGTCATAAAATTGCGACCCTAGAAATTTCGACCACATTAGTGTCCTCATACATGCGAAATTGAATCCCCTAGCCTGATCGGAGACTGGAGACTGCTCAACCCTCAAAAAATGCTTCTCCCTTGCCCTCCGCACCACCTTGTCTGCACTCTACTCTAGAGAAAAGGGTAGGACAGGGGCGTGGCCTATTTTGGGGAAGGACCCTTCCTAAATCTGCATTGAAGGTTGTGCAATGAGCGAGAAAATTTCCCCGATGTCGGCCTGTGAAGAAAATTAGTTTCATTAACCCTAATTGACAAGTATAAAAGTCGCATTTCCCCTTTGATTTTGGCATAGGACAGCTACATGATATCACACATTCAAGCATTCAAGAGCATTCAAGCATTCTTTTCTAGAATTGAGCATTCTCAAGTCTCCCTTGAAGGCTAGGTGTTGCATTCAAGACAAGGATTCAACCATTGAAGAGGAGATTCATTCCAACATTCAATTCCACACAAGAAAATCTACCTACATTCTATCTACAACCTCCCTTGAGGTGATTTACATTACAGTCTTTTAGTTACATTCACTTGCAAGTAATTTCTTTCATTACTTGGTTAATTCCAAAACTGGGGTTTGACCTGAAGGCAAACCCCCAATCCCAACCCCATTTCCTCTCTTTTCTGTGTGTAGATTGTAGGTGCGCAATTGTATTTTCAGATTTGGACTCCATTTGGAGAGGCAGAAAAACCCTTTTTGTTTCGCAGATTTTTCGAAGGACCGTGTACATTCTCACCACGGTCCAAACAACTATTCCTCAAATTCGCAGGGCGACTTCATCTCGACATATTACTGCTAGATCCATGTGCACAACTTCATCCCACACTCTGATCTTGAGTTATTACCAATTCTTTGTGACTTTTGCACTTAGTCTTAATACATAATTCCATCAATTCCTTTCCATTTCAAGTAGAAGAGGGGATTAAATTATCATTCTCATTTCATTCAAAATTCTATCTTCTTCTTTGGAGGTTGAATCTAATGTGTTTTTCCCCCTTTCTTCCAATGTAATGCGTGAAAAGTGTTTGAAGGGAAATCTGTAGTGAAATACTCATCTCTCCTTGGAGGGAAAGGGTAGCTTTCCTCTTGATCTCTCATTCACACATTTTTCACCCACCATTACATTTTGGCGACATTACATTTTGGTGAACTGATGTCTTGCATGCTTTCCTTCGAACAAAATTGCATATTTTTCATTTGCAAGTTTAAAGTTTCTGCAAACTTAGTGGTTAAATCATTAAAAACCCTAGTTTTTAAAATTATAATTGAACTTGTGATTTGTAAAAATTGCTTGTGGTTATCTTAGATCTGAAAATTGTTTTGTTTGTAAAATTCAATTTCCTCATTATCTTGTTCAATTTGCAAATCAAATTTACAAAATTAAGTGGTTACTTGTTAAAACCCTAATTTTCAAAAATCATCTTGAACTGGTGCAAAAATTGGATTTCCATTTAATTTTCAGATTTCTTATTGTTCTCAGACTTGTTTTCATTCCTACAATTCAAATTTTCAATGTCCCTCCTTTTTCTCAAAATTCAAATTTTAAAATTAAGTGGTTAGGTCATAAACCCTAATTTTCAAATTTAATTGGATTTTGTGTAAATTTCAATCAATTTCATTCCAATTCAAATTTGTAAACATTTTCCAATGTGTCCCTATCCATTAGGTTTGACATTTTTCAAATTTGCAATTCAATTCCTCTTTTTCTTCAAAACCCTAATAGGGTCCTATTTTTACATTTGATCCTTAATTTCGCCCATCTAGAAATCATAAAAATTGCCAATTTTTAGGGGTTAGCTTTGAAATCATCAGAATATTCATCCTTGAAAATTTCGAAAAAAGTTGGTCGAACCATGTGCATTCCCGCCACGGTCCTCAACTTTTTTCTTGAAATTTTGGGAGACTGTTATGACTATATTTAATAGCCTAAATCCAGAAGATTGGTTGATTTTGTTGATTTTTTATCCCTCTAGAATCAAAAATACCTCCAAAATTCAACATTTCAAATTTCAAGAATTTTTTTAAAATTAAGAGGTCAATTATAGTCTGCCCTAATTTTAAAAATTCTGATTTTAAAATTAAGTGGTATTCCTTTGGCCCTAATTTAAAAATTCCAATTTCCTTTCATTTTTGGAAATTGTGTCATCCTCTTCTTCCAACAAAGTTCAAATTATGTAATCATTATTTTCTTAAATTTTGCATTACTCAATTTTGTAAGCTTTGTTCCTATACTTCAAAATTCAAAATTCAAAATTTCAATTTTCCCTCTAGTGCATGAGTTTCACCACTATTAGTCCTACCTACACTATCCCCGTTAGACAAAGCATTAGAATTAAGGCCTCCCAAGGTTTAATTACTGAGGAGATGGAGCCTAATTTGGGTGACTTCTTTAATGAGGATCATGCTAATTCTTCCCATCCTAATCACGTGCCTATTCACCCCACTGACGAATCCCATGATGAAGAAGAAGCTTTAACTAGGGTGTCTATAGATCAACTTTCCACATTGGACAGTCAATTTGATAACTTTCAACAATGGATGTCCTAAGAATACCCTAATAGTGAAGCTCTTCCATTAATTGAAGGTCTTAAACGCATGATTCAAAGTGATAAGAATGGAATTGATATATTGCGTGACATTGCACATATTGTTGATTTTGATGTCATGCTTATCAAGAGTTGTGCCGAAACCATAGGTTATTCACAACCTTCAACACAAGTCAATCCTTCAATTACTTTGACTACTCTTATGACTAGTATTCCTATTTTTACCTCCAACATCATGGCTACTTCAACTCAAATTGTCATCCCTACAACAATTAGTCATGGGGGAAATCCCTCTTCTTCATTAAATCCTCCATTTTTACCTATGTCTTCCATAAGTATTCATGTTATCCCTCAACCAATCAATGTGACACAAGGGGGCAATTCCTTCAACAACTTTGTTCCTCCTTTAAGTGTCCCTTTTCCTACCCAATCTTCACCTATGCCTACTTATCATAATGTCCCACCACCTTATTCTTAGTCCATGATTTCTTTTAATAACATCACACCACCTTCTCAATCAACTATGTCTAACATCAATTCTTCTACCAAAGTGACAATTAACAATCTTGCTCAAACTGTGTCTTCCTTACAATAATAAATTCTTTCTATGAGTCAATCCAAGATTAGTGTGCCCACCTTTGATGTTGTGAGCCCACTTTCTCTTGATACTGTTAAAGTCATGCCACCTAAACATGTTGAGGTCCCTCAATTAGAACTCTATAATGGAAAAGGTGATCCTCTTACACATGTCAAAACATTTCAAACCTTGTGTACTAATTTTGCTTATGATCAAAGATTGTTTGCAATTTTTTTTACAAGAACACTAAGAGATAAGGCTTTACAATAGTATTTCTCTTTGCCTTCTTATTCTATCACTTATTTTCAACAACTGGCAAATGATTTCATCCAACAATTTCAAAACAACATTGGTCCTAAAATCACTTTGACTGATTTAATGCATTGTAAACAAGGTGTTAAAGAAAAAGTGACTAATTTCATTGGTAGATATAAGCATTTGTGTGCTCAAATTTGTTTTCTTCTACTAGATAAATATATTCAAAGAATTTTCATTTCTAATTTACAAAAATATATTAGGGAAAATCTTCTTTTGTTTGAGTTTACTTCCTTTCCACAGTTGTGCGCAACACTCCACAATTATCAACTGGCTATGAGTCAAATGGAGCAATCCACTCCTATGGCTCTGAGTGATAAGGGGGAGGGTTTTCAACAACCGTTTGCGAATTTCGAACCAACAAAAAGCTTCATCAAGTTCAATGATACAATCAACAACCACATTGTGAATGCTACAACACATGTGCCTCCTATTACTAAATTTTTCCAAAGAGAAAGACAATTTACTCCTTTGAATGAATATTTACATAGTATTATGTCTCAGTTGTTGCAAAGAAATGTTATCAAACTTCCTCCTATAAAACTAGTTGATCCTTCTAAACTTGCATCCCCTTATTTTGATAAATATTCATTTTATCAATTTCATTGTCAGCCTCGTCATGATACTGAGAAATGCTTTGCATTGAAAAATAAGATTCAAGATTTGATTGATAATAATACTATATCTGTGCCAGGTGTGAATGATAAAGGGAATAAATTAGTAGCTCCTCCTAATCAAAATCTTAATATTTTCATTGATCCCTTTCTTTCTCATACCTCTAATGTTATTGAGATTGTGCCTACTTCTTTCTCTTCTAAGGAATTCGCCTCTATGGCTCCAAACTTGGTAATTATGGTAGAAAAACAAGATACCCCTAAGGATCCTTGTATTACATTTGACCCTAGTGAGACCATTAGAGCACCTGATGGCCCTTTATACATAGTTGCGAAGGTTAAGGATATACCTTGCTGTGGTGCCCTTATTGATCCCTCTTGCATGGTTAATGTCATAACTGAAGAGTATCTTTTCACTTTATGATTGCATAAACCAATATATGATGCTTCTAATGTGGTTGTGAAGTTATTTAATTGATTCTCTTATCCTACCATTGGCTCTATCACCCTTCCTGTTGAAGTTCATACTAAATCTATGACTATCGACTCTATTATCATACCCTCTTCCGAGCAATTCTATGTGAAGTTGGGCTATCCTTGGCTATCTTCCATGAAGGTTATTGCTTCTCCAATCCACAAGTGTCTGAAATTTCCTCACAATGGAGAAATCATAACCGTGAACCATAGCTTATTTCATCCATTCAAAAGAAGCCCTAGTGTTCCTAATGATTTCTTTTGGCCTAAACAATTTCAATCTCTTCCATCAAGGAGTGATGCTCTTTTTCAATCTTATCAAGAATGGAAGAAAGATATGATATTATCCTTAAGTCAACCTATATCCCAACCACTTGACATTCCTATCATACTTGAAGATAAAGTTATTCCCCTCATGAATAGAACTAATCTCACTCCTAAGGAAGATCGTCAACCTATTCCTATGGATGTGACTATACCTTCTCCTAAGAAGAACAACAATATTCTTCCTAAGGTTAGACCTGTACCTCCTCCTCATGATGGACCTGGTCTCCTTCCTACACCTAATATTCCTCCTTTTTATGGCACAGTTCCACCTCCTTCCTCTTATCGAGAGAAGAGGCTTGATTCTCCTCTTGTTCAACCTAAAATACCTCAACCTAAACCTTCAACTATCAAGGAGAGAAACATTCCTACTTTTTCAAGTGTTCCTCCTCCTTCTCAACCTTCTACTAAGATTCGATGAAATCGTTGTGCAAGAGAGCATCGATGAAGACACTATGTTTGAGCTCGTGAAGTTGTCCCTCAAAATACTCAATCTCCTATAACTCCAACAGTTGACATGATTCCCTTTTCTCCTAAGCAAGATGTTCAACCTACATCTCCAAATCATAAGTTGCACAAAACATGTGATGGCTTTACTTCTATTTGTGTTCTTTCTCCTCTTTCTCTAAACTTTGATGAAGAAATGGCTGAAAATGTTATTCATAATGGCAATACAACTCCTAATGCTTCTAATAGTGAGTATGAATATGTTGATGTGGACAAGCATTTATTCACTGAATTTTCACAAACCCTAATCTTTGCTCCTAGAAACGAACAAAGTGACTTACAACATGAGCATAGTCCTTGTTTGGATCTTGTGATAGCTCCATCTGATGTGCTCGATGTCACTCCTCTGGCATGTTGCCCGCCTTCCCGAAATAGTGATCAACAAGATCGGGAGGCGGATGTCCTGCTAGATTAGCAATACTAGTACTGTAGATCTTCTTTCTCTCTCTTCTCTTGCTCTTTTGTGACTATTCTTCTATGTGTATCCCTATTCTTCTATTATCCCCTTAATGTCTATTTGGGGATGATGCAAAGAATTGAGATCTTTTCTTGGTCTCTTTCATGTTGACTCGAAAGACATCCTCTCTTCCATTTCTTCCAAGGTAGTGTCCTTCATTGGGTAATGGAGATTATTATATGCACATACATATATGATATACATAAGTTATCATACATCATATTGACCTCAAGGAAAGCGAATCTACCTCATGTTTTGTGTTCATTATCCTTGGTTTTATTCCTCAATTGGGGGCTAAATCCTTGCGATAACATGCTCCCTCTCTTCTCTCTCTCTCTCTCTCTCTCTCTCTCTCTCTTAGGTGTATCATACCTTAAATAAATCACTCCTGATAAGGCGTGCACGATCGCTTTAACATGGGGGCATACACTCCGCTCATATTTTCCTTAATGATACATAGAATTACTTAGTGAACTTTGTTGCTTTGTAATATTTGGTATCCTTACTTTCATGACTCATAGTGAGGGGAACTTTGCTACTTGCAGTCATGGTTCTCCCCTTCTCGATCTTCCCTTTTACTTTGTCAGTCGAAGTCATAAGATCCTAAGTCCACTGGGGCCTTGGTGCATCTTGCTTCCTTGATGTGATAAAAGTCTTTCAACCTTGTTTCCTTGTACTTTACCGATAGTATTGGCGTATGCTCATACTCTCGCTAAAGCGGGGGATAAATGTAGTGTCATAAAATTGTGACCCTAGCAATTTCAACCACATTAGGGTCCTCACGCATGCAAAATTAAATCCCCTAGCCTGATCGGAGACCGAAGACTACTCAACCCCCAAAAACTGCTTCTCCCTTGCCCTCCGCACCACCATGTCTACACTTTGCCCTAGAGAAAAGGGCAAGACAGGGGCATGACCTATTTTGGGGAAAGACCCTTCTTAAGCCTGCATTGAAGGTTGTGCAGTGAGCGAGAAAACTTCCCCGATGTCGGCTTGTGACGAAAATCAGTTTCATTAACCCTAATTGACAAGTATAAAAATCGCATTTCCCCTTTCAGTTTGGCATAATATAGATACATGAGATCACACATTCTAGCATTAATCAAGAGCATTCAAGAATTCTTTTCCAACATTGAGCATTCTCAAGTCTCCCTTCAAGGCTAGGTGCTGTATTTAAGACAAGGATTCAACCATTAAAGAGGAGATTCATTCCAACATTCAATTCCACTCAAGAAAATCTACCTACATTCTATCTACAACCTCCCTTGAAGTGATTTACATTACAGCCTTTCAATTACATTTACTTGCAAGTACTTTCTTTCATTACTTGGTTAATTCCAAAACTGGGGTTTGACCTGAAGGCAAACCCCCAATCCCAACCCCTTTTCCTCTCTTTTCTGTGTGTAGGTTGTAGGTGCGTAGCTATACTTTCTGATTTGGACTTAATTTGCAGAGGCGGAGAAATCATTTTCGTTTCATGGATTTTTCAGAGGATCGTGTACATTCCCACCATGGTCAGAGCAACTTTTCCTCAAATTCGCAGGGCAGCTTCATCTCGCCATATTACTGCCAGATCTAGGTGCACAACTTCATCCAACACTGCGATATTGAGTTATTACCAGTTCGTTGTGACTTTTGCACTTAGCCTTAATACATAATTCAACCAATTCCTTTCCATTTCAAGTAGAAGAGGGGATTAACTTATCATTCTCATTTCATTCAGAATTCTATCTTCTTCTTTGGAGGTTGAACCTAATGTATTTTCCCCCCTCTTCCAATGTAATGCATGAAAAGTGTTTGAAGGGAAATCTGTAGTGAAACTCTCATCTCTCCTTGGAGGGAAAGGGTAACTTTCCTCTTGATCTCTCATTCACACATTTTCACCCACCATTACATTTTGGTGACATTACAATGAAATAGAGAAAATTGCATAAGAATGCAATGTTAATTATTGATCCACTATATCAAGAGTGATTACATTATTCTTTTGCCCAATACAAGGCTTAAAGGGACATTGTTGATGTGTATTATGAAACATCAACTTGGAGAGTATGTTGATACTAGCTTGAAAGGGGTTTTTCTTCTCTAAATCTTAGAATTCCTTCTTAGAATTTTGGTTTGGGCTTACTAGAATCTCTTAATTGGTTTCTCTAGTAAAATCTTAATCTTTATAGATTGATATTTCTTTGAGTTAATTTCCTTATTTTTTTAGATTTATTCTTTTTTGATACAACGAAAAAATTTAAATGAGACTATCAAGATAAATCATTAGAGAATAAACTTACATTACAATTTTAATTTAAATTTTCTCGTAACCTAATATATTCAAAATAATATCTTTTAAAGAAATATAAAGAGAGAAAGGGCCAAGCTGTAGATTGATACTATCACTTAAAATAATCACTATTGACTCTTGAGAATCTCATACATGTGCTTGTTCATGCAATAACTAGCTTTAACACAACTCAAATGCAAGAATAGAGTATTCTTGAAGAAAATCAATTGTTCACCCACAAAAGACACTCTTAAGCTATACTAATATCAATCATGAATTAATAAAACTAAAACTAGAGAAAGAAAAATAAATAGATTGTATTGAAATTAACTAAGTCCAAAAAGTTTTAAAGATATTCCAACAATGATATGTTAACCAAAATGATATCTATATATTTCTTTAGTTTCATTTAAAATTATAACATGAGATGATTGGTAGTTGAAATGATGTAGGAGGAGAACTAGTTGTTCTTCTTGATTACCCATAATAGCAATAAAATCTTATAAATCTTTTTGTGTTGCAATTCCACACTATAAATCTTTTGAAATTCCACACTATAACTCTCACTTGTCTTGCAACCTTAGTCACACTTTTCTTGTAATATGACTCTTATGTGGTTAATTTTAACTTGACATGTAAATCTTCTAACACTAGTGTATGATACATTCTTAATTTACGATATTACGCTTATAAAATCTTTTGAGTTTTAATTTATTGGATTACTGGGTTCATAAATGAAGCTCATTAACCAATAGTAAATTATTCTTAATCCAATATGTATTTTTGTTGTTGAAGATAAAAAGTTTTGGTTTTATTTATGGTGGTCTTTTAATTGCATAATTATGAATTGTCAAAATATGTTTATTTATGATTATAATTAGAGTTCTACATATTTTCCTTCTATTACATGAATTAGGAAATTATTTCTATATGTTCAAGAATACAATTATTTAATTTATCTTACATTTTTTTTAGCATTCAAAATAAATAGTTCACTTTTTTATGACATTTCATTGTGTTTTCATAGTTAGGTAAAATTATTTCAAACTTCATATACATACAAATTTTTCTATTGTTTTTGGTAAGTGTTGTTATAAGGGACACTCTAATTTTTATTTTATTAAATATTAAAATTACAAACTAGCAGTGAGGAACAAATTCACGGCTCCCTCAATTGTACAAATTACATCTCGTTGGTTCCCAAATCAACAAATCCTAAACCCTAAAGGATTAGCCACTTGTCTACAGGTCTAAGATAGGATTTGGCCAACAAACAAGATTCAATTTCAAGACTAAAATCTTCTACACTTTTGGCTCTGCAAAACCAAGGTGGGTCTCCCTTAACAATGTCCTAATGACCTACAACACTTTATGCTCAGACATTGTACACTACAACAATTTTTCCAATGAAAATATACCAAGGAAAATGAATAAACTCCTAGTTTTGGCTACAACCTCAGCTTATAAACATTTATGCAACCTTTGGGACTTGTATTTCTATACTAAACCTACTCCTAAAATAGAAATGAAATATAATTTGAGAAGATTTGGGACCAACTGAACCAGAACTTGTAAAGTATTGACCAGTGCCAAAGAGAGGGCAACAGAGTCATATGCAAAGCCTCCTATGCTGTTACATTTCAAACATATCTTGAAGATCTTCTAAACATTATTAATAGGTAATAACAAGATCACTGAAACAATATCACATAACTATTCTTAGTAATCCATCTGAAAACACAAAAATCTCATTGCAATCATAAGAGCACTTAATCTACCCCTTGGATATAAAGCAATCACATAAAATAAAACTCACAAAAGAAAATGTGCCTAAAGAATGAGAATAATACTTGATTATTTCACTCAAAGAAGTTTTACATTCCAAAATGGAGACAATTATCTATTAAGATAAAACCATAAAGAATATTTCAAAACACAAAAAACTTCACAACTAAAAACTAAATTCCACATACTTGGCCCTAACTGAAAACCCTTTACAAAGTTTACCAAAAAATTGTCTACCTCTGCAAAAATCAGAATTGGAACCCTTCAAAATGAGGAGAAAAGAAAATAAATAGACATAAGAGAAAACCTAAAGAAAACCCTAAAGGGAACCAAAATTTGACACCTAGCTTCCTCTTTGTTGAAATTTAAAATTTGAAATTTGCACTTTTCTCCTCCAATCTGCCTCTGTTTTGCAACCTTGAGCCTACTAAAGACACCTAGAAAATCTGGAGAATATCCTTGCATTCACACATTTTTTGCTCCCTCATACTTTCACACAAAATTCTGACATTGTCTACACACACACTTGTTGTGACAAAAGACTTGTCACTTTCAGCATCCTTGCCTTTTTCCTTGACTGAAAATTTCCCCTTTTGGCTCTTTGCTTGTAGTCCACATCTTCTCTCTGACCAGATATATAAATCTTCTTGCTAATGGCTGGAGATGTTCTATCACTTTCGTTCCTTCTAAAAAATTTCTCATATGGGTGAGAATTCCTTACAACTGTACCACTTAAGTTAGGAGCAAAATAACATCCCTTGTATTTGGCGCATATGTGAATAAATTTCACCCCACCTTTCTTATAATAAAATAAAATCTTAACTAGTACCGACACTAGATAGTTTTACTTTCCAGAATAAAACATTTTCCTTGTTACATCTTAATCTTTTAACTGCAAAAACATTTATCTCACACTTGCTATAATGGGACATAGTTTCATTTTCTAGATGGAGCCATAGTCTCCTTCCTCCTCATTTGGCTTCCTTTATAAAAGATTTCGCTCCATATGAAAATTAACTTATATAGTTTGAACTTGGCAAAATCTACACACTAAAAACTTGTGTATATGATGTAAATTATCAATAAGAGGAGAGGAGACAATAACTCAGAATATGCTAAGTGATATTGTCATGGCTACATTCTCTTGTCACAATAAGCTACATTTTTACTTAAGCATCAACAAGACCAAAACATCCCAACACACCTCTACACAATGACAACACCAAACACACCACTCGTCTGTTGTTCACGACACATAATTGTTGGTATTTTGGTATAGTTTTGTCATTGATGTCAACACCTACTAAACACTTATCAACTTTGGTACTTTAGAGAATCAACAACATTCACTGGCAAGCAAGTGACTCATGCACAGTCACCAGTATCTGGTACACCGGCAAGATATAATGATCACCGACACTTGGAATGATATGGAAAACACTTGGTAATGTCGAAGACATCATGTGTACACTTTGTCTTGGAGTTTTGTTTATTGGTATATTCATATTTGCATATTTGCTGTTACCGGCAAATAGGTCCAGGGTTACACCGACAGGTTTATCTTTTCTAGATCAGCATGACATGCTATGGAGATGATTAATTATTGTTGTAAATGCATTAAGCCAACATGTTGAACCGGTTATTGCATCGGATATTGTATTGTTTGTAAAATGTTTTTATTGTAATATCTTGTAGAGCCGACCTACTAAAATTGGTCTTAGGTTATAGTATAAATGTAAGATCTTATTCGTAAGATCAAATGTGGAATGCGAAAAAGGATTGTGTGAAGGTATATGCGAGAATAAGAAGAGCTATACACGCAGACATCATTTGAAGATTGAAGGAGGGTTTTTGTGAAGACAATCAGAACTACACCAGTACTGAATCCAGCATATGAAGATGCTATTTTGTACAGTACATTCTTATTGGATTTAACCATCCAACTGTAGTCAGTGTGACTCCCATTTTGTGATTGAGCAGTGAGCTCTAGGCGCTTGGCTTTTCTGCATGTGCAGACCCCATTTATGTACACTTACTATCTACAGTAGTATCATCTGATTGTGGGTAAGGTTTCCCACCATGGTTTTTCCCCTTACAGGGTTTCCACGTACAAATATTGGTGTTATGTGTTGTGGATGACTTTGTCTTTATGTTTCCTGCACTAATCCTTATCGGTATAGCAATTAACTGTTAAAACTGTCTACCGGCATGTTAAACTGGTTTACTAGTATTAAGCATTAAGTTGGTTAAGTTGTTTTTGGTATGAATTTATTTGACAACTGATTCACCCCCCCCCCCCCCCCTCTCTCAGTTGTCTCTGAGACCTAACAATAATGAGTACATACATTTACCACACCTTCGTTGATACAAGTGTTGTTATATTGTAATTCATCAATTTCAAGAAATTTCATTTGAATTCTTGTATTACTGATACCAACCCGACATCTTGGAAGCTAGGGTATTGCATATCCTTGAGATTTCCACATTATTTGAGAAGCAAATGCATCAAATTGAAGCACGTAATGCCCTATTTCACAGTCTTTGAAGCATCAACAAAAACATATGCCTTCAACCCGAAACAGTCGATCGATCCCTTCTATCGAACGAAACATTTACTTGATATGAGTTCGCACAACCACCAAAGAGATATTTTCATAGAGCTTCAGGCATCTACATCGTGGTTATCATTATCTTCCTTATTCGTGCACCAAGAAATAATAATAAGCATCAAGGCAGTGGCAAACATACTCATGATTCCTTTCAACATTTTGCATCCTCCTAACCCTTTATTAGATTGCACCGTTTCTCCATACTAGGATAAACAACATTAAATCCATGGGTCTCAACCTTTCTATGTTTGTCTCGCACATCGCTGGCCAATCATATTTCTTTCATGTGGCCATGAGGGCTTCACTAGCTAGGCATTATTATATCACGTGCATTCATATTGGAGGGTTTAATATCCCAAAAATCTTTAACAATATATTGCCTATTTGGCGAAAATAGGTGTGTTTTTAATTCGGGCTACGAAAAAATTCAATATTTGTTGTAAATAGGGGAGTTTTCAATTCGGGTTGTGTATTGGGAGGGGGTGACAAAAAAGGAGTTTAAGGCAATAATTTTTGAAAACAGGGGGATTCTTTAGTATGCCATGAACTCACGTGATGTAACCTAGGTTCACTAAGTGGAGCCCCTGTGCATGTGACCCTATATTTGATGCAATTTTATCCATATAGAAGACGACTCATGCTGCTACTACTTTTACCATCAACTCCACTCCATTCCTGCCCTTTGCAATAGTGCTGCCCTTGACAAATAGTGATCATAGATTATTACTACCCTCTCATTTGTTTCGAGCATCATTCAATCTTTGAGAAACTTGACATGACAACTTCTCATGTCGATATGCACATTCTAGGTGGAATACTATGTTGTTTTCTACAAGATCGAACTCGTATTGGGATTCATTCCCTTAGCCGCTTCACGCAAACACGTGATCTCTAACTCGTGCTTATTGCATCACCTGTTGTTTTTCTATTACAATGACCAAGCTAAGAAGGGAGAAAATTGTGCCCTCCTCCATTATTTTGTGGATCTCATGGCCCTGACTTTTCCACAGCATTTGCGCTCAAAAAGAAGATGCAATGAACTCTGCCCAACATTCATTTGGTTTCAAATAGTGGGGATTCCTATGTACTTTTGTGGTTCAATGTGCAACGCTTCTCCTTTAGAATCATGCAAGGCCGAATTTCTTTCCTGAAAATCCTCATGGCAGCCTGTAACAGCAAAGAAAATGCTTTACACAAATGTGGTCCACCATATTGCAGCGCAAACCCTAAAATTTCCCACTTGGCCTAACTTTGCACTATCCTGCACTTATTTTATGATTCGCATTGTGTTCATCCCATCTACCTGCAACCTCCTTTTATTGCTCCTTATCACTGCATGAGGTGGCGGGGGGAGCTCTCTTCCTGCACCTTGGTCTTACCTTACCCTCCCCGCAATGCCTTTTGGGTTCCTCCTCCCATCTCGCGGGGTGGCGGGGAGAGCCTTTCCCCCATGGGCAAAATATTTTCCTGCTGGCCTTCGCCCATATCCTGGGCTTCTTGAAATCCTTGCAGGGTGGAGGGAAGAGCTTTCTCTCCCCTCCCCCGCTATCTCGCATATCTTTTTAATTCCTTTTAATATGCTTCGGGGTGAGGAATTTTGAGACTTTAGGAAGTCTTAATTTTGTTTCTTCACTGCACATTGAGGGTCCCAGCAAGACTTAGAGCCACATGGGCACAACATAATGTTGTAGACATATTTTTCTTGCCTCCAATTAAATCATTTAAAAATTGATTTAACAACATCCATTGGTCTCACCTAGCCACAACCTTAGTCGGGTCCTTGGTGGGCTTGGCTAATTTTTTTTTTTGTTTCTAGACAAATTGTCTGTGGAAATGTATTGGAACATCAACTGGATGCACTCTGAATGCGGAAATTTGAGCGGATGATGGTTTAATTTGATATTTTTACACTTCTGATTTTTGACCAAAACCACCTCAGTAGCCTTCGGAATTGGTCGTAAAAACTAACCAAATTACCTCCTTAAGACCTAAAAGTTGTCACACTGGTAAAATGTCATACAGAGAATCCAGAACATCAAATGGATGCTCATTATGATGCCCGAGGCGGAAGATATTAATGTTTGAAGTTGCCTGCTCATACTTTTTTGAAAATGCACTTTTCCAACCTCTCTGAAACCTATCCAAACACTAAACCGAAAAATATATCAAATCTTGGTTTTAGAACCTACCACTTGGTAAAATGATACATCTAGATACCACGAGCACGTGCACAAGAGGTTTCAACCTAGTTTGATTACATGTGCAAAATATCAATGCTCAAACTTGCCCTCTTTGAAAATTCTAGAAGTGTTCTTGTTAAACCTTGAAAAAGTTCATTTGGAATGGAACTTGAAAAAATATCAAACGAGGAGCTAGGGGGCTACAAACTAGCCAAGCTACAAATAATTATATAGGGAATCATGGGGAACATTCAATTTTGCATGCAAGTCAATAGGTTGCAAGATGAAAAATCAAATGCAAGGCTACATTTGCAGATTTAACACTGTCCAATTTGAAAATCTGGACAACTTGCAGATGTAATCTGTATACAGTGAAAAGTGATGATGATAAACTATTGTAAAAATATATCGATCTAACCACAAACAATCTTACAATGAAACATTCACCAGTACCAATAGAGATACCTAAGATCATGCAAATCAACAAAATAAATAAGTATTACCATTTACATGTCAAGTAGGGTTTCAATCTCCATTGATCTTATTTGATATATTTTCTCTTGGATTTTATGTGTGCACAAGAGCTCAAGAAAGAGTGGATTGTAGTTGATAACTTGATCGCAAGAAGACTTGATTGCATATGAGTGTTTAGACGCATTGATTAGACGATTGATTAGACGCATTGATTAGGAGATTAGGGTTGAAAAGGAAGAGGACATCCTCTTATATAGAAGACACTTTAGGAAATGGAGGGATAAGATTAAAAGGTGAAAAGGATAAATGGTCGGCTAGGATTAAAAGGGTAGGTAGAGAAAATAAGAAAATAATGAGAGGGTAGGTGGTGTAGGAATTAAGAGATGAATGACATGTGTCATGGGTAGAAAAAGATAATGAATTAATTAAATAGATAAAGATATATTTAATTAATAGAAGAAGTGAGATTAATTAAATAAATAAAATATTTATTTAATTTAAGAAAATGATGATTGAAATAAATAAAAGTATTTATTTAAATTAGAAAAGGGCTAGAAGAGGCTAAATTAATTAATTAAATAAATGAGAATTTATTTAATTAATATCTGTAGACGTATAAAAATGACCATATTCCTAAATGAACATTTTATGTTCATTTCTCTATTTGATTAAATCCAATTTAATTAAATTATCCACATTCCTCTATTTAATTAAATAAATTACTCAATTTATTTAAATTAAATTCACTATACCATTTAATGAATAAATCATTTTATTCAATTAAATCCCTCCTATCCACTTTTAATTAAATTCAAATTTAATTAAATAGTTATCCTAAATCGAATAAATCTAATTTATTTAATTTCTCCAAATTACAACCAAATTGAATTAAATCATTTAATTCAATTAAATCCTATTATCCCTCCATCCACTTGCAAAATCCCAAACCCCTTCCTAATCCCTTCTAGAATCTTCTAATCACTTCTAATTAACCTAACCCCTCCTCTAAACTTTGTCACATCCCTAAGTAAAGGGAAGTCACTTCTCAAATTCCTCAAAGTCTTTCATAACCATTAAAGGCTTCAAGTCTTCAACCACTAAAATCCTCAAAGTCTTTGATAACTATTGAAGGCTTTCAACCTTCAACCACTTAATCCCCAAAGTCTCCAATAACCATTAATGGTTAACTCAGACCCTCCTACATGGTTAAAACATTTGTTTTGACTCAACCTTCATCCAACCCAAGGGTCTCATTAGGACTTTAATGCTTTGACCATGATTATCTCTTAATCATTTGCACAAAGGTTTATCCTTGGATTAACTCTTAATCCAGTGGGTAATCTTAACTTAGACTTGACCCTTAGCCTCTAGATAACCATGAGGTCTTCTTAGGCCTTTAATGCCTCCAACCCCTTCTCTCAACCCAACCCTATGTTGACATTTGTCACCATTTCATTGGTGCAAATTGTGCACATGGATCCCCAACTTTCAAACTTGGCCCTTGATTAAACCTTTCAATCTTGACCATCCATTGCCCTGTTTGTGCTATAAATAGAGATCTCATTCCTCCATTTTAAATCATCCTTCAAATATGTAGCATCACACTTATGCTCAAATACATTCAAGCTTTCTCATTTCATATATGCTCATCATTTAGCCTCTTTTAGATCAGGAATTAGACTAAATATGCATGCTTAGAATAATTTCCTTATTATTTAGCTCAATCATAGATTAAATATATCATGTTAGGATAGTATTCATACTAATCTTGTCATCTTATCATTTAGTTTATTGCATTTCTAAGATCATACATAACTTAGCATACCTTTCACACTAAAAACTATCAGTGCATCCCTCGTTCTTGCATGTGCCATCCCTAAACCATTTTGCTCAGTAATCTGAGAGCAAAAACATTGGTTTGAGGGACATTGTGAGATAGAGAACCATGGGACCCTCCTTGGGAAGCTGAGTAAATACGTTATTACTCCATAGCTTGCATCAAGAAGTCCTGTGTATGTGTGTGGACTAGTATTTTACAATATTTTCACATATTGAGTTTTATCAGCCCACTTTTCCTGCATACATTTCTGGGGCCCACCGTGGGGCCCGACCCCAAATAACAAATCGGTTTTTCAAACTAATCACTTTTGCAGG
Source organism: Cryptomeria japonica (assembly GCF_030272615.1). Lineage (NCBI taxonomy): Eukaryota > Viridiplantae > Streptophyta > Pinopsida > Cupressales > Cupressaceae > Cryptomeria > Cryptomeria japonica. Next base: position 619,093,975 of record NC_081415.1, read on the forward strand.
TCTGCGGGAAACAGGAATCGGTGCGTGGGAAACATTCCCTAGCGCATCTGGTTAACAGTCTAGCGCATCTCGCTTACTGTTTAGCGCGTGGGCTCTATACTTTAGCACGTGAAGACCTTTCTTTAGCACATGAATTCCACTAATATTTTCGTGTAGGTCTCGACGCGAGCGAAACACAGAGTAGCGCATGCAGTAAACAGAATAGCGCATCCATCCCATAGTTCAGCGCTTGTAGGTCATCATCCAGCGCGTGCGATTCAAACGTTAGCGCATCAAAAATCTAATTTTCTTGCAGGGCTCAGCGATAGAGAGAAAACAATAGATCAGCGCTTCCAACATACAGAGTAGCGCATTCAGAAAATAGAATAGCGCGTTGATACTTAATTTTAGCGCATCAAGTGTATATCATAGCGCATACAGTCTGTTATGTAGCGCATCAAAGACAGAAACAAAAATTGTAACCGAAAAGTAAAATTTTAGACTTGTTGAAGTCCACAAAATCCTCCATTTTTCTTAACTACTGTGGTGGTCTTTTGCAGGATTTCTGACATTTTATTGCAGGGGGAGGAGCTTAGTGATTTTTTGTAGCACTATAAATTGTTTAAATTTTACTAGCTTGTTCAAGTTAGTTAAAATTTGAAGTCTTTTTAATTCTAGTTAAATAGAAATTGAACTCACCTTACTTTGGGTTGTAAAACGAACCACAACACAACAATTTTTATTTTTGCAACAAAGGGATTTAAAATGAACTTCACCATCCTTTGGTGCATAAAAGGATTCACTTCAAATTTCTGTCAAGTAAAAGAATCACACAAGTCCAGAATCAGTTACAACTAAAGAGGGAAGATCTTCCCTTTTTAGCGTTTTCTTTTGCTGACGAAAACATCAAATTTGCTTTGTTGACCATTTCTTTTTCATAGATCAGACAATTATTGCTTTGAAAGGATAAAATACACACCATGTGTTTGTGGAGCAACATCTCCGCATAGATTTTTAGCAAAACATTGAATTGAAAGGATAAAATAAACCAAATTGATTGCTTTGTCTCGAAAGTGGAAGGAATATGCTCTCCCCTTAACTGGGTGATAAAAAATCCAGACCACTCTTACAGCTTTCTTTAAATTCAAGCACTAAAACCTTTAGCAGACCTGCCTTCCCGAGGAGTTGCAATCAACTCTTAAAGCCGTTTATGGCTGGTGTGAAGGGAACAACCTAAGTGGGGAACGACTTTGACGCCAAGAATTCCAACCCACTATAATCAAATGTGGAAAGTGACGAAAGTCCTTTTCAACGGTTGCGCGCAGTGATTAGCCTTCTCCCAGTATCCTTGAGATACGTAAAGCCTTTGTTCTAAAGGTTGGGAAGCCTCCTGAGGGAGTTTATCACTAACGGCCGAACAGGAAGCCTGATTACGAACCATAGAAATAGAAGCTTTGAACTGAGTCAGTAACCAGACATTTATAACATCATAGTGCAAGGGTGGGGAAGAATCCGCCCCCAAGATTACTCACCATATATCTCCCAAGATAACTACTCAACTGTGAAGTGATTCACTTTGAGTTAATTTCTGGCAAAAGGCAAAAAAACGGGCGCCCTCTAGGGGGTGACACGGCTGTTTGAGCTGACGGAGTATCGAGACTAGTGGGCTATGATGTTATTTATGACCCTTGACTAAAGAGTCTTTCTGAAGTGTATTACTTGTATCCAAACCTGTTAAAACATTAGGGATTTGAACACATCCTCGTAGAACATACACTTTTTGTTAGATTAGGTAAAAATGGTTGTACTTTTTGTGTCGTGCTTGCATTTATTACCTCAGAAAATCATCCATCAAGCTTGAAAAATTCACAAAAAATTTCAAAATCGACAAAAACCGAACCAAAGAAAAATCATCAAGGCAGTTTAGCGCATCAGAGCAATCTTTTAGCGCGTAGAATACTTCTGTTAGCACATGCAAACCTCAAGTTAGCACGTTGGTTCAGAACAGTAGCGTTTCTGCCATAAGGCAAAACAATCTAAATTCCTTTAGTGCATCTGCAAAACAGTCTAGCGCGTGGATGCAATAGCTTAGTGCGTGGAAACAAAAAATTAGCGCATAAAGTCAAACAGTTAGCGCGTAACAGGCCCAGTATAGCGCATAGCTTTTCTAACAATTAGACAACAATTTTTAAACAGTCTGAACTTTAGCACGTGGAAGCAACATCTTAGCGCGTGGAAACCACAAATTAGCGCATTCAGTCAAACAGTTAGCGCGTAACAGGCCCAGTATAGCGCATAGCTTTTCCAACAGTTAAATAACAATTTTCCAAAAGTCCAAACTTTAGCGCGTGTCTGGGGGCAGCCTAGCACGTGTGGTTAGTCTTTTAGCGCATCGAGTTATTTCAGTAGCGCATGTAGACTCTATTCTAGCGCGTGATCAAAAACAGAAAAACAAAGAGCAAAACCGAGAAAAATTTTGAAATTTCACAAACATTTTTAGAAGCCTTTTTCATCAAAAATCATCTTTCATCAAACCAGAGTGACAAAAACAAACCACTAAAACTATTTCTTGAGCTAATTTGTGTCAAAACAAACGTTGTCAGAATCCGAAGCGAATCGCACAATAGAGGATGTCTCTCCTATCATAATCCAGAAATTTCATCATCAGTATCATCAGAATCCTTTACCATCTTACAGATTTTTATCTCAAAACACTTGTTTAGAATTTTCAAATTGTCAAATCTAGTTTCCAGATCGGGAAGCTTTTATCCATATCATTTGACACGCTTTGTCGTGAAGGGACATCTAAACCTTCACTCTGATAGAGTAAGATTTGAAATTTTCAAAAACAAGAATCAACTGAATCCAAAACAATCAAAGGAAACCATTGATCACTCATGCATGACTAATCCCCTTATTCCGAGAAGAAAGATCCTCTATCGTAACATCACGTTGAAGAAACCACAACCTAGTTTTTCCAAATTCATCAAGAGAAATAAGTTTTTATACATCAATCGTCAACTCTTCAAATCTCATCGGGTATTCCTTCATCACGTCAAACGTTATATCCAAAACAAATCTAGCGAATTTGACAAAGAACCTTTGAAAACAAGAGCATACTATCAAAAGTATGCTTTTAATCAAACCATAAACCATGGAGGAAAGATCAATCCAGCATTCTTGCCCGACGAGTGCATCACATATAACACATCTCGGCCAGAACCACCAATGCCCGAGCCACATATCAACGAGGCTTTTGTCCCCTTCATCACTGAAAGTTTCTAACTAACTTGCCTGTTACTCGCTCTCAAAGAGACAAACAAAGCGAGGCACACACTGAATCCAGTATGAATCGAAGATTATCAAATCCTTTTGAAGTTCCACCCGTAGAAGAACCTGAAATTACTGAAGCACTTCTTCGGGAATGTCAAGAAAACCCTTCCTTCCAAAAACTTGTCGAAAAGCTCATGGAAAATGACAAAGAAAAATATCTGTTGATGCTTACAAGCAAAGGCGTTAAACTTCCCGAAGATTTAGACCCAAACATTTTTCAAACCGGATCTCGACAATATGCATATCAAGAACAACACAGAGAAGAAGAAACTCACATACCTGAGCAACATATTCCAGAGCAACACATTCCAGAACAACACATACCAGAAATGCGTATACCTGAGCTAGAAACACCAGAGAAACATATACCATTTACCACACCTTTTCAGCTGAGAACCAATACAAGGCAAGAACTTTTTCCTCGACAAGACAATATACCTTTGGCAGCCCTTACTCAACAAATGCAAATGTTGCAAAGGAAAATACAGGATATGCAACAAGGGACAATAGTGCGGTACTCTTTAAATGAAATTTGTCCTTACCCATTTGACAGAAGCTTGAACATGGTGTCTTTTCCTCCAAACTCAGACGTTCCCAAATTTGATAAATATGATGGGAAAAGTGATCCCCGGGATCATGTTCGCGAATTTTGCACACTAAGCCTTGAATTCGCTCATGATGACACCTATTTGATGAAGTTATTCCCCAGAAGCTTGGGAGGGCAAATCATGGAATGGTTATCCAAAATCTCACCGCCTGTGAGATCATTTGATGAGTTGGTTAACAAATTCATAACCCACTATTCCTACAACATCCAACATGCCATAACCATGCTAGATGTTTGCAACACCAAACAAAAGAACAACGAAACATTCATGGTGTTCCTTCAACGCTGGCGACGCATGGTATCACAATATCCTCGAGATATTCCTGAAAAGGAGAAAATGGAAATCTTCATCGATAACTTGAATGGCGAGATGAGTTACAGACTAAAACTTCAATGCATACCATCTTTCGCTAAATTGATTGAAAATGGCATTCAAGTGGAAGAAGCATGTGTCAAAAAGGGAACACTCAAATTCTACAAGGAACGAACGAACTCATCAAACTACAATAACCAAAACAACACCAACCTTGACAAATCTCGATTTTGGACCCGAAACAAAAATGAAGGCAACAATGAAACGCATGATCCCAAATCTAAACAACCAGTGCTTGCATTATCTGAAAATCCTCAAAACACGAAAATTTTTAAAAATGCTGCACAAAACACTGATCAAGGACAATTCAACGCAAAAAACACCAACGATACTCAAAACAAAAACATGAATCCAGGACCTAACAACAATTCATGCAACAACACAAACAATTTCCAAAAGCGTATCTTCACACCACTGGGACAATTATTAGAATCTGCATTCACAGAACTTTTGGCAAACAAGATTCTGTCTTTGCCTCCAATCAACAACTATGAACCCCCAATCAAACCACCTTGGTGGAATGATTCACACTATTGTGATTTCCATCACAATAAGGGTCATAGAACAAATGAGTGCATGAGATTGAAACACATAGTGCAGGACATGATTGATCGAGGTGACTTAACGGTCGATGGTCTCAAAACAAATGGTGATCACGAAGCCTTTAAAAATCCTCTCCCAAATTACAACAAAGATGGAGCATCAACTTCAGATGATACATGCAGAGCTTGTATTAATCACATCTACAACAACACCATCAACCACATATTAGCTGAAGATCATCAAATAAATGTCATCACCATTCGAGATCGACATGATCATGAATCAGTCAATGTCACAACCCAAACTCAGAAATATGTCTTGAAAGGACATACTGCACCTACAACTACCACACCAAAAATCTAATATGACTTGGTCAACCGACTACGCAAGACTCCAGCTCAGATATCTATCCTGGAATTACTAAAACTGTTGCCAAGGCACAAAGACATATTAGAGCAAGCGCTATTAGAAACAAATGTACCTCAAAATTTGGATACGGACAGATTTCAAGCCATGGTTGCCCATATGACTGGACCTCATAACCTCACCTTCTCAGAGCATGATAGTACTTCCTTGAGTCATCCACATAATACTCCTCTCCATATTGAAGTCATTATATGCAAACACCAAGTAAAGAGAGTCTTAATAGATGGAGGAGCCAGACTTAATATATGTACTTTAAAGCTTATCCGTGCACTAGGCTTCTCAGAAGAATCTATTGATCTCTGCAAAAAGATTACCATAAAAGCATATGATGATGAAGAGAGGTCCTCTAAAGGCACAGTGATATTACCTATTCAGGTGGGACCAGTACAAAAGGATACTATATGTTAGGTCTTAGATATTGATCTAACCTACAATATTTTGTTAGGACGACCCTGGATACATGAAATGCAAGCAGTACCTTCCACATATCACCAGTGTGTCAAGTTTCCTTATGATGGACAAGAAATATCCATATCTGCTGATCACAATCCGTTTCAACATTGCAATGCCATGGGGGCAGCCCAAGACAGTTTGGTTCCTCATAATAGAGAAAAGCACTGATCCTTGACATCAGATCTACAAACAGCAAAACCCATCTCCTTATGGGGAGACTTCAAGAAGAAAATACAAATCAAAGACCAAGATATGGGAGAATACTCTTTGGAGCCTTTATGTTTGGCCAAATTGCCAACATCACCTAAATCGCATGGTTTGCCTACTACATCAACACATCTGGCCACTCAGCCCATCACTAAATTTGATGGTACCTTCATCCAATTGGGTACTCTCGCACATGAATCCGAAGACAAAGATGTTCTTACCTGGTTATATAAAGATGAGGAAGAAGATCATAGAGCAGCCGCTCTGGACATTGTTCTACCAACACACCTGTATGGAAAACGCTACTTAATCATGAAGCACATGGGATATGGCGGTAAAGTACCTATTGGAAAACGCAAAGGAGTCACTGAACCTATAGATCTTCCTTCACAACCTAGCAGAAACAAAGCAGGATTGGGTTCTAAACTCACGTTCCTATTGAAACAGTCGCCACACCTACCTACCAAACCTCAATGGAAAGTAAAAACGAAGTACAAAGAAGAATCCTGGTAGGAAGCACTCTTTGAATCAGCAGAAACAATCCACAAGGCACAGGAACGTCAAGATTAGAAGTTACATCAGGAAAAGCTTCTAAGTCATAAGAAGGCCCTATCTACAGTAGTAGCTCATATTCAGACACCAATATCTCAAGAACAAATCATGTCATCTCCAAATATCGTTCTTCCTCCCCGAGGAAGTACAGTCTATGAACAAATCCAGAAAGTAGAGGACGGATCTGACACAGAATCAACAAAAACCATCAAAATGGTATCCATCATCAAAGATTTGTTTTCACCATACAACATACCTGTTTACAGCACAGATAGAATCTGGGATGATGCCTATGAGACTGATTCCAATGAATATGAATGGGGTACCTGCTCCAATGCTACTACAGATATCCCTAGTGATACTGATTCTATATCTATCTCCCAAGAAGAACATAACACAGAGGATAGACCTCTTGAATTTGGACCGCAGAATATCTATGACGCCGAGGAAAGCGAACAGGAACATTATGAGCAAGTATATGTAGAGGATAATACCATCGAAGACCTCGACAAAATCCTGAACTTCTTTACAACCAAGAACCATCATGATGAAAACTCCATCCTAACACTCACAGTAGCCGAACTTGATCCACCTAACGATTCCTTACCACTTGTCTTTCCTGATCTCATCGACTGGGATGAACCTGAAATCCATGATATACCAATTTTCCCAAATGACGAATCTATTATCCATTACTTATGTATTGTAAATCCAGAAACAGGCTCTACCAATGAACAAAATAATGATGTCTACAAACCAGGGAGTGCCAAGTCTCTCAGTCGCAAAAATGAATCAAATAAAGGATTTGATGCTGAAAACCAGTCACTGGCAGTTCTAGATCACAAAAAAGTAAAAATAAAGGACGCATCTGAAGGTGAAAACCTTTTTAAGGAACCTAATGATGGGATACTTGACACTCTTCCTGAGCACTTTCATGAGCGATCACCCATATTGATTGAGCCCACTCAATCAATCAACATTGGCACCACAGAAGCAGTTAAGAACCTACACCTTGCAGAATCTCTGACAGAGGCAGAAAGATCAGCATTCATCATTTTCTTTAAAGAACAACAAATTAACTTTGCTTGGTCATATGTTGATATGCCTGGAGTGGATCCACACTTAATCATGCATCATCTGTCCATTTCTACAGGAGTTAGACCAGTAAAGCAAAAGCTACGAAAGATGAATCCACAGGTCGCACTCATGGTCAAAACTGAGCTAAAGAAACTATTAGATGTTGGATTCATCTGACCCATTGACTATGCAGAATGGATTTCCAACATCGTTCCAGTATCAAAACCAGATAGTAGTATCAGAATATGCACTGACTTCAGAGACGTCAACAAAGCTTGTCCAAATGACGACTTTCCTCTGCCCAGTATCGACATCATTGTAGATCTCACAGTAGGCCATGCAATGCTCTCACTAATAGATGGTTTCTCAGGCTATAACCAAATCAAAATATCCCCAGAAGATCAAGATAAAATCGTGTTCACCTGTCCTTGGGGAACGTATTGTTGGAATGTTATGCCTTTCGGCTTAAAGAATGCAGAGGCCACTTATCAAAGAGCAATGAACATAATATTCCATGACATGATGCACACATTTATGGAAGACTATGTGGATGACTTATTAGCTAAATCCTTCACCAGAGCAGAACATCTTGGCATCCTAACAAAGATTTTTGATCGATTGGAGAAATTCCAAGTCAGGCTCAACCCTAAGAAGTGTGTCTTCGGGGTTACATCAGGCAAGTTACTAGGCTACATAGTCTCAGCTAAAGGTATTGAAGTAGACCCAGCAAAGGTACAAGCCATCATGGACATGCCACCACCAAAGAATATCAGTCAACTCAGATCTCTACAAGGACGACTTCAATCAATTAGGCGATTCATCGCTCAGCTAGTAGATAAAAGTCTACCATTTAACCATTTACTACACAAAAATGTACCATTCAAATGGGAGGCCAAGTGTGCAGAATCTTTTTACCAAATCAAACAGTACCTGATGAATCCACCAGTTCTAGTACCACCAGTCGCAGGAAAGCCTCTTATTTTATATATCTCAACAACAGATATATCGTTGGGGGCATTATTGGCACAAGAAGATCAACAAGGAAAGGAACGAGCCATATATTACATCAGTAGAACATTGAATGGCTATGAACTCAACTATACATTCATTGAGAAGGCTTACTTAACAGTGGTCTTTGCATCTTAGAAGTTCTGACATTATATGCTAGCACACACCATCAAGTTGGTTGTAAAAATTGATCCTCTCAAATATCTACTCAGCAAGGCAACTCTTACAGGCCAATTGGCTAAATGGGTCATGATTCTTGTAAAGACATCAGTTTGGGATCTAACTCTAAACTACGCTTTATTCATAAATAAACTTAAAATTTCAATCTCTAAGCCTATTTTATACAAATATACGCAAACATCGAATATATATATATATATATATATATATATATATATATATATATATCATATTAATGCTCATGAATAATACAATATCCAATATAAAGAATTTCAGATTTTCTACTTAGGCTTTCAATTTAGCCTTAAGATTATACAAGAAGATACATCCGTCGATCTTCAGTCTGAGTCGCTTCCTTCTATCTTTCGAACGCAAACGAGAACAAGAGTCAGACACTTTTTCCGCCCAACGAGAACAAGAGTCAGACACTTCCCTGGAATTCTTGGTCAATCAAGAATACCCGACCCTACACGAATTGGTTTAACCAAAGAATTCGAAAGCAAGAGGGAATCTGGTGCATGCCTAGATGATATATGCATTTTCATTTTTCCTACTTCATTCTAAGAAACAAGCATTCGTTATCATACTAGGATGTGGTAGAGAGTATAAATAAGGAATTTCCATCTTTTTCTACGAAAAATTCTAACAATAACTCGACCGAGTATATGCCATGCACAACAAAATAATAGTCAAAAAAAGCAACTATTCTCTCTAAAGCATCCACATTCGGCACCCGTCTCGAAAGGTAAATTTTTCCATCTCAAGCTTAACCCTAGCTTGATTCCCACAAACACAAATTCTTTTCAGAATACAATCTTTCTTTTAAAATAAAAATAGAGATATCAATTTTGTCGATTACTAATCATTACTTGTCTAATCTATCTTTCGAAGACAATCTTTCAAAAAAAAATGATATGCCTTTTATAAGCAAACTCTTAAAATCAATCTTTCGTCTATCATAAAAGTACATAAAATAGAAGGTGTTAAACATGTATGAGAGTAATCTCATATGTTAACAAAAGTACGTAAATACATTCTAAAAATAAAATAGAATTAAAACTAAATATTTCTGTGCAAAGTACGATATTAACTACCTCTTTTCTCTAAACTCTTTTCTATTATTCCATAATGGTTTAAAAAGCATCCCAAATACAATATTATTAATTTATGACCAATTGGACGTACATATCTATTATCTTAACTTCCTTTTTAACACATTTTATATCAAATTTAATGAATAAAGTAAACGAAATGAAAAACAAAAGATGCTAACCTCTTGGATAATGTTAGAATGGATTTTGAGCTTTCAACCTTGACGTTCTTTGTCAAATGCTTTGACTCCTTGATCGTACGTCTTTCTTCCTCTCCAACTGTTCTTCTTATCTATCAACTAATCTTCTTATCTATCCAACTAATCTTTCTATCAAACTAATCTTTCTAACTCTCAAACTAATCTAACTCTCTATCAAACTAATCTTTCTAACTCTCAAACTAATCTAACTCTCTATCAAACTAATCTTTCTAACTCTCCCTTCAAGAATTTCGACCTTCTAACTTCGTGTGAGAAAAGAATGTGAATGTAAGAGGGTGCCTACGTCTATTTATTCAATTTTGCTACTAAGTTTTCTGTTATCCTCTGGGTTATATTAATTGTTCCACGATTGCGGTTGCAACAATATTCTCTATGCATGAAATTTGTCGACTACTGTAGTAATGTCGCATACCAAGTCATGAGAATGTTTAAGTCTCCATCGAACTCTATATTGTTTTGGCTATCGTGGATGGAGGAAGTGTTTTGCACGTTTGTTTACACTGTAAATGGGAGTAGTGGTGGTACTATCTCCTATGCCTACCTAAACAACCATGCCTCCACGTTAACCTATGTTTAAAGCTCTTAACAGCAATCACCGTGGGTGGAGGAGACTACCATGCATGGAGGAGTCTACACTGACCAAGTCGGCCACCGTGGGTGGAGGGAGTTTGTTAAAACACTGACCAAGGTGGCTTTTATCATTTGCTTTACATGTCAAGTTGGTTTAAGACTTGGATAGCAGCTATCGTGGGTGAAGGGAGTGGTGGTAGGCTCTCCCTTAAGCTACGCCCACTTAACTAACTCTGCCTCCCACCATTTTCTCTATGTTTTTAAAGCCTCTAACAGCAGCTACCGAGCATGGAGGAAGACTGTCGTGGGTGAAGGAGTTTACATCGACCCAAGCGGCTATTTCATAAACGATCGACCTCCTTTATATCCCACCACCTTACGTTATAATAAAAAGGATATATATATATTACAATACGTTGTTTTATTAAGTTGTTTAATAAAGGAATATGTAATATGGTTTACATTATAATTTATTTATAATGACACTCTTTTTCTTTTTATTAATATTAAACAATAAACTTGTTTTTAATAAAAGGATATATAATATGGTATGGCTTATTAGTTTATAATTGACTTTTCTTTATTATATAACATTAGACTTTGTTTTTAATATATTCTTGGATTAACCTTTTCTTTAATGACAAATATATACATCAGGTTTTTATTTACTTAGTTTAATTCCATAAATACAATACATTATTCAATATTTACAAAATTTAAAACTCGTAAGTACTCTTTTCATATATTTACCTACCTGAACAAGAAGGACATAAATACCTAAGGTCGGTATTCATTTTCAACACATTTATCTCTTTTAACCATAAAACATACTATTTCACAATTACTCAGACAACTTATATTTATTTCAAACACTACTCACATCATGCAATTAATGCACCTATATAAACATTTAAATTAATCTACTACTTATTTGAATTTCATCATTTCAGTTTGAACAAACACTCAATTAAGATCATTTAAATCATCCACACTTTCAAGATGCAAAATATAAATCCTAATGTGGTGTGTGAAAGATTCCCTTTTCTATCGAAGTCATTCAGTTAAAGCAATTCTACCTGATTCGTGTTCTCGCCTTTGACCTTCTTCACCTCATCCTGCATTACATACACTCAAAATTTTATCAGCAATGACAAAAACCAAAAGAATATCAAATTTCTTATCATTTGCAGGAGTGAAAAGCATATTATATTTCCTCATAATAGATTATGAAAGATCTAATCTATTTGAATTTCAAAATCACATTACATCTTTAATTTGCACAATATTAAATAAAACGATTCGTGACAATTCTCAGTGAATTTGACATCCAATACACAGAAAGACGAGCCATCAAAGGACAAGCAATTGCAGATCAGTTGGCCAAAGCACCCCTACCAGGAAAACACACCATGGAGATTGAATTTCCAGACAGGGATGTTCTTGCTCTTTCTACTAAACAATGGACCCTATACTTTGATGGATCCTATACACAACATGGTTCGGGTGTTGGCATTCTATTCATCACTCCTAAAGGACACACTATACCTAGATCATATCGGCTTATGCTTCCATGCACCAATAATGTGGCTGAATATGAGGCACTGGTCATAGGCATCAAAATGGCCGTAGAATGGAAAATCACAGAGTTAAAAGTCTATGGGGACTTGCAACTGGTCGTCCATCAAATCAACAATGACTATCAGACAAAGGATGACAAGCTACTACCCTACAAGCGAATGGTGGATGACTTCAAACAGTATTTTGTACACATCACCTTCGAACAAATACCAAAGTTGAACAACAAAGCCGCCGATGCGATGGCTACTATCGCTTCATTACTACAAATTCTAGAGCAACAGAGTCATTACGAGTTCCTGGTAGAGCAACTGTTCTCCCCTGCCTATGACCATTATGAATCCCAGGTTATCTATGCCTTGACTGGTTCAGATTCTCCATTATATGGACCAATATACGACTACCTCAAACACAATATCTTACCCATTGACCAATCCCGTAACCAAAAATGTAACTTTATCCGACAAGCTTCTCGTTACACCTTTACCGCTAATACTTTATATCGTCGAGGTCTCGATGGTACTCTTCTTCGTTGTCTTGATCGTAATGATTTCGATTCTGCTTTACACGAGCTTCACAAAGGTATTTGCGGCACACATTCAAGTGGCACTACTCTTGCTAAAAAGCTTGTAAGGATGGGATACTACTGGCCTACAATGGAGAAAGATTCATATCACTTTGCTAAAAAATGTCCTAAATGCCAGATACATGGCAACTTGATACATGCACCAGCACAGGAATTGCAGCCATTTACAACTTCTTGGCCCTTTTGTCAGTGGGGGCTGGACTTAGTAGGCAAAATTCATCCTTCATCTTCAAATGGACACAATTTCATTATAACCGCAACAAAGTACTTTACCAAATGGATTGAAGCAGTTCCCATGACCACAGTGACCGTGAAACAAATTGCCTCTTTTATCCTAAATTATCTGATCTGCAGATATGGTATTCCAAGTTCAATCTTCATAGATAATGGACAACCTTTCAAAAACCAAGATGTACAGGAACTATGTGAAAAATTCAAAATCCAACATAGGTTCTCTACACCATATTACCCACAGGGCAATGGTCAAGCAGAGGCATCTAACAAAACAATACTAAAAATCCTCAAGAAAACAGTGAATGATGCAGGCAAAGATTGGCATGTACAACTCAATCCAGCACTTTGGGCATACAGAACCAGCATCCGCACACCTACAGGAGCAACACCATACTCATTGGTATATGGGTCAGAAGCCATTTTACCCCTGGAGGTAGAAATCCCATCTCTCAGAGTCTCTTTAAAAGGCTTAATCCTAGATGAAGAGTATCGAGTTAACCGACTACAAGAACTTGAACTCTTAGATGAAAGACATCAACATGCTTACACTCATCTCAAAGCATACCAACAACGCATGTGCAGGAGCTACAATCACAAGGTCATTCCCCGCAACTTCAAGGTTGGTGACCTAGTCCTTAAAGAAAATCCAAGAAATCAGCAAGATCGAGAAAAGAAAGGGAAATTTGAACCTAACTGGTTGGGTCCCTATGTCATCATATCAGTTTATGGATCAGGTGCCTATCAACTAACAAATTCTGAAGGAGATGTACTTGATGAACCAACTAACAGCATCCATCTGAAAAGGTACTATACTTAAGTGGCCTAGTGCATGGAAAAAGACAAAATAAGCAAAAAAAAAAAAAAAAATCAGAAAAACAAGGAAAAACAAAGTACAACAAAAACAAATGGTGAAAACTTGGTAAACAGGTGCTCTTGTGAAAGAATGTCTCCTCCATCTATATCCCTACAAACACTATCGGTCGTCGCTCGACACTTAGCAAAAATCCATTCAGGACATACTTAGCGTAGTCACTATCCTGATTTGTCTATATATCCTCTTACCACTAATCTACCATGGCTTGGAATCACTGTACATATTCACATCAAGAGGCACACTCGGCTAGGGGCATGTAAATCGTATCAATATTGCAAACATTTAAACAATCAAAACTAGATGCAAAACTCAAAAACATGACATCCAACAACAACTACGCTTCATCGCCAAACAAAACCAAACAAATCAAAAATACCAAGGATGGATGATTTTCTGAAGTACTGAATGTTGCACTATAGCATAAAATCTTAGCTAGTTTTGCATTTAGAACTTTTTGAATGTTTGGATTCTCTTCCTTGTCTCACTAAATGCTTCACAGCTAGAGGTCAAGGGGAACTTCCAATATTTTCTTAGTCTTCTGTCTGAGAGGTGATCATTTGTACTGTGTGAATACATGCCTCGGGACGTGATGCATCGAATATCACTGAAGGCCTGATTCCACTTCACGCATATAAATAATCTAATCTTGTCTGTTTACGCAATACGCACTCAGGTCGTCCTAGTTCAATTATACCTTGACGCTTGTGCTATCTTGCAAAATCAAATATCATGTAAATTTTTCTCAGGTCATTATGGTTCAATTATACCATTATGCTTGTATAAATTTTCAACATATCCTAAACAAATCAATGCTCAATGATGAAACCTACAAAGAAAGCAAACATATGGTTCTATCGGATGGCAAATACAGAATGAGGGATGCTCCAAAAACAATTAGTTGCATATCATTTTACAATTAGTTGCACATCATTTTACAAGTAGTTACATATCATTTAAGCATGTTTGCATATCATTTAACATCATTACATATCATTTTAACATCATTTACATATCACGATACATTTAGCAGCATATTAAAACATACATCTCATTTTCAAGATACATCTCACAGCATATAAAAGCATACATCCTACATCATACATTACATCATATATTTAAAACATTACATCATCACATAAAATAACCCACATAATATGCATCCATATCAACACATCACATGATAAAAAATGGTGCCATCTATATATATATCTCAAAAATGATCAAAATCTACAAAAGGTGTCCAAACACTGTGTCCAGTACAAAGAATAACAAATGCTCAAAAATACAACGGAGACCATGTCTCTCAAGTATGACTATCCCCTGACAGAGATGGTCTCGCTCTAGATGCTCCCGCCCCTGGATCTCTAGGAGGGTCCTGTCTTGGTGGCCGCATCACACCTCGGCTCTCAGATCGTGACCCAGTAGCTCGAGATCGACTCGATCTTGACTGTGCAAAACTCTCCACTCGCCGATCCCTGGGTACTGCAGCCTCATAATGCTGCCTATAATACTCTGCCTCCTGCGCTCTCAGCGTCAACTCTCTAAGGGTGTCTCTCATCGGACCACCCGCCGCTGCTCTCTGCACACTCGCCACCACCTCCTCCGCTCTATCTCGGTATCTCTCTCAGTAGTCAACTGAGAAATCTGTTGCTGATAAGTCAAAATCTGTGCCTGCAGCTGCTGCACAGTAATCTACAAAGTCCGTATCTGAGCGTCCTCCATGTGACCTGGCACTCGAACTCATAGCGGTACCTATGCTAGAGGAACCCCTCCCACTCGGCCTGTCCTCGGTACTAGAGGTGGGAGTACATCTGTCCTCCTCCTCTGTGCTGGTTGACTAGGCTCCTCCTCACCACCCACTGCAGCTAGCACCTCCCCCACTCTCCCCTCTCTACCGGCTCTGATAGCCAATCCACCTCTCCCCCTCTCTATCCTCCCCTGTCTCACTGCTCTCTCCCCACCTCTATCTCCCCGCCACCCTCTGGCTCCTCTCTCTCGTCCTCCTCCTCCATCCTCTCCATCATCTCCGTCATCTCCCTCGTCTCCCTCCTCATTTGAATCAAAGGCTGACCTCATCTCCTCAGGATCTGATATCCTAGCCACTGCCTGCGTAGTAAACAAACGGGCAAACTCATCTGTCATCCCTGCATCCTGGATCTCTGGGGCATAATCCCAGATCTGCCTGGCCAACCCCACAAACTCCTCCACCGCCACGACACTGTCAATGGTCGGCCCCCAATCGGCCACATCCTGTTGGCGCCGTGCATAAAGGCACGCTCCCTGAGGAATACCCTACTGGCGCCTGAACTGCCTCAAAACTCGGGTCACCACAAACCACTCAATCACGAACGGGGTCCTCCCAATCAGATACCTAGTCATAAATACAAAGGGCATCTTCAGCCCATCCTCCGCCCACACCTCACATCCTGTATACGGTCGCCAGGTGACAGTATCTATGTCGTCAAAAACCCTCCTCCAATGCTCTAGTTTGCCCAGCTTACGCTGGCCAACTAGACCTCTATATCCATAGGCATATGTTGCACCTATGGGCCTGTCCCTGTCTGCTAATGGCCTCGCTGCTGGGATGTGCTCCCAGCACCATACCTGTAACAATGTCATGCCAGTTGACAAACTGCCGTAATCGAGGTATACTACCTCATGCAGACTCCGGTATAAATGAGCCAGCATCGCTGACCCCCATGCAAACCTCCGGCCCTAAGTGACCATCTCCTCCAACACTAACCCCCATCCCACCGAGAATCCCTTTGACCTGCGATCAGGACAAAGGAATCCCCCAATGAACCCTGCTAGCACGGATGGTAGTGGTGCATAATCTAGGTCCAAAAACTCCTGCCATGGGATCTCATAGCCGCAGACGGTATCATCATGAAAAATCTGGCGCAGTGCCTTTGTGCCACCCTCCTCCGACTGCTTGTAGGGTAGTAGTGCCCCTACTACAGGGATGCCCAAGATCCTGTAGCAATCCTCAGGTGTCACTGTCATCTCTCCAGTGGCAAAATGAAAGGTGTTCGTATCACTGTGCCACCTCTCTACCAAAGCTGTCAAAAGCCCTCGGTTCACAGTGAACCGAGGCATATCCAGGAGAGAAGTCAATCCACATCTCTCAATAATATCAAGGTCTACCTGTGACAACCGCAGTATCAATGTCCATGGTCTGGGTAATCTCTCCCTCGACTGTACCACGCCCAATCACTCCTATCAACAAACAAAACAAATCCAATATCAGTTTCCACATCAAAACAAAGATATCAAAATCAAACTTACATCAACAACATGAAACAATTTGCTCATCTACTTCAAAGTTCAAAATCCTATCATTTCACATCAACTTGTAAAACAACTCAAGTTCTCAAAAACCATATCAAAACTTGTAACACAACTCAAGTCTCCACAATCACATAAATTTGTAAAACAACTCAAGTTTCCCACCCATATCAGCTTGTAAAACAACTCAAGTTTTCAACCCCTATCGACTTGTAACACAACTCAGGCTTCACACATTGAATTTGAAATAGAACATGCAACACAAATCATATTTTGATAAACACAACACATTGATATCTATACATAACTTGGAAATCGCAAATCAAAACAAGTTATATCAACACTCATATTGGACAAAACACATAAAAACATGACAGACAGACCAAAACAAATTTTCAAATCGGCTCATCTTGCAAAATTTTTTCTGATGCGCTAAAACAGATACCCAATGCGCTAAAACACCCCCACGTGCTAAGCTGTCTTTCCTACGCACTAATCTATTTATCCTATGCGCTAGACTGACTCTACGTGCTAATTTTCTCCCCCCATGCGCTACCTAACCCACCCCATGCGCTAGACTCTGTCTACGCGCTAATCTACACCTCCTAGGCGCTACCTGTTTGGCCCTATGCGCTAGGTTAGTCCTATGCACTAAACCCCCTTACCTATGCGCTAGGTCACCCCTACGCGCTAACTTGCTGACTGGATGCACTACCCGACACTTTCCATGTGCTATTCTACCTATATGCGCTAACATATTTTTGCTATGCGCTATCCTATCTATTTCGGACTCGACCCCTAAAATTCTTCTCAATGCGCTACTCTAAACTTCGTATTGCTAAACTAAGCCCTAGACGTGCTAAACCGTTAAACCCAAACTTTGAAAGTCAAAAAATGACTAAAAATGACAAAATAAAAAGTCAAAAAAGGGTCAAAAACGTTGACTTACTGGTGGTCCACGCGCTACTGGTCTCCGATACCTCCGGACGCACTTGAAACGGTGTCTATGATATGGAATAGGCATTTTCTCTGCAGACCAAATTCTCTTTCTCCAAAGTCAATAAAGCACAAATGAACCTAAATCAAGCCCTTTTCCCCTTTTATAGGAGGAAAATGAAATTAGGGTTAGCCCAATGGACCTGTAATATGGTTGCGGTCTCCCCTATACCATAACATTTGTAACTTATCGGGAGATAAATCAATTTACACACATTTTACATGCACGAAATCCTACACATCATACACAACTCATCCAATCAAATCAAAAATTTTCAAAAAAATTGATTCATCTCCCGAGGGGGCATCACCATCAAATATCGAATCTAGGGCATCACACATCATATCGAATCTGGGGCACAACTTGCAAATCAAAAAAGCGACACAAAAATTGCATTGATCATAAATCACAAAAACACATCATTTTCTTTGAAATAACATGTGCACACACGTCACTTCAAAGAGGGGCAAAATGTAGACGTATAAAAATGACCATATTCCTAATGAATATTTTATGTTCATTTCTCTATTTAATTAAATCCAATTTAATTAAATTATCCACATTCCTCTATTTAATTAAGTAAATTACTCAATTTATTTAAATTAAATTCACTATACCATTTAATGAATAAATCATTTTATTCAATTAAATCCCTCCTATCCACTTTTAATTAAATTCAAATTTAATTAAATAGTTATCCTAAATTGAATAAATCTAATTTATTTAATTTCTCCAAATTACAACCAAATTGAATTAAATCATTTAATTCAATTAAATCCTATTATCCCTCCATCCACTTGCAAAATCCCAAACCCCTTCCTAATCCCTTCTAGAATCTTCTAATCACTTCTAATTAACCTAACCCCTCCTCTAAACTTTGTCACATCCCTAAGCAAAGGGAAGTTACTTCTCAAATTCCTCAAAGTCTTTCATAACCATTAAAGGCTTCAAGTCTTCAACCACTAAAATCCTCAAAGTCTTTGATAACCATTGAAGGCTTTCAACCTTCAACCACTTAATCCCCAAAGTCTCCAATAACCATTAATGGTTAACTCAAACCCTCCTACATGGTTAAAACATTTGTTTTGACTCAACCTTCATCCAACCCAAGGGTCTCATCAGGAATTTAATGCTTTGACCATGATTATCTCTTAATCATTTGCACAAAGGTTTATCCTTGGATTAACTCTTAATCTAGTGGGTAATCTTAACTTAGACTTGACCCTTAGCCTCTAGATAACCATGAGGTCTTCTTAGGCCTTTAATGCCTCCAACCCCTTCTCTCAACCCAACCCTATGTTGACACTTGTCACCATTTCATTGGTGCAAATTGTGCACATGGATCCCCAACTTTCAAACTTGGCCCTTGATTAAACCTTTCAATCTTGACCATCCATTGCCCTATTTGTGCTATAAATAGAGCTCTCATTCCTCCATTTTAAATCATCCTTCAAATTTGTAGCATCACACTTATGCTCAAATACATTCAAGCTTTCTCATTTCATATATGCTCATCATTTAGCCTCTTTTAGATCAGGAATTAGACTAAATATGCATGCTTAGAATAATTTCCTTATCATTTAGCTCAATCATAGATTAAATATATCATGTTAGGATAGTATTCATACTAATCTTGTCATCTTATCATTTAGTTTATTGCATTTCTAAGATCATACATAACTTAGCATACCTTTCACACTAAAAACTATCAGTGCATCCCTCATTCTTGCATTTGCCATCCCTAAACCATTTTGCTTAGTAATTTGAGAGCAAAAACATTGGTTTGAGGGACATTGTGAGATAGAGAACCATGGGACCCTCCTTGGGAAGCTGAGTAAATACGTTATTACTCCATAGCTTGCATCAAGAAGTCCTGTGTGTGTGTGTGGACTAGTATTTTACAATATTTTCACATATTGAGTTTTATCAGCCCACTTTTCCTGCATACAATATCTAAGACATGATAAAATAATTGAATAAATAAAATATTTATTTAATTAGACAGGACAATTTTAGGTGTGTACATTTTGTCCATCTCTAAGACAATGCAACTTGTCACATTGGCTCAAAGAAGAAAAATTGATACAAAGTTGCCCCAAGATGGGAATGATATGCCCCCTCGAGAGATTGGATGAAAAAATTGAAAGGGGTTGCTGGCAATCTCTTGATGAGAGAGAAAGGCTAGAAAGGACTGACAAGATAGGGTGACAAGGTCATGTAGAAAAAAGACCGACTCAAGAGGAATCAACAAAATCATGTTTATGTCTTAAAAGGCCAAAATTGATAGTTTTGTGATGAACATACGTTATCAATTGAATAAGTTGCTGAGAGGATTCACTCAAATAGGTGCCCTAGGGAAGATAAACTAAAAACAAGGCTAGAATTAGAAATCATGAAAGTTGCTGAGAGGATTCACTCAAACAGGTGCCCTAGAAAAGACAAACTGGAAAGAAGGCTAGACTTGACAATTGTGTGATAAACATACGTTGCCAATTAGATAAATTGTTGAGAGGATTCACTCAACAGGTTCCCTAAAACAGGTAGGTTTGTTAAGCGGAATATAGGATAAGCCATCGAATTAATAAAATCCGGCGAGTGCTCTAGCAAAATAGAATTAAGTGCAATGTGACAAACATATACACTAGGATGCAATGCCATGTGATAGACATAAGCACTAGGATAGAGCCTGATGAGAAACACCATATGATGGACATAGGTACTAGGCTAGGATAGGATAAGATAAGTAACACTATGTGATGAACATGAGTACCACTAGGATTGACACGATTGACTTGATTGGATGCAGGAGTACTTACCCCAGATTGAGTCTAGAGAGAGATTCCCTATGACACAACAATTACAAACAAATTTGACTGCTAAGGACAATGCCGTGATCAAGATGATGTGATTGAGACACATTATGTATATGCCTGAGATTTGGGCAAACACAAGACTGTTAACTGCTTTGGTGAAAAGATGGTCCCACAAGGTCTGCAGGAGGGGACATATGAGATGATCCAGGAGCTGGTCTTTTGAGAGCTCAGATTCCTTCGAGGCCAGCTAGATCCAAGGGAGAGTCTTCATCATAGCTCTCTAGGGTCCCATTTTGTCTGATGATGTAGACACCTTTGGGTGATTTTGTAACCATATGATATTTTAACATCAAATGTTGTATCATGACACTTTATTATTTGATATATATGAGATGAATCATCCTTGCGGCAGTTATATGCATGTGTTCCTATGTGTTGTTCTATATGCTTTATGTTTATGTGATGCAATACCATGATTCTAAATGATAATGCATGTTACATTTTTTATTATGATGTTGTGATGCTTATGATGCTTAATGTGATGGATATGTACATGATGGAATGCAATATATATATGTATGTTGTGTATGATGCAAATGTAAAATGCAAATGGATGTCTGCTTATGATTTGTTTACATGATGAGATGAATGATACATATATTATTATTATTTTGTCTTTTTATGTTTTATATGAGAATGCAAATTCTAATCATTTATACATCCAGGATGTGATGTGATTGTAAGATCTATATGTATGCATGAAATGCTAATATGTGGTAATGATGGTGCAAACTACATGAAATACATATATTTTTGGCGTGTCATTATAATCAGTCATGTGATAGCAGGCTACACAGACTCAAGAAGGGACAACGGAAAAAGGGAGATGGAAGGTAGAAGATATGGAAGTGAAAGAGCTTCTTGTGCTATTATCATTATTGAGATTTATTATGGCAAATAGGTTATGACAATCTATGTATAGGTTCAACCTAGAAAATCATTGTGCTCGTTTGCATGGAGATTAGACTCATAAACAAGGAATGCCCCAGTTCAAACTAGACTCACAGTGTCCTCATATCCTTGGACAAGTCATAACATTACTAAGAGACAATCCATAGAAAACAAAACAATAGGTGAACATATCCCATCCTCGCCTTTATAGTCAAAGACATCTTGGAGATAAAATCTCTAGTCAGAGACATCCTGGAAAAGCTAAAAGACATGTCACCTTAAAAGATGAAATCAAAAGAAAACCAAGACTTGGCACCAACACACAATGAAATCCTCAAGTTATTTGTGTTTCTTGCCACATATGTTAACATGTTTGATTTGGTCACAATGTTGTTATCCTGATAAATGACAGATCATGCTAAAAACCATGTTGATGCTAAAGTCTGCTCAAAGATTTGATTTGTTGAAATCTCACTACTGCTTTTGTCTCATCTGAAACTGACTAGATCCATGAAACTGATACTTTATTGCGAAGAAGAACATAACTTTATTGCGGATTGTGCATGAAAAGGAGGAATTAAAAGACGATGCTCCTCAAAACACGCGATGCTCAGGGTACCACTTCCATCATTAGATTTAGGATTTTGCCCCAGTTGCAGATTGGACTCGATTTATTATGGAAGGAAAGGGTGAAAAGGGAGTTTTATTATAAATGGCTAACCAATCTTAGGTAGATCAATAACAAGTCATGATGGAAATAGGTAAATTTATTATGGAGCAGGTTGTGAGTGTGTGCAAAATGAAAGGATGAGATTGAATCTTGAAGGAAGGAGGAGCAATGTCTCTACACATGGCACTGGTAACCCATTTTTCACCATGGTACTTGCCCAGGGTGCCACCGAAGTGTTTTTCACCATTGGTCGGATTTATTTCTTTTCTTTTTTCTTTTTTTTCAAATTTTTTGTATCACAAGGAACCTATTTACTAGGTTTTCACCAAGTAACAATTTTTTTAATGATTTTTTTGTATTTTGTATTTTGTATTTTTTAATTTTTTTTTGTATTTTTGAGAATGGGATATTTTGAAAAACTATGTAAAACTTGCAAAGGTGCATGCTATTGATAGGATCCTCTAGAGGTTCTCCAGCTGGTGTTGAGAGCTGATATGCACCTGATCCATAGACTATTGTGATGACATAAGGACCAAGACAATTTGGTTCAAACTTTCCCTTCTCTTTGTCTTCCTAATTTTTAGGATTTTCTCTGAGCACTAAGTCACCCACCTCAAATGTGTGAGACTTCACCTTGTGATTATAGTTGTGTTGTTCCTTGACTGAATGATGTGTTGCTCCCTTGATTATCTTCCTTGATGAAGTAACTAAGGTAGAATAATGTGTGAACTACATAGGCCCATATGCGTGTCACCTAAAGAAGTTTGGGCATCCCTGATAACAAAGTCCTTCAAGGAAGTTCCATTAAAGGTCCATTGATGTGATGTATCGCCAAAAGAGGATGGATGTGTGGAACAAGGGGATGAGTTATGAAGGCTTATGATTGTGAAAAGAAGTGAAAGTAGGATAGCATGATGGAGACTAAGGATCAACAAATATGCTTTTTGACTTGAGATTTTAGAACTTCTTCCCCCAATTATTTTGATATTAGGGGAGATCAACTCTTGTTCTTTTTTCTTCATAGGATTTTTATCCTTGGCTTTGATTTTTGCAAACTCCAATAGCTTTTGATTTTGATTTTGACTGAAGGAATTTTCTTTATTTTTGACTTTTAGATTTTTCTTTTTAAGGCTTGATTTTTAATCCCCAATTAGTAAGGGATTTTGTGATTCTTGTTGATCCAAGTCTAGGAGTGGAGTGGAAATGGAATGAGTGGATGAAATGGTAAGGATATATGAGTTCTCAAGAGGGTTGGTGATATATTCAATAGATTATTTGTTGGAACCACTCTTAGGACTATTGATATCAAGAGCTTCTTGCACCACTAGAGGAGATTTGCATTCAGACTTAGTATCCACAACACTAGGTGGTTCACACCCAATTCCTTGATATTGCAAATTGTTTGTAGGTTGTTCTTGTCAAATAAATGTCTTAGGAGATAGTGAGAGTTGATCAACATGAAAGATATGCTCACCACATCCCATGTCTTTAACCTTGAATTTTTCTTTGAGCTCTACTTGTTTTGATGTAGAAGCTTTCGAGGATTCTAGACCCACATATGTTGATGATGGCTTGTTTCTTCTCTATTAATTGGAATTATTATCTCTGATCTTGGTCGCGGGTTATTATAATATATAAATGGATTTGGATAACCTTTTATTGTTAGTTCAACTCCATTTTAAGGGAATTTGATACAGTGATAATATGTTGATGGTACTAATCTCATTTCATGTATTGATGGATGTCCCAGAAGTATGTTATATGTTAGATCTAGATTAAGGACTTGACAAACCACATCCTTCATGATTGGCCCAATTCTCTGAGGTAAGGTGAATATTTGTTTAGATGAGCGTTCTTCGTCATCATATGATTTGATGGTGATTTTATTTCTTGAATCCACAACATGTTTAGAGTATCCCAATTGTTTAATAGTATTCAATATACAAATGTTCAGACCTACTCCTCCATCTATCAAGATTCATTTGAAGCAATTCCTATGGAGAAAGGCTTAAATGTGGAGAGGTGCATTGTGTGGTTGGCATATTGATGCATCATCAGCTTCGATGAATGTAAGGCAATGCGGAGTGGAAAGGTATCCCACCATGGCTTGAAACTGGTCCACGTTTAGATCAGTTGGTATGGAGATTTCTTTTAATGCTTTGTCAAGGATAGCCTTATGTGAAGGAGATATGCATAAAATCTCAAGGATGGAAATGAGGGTGGGTGTCTTCCCTAACTGCTCTACAAGGTCATGCTCATTCTTGGTAGATGATGAGGCTATGGTCTTGGGTGGAACACCTTGCAAGGTGACTTTACCTCGACAGGTTGTGACATTACATTCAGAGGTTTCATTTTCGGAGGATGAAGAAGATGGTCCAATGCCTTTTAAAACAACCTTACTCCTTTAGGTAGAACCTTCAATATTTTTATCCTTTATGATAATGGTAGAAACATAATTATCCACTTAAATATGGTTAAAGATTGAGTCATAATCATAGGACATCTTAGCATAGTTGTCTTGATAATTTGTTTTGTCTTTTCCTTTATCATGTTTAGGGATTGCATCCTTAAACATCACATGTTATTCATTGGAGGTATGATCATCAACTTCTATGTCACCCTTGTCAATGAGATCTTGTATAACATCCTTCAATCTATGACAATTGCAAGTTGTGTGTCCTTTGCTCTTGTGATACTCACAATACTCATAATCATTCCACCATGCAAGTTTTACTTTTGGTTCATAAAGTGGATTATCTAGTAGTGTTATGAGATTTTTTGCAACCAATTTATTGAATGTTGTCTCAAGTGGCTCTCCCAATGGAGTGTATTTCCTTGAGGCTTTGATGGCCTTTGAGTGTTCAATTTATTGTTCGCATTGGAAGAACTTGCACTAGGGAAAGTTACTTTTGGTTTTACAACATTTGCATCTACTACCCCATCATTGACTGTGTTCTTATTTTTGTTCCAAAAGCGGGGCTTGTCTTTCCCATTTGATTCCTCTTTGTTTTATTTGAATAGCTTTATGACACCTTCTTCAATAAGGACTTTTTATGTTGCCAATCCTTTCTTAATGACCTCTTTGAAAGTAGATAAATAATCTTTTCTTAGTTCATATCCAATATCCTTGTTGACATTTTGAGTAAACATTTCTACCATTTGTTTTTGTGGGATATCACAAGAGCATCGATTAGCAAGACCTCTCCATCGCTGTAAAAATGAAGCAAAAGATTCCCTATTTTTATTCTTAATATTGCACAAGGTAGCTAATGACACATCTGTTTCAATGTTATATGAGAAGTGTTGCATGAAAGACTCTACTAGATCACTCCATGATTTGATTTTAGGTGGAAGTTGGGAGAACCATTCCATAGATTGTCCACCTAAACTTTGTGGCAACAATCTCATCAAGTATGTTTCTTCTCCCGCTACCTCAATGCAAGCTGTGAAAAATTCTCTTATGTGTGCCTTAGGATCCCCTTTTCCTCTATACTTATCAAAATTTAGTGTCACAAAATGTGTAGGAAATGGAGGCATTGGAATTCTTCTATCAAATGGGTAAGGACATATGTCTTTTATTGTGTATTGTTGCTTTAGTGTTTTCATGTCTGCCATTTGCTTTTGCAAATCCTTGATTTGTTATTACAAGTCATTCTTGGCTGGTGTCTTTTCTCTTTGAGCTAGTCCCATGCTTGAGCCACCGGGTAGAGGAGGAGGTATATAATGCATGTATGGATGGTATTAATCATAGATGTGTTCATATGAAGGAGGGACATAGTTTTCGCTTGCATATGAACCACTTGGCATGGTATTGTAGTGAGGAGAACTAGGTCTAGGATGATACATGTTATGACTATAAGGATAGGAGGTATCATAAGATTGATCTTGAGTATTGCCCCCAAATCTTACACAAGGTCTCCTCATGTCATGATTTTGAATGTTTGATTGGGTGTAATTGTATGCATTGGTATGATCTTGGGTATGATAATGAGCATGTGTAGTGGTAGTTCTCCTCCATGGGAAAGGACGACTGTGGGGTTGTTTGTGAGAGTTCCTAGTAAAATTGGCATGAGCATAGGCATTGGAAACTTCTCATTTTTGAAATAAGGATGAAGGTGACTCAGGCACAAAACACTCTCTCCTATTACCACCATTAGGTCCTCTAGGATTTGCATTTGTTTGATTTCCTTTATTTGGGCCCTCTTATATAATTTGTGACACATCAAAATCATGAGGTAGTTTCATTTCTGATGCAAGAGCATCCCCAGTTCATATCAATCTTGCATCAACCAAAAATATTTCCTTTTTGTGTGTAGTTTTAGTATTTATTTCTGTGTGTCTCAGATTTGGCTCATCGGAACTTGTGGAGTTCGATTTTACTTGAAGACTTGATCATCTTCCTTATTCCCAAACCATGGAGCATTTGGATAATTTTTTGGCAAGTTATTGCTACCGATTTCCGAGACATTTTTCTGTTATCAGTTGCCTGGACCTATTTGCATTGGTGATCTACTGGATCCCCTTTCGTAGCTTGTTGAGCCTTGAGCATTGATTCTGATGTTCCTTGGCATGTTGCCGAACTTTTCTCGTAATCTACACTTCATCCTTTGGATTTTCCAAAGGAATTTATTTGGTAGAGGCCGAACTTGTTGGTTTTACACGTTAGGTCTTGTTCTTCGGGTTTTGATCCCTTTTTGGGCCGACTGGATTCTCTTGGATCGTATAAATCATTGTAATAGAGAATTAGAATGTAATCAAGAAGTTATACTGAGCATAAAAGATAGATCTTAAGATTTGAGGTCTTGGTTGTGACTTGTTCTATATATTGAGAATGTGTTTAGCAAGTCTGTGAGCCGATTTCTGTAACCTGGTTGTTACCAGTTGGTTGTAATCTATTTTCATGATATAATCCAATCTGTTCTGCATTGCCTTCTTCATTTCCTTATGTTTCCATTGTGTTTACTCTTGTTGACCGGTCTGGACTGATCTCTTTGAGGTCCCTCCTAGCCAGTGATTGCTTCAAGTGGTATCTTTGATGCAGAAGCATCCCCAATTTATAGCAATCTTGCATCAACCAAAAATATTTCCTTTTTGTTTTTCTTTATGTTTGCAGTTTCAACATTTCTTTCTTTGTGTCTTGGATTTGGCTCACCAAACCTGTGGAGTTGGATTTTACTTGAAGACTTGATCATCTTCCTTATTCCCAAACTGTGAAGCATTTAGATCAATTTCCAACAAGTTATTTCTACTGGTTTCCGAGACAGTTTTCTATAACCGATTCCTTGGACCTTGTTGCATTGGTGATCTACCAGATCCCCTTTCATAGCTTGCAGAGCCTTTAGCATTGATTCTGATGTTCCTTGGCATGTGGCCAACCTTTTCCTGTGATCTACACTTCATCCTTTAGATTTTCCAAAGGAATTTCTTTAGCGGAGGCCGACCTTGTTGGTTTCACACATTAGGTCTTGTTCTTTGGGTTTTGATCCCTTTTTGGGTCGACCAGATCCTCTTGGATCATATAAATCATTGTAATAGAGAATTAGAATCTAATCAAGAAGTTAGACTAAGTAGAGAAGATATATCTTAAGATTTGAGGTCCCGATTGTGACTTGTTCTATATATTGAGCATGTTTTAGCATGCCTATGAGCCGATTTCTATAACCTAGTTGTTACCGGTTGGTTGTAATCAGTTTTCATGATATAATTCAATCTGTCATGCATTACCTCCATCATGTCATTGTGTTTCCATTATGTTTACTCTTGTTGACCGGTCTGGATTGATCTCTTTGAGGTCCCTCCTACCCAGTGACTGTTTCAAGTGGTATCAGAGTGATTTTTCGTTCCAGAGATTGTGTTGTCCTGAGAATTTTTTTGTAGGGTGGTGAACTGTGGATCCCACCTGCAACTGCAGAGGATTGGCATAAATATGGCATGAAGAGAAACTAGAAATGGTGGAGCATGTGGGAATGCAGACCTTGCTATGATGGAAATGTTGTGAGGAATAGCAGCCCGGTCGGAAGCCGTGGAGATATCCTAGAGAAGAGGCTGAAACATTGAAGATGTAAGTGAAGATGAAGGAGAAGAAGCCTCGACAGAACAAGTAAACCCACGAGCGGTTGATCTAGATGAGGAAAGGTTTATTAGGGTTTTGAGTAGGGGGAATACTAAACCTCATTTTACCCCACCAGAATATGATGAAAAGTTAGATTCAGATGAATTGATGGATTAGATCTCGGAGATGGAGAAATATTTTGATTTTGAAAAAACTGTAGAAGAAAGGAACATGAAATATGCTTGTATCTGGTTGAAAGGTTATGTATCTCTTTGGTGGGAGAATTTGTAGGTTAGTAGACAAAGAAGAGGTAAAGAGAAGATCTAGACATGGGATCAAAAGGTTGCGAAGTTTAAATCAAAATTTATGCCAACTGATTGTCAAGTGAATCTATTCTGGAAGTTGCAGAGTTTGAGACAGAAGGAATCTAGTGTGAAGGAATACACCAAAGCATTTTACAAGTTGAATATCAGATTTGAACATGTTGATGATGAAGTTGAACAAGTTGCAAGATATTTGAATGGATTACAGGTGTCTATACAAGATGAACTCAATTTGATCAAATTACAGAGAGTTGAAGAGGCTTACCAGTATGCTCTGAAGGCAGAAGAGAAACTAAACAAAAGACATGAGTAGAGGCAGAGAGGAAGAGGTGGAAGGTTTTCCGAAGGAAGATTTCAGGGAGGAAGAGGAACCTGTACAGATCAGAACAAGGAAAAAGAAGTGAACAAAGAAGGTAGTTCATACCAGAAAGATGGTAGAAATTTCTACTAGATGCTACTAGAATGAAAATTTTGGAAGATAAGACATGAGAGTGTTTAGAGGAACTTGCTATAAGTGTGGAGAAGAAGGACATCATGCTTTCGAGTGTAAGAAGACATAGAATAACGATAGCACAATAGTAGTGGAAGAAAACCCCACCGGATCAGATAATAAAATGGAAGATGGAGAACTCTTGATGATAAGGAGAGATTTGTGTCATATCGGGAGAGATAAAGAGCCCTTGCAGAGGAAGAATTTGTTCAAGACCAGATGTAAGGTATTTGGTAAGTGTTGTAAAATTGTTATTGATAGTTGTAGTTTAGATAATATTGTTTCAGAAGAGATGGTGAATAAGTTGAATTTGGAAATATTGAAACACCCTAAGCCTTATAAGATAGTATGGATTCGGGATGAGGATAAGTTGTTATTAAGTGAGAAATGTTTGGTGAAATTGAAAATTGGGAATTATCATGATGAAGTATTGTGTGATATTATGCCTATGGATTTTTATCATCTTTTGTTGGCTAGATGTTGGCAGTTTGATAGATAGGCAATACATGTGGGGAGGAAGAATACATACACTATTATGGCCAATGGAATGAAGAAAATCTTGTTTCCCTTGGAGGAACCTTTGCAGAGTGAAGTCTGTATGAATGCTAGATTCTATTTGGTGGATGGAAGGAAATTCCTAGATGGATTGAGACATGAGAATGTGTGTTTTTCCTTAGTTCCTAAGAAGATTGAGCATCCAGAGCATGAAGAGGAACGATCAAAAGAGATACAAGATTTGATGACAGAATATGAAGACATTATTTTAGATAATGTGCTTGATGGATTGCCACCTGTGAGAAGTATCATTCATTGCATGGACCTGGTTCCTAGAGCTAGTTTGCCTAACAAAGTTGCACATTAGATGACACCAGGAGAGAATGTAGAGATGGATAGACAAGTGTAGGAGTTGTTGAAGAAAGGTTTGATTAGAGAAACTCTAAGCCCTTATGCAGTACCAATAGTATTAGCACCTAAGAAGAATGGAGAGTGGAGAATGTCTACCGATTTGAGAGCAATAAACAAGATCATAATGAAATACCAGTTTCCTTTGCCTAGGATGGATGACATAATGGACTATTTAAGCAGAGCCAAATAATTTACAAAGATAGATTTGAAGAGTGGATATCATCAGATCAAGATCAGAGAAGGAGATGAGTGAAAGACAACATTCAAGACAAATGAAGGACTGTATGAATGGTTGGTGATGCCTTTTGGGTCAACTAATGTAGTGAGTACTTTCATGAGGCTGATGAATGAGGTATTGAATAAATTCTTGGTTAAGTTTGTTATTGTATATGTGGATGACATTATGAATTTTAGTAAGACAAAAGAGGAGAATTTGTTGCATTTGAGACAAGTTTTGCAAAGGTTGAGAGAAGAAAAGTTGTTGATAAATCTTAAGAAGTGTACTTTCATGAAAGATGAATTAGTCTATTTGGGATTTGTGATATCTGAGGATGGTTTGAAGATGGACCTTGAGAAAGTAAAAATAATTGTTGAGTGGCCTATATCGGAAAGCATTGGAGAGGTAAGATCATTTCATGGATTGGCTAGTTTCTACCAAAAGTTCATCAGAAATTTTAGTTCAGTTTGTAACCCTATGACTGAGACCATGGGGGGAGATCAGAAGGAATTCAAGTGGACCACCAGAGCAAACAAAAGTTTTGAAATGTTGAAATAGAAGGTGACTAAGAAACCTGTGTTAGCTTAACTAGATTTCAATAAAGTATTTTAAGTAGATTATGATGCAAGTGGAACAACAATAGAAGTAGTCTTGAGTTAGGAAGGGAGAGCAGTAGCTTATTTTAGTGAGAAATTCAATGATGCCCAAAGGAGATATTTAGTGTATGATCAAGAGTTTTATGCCATAGTTCAATCCTTGAAGAAGTAGAGACATTACCTATTGCCTAAGGAGTTTGTGTTGTATATAGATTATCAAGCTTTGCAGTATTTTAATAGTCAAAGTAAGTTGAACTAGAGACATAAGAGATGGGTAGAATTTTTGTAGAGTTACACCTTTGTGCTGAAGCATAGAAGTGGGAAATCTAACAAAGTTGTTGATGCACTAAGTAGGAGAAGGAATTTGCTGACAGAGATGAGAGTGACAATATTAGGATTTGAGGAATTGAAGACCTTGTATGATGACGACCTAGATTTTGCAAAACCTTGGAGAGCATGTAGAGAATTGGTTACAGTAGATAGAAGTAAGTGGTTGGATTACTTCATTCAGGATGGGATGTTATTCAGAAGAGTTGAGTTGTGCATACCTAAGAGTTCTATGAGGGAGAATTTGATAAAGGAGAAACATAGTGGAGGATTAGCTGGACATTTTGGCATTGGCAAAATAGTAGCATTGGTGAGTGAGCATTACTTTTGGCCCTAGATTCATAAGGATTTTAGGAAATATGTGCAAATTTGTAGAGTTTGTCAAGTTGCAAAGGATAGTAGTCAGAATGTGGGATTGTATAAAACTTTGATAGTATCGGTAAGACCTTGGGAGGATATAAGCATGGATTTCATACTTGGATTGCCTAAAACACTGAGAGGGAATGATTCTATATTTGTGGTCGTGGATAGATTCTTGAAGATGGCTCATTGCATACCTCATAAGAAGACATCAGATGCATTACATGTAGTAGACTTATTTTTCAAGGAAGTAGTGAGATTGCATGGATTACCTAAGAGCATAGTTTCAGACAAAGACACTAAGATTGTTGGTTATTTTTGGAGAACACTTTGGAAGAAGATGAAGACAAATTTGAAGTTCAGTTCTACTTTTCATCTACTGACTGATGGACAAACAATAGTAGTTAATCAGAGCTTGGGAAATTTGTTGAGATGTTTAGTTGGAGATAAAACCAAAAGTTGGGATTTGATTCTTGCACAAGAAGAGTTTGCCTACAATAATTCAGTAAACAAGAGAACTAGAAGAACACCTTTTGAGATTGTTATCAGAGCACACCCTATAGGTATATCAGAATTAAGAGATATTAGCAGTGAAGACCAGAGAAGTTTAGATGTAGAAGAATTTGTAGATCACATGAAGGACTTATATATTCAAGTTAAGAAACATTTGGAGGACATGAATAGTAAGTATAAGGAGAAGGCAGATGAGAAGAGGAGACTTAAGGAATTTGAAGTTGGCGATGAAGTGATGATGTATCTGAGAAAAGAAAGATTCCTAGTTGGAACTTATAACAAATTGCAAATGAGAAAGTTTAGTTCTAGGAATGCATATGAAGTGGAGTTACTGGATAGTATGAGTATTTCACCTGTGTTTAACATTACAGATCTTCATCAGTATCATGAACTAGAATTTAGTGAGGACAATATTGCAGGCTTGGATAAACAGTTGCCCTAGAAGGAACCAGATTACATTGAAGACATTTTGGATAGTAGGATTGGGTGTAGTACCCAGAGCAGTCAGTATATGGAGTATCTTGTGAAGTGGAAGGACAGACCAGTTGAAGATTCACCTTGGATTTCTCAGGCAGAGGTAGACCACCTTGGTTTTCCTATGACCCCAGCAAAGTGAGAGACTCACTTTTTTTTTCAACAACCTTGGATGTCTGATGCAAGAGCATCCCTGATTCATAGAAATCTCGCATCAACCAAAAATATTTCCTTTCTGTTTTATTTTCTGTTTGTAGTTTCAACATTTCTTTCTACGTGTCCCAGATTTGGCTCACTGGAACCTGTGGAGTTGGATTTTACTTGAAGACTTTCTCATATTCCTTATTCCCAAACTGTGGAGCATTTGGATTGTTTTCTGACAAGTTATCGCTACCAGTCTCTGAGACAATTTTCTGTTACCAGTTGCCTAGACCTATTTGCATTGGTGATCTACCGGATCCCCTTCCATAGCTTGTGGAGCCTTGAGAATTGATTCCAATGTTCCTTGGCATGTGGCTGACCTTTTCCCATGATCTACACTTCATCCTTTGGATTTTTCAGAGGAATTTATTTGACAGAGGCCAACCTTGTTGGTTTTACATGTTAGGTCTTGTTCTTCGGGTTTTGATCCCTTTTTGGGCCAACTGGATCCTCTTGGATCATATAAATCATTTTAATAGAGTATTAGAATGTAATCAAGAAGTTATACTGAGCATAGAAGATAGATCTTAAGATTTGAGGACCCGGTTGTGACCTAGTCTATATATTGAGCATGTTTTAGCAGGCATGTGAGCCAGTTTTTGTAACCCAGGTGTTATCGGCCAGTTGTAATCAGTTGTCATGATATAATTCAATCTGTTTTGCATTTCCTCTATCATGTCCTTGTGTTTCTATTATGTTTACTCTTGCTGACCGGTCTGGACTGATCTCTTTGAGGTCCCTCCTACCCGGTGTCTGCTTCAATTCCACTTTGCGCCATGAATTGAAAGAAGTATTGCCTATTTCTTCTCATGATTTATTCAACCAATCTATTTAACCTTGGATCTATGATATTCTCTTCAATGTCTTCAGAAGTGATAGATGTATTTTCATTATTTTTTGGTGTTCTCATTGTCATTATCTGGTATATTACTGCAATTGTCAAATGGGTTGTAAAATTCGTCTCCATCAAAATCATAGGTACTCATGTTGAGAGAACATAGATCTTCTTTGGCTTCTCTTCTAGACCTTCGGAAATAGTTTTCAACCATGAACTTAACCTTAAATGAGGAATGGAAGAAAATGTGAAGACTATGAAATAATAAGAAATGATATGAGATGACAAGAATCTAAGGTTGTCTTGCAAAGTCCAAAAGTGTAGTTTCAAGATATGTGTGATCTAAAGCAAGGTGTAACTCCCAAAGAGATGATAGATCTCTTGATGAGATAAGTTGACCTTCACCAAAGATGACCAAATGAGACCCTAAGATGATAGATCCGATGCAGGAACCACTTAGTGATATGTTGTAAGTTTGCAAGATACGATGAGGACAACAAAGAAACCTTTTGACTCTATTTGGAAAATGTGTATGAGGAATTGCAAATGAAGGAAAATGATGGACAAATATGTGACCAAGACTGGTTGATTGAAAATGATGAAGCCCTATTGGAAGCAGCCTTAGAAGCTCTTTGAATTTGAAAACTTAAGTCCTTTTTCTCTTAACAAATCTTTTGCAATTTCTTAGTTCTGAACACATACGCAGTTTAAGTAAACCCATATGTGATTTTGAAAATGTTTTGCAATTATGGCCAATTGTGAAGTTGTTGAATGTGACCTGTAGTCACATAAATCTGTCCACTTAATTAAATGAATACTTAGTATTTATTTGATTATTTAACCATCAATTAATAATTAATTAAATTAATATTTAATTAATTCATCTTAACCCTCTTCTCCTATTAATTAAATAAATTATTCAATTTATTTGATTTAATTCACTTAACCAAATTCAGACCATTAATTAAATAAATAAATCATATTTATTTAATTAAATATTCTCTCACATTTAAATAAATTAATATTTATTTAAATCCCCCAAAATCCCACCTCTTACATATAAATAAATTAACATTTATTTAAATCACCTTTATCCTCTACCCACTTGCATTTTCCTACAAATGCAAGTTGCACAATTATTTTAAATAAATAATTTATTTAAATCACCTTTATCCTCCACCCACTTGTATTTTCCTACAAAAGCAAGTTGCACAACTATTTTAAATAAATTATTTATTTAAAATCTTATTTATCCTCACCCACTTGAAACCTTTAATGGTTTCCCTTAAAGTATTCAAACTTGATGGCTTTAAAGTCTTCAAACTTGATGGCTTCCTTCTATAGTCTTCTTAAGACTTTAATGGTTTTCCTTAAAGTCTTCAAGCCTTTAATGGTTTCCCTCAAAGTCTTCAAGCATTTTAATGCTTTATCTTCATTTTTCTCATTTAAATAAATTAATATTTATTTGAATATTTATCCAAATGCAAATTACACCATTTAATTGAAATAAATGATTTTATTTTAATTGAAAATACCAAAATTTCTCCCACTTGCATTTTCCTACAAAATCCACTTGCATGCCTAAACCCCTTCTAGAATTTTCTAATCACTTCTAAATAACCTAACCCCTTCTCTAAACTTTGTCACATTCCTAAGCAAAAGGGAAGTCACTTCTCAAACCCTCAAAGTCTTTGATACCCATTAAAGGCTTTCAACCTTCAACCACTAAATGGCTCAAAGTCTTTGATAACCATTGAAGGCTTTCAACCTTCAACCACTTAATCCCCAAAGTCTCCAATAACCATTAATGGTTACCTCAAAGCCTCCCACATGGTTAAAACATTTGTTTTGACTCAACCTCTACCCAACCCAAAGGTCTCATCAGGCCATTAATGCTTTGACCATGATTATCTCTTAAACATTTGCACAAAGTTTTATCCTTGGATTAACTCTTAATCCAGTGGGTAATCTTAATTTGGACTTGACCCTTAGCCTCTAGATAACCATGAGGTCTTCTCAGGCCTTTAATGCCTCCAACCTCTTCTCTCAACCCAATCCTATGTTGACACTTGTCACCATTTTATTGGTTCCAATTGTGCACATGGATCCCCAACTTTCAAACTTGGCCCTTGATTAAACCATTCAATCTTAACCCTTCATTTCCCCATTTCTTCTATAAATAGAACCCTTCTCCTCAAGCAAAAGGAAGAATTAGAGTATTGTTGTTATACTGGCATTAGCATAGAGCTTTTTCATAGCATCACTATTTACTCTTGCATAGTATTTGCTTATCATATTCAACCATCTTGAATCTCCATATGGCATCCATGGCTAGTGCTAAAAGCTAAGAGCTACAATCATTTGGGACTTGGAGAGGAGAGGAACAAGGGAGGAGAAACTATGAGCATCTTGATTAGCTATTTTATTCTATGTTTATATGCTTTCTATTTCATGCTTAATATCTCTCTTGATATGCCTGTTTAGGATAATCTTTTGTTGCTAACACTAACGTTTGTTTCTTGTGCTCTTGTGTGTGTTGCCATCAAACAGATTTTCTAATCCTTTTTGCAGAGCATCATGACCAAATCTCAATATTTTGAATTTTAGTGACAAGAAAACACAACAAATAATGAAGACACAATGTCTGAAGGTTTTTGTTTGATTTGAAATAAAAACATGCAAGGACAAATCCTAAGGCTGGCCAAGACAATAGTTGTTGGATCTCACTTGGTTTCCTAATTATGCTTATTCAAAGTGAATACTTAGATGCTTGACCCCACTGGCTCCACTCCACGACACTCACTTCTCCTGGGTATCCAAGCACCGGTCCCCATGAAAAATCCCCATGGCGAGCTTTGTATCTCTACTAAGAACCATAAGAATGTGAGATGGCATCAGATGTCTGACCTCCTATACCAACAACTAGAGGATTTTTGGCTTCTGAAACAAGGGGTTTTTAGTAAGGGCATCCATTCGAGTGGTCATAATCAGTAGCGTGTTACGCTCCATTAAGGAAGGCCTCCCAATCTTGTAGAGGTTATGCTCCACAAGGTTTTATGTTTCATGTAGACATTGAGGGAGTCATAACACCAATATGGCAGCATGTAAAAATCGTTGCTTGCAACTTTCATCACAAACACTTTTATTTATAGTGGTTCAGAAGAGCTTGTCTTTAGCTTGTTACCACTTGGGTCATTCCCTCTCACTTGGCCTTATGGGCTACTTGGGAGGCAGACCTTCCTACCTAAATAGAAGATGATAACAATTTCTCTTACACCCAAGGTTCAATGGAAGGCGAGGGGAGATGACACTTTTGTTATCAACTCTAGGGTTATAAACACAAAATGTGCAAAGAGCACCAAACACTTCAAACAAGTTCTTTAATCCCAAATGAAAAAGAGATGTGACCCTAATTAGACTAAAATCCAAAGACACACACCTAGATTACCCCTACAACAAGTGATTAGTAGTTTTGACAGATTACCCCCACATGCAAGCACACTTATTAAGTTAATTTTAAAAAATCCAAATCCAAATGTGAAAAAGGGGCCTTCGACAATACGGTTTTTGACAAATCCTAAGATCTGATTTTCAATGAGTTCTTTTGCATCAAAATTAAAATTATAAAGAATAGACCACCTGTAGAATTTCAAGGCATTTCCATAAATGTAAAAAAATCCAAAAAAATTGCTAATTTGCTCCCAAATTTTTTTTTTAATTGATCCAAAAAATTTAATTTTTGTACTGGAAATTCTTGATAACATTCCCAACCTGCAAAAAAAAAATTCCTGCACAAATTCCAATTAGCTTGTGAGATATGATCAAAACATTGCAAACCCCTAATTTTTAAAGATCTAATATTTCATGAATTATTTTGTATCAAAATTAAAATCATAAATAGATCCCCTGTATAATTCTGAGAGCTTTCCAAAAATGTAAGAAAATCTAAAAAATTCGTTAATTTCCTCCCAAAATTAATTTTTTTAATGAAAAATCATAAAAAAAATTAATAGAAAATTTAAATATGCTCCAAAAAATCTTAATTTTGGATTGAACACTCCTGATACTGTCCCCAACCTAAAAGAAAAAAAATTGTGCAAAAATTCGAAGCCGTTTGTGAGATCTAATGAAATCTCTCCAAAATCTTAATCTTGTGTCCAAAACCCTAGCTACACAAGGTTATTCTCCAAATTGTTTTACAAAAAAACAATATAGGGTTAGAAAAACCTGAAAAAAACATAGATCTAACAAAAATCCATGTCCCACCAGGTGTGTCAAAATGTATTTAGTGAAAAGTGATGATGATAAACTATTATAAAACCATAAAGATCCAACCACAACAATCTAGGTCCTACAATGAAACATTCAACAATACCAATAGAAATACCTAAGATCATGAAATCAACAAAATAAATAAATATTATCATTCACCTGTCAAGTAGGGTTTCAATCTCCATTGATCTTGTTTGATATATTTGCTCTCAGATTTTATGTGTGCACAAGAGCTCAACAAATAATGGATTGTAGTTGATAACTTGATCGCAAGAAGGCTTGATTGCATATGAGTGTTTAGACGCATTGATTAGGTGATTAGGGTTTAAAAAGAAGAGGACATTCTCTTATATAAAAGAGACATTAGGAAATGGAGGGATAAGATTAAAAGGTGAAGAGGATAAATGGTCGGCTAAAATTAAAAAGGTAGGTAGAGAAAATAAGAAAATAATGAGAGGGAAAGTGGTGTAGGAATTAAGAGATGAATAATATATGTCATGGGTAGAAAAAGGTAGTGAATTAATTAAATAAATAAAGATCTATTTAATTAATAGAAGAAGTGGGATTAATTAAAAAAATAAAATATTTATTTAATTTAGGAAAATTATGATTTAAATAAATAAAATTATTTATTTAAATTAGAAAAGGGCTAGAAGAGACTAAATGAATTAATTAAATAAATAATATTTTTTTAATTAATAGAAGACTTGGGATTAAATAATTAAAAAAATAAAATATTTATTTAATTAGATAGGACAATTTTAGGAGTCTACAAAATCAAGTTGGGAAACTCATCAAATGGACTCATGGGGCTATGCCAAATGACATGGGGGTTCATAAAGATGCAAAAAAGCACTGAAAAATATCAGTTGGGCGTGA
Organism: Cryptomeria japonica; assembly: GCF_030272615.1. Lineage (NCBI taxonomy): Eukaryota > Viridiplantae > Streptophyta > Pinopsida > Cupressales > Cupressaceae > Cryptomeria > Cryptomeria japonica. The sequence goes on from NC_081415.1 coordinate 619,133,025, forward strand.
TATTCAACTAGCACAAAAATAAAACATCCCAAAGATGGCTTACTTAGAATAGTTCAACAAGTGCAATCAATAAACCTATCTCTGAGCCTCCAAACAAGTGCATCAAAAAATCACCAAAACTAATGAAAGGAGGCATCAAATGATCATATGGCATCTCAAATAGGTGCTCAACGAGATCCCAAAGTTATTCTGTATGATAATCCATGGGTACCAAAATATAAACCCTCAAAGTGAGCTACTTAGGTTGATTTTGTAGGGGACTTTCTGAGTGCTTCAAGCAAAATTTTACTTGGGCCCTCAAAATTTAGCCAAATTTTGGAGGTCCCAACACATCCAACAGTGAGGACCAAAGTCATGGATCCTTTGTTTTCATAAAATACATTATCCCTTATGCAAATTCACACATTCATTCAATTTGTTTCAGAGAGAACATGTCCCCATATTGGTTGATATTACTTCCAAAGGTGCCCAAAAACTTTCTATCTAGACCCTCCTAATATAAAGCCAATGCTTGTGTTGAAATATTGTTCTTATTGATGGTCTTGGTAACACATTTTTTTTTATATCATTAATATTTTATATTTTATTTATGTAAATTTGTTCCCTTAAAATTCCTTTGTAGTACCTTTAACACAATATTTAACAAAATTACCCTTCTATAACTTGAGAATTTATGCTCCCAAAGGTATATTTGAAGGATATAATGTTTGAGGGGCACACAATATACTGAGACCCCTCTCATTTGAAATCCTATGAAATCTATTAAGTAGTCTAATGATCTTTCTATACGGTGAACATGGAATGATTAAACTATATTGTAAAATGAACAAAGATCCAACCACATAAATTGTAGTTCTACAATCAAGAATCCACCATACACCTATAAAGAATCTAAAACATGCAAATCACAAAAAAATAGAAAGATTATACCATTCACATGCTTGGTAGGGTTTTATATCCAGTGTTTCCTATCTCCATTGATCTCGTTTGATATGATTGCTCTTAGATTTTGTATTGTGCACAAGAGATCAACAAAGAACGGATTGTGGTTGTGAAGTTGCTTGATCACAAAAAGGCTTGATTGCATATGCCATTAGTTGTTTGATTGATTAGGGTTGATAAGGATGAAAGGATCCCTTATATAAAGAACACCTTAGAAAATGAAGGGATAGGATTAATAGGTGAAAGGATAAATGGTTGGCTAGGATTAAAGGGTAGGTAAATGAAATAATAAAATATGAAGGGGATAGTTAGGATAAAATGAAGAGATAAATGACAAGTGTCACAAACGTGGAAAAAGCTAATGAATTAATTAAATAAATAAAGATCTATTTAATTAATAGAGGAAGTGAGACCAATTAAATAAATTAAATATTTATTTAATTTAGGGAAAGGATAATTTAAATAAATAAAAAATTATTTAAATAAGGAAAGGCTAGAAAAGGCTTAGTGAATTAATTAAATAAATAAAAATCTATTTAATTGATAGAAGGCTTATGATACAATAATTAAATAAATAAAATATTTATTTAATTAGGCTAGGACAATTTTAGGTGTCTACAATCCTAATTGCATTCTAGCAAATTCAATTTAAGTGAGCAAGTAATGGAGAAGTAAAGTCAAGTTCAAGCATTCAAGATGACATCCATGATCAACTTTTTATGGACATTCTACAAGAGATCCTAAAACCCTTGCACGAGGATTCAAACAAAAATTCATCAATGTATACATTTAAATTACAAGCATTTTATTTTAGATCTAGCCTTTCCCTCAAAAGGAAAGCATCTTGTTGCAATTTTCATTTCAATTACTATTTCAATTTCAAGGTTAATTCCTAAACCGGAGTTTCACCTAAGGAAAACTCCTATCCACAACATCTTTCCTCTTTCTTTGTGTAGGAAATAGGCTTAGGAGTTGTAGTCAGGGATCCCAATAGAGTTTATGACAATGAACAGGTTCATCTTTTGACAAAGTAAAATTTAGAGGACCAGGGCGAATTTGTACTACTCACTCCCAAAAAATTTGGCCAAAGTTCTAGGAACAGGTTCTAAACATCTTCTTTTGCCTAGATCTTAGTTTGTGGCTCTATTGGATATATTTAGTAGTATGTTTTCACCAAGTTACTTCAATTATTCATCGGTTTACCCTAATTTCATAATTACCTTCCAATTTCAACTAAGAAAGAGGGTAACTATCACTAACCAGTGAATCTAGTCAAAATTTGAACCCTTTCCCTATTTGGATTGTGGCTGGATCTATTGGATTCACCCCTCTTTCAATTTTTGGTTAGTTAATGGTTTTATTATCTTAATTGGTGAAATCCTAATTATAAATTACACCAATATAAATGCTAAGACTATATCACCTAACATCATGGTCTAACCATTTTGGCCCCAAATTTGAAATCATAATGGTAAAGATTGTAAGAAGCAAGAAAATGCTCATCATGTCGGCCTTCTTTATAAAATAAACCCAAAAAGGTGTAAGTTGTGTTGAAAAACAATTCCCTCCCTCATCTGAACATCACCTATTATCAAGAGTTCCTCCTAGTTGAGTATTCAATAAATCATCTTAAAGGCAATTGAGGAGAATTCCACAAACAGGTATTTAAGCATTCAACTTCAATAATCATGATTAACTTATGTGTTCGTCCACAATGAAAGAATGAATTAAAACCTATTAAGAAACAACAAGCTTTGTGTGAGACTTCAAGGGAATAAGTTCATATCAAATCTATAATTTGTTAATTCAAGCATTTCCTTTAATTTTTTTAACCTCCGCCCTACAAGGGGTAAGCTCTATTTCATCCAACATTGTTTTAGTGGAGGTGGAAACACCAACATGAGGTTTGGCTTAGGAAGGCCCCTATACAACATAACCTTTTTCCTCTCTTTGTGTGTAGGTTATAGATTTGACTATTGAAAGAGGCATAATTGTGCAAAGTAGACTAAGACACATATATTTGGGCTTTGAACAAGTGAATACCCTAGGACTATATCATTTAGTTGCATAGTTTGACACTTTTTGGTTGAATTTTGGATAGAGTGATCTGCAAAATCTATTGATCTAGAATGTGAATTCTTGAATGACGAAGACACCTTTAGGACTAGGGCATCTATCTCCATTGTCTAGAGATTTTAGTGCTAGTTCTTCTTTGTATCTCATTTCCAAATTCCTACTTTTAAATTGACTTTCATTTTTTGTATTTGTCTATTTGTGCTAAATATTATCAATTTTGCATCATTTCTCATCACAATCATATCAAATAAAAAAATGAGCAAATAACTCAAGTGCTCAAACCTCCTTGAGGATTGAATTTAAGATAATTTGTTTTTCCCTAATGAAATGATCATATTTGGAAATGGTGAATGAATAAGTCTCTAGTTTGCATTTCTAGGCTAAAGACACCATTTTCCAAATATTTCAAATTGTATGGAATCTATATAGTTGTATGGTTTTTTAATTGTTGTATAGATAAATATAAATATATTATATCAATCTACCCTTTATCAAATTTATATATGTTAGTCTACAAATAAATCAAGCACTATCTATATGAAATTTGATGCTTTTACAAAAATAACAAAGGATTTTATATTTTAGCCATTGTATTACTCACCATGAAATTGTTTTGTTATAGCTAATGTAAGAAGATAGAAAGACTATTGACTGGACTATGAAACAAATATTTATCACTAGGAAACAACCCTTTATCAATATGAAACCACTTGTAATGCATACTAAGTGGTTTGAAAATGAAAAATGGTAGTTTTGGCTCCACATCGATGGTTTTCTATGTTGAACATAATGTACCACTGAGAGGGTGGTGAATCAGTGGTTCCTAAATTCTTCTCTTTTTAAACAACCTTGGAATACCGGTTATCACCCTAAGCACTAAACAATCAAACTGGTTAGATAAATGGAAATATCAAAAGAGGCAAACACAGAAATGCAACCCACAACACCAGATGTACGAGGAAAACCCAATATGGGAAAAACCTTGGTGAGAAATGTTGTTGGAGTCTATCTGCTCCAATCTAGCCTCATAATGAAACAATGGATTACAATAATTTAGGGCACCAACCCAAGGAGCACCAACCCCTACTGATTTAGGGCACCAACCCCTGCACCAAGCTCCAAATCGGTGATGTATAATGAAATAAAATTTTGATATAGTTATAGCACCTGGTTGCAAATGAGTTCTGCAACACCTAATCAATAGATTTATGTCGGTTAACAACCTCCTCTTCTTCACTGGTTCTCACACTGCCGGTTATCAGATTACTCTCTTTGATCACTCACCAGTTACTCCTAACCTCTCTTCTATCTCCCTCAGCCTCACACCACACTATATAACTCTAGGATGCCTTCTTGACCATTCACACCTCACTAGTTAGCTTAATTGTTAGACCTGCAACAATTTACCAGTTACTTTCTCTCTACCGGTTAGATGCTCTCATTGGTTTGCCTACTAACTCACTCTGCAAATTTCTTAGAATAAACTCTAAGGATTGGAAACCAATAACACTGAGATGGGGGGGTGAATCGGTTTTATATCAGAATAGTAGATTTTAGCCTTAACAAAACATTCATACACCAACCGGTATACCGGTATAAACAAAATTGAAAGAAGTAAAGAAACCAATAAGCCAAACATATAAATGAGAATCATAACACACATATTTATACGTGGAAAACCTCAATGAGGAAAAACCACAATGGGATTTATGACCCACAATATCAATTCACTGGCCATATGAAGAGATATTACAATATTTGATGGGCTTGCACTTGCAAGAAGGCTTACAGCCTAGAGCACACTGCTCAATCACAATAGGAGCCTCATTGAATACATAACATACCAGACAACAATCCGAAGAATAGTGAACTACTAAGATAACATCTTCTCTGCTAGAATACAGTTCTGGTTTAAGCTTTGTCTGTTCCAGTTGAAACCCTAAAACCCTTTACCGAAACAACCCTTACAATAAATTCCTCACATACATAGTCTCTCTGATATATTTCACATAATATCATATTTACATATCCATTACATCACATTCCTATCATCATCTATCTAAGTGATCTTAATCAATCTCCCCTATATACCCTATACAAATTTATGCCTTATGTCAGCTTACAAGGATATATACAATATTAGATTACATGTCGGCCAAATAACATAAATGAATAAATATTAAAACAAGTTGCTGATGCTGGATCCAAGATGTGTTGGCCTCCAATATCGATGAACTTTACTATACCATGTCGGCCTGCATTGTTGGTGACTAAAGAAATCTTCTATCCTACCAGTGCTGGTGTCAGTGTAGAGTTTGTGAAGTGCCTGCCAGTACACCATATGAAGTCGGAACCCAAAATCATGTTTTCATCAATGAAAAAATAATGAAACCAACCAATAGAGTGTCAATTTTCAACACTTTCTCCTTTCTCAAGATCTCTTCTCTCTCACTCTTTGCATCAAGCATCAACTGATTTCAGTCTCGAGCTCACACATTTATCTTCTAGGGTTTCTACCAAAGTAGCATTCAAATAGTGTCATGTTAGGTTTTGCCTTCACCAACTCGATCTATATTGGATTTGATCAGATCTACTTTTCTAGAGAGATGATCTGCATGCCATCGATCAACACCACCAATGCCTTGCATTCCAATGTGCATATTCTAAATCTGGAGGTTTGCACCATGGTTTTCTTCTTTTCTCTATCACACACCATTAATGGCTTAGCTCTTTCCTCAAGAAAATGGGTATGAAGATCAAATCTTCTTGCAGGATAAGTTCAATCACTTACCAACTTGTCTTCCTCAAGCCGTAATCTTCTGGCATCCTCCATGACTTGTGGGTTCTTCATAAAAGTCAACCTGCTTGCTGACTATTACATCGATGCACACTTCACCGACCTTTGTACTATCACCACTTGGCTTCCAGTTGTGATCTTTGTCAACACCCACCTCTTCTTGGTTTGCTATTTCAGTTTGACATTCTTTGTTGACCAAGATTGACTACCGGTTCAACTCTCCTTACCGGTATAACCTAACTCTGCCAGTGGGCCTTCATTCCTACATACCTCTTCTCTATCGGTGGATCAACTTGGCCTTCCATCAAACATGTTGGTACTATTACTTAGTCCATTTACTGGCAACATTGATCTTCTCTAAGTATACCGGTTTACATCCTTCAGTTCTTCTCTTTCTTGCTTGCTTTGTCTTGTCGGTGGGCCTGCTTTACCAGTAGATGATGCATTTCACGTGTGCTAGTAACTTACCTTCAATCTGCTTACATATAAATGGATTGGCATCATCACGTCTTACTTCTCCTATATTGGTCACCACTTCTTACTCACCGATGACCATGTCAAACCAGTTGACATCAATGACAACTTAATGCCAACAATCTCCCCCTTTGGCATTGATGTCAACTTACTACAAGACTTCATACCGGTAGATTTCTCCCCCTTTGACACAATGACAAAGGGTTAGGGTACTATATACTCCCCCTTTGATTCATACCTATCTCCCCCTTAGTCAAATCTTCTCTTAGTGATTACAATCAGTACTGAGACATACAACCTTTAACTTTGCCTATGATCAACATTTGGTTCAAGAGTTATAGATGCTGATATGAACTCCCCCAAAACCATATAAATCCTTAATAACTTAAGTGCACACAACTCCCAACTTGTGTCTTAAGTACTCAAAAGTGCTTACTGACAATGGTTTGGTGAAAATGTCTGCCACGTGTTCTATTGTAGGGACATAGTCCATATTTACTTCCTGTCCTTCAACCTTCTCTCTAAGAAAATGATACTTGATGGCTATGTGATTTGTCCTGGAATGCATCACCAGATTCTTTTATATGTTGATGGCACTTGAATTATGACACTGGATGGGAATAGGATTATAGATGTCCACCTGTATGTCCTTGAGGGTTTTCTTTGTCCAAAGCACCTGAGAGCAGCATGTAGCAACAACAATGTATTCTGCTTCAGCAGTTGATGGGGAGACTAAATCTTTCTTCTTGCTATGCCATGAGACAAACTGGTCACCTAGGAAGAATGTACCACCACATGTGCTCTTTCAGTAATCAATGCAACCTACCCAGTCAACATCAGTGTATGTTTCCAAGATGAATTCCCCTTGTTTAGGGTACCACAAACCATAATTGAGTGTTCCTTGTAGGTACCTAAAAATTCTACTTACGACATTCATATGTGACTTCTTAGGTGCAGCTTGAAATCTAGCCACCATGCACACTGCCTGCACTATATCCAGTCTAGAAGTAGTAAGATATAATAAACTTCCTATCATGGATCTATATAATGTTTGATCCACCACTGGTGATTCATCATTCTTTCTTAATTTGCTTTCGAGCACCATGGGGGTATTCACCGGTTTGTAGTCCTCCATTTGAAATTTCTTCAACATATCCTTTGCATACTTGGCTTGTGAGATAAAGATTCCCTTATCTTGCCATGATATCTACAAACCAAGGAAGTATGTCAATTCTCCAAGCATTGACATCTCAAATTCTGACTACATCTGATCAACAAATTCTTTGCAAAGGGTGTCCTTTTTGCCTTAAAAAATAATGTCATCTACATACACAACCACAATGACCATGTGTTTTCCATCTTTCTTGATGGATAAATTGTTGTCAGCACTCCCCTTTTTGAATCATTGCTCCTTCAGGTACTGATCTAGCCTTAAATACCCTGCTCTAGGAGCTTGATTCAAACCATACTAGGCTTTCTTCAACTAGCACACAAAGGTTTCATCATCACGTAACAAAAACCCTTCTGGTTGCTCCATGTACACTTCTTCTTCCAAATTTCCATTGAGGAAGACAAATTTTACATCCATTTAATATACTTTATAACCCTTGTAGGCAGAAAAGGCTAGAAACATTCTAATTGCTTCTAATCTAGCTACAAGTGCAAATTTTTCTTCAAAATTAATGCCCTCTACTTGAGAGTAACCTTTGCAAACAAGTCTATATTTATGCCTAACAATTTTACCTTCTTCATTCATCTTACTTCGATAGACCCATTTGGTGGAAATGATGTTCTTGTGTTCCGGTCTAGGGACTAATTCCCAAGTCTTGTTCTTCTCAATCTGTTGCAACTCTTCTTCCATGGCATCCATCCATTTCTGACTTTTGTTGGCCTCATTGAAGGTTTTAGGTTCTACTTCAGTCATGAGGCAAAAGTTGACTTGTTCATCACTCTGGGAAAGTCTTCTCCAGCTAGTCTGCACACCATCACTCTTATTACCTAAAATATGCTCTTCTGGGTGGTTCATTTGCACATACTGGTTAGGAGCCCTTTTGGATGCTTCTTCCGGTTCATTTTCTAATTGAGCTTCCTCACCTTCATCACTGAAATCATCATACTAGTTTACTTGTGATTGTCTTCCTTTGTGCATATCCTCATGAACTCTTACATGCACACTCTCAATTACTCTTCTTAGTCTTTTGTTGTAGCATTTATAGGCCTTGTTGTTGTATCATTTATAGGCCTTTTTGTTAGATGATATATATGGTAATACTAGAAAATGTTGATTATGAGTATTAAAAAAATGACATGTTAAAAAATCTTACCTGGCTTAATATTTTTCATTATCTTTATGGACATGTAGATAAATCAGGAATATTAGGGAGTAAATCAGCTTATGATAATATCATTTTTCATATAATAGGATTAAATTGTTTTAGTGTTGATCCTAACACTATGTGTGTTTTATCAAGTATTGATTGTCCCCACATACTTTGGACTAGACTTTGGGAGATCTTTGGAGACCCTCATATCTCTCCATTTCTAAATAATCCTACTACAATCTATTTCACTCATGTTGATGATAAAGATAAAATACCCTTTCATGATTATTATTTAGAGAAAGTTGAGTATATCATAGGTTTTATATGTTTTGATGACACCTAGACTTCTCTTCTTTCTCCCACACCTATTACCAAGATTACATCTCTATATTATATTGTTCCTAATGAAATTAGTATCATTACATTGATAGACCTTATTGATTTAATGAAATAAGACACTAATTCTCTTCTAGGCACAACTACTTGGGGTTGATATCAATTAGACATATCATCTTTGTTTGTAGATTCTCATACCATATATTTGATGGTTTTATTTGATGCAATTTATCTCCTCTTCCATGATAGCTCCATAATCATTGTTATCCCATCATCATTAGTTTTGGATCTTGTTCTATATCAGTCTTCATAAGATTATGGATTGACATCACTTGATCCCAACAAATGGAATTTTGAGAAACTTTTATAGATGTACATTTAGGTTTGGACTCGCTATCCATCTATCTCATGGGAATAGATTCATCAATCACAAGAGGGTCTTTTTATTCCTAAGGGGACACATGTTGTTTTCAAGAAGTGGATTATGTTTTATCTTTTAACTCTCATCATTGGTATAATAGTTAGCTCTTTGTGGAGGAATTCATATTCTCGTGTTTTCTCCCCTATTGGGAGATATTCATTATTTTATACAATAAAAGTAATTATTAAAGGGTCATATCAAGTCTTTATCTTCTTATTTTACTAGTAAAAATAATTTCATTTTCTCTCTTTTGGATTTCTCAAGTTTTCTCCTTTCCTCTAGTTATAGGATCTATGTGTACACAAGTACCTCATTAGGCCTCTCATCCACATAATCATTATTAGAGTTTTAAGCTTCTCCCTAAGTTGTACGTAATGGGGTGTTATAAAATAAGAGAATTATCTAATTATTTAATTAAGTAATTATTATGTCCCCTTTTTACTTCAACATAATTAAGTTGAACTTAGGCATGTGCTTTTCTGTCTCAATTAATAAGATGAGAATACATTTCATGACCTAATTTAATCCTCATGTAGAGTTTTACATAGGGTTATTTTTTTCTTTCTAATTATTATAGGGATTCATTATGTATATTTTAATATCTTAAATTCTTTTTTTTGGATTATTTGAGTTATCAATTCTTGCATAGAAAATTAGTTTTTTTTCTCTTTTGTAATAGGTATCTTGGTTATAAGTGATTACTAGGAACTTTTGGGTTCAACAATCAACTCCAACATTTTTATCCTAGATGGTCTCCAATTTTTTTTTTCTCTATTTTCTAATTTAATCTTCAAGAGTAGTTGATAGGAACATTTCATACTATGAATCTTATGCATGTTTCATTATCTTGAATAGGCATGTTTAAAAGATTCACATATCTTGTAGTATTTTTTCATCTACTTGCTAATGATCCACTTAAATATGTAACTTGTAAAATTCATCTATGTAGTTGTACACTCTATTTTTCTTTTATCTCATGTTTTGAAATCTTCTATGGAGGGATTGTTCATAATTTCAATAGGAATACTTTTTCTCTCAACTTCTTCTCCATATTACTCCAAGTACTTATTTTCTCGTTGTTATTCCTTTGTCTATCTTTTTATAAGAGATCCTACCATACCATTGCACGACCCTTCAATTTAGTGAATACAAATTTTACTTCTTCTTCACACTTTTCCACTAAAAAATTTCTCCATATTATTGAGTTAATCTATCATTTTTTCTAGTTTTAGAATACCTCAATATTATAAAAATTTAAATATTATCTTATTATTACTCGCTTTTAACACCTTAAGAATCCTTTCTTGCATTTTTTGTATTTTTCATTGCTCTCCATCCTCTTCTTTAATGGTTACCAAATCATCTTCTTAATCTTCTTCTTCTTGCTCTCTTTATTCATCTATACCATGTGGAACTCTATGCCTTTGCCTCGATATTACAATTTAATTATAGTAAGATCTTCCACTTGCCTTAAAAGGAATGTAATATTTCTACTCATATATACATGAACTCTTTTTCCTCTTGACATCATGGTTAAACTTTGAACATGCATCTAGAGTAAAATGCTCTTTAATACCTATCTATGCGATGCAGGAGCATCCCCGGTTGATTAGCAATCTTGCATCAACCAAAAATTATTCCTTTTAGTTTTGTTCTTGTTTAGTTCATTGTGCAATTTTATGTGTTCTTACCAGTTGGAATCAGTAGTTGCTTGTTTTTCATGGTAGATCTTATTTTCAGTTTCTAGGCTGGTTCATGTGTTTAATTCCAAATTTTCAGTTCATTTGGGTTATTTTTTAGTTAGTTATCACTTTTGGTTGACTGTTTCTGGGTTTCGGGACAGTTTTGGTGCTTATCGGTTGGTTTTCCTTCATTAACAGTGCGATTCTTGGCACATAGATCTATTTTGGGTCTTGTCCGATGTTCTTTAATTTTTAGGGCCGACCTAATTATAGGTTTCATTTTCCTGCATTGGTAAATATAATCTTATGAGGCTAACCCGGATATGTTCTGGTGGGTATATATATGATATTATGTAATCAATTGTAGGGGTAGAGTAGGTAGAATTGAGAATAAGGATTGAGATTCATATTTTGTGATCCAGTTGATTCTTGGAGTTCCGGTTGGATTGTAACTGGCTAATAACCTGCATGTAATCGGTTAACTACAAGATGTTCTTTGATGATTATATGATCATAAACGGATGGTTGCCAGAATTTATAAAGAAATAATATGATATGTTTATATAATCTTGTTATGTTTTCTTGTTGTTTTCATGGTGTTGCTCCTGCTGCAAAAGCCGGTTGATTCTCTTTGAGGGTTCTACTGATTATGGTTGCATCAAGTGGTATCTGAGTTGGTTATGAAGTGGTTACTAGAAGAGTTATTTGTAAACATTAAGGCATTCCTTTGGGTTGACATATCACTAATTGGAGGCAGGCTATGCGTGTGTTTAGTAGATCACCAAGGGAAGGCAATTGAAACTAGTAGTGAGATCGTCAAGTTGAGGTAGTTCACCAGAGTGGAAGAGGAGATGCCACCTACAAGAACAAACCCTCATAGGGTAGAGAAGATGATGGGAGACTTCAAGAATGAAGTGAGGAATGGTATCCGAAACACTTTGGCTAGTTTGCAGAGAAACCCCGAATCCGAGGATGAATATAAAAAAGACGGTGAAGAGATTGAAGAGGTTGAAGGACCGAAAGATGAAAGAGAGGAAAGATTCCTGAGAGCAGTAGCGCAAGCAAGTAAAGTTCATAAAGCTGAAGTTTCCAACTTTTTCAGAACACTAAACTCAGAGGATCTGATCTATTGGATTGAAGAGTTAGAGGATTACTTTGAGTTTGAGGATGTCAAGGACCCACAAAGAGTCTGGTTGGCACATAATAAGTTGAAAGGGCATGGTGGAAAGAATTATAGAAAGACATAGTGGAGAATGGTGAATTGAAGATCACCTGGTGGAGACAGATGGTTGCAAGATTGAAGACCAAGTTCATACTGGGACTATGAATTAGAGTTGTTCAAGAAGTTGCAGAAACTGAAACAGAGAAACATGACTATGAACGAATATACTGAGGAATTCTACAAGGTGGTGATTAGATCTGGACATAGAGAGATGGATAGAGAAAAGGTGGTGAGGCACATAAATGGACTTGATTTTAATATTTAGGATGAAATGAGTATGTTGAGGGTTTCCATAGTTGAAGAAGCTTACCAGTATGCTTTGAAGGATGAGGAGAAGATGAGAAGAAGACCACTGAATAGAGGGAAGGAGAAATTCAAAGCATAGATGAGTGACAATATGAAGAAACTGACTGAGGAAGATGAATCAAAACCTAAGTGGAGTAAAGAACTGAAACATAAAACACGGAGGGAAGGCACTGGCAGTATTGGTAGAGAATTTATTGGTAAATGTTTCAAGTGTGGAAATATCGGACATAGATTTATGAATGTAAGCAGGGAATGGCAAGAAGTTGTGTGGAAAATGAGGAACCAGAAGGTGAAGGTACCGGATCTGACTATGCACCAGAACAAGTAGAATCCCTTATGTTTAGAAGAAAGGATACTGGATCTACTCAAAGGAAGAGTCTTTTTTGGTCTGTGTGTAAATCAAGTGGTAAGTGTTGCAAGGTTATTGTAGATAGTGGAATTACTGACAATTTGGTATCTGAGGAGATGGTTGTGAAGCTTGGATTGAAGAGGCTTGAGCATCCTTGTCCTTAGGAGGTAAGTTGGTTGCAAGATGATCAAAAGATATAAGTAAAGGAGCAGTGTTTGGTGAATTTTAATATTGGGCCTTTCAGGGATGAGGTTTTGTGTGATGTTGTATCTATGAGTGCTTGTCATGTCTTGTTGGGAAAACCTTGGCAGTTTGATAGAGGAGATATTTATGACTGTAGAAGAAACCTAGTCACTATTGAGAAGGATGGGTAGATGGTCACATTGATTTCTTTGAATATTTGCAGAAAGATCTGCTAGAACCAATTGCAGAGGTTATAATGGAGGGTGATATGAGTTTGCAGAAGGATATGACAGATGAGCTTGATGGACAGATGGAACCGGATGATAGAGATCTTATGATGACAAACCAGATGAAGTCTTGTGGTAGAAACAAATCAGAGTTGCAAAAGAAAGAAGATAGTAAATAGAGACAATGTGCAGATCTAAAGAAAAGGAAGAGAAACAAAGAGAGTTAGGGGTTAGAGAAGTTGGTTGAGGCACCAAAGGAGATAAAATAAAGGCTGGTAGATAAAGAAGATGTTTGGATCAGAAATGAGCACGAGGTCTTTATTCTGAATCCTTTCAGATGTTCATGAGTGCATCTCATGGAACATCTTTTTCTACTCAGGTTTTCTGATGCAAGAGCATCCTCGGTCGATGAAAAATCTTGCATCAACCAAAAATATTTCCTTTCAGTTTTGTTCTTGTTTAGTTCATTGTGCAGTTTTTTGTGTTCTTACCGGTTAGAACCGGTAGTTGCTTGTTTTTTGTGGCAGATCTTATTTTTGGTTTCTAGGCTAGTTCATGTGCTTAATTCCATATTTTCAGTTCATTTGGGTTCTTTTCCGGTCATTTATCATTTCTAGTCGACTGTTTCTGGGTTCCAGGATAGTTCTTATGCTTACCGGTTGGTTTTCCTTCATTACCGACATGATTTTTGGTGTGTTGATCTATTTTGGGTCTTGTCCGATGTTCTTTGGTGTGTGGCCGACCTTCCTGCTGAACCGTACCTCTTGGTTGTTATTTTCCAGAAATATTCTTTAATTCTTAGGGCCGACCTAATTACACGTTTCATTTCCCTACATTAGTAATTGTAATCTTATGAGGCCGACCCAGATATGTTCTGGTGGGTATATATATGATATTATGTAATCATTTATAGGGGCAGAGCAGGTAGAATTGAGAATAAGGATTGAGATTCACATTTTGTGATCCATTTGATTCTTGGAGTCTCGGTTGGATTGTAACTGGCCGATAGCCTACATTTAACCGGTTAACAACTAGATGTTCTTTGATGATTATATGATGATAACTGGATTGTTGTCGAAAATTCTAAAGCAATAATATGATCTGTTTATATAATCTTGCTACGTTTTCTTGTTGTTTTTCATGGTGTTTCTCCTGTTGCATAAGTTGGTTGATTCTATTTGAGGGTTTTGCTAGTTATGGTTGCATCACTATGTATCCAAAAGTACGAAAATAATCCAAAAATTTTTGTTAACAATTAAAGAACATGTTGTCATATGTATGAAGTTGCATCTTGTTAAAATTGGTTGATCATTCTAATGATACAATGAGATTGATCTCAAGGTGTTATGATATTTTCTTGGAAATATTTGTAAAAATAAAAATTATAACATACCACTTCAAGAGGGTGATCTCTGATAATGAGATAATAATATATATAAATTAAATATTTCATTATTTGATGATATGGGAGATATTTATCTTCCTTATTTATAGGCTTAACTATGTAGGGATATACCCCCTCATCCTAAGTAAGTGGGATAAGTGTATTAACTAATATTTTTGTTAGGGTTAAGCATGTCACATGTGCTTATACTTATTATAATTTGGAATATTAATATATACTTAGGAATATATCATATTAGGATCATAAAATTATTTTCCCTTTTACAAAAGAAATGCCCTCATTGCGTAGCAACTTTAAAACCTTTCTTATGAATCATTCATCATTCCATGTTGCATATTCAATTGGAAAATTCTTTGACTTGATAAGGAATTTTAAGGTGGATGTATTTTATAACCTAATTTTGGAAATTCCATGAAATTTTTATATATTTTGTATGAATATTTTTTCCATAGTTTTAGTAGGAAATAGATGAATGAGTCCAAAAATTATGCATTCTTAATGAGTCCATTTATAAAAAAAAACATTACATCAAGATTATTTGACTTTGACAAGCTCATAATGAAGTACATTAATATTTCTACCTTGCGTAATATTTGTAAGAGGCCTAAAGTCTTTATTGTTTCCCTTTTTTTTTTTGACATATCAAACATTCCACCATAAATTTTTGGACATTCGCTTTAATACCTTCCCAAAATAAATATTTACTTATAGGATGATAGATATGTACAAATATTGTATAATATCTTGTTAGGCCTAAAAATCACTTCTTCTTAGGATCCATCTTAACACTTTTAAGTGCCACTATATGTCTTGAGTTTCTACTTATTTCAACATAAAGAAACACTTGTATTGTTTTGCATAAATTCTATTATCTTCTAATCTATTAACAATAGGGACATGAAACTTTTCTTTATGAGTGATCTTGTTTATCTTCTCGTAATGTGAGAATACTATCCATGGATCATCCTTTTTGTTAAGTGTGTAAGCATATGAGATTAATATAATTTTTTTGTGTGGGATGAATGGTGCTTCTTGGTATCAATTCGGTGCCATTGTTATGGTCTCCAATTAGAGGTACAACTTTGGATTATTGAAAGAGCATTGAGGGCATTCACTAATTTCTTGAATATTTGGTTGGTCTTGAATTATCACATCTTGTGCTTCTATAAAATGTAACTATGCCCCCATATTATAAGATTTTTTCTTGATTAATTTCTCCATGGACCTATAGGAACTAAAAATTTCACTTGGTGGTGATTTTATTCCTAAAAGTTCATACATTTTCCCATGTGTCATAAAAGCCATGGATTAGTCTTAAAAATTGAAAGATAGTGTTCCTAACTATTTAGGCCATTGTACTAAAACTACATCCTTTCACCTAATAGGGATAGAAAATATTTCTGAACCTAGTTGATAATTTCCCATTGAGAACTTTATATGAGGGCATTTAACACCACAAGTTATTTGTTTCCCATTAGCTAACATGCCACTTTATTTTTCCTTGATATCCTCATTATTAAGTGCTTTATTTGGATCTTTTATAGGTACTTCCTCCTTTTCTTCAACCTTGTTATTTTTATCACTCCTATAACACATTTGAATCCTTGATTGTTTACTATTAGAATTCCAACAAAGGCCTCTTTCTCTTTTCTCTATCTCTTTTTGAGGAATGAAATTACTAATTTCTCTTAGGTTAAATTATTTATCCATGTTTTGGATAATAGGATTAGTTACCCTCATGGTTCCACCTCTAGCAGTGTTTTATTTCTCAATATAAAATGTTTTTTTGTATAGATTTCCTAATTGTACAAGGTTCCAACAAATGAATATCATGTTGAATTTGGCTCTTAAGTTCATTGATGTACAATTGTAGCCTTTGGTAAGGTGTCACGTTGGAAGCTCAAAGTGAAAATATAAAATTCTTAGCATTATATTCAACTATAAACCTTAATTGTTTCAAATTCTTAATTGGATAAATTAGCTTTTAATGCATGGACCTTGTTAATAGAATACTACTAATTATTTACTAAATTATTTCCAAATGTATATTTATCCTTGTTTCTCAGCCACCTTCGATTGGTACCATTTGTAAGCTCTTGATTATAAATATAATAAAGATATGTTGAAACCATGACATTATATGGTATATTGTGAAGTTTAAATTATTTTTTTATGAGGTTTATCCATGAAATAACATTTCTACCATCAAATTTATGAATGTTTATTTTTGGTAGGTATGATCCTTGACCTCTAAAAGGTTCTCCTATCTCTTGATTTTGTTTAATAGGGTTGTATCCACCTTTGTGGTTTCTTTTAGACTTTAATTCTAATCAAAATTCCTTTGTAAACTTCCTAAAACTATCATTTAAGGATTTTACAAATGGGCCAAACAATTTATCTTCAATAAGATGTACTATTGTTGCATGTTGGAATTCTTTCCTGAATTTTGGGTCGTGGAAAATAAAATGGGTCCTTATTTTGTATGTGGAGAAATTTTATCTAATACAATATATGACATGACTTTAATAATGTTTTTATTTTAATATTTATTAAGGTCAGAAAGTATTTAGTGCGAGAGAGAATTTGATGTTTCTGTTTGGACCAAAATTTGACTACTAAATTAAGAAATATATTTCTTGTCTAATAATAAATTTAAAAAAAGTAATCCTACCTAATTTTTTATAAGATTTCCAAAATTGTAATTTAAAAAACAAAAACAAAATTTAATTGTAGCCTATAGAGAAAATTTAATGAAAGTTTTCACTAAACTTTGACCATTAAATTAAAGAACCTATTTTATTTCTAACAATAATTTACAAAGAATTAATGCTATCTATTCTTATATAAGCTTTTGAAAAATGTATTTTTCATAAAACAATTCCAAACATCTAGCCTGTAGAGAAGATTGATAAAAAAAACATAAAATATCAATAAATTTTAAAAACCTTATCTTCAAAGTCTAAATTAGCCTCATAAATCTCTTAGATTGGTTACAACTAGAGAGAAAGGCAAGGGGCATAAACTAACAACATTTTGGTGACCTCTATAAGATGTTATGTTTCTAATCATGGAATCCAAAATGCTTAAGAATCCATTAAGAACAAGTTCATAAAGATAACAATTGAAAAATTGTTGCCTCAAAACACCACAAAATAGGATACAACAACGTGCACATTAAAACTTGGCAAAAAATAACAAAAGCTAACCAAACCTAAACTAGACAACATGAGAAACACTTAACACAAATTTATTGATTAAATTCTCAAAATAACCACCTCTTTTATCATCTTAGACACGATCTTTATCATTATGGATAACCAAGTAGAAAAAGAAAAAGTATAGGAGCTTAAGAGGTTGTTGAAGTGTCTTCCCAAAATTGAGAACAAAATAAATTATTACCTTAATTTGAATGTGAATACAACCCTTATAGAGTGTATGGGTAGCAAAATCCCTCTCTCCTTGGTTCTCATCTTCATTCTTAAGAGAAATCATGGCCTACGGTGACCTGTTGAGCTCCAACTAAGCTAGATGTATGATAGAGGATCCTCTTGAAAGTGTTAAGTCTAAACAACCAATGCTAAACTGATGATTTTTCTCTACCTCTTTGATATCTTGTTGGCTAGTGGAGGTTAGTTTTTATGGATCACCTTAAATGATGGGGACTTTGTTGTCATTCTCATACTACTCATGATATTTTGGACTAGGAGATGATGGCTTTATGTCAAAGATTGATTGAAATTCTTGTACTACTTCCTAGAATAGGTCTTTATTAACCTCTTCTTTATTCTTATACATGATTCGATTCCACTTTTGTTTATGATATAGAGAAACAACAATATTTTCCCTTTGGGATACAAAATCTAGTCTAATATCACACTTAGGCTGAAGAACAACCTCATACATGTCAATTTTTTTTTAAAATATTTGAGAACAAGACAACTCTCATGTTGTTATTTAATTTTGAGCCTATCTTCATCAATTGGTAACTCATCCATCTCCTCAACATCCTATTGTCGCTCTAAATCTTCAATTGGTGTGCACACAGTTATGAATTTCTCATCATGGTAAAGAAAACAAGGGATCTCATCAAACAAAGCACCATACCCTCTCCTCTATCAGTTTGAACTAGCTTAGTGTCTATTATTGTAGTTGATTTTTCTCAATTTTGTCTTATAACAAGTCTAAGATTTCATTTTTTTATCACATGAGAGATCACTAGTAACAAGATACTTTCTTTTTTCTCAAACACCTCTACCATATTCACATCAAATTAGTCAGCTTGCTAGATAATAGGTCCATTCAAAATAGTAAAATAATTCCAAGACAAAAAGGATTGATTATTATTAAGGAAACTAAATGATCTATTAAGTCCCTTGAGGAAGACAAGGCCA
This sequence comes from Cryptomeria japonica, assembly GCF_030272615.1. Lineage (NCBI taxonomy): Eukaryota > Viridiplantae > Streptophyta > Pinopsida > Cupressales > Cupressaceae > Cryptomeria > Cryptomeria japonica. Next base: position 619,152,157 of record NC_081415.1, read on the forward strand.
CCAAGAGGTTTGCGAGCCTCTAAAATTTGGAACTTTAAAAAGAGGCTTAGGTGAGTCTAATTTAGTGCCTTGCATCATTTGATTCTCACTAGTCACAATCTACTTTAATTATTCTTATTTATAAGAATTCTTCCCATTATCAAAGACCTCATTTCCATCCCATTTCATTAAAAAGTAAATACCTTGACCTTGTTCTTTGCCTGGTATCCCTTCTTGCCAAAGTCCAAACTATTATTTTGAAGATGTTGGAGTGTTTTAGACCATTAAAGATTTACTAAGGACCACATTTTGGCATGAATTTTAATTATGTGGCTAGTATGGCATGTTTTTTGACACCTTATACCATTTTAGCACCACCAAATCATTACCAAAATTGTATATTAGGGCCTTATTTTCATGTAGCTCATCAAAAGGAGTAATAAAAGAAATTGGTAAATTAATTTTGTAATAATAGCAATCAAGGTGGGATGGGCGTGTGGATTTTTGGGAATAGAAGAATGAGACCATATAACTCAAGTAACACAATATCTCCCATAGACTAGATCACGACATTCATATCAACATTTAGAGCCCTTAAGCAATACAAGAAAACATGATTTGTGGAGGCCCTCACTAAGGTAGGGATCCTATCCCAAGTCCTTTGGAACCTATGGTTAAAATCCACCATGAGTTCAGGGGGAGCTCTTTCTATAGATGTCTATTGCTCAATCAAGAAGAGATAATCATTCTTATCCTTAAAATATTCACAAAGCATATCTCACAACTCATCTCAATTATGAATCAAATTAGGTTGCAACCCCTGTAAAATTTCATTGCCTTTTCTTTAAGGGAATTAGCTAAGAGACTTACAACCACATTGTCCTATATGTCATTATTCATAGAGAATATTTTTGCAACATCTTGAATGTGTTCTATAGGAGTGCTTGTGTTCATTCACCAATGAAATATAAGATACTTTTTAAGGTAATCAATTTTATTTCATACCATTGAGAAAGGGTAAGAGAGCTACCACTATTGAAAGTAAAAAACCATAATTTATTGGGAAAACCATTAAGATAACATGAGGATGTTTAACACAAATCTAAAGCATTTGATTAGAGGGTAGAGTCTTCTTGCTTGGGTGAGATGAGAAAGGGTTGGGGGTTCTCAGAGGGTTTATTTGATAATTTACATGATAGGATAATGTTGTTGGCAATTGACACTCACCCGATTTAATTGTGTTGTCATTGATGGCAACATATATCATTTTGGTTGGACACTTAACCGGTACTCACCGGTATTCATGATTCGGCAACCGACATTTAGGGAAACCGACAAACTAGGAACTGGTATAGGAGGCCGACATAGAAGATTGATCTGACAGGTTTACACAATAGCAATCAACGACATCGGTCACAAAATTTAATGTATTTATTTTTGTATAGGTCGACATGTAAATAAATTGTAATATCATTGTAAGATGACATAAGGCATTTATGTTTATGTTTGGGAAGGGTATTTAAGTTAGTCCAGTTAGGTTATTTTGGAGTGATATACAGATAGATGGAATGTATAGTGATGTGATATTGTGCAAGCGTTGTTGATCAACTGAATGCAAATATAATATTCTATAGTCGGTCCTGGTTATTGGTTTAGAGGTTTGGGATGCGAAGTAAGCTACAGGTAAAGGAGGACACAGTGAAAACCGGTACAGAAAGTGCTTGAACCAGAACTCATCCAGCATAGTAGATGCATTCTCTGAGTTCAAAATTTTGTTTGTAATCTAGTATTTGGATTTGTAGTCAGTGAGGCTCCTTTTGTGATGAGAAACACACTCTAGGTTGTTGGCCTTCCTGCATGTGCAGGCCCCTATTGTAATATTTGGCATGTGGATAGATATTGTGGGTCACCAATCCCACCGTGGTTTTTCCTCTTTGAGGTTTTGCATGTATAAATATTCACGTTATGGTGTATGTTCTTGTGGTGGCATCATTTCTACTTACTGTTATATTCTTTTATGGTTATCGGTTACCGAAATACTTTGTTAATAAGGATAAAATTGATCTCACCGGTAGAACATTGATTCACCCCCCCTCTTAGTGTTCTTGGATTCCAACAAATGTTATTATGGGGAAGGTGATTCCTAAGGATTTTTCTTTCCTTCTTCCCAATAGGCAAGGTATTGGTGATGTTCTGGGCTTGGCACATGAGGAAATTGCAGTGAAATTCAGAACAACCAAATTATTCTTCCATGAAATTAACCATATCAATACTAGACTAAGAGCCATGAATATGAAGTTTGCAAACAACGCTAATAGGAATTTGAGGAATCCACACCAATCTAGTGACCTAAAAGAGATCTAGGCTTCAATGCATGTCGTGTGTAATTAAATTTCTCTTTTAAAGTTGGATTATGTTAATTAGGCTAACAATATTGAGAAAAATTTAATAGTTATTAATAACAACATTGATACCATTCACAAAATCATTTAGTGTTCTATCCAGAATAGCCTTGAAGGGTTAAAGATTTTAACCAATACATTGAAGGAGTTTAGAGAAGATCAGGTGTTTGATAGTTTTAGGATCAAATCTCGAGGTGATGGTTGGAGGAAGAAAGATAAAGGTATCAAGGAAACCATTAGTGAGGAACTTGGTTGCCCTAGTTCCCATACCACAACTAAGATATCCTTCTAGGAGGAAAAAAGGAGCTTCTATACTTTGCTAATTCATAGAAGAAGTTTCTAGAACATGCGATGGAGGTTTTTGGGGCTTTAAAGAATACAAATTAAGTTTGTTTGTCTTTTTATTTTTTTGTTCTGTTTTGGTTCTTTTCTAGCTGTCGACTTGTTGCTAGAAGGTTGTGTTTTCATCTTTTGACAATGCTTTGTAAATGGGGTTTCTAGTCACTTGAAGATTTGTTTACCCCTATAATAAAAAATATGGGGTTGTTTGGCTTGGCTAGGAGAAATTATCAACACCATATGACATTGACTTCATCATTTTACCTATAATTTATATGAAAATAATGTTAACTCTAATAAATTAGAATATTTATCTTTGAAGATGTTCTTTCTTGGGTGTTTGTAAAGAAATATTAATATCATCTAAAATAAAAAATTGAGGTCACTAAGAAAATGTAGGATTTCAAATTGGAATCCTTAATCAATATTAAGACCACATAAAGTAGAATATTTGACTAGCAAAGTCATTATGGTTTTGAAGGGTCCACTATGAAAGGAAAAATGCACTAAACAACACACTAAAATCCTCCAATGGATAATGTAGATATCATCAAATGAGTCGCATTAGGCATACCAAACACTATTGTTATATAAAATTAAACCTTGCTAGAATCAATCCAACATTCCAATGACAATGAGCCTGATCTCAAGGCATGAGACATTGCATATAAGATTAGTCGTTTGAAGAAGGTGGACTTCCTCTCAAGCCTAGATGTACTATGTGTTGGCAACAAGAATGAAGAAAACTAAGAGGGGGGGGGGGGGGGGGGTTGAATTAGTTTTCACTAGATCTACAAACGTAATCACAAAAATAGATCTGACAAACTGCAACAATAAGCAAATAGAAAACACAACACATGAAACCAATATTTTGACATGGAAAACCTGGTTAAGGGAAAAACCATGATGGGAACCTACCCACAATAAGATGATAATTTGCAGTAGTATGTGAAAATATTACAATGGGGAATGCACATGCATTTAGGCACACTGCCTAGAGCTCATTGCTCAAATAAAATGACTCGGAAGGCCACAACCCTTATGGAAGTCTCATTGACTTACAACAAGATTCAGACTACAATCTGGAAGAAATGAACTAAAAGAATAACATCTCCAAATGCTTGATTACAATTCTAGTTAAGCATAATTGTTTTCTCTACAACACCAATCTCTTCTTGACCATAATGTCAAAGGATGAATCACTTTCTTGCATATACACCACTCTCTGATAAGGCATACACAACCTTGATACCTAATTTACATGAATATATCACCTATTTATACAATTCATCAACCTTGACAACAAGGTCGGCTAAACCCTCAACTCACAATTAAAAAAATACATTACATGATACAAAGATCGACCACCAGACTAATATAATTATTTACATGATATAACATGGACCTAGATCAAACTCCCAAATGCTCAACTCCATCGGAAATCATGCTAGATCAACTGCAACATGTTGCACCACCAGAAATACCACATAACACGAAAATCATCATCGGATCATGAAAACCACCAATAACTCACACACTGATCAATGTGGATCATCTAGACAAATAGGAAACGATTAAGAAACACTGCAAATCATTTCAGAATCATCAATAATAGCTACACCAACACCACTTATGAAATCTTCATCGATCAACATCTAAAAACTTAAGAACACAACCAATCAACAATTGTCATGAAGAAAGATAGCCCGCGGAGCACCAAATCACGAACCATCTAAAATTAAGATACACAAGATCACCCAAAAAAATATCCTAAAAACTCAGATCAAAATCAGATCACACTGGAATATACCAAAGGAAATATTGAACTCTGCAAAACATCAAAACTTCAAACTGGATCATAAGATCTCAATCTGCAATCACCAGAGCAATTCATAGGAATATGTTGACATCAATGACACAACATATCCTAGTAGTAACAATTTCCAACAATCTCCCCCTTTTGGCATTGATGGCAACATATGAATGTGAAAAACAATTAGTGAAAAGAAAGAAACATCTCCAACAAACTCTCCCTAAGATCAACACAGATAAAGAAGTTTTTCACATGCATCTCTCCCCCTTTGACAACAATGCCAAAGATCTCAAAATAGATAACCAAACTCTCTCTCCCCCAAAATAGAAACATGAATCTCTCCCCCTAGAACACATAACCAGGCTACTCCACCAGAGGAGCAGTACCAATTGCTAAATCTAGATAAAGAGATAAGACTGTGAAGTCCACTGAATTGATGCAACTCAATGAATCTAATTCTCATCAGGAGGGGTGGATACCCCTAACTTGTCTCTCGAGTAGACAAATGTATCTACAGGTAAAGGCTCAGTGAAAATATCAGCAATTTGTTCCTTTCTAGATACATACTCCAGCTTCACTTTCTCTTCACTGGCTTGTTCTCTCAAGTAATGATATTTGATTGACACATGTTTAGTTTTTGAATATTTCACCGGATTCTTTGACATGTTAATAGAACTGGAATTATCACAGTATATGATAGTAGGCTCATCATAGATAAATCTGATATCCTTCAACATTTTCTCCATCCAAACTACCTGAGTACAGTTACTAGTAGCAACAATGTACTCAACTTGAACAATAGATAAAGATACTAAATCTTGTTTCTTACTAGCCCATGAAACCAGTTTCTTACCCAAAAAGAATGCTCCAATGGTAGTTCTCTTTTGGTCATCTACATCACCATCCCAATCAACATCAATGTAAGCACATAACATGAAATCATTATTCCTCAGATACCACAAACCATAATCCATAGTTCCTTGCAGGTATCTGAACATCCTCTTCACAACAGTGACATGACTCTCTTTCAGATCAACTTGATATCTAGAAGCCATACACATAGCATGCATAATGTCTAGCCTAGTCTGAGTAAGATATAGCAGTCCACCAACCATAGATATGGACAAACTCTGATTAGCTTTCAGAGAATCATCATTCTTGGATAATTTGTAGCCAGTCACCATAGGAGTTCCAACCGGTTTGGAGTCATCTAATCCAAACTTCTTCAACAATTCCTTCACATATTTAGTTTGAGATATAAAAATAACTTTTCCAGTCTGTGAAATCTGCAAACCTAAGAAAAAATTCATCTCATCTATCATAGACATCTCAAATTATTTCTTCATATCACCAACAAACTTTATGCTCAAGTCATCATCACCTCCAAATATAATATCATCAACAATGACTTCAACAATCAAGATGTTATCATTCTCAATCTTAAAATACAAATTATTGTCAGCAACTCCTTTGTTAAATCCCAATTTCAACAAATACTTGTCTAATCTAGCATACCAGGCTCTAGGGGCTTGTTTCAATCCATAAAGAGCTTTCTTCAGTTTACATACTATGTCTCCATCATCTGATAATGAAAATCCATCAGGTTTCTCAATGTAGACTTCTTCCTCAAGATCACCATTCAAAAAGGCAGATTTAACATCCATCTGATATACCTTGCAATCTTTATAAGCAACATATGCAAGCAATAGTCTAACAGCTTCAAGTCTGGCCGTTGAAGAAAAATTCTCCTCATAATCAATTCCTTCTTTCTATGAATATCCTTTCCAAACCAATCTAGATTTTTTTCTGATAACTTCACCGGCTTCATTCAATTTATTCCTGAATACCCATTTAGTACCAATCACATTCTTATCTTTAGGTCTAGGAACAATTTCCCAAGTGTTATTATTTTCAATCTAATCTAATTCTTCTTCCATAACTCTCATCCAATTTTCATCTTTGCAAGCTTCAAAAACATCTTTAGGTTCAACTTTAGAAATTAAACATACTTCTTCAGCAACCAACCTTCTTCTAGTCATCACACCTTTATTTTTATCACCAGTAATCTAATTTTCTGAGTGATTCAATCTTACATACCTTGGAGTCTTCTGATTGTTCTGATTTTCAAGTTCTTGCACTTCTTCACTAGCAGCAACAATATCCGGGTTAACAGTCTCTACCAGATCAATCTACTTCAGTTCTTCAGTCTGAATAGGATTCAAAACAACATGTTGGCCATCATTACATCTACAAGCTTTGATCTCTTTTCCAAGGTTCTCATCCACCTTCATATTTGCACTTTCCACTATCTTTCACAGTCTTTTATTGTAGCATTGGTAGGATTTTCTCTTTGTTGAATATCCCAAGAAAATTCCTTCATCACTTCTTGCATCGAACTTTTGTATGTCCTCATCTCTCCTGATATAACATTTTCTACCAAATACTATGAAGTATCTCACAATGGGAACATGACCAAACCATAACTGATAAGGAGTCTTACCGGTATCACCTTTAATATGAACTCAGTTGAATTTGTAAACAATAATGCTAATATATTCTCTCCAATAGATCTTCGAAACATTCCCTTCAATCATCGTAGTCCTTGCAGCATCCAAGACAATTTTGTTCTTCCTTTCAACAACTCCATTCTGCTAAGGGGTTGAAGGAGCAGATGATTTTCTTCTAATCCCATGCTTCTCACATAATGAGTCAAACTCACTGGAACACAATTCTCCTCCTCTGCCAGATCTCAGACATTTCACCTTCAATCCTGACTCAGTCTCAACCTTTGCTTTGAATATCTTGAATTTTTCCAATGCTTCAGATTTTTCCTTCAAAAAGACAACCTGCATCATCCTGGAATAATCATCAATTAGCAACATAAAATATATGTCACCCTGCACATTTCTAACATTTGTAGGTCCACATAGGTCAATATGCACATGTTGGCTTGATGATGATTGTAATGAATGACTTCATATGTTTTCATTAATGGAACATTTTCACAACACACATACATATTACTGCTCCCCCTTTGACAATAATGCCAAATTGAAAAGTAAAATATATACATATATAGCAAAAATTTGCATCAAAAGTTTACATATACGAAAACTTGAAAATCTGAATCAAGGATTGTTCAGTGCAATTCTCAAAAAAATGTTACTAAAAGTATGCTTCAATAGAGAACAATTATTTTCCCATGTCTCCAGCAAGGTTTCAGTGATCTCTATTTTAGTCATGACCTGTGTACAAATTCTTCCATTGCATCAAGTGTACACGTCTCTGGAGTAGCCAAAATTGCTTTTGCATTCTTGTATGCTTTTTGTAACATGTCCACTTTTGGTCTGAGTAAATTCTTCAACTCCTTCTGAGATCAGAGTCTTTTTTCCTGTTCACAATCATAGATATCTAACCAGTTTTGCAAATCATCCACAAATTTGCCAAGAGCTAAGATTGAGTCTTGTAAAGGTATGTAGGCACTACATATCGTTTCCTGTTCTTTCTTGGTTTGTTTGCCTTTGATTGATATCAGTATAAAAGAATGAAACATTGGATGTAAATACAAGAATTTTCCCTCTTGTTTCAATAGCTTTACTTAACAGATCTTTATTCAGGGATAGGGAAATTCTCCCTGTATCAATATCCTTCATGATTTGTTCTCCTCGCTTCTTTCTGTAGCTCTTCTCTGCATAGGTCTACGCTACTTCCTTAAGGGACTTAAGTTGGTCAGAGGCATCAACAACCAACTAGCCAAGCTTGCCAATGGTAGTTGACAAGTTCCCTGTAGCAGTTTCCAGTAGAAGCTTGACAGAATATCTACAACATTTTGAATGGTTTCAACTTCCATTCTCTCTTCCTTAAGCCTCTTCTTCTGAGCTTAAGATTGCATCACATTTGCAAACTCCAACAATTTTGATGCACTCATATTATCAACATTTATAGGCCCTTTGATGCCAAATTAGTCAGCATCATCATTCTGTTGTTTGACTAATGCCTTTTCTAGTTCAGCAAATTCTTCCTTCTCAATTTTCTCTTCCTTTTGTTCTTTTTCCTTCTCTTGTTTAGAGGTCTGTTTAGCAACTTTTTCAGCAGGCTCCTCCCAAGTAGCCTGTGAAACTGGTGGGAGTTGTGATTTTACTATTTGATCATTTACTAATGGGGGTGGAATATCCACACTTGGTTGAGCTATTGGTATCTCCACTGTATCAACCTATGAATCAGTAATTTTAGGTGGCTGCATATCTGGTGCAATGATGTTTCCTGATAGATCTATTGTATCTTGTATATCATCAATAAAAATTATTGGTTGGGAAGTACTGTCATCCTTCTTCTTGATAGGATAGACAATATCAACTTGCAATATGTCTTCCTCATCCATTTCCAGTATATCCATAGTATCTTGCTCATTAGCCTATTGGGACTCTATTAGTTTACACATATTTTGAATTTCCTTTTCTATCTGATGAGTTTCAACTTCAATAGATTGCACCTTTCCACTTAATAGCCTTAATCTCTTTGATTTAAAAGGAAATTGAGTTTTGTAATTGTCAAGCAATGCAATTAACTCATCTTTCAAGGGGTCTAGAAGTAGATCTACAACTATGCTCCTCTTAGCCCTGTTGAAAGGCTCAGTTCACTGGTGCAGGATTCTCCACACAGGGTGAAGGATTAGGTTCTTCTATAGGTATATCATCACTCTTATTTTTCCAGATTTGGTTCATCTCTTCTCTGGTTTCCTCAACATTTACCTTCTGCTTTCCTTTCTGATCTTTAGAATGATTAACCGGTTTGTTCTTTCTAGATCTACAGAACTTTGCCATGTGTCCCGGTTTATGACAATGATAGCAGGCCATTCTAGATGATCTCCAAGGTCTTGCATTGCCTCTTCTAGTTCTCCTTCTGCAATTCATAGCCACATGACCATAATTTTTTTTTATTACAGGAAAAATAGGTTTTGAAGGGATCCCGAAACCCTTTACAAAAGATCCTTAAAAGATAATAGCATTAAGAAACATGAAAAGACATACTGCCAAAAAACCAGCACAGTTTTGGGCAAAAATCAACATAAAAGCCCAACAAAACCAACAACATCCAACCATAATAGAAAAAAGGAAAAAGACAAATTACTTAATGTTTTTTAGGGCATTAGCCAAATTTCTGCTAATCCCTTGCAAATCTTTAATATTATCCCTAAGCTTAGGGATATCCTTGGAAGAGGCCACAACAGCTTTTTTCATGCTCACCCTTGTTCTTTTTGTCGCACCACTACGAGCACTTTCCACTGTCCCTGCCTCAATAGCATCCTCATCAATATCTAGGTCCACAACAGGTTTGGAGGTGTTGGAGCCATCAAGGAACTTGGTAATTTCCTCTAAATTCTTAGTCACAGAGGTAAGGATATCTGAAATCATTACCAAAAAGTTCTTCATAGCTGTTTTTCCTTCCTCTAGATTACTAATCTAAGCTTCCAGCTTCTCCACTTTTTCCTCCATACCCTTTTTCCACTACTCCTAGTTCATTTCAGCTTTCTTTCCTTTCTCTTCCTGCTGCTTATCAATTTTTTCCAGATTCTTAATTCCTTCATAAACCCACCTATCAAAACCCATTCGATCCTTGGACTTGTTTTTGAGTTTATCTTAAATTATCCCCTCTCTAGCTTTATCCTGATCCCTACTCGAATTCTCCTTGTCCTTCTCCTGCTCAATTTCCATTTCTCTTTCCTCATTAATCTTATTATCCTGATCCTCCATTGGTTGGCTGTTAACAATACCTATACACACACTATGGGTAGGACTATTCTGATCAGAAACATCCTCATCTCCTCCTTCCTCTTGCCCCATTTCCTCTTCTTTCCATCTCTCCTCTCCTTCAGACTCATTAGTCTCCATCTTGCTCCCATCTTTTCCAATGTCCTCTAAATCAATCTCCGTATCCTTTTGATTACCCTTGTCCTCTTGAATTTTCTCCACAGTGCTTTTTTGCCCTTTTTGCTCTATGTCAACTCATCCTTGTTAGGCCCACCTTCCTCCATCTTCCTCTTTCCTTTCCCCAACAACACTGACAATCTCTTGTTTTCCTGGATAGCCAGAATCTTGCAATGCTCATAAATAAGAAAAATAAGGCCACAATGAAGCACAGACGTAGAAGGGTTCTTGCTATGCTTATTCAGAGACCGCAACAAAGACCTAAAGAGGTAATAGGGCAGAGAAATCCTCTTCTCATGTCTAAAATGATTTAAAAGCACAAAATGGTATGTGTGGACCCTGATAAAATGATCATCCACAGTAATATATTCCATAATTGCATTAAGCACACAACCCCAGATTTTCTTAATATTGGAAGCATCATAATACCCCCTCGTAGCTTTTCCTATTTTCGCTCTCTCCTTCTCTTTATGCGGAAAAATCTTAACCACATTATTAGACACTTTCAGGTATTTAAAGAAGTTAAAACCAGAATGGGGCATACCTGTGACCGTCGCAATGAGGTCCGCATCCAGCTTAAACCTAACACCATGAATTTTGAAGGAGCTATTTATCCAGTTTTCAGTAATTTGGTGACCGCTAGGTTAACTCTACTTTTATCATAGTCGACCAAATTTTCCATGAAATTCATCATGAATCCTTTCTCTAGCTTTGTCCAAACCTTGGGCATCTCCTGCCATCTAGAAATATTATCAGGTTCCTCTTTTCTTAGATCCCCCCCCATTTTAGATTTTGTTTTGCAATTTCTCTTCTTCTGCAACTTCAGAGCTTTCTTCCAAATGACACTCAATTTTTTGAAAATGCATACCCACAAAGTGTGCGGAAAATTAATATTCTTGATTAGGACTCTGCCCTTCTGACGTGTCATCATCACCTTTCTAAAAATTTGAAGATTACTCATTAAAACTTTCATGATTAATCGTGCGATCCATCTTTCCCCATAAATATGTCCTTTCTAATGAGTTCTTTAATATTAAAATGAATATTAACTTCCTCGTTACATATACTTTGTGCTTCAAAAATTATGCCAAGGTTTGCTAGACCATCCGCTACAACATTTTTTTCTCTGAAGGCATGTTCAATGATAATAGATTTAAAGCTAGAAATAATTTCTCTAGCTTTAAAAATAATATTTTCTATAGTCCACGAAGGCTCAATTTCTTCCTTAAGGCATTTAATAATGTTAAGTGAGTCTCCCTCCAACCATAGATTATCATGATTAAGATTTTTATCTATAATCAAAGTATTCAAAGCCGCCGAGGCTTCAGCATAATGACTAGTTTGGTTACCCAAAGGGCCAACAACAACCACAAGGCAACTTCCAGCAAAATTCCTGACAATGCCTCCATAACTATCTTTCCTCGGGTTCCCCTTAGAAGGCCCATCAAAGTTGGCCTTAATCCATCCCTGAGAAGGAAAGCACCAGACAAGACCATCCCTACCCTTATCCTTACTAATTCTATTATTAGAGAGGTTCCATCTTTCATTAAAGTCTTCTTTAGTAGCTAAACCATTATTAGTTCCATTCAAACATTCAAAGATCTCTCTATAGATTTTACCCACCACCACTTCAGGGTTCGCACTGTTATCCCTAAAAATCATGTTGTTGCGCTCCTTCCAGATGTTCCATATGAAATTAAGGAGAGTAAGTTTCCAAAGCTCAACATTCATAGAATTGGAACTAGGGCAATACCATTGCTGCCAAAACTCTTCCAAAGAGTTTGGGAAAACCCAGCTCAACTTCCACCTACTAAAAATAATATTCTAGATTTCCTGACTGAAAATACACTAGTAAAGGATATGACAAGTAGACTCCTCCTCCCTGCGACAAAGAGAACATCTGTTAGGAAAAACAAATCCACGCTTATGGAGACTATCAAGAGTTAGCACCTTATTTTGGATAAAAATCCAAAAGAAGATATTAATTTTGGGCATCAACTTCTTTATCCACACTTTAGCCCACAAAGGGATCTCTTCTGGAATTTTCTTTTGGACAGACACCGTTGAAGATGCAAAATATTTCCCATCCGAAGTTTCCCTCCAAATCAAACAATCCTCAGCATTGTCCATAAAAATTTTAGAAGAAAGAAAAATCTCTAGAAATTTTAATTCCAGACAAAGCTGGTTGAACTCAATCCACTTCCCATTTCTCTAGTAGTCTCTAACAAAGACTCCATACCTACTTTTGAACCAATCTTTCCATTCCTTAAGGATGGGAATTTCCTTCAGCGGTTTATCCATAAGCCATCTATCCTCCCAAAATCTAATAATTCTCCCATTCCCCAATTTCCACTTTCTTCCAGCTGCTGCCCAAGCTTTAGCCATTTGAACTGCATTCCAAATTGTAGAGCATTCCACAAAAAAAGAATTTTCCATAAATTCTTCCTCAGATGGTTGCATGTAAAGGTATTTCTTTTTCCAAATTAAGTTCCATTCTCTTTCCTCCCCTTTCATTCTCCAAATTTGTTTTGCTAACAAGGCATTATTCATAGTTATAATATTCCTTAACCCCAAACCCCCAAAAGCCTTAGGAGTACAAATATTATTCCATGCAATAAGGGGGATTCTATTTTTATCTTCCACTCCTGACCATATGATTTTTTTTTGAATTCTTTCAATTGCCTCCACAAACTTTCTGGGGATTTTGAACAGACTAAGGGCATAGATAGGCAAATTTTGAAGGGTAGCTTTAAGCAATGTCACCTTACCTGCTTGGCTAAGGAGGGTTCCTTTCCATCTAGCCAGTTTGGAATTGAATCTATCAACCAGCTTCATCCAGAAATTCTCCAAAGGCTTTAAGCATAGAGGGAGACCCAGATAGGTTGAAGGAAACTCAACAATTTTGCATCCAAGGATTCTTTCTATCCTTCTTTGTCTATCCACTAGGGTATTGATGAAAAACAAAGAACTCTTATCCCAATTTATTTTTTTGACTAGAAGCAGTTACATAGGAATCCATAACACTCTTCATGTTTCTCGCTTCCCTAATGACCATAATTGTTACAAATGGTGCAAATGACATTAGTTACCTTTTCCATCTCAAATGGACTAAATCGGTTGACATAGGGTCTCTGCTAGTTCATGTTACCCCAGTTATAATAGGTTCTCATCCAGCTACCATTAGGTCTTGGATTCATGTGAGATGCTGGATTATTTGCTCCATATCTACATTCAGCTGATCTATGTCCATACATTTTGCATGTGAAACAATGAACTTCAAATCTCTTGCTTATGATGGTGTCAAACTAGTACATGGAGACAACCGGTATATATAGGAATGACCCAACACCAACTTCAAGATCCAATAGAGATTACCAAAGAAGCAATGGAGGACAATTTCTTTACATGTTGACAGAAGTTAACTCCAACTGGTATTAGTGTTCCAACTGGTATTCATTGATTGTGTGATGAGTTATCATCGGTCGTGATGAGTTATCCTAACCAACAAATTTTGGCAGTAATTTGTGATGAGTTATGTTTGATTGTCTAGATACACTGCACCTACGAAATTGTGATATGATTTCCAAGCCGACATAAAATCTAAATATCTATATAATGACATTATGATGAACTATTTTAGATATATGATATGAGATGATTTGATGCGAAGATAGAAGTGTTAAGTTGTAGAATATGTTGGTAATGCAATTTTGAGTGCGCAAAAGAGGATCTACTCAAGCAAGTTGTGCTACTTCTAGATCACACTACCTGTTGTTTTCTAATCACTACACCAGTCAAATACCCTAACCGACTAAGCTCTAACAAGCTTCATTGTACAAATCCTCTAACCTGGTGATCCATTAGTTTGGATTCATAAATCCTCTACCGAGGTTACTCCTAATAGGGTACTACCTTTAACAAGGTATAGCTCCTAACAGAGTTTTGGGATCTTTAACAGGATTCACTCCTAGTAGAGTACTTTAGTAGACCTTAATTGGTCAGTTACCTATTACTGCAGATAGTTAACTTGTGAGTCCCATCTGATCGTGGTTTTTCCCATTTGGGGTTTCCACGTATAAATACTTGTGTTATGGTGGATGTTTTGCTTATTGTGGATGCTTTAATATCGTTTTGGATTTAATACATAGTGTTGAGTAAACTTGTTAAGTATATCTATTGGCCAGTGTTTAAAGTAGTGTTATTTTTGGTATCATTGATTTACCCACCTCTCAGTGCTTTATAAGTCTATCAACACAAGGTCTAGAAATCCATTAGATGTATATTATTTTCTCTTGAAAGAAAACCTTGTTTTCTTACGTAACTGACATTCCTTACATACCGGATTAGCACGCTTAACAATCATAGGCATATCTCTAACAACTTGTGTAGAACTAATCTTAATCATTGAATCAAAATTAACATGACACATTCTCCTATGCCACAACCAACTTTCATCAATCTGAGAAATCAAACAACTTTTCTCATCAGCATTGAAATGAAAAATGTTACCTTTAGTCTTAGTTCTAGATGAAATCTCTATACTGGAGGCATTTAGGATCTTGAATTTTCCATTCTTGAATTGCAAATCATAACCTTTATCAACCATCTGTCCAACACTCAAAAGATTATGCTTCAAACCATCAACATACAAGACATCATCAGTATTATGGTTACCATCGAAAGAAATAGAACCTCTACTAGAAATCACATAGGCTTTGTCATCTCCAAATCTCACAATTTCACCATCATACCTTTCCATACTCATAAATTTTCTTTTATCACCAGTCATATGATGTGAACAACCGCTCTCAATCACCCATTCATCCTTTTCTTCAACTTTAGCAGCTAAAGATTTCTCCTCAACAGTACAACTAGTGGAATCAATAGGTGCAAGTCCATCTTCTTTAATGGCATGAAACACAACTTCATCTCCTTCTGATTCTTCATCTGTAACACCTTCATCAACAATGTAATAGAATTTGTTCTGATTTCTATACTTTTGATTAGACTTGTAAGGCTTATCATACTTCTCATATCTATCATTTATGTCATGCTTATCAAGCTTATCATGCATGTCATATTTAGCCATTCTCTCCGAGCATCTAGAAGCAAAATGTCCTACCTTATTGCAAGAGAAAAATTTCAAAGGAAATTTTCCATCATACTTACCAACTCCTTTAGGCGATCTTCAGGCAATCAATGCTTCAAGCTCATCTAGTTCTCTTTATTGCTCTTCCATCTCTCTCCTTTCTCCTTCATACCTAGATAATCTGCATTCTTCGGGTTCATACTTCTGTTTAATGGATACAGATGCTGATGCTCTAGATGTTGTCTTAGGCTTTCCATGTGATTCACCAAATTCACTTAGCTCAAGAGCAACAATCTTTCTAACCAACATATCTCTTGTCACTGTAGTCACACTCTGGATCTCATCTATAACAACTACCTTATGTTTGTAAGTAGGAGGCAAAGATCTCAACACCTTAGAAACAATTTCATCTTCTTCAAGGGTTCCATCAGCACATCTGATACCTAGGACAAGGTCATTCACCTTAGCCATAAAGGTATTTATGTTTTCATCTTCTCCCATCTTTACAATCTCATATTTCCGTTTCAAACTCTACAACTTAGCAACTTTCACTTGTTTGTCTCCTTCATACAGGGTCTCAAGCTTCTCCCAGATCTCATGTGCAGTCTGAAGTCCCATTACATTTGTCATCTCTAAATTAGTCAAGGTACTAAGTAATGCTTCCTTCATTTTGATGTTATTTTCAGCTTCTTTGATCTCATGTGAAGTAACCGGTCCATTCTGAGGAACAAAATAAGAATTATTTGTAATCTTCCAGTAATCTTCTCCAAGACATCTCAAATGCACCTCCATCCGGTTCTTCCATATAGCTTAGTTACTCCCATCAAATCTCAGACTCTCATTCTTAAAGATAACACCTCAAGTTGTCATCCTGGATCTCCTAAAGTGGTTAAGCTTCTTCTGGAGGATCTAGCTCTGATACCAATTGTTGGCAACAACAATGAAGAAAACTGAGAGGGGGGTGAATCAATTTTCACCAGATCTACAAACATAATCACAAAAACAGATCTGACAAACTGTAGCAATAAGAAAATAGATAACACAACACACAACACCAAGATTTTAACGTGGAAAACTCAATTAAGGAGAAAACCACGGTGGGAACCCACCCACAATAAGATGATACTCTGCAGTAGTATGTGAAAATATTACAATGGGGAATGCACATGCATTTAGGAACATTGCCTAGAGCTCACTTCCTAAATACAATGATCCAGAAGGATACAACCCTTAGGGAAGTCTCACTGACTTACAACAAGATTTAGATTACAATCTGAAAGAAATGAACTGAAAGAATAACATCTCCAAATGCCTGATTACAATTCCGGTTAAGCACAATTGTCTGCTCTACAACACCAATTTCTACTCGATCACAATACCGAAGGATGAATCACCTGCTCACACATACACCACTCTTTGATAAGGTAGACACAACCTTGATACCTAATTTACATGACTATATCATGTATTTATATAATTCATCGACCTTGACAAAAAGGTCAACTAAACCCTCAACTCACAATTACAAAATTAGATCACAAGATACAAAGATAGACCACCAGACCAATATAATGATTTGCAAGACATAACATGGACCTAAATGAAATTTCCAAATGCTCAACTCCACCAGAAATCACGCCAAGATCAACTGCAACACGCTGCATCGCCAGAAATATCACATAAGACGAAAATCATCACCTGGTCATGAAAACCACCAATATCTTGCACAACGATCAATGCAGATAATCAATAAAAATAGGAAACAATTATAAAACACTGGAAAGAACGTTAGAATCATCAATAAAAACTACACCAACACCACTTATCAAATCTTCATCGATCAATATCTGAAAAACTCAAGAACACAACCAATCAGCAACTGTCAAGAAGAAAGATAGCTTACAAAGCACCAAATCACAAACCATTCGAAATGAAGATACACAAGATCATACAAAACAATATCCCAAAAACTCATATCAAAATTGATGCAAGAGCATCCTCGGTCTATGAGCAATCTTGTATTAACCAAAAATATTTCCTTTCAGTTTAGTTCTTGTTTAGTTTTGTGTGCAGTTTTCTGTGTTCCTACCGGTATGTTTTGGTAGTGGCTTGCTTTTCATTGTAGATCATATTTTTGGTTTCCAAGTTTGTTTATGTTCTTAATTTCAAATTATCAGTCCATTTGGATTCTTTTCTGGCAAGATATTGCTTCCGATTTGACTGTTTTTGAGTTCCGGAGCAGTTTTGGGCTTATTGATTGGTTTCCTTCTTTTCCAGAGCAGTTTCTTGGCATGTGGATCTATTTTGGGTCTTACTTAATGTTCCTAAGTACTTGGTCAACCTTCCGATTGATCCACACTTCTCGTTTGTTCTTTTCCAAAGGAATTTATTTCATTCTTGGGGCCGACCTATTTATACATTTCATTTTCCTGTCTTGGTAAATGTAATCTTTTGTGGCCGACCTGGATATGTTTCAGAGGGTATATATATGGTATTATGTAATCATGTATAGGGTAGTAGATCATTATGAGATTCTAGATTCATGATTAGAGATTCAGATAACTTTGAGAGTTCCGTATGGATTGTATCTGGCATGTTAGCTTGCATGTAACTGGTTGACTACCGGATGTTCTATGATGACTGTATGATGGTAACCGGTTGGTTACCAAACATTCCAAAACAATAATATGATATGATTTTGTGATATTTCAATGTTTTATTGTTACTTCCGTTGTGTTACTCTTGCTGCATGAGATGGTCAGTTCTCTTTGAGGATTCATCGGTTATGGTTGCACCAAAAATTTGATCACACCGGAATATATCAGAGAAAATACCAAACTCTACAAAACACCAAAACTGCAAACTGGATCATAAGATCTTCTCAATCTGCAATCACTGGAGCAATTCACAAGAATATGTTGACATCAATGACAACAACATATCCTAGTAGCAACAATATCCAACACCATGTTGATCCAATCCAATACTGAATTAACTTGTACACTAGTCCTAATTTTATATCTTGTAGAGAAAAAAGAAAGATAGAAATGCAAAAAATGAAAGGGATAGTGATATGCCTAGACTAAAAGTGTTTCTTCCTATTCAAAATAGTATGGAGAATTAACAAGAAATTTCCAAAAATACTCATATAGTTCTTTGTTATACCAATTCCTAGAGGTGTGCATGGACATTAGGGTTTGAAAGGGAACTAAGAGGGAAATGGAAGATCAATAGTTATCACATGCAAACCATATTAACATAGTATACAAACATAATAAATGATGAGCAATTATTCAAACACATAGGTAAACCTTGTTACACAAAGTGCAAGAGATGAGAAGTAACAAATGATAATTTTTAATTATATATGAGGCTTGAAGCCAATTTACAATTGTAGTGAATACAAAATGCATGTGTCTTCTAGAGAAAACCAAGAATAACCATTTACAATAAACACAAAATTTCTTTTATTCCTCATAGTGGTGTAGGAAAGGGAGTTAGGACATGGTGGGGAGATAAACCCTAGCCACAAATCTATGAAAAATCTATCACATTTGAACAAAAATCCTCAAGTTAAGGCATTAACATTATCTCAAATACCCCTACCATACTCTTATATTGATGATTATGAGGATGAAGTGTATAAATCCCCCACAAAATCCTTTGAAAATTATGACGCATGAATGACTACCTAACAAAAGGTGGGTTTGTGGAATTGAATGTACCATGGGCATCACTTTCCCCAAAAATTATATAAAAAAAATTAAAAAATCTTCATGGAGTCTCTACGACATGAGATCAAGGTGGTTGTATATATAGTAGCACATTAATGGTTTTTTAGAGGGAGTATGTGGATAAAATGATGTGAATCAATAAAAGGGCAGGTCACTGGAACTGGGGGGGGTTTTGCTAGTTCAATAAACCACTAACTATTCTTCACTTTTTTTCACTTCACTTTTTCTTCTTTTGGCATTTTTTTGAAATATCCTTTTCTCCTTTGGTGCTTACACAAATTCAACCTCCATCAAGATGTATGGTACTTTGACAATGTTCAATTTAGAAAACAAAACTTCAGTTGGGAATGGATATATTCTTATGACCTTAAAACCTTTGCAATATCCTATAGACCCAAAAGATCTTGTAAAAATGGAGATTCAAGTGAATCTCACAATTAAAAAAGATAGCAAGGAGGTCTAAAATGTCTATAGATTGGGTGAAAACAAGGGTATAGAGTTTTGGGTACAAGCCTATGGAAGAAGAGATGAAAAGCTCAACAACTTATGGGAAGTGGATTTTTAGAGAAATTTTGTACATTATAGGTAAGACATGTATGAATTATGTTATCAAATCAAGAAACAAAAATCATATGACAACAACAATGTAACAAAAAGCAATATATATATATATATAGGGCTTTATTGGCATTGATATTCCTTGACTCCTTGAAGTTAGGGAAAAGCTAAAAAATGATAAGATTTTTGTTAAAACTACAAGGCGATAAGGAAGAATTGGGAATTCAAGGATAAAATGGGGGGTAACAAAAAGAGGTTTGAACCGGCTTCTTGTTCTGATTGGAAGAAAAACAATGATGTCTAGGAGATTCTTCAAGAAGGAGGTTTGAGTGTTTTTATGGAAAGGCTTTGTGGCAAAGACCCTACAGTCACTAAGCATTTCATAAAAAACTAGAAGAATGGCAAGATTCTTGTTGGCACCCAGGTGATACAAGTGGATGAGGATGTCATTGCGAAAGGTACGGGTATGGTGAAAGATGGTATGAAATTTTACAGAGACCAAAGTGTGTTTGACAAAGCCGCGGATAGGTTTCTTGTCACGGACGGTGAAAAAAGGAAATTGGTGAAGGGGGATAATCCCTGCTATTCCCCTAAGCGGATTTGCAGGCCGTGGAGGTTTGTGCTGTTTTCTACCATCAGCTACATTACTCTGGACGGGAGATTCACAAGGGCTTATGGGCATCACTTTGTGTTTCTCAACCACTTTCACCATGGTGATAAGGTTAGTTTGCCATACTATCTTACTTGCTCTATGGATCATACTATTCGTGAAATGCAAAAGGATTCTCAAAGAGATCACGCTCTACACCAAGGTTTAATGGTTTTAGTTTACAAGATGTTGAAAGGGAAAATAATTGAGAAACCCATAAGTAAAGGAAAACAAATCAGGGATGATGATACGGAAAGTGAGAATAGTGGGTTTAATCTCTATTCTGAAACTGAGGGTGAGTCTGAAGATTTTAATAACAAGGGGAAGACCAAGGAAATGAGCAAGGGGACTGTCGTGGACTCTGACCTTTCGGACTCTGAGTATGAGTCCTTAGATGATAAAATCATACAAAGTAAGAAGAGAAAGGGAATGGGTAAGCAAACCCAAAGGATCAATAAGACCAAGAAGGGGATAAATAAAGTGAAAAGGAAGATTATTATTTCTTCTAATGAGGATTCTGAGGCTAAAAAAATGGACAAGAACAAGGGTAAGGAGGAAGATGAAATGTTGGAGAGAAACCATGGGGAGAACCTGAATACTCAAAGAATGCAGAATGAGGGTCAGGAGAATAATATGGGCAATCAAAATATCTGCCAAGGTGCCATAGGTAATGATAGCATCAAGGGTTTTTGTGATGTCATTAGCAAAATGGGGAAAGAGATTAGTGACCTGAAGATTGATCTCAATATGATCAAAAGGGCAACCTTGGGTGAAAAGCCTCCCTCTGAGAACTTCAAAGAGCTAAAGATTGCAATTAACAAGGTTGAAGCTATTGAGGCCATGGTTGGCAAAATTCTGGAAACAAAAAAGAAGGTGAAAGAGCTGGAAGGAATTAGAGAGGCTAAAGGTCTGGAAATTTACCTGAACAACCTGGGCAATAGAGTGGACAAAATGGAGCTTACTATGAAGAGGATTGCTAAGCAAAATTTCCAGATCCTCAAGGCCACTGTTGACCATGTTAGCATGTTGATAAGTAAATTTGAACAAATTAAAAACAAGGAAGATGAGAAGGATCAGGCAGAGAAGACAGGTCATAAGAAAAGAACTAGGGCCAATACTCAGAAATAGGTGGGCATCAAGGAAAAAGAGCTCGAGGATATGAAGAACTCTGTGGTCAATACAAAGCAGATGGTGGTCCATATGGAAGAACTCATAAAACACATCTAGCGGTCCTTGTCTCAGTGTTGTCTCAATGTTGTCTTTGTGTTGTCCTTAGGTTGTCTTATGTTGTTTTCTTTGTCTAGTGATCCCTTTTTGTTTTTCTGGGATCTGATCTTTGTTTGGGTGTCCAGGCACTGTTATTTCTTGCAACTTTAATGTTTTATCTTTCTCTTGCGATGTAATTAAGGTTTTGGGTTCCTTCCAAAAACTTGTTTCTTATTAATCAGAACATTGTAACCTTTGACATAATTTACTCATGATTAACACTTGGACTATAAAACTTAACACAATTAATTGATATCTAAAGAAAGACATAAAATAACTTGAATTTATAAAAGGTATGCAATTTTGTAAATTGTAGTTAAAATTTTCCATGGCAAGTTAGCAAAAACGCAAAAATAATTAGCCAATTATATGGTTTTATGCTAGTGTAGGTTAGTAGATTTAAGTTGCAAAACCTTACACTAATGTGTTGTAGCTAATGAAACCTATGTTGTATTTTGTTGTTGAAAAATAAATCAATGATATTATGAAATATTCAATTATCTACATTAAGATTGTATTTTGTATTATTTAGCTATGTGATTGAGTAATTTTTCATTAGACCCCTTAACTGCACCTATAACACTAACCATCTTCTTAACCAAACAGTTTAATTTATTCAACCAAAATAAATCATACTTACAAAATAATTAGAATCAACCCAACTAATATACTAATAATAAATAGTTTGAATTAATAGATTCAAAAATACAAATCTGAATTATTATAAATATATTAAATTTAAAGAACACAAACTAATTTGAAACAATATGAAAAACTTTTGGAAGGAAATTCAAATTAGAAGCAAACAAATTTCAATCTACAACAATTTAATGGCAAATCATAACATATAGATTGATATATACTTGCCTATTGTTCCTCTCCTATTCTCTTTGTTCTTCTTTTCTATCTCTATACTTGCCTTGACCCCAAGTAACTCGAGCATGACCCACCAATTTTTTTTATATGCAAAAGGTTTGAGGTAGTCAACTCATTAATAACATCAATTGTAATTTAGTGTAATATAAAAAATTGATTATGTAAGTCTCTAACACCCACATTCAATTATCAATTTAAGAGCTAAGTACGCCTATCTCCCTTATTTAATTTTACAAATAATAATTTAATTAAATCTTTAATTAGTATGTATTTTCCTATATACATTTAGTGTATATATAGTTAAGATAGGATTTGTTTTGATGGGATATTAGATAAGAAGTCTTAAATAGGAGAACTATAAGTAGATAAAAAATGCACTTGTTAGAGAGTTTGGTTGAAAGTGTTTCATAATTGCGATCCCTATGCATCCCATCTCATCCCTAGCATTCTCAATGTAGCTCATTTTTAAAAGCATGGCCGTCAAAACAGTGAACATTTTGAAGTTAGAGCGGGAGTAGAATGTACATTCCAATCTTCCTTATATATTGTGCAAAGATACCCCGATTAAAACAATCATATTACAGGTCAAGAAGCGTTCAAGTGAATCATTTCGCCATACACACTATTATATCACTCTTGACTGCAAACATGCTTTCCAAAGCATGCTTGGTAATGGAGATCACACCCTTAATGATTGCTGCTTATCAAATCATTAGGTTTAACTTCAGGTGTACCAAAAGCATGATATAACATTGTGGTCATATGGAATATATCATCAATATATGCTACATAGGAAATATCTTCTCCTTCAGATGTTTCAGGTTCCCAAGTGGGAAACCAGAGTTGAATACACAACCGCCATTTTGAGAACGAATATAGTAAAACATTATGACAGATGAATGACAAGAAGCTAAAAGATTCAGTAGATCTCCAAGACATCATAAGAGAAATGAATTATATTCCTCCGCATTCATTTCAACAATCTTATCATATGACCAACATTCAAATCCAAGTAACTTTCACACGAGTGAGGCTTCTACCCAACTACCCACTTGGAAGAATGCACCTAATTTTATCTTCAATCTGATGAATCCTAACAAATAGCCCTTTCATGGCCTCTGTCATTCAGACTGCCCATATCTTCTTTTTCAGCTTCTGATATAATGGATGAGACTAGGGTTAATCCCCACAACTGTTTCTCTTCACCATTTCATGATCAAGATATGTTTGGTCTGCATGAAGTTTCATACAGCAATATGGATTCTGGCCTTCAAGATCTCACCTTTGATCTGCCATATACATCAGGACCAAACCCTCAAATTTCAGGGGGACCCATTGAATATATGGGGACCCTAAAGGGATACTTCTGCACCAATTCAGAAGAAAATTCAAGTTATTTGGTTCCCATGTATATTGATCCTGCTCTTGGATCACCTGCACTTGATTCTAAGGTCCCTGCTCTGCTAGGTTCCTTAGATGGGATTGAGGACCATGCAGCATCTAGCTCTTTCAGTAACTATGGTACTGATAAGGTGGCCAGAACTATGAACCAGAAGGAATTATCATCAAGCAAATCTAGGAGGGAGCATAATCTGTATCTGCATAGAGCTGCATACAGATCAGAGTCTCAGAGATATAACCACATCATGGCTGAAAGACAGAGAAGAGAAGAGATGAATGAGAAATTCTCAATTCTGAGGACCATTCTGCCAAATATAACAAAGGTACAAAATTTCTGATATAAGAATTCCACAATCTTTTATAATTTGTTTTATGTCGTCTCTGCATTAGACTGTGTGTAAATTTTTTGATTAACTTTTGAGATTACACGCCGTGATCCATCATCAGAATCATAGAGAACTAAGAGATACAAAATTTCCATTCACAATGTTTATAAATAGCCATTATAATTCGTTATCAACCCACAATTTTTATTGTTATACCCATTTTCTCAAAAATTTGATGGTATAATCACAACGTTTGTGTCTGAGTTTTCAGAAAGACAAGGCCTCCATTGTTACAGACACAATTAATTATGTCAGAGAGCTTGAAAAGAAGGTCAAGTATCTTCAAGATTTCAAATACAAGGCCAACAAGACAAAAGGATCCAAGCAGAACCACTCTAGTACTGATCATGAAATTAAGCAGGATGAATTGGTGGATGCAAAGATGATGAATGATGAATACAAGCAGGTATAAGAAGTAGAGAGTACAAATTGATTTTCATGCAATTCTACAAATTTATCTGAACAAATGGCTCTTTGTTTGCAGGATCTTGGTGCCCTCCCACATATTGAATTAAAAAACATGGGCAATCAAGCTCTAATCAAGTTGGTATGCTCTAGGAGCAGGGGACTGATCTTAAGAACACACAAAGCTCTGGTGGACTGCAAAGTGGATTTGCTGCAGTCTAAGGTGACCACCTTGGAGAACAATGCAGTACACTGCTTTTCTGTTGAAGTAAGACTCTCAAATCAAATATATAAAATTTCTACAGTTTATTATAGCTTTCTTAAATGATTTCTGGATTTGATTGTGTTAATTTTTTTTTGATGTTAATTTTGTTTTCATCAATATTTTAGATAATTTTCTATGGTCTAAGAAACATTGATGATAGATAATAGAACATGATTTGAAACTGTCAAATGCAGAAATCATCTAAACAAGACCCTAAACTCAAAATCAACTAAGTTTTTAAATATTTTTTCTGTGGGTAACATAAATTTGAGTTTACAAATTTTCAAAATAACGAAAATCCAAAAACATTTTGTTTTGAATCTGATAAGTGCTGTGGAATATGGAACAGTTGAATCCAGGTGTGAGCGCAAGCAATGATGAGATAATTAGTGCTCTTGAAGAAGCCACACGTAACGGTCACAGATCTTCTGCAACTGCTCTATATTTTTAACAATGTTAGCGACCAGTGCATTATATTCAAATCAATGGGTGCTCAATGTGAATAACTGCTAGATTTTTCTAGTTAAATTACTTTCCTTTATGAGGAATTGATATACCCCAGATACTCAATGTCACATTTATATTTGAAAAAGTCTCTTTTGCTGGCAATTCCATATATCAATCTATCTGTTATGATTTGCCATTAAATTGTCTGTAGATTGAAATTTGTTTGCTTCTAATTTGAATTTCCTTTAAAAGTTTTTCATATTGTTTCAAATTAGTTTGTGTTCTTTAAATTTAATATATTTATAATAATTCAAATTTGTATTTGTGAATCTATTAATTCAAACTATTTATTATTAGTATATTAGTTGGGTTGATTTTAATTATTTTGTAATTATGATTTATTTTGGTTGAATAAATAAAACTATTTGGTTAAGAAGATGGTTAGTGCTATAGGTACACTTAAGGGGTCTAATGAAAAATTACTCAAATCACATAGCTAAATAATACACAATACAATCTCAATGTAGATAACTGAATATTTCGTAATATGATTGATTTATTTTTCAACAACAAAATACAACATAGGTTTCATTAGCTACAATACATTAGTGTGAGGTTTTGCAACTTAAATCTACTAACCTATACTAGCATACAACCATATAATTGACTAATTATATTTGCATTTTTGCTAACTTGCCATGGAATATTTTAACTACAATTTGCAAAATTGCATACCTTTTATAATTCAAGTTTTCTTATGTCTTTCTTTAGATATCAATTAATTGTATTAAGTTTCATAGTCCAAGTGTTAATCATGAGTAAATTATGTCAAAGGTTACAATGTTGTAGTCTAGTAGTTTTAACAAAAATCTTATCATTTTTTTTTAGCTTTTCCCTAACTTCAAGGAGTCAAGGAATATTAATGCCAATAAAGTCCTATATATATATATACTATTTTTGGTTACATTGTTGTTGTCATTATGATTTTTGTTTCTCGATTTGATAACATAATTCATACATGTCTTACCTATGTACAAAATTTCTCGAAAAATCCACTTCCCCATAAGTTGTTGAGCTTTTCATCTCTTCTTCCATAGGCTTGTACCCAAAACTCTATACCCTTGTTTTCACCCAATCTATAGAAATTTTAGACCTCTATGCTATCCTTTTTAATTGCACATTTGCATCAAAAGTTAAAAAAATCTGCCTAAGACTATCTTGAGGTATCTTTCTCCTTATTTCTCACATTTAAGCAATTGTAAACTTTAAGTCATCCCTTGCCAAAATGGAGTACAAGTTCAACACATTGGTTTCCCCCCTAAAATCATTACGAAATTTTTTATTATTGAGGTCATGTCATCTTAGAGGAGTTTCACAAGAGAATTGAAGAAACCAAAAAAGTAAATAATATGGATAGATGTTTAGCGTTAAAAGTGTTTTCATTCAGACAAGTAGCTATTCTGTTGTATGTGATCATGTGTAAATTTTCATGACCTTGAGTCCAAATAAATCAGGAACTTAGTAGATTGAGCTGTAATTAAAATAAATCTTGAGTACATTGAAAACATATTAGATATTTCATATCATATAGATTGGGAAAGCATTTCAATAAATTGTTGGAGGTAATTCTTTGAGGAAAACTTAGATCAATGCATGTTCATAATTAATGAGAATTTACTAAATATTTAGATTAATGCATGTTGATAGTTTCAATAATAACTTATTAAAGAAGGTTACAACCTTTATAATTAGATTTCCTACGAAATTTCACAAAAGTAAATTTCAAAAGGTTCAAATCAATGATATGGTCACTTTGCTAAATTAAAAATTTGGTAATTCTAAAGCAAGAAGTTCAACCCTTCAAATCTTTCATTTCATAGCTAGGATTTAGGAAGAAAATAATATATTGTATAAGCTACCTTGATTATCAATTAGTTGAAGCTATGGAATCAAGTTTTGTTTACATGAATTTATACCTGGTTTACTTTATTGTCAGAAGAGTAGCCCTACTAGGATTACAAAAGAGAAGAAAATATGAGTATTGGGTAGAAAAATGTATATGAACATTACTTTTAATTTGAGTTTAAGTCTTCTTATAGGCATTTTAGAAGGGTAAATGATATGCTTTTTTGTTCTTCATTAAAATGATTTTTTAGAATGGTACTTGCCAAAATATGTTTGTGGAGGCTACTATTGTAGTTTCTTAATGAAAAAATTGGTTGATACAAATTTGTAGTTTCTCATATATTAGACATGGTAGGGTCATTGAGCCTCCATAAAAATTACCCAATTATGTTAGTGATTATCTTGTATTGTTTGAGTTATGT
This sequence comes from Cryptomeria japonica, assembly GCF_030272615.1. Classification (NCBI taxonomy): domain Eukaryota; kingdom Viridiplantae; phylum Streptophyta; class Pinopsida; order Cupressales; family Cupressaceae; genus Cryptomeria; species Cryptomeria japonica. The sequence continues at coordinate 619,180,020 of NC_081415.1, forward strand.
TGACAACTAGACATTATTCATAGATTTATTTCAAAAAAGAAAAAGCTATGAATTAAATTCGTTGTTTCTATTGGTAGATATGCAATTTTCCTTCTTCCATAAATGCTAAAGGTACAAAAATAAATAGCTTTTTAGTTACCTTTTACTAATTCAAAATAAGGCTACTTTTGATCCTAGAAGTCACTTGGAATGGTTTATTGGGATCCTCCTATATACACAAATTGATAGATTTCTTTTGGGTAGACTATATTGAAGAGCCTAGGGTTTTTTTGTCGTCATTTTTTGTTGTCACCAAAACAAGATAAACCCTACAATTTTTTTATAATTTGTAGCTCATGTGCTCTAAGCATGATTTTTGAGGTAGTCTTTATTCCCCCTCATGCATGATTTATGACCCTCGATTCTTGATTTTGATGTTCTAGTTCTTTTTTGGATCTTTTAAGTTAGTTTTTGTGTTTTGGTGTAAATCGGTTTCACAAACTCAAATTATACCTCTTTTGTGCACACAAGTGTAAATAAGGGTTCCAAACCCAAATCACACTTCCTTTCAAATTTTTATAGTTCGGTGCAAATTGGGTTTGTAACTCTAATTTACACCACTTCATAGCCATTTGAAACTCATATTAGGTGTAGGTCGGGTTTATAAATCCGAACTACACCTAATGCCTAAAAATCTAAGTCACAAATGTTTCTGGTGTAAGGTGGGGTTACAATCCCGACTTACACCAAGTCCTTCTTTTTGGGTGTAAGTCAGGGTTGTAACCCTGCCTTACACCAATATCGACAATCAATGGTTTTAGTAGAGGTGTATATCAGGGCCATAACCCTGATCTACACCGAGTCTCCCCTTTGTGGTGTATATCGGGGTTGTAACCCCGATCTACATCAAGTCCCTCCTTCATGGTGTATGTTAGGGTTATAACCTCGACATGCACCAAGCCCAACATTTTTTCCTTTGTTTTGCAGTGGTGCGAATTGGGCTTGTAAACCTGATTGCCACCGCTTGCCTTTGTTTGACCCCAAGGTGCAAATCGGGTTTACAAATCCGATTTACACCATTATGTTTTTTAAGCTTTTCCAATGCAAATCGGACTTATAAGTTTGAAATGCACTTCTCAAACCATGCTTATGTTAGGTGTAAATCGGGTTTGGAAACCCGATTCACACCTATGGTATTTTTTGTCGAACTCTGAGAATTCTTCAAAATCCATTCCTGCAACTCCGTTTCAAACATCATATTCCATATATCAGGACTTGATAATTTTAAAGTACGGGCTACCAAGTGAGGACATGAAGACTCCATTGGTGAAGTATGCTGTAAACAAGACGAGGCTCTAGACACTTAGTCATTTTTATGCATCTCTAGTCTAGTGTCATTTTGTAATCTCAATTGACACCTCCAATGTCATTTTGTATTCATGTTTTTGCATCTAGAATATGCACAAGTCCTAAGTCAAATAGGACTCTTCTTTGATTATGTCATAGTTTTCCTAGATTAGCTCATTGCACCTCACCTATATATATGAGGTTGCTCATTGTAATTTTCATCTTTAATCTTATGCGACGAAACTCTGCCAAAGTAAAGAGTAAAAGTGAAACTTTGAGTTCATATTGTTGTTTTGCAAATTTGATCAAATATGAAGACACCTTTGGCATTCAAAATTTGTGTTGGATTCATTGTGATTTATGGTGAGAATGATCTTACGTCATTCTCATGATAAAATCTTGTTGTGATCAAATAAAAGCATTGTGTTGATAAAATATTAAAGAGTAGAATAAGTGTTGGTTTGTAAACTTTGTGTTACATTTTAGCTCTTGTTAATAGAATTAGTAATTACTACAAGAGGTAATGATTTTAAGACTTTGAGCTTCATTTTATTATTTTCAAGAAAAGATTATCAAAATTGTAATAAGAAATCAACATAGAGACTTTGTGCTTTTTCTTTGTTATCTTGGTAAATATTGTGGGTTACATAAGTATTTGTAAAAAGGTTGATAGGATTATAGTGATTAAAAGACTTTGAGCTTCACTCTTTTCTTGTTCCGAAGAAGAAACATAGGACTTTGAGCTTTCATGAAAACTTTGCTTCTTTATTTGTATTTCCATTCACACACTTTAAGTTATTTCTTTGTAACTTTGAAGTTTTATTAGTCATTACTACTTCGCATTGTAAATTATTTCTTGCAAAAAGAGAAGAGAATAACATCTATTCTAACAAGTGAATATGATGATGCACCACCCAAGTTTAGAATAGGATTCATAGTTAAATTTGTCTTTCAAATAGAGATTGTAGTAAGAAAAGAGGGATCATTACCTTACAATTAGGAGTGATTCAATTGCACACACTGTGGTTGCAACCATAATTTTGTGAACTTCCCTAGTTTACAAAATTTTCACCCAACAAGTTTCAAGTAGAGAATTCTCAAGGTTAAAAACTTTCTAGATTAAATATTTAAAATAACAATTTACCAAAAGATATTTTTTATTATTATGATAATATCATGGATCTAGTACATTGGGAAGTATTTTTTTTTGACAAACTAATTAAGTTGATAATCAATTGGTTGGTAAAAAATAGAAGTCAAACGAAAAGAGGGTTGATAACGTAATCAAGAGAAACTTGAATGATTGAATACCAATATAAAGGAACGTAAAGAACCAAAAGGATAATTATCTAAGAGAATGAATAAATATAAGAGCCACAAGAAAAAGAAAGTTCTATCTACACCTACCACAAAAATAATCTAAGTGTTGGCATTATGGATTTATTGATTATGTGTTGCATTGATGTTTTGTAATTGATGTCAACACTAGTTGTTATGGTTGGTTACCAATAGAATATCTAATGTTACCGACAGAAGGGACTATCTGTTGGACACTTCCGACATGTTTGGATCAATGGAGTATGTTTGATTTTATGTGTTACATGTTCTTGGAGTATGTTTTGTTCAGTTGGTATTGACTTGGTGATCGATGCTATCATACACTCTTGTAAACCCTTACCGGCATGGGTTTAAGGTTTTACCAGTAGAGCTTTTATTGAGAATCTTGGACATGATGCATAAGTGGTGTTGGTGCTTCTAGATGGATTTCAGGATGTTGAAGATGTTCTTTGACCGTACCTCAACTTATTGAAGACATCGCTTTGGCGTGGTGGACCCAGATTAGGTAGATGGTACCTATCTAGGTTATGGACCAGGATCATGTTAAAGTGTTCTCTACACATTACCGGGATGATTTATGGAATGGTTATTGTTGTTTTGGTCTCAAGCTGACATGACATATCATTATAATATGGATGTATGTAATGATCTTATTGTAATATCTTTTAGGTGGCCAACCTAATTGGTTTAGGCATTAGGGTTGGTATAAATTGATGTAAGATCTCATTGTAAATCATGGTATGGGAATGGAAATGTAATATCATATGCGAAGGAGTTTTGGTCGATCATTGAGGATCTAATTGGGTTTAAAGAAGAGGTCAAAGGCCCCTGGTATTGAGCTTAGCCAGGACTGTAACCAAGCATGGTAGATGTTATCTCTAGTAGTTCATTCTTTTGGATTGTTGTCCAATTATCTCGAGGTGGTTATAACCTCTCTGTAGTCAGTGAGACTCTTTTGTAATGAGCAGTACGCTCTAGGAAGTGTGCCTTCCTACATGTGCAGACCCCTCATTGTATCACATACTTTATGCAGAAGTATCATATGACTGTGGGTAGGCTTCCCACTGTGGTTTTTCCCTTTTTGGATTTTCCACGTACAAATCATGGTGTTATGTGGTATGGTTGCATTGTGTTGATTATTTGGTTTATTGTTAAGTTCTATTGTCAAGATCGGTATCTATTTTTTCTATTCCGATACTTAATATTTATATGCTCTGGTTAAAGGTTATTAAGTGGTTTGATTGATATAATCTGTTAACAACTGATTCACCCCCCCCCCCTCTCAGTTGTTCACCGGTCATCGTAACATTAAGTACATATAGAAAATGAAGCAAATGAAGGCCTATAATATGATTCCCATGATAAAGTAAGAAACTAATACAAATCCAAGAGTTAAAATTATGATTTATTTGAAAGGCCAAAATGATGAGAGAACTTATAATTCAATAACTTATTGTCTCTATTAAAACCTTTCCTCTCCTCTATTTTGAAAAAAATGCATAAGTGATTAACATTTCATCTTATCCTTTCAATAAGTTTTGACCAATACACAAATATCTTTCTCCTCCAAATAATATTACTCTAGATAAAAATAAGATTTTGAATCTCATGATCTTCCTCTAGAGAGGTATCTATCTAAAAATTAATCTCCTAAAATCATAACACCTCCTAAGAGATGTCCATTTCCACCCTATCAAGAATATATGAAGACTCCTGTTCGAGGGATCCTAAAGAAAAAACCTTTAAAAAAGTGCAAGTTTTAGAAAAGGTACCACATAAAAATAATCTTCTATCCTTGATGCTTCTATATATGATTCAAGAAAATCCTAAAAAAAATGTTTATCGAAAATATTGATAGTTCAATCTTCTCAAAGCTTGCATTTATATTAGTTCATCGCCTTTCAAAATTTTATATTTGTTGAAATTATAACCATCAGTCTTTAGATATATGTTACTATCCTCACTGGTACACTAGAATCCTATCTTGATTAGGTGTGCATGCAACCTTTCAAACCATGCTCTATGTGCCTGTTTCAATCCATACAGTGCCTTATGTAGTTTGCAAACCACATCTTTGTCTTCAGACAAAGCAAATCCATTTGGTTTTTCTATGTATACTTCTTCTTCAAGGATGCCATTAAGAAAAACTGATTTAACATCCATCTGATAGACTTTAAACCCTTTAAATGCATCACAAGAAAGTAACATTATTACTCCTTCAAATCTCGCCACAGGTGCAAAGGTTTCACCGTAATATTCTCCTTCTTCTTGTGCATAGCCTTTGCAAACTAATCTTGCTTTATTTCTCACAACCTTGCCTTCTTCATTTAACTTGTTTCTAAAGACCCATTTAGTTCCAATCACATTCTTGTCTTCTAGTTTGGGAACAAGTGTCCATGTATTTTTCTTCTCTATATGATCAAATTCCTCATTCATTGCATTAATCCAGTTATCATCCTTTAATGCCTCTCTTACTATTTTTGGCTCAATAGTAGAAATCAAATAGGAATTTCTCATATTTTTCTCCTTGTTTGTACTCAAGCATTTTTATCTCTAATTATTTGTTCTTTTGAGTGATTTAGCCTGACATGCCTTGGATTAACCGGTTCTGGTGCTATGCTTCCTTCTTCATGTTCTTCATCTTCTTTATCGGTTGAGCACCTATTTCTGCAAGATTTTGCTCATCAGTCTTCTGCACTTCCAGTTCTATAAACACAAGTCTTTCTTCATCTTTCTCAAGCTCAAATCTAGTGGTTTCTCTAGATTTCTCAAAGAGTTCATCTATCTTCACATTAGCACTCTCAATGATCTTCTTAGTTCTCTTGTTATAACATCTAAATGCCTTACTCTTTGTAGAGTAACCAAGAAAAATGCCTTCATCACAATTAGCATCAAACTTTTTTGTGTAATCATCTCTCTTAATATAACATTTACTCCCAATTTTTTTGAAATAAATTACACTAGGAGTCTTTTTATGCCATAATTCATAAGGTGTTTTGTTATTACCTTTTTTGACAAGTACCTGGTTCAAAGTATAAACAACAATGCTAACTACTTCTCTCCAAAAAATCTTCGATACTTCACCCTGAATCATCATGGTTCTAGTGTTGGCAATTGACACTCAATTGGTTGGTTTCACTATGTTGTCATTGATGGCAACATGGAAATTTATTCTGGATTCATATTTAGGGTCAGTTGTGTACCAATAGGCACTTCACAGACACTTCACCGGCACCGGTACCGACAAGTTGAAAGGAATTCTTTGGTTACCGGCAATGCAGGCCAACATTGTTTAGAATTAGGTTATGGGTATTGGAGGCCGACATCTTTTGGATCCAACATCGACAATTATTTTTGATATTCTATTCATGTTATCTAGCCGACATGTATATTGATATTGTAATTATCTTTGTAAGCCAACAAAAGGCATGATGAATTGTAAAGGGTATATAGGTTAGCTGGTTAAATCATTTTAATAAAGGATATGGATGCGAAAATGATTGATATGAGAATAGGATGATGTTATGTAATGCGAAACATATGAGAGAGACCATGTATGTGAGGATATTTATGTAAGGGGTATTCTGGTAAAGGGATTAGGGTTTCAGACTGAAACAAATAGAGCTTAATCAAAACTATATTCAGGCATAGAAGATGCTATCTTTGCAGTTCAATCATTTCTCTGGATTGTTGTTTGGATTTGTATGTAGTTAGTGAGGCTCCTTTTGTGATTGAGCAGTGTGCTCTAGGCTGTAAACTTTCTTGCATGTGCAGGCCCCTATGTTTTGTAATATCTCTTTATATGGACAGTGAATTGATATTGTGGGTCACAAATCCCACTGTGGTTTTTTCTCTTTGAGGTTTTCCATGTATAATTATGTGTATTATGGTATCCATTTATGTGATTGGCTTATTGGTTTCTTTACTTATTTCAATTCTATATGTACTGGTATACCAATTGGTGTATGCATGTTTTAATAAGGTTAAAATTGATCATTTCGATAGAACACTGATTCACCCCCCCTCTCAGTGTTCTTTGATTCCAACAATTGGTATTAGAGCCTTGTGCCTTGGAGGAAGTTTAATATCTTGAAGAAGATCCTAAATCTAGAATCCATGGATATGAGTTTGAAGAAGCAACTTGCGGTGACACTTGAAGATTATGATGTTGAAAGGATAAAGAACTTAAAGCTACAAGATGAATTGAATTATGCTAAAGAATTCATTCTTGTCCTACAAGAGAGGTTGTCATTCATTCAAGCTAGGATGAAAGAACTTATGAAAATTAGGATGATGAAGAGAAAGATGCACTTAAGGAACAAAGTCAGAAGCTGAGTCAGGAGAACATGGTTATGAGAAATGAAATGCAAGCTATAACTATGAGAATGTCTAAGGAGATTGAAGACCAAAAGGAAAGGGAAGAAAATATTGCTATATCTTTGAAGAACAAATTTGAAGAATGTGGTAGGTTGGTTTATGAGAATGATATGTTTAGAACTGATTTAGTGCAATCCCAGAGTAATGGACAAGAGCTTGAGACACAAATGATAATTATGAGAGATGATCTGACTATTGTAAGTGAGTATAAAGAAAAATTCAAGATTAGTTCAGCATAGCTAGATGAGTTATTGAAGAGACAAAGGAAGAATGGTGATTCCAATGGACTTGGATTTGAACAAAGACGGAGTTCCAGTACTATAAATAAAGATCAAAACCATAAGGCACCGATAAGGTAGTTTAATGCTTATAAATTTAATGGTAGATGTTTTTTTGTAATAAATTTGGTCACATGGCTAGGCATTGTAGAAATAGAGCAAATCAGAACCTTGATTCTTCTCCTGGTCAATGTTTTAAATGTAATAAGTATGGTCATAAGATAAAAGATTACAGAAAGAATGTAAAATGTTATGCATGTGGAAAATTTGGACATATGGCTAATCAGTGCAGGTCAAACAATTACACTGGTTTTAGCAGATCAATTCAAAACAACAATGATATATGTTATGCATGTAATGAGGTTGGACATATTGCTAAATTTAGTAGAAGTAAAAATCCATCGGTTGGTAATTGAGGATCAAATGAGAAAAGAAAAGAGAAGGTTAATGAAATCAAGCAAGATCATACCCAAAGACGGGTCTAGAAGACTGAAGATCAATTTGCAGATGGTAATGCACCAGTTACTTATCTAGCAAAGGAGGTTGCACTTGCACCGGCAGGTAGCTGAATCGCCTCAAGGGTAGGAAAAATTCATGAAGATGTTGCATATGCCTTGGGAAGAGGTTCTAGAAGATGTTCCACACATTGGAGATGCTTATCCGACATGGAGATGTTTTATCGAGATCCGATATCTTCCACCAGAAGTCATTTATATCAATAAAATATTAGGTTTTTTCTTGAAGGATAAAATGTTGAATCTACTTCATTTTTTATCACCTTGCATTCATAGCGATTAAGGGGGATTAAGTGCAATCTAATATCTTCTTGAGAGATTTCACCAGCGATTGAAAGAGGTCTTTTGGATTTTTCACCGGCAGTGATTCACAAGTATTTATCTTTAATCATGGAAGCGAGATCATCATATGTACCTATCTTTGTTGCAAATCCGGCTGTAGTTGAGGTCAAGGCTCATCCCAGCCTGAGTTTCAAGTGATATCCGCATGTGGCTACGCTGGATGATTCAGTTGGTGCTTTTTCCTGTGTCCCACAAGGAGTTGTGTATGTCGAAGATGTAAGAGCTTGCATCCACTATCATATTGAATATTTGGGAACAACTAATATCAAGAGCATGTACATGAATGAGTTAATGGGAGATTCTAGAAAGATTAAACCTAAATACCAGCATATTGTTGATCTAGGGTTTACCGACATTCTGGATATTCCAGAATTCAAAGATGAAATTGTTAGGTATGTTTTGAGTAGAGTGCATGGAGAGTTTATCTGGTTAGATAAACCATATAGGAGTACAAAGGAGGCCATCAGGGCAATCACCAATTTACCATAGGTTGGACAACATCTGGAGAAGAAAATTTTAAATGATTAGATTAACAAGATTACCAGTGAAACATCAAATAGGTGGTCAATGAGAATCAATACTATCACCGATACAAACATCAGATTTGGAAGCATGGTCATCGGTTACAAGGTAACACAATCGAACTGACTGAATTCTGTTTCTAGCTTACAAAATGATGAGGGAGAATGAGAAGATAGATCTATGTGGTTGGATGTTAGATGAACTATTGATTAACCTAGGAAAGATTAAAGGAGAAAAGAAGGGAACTTTCCGGTATGGTAACCTAATTGTCTGTTTAATGCTATTTTTCATCAAAGAGACTCTCAGTTTTGGGAAGAGACAATGGGAATTTGATATCCCGGTAAGGAGGCAACTGAAACAGTCTATTGCTACATTAGGTAGTCAAAGAGATGACAAAGTATGGGGATATTTTAAAGCATATCAAAAGGCTATGAATTCTAGGATGAGGGTTCCTATGCACATTGTTGAGAAATACTCACCTGACATATGCTTCATGGTTAAGAAAGATGAAACACTCATGGAAGCAGTCAAACCCCGGAAGATCTAGATTGAGGAGATGGGTTATGAAGTTGATGCTCAAATTCTTGATGCTTATGCACAGATGATAATTGATGCACTAGTAGATGAAACTGTTAAAAACCTTTGGAATTACTAAGAAGAAGACACAAGAGGTTGAAACTGAGTTCAACCGGAAGAAGAGAGAGAAACAGGAAGGATTTTAGGTCCCAAAGACAACTAAGAGGGGGGGTGAATCAGTTGTCAAATAAATTCAAACCAAAAACCAATTAACCAACTTGATGCTTTATACTGGTAAACCAGTTAAGTATGTTGGTAGACAGTGTTAACAGTAAATTGTTATACCAGTAAGGATTAATGCATGAAACATAAACCTAAAGTCATCCACAACACATAACACCAATATTTGTACGTGGAAACCCTGTAAGGGGAAAAACCATGGTGGGAAACCTTACCCACAATCAGATGATACTACTGTAGATAGTAAGTGTACATAAATGGGGTCTGCACATGCAGAAAGGCCAAAAGCCTAGAGCTCACTACTCAATCACAAAATGGGAGTCACACTGACTACAGTTGGATGGTTAAATCCAATAAGAATGTACTACACAAAATAACATCTTCATATGCTGGATTCAGTACTGGTGTAATGCTGATATGCTTATACAAAAACCTAGCTTCACCTTCAAATGATGTCTTTGTGTATACCTCTACTTAATCTCGCATATACCTTCACTCAATTCTTTTTCACATTCCCCACTTGATCTTACAAATAAGATCTTACATTTATACCATAACCTAAGACCAATTTTAGTAGGTTGGCTCTACAAGATATTACAATAAACATTTTACATACAATATAGTATCCGATGCAATAACCAATTAAACATGTCGGCTTAATGCATTTACATCAATAATAAATCATCTCCATAGTGTGCCATGCTGATCTGGAAAAGATAAACCTGCTGGTGTAACCCTAGATAACCCTGGACCTATTTGCCGATAAAAGCAAATATGCAAATATGAATATACCAATGATCAATTCTTCAAAACAAAGTGTCCACACGATTTCTTCGACATTATCAAGTGTCTTCCATATCATTCTAGGTACCAGTGAACATTATATCCTGCCAGTGAACCATATACCAGTAACTGTGCAATAGTTACTTCCTTGCTGGTGAATGTTGCTGGATCTCCAAAGTGCTTGTTTCCAGTAGGTGTTGACATCAATGACAAAACCATACCAAAATACCAACAATCTCCCCCTTTGGCATTGATGGCAACACAAGATGGAACAACCATCAAAGTGTATAAATAGAAATGCCAAATACCAAAAACCAACAATCTCCCTTAGACAACAATTTCTCCCCCTGGGAGCAACATGTATTTATCAAAGATTTATTTTAATACCAATCTCTCCTCAAAAGATAATATGTTTTTCCATAGATATATCTCCCCCTTTGACATCAAATGCCAAAGTTACAAAATTCAAGTTCATACAAAATACCAACTACTCCCCTTGAGAAGTAGCTTCCTCATTAAAGACCGGAGTAAAAGATTTGTCTTTTAATTCTGCTGGTTGATGACAATCATCAACTTTCTAAGTCTCTATCAGTGGTGGTATGACTCCAAGCTGATCTCTGAGATATTCAAAAGTCTCCTTAGGCAAAGGTTTTGTGAAAATATCTACAAGTTGTTCTTTAGTATTCACATAAACCAATTTTATCTCTTTTTCTTCAACTTTTTCCCTTAGAAAATTCAGTTTGATAGAAACATGTTTTGTTTTAGAATGTAATACCAGATTTTTAGATATATCAATTGCTGCAGTGTTATCACAATATATAGTAATGGGTTCCTTGCATTTTACCTTTATGTCTTTCAACATTTGTTTAAGCCATAGTACCTGTGTACAGTTAGTTGCTGCTGCAACATATTCTGATTCTGCTGTTGATAAAGATGTACAACTTTGTTTCTTACTCAGCCAAGAAACTAATCTCTTTCCAAGAAAGAATGCTCCTCCAGTGGTTCTTTTTCTATCATCCACATCTCCTACCCAATTTGCATCTGTGTATGCACATAGGTCAAAATTTTCATCTCTAGGATACCATAATCCAAGATTTGTTGTGTCTTGTAAGTACCGAAAAATCCTTTTTACTGCTAATTCATGATTTTCCCTAGGATTACTTTGAAATCTAGAAACAATACATACTGCATTCATAATATCAGGCCTGGTTTGTGTCAAATACAGTAAACCTCCTATCATAGATTTGTATCTAGTTTGATTAACAGGTGTAGATTCATCCCTTTGAGATAATTTGTCATTTGTAGTCATAGTTGTGCTTACCGGTTTAGATTTATCCATCCCAAATTTCTTTAGTAATTCTTTCAAGTACTTGGATTGACTCAAAAATATACCTTTATCAGTCTGTGAAATCTGCAATCCTAAAAAGAATTTTATTTCTCCAATCATAGACATTTCAAATTCTTGCTGCATTTTAATAAAAAATTCCTTACATAATCCATCTTCTCCTCCAAAGATTATATCATCAACAAATACTTCAATAATCAAGATGTCATCATTAGTTATTTTTTAATATAAATTGCTATCTGTATTTCCTTTATTAACACCAATCTTTAAAAGATACTTATCCAACCTTGCATACCAAGCTCTTGGGGCTTGTTTTAATCCATACAGAGCTTTTCTTAACCTCCAAACCATATCATTGTCATCTATCAAGGAAAATCCATCAAGTTGTTCAATATATACTTCCTCTTCAAGATCTCCATTCAAAAATGCACATTTAATATCCATTTGATAAACTTTGTAGTGAGCTGCAAAAGCCAAGAATAATTTGACTGCCTCAATTTTGGCTACCGGTGCAAAGTTTTCATTGTAATCAACTCCTTCTTTCTGAGAATATCCCTTACACACTAGTCTTGCTTTCTTTCTGACAACTTTACCATCTTCATTAAGTTTGTTTCTAAATACCCATTTGGTTCCAATTACATTTTTATCTTTAGGCCAGGGAACTAATGTCCAAGTATTGTTTTTCTCAATTTGTCCTAATTCTTCTTCCATAGCTTTAATCCAAAATTTATCTTCACATGCCTCATTGATAGATGATGGTTCAATTTGAGAAATAAGACATACCTCTTCATTTGCCAATCTTCCTCTTGTCATAACTCCTTTAAATTTGTTTCCAATTATCTGATCTTCAGAATGATTCAATCTTACATACCGGGGTGTCTTACTTTGTTGCTGTTCTTCAATTACTGTGGAATCCTCTGATGATACCGGGGTAACTGGATCTTCATTCTGTACCAGTGGATTTAGTGTAGGTTCATTTGTCACAATTTCTGTTGCCGGTTCAGAGTCTATATACCTTGAAGTTTCTCTGAATTGTTCATCAATCTTTACACTTGTACTCTCAACAATTTTTTGCAATCTCTTATTAAAACATCTATATGCCTTGCTCTTAGATGAATAACCAAGAAATATTCCTTCATCACTTCTAGGATCAAATTTGCCAATATACTCATCTCTTCTAATATAACATTTAATTCCAAAAGTTTTGAAATACTTAAGAGTAGGAGTATTACCAAACCATAGTTCATGAGGGGTCTTACCGGTTTCACCTTTGATGTGAACTTTGTTGAATGTATAGACAACAGTGCTAACTGTCTCTCTCCAATACACGTGGTAGATTTGCTTCTGATAACATACTTCTTGCTGCATCCAAGATAGTTCTATTTTTCCTTTCAACAACTCCATTCTACTGTGGTGTCCGAGGTGCTGATAATTGTCTTCTGATTCCATTCACTTCACAAAATGTATTAAAGTCCTTAGATGTGAATTCTCCTCCTTGATCTGATCTTAAACATTTGATTTTCTTACCGGTTTCATTCTCAACCATTGCTTTGAACAGTTTGAACTTCCCAAGTGCTTCTGATTTTTCTCTGAGAAAAGTAACCCAACACATTCTAGAATAATCATCAATAATTAGCATGAAATATCTATCACCTTGTAAGCTTTTAGTTTTAGCTGGACCACATAAATTAGTGTGAATTAAATCAAGAGCATTATTGGATTTTTCTGGAATACTTTTGAAACTAGCTCTAACTTGTTTTCCAAATTGATATTCCTTACAAATTGTATTATGAGGTTTCACAATTTTAGGTAGATCTCTAACTGCCTTAGAAGTACTGATTTTTACCATGCAATCAAAGTTTACATGACATAGTCTCTTATGCCATAACCAACTTTCATCTATGTGTGCAATCAAGCATGCCTTTTCACTGTTATTCAAATGAAAGATGTTACCTCTAGTCTGATTACCAGTTGCAATTTCCAAACCAGTTCTATTCATGATTTTGCATTTTCCATTTTTAAATTGTAACTGAAATCCTTTCTCAACTAATTGACCAACACTTAAAAGATTATGCTTTAATCCTTCAACATAGTAGACATTGTCAGTGTTATGCTTACCATCAAGAGATATTGAACCCTTACCTTTGATTGAACAGGCTTTGTCATCTCCAAATCTTACTAAACCTCCATTGTATTCTTGAAAGTTCAAGAATTTACCTTTCTCTCCTATCATATGATGTGAGCATCCTGAGTCAATGAAAAATTCATCCTTTGCTTCAACTTTAGCTGCTAGGGCTTGTTCTACTGGTTGAGCAATAGGTGTTGGTTGATCCTCTGTTATAGCAACAAAAACTCATCCATTGTTTGCTGGATCCTCATCAGAATCATCAGTCACACCATCATCAACAATGTAACAAGATTTGTCTTTGTTCTTCTTAAATCTGTATCTTTGATATTCAGGATTAGGCTTGTATGATCTTCTAGCTTCTTCTCTTAGTCTAGCATGTCTGTCAGGGCATCTCGAAGCCATATGACCAATCTTATTGTAGTTAAAACATTTAAAGGGTGCTTTACCTTCATACTTACTTCCATTTGGACCTTTTGGCATTTTTCTTGCAAATAGTGCTTCAAGTTCTTCAAGCTCTTCATTCTCCTTCCTGGTTTCTTCAAGTTCTCTTGCATAAAAGGCTTTCCAGTCTGATTTGTCAAATGATGGAGCAGATGATGTTGATGCTTTAAAGGCCAAATCAGTTTTTATAGTAGCAACAAGACCAAATTCCTCAATTTCAAAGGCTAAAAGTTTTCCAATCAATGTATCCCTAGTTACTGATGTATTAGGCATTGTTCTTAACTCATTTATAGAAGTAACCTTCATTTTATATGCCAGTGGTAATCCTCTTAAGATTTTTGAAACAATTTCATCCTCATTCAGAGTTCCTCCACAACATTTAATACCCAAAACAATTTCATTTACTCTTTCCATAAAAGTAGAAATCCTTTCATCTTCTCCCATTTTCAGATGTTCATACCTGACTCGGAAGCTTTCAAGTTTTGCAATCTTGACTGTGGAATATCCTTCATTTAGTATTTCCAAATGATCCCAAATAGCTTTAGCAGTAGACCTATATGATAATCCCATGATTTGTTGATCTGATAATGCGCTCAAAAGTGCTTCTCTTGCTTTGCAATCATTTTCTTCATCTTTAGCTAAGGTCGTTGGAGCAGTTTGACCAGGTACAATAGCAGTATAACCATTCTTTGCAACTTCCCAGATGTCTTTACCAATGCATTTCAGATGTGTCTCCATCCTGATCTTCCATATCCCATAGTTGGTTCCATCAAGTTTAGGACTATCCTTCCTGAAGTAATTAGTAGACATTGGATCTCCTCAAGTTGTTAAACTTCTGCAAAAAGAGGACTAGGCTCTAATACCAATTGTTAGGTCTCGAAGACAACTGAGAGAGGGGGGTGAATCAGTTGTCAAATAAATTCAAACCAAAAACCAATTAACCAACTTGATGCTTTATACTGGTAAACTAGTTAAGTATGTTGGTAGACAGTGTTAACAATAAATTGCTATACCGGTAAGGATTAATGCATGAAACATAAACATAAAGTCATCCACAACACATAACACCAATATTTGTATGTGAAAACCCTATAAGGGGAAAAACCACGGTGGGAAACCTTACCCACAATCAGATGATACTACTGCAGATAGTAAGTGTACATAAATGGGGTTTGCACATGCAGAATGGCCAACAGCCTAGAGCTCACTGCTCAATCACAAAATGGGAGTCACACTGACTACAGTTGGATGGTTAAATCCAATAAGAATGTACTACACAAAATAGTATCTTCATATGCTGGATTCAGTACCGATGTAATGCTGATATGCTTATACAAAAACCTAGCTTCACCTTCAAATGATGTCTTCGTGTATACCTCTGCTTAATCTCACATATACCTTCACTCAATTCTTTTTCGCTTTCCTCACTTGATCTTACAAATAAGATCTTACATTTATACCATACCGTAAGACCAATTTTAGTAGGTCGGCTCTACAAGAGATTACAATAAACATTTTACATACAATATAATATCCAATGCAATAACCGATTAAACATGTTGGCTTAATGCATTTACATCAATAATAAATCATCTCCATAGCGTGCCATGTTGATTTGGAAAAGATTAACCTGCTGGTGTAACCCTAGATAACCCTGGACCTATTTGCCGATAAAAGCAAATATGCAAATATGAATATACCAATGATCAATTCTTCAAAACAAAGTGTCCACATGATGTCTTTGACATTATCAAGTGTCTTCCATATCATTCCAGGTACTGGTGAACATTATATCCTACCGGTGAACCATATACCAATAATTGTGCAATAGTTACTTGCTTGCCGATGAATGTTGCTGGATCTCCAAAGTGCTTGTTTCCAGTAGGTGTTGACATCAATGACAAAACCATACCAAAATACCAACAAAGGAAAGGCAAGTAAGTTTGTTGAAAAGGTTTCTCAAGACAACAAAACATTGATTGATGTTGTCCTGGAGAAAGGTAGGAAGAGAAAAGAACCAGAAGTATTCATTGAGCCTATTGCGGTAGAATCTGCATCTGAAGATGACACACCCTTGGCATTCAAAAGGGTAATAAGGAAGAAAACTGAAGAAAATAAGGTAGAGGCTAAGAAGGAACTGGTTAGAAGAGTTACTATCAGGGTATTGACACAGAAGAAAGAACCTAAAGTAATACCTTTAGCCCCATCTGCTACTTGAGGGAGCAAGAAGAAGGATGACATTGATCTAGCAATTGAATTTGGTAATGTAATGCTTTAATTACTATTGGCTTTAATGACATAAGATTAGTTGCTCCAAGATAAAATGAGTTTATAGAATGTCATGTAGTGACTATGTGAGGAAAATAATATCTTGAAGGTCTTGATCATACCATGTTACAAATAAAAGGAAGAATTGATCAACTAATCCTTTTGGGCCTCCCTTCTCCTTTCCTCTCGGATGGGAGTTTCTATAATGAAGAAAAAATGAGACAGTTGCTAGATCTGAGGAAACATGATCGATATTTTTTGTAAAGGGTAAATACCAATCTAGATATAGAAGAGATCAAGCAAGTTATGCAACCCTTGGTGTGATCACATTTTCACATGGAGGCTACTCAATCTATCTCAATAAATATCCCTTTTAGAGAAATAATCAATTTGGACAAGGATTATGAAGCACTTCAATTTCATTCTCCACCATTTGATAGGAATTGGTTGTCTTTATAGTCTACAATTTAAAAAATATAGCTTTTTGTCAAAATAATTTTTGTGTGGAACCAAAAATTCAGAGCCAATTCTTGGCAAGTGTGGAACTCCATAGATTCGCCAAATATGTAGACTCATCTACAAAATAATCCTTGTTTAAATATTCCTTCTATCATGTTCCAAGTCTTTCTTCCTTTTTATCCCTCATGGTTTTAAAGAAACATTTTGTGCTTCAGAGACAAAGTTGTGGACTAGTACATCACTTGGACACGTGTTGAGCTGGTAGAAGTTTTGAGAGCTTTTGGTATATTTATTTTTCTAGAGCCTCATAGGGATGCCATCTATCCATATTGTGCATCTTTTTTTATCTTAAAAAAAGAGCCTAGCTTCTAAAGCTTTGAAGTGGTGCCACGTGTTGGCATCTCAAGAATTTGGGATATATAAAGAGAATAGAGGGAACACAGATTTGTTGGCTTGCCATGTCACCCAAAATGAGTAGAGAATAGAGTTGAGATGAATGAATGAATGAAAGATTTTAATGACATCCACGAGACTGATCAGTCTATGGGACTGAGGATAGAATTCTTAATTAATCTTCAGATTCTTTTCCTTTTCCAATCTTCTAGTATTTATTTTGATTAAGAGGCTAGCAATCTGATTAATTCTATCTTCTTTAAATAACTGATGGATGTCCTCATAAGTTGCATACTCCATGAAGTAGTGCCATTCTGTTTCTACAACCCCTTTATTGCAGAATATGCAAGTTCTTTCCTCCCATGCTTCTTTAGGTATCTTCCACCTACTGGTCTCGCGTCTAAGGTGGTGTGACCCAGTTCTCAGTTGTGCAATTAACATCCGTGCTTTACCTTTAATAGCCCCTAAATATGTTTTTTCACCGTGGTCCTTTGTTGGATTAAACTCTTTGATGTAGTATGCATTTTTCCACCCAACTTACTTTGTCCACATGGCAATACAAAATTTTTCAATAACATAACTTTTTACTTCATGGTTGGTGTTAGGGCACTCATGCAAATCAATGTTCCACTTTTTCATCCAATTGTTATATGCTTCATCCAGATTTTCTTCCTCCAATTTAGCATATCTTCCACAACCATTTTAGGCCAGTGATGTTTATCCATGTTTGCAACTTTCTTTAAATAACATATCAATCGGGCTATAGCCAAAGCTTCCAAAGGAAAAGTACCTGCTTCAGCTAACAAAATTTCATATGGGATCATTCTTTTAACTTTGAGATTGCTTGTTATTAAATGCTTCTGGGTTCTTTCTAGTTGCCTCCAATTGTAGTCTGACACATGCTGCTACCCCATACTTCACAACCATAGAGAATAACCAGTGTGACTAGAAGACCAAAAAGGGTTTTCTTGGTTTTCCAATCCCAAAGTTCTGCTTTTGTGCACCTATTTTTAAGTAGGTATGAGGCTTTCCAACCTCCTTGTATCATTTTTATCCTACAAGTCTCCCAACTGAGCTTGTAGTAAAAGTCGATCCTGAGGTATTTGTATTCTTTCACTATTTCCAATGGACTACCTTCAAAAAGAAAGGTAACTTGTAAATGTCTTTTCTTTTTTATGAGAAAATCATGATTTTGGTCTTGGATATGTTCACTTGCATCCCAACCTCCTGAAAAAAGTCTTCTAAAGCTTTCAAATGTTCTCTTAACCCACATGAGCTATTTTTGAAATCAGGATAAGATCATCAGCATACAAAATGAGTTTCACCACATAACCTGCCAACTGAACACTCTCACCCTCTGTTTTTCTTGACCAAGTTTCTAACTTGTCAATGTATAGCCCAAAAAGCATGGGAGATAGAGGGCAGCCCTATTTAACTCCAATATCGCTGCCAAAACACTCTGACATGCCTTCACTTGTTCTGATTTTAACTCTAACCTTCTCATATAATCTATGAACTGCAACTCTATACCCATC
Organism: Cryptomeria japonica; assembly: GCF_030272615.1. NCBI lineage: Eukaryota > Viridiplantae > Streptophyta > Pinopsida > Cupressales > Cupressaceae > Cryptomeria > Cryptomeria japonica. The sequence continues at coordinate 619,198,826 of NC_081415.1, forward strand.
CGATATGTCTATCTCTTCCATTTTGTGCCATAGTTTATCTCTAGGTACCGTGTCAAAAGATTTCTTAAAGTCCACAAAACAACAATAAGCTTCCTCACCTTGAGTGTTCTAAATTTGTTCTATCAAGTGTCGAAGAGTGATGCAATGATCAATGGTAGAATGTCTTGACCTGAAACCTGCCTGCCCTTTAGGCCTTTTACCTTCCTTCTTTTCCTAGCTGCTAATCCTACATTCTAACATGCTCCCAAAGAGATTTCCAAAGAGAGGATTGACCAAAATCGTACGATATTTATAAGGGTTACTGATATCCCCGTTTTTAAAGAGATGGATGACCAAACTAGTTGTCCATTCCCCCGAGAAACCTTTTTGAATGATGTTATTGAAAATTCTCCTTATATGAGGGGCGAGAATCTTGCTTCCCCATTTTAAGCATTCAGCTTGTAACCCATCTATGTCTTGTGCTTTACCACTTGCTAAATTTTTTATGCCTCAGTGAATATCCTTTGTTCTGAAAAGTTTCATTGAAGTGTTAACAACAGGTGGATAGTTTTTCTCATGAGTGTGTTCATAAAGGATCTTGGCATATTCCAACCATTGTGCATCCGTAATTCTATTTTCAGTCTTCTTTTTCTTTTGCTGCAACTCCTTCCAAAAACTCTTGGGATTATGCCTGCTAAGAGAAATTAGTTCCTTCCTTCTTTCATGAACATATTTTTCTTTTTCTTTTTTATTTCACCAATTTTACATATTTTTTCTTGTGCTCTTTGTCCATTCCACCCTCTTTTAGTGATCTCTTGGCTGGCTTACAATCTTCATCATACCACGGGTTTGCCAGAAAAATGTTTGCAACCCTTGTCTTAGATTGAGATATATTTGCATGACCTTAGAGCCTTGTGGATTAATGGGATCAACTGACTGCTATGAATGTGGGTCCCTATCTTATTGGTTGCCTTAACCTTTCTGTTATACTTCATATTGTGTAACTGTTGCTTAAGATCAACACTAAAGATTTCTTTATTCCTTTGATTTATAATAATTTTTCCCTTGGAATGGCCCATCTTTTGCATGTGGTGAACCTGCCCATTGTGTTGATTGCATGTAGAAATGTCTAGTTTAACAAGAAGAGGTGAGTGATTTGATTTCATCTCAATAGGGTAGTCCCCAATATCGAACTTCAACAATCTATTAATAAAACTCTGTGAGCAAATCACATAGTCTACAACACTTTGGCCATTATAAGTACTGCATGTGATGCCCCCCGATCTTGACGAATCTTTCATGCCATTGCAAATGACCAAGCCGAATAAACTACAAAGGCCGAATAAACTAGATAGCAACTCGTTCACATGGTTTGACCCTCTATATTGAGGATCATTGCAATAGAATAGTAGTGGAGATGAAGTTGGCACTTCATCAAATGTACAACAAGTTACTCATGGTGATGGGGAGATCATTAGTGATGGTTAAAAAACAATCAAGTGAATTTTCCACTCGTCAATGATGTAGGATGAAGGTGGTTACAAAAACAATCAAGTGAATTTTCCACTCATCAATGATGTAGGCTTTTTTTTGTTTTTAGGAGGTGTTGAGATCTAGGATTTCTAACTTTCTATATATATCTTTAAGTTTTTGAAGGAAGGGATTTAGATTCTAGTGGATGCGGATTAGTAGTTGCCTAGGAGAATTAAATATTTTACAAATTTTTTTTATGATTCTCAGACTTTAATTTTAATTTAGGAATGAAAAAAGAGAAAAATATCAAACTGTGCTAAAATTGCCTTTTTTGTTTTCTTAAACCTTTGAAGTGAATGTTTGGAATTCTATGCTCAAGTGAGTATTCTACACTTTCTATAACTTTAGATACTATAATTTCATTTATGCGATATGCATTTTGAATCATGTGTGGTTACTCTCTTTCACTAGCCTATATCATCGCGATTTGAAGTTATTCCATATAAATCCAACAAATCTGAAGTATTAATAGGTGAGGAAATATATATTCTTGTTCTGCCTTAGTGGATGCATCTCATAGGAAGATCTGAATATTGCATTATGTGTCAAATTGACCTTTTATGTTTTTTTCTCTTTCTATTAATGAGGAGATAGTGGTACTATGTGCTCTAGTTACATAATAATATATTTCTACTTTTGGTTACGATTTCAAATATTTATAAACATTTGGTATCCTACCTTTTGATTTCATCTTGTTTCAAAAGTTTTCCCTTCTTCCCCTTTTCAACCCCACAATATACGAAGAGTCAGCTTCTAAAATCTTAGAGGTCGTTTAGTAAAGTGCATTAAGTTCTCCATTTACTAAACTTCCCATAAGGTTGTTTCCTAGAGTGCAAACTTGAGGATCAACAAGGACCATTCTTTTCTCACAAGCCTTAGTGAATACAAAGCTAAACAAAACATGTTATGGTGTCTATTGCAATGACCTTTCGAGAATAGGCATCTTGATAGTGGGGTGTTAGTGAACAATAAATGTGATGTATTGAAGTATTGAAGGCTCAAATGCGTGGAAAGCTAGCACCATCCCATATAAGTATATGGGAATGAACACAAAGTTAATGTGTCCTATCATGAAGGAAAGATGAGGTGACACACATTTAATGCTAGCATTTTAAAAAAATTAGTGGTTCTTTGATTTGTTATCACATGATATGGCAAACATGTACAAGGCATATGGTGTGCAGGGGTTGGGGGTCCTTCTAAAGCATTGATAGTTAGATTTCCAGACATATAGGAAATGATTCGATTTGACCTCTCCTAAGTATCTATATGGTAGATTACTTGAACATCCATCTAAACAATTTTTTTAGGTCCATGATGAAATTGTTGAAGTGACAAGATAATTTTTTATTTAGTTTTTATCCACATGATGTCCATGTGAACCTCAAAAGTTGCCCTATTCCACTATAGAACCCTCTCCCATAATGACTTTAGGATTTTCTCTTACATTATGCAACTGTTTAGTAGGAATGATTATTTGTGTGGATCTTGGATGGGTGTATTGTTGATTTAATTATACTTTCATATCGTCTTGTCTCAACATTGTGCTTTGGCTAATTTTGCTTTAATGATATTCATCTTAAATGTTGTGCCTTGGTTTTTCTAAGCCCTTACAACATTTTCATATTTTATTAACTTTTGCATTCTTTTGCCTTTTGAAGAATATACCAGGACCATATAGGAAGATGAGAAAAATAGATTTTTTTCTCCTTATTTTCATGAGTTTGGTGGAGTGGATAGGTTCCATATACCATCGTTAATGGAAGGTAGTCTTTTCCATGTGGGTGCGAAACAATTGCATAAATTAAATGGAATGTAAGAGAACTTTGAGAACGGGTGTGCACTGTGCACCAACTAGAAACCCATACATCCAATGATTTTCCTCAGGAATTGAAAGCATATGAAAGATATATCGTTCCATTTGGGAAAAAATCTTTAGATATATCGTTCCATTTGGGAAAAAATCTTTCTCCTTCCATGGGATGATTGTGTCCAAGAGTATTGTTATGGTGAGGTTTGAAGAGTCGGTTGGATTGAAGAATGTTCAAAGAGAAACCTCTCCCTCATGAATACGCAAGATCCAAGGAAATCTTTGAGCTCAGTATTCCTCTTTCCTTTTACGTACTTTATATGGGTTTTCCTTTTAGTGTACAAATCCAAAGTGTACTCTGATCCTATCTTATGGATCTATCGTATAATCTTAATTGTGCAGCCTGACCAGTGTCCAACCTCGAATGGTACATTTGGCTTGTGTTATTGGGGTGTAAGGACTTCGTAGCGCAGTCGAAGGGTTGCGAAACCCTAAGTTTGTATGCAATGTACATTTAAATCTGAGGAGACGTGGGCTCTGCAAACAGTGTCTCTATTTGAAATGTTTAATCAACAATTTTCAACTCATATATATTCAATCTGCCCCACATTTATGGAATATGTATGTTATTTATTAAGTGCTGGTAGTTGAAATTGGAGAATCTCATGAGTTTTCGTTAAAGATAATCTTTTAATTTTTAATATTTTATATATCAACATTATCGACTATTCGTTAGGTCGAATAGTCAACCACCTTATTCCATTCATAGGGAATATGCACAAAAGCAATGGAGTCAAAAGTAAGAACTAGACCTAGAATCTACTCAACAATTGAAGCCATCTGTCAACAAAGATTATTAGTTGTTCTTCTATTCAAAAGAGTAGCCAAAATCATAGAATCTATCTTACAAATAGCTTTTTTCCATTCCAATTGGTATGCTTTAGTCATAGCAACAAGGACAACATGAACCTCCATTTGATTATTAGTAAGGTACCCCATAGAAGTAGAAAAGAAGAAATAATCCAAACCAAGATTATCTTGACCCACTCTACCAATTCCAACAATCCCAATGTTAGCCTTGAAGAGCCATTCATGTTGATTTTTTAAATACCTAAAGGAGGGGACCACTTACTAACCATATTAACTTTCTTAGAAACATTCCTTTAAACAATAGTTGAAAAAAGAAGTTGAAGAAGTGGAAATACCAAGAGTACTAGACATTTGATAGTTAAATGAGGAAAGGATTTCTTCAAGTGAACATTTAACAATAATAATTTCTTAAATTGGAATCTTTATCTTTTGTCAAACTTGAATGCAAATACTCTAATACATTTGAAAAATCCATCTATTTCACTCTAATTAAATTTACTAGAAATTTATAAAGGACCTAGATCCCAAGAAACAACTAAATAAGCACCACTACGGGTGGATGGCCCAAGCTAGCCCAAAATTCAACTAATGAAGAAGCATGAATCATAGGCTTATTCCATATCCCATATTCTATTAGACATTACAAATCCTTTAATGTTTGATTGTATCACACACTACTAACATTGAATGCAACCACCAATTTAAATGAACATAAAGCTATAGGTATTAGAAATTCATACTCGATAAACAACATTATTTTTGAACTTTTTGGAATATTACTACATGTTAAATTAGCATTATTGTTGCTTGCAACTAGTATGAAACATTTCAATATCAATAAATCCATCATACTGTTGGTAGTGGGCCATTGTCCCTCGCGGAGATTCGCGACATGGTTTAACAGCCTCATGTGGATTCTATAAGTCTAGTGGTTTGTATCGGGTATTGACAAGTCGATCTTTTGGTGAACTGACAACCCTAGCTTGTAACAAGTGGTATCAGAGCTTGGTCATAGGTTTGAATCATGCAGGCCGTGGTGAGTGATGTTGGGAGGGGGATTGTTGGCAGTGGGCCAGCGTCCCTCACGGAGATTCATGATATGGTTTAACAACCCCCTGTGGATTCTATAAGTCTAGTGGTTGTATCGGGCATTGACAGGTCGATCTTTTGGTGCAATGACAACCCTAGCTTGTAACACATACTGTATGCGGGGAAAGCGGGGCGATGAAACTTAAAATGTGAAAAATGAAGCTCAAAGAGGCTTGCCCACACACCCACAGGACTTCTTGGTGCAAGTTATGGAGTCATGAAAAATGACTCAACTTCCCAACGTTGGTTCCATGGTTCTCTATCTCACAAGGTCCCTCAAGCCAATGCCTTTGCTCTCAGATCACTGAGCAAAGTGGCTTAGGGATGACTAATGCAAGAACGAGGGATGCTTATGATGGATTTAGTTATGAAAATGCATCCTATCTATGCATGATTCTACAAATGCAATAAACTAGATTATAAGATGACAAGATTAGTAGCAATACTATCCTAACATGATATACTAGTTTATGAGTTAAGCTAATGATGAAGGAAATAGTCTAAAATGCTTATTAGATTAATTCCTATTGCAAAGAGAGGCTAAATGTATTGATAAAATTGAGCATAAATGAGATACTAAAAGCTTGCATGGATCCTTGAAATGGAGGAATGAGAGCTCTATTTATAGTGAAAATAGGGCAATGGATGGTCAAGATTGGACAATCTTATCAAGGGTCAGGATTGAAAGCTATCAATCCATGTTTACAATTTTCACCAATGAAATGGTGACAATTGTCAACATAAGGTTGGTTGAGAGGAGAGGTAGGAAGCATTAAATGCTTGAGAAGACCTCATGGTTACCCTAGGAGGTAAGTGTTAAGGTTAGGTTAGGGTTATCCAATGGATAAAGATTTTACCCAAAAGGTAAACTTTTGTGCAAAGGTTAAAGGAATAGCCATGGTCAAAGCAATAAATGCTTGATGAGACCCTTGGGTTACATGGAGGTCAAGTTAGTCAAAACATCTCTAACCATGCTACTAAGGGTTAGTTAACCATTAATGGTTTGAAGACTATGGGGAAAAATTTGTAAGTCCTTCCAAATTTGGGGGTATTCAACAAGTTAGCTTGTTGAATGGATAAAGGCTTTAATGCTTTTTGAAGACTTTACTCCAAATTTGAGAAGTGACTTCTTCAAATTTAGGGAAAAGGGATAATGAATAGTTCTGGGCTAATTGATTAGGATTAGATGAATTCTAGAAGAAATTAGGAATAGGGTTTAGGAAGCAAGTGGGAGATGTAGGATTTTGCAAGTGAGTGAGGGAAAATAGAATTAATTGAAATAAATTACTTTATTTCAATTTGGTTGTAATTTGGGAAATTGAATAAATTAGATTTATTCAATTTGGGGTGAACTATTAATTAAATGTAAATTTAATTAAAAGTAGAGAGAAAAGGGTTTAATTAAATAAAATAATTTATTCAATTAAATGATATAAAGGGCTCTAGTGAATTTAACTAAATAAATTGAATAATTTACTTAATTAAATAGAGGAATGTGGGTGATTTAGTTAAATTAGTTTTAAGTAAAATAGAGGAATGAACATGAAGTATTCATTTAGGAATATGGTCATTTTTGTACGTCTACACATACATTCAAGTCTTCACACCTAAATAAAAAAGATGAATCCTTTAAAGGGGCACATATTAACAACATTCCATGAGAGTGTGTATTTAATTTTCTATATTGTACTTGATGAGATGAGATTCATTAGGTTGATTTTTTTGGAATGCATTGACAGTATGTTGTGTGAAGAATTTACCAATTAGTAGATTTGATAATGAACCCAACAACTCCTAGAAATCATCTACAACCAAAACACCTATCACATTTGAATAGAAAGATCCATGATTGTGCTCTATACAACCTTGAGAAAGAGATTGATCCAAGAAAACATGATTGATATACTTGTATAGTTTCATTGAATCAACTTGGATTATACTGGATAGGTTACAATGTACAATGAATTTTTATAAAAGTATAAAGATAAAACCCTAAATGAAACTCTAGGTGAGGATTAATTTAGATCATGAAAAGTTAGCTCATCCTATTTGTAGCATCCTAAATTACACTCCCTTACAATTTGGTCCACATTTGGGCCCTCATCTTATCGTTCATGTCCCGAAGTTGGACTAGGACCTAATTCTGCTCATATCATGCAAATCTAGCCTTTTTTCCTCTTTACACATCACATGGCCCTTTTGTTTTGGCCCTAAATTGGAGTAGGACCAAGGCGTGGCGCCATGGTCCTCAATGGGATTAGGGCGTGGCACCTTGGTCCTCTCAATTGGGACCTTAATTTGGCCCTTCTTACTAGTCACAATGAGTTAGCGAGAATGTGATCTCCTTGTTAGACTAGGCCAGAAAACTAAGATATTTTTTGATAGGAAAGAATAAAAGGAGATCCATCCCTCTCATTTCATAATAACAAAGAGAATAATAAGGCATCCACTTAATACACATTCACGCAATCTATTATTCAAGCATTTCTCTAGAGATCTTCAAGGCTGCATATTCTTAATTTATCCATTGTGGAGTAAAATTACATCATTCATATGAAAGCATGTGTGTGCAATTAGGGTTTTGTCATGTCCATGCCGTTTCATACAACATATGTGGTTACATTCAAGAACCAAAGAATCATTATCAGTCCTTGCAGATCTAAGGTATATCTTTCCATCATTTATTTCAGCATTTGCAGCATTTCATTCAAGGTTAATTCCTAAACCGAGATTTGACTTAGGCAAACCCCTATTCCGAACCCTTTTCCCTTTCTTTATGTGTGCAAGAAATAGACACAAAGGTGCAATCTTCAGAATAGACATTATTTATAATGACAAATCGATCCCCCATTAGAGTGCAAAAATTTCGGAGGACCAGGGCAACCACCACCACAGTCCCAATATTTTAGGAGCTCTTTTTGGGAACAAGTCTGAATTTTCTTAGATTGTTGTCACGTACCCTATTTTTCCATAATTATTTAATTAGGAAAATAATGTTTATTTTTCACAAATGAAATTGAAATGAACTAAAAATGGAATTGTTAATGAAATAAGATAGGAGATCGAATGCACTGAAATGATTTATATACAATTGAATGACTGGTAATAATTTTTATTGTAAAATTGTGATCGTCATTGCTAATGAGCAATTGAGTGTAAGTGAATGCAGGAACACGTGAACACAGATGAAGGCGAGAACAAGATTCAGGTAGAGTTGTCTTAGCTCATGGACTTCCCTAGAATAGATGGAACATCTCACACACCACTTTAGTATATACATATACATGTGCATTTGTTGCATGATTTGAGTAGTAATTGAATTAAATCCAAGTTACATGAGTGATTGTGAAATATTATTTCTTATTTTAAAGTGAGATTGTTTTGTTAATGAGTTAGATATGAATAGTGATCGTAGGTTTATACCTTCTTTATGTGCAGATATGTATAAATGTATGAAATATCGTACTTATGAGTTTACTTTTGTAATTTGATAATAGTATAACATATATATGTATATGAGATATTGATTCAATCATATACATATATATCTATATAGTCATTATATATGTATATCCAATTATCGTGAAATTTAATTACTTCTTGAATTCTATATATATTTATATATATACACATAAATATATAAACTTAATTATTGTCATTATGTATATATATACATATAAATATTAGAGGAATCTCACACACCACAGTAGAAAAGGTTATGTATATACAATTATGATTTCATTGATGCATGATTTTGAAGTAGGAATGAAATTTTATGAGTAAATGACAATTGTTAAATTTTATTCGTCTATGAGGGTGAAAATTAGTTAAATATTTTAAAAATAGTTAGTGACTTAAGGATTTAACGCTCCTTGTATAGGAGTATGTAATTTACTTAAACTATATTAATGATTGTTTTTTTTTTAATTTATGCATATTAGTCAGATAACTATGATTCGATCGTGTGTGTACACACACACACACACACATGCAGGTGACTATAAATAATGTGTAATGATTTGAATTACACTTATGTGATTATTTTATTATAGAATAAGCACAATCGTTCAAAATAATGTATTTATAAATATACATATACAAAATTATGATTAAGCATTTTATTTCTAAAAACCTTTTACGTTTAGATTTTCTTTAATATAGTCATTTATATATATATATATATATATATATATATATATATATATATATATATATATATATATATATATATATATATATATATATATATATATATATATATAATAAATATGGAAAGGTGGCGGATCTTAGACATGGACTTAGTTCAACCACTGAACTAGCATGTTAATATGAATCCATTGATAAAGAGTCGACCTAGCACCACGACTAACTGTAATCGGTTGCTAAGAAAATGACAGACTGGGGGTTTAGGCAGGTGGATATTAATTGACTTAGGTGACAAAGCAGAGACTTGGAAAAGATGACATTAAACACGCATGTAACAAACACTTAAGTGTTTGTATTCTGCATGCAACCTGATAGGTTATTAAAGAGGAGGTTGGTAGTGATAAACCGTTTCATCAACATCAGTAGAAACCATGAGATAAGTGATACGTCATTATGTTAACACTAGCTTTAAGTCGAGGAGATCAGTTAGACGTGGATGAGTATTATCAAAGTTTGTTAATGATTAAAAATGATATTGCAGTGCTTGGTTAACATGTAGATATTCCTTAATGAGTTCTAAACCATTTGAAACTGAAACTATATTATGAATAACAGATGTGGTATCAGAGATAGTTATAGCAGTGATTGAAAGCCAAAAGAACAGTAGAAAACATAGCATGATATTAGGATAAATAGTAGCATAAGCACAATAGAGAGACATAAGAAGATAGAAGGAGAAAATATGCAGAGAATAGAAATGTTATAGACAACAGTGATATTAGAAGAGCAACAGACTGAGAATCATAGAGCAAGAAGGTTATTGAAGAGATGAGAATGAGAGTAGAGGAAAGAGACATATGCAACAAAGGATTAGAGAATGGAATGTAGAAGAGAAAAGTATTGGAGACTTAGAAGTGTTACAACTATTCGTAAAAGATCGATGATGAACATCTCATATTTAGCGTTGAATTTCAGAGAAAAGAGTCGAATACCAGAACAAGGAAGAGTAGCAGACACACCAGAGGAACATCAACCTTTTTGAGAACTTGGTGAAATAGAAAAAAGATAATAATGCATTGAGTAGAGATCATATATAACAACAATATCAGTCAGAGTTAGGCTCTGTTCTAGCAAAGTTTGTTGTAGAGATTTAAAGAGAGAATGTTCTATTCTGATTAGACTTAGATGATAATCAAATGAAAGAATTAGAGTCATAGTTTTTAGATTTATTATTATGAGAATTCTGTTGAATGACATCAAAATACGTTCTTCAGAAAATTATATTCTATACATAAATGTATTAAGGAAATATATTCTTAAAATTTATTGATAAACATAAGTGTAATTCATAGAAACTAGACCACCAAACCCTATAGAAACAAAGTAAGAGGATAGAGTGATTGTGTGTATAAAACTTGAAATTTGAACCACAAATAAGATGAAATACTAGGGTATGGAATTATTAAATATTGAAGCTTATTTTGAGTTGGTGAAGAAAAGAGTTATAATTCCGAATTTGATCCTTGTATTAGATGCTATGAGGATTATTTGGTATGTCATTTGAAGAAGCCATATAGGTATGTGCATTATGGAATGTTGTCTTACTTAATACCCATTGTAGAATATTTACTAAATTTAGTTAGTTGAATTCATAAACCACGAATAATCACATATTACTATCAAACTAAATATGTTATTCGAGAAAAGAGGTAGACAAACCAAAACACCTGGAAAGATAGAAAATGTAGATGATATAAATGTGGAAATTCTAAGCCATAAGAAATAGAATTTAAGTTAATGATTATACTATTTAAATGTTTTGATAATTGAATAAAAGAATGTGTACTCATTTTTTATTCAATTTTATGTAAAGATACATACATGTGTTACACGTTCTTATATTTAAATCTTGTCTTTAATTGCTTGAAAGATAGAAGTGAAAGATTGTTTTATTTTCAGATATATATTTGTTTATCCATGAAAGAGTGCTTTCTATCAGATAGGATTGGTTGTAACAAAAGATCGATTCTTTCTATTTCTATTCAACGAAAGATTGTCTTCTTTAACATTGTATTTTTATCTTGCGAGAAATAGGAAGATAGAATTGAAAAATGAAAGATTGTCTTTTGTATATATTTATTGAAGATTCATATGAACAAAGCTAGATAGGCTTGTGTTTGTGGAAAGTTACCTTCGGGGACGGGTGCCGAATGTGGAATTATAAAGAGAATAGTTTGCTTTTCCAAACTATCTTTTATTACTATGCATGGCATTATACTCGGCCGAGTAACTTATTGACCATTGAAACAGATGGATTTATTTATGCTCTCTATCATATCCTTTATTGATCTTTCTTGTTTCTTAACGGAATTAGAAAATTGAAAATACATGTATCATCTAGGCACACACCAGATTCTATCTTGTCTATATAATTCTTGTTGCGAAGCAATTCATGCAGGGTCGGGTATTCTTGATTGACCAAGAATTCTAGGGAAGTGTAAGCTTCAAGGTTGGGTGGAAAAAGCACTTGAATCTTATTCTTGTCTTCATTCTTAAGATTGCATTGAAGATAGCTTGGGTTGCAGATCAAAGGATGCATCTCACCCTTTACTTTGTATCCTTTTGTTATTCAACTTAAGGCAACTTGAAAAGTCTAAGTATTGTATGATTGAGATACTACTTATATTGATTTATTCAATGAAGAATCTTTATCTTTTATAGAAATTTCATTTTATTTATGATATAAATGGAATGATCAAATGAAGCTATGGAAGGAAACATGGAATGAAATAGATTTATTAAAAGAATTATGAGTTTATTTAAGAATAAAACGTATTTTGGCTATTATTGAAGTTAGAATCATTTACGTCTTTACAATTGCTTAGATCCAGGTTCGTGGCTCAATCCCACAATTTTTGCTTATTGTTTATGTAGTTCTACTTGAATTTCTATCACTTTCACCATAATTTTGATAGTTCAACTTACAAAAGAGGGTTTATCAATTCACATCATCAAAACCCCCCAATCCAATCATAATTATCAGTCCTAATCCTTGCTGTTTTGTGACTAGATTTATTGGATTGGAAACCTCTTTTAAATCTAATGATCTTCAAGTAATAAATTAGTGGTTTCTTCCTTCTATGGTGGAAACCCTAATTTTTCACCACTACACTATTATATAAGACAATGTGACCTAAATATACTTAAACTAAATATAGAAAAGAATTCCTAAATTTATCTTTAGTGAATAAAGTAATATGAGACCAAATCAATTATTAATTAATTAATTAATTACTTAGGCGATTATCCAATTACTCGAACATCTCCCTCAAGATAAACTTAGGGAGAAGCTAAAAACTTAATAATTAATTCAATGATGGATGTACAGATGGGTTGAAATGAAATTTTGTAAAGGAAAAAAAAATTGAATTTGGGTTTTAGTCAAAACCCTTTCATTTGAAACCATGTGGACCACATACAAGCCACATGGTTTCGAGTGAAACACTTTCGATCAAAACATTTCTAACCAAAAATATTTCATTAGAATCTATTTATTTGACCTAAAGTGTGACACATATTTGTTCGTTTACCTAGATACAAATCCAAAGTAACCATGTCTTAAAGATGATGGATGTCCTACTGTACTAAATCAATGAAGGCCAAAGATATGGAATGCCAAGCTAGTTAGAAACAATAGAAGATGGAGATTAAATCTCAATGCGAGGAGTAGGAATTAGTAAAAAAGCCTCTAATCCATCGAAATATGCAAGAACTATGATATACTCAATCTCCTTTAATGGGTATATGCACCAAGATAATGCACAAAAAGGGGGTAAAAAGTGGTCACTTTTTTTTTTTAAATCAACTAAACTTGAACTTGCCGGAGTAATTTGAGACTCATGCACTCAGAATTTCAAGATACCAAAAAAAAAAGAATTGTAGTACTTGGAATCCAGTTTCTAAACAACTAAAGTTTTTCAAAAATAGATAATATTAAGAGGATCAAATTCTTCGCACACACAAAAGGGCTCCTATTTCTTTATAAAAATATAACATAGTGTCTAGTGTGTGCCCCTCAATTTTTCTAGTTGGATTTAGTATTTTGAAAAAACCACTAGTAGAAAAATATTATTAAGCATTATGTCTATCTATCTATCTATCTATCTATCTATCTATCTATCTATTCCAATGTGTAAAGAATGAAGTGTAGAACTATATATATATATATATATATTCAAATTTGGACAAGTAGGTCAAACGTTATTAAAAAAATGCAACACATGTATTTGATAACTATGGAGACATTAGTGAAAGAAATTAAATATTTATGTAGTTCAAATCTAAAACAATAAATAGCTAGAAAGATTAGAAGACGTGTGAAATTATGGTGGCAATTTTACTAAGACTCGATATATATAATGTGTAAACTTGATGACGAGAAAGTTGAGAAAGGAGAATGAAAGAAAAAATACATCAAAATGAGACAAATGAACGATCCAAGCCTAAGTACAAGCCAAAACACATACATATTTAGTATAGAAAAAACATCTACATGTTATTTGGAAAAAAAATAAATGACATGTTATGAGAGAAAAACATGTATGTGTTATGTTAAATAAGTATAAAATGTACATGTTTTTCTTATTAAGAAAAAAATGTACCTTTTTTTCTCACATAAACTTATTAAAAAACCCTTATAGGTATAGGGTATATTAGGGTAAAGGTTTTAGGATTTATGGTTGAGGGTATTGGGTGTTGATATTTCCCTCCTTCTCTCTCTACCACTATTTTCTCTCTCTCCTCTCTACATCCCCTCACTCCTTACCCCCATCTCTCTCTCTCTCTAGGTCTCTCCCTTTGACACACTCTATTTCCTCTCTAGGTCTCTCCCAACTTCTCTACCTCTCCACCTCCCCTTCTCTCCTTTCCACCATATCTATTCCCTACCTCCCTTCCTTTGTATTCTTCTCTCTCCCTCTTATTATTTCTCTTTCCTCTTTCTCCATTCTCTTAATTATTATGTCTCCCTCACACACTCTCTTTCCCCTCTTTAGGTTTCTCCCTTCCTCCCCCCTCTTTACCTCTATACCTCTCCCTCCTTGTCTCATTACCCACCTATCTCTCCTTCTCTATCTCTTGCACTACTATCTCTCCCCCTCTAGGTCTCTCACCTATCTCTCCCTAGGCTCTAGGTCTCTCACCTCTATATCTCTCCCCTCTCTATTTCTTTCCCTCCTCCACATCCCTTCCCACCTCCTTACCCCCCTATATCTTATCTCTCTCTCACCTCTCCAGATATCACCCTCTCATTCTCACTCTCTCTCCCTATCTCCCTTCCATTACTCTCATATCTCTCTCCCTCTCTCCCTCCCTCACTTTCTCTTATCTCTCTCTCTCCCACTCTTTCTAGGCCATCACCTCTCTCTCCCACCCTCTCTCTTTCCACACTCTATGTTTCTCCCTCCATCCCTATCAACCTCTCTACCTCTCCATCCATTTCTCATCACCCACATCACTCTATGCCTTTCGATATCTCTCACCTTAATATCCCCATCTAGGTCTCTCACCTCTCTCCCCCACTCTAGGTCCCTCACCTCTCTCTCCACCTCTCTATCTTTACCCTCCCTAGGTTTCTCACTCCCTGCATGTCTACCTCTTTCTCTCTCTCTCTCCCTCATGACCTGTCTTCTTCCTCCTTCCCATCTCTAGGTCATTCCCTCTCCCTCCCCTTTATAGGTTTTAGGGTTTATGGTTTGGATGTAGGAGATATAGGGTTTAGGGTTTATGGTAGATGGTATAAAGTTTAGGGTATAGGGTTGAGTCTATAAGGTTTATGGTTGAGGGTATTGTGTGTTGATACATACATCTCTCCCCCTAATTACCCCCAACTTTCTCTCTCTCCATCCCTCCCTCTCTCTTATTTTGTCTCCCTCATTCTCTCTCCCTCTCTATCTCTAATTCTCTCTTCCCTCTCTAAGTCTCTCCCCCCCCTCCCCTCTCTCTCTCTCTCTCTCTCCCCCTTTTAGGCCTCTCCCTCCATCCCTCTCTACCTTTACATCCTTGTCTTATTATACACATCTCTATATCCCTCTCTATCCATCTCACCTCTCCCTCCCTCCCCCCGCCCTCTCTCTCTCACCTCTCTATCTCTCCCCTCTTTGTCTATTCCTCCCCCCTTCCTTTGTTTGTTATTATTTCTCTCATTCTTGAGTTCCCACCCTCTCTAGGGTTGAGGATGCAAGATTTAAGTTTGAGGGTATTGGGTTTATATCAAAGATAATGTTATAATATTTATGGTTGAGAGTACATTATTGTAGGGTTTAGGTTATGGGATTGAGTATATATGGTTTAGGGTTGAGTGTATTGGTAAATAGTTTAGGATTCAAGATTGAGGGTGTAGGGTATAGGATTTAGGGGTGAGGGTATCACTTATAGGATCAAGGGTATTGGTATAGTGTTTAAGGTTTAGGGGTTATGGCATAGGGTTGAGGGTGTTGGCTATAGGTTTTAGGGTATTGGTTATAGGTCAAGGGTATAGGATTTACATTTGAGGGTATAAGGTGTATGGTTTAAGGTTGAGAGGATATCTTATAGGGTATGAGATATAGGTTTGAAGGTATAGGGTATAAGGTTTAGTGTATTGGCTCTATGGTTGAGGGTATAAAGTAAAGGGTTAATGGCTTAACATATAGGGTTATTGAGTCTAGGATATTGGTATAGGGTTTAGGGTGCAAATGTTTTAGGGTTAAGGATATAGGGTACATGGTTTATATTTTAGGATGTAGGGTTTAGGGTAAAGGATTTAGGACCTATATGGTTTAACATAGAGGTTATTGATCTATAGGGTTTAAGGTACATTTTTGATGGTATAGGGTTTAGGATATTTCATGTGCTAATACTTTCCTTTCTCTCTCCACCTCTCTCCCTCTCTATTTCCCCTCCCTCCCTAACCCATCTGTCTCTCCCTCACTCTCTAGATTCTTCTCCCTCTATCTCTTATTGTCTCTCTTTTTTGTCTATGTCATTACCTATCCCTCCCACTCTCTTTTTCTCCCACCCTCCATCCCTCTCATCTTCTCCATCCATGTCTTATTACCCACCTCTCTATCGCCCTCTATCTCTCACCTCTCTCTCCCACTCTAGGTCTCTCAAATCTCTATCTATCCCCTCTATAGTTTATTCCTTCCATATAGATCTCCACCTCTCTCTCCCTTCCCCTTACCCCTCTCCTTTTATGAACTCTCTCCTTCTCTTCTCTCTCTCCCCTCCCTAGGTCTCTCACTCTGTCAATGTCCAACTTTCCCTCCATCTCTCTCTCTCTCTCTCTCTCTCTCTCTCTCTCTCTTTGTTATTTTGTCTCTTCTCTTCTGCCTCCTTGTCCTCTCTAGGTCATCATCTCTCCCTCCCCTTTATAGAGTTTAAGGTTTAGGGTACATAACATATAAGGTATAAGATATATAGGGTTTAGGGCTGATGGTATAAGGTTTAGTGTAGAGGGTTGTGGATATAGGGTTTATGGTTGAGGGTATTGGGTGTTGATACTTTTGGCATTTGGCATAACTGATGTAAAATGAGATGATGCAGTTAAAGACTGATGAATGTACTGGTAGAGGATAGAAGACTATTTGTGATCAAGAGATTGAGATTTTGTGACTAGATGAATTGATCAGTTATCCATGTTGTCATTGATGGAAATTGATGTCAAATGACGATTACTAATGTTCCTAATGTTTTTATTTGTCATCCAAGTGATTTGGTTTACTGGAAGACAGGGTTTACTAACAAAGTACAAAAGATTGTGAATTAGGACTTTAACTGGTAAAGCATAGATGCTTTGGTTGAACTGGACGATCAACGATGATTGGTGTTTTGTGGTTTGGAATGTGAGCTTGTATCATGGAAAGGAGTATCTGACCGAAACCAGAACTTGTGACTACTAGAAGGCTTGTTTCAAATTTTTGATGAAGTTTTGCTAGGGTTTTAGTACCAGTGAAGAAATCATCAAATCAACAATAATTTTTATTATGGTGGTGATCAACGATGAGTCTACATGAAGGTGGTAACATGACACAACCCATGTGAAATGTTTCATTGCTGTTTTGGCGTGATTCAAAGAAGAATTTCTTAGGAAACAATGAAATACTTAGTGGAGTGTTTTGAGGCTTTGACTTTTGTACAGATTGGATTTTTGTGATGGGTTTCGATCAACTAACAATTGATATTGCATTGTAATTTTGATGTAATGATCTGTATATTGATCTGAGATGATCTCTTATAATTTTTATTTTAATTTCATGATGTAATTAGGGTTTAGTGGCCGACCTAGTTGAGATGGCTATTTAGGATGACATAGTTGATGTTTATCATATCGGTGGTCTTAAGAGAATGTGTTGAGCTATCCAAGAGAAGTGTGAGATCTTTCTGAGATTTGCAGAGTGTTGAGAATAACTGGATCTAATCTAGCAAGATGAGAAATGCAAGTAACACATCACTTTTTCATTGTTGATCCCTAACAGTAGTAGTAGGTTAAATCCCTTAACTAGGTAGGTCCTAACAGGGCTTAAAAATTTAAGTCCCCTAACAGGGAAAATCTAAAAAACAGTGGTAAATCCTTTGATGAGGTTGATCCTAACATATCATCAAGCTCCTAACTGGGCTGCTAGATGAATCCCTTAACTAGGTGACTCCTAACAGTGTCTGCTCCTAGTTCAGGGCTAAGCTCCTAACATGGCATATTTTAAAAGAGTACAAATATTTGTGGGTGCCAACTCCCACCGTGGTTTTTCCCTTTTTCAGTTTCCACATCAAAAATTATGGTGTTCAAGCGTGGAATGCTTTTCATGGGATGTTCTTGTTTATGTTACATTTCATGCACTATTTCTGAGTACACCGATTATGATGTTTTATCAGAGGTTTATCAAAGGTTACCAATACTGATAAGAGTTGGTAGAGAAAGTGGTTGATCTGATAGATGAGGATAATGAGTTGGTAAATGATAAAATTTATATGATTTATTAAGTGGTGAAAGAACTGATAAATGTGGTAAAATATTTGATCAATGTGTTAGCAAATCTGATAAAGAGGTTGTTAGATCTAATAAAAAAAGTTGACATATTTGTTAAATGATTTCAGATCTAATATATGTTTGATTTTGTTTTAAAGTTTCAATTGGTGTTAATACTGATTCACCCCCCCTCTCAGTATTAACCAGATCCTCGTAGGTTTAACAATTGGTATCAGAGCTTTGATCCTCTGTGTGGAGAAAGCCTAACTGCTTGAGGGAAAGATGTTGAGGAAGTCAAGATGATGAAGAAAGAGTGTTCTAAGTTCAACAAGGATTAGTGCAAGATCTGGAAAGACAGAATGAAGATCTACATCAAAGGTCTTGGTGCACAATATTGGAAGCTAGTTGAAACAAAATATGTTGCTCCTACTACTACTCCCTTGATACCAGATGAACTTAAAGAGAAACAAGATAACATAAAAGTCTTAGAAGCTATTGCTAGTACTTTATCGAATTCATAATATATTGATGTTCATGGATTGTAAACTTCTGGTGAGGTTTGGGAAAAGTTATATATATCTATGGAGGAGATGAGCATGTTCAAAGAGCTAAAGAGGAAATCTTGAGAGGAAAGTGTTGGCATATGCATAGTCTAATGAGACATTGTAGGTGATTGAAGGTTTTGTCATTGATGGCAACCTTACAATCCTATGACACCGACAATGCAATTCCCCGACACTAGCAAGATCAGACTCTACACCAGCACTCAGATCACTAGCACCGGCAGTGAAAGGAAGCATACTGACACAGAGGCTGACAAGATTTTTGTTGTAATATATTTTGTTTATTTATGTAAAATCTTTGTAAGCTGACTTGGCATGATGTAAAATGACTCCTATATAAAGAGAGATCATTATAGAACATTGTAAGGAGATATATGTGAGATATGGAATGTAATTAGGCATACCTATTATGCGAATTATAGGTTAAGGGTTTATGTAAGAAGCAGAGCATAAACTGGTACTGGATCTGGCATTATAGATGCTATTTTGAAGCAGTACAAGACACTGGATTTATACAATCCATTTTGTAAGTCAGTGAGACTTCAATTTTGAGCAGTGTGCTCTAGGCACTTGGCCTTCCTGCATGTGCGGGCCCCTCTTGTAGTAGTAATATTCTCTTATTGGCTAGTAAGTGAATATTGTGGGTTACAAATCCCACCAAGGTTTTTCCCACACTAGGTTTCCTCATTAAATCATTGTGTTATGGTGTGTCTTTCATGTGGTTGTTTATATCTCTATTCATTGCATTACTTTTTGCTTACCGATACATAGTTTTAATATGCTCTACATGTTTTAAGTTAAGAAAATCTAAAGACCGGTCAGATACTGATTCACCCCCCCTCTTAGTATGTGGGAATCCTAACAATTGGTATCAAAGCTTGGTCCTCTATTTTCAGAAGCCTAACAACTTGAGGAAGATCTTGACACCGGTAGACATGGAAAATTTAATGAAGCAATTGGAAGCAACTCTTTCAGATTTTGATACAAAAAAGTTGAAAAATATCAAACTTGAAGATGATCTAAAAGCAGCCCAGGAAATTATTCAAGCACTTCAAGAAAATCTTACCATTGCAAGAAACAAGAGAAGAGAACTCTATGAAAAGATGCAAATTGAGGATGATGAAAAAGAAACTCTAAATGAGTAGATATGCAAGCTAAAACAAGAGAACATGGCAACAAAGAATGAGATGCAGGATATGACTATGAGATTTTGTAAAGAAATTGAAGATAGAAAGAAGAATGAAGAAGATTTGATCAAAAGACTAAGTGATGCAGCAAATGAAAACACCAGACTTAGTTATGAAAATGATTTGTTGAAGATAGATCTGATGCATACACAGAATGACTCCAATGAACTGATGAGATAGAAAGAGATCTTAGAAAGAGAACTGGATGTTACAAACTAGCATAAAGAAAAATTCAAGAAAAGCTCAGAAGAACTTGATAACTTGGTGAAGAATCAGAAACCTAAAGGTGACACTTGTGGAATTTGCTTTGAAGTTGGAGAAAGCTCCGGTACTGCAAACACACAAAATCATAGTAAATCGGTAAGACAACCTACTACTTACAAATTTAATGGAAAATGCTTTAACTGTAATAAGTATGGTCATAGAGAAAATCAATGTAGATCTAGAAGTTATCAGAACACCAATGCACCCACCGGTCAATGTTCAAAATGCAACAAAGTTGGTCATAACTCTAAAAATTGCAAAATGAATGTTAGATGTTATGATTGTGGAAGATTTGGACACCTATCTAATCAATGTAGAACACAAACCGGCATAGGTTATGGGAAAGCTATTCAGAAGAATAATGTGACTTGTTATGCATGTAACAAAATTGGGCATATTGCTAAGTTTTGTAGAAGCAAGTCCTCACCAGCAAACAACAATGATCCTAGCTTGAAAGGAAAAGAAAAGATTGAAGAGGTTAAGCATGAATTTTCAAAACAATGGATTAGAAAGTCAGACATAAATAATGTTGGAAATACTCCTCCACTGGTAGAACCAATCAACACTCCACCGGAAGAACAGAGTAGTACTCCACCGGTAGGAGGCTCTTCATCAAATTGAAGAAAGTTTCCTTGAGGGTTTGGCAATCAAATGAGACATATGCTATTGTTCCCTCGGTTGATGGGTATAAGTAGAAATTACTTCTATACCGGCAAATGAAGTTAAGTGATTACTTAACTGACATGCATTAATTGTGGTACTTGGCAAAATTGACATTATAAATCAGTGGTTTTGGCTCCATTTCACTTCATTTCAAACACTCGAAGAGTATGAAATCTCTAGAGCTAAGGCATTTCGAGTGAAGAAGCAAAGGATTTCAGCATTCATCTTTCCAAAGGTAGATAAAGGTATTTATTATCATGACATCCTCCTCTGCACCTGAATTTATAGCTAACTCTACTGTAGTCGAGGTTATCAAATGCCCTAGGCCCATGTTTCAGCTAGTTCCTGAGATAGCTAAAAGGGATGATAACATTGGTGCATTCTCCCAAATTCCCAAAGGAGTTGTTTATGCAGAAGAACCTAGAATTTACATCCACTATCACATAGAAGAACTAGGAGATGAAGAAATCAAGGACATGTATAAAACTATTATCTGCGATGATTCCGGAAATGTAAAACCTGAACATAAAATTGTTGAAACCCTAGGATTCATTGAGATCCTTAGCATTCCAGACTTTCCTAAAGAAATTATTAGGATAGTATTGAGCAGGGTACATGGTGCCTTCTTTTGGCTAGATTCGGTCCACAAAATCACAAAGGAAGCTGTGAAAGCTATAACAGGGTTACCTTCCACCGGTAATAGGCCAGACAAAACAAAGAAGGTCTCAAATGACCTACTAACAAAACTAACTGGTGCAACATCCGACAAGAGATCATTGAGGGTTAATGATGTAACTGATACAAATGTGAGATTCATTAGCATGATTCTTGGTTACAAAGCAACTCATGTAAATAGACTCAATTCAGTTTCCAGTTTATGCATTAAGAGTGCTTATGACATGGTTAAGGACAATGTAAAAATTGATATATGTGAATGGCTAAAGGATGAGTTAATTGGTAATCTAGGAAAAATCAAGAAGGATAAGAAAGGAAATTTTAGATTTGGTAATCTACTTGTATGTTTGAAGCTACATATAACCAAATAGGTTTCTGACATAGGCAACAAAAGCCTTGGATTTGACATACCGATAGGGAAACAGTTATCAGACCTATTCAACAATATGGGTGAAAACAAAGAAAAGAATATCAGTGAGTATTTTCAAGAACTTAAGGTTAGAATGAACAAAAGAATTAGACTGTCACAGGAAATTGTTGACAAGTATAAGGATGTGTAGCGTCCTAAAATTGCGACACTTGCAATTTCGACTGCATTTCGGTCTTCACGATGGCGACGCAACACGCAACCTGAATGGAGACCCTGAAACTTGCTCACGACACTGAAAACTGCATTTTTCAAGCACCCTGGCCTGAACCTCCTTGCACCCTGCTGTCCCGGGAGGTGGGACCAGAGCGCCCAGCGCCCTGGTCCCTCAGGACCAGGGCGCCCAGCGCCCTGGTCCCTGGGTCCTATTTTGGGCCCGGTCTCCTAAGGGGCTCGGGTCTTTTTGTTTGCAATTTGGAAATTAACTTTCCCTGGTCGGCCTAAGGTCGGGAAAATCAGTCTATCAGCCCTAATTGACAAGTATATAAATGACATTTTCCTCTTTCATTCGATATGATGGAAAAGGCGTGGAAACTATACTCAAGCATTCAAGCATTCAAGCATTCCTTTAAGCAATTGATCATCTCAAGTCTCCATTCAAGGCTAAGTGTTGCATTCAAGACAAGGATTCAACCATTGAAGAGGAGATCACATACAACATATTACTACAACATACAACATACAACATCTAAACCTTCGCACATAAGGATACCAACATCCTTAGAACAAGGTATTAGTACTTGTTTTACAGTCATTTACATTTACAGCTCTTGCTCATTTCTTGGTTAATTCAAAAACTGGGGTTTGACCTAAAGGCAAACCCCCAATCCCTAACCCCCCAATCGTCTTCGCTTTTCTGTGTGTAGGTTGCAGGTACGCGGCTGAAATTGAAGATCTGGAATCCTTGTGCAGAGACGAACAGATCCCCCTTCGTTTCGCGGATTTTTCGGAGGACCGTGGCGCCGGGCGCCATCGTCCCGACAACTTTTGCTCAAATTTGCAGGACAACGCCGTATCGACATTTTACTGCTAATTCCAGGTCCGCAGCTTCATCCTATAACCCGAACTCAGTTTATAAGCGAATCTTTATGACTTTCTATGCATGCTTAGCTTAATTTCCTTAACAACATTCTTTACAAAAGAGGGTAGCCTTGCTTTCCTAACCCTTGAAATTCATTTAGCATCTAATCTTGCATTGCGTGGGATTGGATCTTATGAGTTTCAACCCCTCTTTTGAATGTAAAGTCTCTCCCCTAAGTGAAAAACCATCGAATCCTAGCGAACCTCCCTTCTCTCTCCTCGGAGTCGGAAGAGGGGAGAACAACTAGGGTTCGATCGCGATATTTTTCCGCTTTACAGGATGATATATGCTTTGTGATTAAAAAGGCTGAGATCTAGACGGAAGCAGTGATCCCAAGAACAATCTGGGTCACTGAGATGGGCTATGAGACTGATGATCATATCATTGAGACTTATGCAAAAGCACTTCTGGAAGCACCTAAAGAACCCAAGGAAGAAGTATTCGGTAGTGCTAAGATGATTGAAAGCCAAATTCAATCTAAGAAAAGAGTAAAGAAAGTTGAAGCAACTATAAGGAGAGGCTCAAGACAGGCAAAGGCCATCAAAGAAGATGTACTGAAACAAACCGATATCACTGAAGATGAGTTGGAGGCATTACAACCTAAAACTCACCTATCACCGGTAGCCACTTCTTCTAAAAGTGATATGCCAATAGCATTCAAAAGAGTTGTAAGGAAGAGGGATTCTTCACCAGCATCCACACCTTTGCCTAGAAGAACTAGACAAAAACAATAGGCTGTGAGGTCATTGGTAAAGAAGACAACCCCAAAGAAAAAGCTTACACCTAAATGGAAAATGACTCAACAAAATATTGCTCTGATTGACAGACTGTTAGATGAGATCACTGAAGAAGGAAAACTCAAAAACATCAACAGACTATACGACTCACTATCGATTGATGACAAAGAGCAAGTTGAAAATAGTGTTGTTTTACACTTGGATATGTATAAGAAATTCTTAATGGAAGTTGTAGATGAAATACCAAGTGAACTATATAAGAGACTGGAAGTAAGGAGACAAGCTGTTGTAGAGCTTGATAAAAAGATAAAATTGAAAAACTACTTGTTGTTTACCCAGTAAACTCACCGAAGGAGATAGATGACTTAATTGCTGAAGCCAACCGGTCAGTATTCTCTACTGCACATCGACATATTGCACTAATGGTAGGAAGACTAAAAGAGGTAACAGAAGAAACATAAAATGCATGGGATATATTCCTTGTGGAGAAGGAAAAACAGGAAGAATACCAGAACCCCAAGCCTATCAAAGTCTATCAAAAGGACAAAGATAAAGGGAAAGGCAAGGTTGGTGGTCCCCCAAGTTTAAAAATAAAAGATAACTTATCCCCACCGCCTCTGATCACTCCACTGGTACAAACAATTGTAGATAAACTGGCAGATGAAAGTATGGGTATAAAGGATACAAATCCTGATGTACTATACACAGTAAATGTTGATACTCAAATAATCAACTTTGTAGTAGAGAAGGACTCAACTGGTAGGACTGACATGTCTAGTAAGCCACTGGTAACTGACAAAACTGATGACACAAAGAAACCAATAGATAACAACACATGACAATAGACAGAGACTCAGATAGGGATTGATACAGATCAACAAACAGAGCAACAGGCTCCGAAACAGGAAGAGGTTCATATGGAAATAGAGCCACCGGCAACAAGAGAGAAACAAAAACCCTTGCTTAAGGAAATGGAAACATAGAAAGACCTACCAGAGGTCACTACAAGCATGGTTACTTCCTCCACCGACAGAATTCAGAATGTTGGTTCCTCCTTAGCAGGTTACAAATCAACAAATGTAACTGAAGTTCTTTTGGATTCTTTAAAGAAAATAATTGATTGTAGTTCACAAGCTTATAAAGCTATATATGACACAATCCCAGTTTTGAAGATGATAGCTCCAAACTGTAACATAGATAATAAGGGTTCTTTAAGTCAACTTGACACTTTGTCAAAGTACACTACTGACAACATAGTAATGGTTGACCAAATAAAGGAAGATGCACTCAAAGAGAAGTTGGAAAAAGAAAAACATAAATTCTTTGATGATCAAATAAAGAAGTGTACTAGGGAATTTGACACACTTGTACTGGAACTTTGCAGCACACTAAAGGAATTTAAAACTCTATACAGAGACATGTGTAAGACAAAATTTTTGACAGTTGACATAGATAAGAAAATGAGCAAGGTACAGGATGAAATAAATAAACTTGCTGACAATTTTGTTAACTCACCTGATACATTATCAGTTTTTGAGCAAAAAGTAATAGGTCTTGAAGAAGAATTACTTAAGCTAGAGAGAGAAAAGGAGACAATAATAAACAAGGCTAAGAATCTGAGACTAAGATTAAGTCCAAGACTGGACTATCTAGCATCCCTGAGGAAAGAAATATCTAAGGCATTATTACAAGGACATAAGACACTGACAGAGCATATGCAACAACTCACCGATAGAGTTCAAAGAATAGAGGTACCATTGAAAGACAGTAAGAAATTTATGGAAAGCATAAATTTAGTTTTGGCAAATATTTTTCAAATTGTAACCACCCAGCTACAAGGTTGAGACATGAAACCATACTCTATTGACACCTTGACAACCTTTGTCATTGATGCCAAAGGGGGAGTAGTGGTATGAGAAAATAATCAAGTAAAGACTCATCTGCTCAGGGGGAGTTCACACATTTTTGGTTCACATTTTTGGAGGACACATTTTTGGATTTTCTCATGAGTGTTGCCATCAATGCCAAAGGGGGAGATTGTTGGCATATGCACACTCTAGTGAGACATTGTAGGTGATTTAAGGTTTTGTCATTGATGGCAACCTTACAATCCTACGACACCGGCAAGGCAATTCACTAGAACCAGCAAGATCGGACTCTACACCGGCACTCAGATCGCCAGCACCGGCAGTGAAAGGAAGCATACTGACACAGAAGCCGATGGGATTTTTGTTGAAATATATTTTGTTTATTTCTATAAAATCATTGTAAGCTGACTTGGCATGATGTAAAATGACTCCTATATAAAGAGAGATCATTATAGAAAATTGTAAGGAGATATATGCGAGATATGGAATGTAATTAGGCAGACCTATTATGCAAATTATAGGTTAAGGGTTTATGTAAGAAGCAAAGCAGAAATTGGTACTGGATCTGACATTATAAATGCTATTTTGAAGCAGTACAAGACACTGGATTCATACAATCCATTTTTTAAGTCAGCGAGACTTCTATTTTGAGCAATGTGCTCTAGGGACTTGGCCTTCCTGCATGTGCAGGCACCTCTTGTAGAAGTAATATTCTCTTATTGGCCAGTAAGTGAATATTGTGGGTCACAAATCGCACCGAGGTTTTTCCCACACCGGGTTTCCTCATTAAATCATTGTGTTATGGTGTGTCTTTCATGTGGTTGTTTATATCTCTGTTCATTGCATTACTTTTTGCTTACCAGTACATAGTTTTAATATGCTCTACATGTTTTAAGTTAAGAAAATCTAAATACCGGTCAGATACTGATTCACCCCCCCTCTTAGTATCTGTGGGAATCCTAACAGAAAGTTTGATGACATGAGAATACTTGAAGGAGAAAACATTGCATAGTATGGCCAAAGAATCAAAGACGTTGTTGGTGGCATAAAGAGTGCTAGAGGTAAAATGGATGATGATGCAATAGTAAGTAAAATGCTTAGAACTCTTTAACCTCAGTATGCTATAAGAGTATCCACAATCCAAGAACTTAGATCTATTTCAAAGGACAAGGTAAATATTGATTCATTGATTGGCAAGCTTACAAATTTTGAGTTAAATAGTTTTGACAATAGTGTGACAAAATCTATTGAATCTGCCTTTAAAGCTTATGTTACCGGATCATCTACTAGAAAAGGAAAAGATAAATATCAAAATTATGAGTGTAGGTCAAGTCATGGAAGTAACCGGGGAAATGAAGACAATGAAGATCAAGTGATGGAACATGAAGCACTGTTACCAAAAAGATTTTCCAAGAGGCACCGATAAGTATAAAGGAAAGCTACCTTTTGAAGTGTTTCTCTTGTAGTAAAATTGGACATAATGCTGCTAACTTCCCTAACACTGATAAGAAATAGAAGTCTAGGAGATTCAAAGGAAAGGGCAAGAAACATTGTTATGTTGCAGTAGATGAAAGTGTGACTGATGAAGAGTGTGAAGTGTTGGTATTTTGGATATATTGATATGGTTTTGTCATTGACTTCAACACTTGTTAACACTTGTCAACGCTTATCAGCACTTGGAGATCTTTGATTATGTTCACCGGCAAGTCAGTGACTTATGCACAGTCACTGATATTCGGTTTACCGGAAGGTTATATTGTTCACCGACATTTGGAATAACTTGAAGACTACGTGGTTATGTCGAAGACATTATTTGATCACTTGGTTTTGGCGATTTGGTTATTGGTCTATTCGGGTTTGCATATTTGCTGTTACCGACAAATAGGTCTAGGTTATGCACCGACAAGAATATTTATTCTAGATCAGCACGACACGTTATGGAGATGATTTATTATTATTTTAACTACATTGAGCCAACATGATACATCACATAATGATTTATTTATAATTGATTTTATTGTAATATCTTTTAGTGAGCCGACCTATTCAATTGGTCTTAGGTTATGGTATAAATGTAAAATCTCATTTGTCAGATTGATATGCGATTGGAAAAAGAATTGTAATAGGGTATATGCAAAAATAAGCAGAGCTATACACACAAACATCATTTGAAGGTTGAATGAAGGTTTTTGAGAAGATAATCAGAACTTAACTAGTACTGAATCCAACATATGAAGATGCTATTTTAAGTAGCACATTATCATTGGATTTAACCATCCAATTTTAGTCAGTGTGACTCCCATTTTGTGATTGAGCAGTGAGCTCTAGGCAACTAGCCTTTCTGCATGTGCAGACTCCATATTGTACACACATACTATCTATAGTAGTATCATTTGATTGTGGGTAAGGCTTCCCACCATGGTTTTTCCCCTTACAATGTTTCCACATACAATTATTTGTGTTATGTGTTGTGGATGTTATTGTCTTTCTGTTTCATGCATTAATATTTACCAATACTATAATTAACTGATAAAACTTTCTATCAGCAGAAAGTTTGGTTTACCGACATTAAGTATTAAGTTTTGGTTAAGTTAATTTTGGTTGAATTTATTGGACAACTGATTCACCCCCCCTCTCAGTTATATCCAAGACCTAACAATTGGTATCAGAGCCTAGTCGTCTTTTTGCAGAAGTTTAACAGCTTGAGGAGATCCAATGTCTACTAACTATTTTAGGAAGGACAGTTTGAAACTTGATGGAACTAACTATGGCATATGGAAGATCAGGATGTAGACACATTAGAATTGCATTGGAAAGGAGATATGGGATGTTACAAATAATGGTTACACTGCTCTTACTCAAGGTCAACCTAATCTACCAAACTTGGCTAA
This sequence comes from Cryptomeria japonica, assembly GCF_030272615.1. NCBI lineage: Eukaryota > Viridiplantae > Streptophyta > Pinopsida > Cupressales > Cupressaceae > Cryptomeria > Cryptomeria japonica. The sequence continues at coordinate 619,227,613 of NC_081415.1, forward strand.
AGATGAGGAAAATGGTTGCAAAGCAAGAGAAGCACTTTTGAGCGCATTGTTAGATCAACAAGTGATGAGATTATTATACATATCTATTGCTAAAGATATTTGGGACAAATTGGAAACATTCAATGAAGGAGATTCCACAGTCAAAATTGCAAAACTTGAATGCTTCTGGGTCAGGTATGAAAATCTGAAAATGGAAGAAGATGAAAGGATTTCTACTTTTATGGAAAGAGTTAATGAAATTTTTTTGGGTATACAATGTTTTGGAGGAACCTTAAGTGAAGATGAGATTGTTTCTAAAGTCTTAAGAGATTTGCCACTGACATATAAAATAAAAGTTACTGCTATAAATGAATTGAGAACAATGCCTAATGCATCAATATCTAGAGACACTTTGGTTGGAAAACTTTCAGCTTTTGAACTTGAGGAATTTGGTCCTATTGCTACTACTAAGACATCTAGCTTTCAAGGCATCATATTCATCTACAAAATTATCATCATCATCTGAAAAATTTGATTGGAAAGCCTTTTATGCAAGAGAACTTGAAGAAATCAGGAAGGAGAATGAAGAACTGGAAGAGCTTGAAGCACTATTTGCAAGGAAAATGCCTAAAGGTCTAGTTGGAAGTAAGTATGAAGGTAAAGCACCCTTTAAATGTTTTAACTGTAATAAGATTGGTCATATAGCTTCTAGATGTCCTGATAGACATGCAAGATTAAGAGAAGAAGCTAAAAGAACATATAAGCCTAACCTTAATTATCAGAGATGCAAGTTTAAGAAGAATAGAGATAAATCTTGTTATTATGCTGATGAAGGAGTCACTGATGATTCTGATGAGGATCCGACAGACAATGGATGGGCTTTTGTTTCTATAATATAAGATCAATCGACACCTTCTGTTCAACCGGTAGAGCAAGCCCTGATAGCTAAAGTTGAAGATAAGGATGAATGGATTATTGATTTAGGATGTTCACATCACATGACTGGTGATAAGAGTAAATTCTTAACCTTCCAGGATTACAATGGAGGTCTAGTAAGATTTGGAGATGATAAAGCTTGTATGATCAAAGGAAAAGGAACTATATCTTTTGATGGTAAGCACAATACTGATAATCTTTACTATGTTGAAGGTTTGAAGCATAATCTTTTGAGTGTTGGTCAATTAGTTGAGAAAGGATTTTAGTTACAATTCAAGAATGGTAAATGCAAAATCTTAAACAGAGCTGGTTTGGAAATTGCAATTGGTAATCAGACTAGAGGTAATATCTTTCATTTGAATAATAATGAGAAAACATGTTTGATTGCACACATTGATGAAAGTTGGTTATGGCATAAGAGACTTTGTCATGTAAATTTTGATTGCATTGTGAAAATCAGTACAACCAAGGGAGTAAGAGATTTACCTAATATTGTTAAACCTCACAATCCGGTATGTAAGAAATGTCAATTTGGAAAGCAAGTTAGAGAAAATTTCAGGAGTATTCCAAAGAAATCTAACAATGTTCTATTGGTATTTTGGTATGGTTTTGTCATTGATGTCAACACCTACTAAAACTCTAGCACTTTGGAGATTCAACAAGAAGTAAGTGACTTTTGTACAGTCACTGGCATATGGTACACTGGCAGGAAATAATGGTCACCGACACTTGGAATAGCTTGGAAAACACTTGGTAATGTCGAAGATATTGTTTGGACATCTTACCTTGGCGAATTGCTTATTGACATATTCATATTTACATATTTGCTATTACCGGCAAATAGGTCCAGGGTTACACTGATAGGTTTATCTTTTCCAGATTAGCATGGCACGCTATGGAGATGATTAATTATTGTTGTAAATGCACTAAGCTGACATGTTCAATCAATTATTGCATCAGATAATGTATTATTTGTAAAATGATTTTATTATAATATCTTGTAGAGCCAACCTACTAAAAATGGTCTTAGGTTATGATATAAATGTAAGATCCTATTTGTAAGATCAAGTGTGGAATGTGAAAAGGATAAGTGTGAAGGTATATGCAAGTTTAAGTAGAGCTATACACGAAGACATCATTTGAAGGTGAAGCTAGGTTTTTATGAAAGCATATCAGAACTACACTGGTACTGAATCCAGCATATGAAGATGCTATTTTGTGCAGTACATTTTTATTGGATCTAACCATCCAATTGTAGTCAGGGTGACTCCCATTTGTGATTGAGCAGTGAGCTCTAGGCACTTGGCCTTTTTGCATGTGCAGACCCCATTTATGTACACTTACTATCTGTAGTAGTATCATCTGATTGTGGGTAAGGTTTCCCACCATGGTTTTTTCCCCTAACAGGGTTTCCACGTACAAATATTGGTGTTATGTATTGTGGATGACTTTGTCTTTTTTTTCATGCATTAATCTTTATCGGTATTACATTTATTAGTTTAATCTGTCCACCGGTATAACAGACTGTCTCACTAGTATTAAGTAACAATTTGGTTAAGTTGTTTTTGGGTTAATTTATATTGGGAAATTGATTCACCCCCTCTCTCAGTTGCCTCTGGGACCTAACAATTGGTATTAGAGCCTAGTCCTCTTTTGCATAAGTTTAACAACTTGAGGAGATCCAATGTCTACTAACTATTTTAGGAAGGATAGTCCTAAAATTGATGGAACCAACTATGGAATATGGAAGATCAGAATGGAGACACATCTGAATTGCATTGGAAAGGACATCTGGGATGTTACAAAGAATGGTTATACTGCTGCTACTTCCAGTCATCCTAATCCACCTAACTTGACTAAAGATGAGGAAAATGATTGCAAAGCAAGAGAAGCACTTTTGAGCACATTAATAGATCAGCAAATCATGGGATTATCAGACAAATCAACTGCTAAACCTATTTGGGATCATTTGGAAACACTAAATGAAGGAGATTCCACAGTCAAAATTGCAAAACTTGAAAGCTTCCGAGTCAGGTATGAAAATCTAAAAATGGAAGAAGATGAAAGAATTTCTGCTTTTATGGAAAGAGTTAATGAAATTGTTTTGGGTATTAAATGTTGTGGAGGAACCTTAAGTGAAGATGGAATTGTTTCAAAAGTTTTAAGAGGATTTCAACCGGCATATAAAATGAAGATTACTGCTATAAATGAGTTAAGAACAATGCCTAATACATCAGTAACTAAGGATACATTGATTGGGAAACTTTTAGCCTTTGAAATTGAGGAATTTGGTCTTGTTGCTACTATAAAGACAGATTTAGCCTTTAAAGCATCAACTTCATCTGCATCATCATTTGACAAATCTGATTGGAAAGCCTTTTATGCAAGAGAACTTGAGGAAAGCAAGAAAGAAAATGAAGAACTTGAAGCACTATTTGCAAGAAAAATGCCTAAAGGTCCAGTTGGAAGTAAGTATGAAGGTAAAGCACCCTTTAAATGCTTTAACTGTAATAAGATTGGTCATATGGCTTCAAGATGCTCTGATAGACATGCTAGACTAAGAGAAGAAGCTAGAAGGACATACAAGCCTAACCCTAAATATCAGAGATACAAATTTAAGAAGAACAAAGATAAATCTTGTTATGTAGCTAATGAAGGGGTGACTGATGATTCTGATGATGATCTGACAGACAATGGATGGGTTTTTGTTGCTATAACAGAAGATCAATTGACACTTGCAGTCCAACTAGTAGAGCAGGCCTTGGTAGCTAAGATTGAAGTAAAAGATGAATGGATAATTGATTCTGGATGCTCACATCATATGACAGGAGATAAAGGTAAATTCTTGAACTTTCAAGAATATAATGGAGGCTTTGTAAGATTTGGAGATGATGAAGCTTGTCAAATCAGAGGTAAGGGTTCAATATCTCTTGATGGTAAGCATAACACTAACAATGTCTACTATGTTGAAGGTTTAAAGCATAATCTTTTGAGTGTTGGTCAATTAGTTGAGAAAGGATTTCAGTTACAATTCAAAAATGGAAAATGCAAAATTATGAATAGAACTGGTTTAGAAATTGCAACCGATAATCAGACTAGAGGTAATATCTTTCATTTGAATAATAGTGAAAAGACATGCTTGATGTCACACATTGATGAAAGTTGGCTATGGCATAAGAGAATCTGTCATGTAAACTTTGATTGCATGGTAAAAATCAGTACAACTAAGGCAGTCAAAGATTTACCTAAAATTGTCAAACCTCACAATACAATATGTAAGGAATGTCAATTTGGAAAACAAGCTAGAGCTAGTTTCAAAAGTATTCCAGAAAAATCCAATAATGCTCTTGATTTAATTCATACTGATTTATGTGGTCCAGCTAGAACTAAAAGCTTACAAGGTGACAAATATTTCATGCTAATCATTGATGACTATTCTAGAATGTGTGGGTTACTTTTCTCAGAGAGAAATCAGAAGCACTTGGAAAGTTCAAATTGTTCAAAGCAACGGTTGAAAATGAAACTGGTAAGAAAATCAAATGTTTAAGATCAGATCAAGGAGGAGAATTTACATCTAAGGAGTTTAATGCATTCTATGAAGTGAATGGAATCAGAAGACATCTATCAGCACCTCGGACACCACAACAAAATGGAGTTGTTGAAAGAAAAAATAGAATGATCTTGGATGCAGCCAGAAGTATGTTATCTAAAGCAAACTTGCCACATGTATATTGGAGAGAGGTGGTAAGCACAACCATCTATACATTCAACAAAGTTCACATCAAAGGTGAAACCGGTAAGACCCCTCATGAACTATGGTTTGGTATTACTCCTACTCTTAAATATTTCAGAATATTTGGAAACAAATGTTACATTAGAAGAGATGAGTACATTGGGAAATTTGATCCTAGAAGTGATGAAGGAATATTTCTTGGTTATTCATCTAAGAGTAAAGCATATAGATGTTTTAACAAGAGATTGCAAAAAATTGTTGAGAGTACAAATGTGAAAATTGATGAACAATTCAGAGGAACCTCAAGGCACATAGATTCTAAACCGGCAACAGAAATTATAAATGAACCTACACAGAATCCACTGATACTAAGTGAAGATCCAGTTACACCAGTATCATTTGAAAATTCCACTGTGACAGAAGAACAACTACAAACAAAGACACCCCGGTATGTAAGACTGAATCACTTTGAAGATCAGATAATTGGAAAGAAGCATAAAGGAGTTATGACAAGAGGAATATTGACAAATGAAGAGGTATGTCTTATTTCTCAAATTGAATCATCATCAATTAATGATGCATGTGAAGATAAGTATTGGACTAAAGCTATGGAAGAAGAATTAGAACAAATTGAGAAAAATAACACTTGGACATTAGTTCCCCGGCCTAAAGATAAAAATGTAATTGGAACCAAATGGGTATTCAGAAAAAAACTTAATGAAGATGGTAAGGTTATCAGAAATAAAGCAAGACTAGTGTGTAAGGGATATTCTCAGAAACAAGGAATTGACTATAATGAAACCTTTGCACCGGTAGCTAGAATTGAGGCAGCTAGATTGTTTTTGGCTTTTGCAGCACATAAAAACTACAAAGTATATCAGATGGATATTAAATGTGCATTTCTGAATGGAGATCTTGAAGAGGAAGTTTACATTGAACAACCTGATGGATTTTCTTTGACAAATGACAAAGATATGGTTTGTAGGTTAAGGAAAGCCTTATGGATTGAAGCAAGCTCCAAGAGCTTGGTATGCAAGATTGGATAAGTATCTTTTGAAGATTGGTTTTTCTAAGGGTAATGTTGACAGTAATTTATACTATAAAGTGACTAATGATGACATCTTGGCTATAGAAGTTTTTGTTGATGATATAGTCTTTGGAGGAGAAGATGAAGTGTGTAAAAACTTTTCTATTAAAATGCAACAAGAATTTGAAATGTCTATGATTGGTGAAATAAGATTCTTTTTAGGATTGCAGTATCTCAGACTAACAAAAGTATATTCTTGAGTCAATCAAAATACTTAAAAGAGTTACTTAAGAAATTTGGGATGGAAAACTCTAAACTGGTAAGCACACCTATGACTACAAATGACAAACTATCTTTAAGGGATGAATCTACACCTGTGAATGCAACTAGGTACAAATCTATGATAGGAGGTTTACTGTATTTGATACAAACAAGACCTGATATCATGAATGTAGTATGTATTGTTTCAAGATTTCAGAGTAATCCTAGAGAAAACCATGAATCAACAGTAAAAAAGATTTTCCGGTACTTACAAGGCACCACAAATCTTGGACTATGGTATCCTAGAGATGAAAACTTTGACCTATGTGCATACACAGATGCAAATTGGGCAGGAGACATTGATGATAGAAAAAGCACCACCGATGGAGCATTTTTCCTTGGAAGCAGACTAGTTTCTTGGTTGAGAAAGAAACAGAGTTATACATCATTATCAACAACAGAATCAAAATATGTTTTAGCAGCAACTAACTGTACATAGGTACTATGGCTTAAACAAATGTTGAAATATTTAAAGGTAAAATGCAAGGAACCCATAACTATCTATTGTGACAACACAACAACAATTGATATATCTAAGTGTAGCGTCATAAATTGTATGCACTTGCTAGGGTGGTACAATTTCACACCTAGTTTAGCACCCGCCTTGGCGCATTTTGCATTTTGCATTGCATTTCCCCTTTAGCACTTAATTAATCAAATTAATTAGGTCTAAGGTTCTATTTTATCATCTCCCACATCATAAAGTTGGGCCCTTTCATTAAAGTGTGCCCTTTTCATTTTATTCCTCCTATACATCATTTAATTAAAACCCTAATTAGGTCCTATTTTGAACTTGGGGGCTTGATTTCGGGGGTCAAAACATCTCGAAATCACCTATAACTTCGGGATTCTCTCTAAAATCATCATATCCGACGGCCCTGAAAATTTGGTGAAAAGTTGTCGGGACCATGGCGCCCGGAGTGCAACATGGTCCCGGACATTTTTCTCGAAATTTTAGGAGCGCGATCCAATCATAAAATAAAGCTTAACCCCAAGAAATTGGCAGGATATTCAATCTCTAGGTCGGCCAAAATACGAATTTACGATCTAGGGTTTCCTACATAAGAGCTCTCTTTCTTCATTTGAGGGGATCCTATTTTTTGTTTTCAGGAACCTCACAGGCAGCGAAAGAGCAGATCTTTGAAGACTTCAACAAAATTCAACATTCCTCTATCAAGCACTTATCAAATTCATTCATCCACTTAGGGCTTGGAAGACATTGAAGAACAATAGGAAATTACCGACTGAAGATTGGCTTGTACTCCTCCCTTGAGGGTTGGGTATGATTTCATGTTGTTTTCATGTCTTTGCATAAGCTTCAATATATCCTTTATTCATGCTTTAGATCACTTTGCATCTTGATTCAGAGCATTTACATTATCATTTACAAGCAATTAGGGTTTACTTTCTAGGTTGCTCTAGTTTGCTTTCTTGCATTTTAGGACCTTGCACACACACTAGGTCTGCACACACAATACATTTTACAATACAACTTGGCTATTCGTGGAGGTGGAAATCACCGAAGTGGGGGTTTGACTAAGGCAAAACCCTATATAGCCACCCAAACACCTTTTCAGATATAAGTGCAGGTTTCGGAATTCGGACGACGCCGCAAGTTGCAGATCCGGAAGAAGTAGACTTAGACCGACCTTCTCACCAAATCTCAGAGAAAAAGACTAGGACAGGGGCGCTGGGCACCCTAGTCCCTGGGATAGGGGTGCTGGGTGCCCTGTTCCTCCTGACAGACAGCAAGTTTCAGCATTTTGACAACTTTTTCAGGTTGCAAAACAGCAGTTTTCGGAGCAGTTTCAGGGGCAGAATCAGGACAGTGGCGCCCGCGCCCCTGTCCCGAACATTTTCAGTCAGATTTTAACTCCGGGTACGCATTTGCATTCTTGTCTTGTCCTTGTGTTTACAGCTTTCCATTGTTTAAGTTCAATTCTGCAATCTTGTTATTAGTTCATACTTGCACTTTGGGGTTAGGGATTGAACTTGCATCATTTCATCTTTCAATTGCAACAAAGGAATAGAAATCCTAATAGGTAGCCCGTGGCTCTCTCTTCCACAAGAAGAAGTAGCCAATTGTGTGATACCTCTAGGCTCTTTCGTATTCCACAAGTGTGTGGTTGAAAGTGAGATTAGGGCATGTTTGCTTAGTGTCACTTTTTCTCCCACACATTTTGGTGAACCCGACGTGAATTCCAATCTTCTCTAATTCTGATTTATGTTTTCAAATTTGAGTTTTTATGCTATTTCAAATTCAAATTTGCATTTACAAGTTCTAATTTCTTGCAAGATTCAAAAAATTTAGAGGAAATTTTTGCTAAAACACTAATTTTGTTGAACTTGTGGATAGCTTAATTGGGATCAATAATTTCAAATCTGATTTAGGAACTCATTTGAATCATAAATTTCATTTTCTAAATCTACATTCTAAGTGCTTGCATTGGTTAAAATTAAACATTTCCTTCTATTTTGCATGTGTTATCATTTGAAAGAGGAAAATGGTTGTCATGATGCATTCATTTCATAGATGTGATAATGGGTTAGCTTCCCTTGTTTCAATTTTTCCTTCTCCTAAAGAACCTCCCCCCATCTATAACAACATTTTAGTGCCTGAAAGAGTTGCTACCAATCCCTTTGAGACTCTCCCATGCTCTAAGGATGAAGACTTTAAGAGTGATCTTGACAATTCTCCTAAAATGTGCCCTTCCTATTTAGCTATCCTAGAGGAAGAGAATGATATCATAAACACCTTTCTTAATGTTACTTCACCTTCCCTACATGATGCCTCTCTAAGTGAAAAGGTATTGATGGACATTGACTTATTTTCTCCTAAAGTTGGTTCTTCCAATGGGGGCATGTTAGTGCAACAAGAGGTTATGAACACTTCTTTCAAAGATCTCCTTCCTAAGCATGAATCTTTGGAGAAATATGTTCATGTTCCTCCTAAAAAACACTCCCTTCATGAGGATCCTTTTGTGCAAGAAGATGACATTATCCCTACATTTCCTAGTGATGGCATTTCCTTTTCCAACAAAATTCCCACTAGAGATGATGAATTAATGATAAATGCTTACCCTTCTCCTAAAGTTTGTCTTACCCATAAGCATCCCTTAGAGAAAGAAGATGAAATAATAACAATTTCCTTAACTCTCTCTCCCCTAAAGATCATATTGAACATATTTTGAGGAAAGAGGATGAGTTTAACACATCTATTGATGCTCTTCCTCCTAAGGATGAGGAATTAATAAACAAAGTTATCTCCTCTCCCGAAATTGACAATACTTCAAACATTCCTTTCAACCACTTCACTATTTGGGATGAACCATTAGAAGAAGGTGTAGATTATTCTCTCTCCCTTGATAATTCCTCACCTTCCTTGAATCTCAATTATTCTCCCTTTCCTCAACTTGGTTCTACTCATAAGGAAACCCTAGTTCAAAGCAAGATGGTTAACATCTGTTTCAAAGATCTCTCTCTCAAAAGTGAGACTTTAGAGAGTAGTGTTGATCCTTCTCCTAGAGAGTTTATTCCCCATGTAGATCCTGTGATGATAAAGGATGATATGACCTTTCCTAGTATTACTCTTCCTACTAGAACATCAATGCCTATCCCTTGTCTTTCTCCTAAAATTGATTTGATCTGTGATAAGATTTTAGTGCAAGAGAAGACTATCAATAATTCTTCCAACACTTTTGTTCATTCCTCTAAACCATCCTTAATCAATTTGATACATGTGAATGAGACACCTAACAAACCTCTCTTCACTGTCCAAGGTGCTTATCCTTCTCAAAATTCTCAACCTTTAAATAAGCCTATCTTAGTGGTTCAAGGTGGTTATGCTAATGATTCTTTTTGCACGCCTAAGAAACCTATTATTACTGTGCAAGGAGGTTATTCTACTAAGAGCCCTTATGAGTATGCTAAGCAACTAACTAGAGAGAGTTATCATGTGGTTGCCCATACCTATAACACAAGAAACAATACGCAACCTAATCCTCCTCCAGTTATCCCCACTTCGCTTCCTCCTTCCCAACCTATTCTTCCTCAAGCTCCTCATATTTCACAAATGCTTAGTAAGGACTATGATCTCATAGAACAACTTAAAGCTACCCCTGCTAAGATATCCCTTTGGGATTTGATCCAAACTTCTTCCGCTCATCATGGGATGTTACAAGATGCCTTGAAAGATTTGAATGTTCCTCCACCGAATACATCTAGTAATATAGCATCTTTAGTTAACTCTGTGATGAATCCTAAAGCTCAAATTGTGTTTACCCAAGATGAGTTGCCTACTAGTGAAATTCAACATCAATATGATCCCTTGATGATTGTGGTTATCATAAATGACACTGCTATAAGACGAACACTGGTAGATAATGGCTCTGGCCTTAATGTGTGTAGCATTAATCTATTGCATAAGATGAATGTAGATACATCCCTTATTGTGCCTGACTCTCATCCCATTCGAGGCTTTGATAATGTGGCTAAGTCTTCATTAGGTATTATCACCCTACCCATCATAGTGGGACCTGTTACTTTGCTTACTCCTATCCATGTTATGTCGGGAAATCTAACATACAACTTGTTATTAGGGAGACCTTGGATTCACAGTATGCAAGCTGTCCCTTCTACATTGCATAGACAAGTTAAATTTATTTATAACAATAAGACATATACCTTGATAGGTGATACTAATCTTCAAGCTTGTTTGCAAACATCTACTTCCAAAGGGAGTTTTTCTAAATCTTCCTCTTCTAATGACGACTCTTTAAACAAGATACCTATGGATGAATCATCACCCTCTAATAATCAAAATTCTTTGGATGAGTCTGAAGCTCCTGAAGAAGATCCTTCTCGACTTGAGCCTACACATGAAAAGGATTTTGATCCTGAGAAGGTTCTCGCGGAAGACGATTGGGGATCTCTTGATTTTAATCCCACCTTTGTAGGTGAGTATAGGGTTCCTCCTAGAAAGCTTAAAGTTAAAAAGAAGGAAGAAACTAGAGATCAATCAGTCTTACTTGAACCTATGAGCAATAATTATGTGGCCACCTCTCAAACTTTTTCTCCTCACACCTCTAATTATGAAGAGTTTGATTCTTTGTCTTATGAAAAACCACCTCCTCTTTCTGAAATGGCTGATCATTATGGTCGTGGTTTTCGTATTTTTGCTAAGCATGGGTATCATGGAAAAGGTTGTGGTGCTCATGAACAAGGGATAAAAGTTCCTCTAGAGACTAATTTTCACAATTATGCCTTTGGACTTGGCTATAATCCCTGCAAACGCACTAAGGCATCTAAAAGACCATCTCTTAATGTGAATGCTATATTTAGTAGTGATGATGATCTCACTTCAACTAAATCATCTTCTACTTCTATCAACTCTCATTCCCCTCATAAGGAAATCTTGGTGATGAGCAAATCTCTTTATGACTCCCCTCAAATTTCTAAATCCACTTATGAATTTTTATCTCCTATTCATAATAAAGTCCTTTCCTCCAGGGATAAGGCTCTAATAAATTACACTCATCTTTCTTCTAAGATTTCTCGTAACTTTCCTTCTTCAATTTTTATCACTTTATGCATGTTTCTGATCTCACTTATAGTTGAGCATTCAACATGTCATATTCAAATACCTCATTCAATCTATCATGTCTTTAAATAACATTAATGGCTATTATGTTGCTCATCATTATGTGACATTGGTAGCTCATTTACTGGGGGCTCATTGTCATTCATGTTGGTACAATTTCAAGTGCAATCATATTTTTGAAGCAACATAATAGCCTAATTTTTCTATGTTATCTCTTGTTCCTATGGGGTAATAACGTGGAAATATTGATCATCTTTTCTTTAGAATCCTCTTTTCCTAGATATGGGAGGAGATGTGTATTCTCTTTCTTACCTTACCCACTTCTTGTGAGGAGCATTTTACATACACTAATGTCTTGCTTGCATGAACTCATGTGAGTATGTAGTACATTTTGTTCATGTCTAAATCTCTCCCTAGAAGATTGTGTAAGTCCTTCTCATTATCCTTATCCTTGGGAGGCAATGATCTTTCCTTATTTTTTTCTAAGGATCCACTTTTTCCTATTTCGTGGATGGTGTGTACTTTATTACTTGATGTTATTCCTTGTATGCATTTGTTGTTGTTTGTTCAAGGATTCTCTCTTACAAGAGGTGTAAGTCCTTGACTACAACCTCTTTTGCACTCGGTAAAATACATCCATAATGAATTCACTCTCTCAATTGGGTTAAAAAGAGCGTCATCCTTCATTAAGAATCACTTTCACCTCGCAAAAGAAGGAAGTATTGCATTCTTATTCTCTTCTTTGTCTTATTCTAGAAGATGTTATATTTGTCTAAGACAATTCCTCTCGGGGATAGGTGTCTTTTGTACAAAGATCTCTTCTCCTCTAAGGATCTCCTTTACACATACTACAAGATATCCCTTTTCAACTATCTTATCCTTGCTTAAAGAGTGCAAAACTCTCTTTCTTGGATCTATGACATTGTTGCATTTTTTGGGGTATCTTCTTGTGTGATGAAGGTAGGTATCCTTGTTCTACTTTGCTTATGACATAAACATTACACTTTTTGAGCAATGGGTCATTCTCGGAACCAGAGCACAGACTCTTAGAGCGAGATGTCTCCATTTTTCTTTTATGCAAGGTGATTATTCTCGGAACCAGAGCACAGACTCTTAGAGCGAGATGTCACGCTTTTGTACTATACATATACAGGTTGTAGCATACTCGGGCATAGACTCCTATGAGGTGCTTCTAACCTCACTTACACACACATGCACGAGGTTGAGTGGAACTAGCGGCATAAGGCTAGACTTTCTCACTCTCCTCCCTTACATGGATCACCTAGACAGACTCTAGGGGCTAGTTTTCCATGTCCTTTTTCCCATGGATCACCTAGACATGATCTAGGGGCGAGAAGTCCATGTTTTCTCTCTCACTATTCTTCTCATGGATCACCAATGTGTGTATTCATTCTTTTTTGCCTTTCTTTTCTTTTCTTTGCATTTTGTTTCCATTTACATACCTCATCTTATATTAGAGAACTCTCAAATCCTCACACTCTTTGTTGTGTTGGAATTGAGGTTTAGTCCTCTTTCTTACCAAATGATTCTCCATTAGTTTTTGATCTCATATCAAATCTTCTTGTGAGCATTTGTCATCAATATTCTTTAACAATTCGAAGTGGTAAACATGATACCCTGTTTCAACTCACTAAAATTAGCAAGCCGAAACAAGGGGGGGCATATAGCTACCCTTGAATTTTCATCACCTTCCTTAGTAAGCATTAGGTGATTTTGTGATCTAACGTGTGTTTTGTAGGGTGCGGTTCCTAATTGTGTACTGCAGATGCCGCTGGGGGCTTCGTCCGACAACTTATGGATATATCCTTTTTCAAATAATGTTTACTTTTCTGTACTTTAGCTTGCATATGCATGTAGTGTTCATATGACCGCTAAAGTGGGGGCTAAATGTAGCATCATAAATTGTACGCACTTGCTAGGGTGGTACAATTTCACACCTAGTTTAGCACCCGCCTTGGCGCATTTTGCATTTTGCATTGCATTTCCCCTTTAGCACTTAATTAATCAAATTAATTAGGTCTAAGGTTCTATTTTATCATCTCCCACATCATAAAGTTGGGCCCTTTCATTAAAGTGTGCCCTTTTCATTTTATTCCTCCTATACATCATTTAATTAAAACCCTAATTAGGTCCTATTTCAAACTTGGGGGCTTGATTTCGGGGGTCAAAACATCTCGAAATCACCTGTAACTTCGAGATTCTCTCTAAAATCATCATATCCGACGGCCCTGAAAATTTGGTGAAAAGTTGTTGGGACCATGGCGCCCGGAGTGCAACATGGTCCCGGACATTTTTCTCAAAATTTTAGGAGCGCGATCCAATCATAAAATAAAGCTTAACCCCAAGAAATTGGTGGGATATTCAATCTCTAGGTCAGCCAAAATACGAATTTACGATCTAGGGTTTCCTACATAAGAGCTCTCTTTCTTCATTTGAGGGGATCCGATTTTTTGTTTTCAGGAACCTTACAGGCAGCGAAAGAGCAGATCTTTGAAGACTTCAACGACATTCAACATTCCTCTATCAAGCACTTATCAAATTCATTCATCCACTTAGGGCTTGGAAGACATTGAAGAACAATAGGAAATTACCGACTGAAGATTGGCTTGTACTCCTCCCTTGAGGGTTGGGTATGATTTCATGTTGTTTTCATGTCTTTGCATAAGCTTCAATATATCCTTTATTCATGCTTTAGATCACTTTGTATCTTGATTCAGAGCATTTACATTATCATTTACAAGCAATTAGGGTTTACTTTCTAGGTTGCTCTAGTTTGCTTTCTTGCATTTTAGGACCTTGCACACACACTAGGTCTGCACACACAATACATTTTACAATACAACTTGGCTATTCGTGGAGGTGGAAATCACCGAAGTGGGGGTTTGACTAAGGCAAAACCCTATATAGCCGCCCAAACACCTTTTTAGATATAAGTGCAGGTTTCGGAATTCGAACGACGCCGCAAGTTGCAGATCCGGAAGAAGTAGACTGAGACCGACCTTCTCACCAAATCTCAGAGCAAAAGACTAGGACAGGGGCGTGGAGTGCCCTGGTCCTGCCAGGACAGGGGCGCTGGGTGCCCTGGTCCCTGGGACAGGGGTGCTGGGTGCCCTAGTCCTCCTGACAGACAGCAAGTTTCAGCATTTTGACAGCTTTTTCAGGTTGCAAAACAACAGTTTTCGGAGCAGTTTCAGGGGCAGAATCAGGACAGTGGTACCCGCGCCCCCGTCCCGAACATTTTCAGTCAGATTTTAACTCTGGGTATGCATTTGCATTCTTGTCTTGTCCTTGTGTTTACAGCTTTCCATTGTTTAAGTTCAATTCTACAATCTTGTTATTAGTGCATACTTGCACTTTGGGGTTAGGGATTGAACTTGCATCATTTCATCTTTCAATTGCAACAAAGGAATAGAAATCCTAATAGGTAGCCTGTGGCTCTCTCTTCCACAAGAAGAAGTAGCCAATTGTGTGATACCTCTAGGCTCTTTCGTATTCCACAAGTGTGTGGTTGAAAGTGAGATTAGGGCATGTTTGCTTAGTGTCACTTTTTCTCGCACACACTAAGAATCCGGTATTACATTCTAAAACAAAACATGTTTCAATCAAACTAAATTTTCAAAGGGAGAAATTTGAAGCAAAAGAAATAAAACTGGTTTATGCGAATACTAAAGAGCAGCTTGCAGATATTTTCACCAAACCTTTGCCTAAGGAGACCTTTGAATATCTTAGAGAACAGCTTGGGGTCATACCCCCACCGGTAAACACTGAGAAAGTTGATGTCTGTCATCAACCAGTAGAATTCACAGAGAAATCTTTTAGTCCAGTTTTGATGAGGAAGCTACTTCTTAGGGGGAGTAGTTGGTATATTGAAATTGATTGGTATTTTGTATTTGAACTTGGTTTTGTTGTAACTTTGGCATTTGATGTCAAAGGGGGAGAGATATTATGGAAAAACACATTATCTTTTGAGAGAGATTATTCCTAGGGGAGAGACATTATGTATTTTGATTTCTGGTTAATGATCTCTTTGGGAGATTGTTGGTTTTTGGTTTTTGGCATTTCTGTTTTGGCACTTTGATGGATTTTTCATCTTGTGTTGCCATCAATGCCAAAGGGGGAGATTGTTGGTATTTTGGATATGTTGATATGGTTTTGTCATTGATTTCAACACTCGCTAACGCTTGTCAACACTTATTAGCACGTGCAGATCTTTGATTATGTTCACCGGCAAGTTAGTGACTTATCCACAATCACCGGTATTTAGTTCACCGATAAGTTATATTGTTCACCGGCACTTGGAATGACTTGAAGACTACCTGGTTATGTCGAAGACATTATTTGATCACTTGGTTTTGGTGATTTGGTTATTGGTCTACTTGAGTTTGCATATTTGTTGTTACCAACAAATAGGTCTAGGTTATGCACCGGCAAGAATATTTATTCCAGATCAGCATGACACGTTATGGAGATGATTTATTGTTATTGTAAATGCATTGAACTGAAATGATACATCGCATAATGATTTATTTGTAATTGATTTTATTGTAATATCTTTTAGTGAGACAACCTATTCAATTGGTCTTAGGTTATGGTATAAATGTAAGATCTCATTTGTGAGATCGATATGTGATTGGAAAAAGGATTGTAATAGGGTATATGCTAAAATAAGCATAGCTATACACGCAGATATCATTTGAAGGTTGAAGGAAGGTTTTTGAGAAGATAATCACAACTTAACCAGTACTGAATCCAACATATAAAGATGCTATTTTAAGCAGTACATTATCATTGGATTTAACCATCCAATTGTAGTCAGTGTGACTCCCATTTTGTGATTGAGCAGTGAGCTCTAGGCAAGTGGCCTTTCTATATGTGCATACTCTATATTGTACACACATACTATCTGCAGTAGTATCATTTGATTGTGGGTAAGGCTTCCCACCATGTTTTTTCCCCTTATAAGGTTTGCACGTACAAATATTTGTGTTATGTGTTGTGGATGTTATTTTCTTTCTGTTTCATGCATTAATCTTTACCGGTACTGCAATTAACTAATAAAATAGTCTACCGACATAAAGTTTGGGTTACCGACATTAAGCATTAAGTTTTGGTTAAGTTAATTTTGGTTGAATTTATTGGACAACTGATTCACCCCCCCCTCTCAGTTGTTTCCGGGACCTAACATGAAGATGAAGATGACAATGAGGAAATTGTGTTTGTAGCTGCGAAGGAGGAACTGACAGATGAAAAGGCACTGGTATCTCATATGGAGAATGGTGATGAATGGATTATAGACGGTGGCTGGTCACACCACATGACCAAATATAAAAGTAAGTTCATAACTCTTGATGAATTTGATGGTGGTGTTGTTAGATTTGAAAATAACTCTCCCTTCATGGTGAAAGGTAAAGGTTTAATTTCTCTAAATGGGAAGAGTAATGTTGATGATGTGTTTTGGGTTGATGGTCGATAGAATACTCTTTTAAGTGTTGGTTAGCTCAATAATAAAGGTTATTTGCTTGAGTTTAAAAGTGGAGTCTGCAAAATTTCTTGGAGGTAATGGTGAATTGATTGCTACCGAGAAGAAAACTAGAGGTAACTTATTCTATTTGAATAATAATATTAATAATTGTCTAGTTGCAAGAATGGAAGATAGTTGGTTGTGGCACAAAATATGTTGTCATGTTAATTTTGATAAGTTTGTTGAAGTAAGTAAGTCAAGTGTTGTAATAGAATTGCCACAAATTGTCAAACCGGATAATGTAATATGCAAAAATTGTCAAATCGGTAAGATGACCTCTAATTATTTCAAGAGCAAGAATTGTATTTCTGAGAATATTTTAGATTTGGTACATACTAATCTCTGTGGCCCTATGAGAACAAAGAGTTATTACGGTGGTAGGTATTTCATGATTTTCATTGATGACTATTCTAAAATGATGTGGGTGACATTTTTGAAGGAGAAATCAAAAGCATTTAGTAAATTTAAATCATTTAAAGATCTGGTTGAGAATGAAACCGGTAAGAACTTGAAGTGTTTAAGATCAGACCAGGGAGGTGAATTCACATCTGATGATTTTGTTAAGTATTGTGATGAACATGGTATCAAGAGATAGATGTCTGCTCCGAGGACACCACAACATAATGACATAGGAGAAAGGATGAACAAAACAATAGTTGAAGCTGCAAGAACCATGTTATTACAGGGTGATGTATCCAAATTTTTTTGGAGAGAAGCAGTTAGTACTGTTGTATACACTTTAAACTGGGTACTAGTAAAGAGAGGTAACAATAAGACACCCTATGAGCTATGGTATGGAAAAAATACTTATGTGTTATTTTAAAAATTTTGGAAGTCAATGTTTTATTAAGAGACATAACTACACTAAGAAATTTGATGCAAAATATGATGAAGAAATTTTTCTTGGTTACTCTTCTAAGAGTAAGGCATATAAATGTTACAATAAGAGAACTAAGAAAATTGTTGAAAGTGCTAATGTAAAAGTTGATGATCTATCTGATAAGTCTAAAGGTACAAGCAGATCAGAACCTGAAAATGATGATAATGAAGAAAAATTTGTGATCATTGAACTAGAGGGAAAGAATAATGAAGAACTGACAAATACAGAATTAGATGCTCAATCAGTAAGCGATGATAGTGAGGAATAAAATGAAGAACCTATGCAGAAGATGCAGAACCTGCACAGGCAATACCTAGACATGTCAGATTGAACCATTCACAAGAGTAGATAATTGTTGGAATAATGATATATTTGTCATTAGTGAATACACTTAGTGAAAACACTTATTTGATTTTGAATGGTTACCGAGCTCATCACTCAGTCCACAGCCTATACCGAGCAGTAAGACTGTCACCGAGCATATGAGACAAACAACAGTTACCGAGAAGTCAGTTCTCACCGAGTCACCAGTGGTTACTGAGTGACACTATATCTACCGAGTCACCACAGCTACCGAGTTCCAAGCTACACTTCGGGACTAGTATGGACCGAGCTTCTACTCTTACCGAGAGCATGACGATGCCGAGTACTGTAGTGGACGCCGTGTATCAGAAGATCACCGAGCCAGCTTGAGGAACCGAGTATCTACTGACTCAGTAATATTTTGTTCACCTATGTAAGGCCGACTTAAGAATGACTTTATGTTATTAATTTGTATGAGGCCGACTTTATGAAATGTAAACATAATTATGGACGGTATATAGATGTGATGTATTATACCATCTGTAGTATGTATGAAAAATGTAAGATGTATGGATATGCGAAATTAGAAAAAGCAGAGCAGAAACTGCATTAAGGCAGCAGACCAGAACATTTTTGCAGAGTCAGAAAAGGAGCAGAATCGACATATCTATCTCAGAAGGAGATCAATACTCAAAGGATCTTATCAGCAATAAAGTTGTAAGTCAAGATCTACTGTTTCATCCTAACAGTTGAATCAGTTTGTAAATCCTTTTACCGGGTAGACTTAACAGTCTTTTGTAAATCTCTTAACCGAGTGCATACTTCATTGTATGTTTGTAAATCCTCTAACAAGGTGGACCTAGCAGTCCAAATTTGCTTCTAACAGGGCAGATCATTAGAAGTGATCATTGTAAGCCTTAATTGGCCAACTTTTACTGCAGTACCAAAGTTTTGTGGGTACCATCCCCACCCCAGTTTTACTTTCTATTTGGAAGGTTTATGGGTCACCAAATCTTTGTGTTATGTGTTGTGAATGATTATATTTTCATGCATGCAGTAGATTAAATGAATGAATGGTTTAATATATGCAAGTGCAGAAATGAATTAAAAGTTTTAAGTGTTACTGATTCACCCCTCCCCTCTCAGTAACTTGGTTAGTCCTGATTATTTTCAACAATTGGTATCAAAGCGTTGTGGGTCTCAGAGTAAAAGTTTGACAGCTTGAGAAAAGATCAAGACAATGGAGATATTCAGACTTGACAAAGTTATTGAGAATGAAAAGCTAGATCTGGAAATGGCCATAGCACAACTCAAAGAAGCAAGAGAACATCTTTCCCAATCCCTAAAAAGAAGAAAGGAACTAGCAAAAGAAATAAATGATCATGAGTATGTTGAAACAAAAATTGAAGATCTCTTTCCTGCAAGTAGTTCAAATGAAGTAGATGAAGCAAACAATGCAATCAAAGAACTCCTAGAAAAAAATGGATTACTGCAAAAAGAAGTAAGGATGCTAAGAAGAGAACAGGAAATTCAGTCTGCAAGATTTTGTGAAATCCTGGAACAAAGGAATAAAATGTAAAATGAAATAGAAGGAAGAAACAATGAAATTGTACAGCATGAAGATCTCACCGAGCAACTCTCCAATGCAAATGAAGAGATCAGAATTCTCAAAGAACAGAATGAAAGTTTGAAAAATGAGCTAGATATTCAAAAGCAAGCAAATGAAAAGATGATGAAATCTCAAACAGACTTGGATCAATCAAATGAGCAAAATCTTCACAAACAAAAAGGTAAAGCTGGTCTTGGTTACAATGAAGAAGGTGAATCTTCCGAGCAAGGTAGCCAAAGAAATCAAAGACCTACATGCAATTACTGTGGTAAGACAGGTCACACATCAAACAAATGTTGGAGCAATGGAAAGACAAGATTCAAAGGCAAATGCTACAGCTGTAATCAACATGGTCACAAGGCTAGTGAATGCAAGGAGAAACCAAAATTTGAAGGCAAATGTCACAAATGCAAGAAACAAGGTCACAAGGCATCAGAATGTAGAACAAAGACATTTACTCCAGCAGAACAAATTGTCAAAGCAATATTTGGTTGGGATTACAATACCTGGTGCAGATGTCATTATTGTGGAGAATATGGACACATTGGGATGAATTGTACAAGGCATCATCTAAGGAAGAAAGATACAACCGTAAGATGTTATACATGCACTGAACTCGAACATATAGCCAAGAACTGCATGAACACAAAGAAGGTTGAAGATGAAAAGAAAGCTAAAGCTGACAACATTCGGAAACAGATGAGATAGCAGTGGGTTCCTAAATCTATCGAGTAGGATAATTCAAGCAATGGTCCTGTCACTCAAGAATTGGGTGACCCCACA
This sequence comes from Cryptomeria japonica, assembly GCF_030272615.1. Classification (NCBI taxonomy): domain Eukaryota; kingdom Viridiplantae; phylum Streptophyta; class Pinopsida; order Cupressales; family Cupressaceae; genus Cryptomeria; species Cryptomeria japonica. The sequence continues at coordinate 619,248,325 of NC_081415.1, forward strand.
ATTACAAATTAGATCCATTAAAGAAGATAAGGAACTGCATCTTCAAAGCCTTACCATAAGCAGTTCCAAAATACAAAAGCATAATCGATGAAATCAGTATTTCCGATACATACAGAAAAGTCACTTACCGAGTTGAATGTTACCGAGCATGGTAAAATTGCAGACCTTACCGAGTTAGGTCAGTCTTACCGAGCAATCACTAAAGTCATTAAGTCATCTCACTTACCCACTCATCAAGCATTAATGATAGAATTTTAATAAAAAGGGCAAAGTCGACTTCATTCTTCACCGCATTATTCAGCATTCGAAGAGCTTAGGTTTTCAAAGTGCTTAAGGAGATTTAAGATGAATTTGCAGCGAAGGATCTAAAAAGAACTCGTTCCATTCAGCAATGACTTCCACTAGCACCACCAGCAGGAGCAAGGCGAAGAAGACTTCCAATATGTTAGTGAAAGGAGTTAAATGGACAGCGCCGAACTTCAAACTCGTTCCAGCAATCGCAGAATCACTCGACCCAAGTGGAGCACAGTCCAGAATCCCTTCCAAGGTACTTCTTATCAATGACATTCGTACTCATTTCAAATGCACTATTCAGGAGTTAGGGACTTTAGAAATGGACAATGCCCTAAGTCAGCTATGTGTTGACAAAACCCTAAAACCCGAGCATAGACATTTGGAAATCAAAGGTTTGACCCATATCCCACACCTACCAAGAAATTTTCAAGTGAAATGGATTAGGTATGTATTGAGTCGTGTACATGATGGGCAACTATGGTTAGATCAAAGTATCTTAATAACAAAGAAGATGATTCATAGAATCACAGGTTTACCGATGTCAGACAAAGCAAAATCCACCAAAACCCTAGGTCGGGACGAACTGCAGGAGTTAACTCTTGCCGAGTGGGATGGCAGAGGATTGAAAATTAACAATGTATCTGATGTTGAACTTAAATTTGGTATTATTATCATTGCATATAAGCTGTATAGTTCCAGTAGGCTAAATAGTGTGGCATGTGAGGCAGTAGACCTTGCCTACAAGGTAGTAAAGAAGAACATGGATTTTGACCTAGCAGAGGTTTTACTAACACAATTCAACAAGAACATGGACAGTATAAGGACATCAAAGAATAATCCATGCAAATTTGGTTCTTTGTTGATTTGTATATTTTTCTATGTACAAAACTTTTTCCCTTCTAAAGGCATAGTAGTATGGAGGAAGGATACTCCAATTTTGTATCAGATAAATGAGTTTATAGCAGAAATAGGTCAGAATTTTGAGACAATAATGGATAATTATTTTGAAGAATTTAAGGACAAAATGAACAACAGGTTCAGGATTCCTCCTAAGTTGGTAAAAGATTACAAGGATGATATATGCTTCATGGTAGACTGTGATAAAGTTTACATCCAGGTAGCCATACCCCGAGTGGCATGGGTAAAACCATTGCCCTATGAAATTAACATAGATGAAGCAAGGGATATTATAGAAGCCCTGATAAATGAACCAGCCATTCCCAACACCCCTGCATTTGGCACTTATGATGAGGCCAAAGCCAGAATTGAGCTTGAAATCAAGCTTCCAAAGGCCATCACCAGTACCAAGAGAAAGGCAGCTAAAGAAACAGAAGAAATAGAAGAGGAATCAGAAGAGGAAGCAGAAACACCAAAGAAGAAAGGCAAAGTAGTAATCACCAAGCCCAAACTTAAAACTGCAGTGTTCACAAGGAGAACCAGGAAAGGGCAGAAAGAAAGTGAAGTTGTATTCAGGAAACCCCCTCCTACCTTCGAAGAAAAATTGAAACAGTTGGAACAAGGATCTGGCATGTCTAACTTCAAGGCACTGAAGTATGAAAGCAGATCAGATGCAGAAAAGATGCAAATCGAGGAACTTTTACTGAACAAAATGGGTAAATGGAAATATACCCCAGATGATATCAGTTCTCAAATTCCAAATGAGCTTCTAGTCAGGATTAGACCAAGATGGACTTCAGCAGTGCAAACTGTCAAAGACATTTATGCACAAACCTTAAAATAGTTGTTACCGAACCTGACATATAAAGAAGTAAAAGAGGCATTAAAGGAGAATGAACACCAAATGACACTTAGGTTTCATACCTTCTTAGTTCTCTCCAAGCAGATAGAAGCAATAGTAAATAATGCCACAATTGTGTGGAAAAGGATATATAAACTGCCAATGCCATCTGACCCCACGGTAACAATTGAGGGTGATAAAGATGATGAAGAGGATGAAGAGAAGAAGGAAGAAGAAGAAGCAGCTGATGAAGAAGACACGGTGATAATAGGTGATGAAGAAGATGATCCAGAACAGGTAGCAGCAGAAGTCATTGCATCTCTTCCTCACTCACCGCAGAAAGGCGTTGCATCATCAGCTTCAGCCAGCAGGATTGTGAGCACAGTAGCCACATCTATTGCTCAATCCTTGCCAATCACCTCTTAGCTCCAGACCCCAACAGTTACCTCATCCACCGAGCTGCAGAGCATGTCATTATCTACCGGGATGCAGAGTGTTGCCTCTACCGAACAACAAGTGACTTCTTCAGTCACCAAGATCACAACTTCTCCTGCAGCATGTATAGTAAGTTTTGCAACCTCTCCAGTTTTGACACATTCTTTAGCACAAATGATCACACCAATCAGCACTCCTGCATGTACATCAATTTTGGGAACAATCGGTACATCCATGAGTCTTCCTCTAGTAAATCCCATTCCAGTTATAATAGCTACTCCAACCTTATCAACCATTGTAACTACATCAAAAGATAAGGAAGTAAGCACAAAAGTAATACAAAAGACACCTTTAAAACTTCTGCTTACCGGCAAGGCTATAGAGGATGATATAGATCTGGATAAAGAGATTGTCATTCCACAAATAGACCTCAATACTGCATCAATTGATGAAATGAGATTGATCAGCCAGTTGTTAGAACAGAAATCAAAACAAAAACAACTAAGAAGTGAGAGAGACCGGGAATTCAACATCATAAACGGTGCAAAGACCATTCTCACAGATGCCTTAGGTATAAAAGTTGATCCCTCTCAACACATTTTGCTACAACTCGAAGAGGCTGTGAATAGATTCAATGAGGACTCATCAGGAGAAGAGAAACTGATAGAAAGAACCAAGAAGAAATTTGATAACAAGGTGCTTGAGCACATTACTCAGCAGATAGCAATAAAACAAGTTGAATTGACCACTATTTTGGCCAAGTTAGAAAATTCTTTTAATAATGTAACTTCTTTTTTTTGCAAAGTTATGTGATGTTACCGAGTTCACAAAAAGAATCAGAGATCAACTGAAGAAAATTGATGATGATCTGAAAGCAAGTGCACAACAGTTGCAGCTTGACCCCAGCTCAAGCTCAACTCACCATTCAAACATCAGATTCCTATTAGATAAGCAATCAGAATTGCTCAGGGAAGATGCAAGGATCCGGTCTACATTGTTAGATATTCAGAATATGATCCTTCCTAACATGGATACAATGCAGAAACACATTACACATTCCAAAACATTGATCCATGATAACATTTTTTCAGTTGCAGAGCATGTAATTGAACTTTCAGCCAAAGTTCAAGTTGCATTGTCTATTTGCACAATTTTGCAAGAAAATTGGGATAAGACCTTGGCGCATATCAAACAAGTACACTCAAAGTTTATCTCACACTTTAATATTTCTATTTGAGTTATCTATTCTTTGGCATTATTGTCAAAAAGGGGGAGAATATGGAACATATTATTAGAGACAAAGGAAGAATGATCAAGGGAGAATGTAAATAACAATTGGTATAGTGATAAGTGTATAGAATCATATGTATATTCTATGGGGGAGTTATGTACAGTGAGATATACAGGTATATACAGCAATCTACAATTGGTATCAATTTTGAAGAATCAAGTCAGCATGACAGATTCATTTTTGTCTCATAAGTGTTTTTGTCACTAATGCCAAAGGGGGAGATTGTTGGAATAATGATATATTTGTCATTAGTGAATACACTTAGTGAAAACACTTATTCGATTTTGAATGGTTACCGAGCTCATCACTCAGTCCACAGCCTATACCGAGCATTCAGTAAAGCTCACCGATTAAACAGTTCAAACCGAGCAATAATACTGTCACCGAGCATATGAGACAAACAGCAGTTACCGAGAAGTCAGTTCTCACCGAGTCACCAGTGGTTACCGAGTGACACTATATCTACCAAGTCACCACAGCTACTGAGTTCCAAGCTACACTTCGGGACTAGTATGGACCGAGCTTCTACTCTTACCGAGAGCATGACGATGCCGAGTACTGTAGTGGACGCCGTGTATCAGAAGATCACCGAGCTAGCTTGAGGAACCGAGTATCTACCGACTCAGTAATATTTTGTTCACCTATGTAAGGCCGACTTAAGAATGAGTTTATGTTATTAATTTGTATGAGGCCGACTTTATGAAATGTAAACGTAATTATGGACGGTATATATATGTGATGTATTATACCATCTGTAGTATGTATGAAAAATGTAAGATGTATGGATATGCGAAATTAGAAAAAGCAGAGCAGAAACTGCATTAAGGCAGCAGACCAGAACATTTTCGCAGAGTCAGAAAAGGAGCAGAATCGACATATCTATCTCAGAAGGAGATCAATACTCAAAGGATCTTATCAGCAATAAAGTTGTAAGTCAAGATCTACTGTTTCATCCTAACAGTTGAATCAGTTTGTAAATCCTTTTACCGGGTAGACTTAACAGTCTTTTGTAAATCTCTTAACCGAGTGCATACTTCATTGTATGTTTGTAAATCCTCTAACAAGGTGGACCTAGCAGTCCAAATTTGCTTCTAACAGGGCAGATCATCAGAAGTGATCATTGTAAGCCTTAACCGGCCAACTTTTACTACAGTACCAAAGTTTTGTGGGTACCATCCCCACCCCAGTTTTACTTTCTATTTGGAAGGTTTCTGGGTTACCAAATCTTTGTGTTATGTGTTGTGAATGATTATATTTTCATGCATGCAGTAGATTAAATGAATGAATGGTTTAATATATGCAAGTGCAGAAATGAATTAAAAGTTTTAAGTGTTACTGATTCACCCCTCCCCTCTCAGTAACTTGGTTAGTCCTGAATATTTTCAACAGATAATTGGTGATAAGAATGCAAGTGTGCAAACTAGGAGAAAGATCTAAGAGAACTCATGTTTGATTTCTATAATAGAACCCAAGATAGTTAAGGAATCACTAAAGGATGACGATTTGGTGAATGCAATGAATGAAGAATTAGATAAAATTGAGAAGAATTAGACATGGTCACTTGTTCCTAGACCGGAGGATAAGAATGTAATTGGAACAAAATGGGTCTTTAGGAATAAATTGGATGAAGAAGGAAAAATTGTAAGAAACAAGGTGAGGTTAGTCTACAAAGGGTATGCTCAAGAAGAAGGTGAGGATTATGGTGAAACATTTGCACCGATTGCTAGATTAGAAGGAGTAAGGATGCTATTGGTATTTGCTGCATATAAGGGATTGAAAGTTTATCAAATGGATGTCAAATCAGCCTTTATGAATGGAATTCTAGAAGAAGAAGTATACATTGAACAACCAGATGGATTTTAATTGACTGATGATAAGGAAATGGTGTGTAAATTGTATAAATGTTTGTATGGTATAAAGCAAGTCCTGAGAGCATGGTATGAGAGATTACATGCACATATGATCGAAATTGGATTCCAATGTATCAGTGAGGACATCAACATTTATTTGAATACTAATGGAGACAAGATGCTGATAGCAGAAGTATTTGTAGATGACATAATTTTTGGTGGAAATGATGATGTGTATGGATTTTGTTGTTATAATGAAAAAGGAATTTGAAATGTCTCTAATCGGTGAAATAAAGTTTTTTATTGGCTTACAGGTCCAACAACTGGATGGTGGTATTTTTATTTGTTAGACCAAGTATATCAAAGAGGTTTTGAAGACTTTTAGTATGGAAGACTGTGAACCCGTAGGAACACCGATGGGAATAGGCTGCAAATTATCTAAACAATACGATTCCCCTGCTGTTAGTGAAAAAGAGTACAAATGTATGATTGGAAAGCTACACTATGTTGTTCATAGCAAACTAGACATTGCTCGTGTTGTTGGATTAGTGGCTAGATTACAAAAAGAGCATAAGGAGAGTCACATGGTGGCTGTGAAGAAATTTTTCAGTATCTCAAAGGCACAGTAGACTATGGTTTATGATATCCCTATAAAGGAGATTTTACTTTGGATATCTTTACTGATGCTGATTGGGTAGGTAATGTGGACGATCAGAAAAGCACAACCGGTAGAGATTTTCTACTTGGTGGAAGATTAGTGGCATGGACAAGAAAGAAACAAACATGTGTTTCTCAATCTATAGCTGAAGCAGAGTATGTAGTTGTATCCACGAATTGCACACAGACAATATGGATGAGACATATGCTAGGAGGATTCAAGATAGATATGTCTGAACTGGTGACTATCTATTGTGATAATACAAGTGCAATAAATATTTCTAAGAATATTCTACTTCATGCTAGAATCAAGCACATTGAATTGAAGTATCATTTCCTAAGGGAAAGAGTTTAATAAAAATAGGTGAAAATGGAACATATGAAGAGTAAAGATCAGTTAGCTGATTTCTTTACTAAGCCCTTACCGAAAGCTACCTTTGAGTTTCTTAGAGGTAAACTAGGGGTTAAACCCCTACACCGGAAGAACTAGAATGATGGAGATGCATCAATCTTGTGGAATGTTTATCTTTTACTAAGGATTGATGAAGATGCAGGCTACTCCTTTGGGGGAGCAAGTCTGATGTAAAGCTCTGATATAATTTTTATGATTTGATTAGCAAAGATGATGGAAGAGGCAACAAAAAATTGAAGACAAGTGATGCATTTACACCTTTGGCATTGCTATCAAATGGGGAGAAGAAATGAAATCAGATATTGGAGAAGTTGAAGATCAGATTGAGAGAAGAATTGGTTAAGGGGGAGAAGACAAAAGGAGGAGAACCGTCAAATGATGTGATATAGGAAATCAAGTTGCAGATGATGATGTTACTCTAGGATTGTATATCTGATTGGTGTTGCCATCAATTCCCAAGGGGGAGAATGTTGGAATTTGGCATAACTAATGCAAAATGAGATGATGCAGGTGATGCAGTTAAAGACTGATGATTGCACCGGTAGAGGATATAAGACTACTTGTGATGAAGAGGTTGAGATTTTGTGATTAGATGTCTTGATCAGTTATTCGTATTGTCATTGGTGGTAACTGATGTCAAATGATAATTATTGATGTTCGTGATATTTTGCTTTGTCATCTAAGTGATTTGGTTTACTGGAAGACAGGGTTTACCAACAAAGAACATAAGATTGTGAAGTAGGACTTTAACCAGTAAAGCATAGATGTTTTGGTTGAATTGGGCGATCGATGATGGTTGGTGTTTTATAGTTTATATCATGGAAAGGAGTATCTAGCCAGAACCAGAACTTGTGATGACTACCAGAAGGCTTGTTTCAAATTTTTGATGAAGTTTTGCTAGGGTTATAGTAGGGTCTAAGGACCAGTGAAGAAATCATCAAATCGGTAATGATTTTTGTTATGACGGTGATCGACGATGAGTCTACATGATGGTGGTAACACAACATAACCCACGTGAAATGTTTGATTGTTGTTTTGGCGTGATTCAAGGAAGAATTTATTGGGAAACAACGAAACACTTAGTGGAGTGTTTTAAGGTTTTGACTTTGGTATAGATTGGATTTTTAGGATGGGTTTCTATCAACCAATGATTGATATTGCATTGAGATGATCGTATATTGATTTGAGATGATCTTTTATGATTTGTATTATAATTTCATGATGTAATTAGGGTTTAGTGACCGACCTAGTTGAGATGGCTATTTAGGATGGCACAATTAATGTTTATCATGTCGGTGGTCTTAAGAGAATGTGTTAAGCCATCCAAGAGAAGTGTGAGATCTTCCTAAGAGTTACAGAGTGTTGAGCATAACTAGATCTAATCTAGCAAGATAAGAAGTGCAAGTAACATATCACTTTTTCACTATTTTTCCCTAACAGTTGCAACAGGTTAAATCCTTTAATCGGGTAGGTCCTAACAGGCCTTAAAAATTTAAGTCCCCTAATAGGCCAACTCTCAAAAAGAGTGGTAAATCCTCTCACAAGGTTGATCCTAATAGATCATCAAGATCCTAACCAGGCTGCTAGGCAAATCCCTTAGCTAGGTGACTCCTAACAAGGTCTGCTCCTAGTTGAGGGCTAAGCTCCTAACATGGCGTACTTCAAAATAGTGCAAATATTAATGGGTACCAACTCCCACCATGATTTTTCTCTTTATGGGTTTCCACGTCAAAAATTATGGTGTTCATGTGTGGAATTCTTTTCATGTGATGTTCTTGTTTATGTTACATTTCATGCACTATTTAAATTAGTACATCGGTTATGATGTTTTATCAGAGGTTTATCAAAGGTTACTGATACTGATAAGAGTTGGTAGAGAAAGTGTTTGATCTGATAGATGAGGATAATGAGTTGGTAAATGATCAAATTGATATGATTTCTTAAGTATAGTGAAAAAACTGATAGATGTGGTAAAAGATTTGATTAATGTATTAGCAAATTTGATAAAGAGGTTGTTAGATCTGATAAAAGAAGTTGAGATATTTGTTAAATGATTTCAGATCTGATATAAGTTTGATTTTGGTTTAAAGTTTCAACTGGTGTTAATACCAATTCACCTCCCCTCTCAGTATTAACCGGATCCTCGTAGGATTAAGAGATACTTCATTTTCTCCCCTCCCCCTCTCTCCACTAATTACCCTCAAATATCTTTCTCCCTCACTCTCTTATTTTGTATCTGTCTCACCTCTTTCTCCCTGTCTAAGTCTCTCACTTCTCTACCTCTCTCCCTCCCTCATTTTAGATATTTATTCTCCCCTTTCCCCCTCCCTCTCTTCTTTCTACCACCTCTCTATCTATCCCCTCTTCAATCCTTTCCCTCTCCCTCCCTCCCTTTTTTCTTCATTCTCTCTTCAGATATTGGTTATTGGGTATTGGGTATTAGTTTGAATGTATAGGGTTGAGAGTTTCACATATAGCCTCTAGGGCCTAGGTTTAAGGTATAGGGTTTATTGTTGAGTGCTTAGTCTATAGGATTTTGGGTTTATAAACTCTCTATAGGGTATAGAGTTTAGGGTATAGGATATAGGGTTTATGATTAAGGGTGTAGGACCTATATGGTTGAATGTGTAGGGTTGCAGGTTATGTGTATATCCTCTAAGGCCTACTTTTGAGGGATAGGGTTTATTGTTGAGGATATAGAGTTGGTAGTTTAGGGTTGAGTGTCTAGGGTTAAGGGTTTAGCCTATAACCTTTCTACTTGGTTTAGGGTACATAATTTAGGATTCAGGTTTGAGGGTATAGGGTTAAATGTACATATGGTTGAGGATTTATCATATAGACTCTAGGGCCTAGGTTTGAGGAAAAGGGTTGAGGGTATAGGGTTTAGGGTTAAGGTTTTATCATGTATTCCTTAAGGCCTAGCATTGCGAGATAGGGTTTCTAGGCCTGAAAGTATAGGGTATCTAGGGTTTAGGGTTATAGGTATAGAGTTTATGGTTGAGTGTATAGGGTTAAGGGTTTAGGGTGTAGGGTTGAGGGATAGGGTTTATGGTTGATGGTGTAGGGTATCTAGGGTTTAGGGTTATGGGTATAGAGTTTATGGTTAAATGTATCGGTCTTTCCAGCTAACTCTCTTTCCCCCTCACCTTCCATTTTTATCTCTCCCTCTCCCTCCCTATCTTGCTCTTAAATCCATCGTAAGCCCAAAACTTAACAAAACTTTTATGTGTTTTATTAAGTTAAAATTACTACATGTTTTTGAAATAATAGGAATATTTAAAGTTGAGGCCATTTAAGTGTAAACACTTAAGTTTAGGGACCAAAAACATGCAAGTGTTATGAAAATATAACACATACATGGCTTTTACATTATAGACATTTTAAAGTTATGATTACAGGAAAACACTCTAATTTTAGGGACCAAAACCACGTATGTGTTATGGAAACATAACACGCACACAATTTGATATTTTAGATATTTTGAAGTGGAGGCCAAAGGAAAACACTTTGATTTTAGGGGCCAACAACATGTATGTGTCATAAAAACATAAAAAAGTACATGCTTTACTAAGTTTAAATAGATTCTTAATGGCCAAAAAAATAAGGAACGATTAATCAAATATACCAAGCGTAAACCAAGAACACACCAATCATAACACCTCCTTAAATTATTTGTAAAAGGCCAAAATATCTGATTAACATAGATGAAAATAGTTTGAAACCAATACCTGCCAATATTATAACACCTACTACTCTATAATTGTAAATCCTGTAACCCCTCCATAAGACAACTTCCTTATTTTGTCAAGTCAAGTAGCTATTGTATAAGTTCAATTATTTTAATGTCTAATTACTTTGCCCGTTTATAAAGTACTTGTGCTTGTAAAATTGAGTCAATTAATAACTCTATATATATAGATTTTGTATGAACACTTGGCTTGTTTATTTAGGCAAACTTGCCACATAAGAAATCTACTTTTAAAAGTTTCTAATGAATAGTTTTTGATGTAAATTTTGTCTGTGATAAAGTCCAACAATGGGGTTGAAGGTCTACTGACCTTCAAATACAGACACCTCTTTTTGGCATCTACACAGACAACTCTAGACAATGAGAATTTGTCGTACAATCATACACGATTTTCTATTAAATTCATTTGCAAACAATTGCCTTGCAAAATTATTCATATTACATAAGGTCAACTAGATACTGAACATAATTTTTTCTTCATTTTCATCCCCATAGTTTTTGTTCAATTTGTGCTAGTCTCCCTTGGTTGTACAACCTATTCTCAAAATCTTAATATATCCATGACATAAAAATGGAATTAAACTGTTTCAATGTCAAAATATAAAAATATTATTGATGATCATTATTGTTTTTAGATTAAATTGTGTGAAAGTTTTTCATTTCTATAATTCTTTATTAATCGGATGATAAATCATGCGATGTGATAAAAAATATTAATCAAAACTCATACACAATCTAATATAAAAATAACGATAATCACCCTATCTAGAAATCTGATATCACTTAAAGAACCTTTTCTCAATACAAGTGTTATAATAGATGCTTGCATTATTGCCATGACACTTACTTTTCCCTCCTTTGAAGCTCCGTTTCCCCACTTCACATCAAGTTCAATTACAACTCTTGCACAACTATTATCCATCAATCTGAACCCACAAAGGTCAGTGGAAAAGAGAGAATCTGCAGAGAGAGAGAGGGCAGGTACTTTGATGGTGATCAACCCATTTGTCCAAACAATGCCTATGAAATTACCAAGCTCTTGAACTTCATCATCTTCATAAAATGAGTTTAAGCAGACAGCACACATAACATCCTCCTCCATCTCACAAAACCTCTCTCAATAATCTCTGAATGTCGAAACAGTCCAAGTCTCTTTGAGTCTACAGGCACAAGGAGATGAAATCGGAAGAGAAAGTCTCTTTGGGTTCCATTCTCTCTTCCAGCCCAAGACAATAAAGATTCCAATGCATTAAATAAGGTAAGACATTCAATATGTTGAGTAGAAGTCCTCCTATAATGAAGGCATCAAAGGCTGGTCCAAACCCCATGATATAAGAGATTGAATTGTACTCAATGGGTTGCCTCCCATTCAAATCAGGAATGAGGAAGAGGATTTAAAGGCTTGAATATTTGTTCATCCAATATTCAATTGCAGAAGTCTTGTATTTGTTCTTTGAGTTGTTTTATTCATGGAAAATGTGCGTAGTAATGACAAGAAGAATTTTGAATCAGGTTCTATTTGCAATGGATTTCGAGTTCCAATCTCATTAGATCATATAACTCTGCAAGGAACATGGTTTTTTAAATGGATTCATTTGAACAAGGGCGATAATAATGATGACATAAGTTGGCACTTTTCTATTAAAATATAAACAAACGACACCTCCTTTTAAAATATGAAGATATCAGTATCCATCATATCTAGATGGATAGATATCTATATTAAGGTGTAAAGATATGAATATATAGGGTATATACATTTTATATAAACGTATATGTTGGACATATTTGAGATAGTTTTCAATCTCTTGGTATGAAATATTTATTTTAGTATTATTTATATATAAATTAATATTTGTGATTATTTGTAATGGTAGATTTCGTATTTATATTACTTGTTATTTTATTGTTGATTTCAATTGATGGAATTTTTTGATATAATTATATATCAATATGTGATATACTGTTGTGTATAGTTAGGCTATTTCTTCGATTCTTTTTTAACTTCATTTGCCCTCATCTTTACACATTTTTATACTTTTGATCTTTATCGTAATCTCATTTGTACTTAGTCCTTCGTGTTCACCTTATTAGTGGCTAATTTTTACACATATATTAATTCTTAATCTTGAGATCTTGCATTCTGTATGTTTGGTCAATTCCGTGATGGGTGAGTTTAGTCTTCCATGTCATGAACTAATCTAAAATAAATAATAATAAAAAAAAATCGACATTGTTAACTCACATTTTCTTATTGGTCACTAGAACCTATTGGAACTTAAAATGGTTCATGGTTGTATGAGGATTCATTATGTCCTGATATTTAAAGACATTCTTTTGAGCATTTAAACATATCAAGAATCATCTTAGATCTTTCAAGTATATTAAAAAATTGCGAACATTCCTATCTATCTAACATTCGATTTTTTTTTTAAAGGAATAATCAATTGCATCATAATTAATATCTAGGTGATTGCATTCTTTTTGGTTATCTACCAACACTTTTCCAGAGCCATAAAGCCAATGTTTCAAGGGAATTAGTTAAGGAGAGAATGAACCCTTACAATCTAACAACTTACATTAGGTATAAATACCTCCAATCCTTAGATGTAAAACAAAAAAAATAGGTCACAAAAGACTAAATTTGGTAAAATTAGAACCATATTATAGATATCCTATCTATGTTGCATGGTATTGATTTTGAACCTAGGGATCAACTTACTTAAGACTCTAGTTCTACACAATCTTCAAGATAATTAACAAATCAAAGACATTATTTTTTTTGTGAGGTTTGGTTTTATAGATATCTTATCTATGTTGCATGGTATTGATTTTGAAGCTAGGGGTCAACTTACTTAAGACTCTAGTTCTACACAATCTTCAAGATAATTAACAAATCAAAGACATTATTTTTTTTGTGAGGTTTGGTGAATTAATCATGTGAATCTCCTACATCCATTTCCCATCTTTAGTTCAAGATATAAGTACACCTTTAATTGGTATTTAATTTCTAAAATAGATTTTAGTTTATTGTTTTCCTATCTCTCTTATTTTGTATAGGTTATTTGTGCTTTAATTACTTGTGTTTGTTAAATTAACCAATTAATAGAGTAAAAATAGGTCCCAAAAGAGGCCCTTACATAGATGAACAACAAAAGAGGGAAAAAACTAACACAAAAATTAGCACCAAATACCAATACCACAAACATAGTCTAACTAGAGGGAGAATAACCCAAACCTTGAAGAGTGAGAGCTATCTCCCTTTCCTTAGAGAGTTGACAACTTTCAAGAGAGTTAGTGTCTCTAATAGACTCATGAGTAGCAATTTTCTTCAAGATCTTATGTTCAATTTGGCTCTAGATATTTTCTCCTATAATATCTTCATGCTAGAAGAAGTATTCTCTAGGCATTATTTTCTGAGCTTGAGGCTATTAGAAACCAACTCCTCTAGTTGTGTAACCTTATTTTTTAGTAATACCACTTTAAAATGTATTATATATCTCTAATTTTTTAGTTTTTTAATTGATAATAACTTATAGTGCCTTAATTTGCTCTCTCCTAGACATATTATTTTACTTATGCCATGAACTATTTGATACCCTAATTTTCCTTTTAGAAGGAGTGCTTATATCTATTTGGGATTATCCAATCTTAGAAGGAAAAGACTAAACCAAAAATCATTATAAAAAATAGCCAAATGAATAACATCAAAGAGTTAAGTAAAATTCACATAGAGCCTTGCATATAAAGGTAAGCAAGTGGAAGTAGGACATTCGAACACAATGACTAACTATCCTTCCAAGGATGAGATACTTGCATATATAGGAAAGGAAGTGGAAGTAGGAAAGTCAAACACAATGACTGACTATCATTCGAAGGATAAGACACTTGTTAACTAGCTTGAGAATTGTTCTAGTAAGTGGAAAGCATGTGTGAAAAAATGTCTCACAAAGTGAGTACACATGTCTCAACTACATGAAGTGAGACAAATCTCTAAAATACCTAAGTGAAATTAAGCTTATGTGTGAATAGGTCAATCTAGAAATGTTAACAACTAACTAGTTAGGTAATGAAACTATTTACTCTAACATCCCACTTAAGTGCAAATTAGGGAGTAATGCATGCATGATGATGATTCTCGACTACTAGGCCATGTTAGGTACTCCTATAAAAATCTCATGAAGCGGAGTAAAGGAGAAAACCCTGTGAGAACAAAAATCCTTTCCAAGAGAGAAATGATAGAAAATAAATGTATAAGTGAAGAAGATAAGTCATAGAATGAAGGACCAATTAGGACCCCCCAAGGATTACTTCTATGCACAATGTAAAATGAATGCTCTCTCGATGAGAGAAATGATAGACCATGGAGCCCCCAATGATGTAATGCCTATAAATGCTCAACATTTGATGTTGAATATGATACACACTTTATACACAACACTGAAGAACAGAAATGGACACTAAGAGGGGGGTGAATCAGTGTATTTTTAAATTTTAACTATGTATGTTGTATAACTCAAAAATGGCTATGATTAATTAAATAAATATTTATTATTTATTTAATGAGTATTCTTCTATTAAATAATTCAATTTTAAATTTTAAATTATTTAATTCATTTATTCTTTCTTTCATATCAATCTTATTAAATATTTAATATTTAATCATGCATTATGCATTCTTCTAAAGTCTCCATTAATTAAATAATTCTATAATTATTTAATATTATTTTCCACCTCACTTCATCTCCACATCACTCAATCTTTCCAACTCATTTCATGTGGCTAAATAAATTATTAAATAGCCATATTAAACTCTAACTTCCATTTTCAAGTTGAAAGAATGTGTACGTACACTTATTTTTCAACTTCCCTATATTATCTCCATCACTCTACATCTTTGGAGGAGGTTGTGTCCACATCATCCTGGTCAACTTCCACTTGTCCCACATTTCCTAAATCTTCTCCAACCATCCTATATTCTTGGAGTCTTCATCTTCAATTAAGGTGAGCATCTTGCCACTTGGACTCCTCTTCCACCTTTTCCTCTACCCTACATATGTAGGAGGAAAATCTTCCCCCTTTTTCTCTCACATTCCAACTAATCCTTTATAGCCATCAATCTTGCATGATTCAATCTCAACCATTGATCTCTGTCACATGGGAATTTGCTCATGAAAATCTATAAAAAAAAGCATTTCCTTAGCATTTTGGATCTAGTAGTTATCTTGAATTCACGTGAGTTTTGAGCATCCAAGCATTTTAACAATTTATAGTGTGCGTTAGGCTTTTAGTTTAATCTTTCATATAGTTGCATATTTAGCTTTGCATACAACATACAGTTATCAAAGAGTCCATTCATGGGTATGTGCACAAAGATGGTGGTCAGAAAAGTGGACACCACCCAAAAAAAACATGGAAAAACAAGCATCGCATATGTGGTTCTAAAATTTGAAATGACCGTGTACATGCTTAGGTTTGTTGTTCTCGAGCCTAGAGACGCGCTACCTCTAGAAAAATGAGCGCATACGCGCTACCTCTAGGAAAATGAGCACGTACGCGCTACTTATAGGAAAATGAGCGCACACGTGCTAATAATCCCAAAAGAACCATGTACGCGGTACTTGTCAAAAAAATTTAAAAAAAAAACACTAGGTCTTATTTTCTCTGAAAAACACATTTTTAATTTGTTTTTGCTTCATTTTCTCTCCTAAACTGTGAATGGGGTGCTAGATTTCTCCTCCAGACACTATGGATCAAGGTTAGTTTTTGTTAATTTTTGTCTTTCTTTCCCATTTGTTTAATTTTTTTTTACATTTTGAATTTAATTTCATTAATTTTGATTAGGTTTTTTCATTTTTTGTTTCAAAAACTAGATTCTTCTAATCCACAACAAGAACAACCAAATGCACCTCCTGAAAACCCACAAGATACACCCCTAATTCCTCCTTTTGACTGCACACCTAAAACACAGTAGCAATTAATTAATTTGTTAGGACAAAATATGTCTAAAATCAATAGACTGATTGTTAAATTGAAAACATCCAAACTTGAGAATCATCAATCCCTCGCCACTAGCCTAGAAACATTAGCTAGTGGTGCCATAGTTGTTTCCACACAAATTACCAAATGGGGAAACTTTAGGGACATGTGTCGTCAATTCTATGCCGATGGGCTATCATACGAGGGAGTAAAAAACAAAAATATTAGTAAACAATAAATATGTGCCCTTTTCATTGATCCCAAAAATGGTCAGTCATTACCTCTTAATGCAAAGAGGTTTCCCATACATTGGTGTACCAATGTGCAGATGAAGAATATTTTTTGGCAGAGGTGGTGGATGGTCTTTGATGATCCACCTTGTAATAATTATGAGGTGCCATTATATTTTTTGAGAAAAGTATATTGTGAGTTTGTGCTCAATGTGCGCCCACACTATTTTGACATGAGTGAGTTCCATGGTAGAGGTGGTGGCTCTGCCCAAGATAGACCTGGAGCCCATAGGCGATTACCTGCGAAGAGTCAACAACCCCTAGCACCCAAACCCAAGGTGCATCATGTTGTCCTAGTAGAGGTTAAAGAGTTGATGGAGCTACAAACTCTTTAGGTGGCCACAACATTGATTGGTGCCATCATCCAACATGGGACGTCGTTAGCACACCCTATTGTATTGGATGATGAGCCATTAGTTGCTCCAGGTGGCAAGAGAGAGCCCATCTAGCATATGTGTGTCAGTTGATTGGGGATATGCTCGGGGATAGATGATGCAGCTGGTGCAGATGGATCCACATCTCATCTGTGCATGATTTGTGGGAGTAGATGTTAGGCCCACACGACTAAGGATTTCATGCTGATAGATGAGTTGATAGACATGGTGTTTGCCCATGACCGACATACACAGGTGTGTTGATTTGAATTCATAGCATTTTATTTATCAGTCACTTTAAATTTGTAATTACACAAATGAATTTTCATTTATACATCGATTTAAATTGAGACAAATAATATGCATTTCAGGATGCAACAAGGGTATCCCATACTCCTCCCCCAGTTACTACAGCTGCAACTTCAATGCCTGAGGTATAAATTTTGTAACATGTTAAAGTAGAATAGTACACTTTGAATTCAAAAAAATACAAGATATACTATCTTTAATGCTTGGTCCAATTTTTGGTTTGTAGGTGTTGACAGGGGACCAAATGTGCTAGATTGATGACATCATGCTCTTAGTGATTGATTTTGCCCTACAAGGCTATACGGTATCATATTTTGTACAACCCTTTTTATGTATTGTTTTGATGGAATATGCAAGTCATTTCATTTAAAATTTTTTAAATAATGTTTAATATATTATTTGTACTAATATCTCATGTTAATTTTATTTTTTTAGGGTACCCCCTCTGCATCTAGGGCTCGTCCTAAGAAAAAGAATTCCTCGAAGATGCCAAAACGTGGGAAGAAGGTAATTGAACACATTTTTAGTTGTAAAATTGTTTGAAAATGTTGAAATCAAGTATTAGTTGGGGTTTGTAGATTGATTAGTTTTTTTTGTCTATTTTACATGTATAGTGGCCATTGAGCTATGTGGATTTGTTGAATGCACCTGATTCGCCCGTGGATCAAGAGAGGGCGGAGGTATGTATCTCTACTTTATTTTATTGATTTCAATGATTATATGCACGCGTACATGTGAACTTGTGATTTATTATAATCTTATAATTTTTTCATACAGGAAATATCCATACCTATTTCATCAATTGTGAACCCTCCTCCGTGCACTAGAAAACAATCTCAGGATCCGGTACACTTTTGTTTGATATATTACATTAATTTATTTTAACCTACAATACTCATCATTATATTAATTGTATTTAATCTTTGAACATTTTTTATATAGGTAATAGCGACAGTTTCTCCATCGATGGTGAGCCATCCTCAGTCCATTGGAGAAGCATCTCAAGCACATGTACGTCATTGTTCTCTATATTATAATTTTTAAGTGTTTTTGATATATTTCTATTAGTAAATTGTATTAATTGTACATTTAATCTACAATAGACCCCTTGGCGGTATGGCCATAATGTGGATCTATTTAAGTATGTCTTCAAGAAAACTCCTACAAGTGACAAAGAGAGGAGAGCGGAGACATTAGCTCCTAGATCAGCCAATGAGGTAATCTACATTTCAATTGCAAAGGAATTATAGTTAAATGCATAGTTATGTTGTTAATTGTGAACTATTTTCTACAAAAGGATTCTAACTTGGCTTTTGAATTATGGTTTTGCAACCATCTATAGAGCCATGTACTGCATCGAAGAGGTTTGATTTTGATGATCCACCACAACTTTAGGATGATATAGTGATATTTTTGGTCATAGAATGACCAATACATGTAGATATATTCTATATTTTTATTATATATCTATTTGGACATGGCATATGCCACATTTTTGTAATACTTGTATTGACTTGGCAGACATGCCTTTTTTTATATATATATAAATGTCGATATTCGATCCAACAAATGTGTACTGAGTTCATTATTTTGTATTCATTGTATTTTGTGGCTGTCCTTTTATAAATTTAATTGATCATTTGCCTACGTAATCAACAATATGAATATAAACAACAAAAATATATGATATAAAACATTGCAATTGTGGAATATGATTTGATAAAATTTCTAAAATGTTGAATTAACCCTATAAAACTCCTTGTATTTAGTTCATTATTGTGTATTTGATGTATTTGGTGGCTGCCCTTTTATAAATTTAAATGAATATTTGCGTATGTAATCAACAATATGGATATAAACAACAAAAATTGACAATATGAATATAAACAATAATATGTGTTTGGTGCGAGAGCACCCTCACGCTCGCAATGATCAAATTTTGTTCATTATGTGCACAAACCGATGTCGCGAGCACATTTGGGTGGGAAATTTTATGCTAGGCATGCCCCTGTTGTGCATCCCAAAGCGTCGAAACGTCAAGAGTCATACCGAACCAGTGCAATCTCTCAAGTGCCCTGAGTGCAAAAAATTATCAAAATTTGACGGACCGTTTCTTCAAATCCAGGACACATATGGTCGATCTGTTTGAACCTGTGGGGTCATGTGAGGCTCCTCTACAATGGCCTATCTCAATTTTTGACGACCTAGAGCCATTTTCAATTGGTAGCATTTTTTTGCTTGCTGCAAAAACCGTTAGTTGCATGCAATGCAAAGTTGCAGGATTGGCTAGAATTGATTTGGTTTGTTGTGTGCACAAAGTGACATCACGAGCACATCTAAGTGGGTAGGTTTATGCTAGGCATGCCCCTATCGTGCATCAAAAAATACTGAAACGTCGAGAGTCATACCGTACAGGGGTGATCTCTCAAGTGCCCCGAGTCCAAAAAATTGTCAAAATTTGATGGACTATTTCTTCAAATCCGGGACACATATTGTGTATCTGTTTGAACCTGTGGGGTCGCATGCAGATCCTCTACAATGGTCTATCTCTTTTTTGATGACTCAGAGCCATTTTCAATTGGTAGCATTTTTTCGCCTCCTGCAAAAACCATCAATTACATGCAATGCAAAGTTGCAGGATTGGCTAGAATTGATTCAGTTCATCGTGTGCACAAACCAACATCATGAGCGCATCTGAGTGGGAAGGTTTTTGCTAGGAATTCTCCTGTCATGCATCAAAAAGCACCAGAACGTCGAGAATCATACTATACCAGGGTGATCTCTCAAGTGCCCTGAGTCCAAAAAATTGTCAAAATTTGACGGACTGTTTCTTCAAATCCAGGACACATATGGTCAATCCGTTTGAGCTTGTGGGGTTGCATGAGGCTCCTCTACAATGGCCTATCTCTATTTTTGATGACTCAGAGCCATTTTCAATTGGTAGCATTTTTTCACCTACTGCAAAAACTGTTAATTGCATGCAATGCAAAGTTGCAAGATTGGCTAGAATTGATTCATCTCGTCGTGTGCACAAACTGATGTCACGAGTGCATCTGGGTAGGTATTTTTACACTAGGCATGCCCCTATCGTGCATCAAAAAGTGTCAGAACATCGAGAGTCATACCCTACCGACGTAGTGTACAAGTTGCTTAACAACTTTTTTGACAATTTGTTTGACAATAATGACAATTTTTTGTCAAATTGTATCTAGTCTCAATCTATGACCCCTATGACCCAATAATGACTCAAATAATTCTCCATGATTATACAAGAATCAAGAATGCTTATGATTGACCTTATCACATCACATATACTCAAAACATAGTCACAAAACATTGACACACAAATTAGTCACAAAACATTGTCACATATTATTCAAAAATTTCCCCCTAAATATGGTCAAATCAGCTCTTGGCTATTTGATTATACAAAAAAATATCTTAGAAATCATCTCATGGGCTTTTATACAAAATTTGGCATTACAATATGTGCGATTTAGCTCATAGCCATTTTAATAAACAAAATTTGGCAAGTACATATGTACAAATAAGCTCATTGCCATTTAAATATACAAACTTATTCCCCTAAACATGTAAAAATCAGCTCATGGGCATTTATATATACAAAAAATAAATATAGAACAATTCATCGATGATTTATACAAAATTTTCAAAATCATTCTACTCTGAACCATAGAATCAATCAAGTGAGCCTTCGGAATCGACTCTAACCCATATTGTGTCAAGTATTGCCTCGTGGTCAGATTCATGAAATTTCCATAAAATATTGTTATGAGGTCTACCACGATACTTCATCAAATGAATATTTGTTGCAACAACAAGGTTAGAGAAATGAAGAATATGTCTGTGTGTTTCAAAGTCCTCGAACAACCAAACATCAAAATTCTTGATAAGGTATCTCCTAAGACATGTTCCTGTCATGACAACAGACCCTATTGGGTACTCAATACCCTCTCCATCAATGATTGTGGTTGTCAATTTTCTTTTTGGCTAAACACAATGACACAAATAGTAATCTATTCCTTCTTCATTGTTCTCTTCTGCAAGAACTGCATACACATGACCTGCATTTTATAAAATGTTAATTAATACCAAATATAAAGTATGATGTACAACAAAATGAACCAAAAGGAATACTTGCAAAAATATTAACTCAAAAAATCACCTGAATCCACTAGGTCAATGTGAGGCCCTACCCCGACTCATCCTGACATTTTCTATTATTTTCATATTGAGACTATTATGGATGCCTTATTTTATGCATTATGGATTTAGAACCTATATGATTCCATGATTTGGATCACATTGACGTATATTGATGCTTCATTTTATGCATTATGATTATGAAACTTTATATGTTGCTAGAATAGAATTATTTTGAAATGACGTATGTCATTATTAGATTTGCAGGACTTCATTTTGATGATAGAAATAGGATGCTCATTATATGAATGGTTCAATTTTGAGGAGTATGATAATTGCTTATGTGGAATCAAATTTAAATGAATGGGATATTGAATTATTATTGTCAAATGTATGAGTGTTTGATGTGCAAAGAAATCCATGTGTTTAATTATATATATAATTATGATTATTTGGAATTACTAATGTGTTAATTGAGATGCGCAGGAAAATTATCCATGTGACCATGGAAATAATATGGAGAACCAAACCTTGACCTATGTACGTTTGTTAAGCCAGGGGTTGTCTATTTGGAGAGACAACACCCCGTTTGTATTGTATTTTATTTGTGAAAGTAAATGATGCATGAGTGTTAAATTGATTTTATGTATATGTGTAATCCTACAAGAGACAAATTCCATGTGTGATTTTTATATTGTATTTTATTGTGTCACTTGACACATGTGCTGATTAGTGTCATTGATTTTGAATTGTCTCTTGGAGGGAGTTTTGTTTCTACCAAAGCCATTCAAACACATGAGTGTGGTCCCAAATTTGCCTTGGGTAGGGAGTCTTAGGAGTGGTCAACTCAGGTTTGACCCGTAGGTTAACTTCAGTTGGGTTTCTAAGGGGTCAAATGGACTCCTAGGGTCAGTTTTAGGGCTTTTCCAAAGGTCCAAAGGTCCAAAGGGTATACCTATGGGTTAGGGGTATTTTTAAACATGTGACTACTCCCATGTGACTGTTTAGTCACCTCAAAAAGTGGTTTTCCCAAGTTGAGCGAAAATTCAACTTAGAAGGTTCCTCCTAGGATAGACAACCTTCCCTTTTGATGTCAAACTCTCTTCCCCATCCTCTCTCACCTTTTCCCTTTCCAGTTTTAGCAACATGTAAGAGGTTGGGAAGAGCAACCAATGGGAACTCTCACCTTACCCAAGGGATTGGGAAGTGTGAGAGAGGCCTTCTTAGGAAAGGATTAGGGACTTAGTGAGTAATCACCCACTCTCCATTGTTGGAGATTATGCAATTTTTTGAAAATAGTTGTAGGATAGAATTCTTGGTGAAGTGTTGGTGAAGAGTTTGTGTGGATTTGGGCTGCTCATCCCCAACTAAGTCTATCATACCTATTGGTATATTAAGGTTGGTTTTACTTCCTTTTAGTTATGTTGTTTATGTTGTTTTGAAAGAAAGAAATGCTTGTATGAGGAGATGTGTATATGCAAATTGTTTTGTAGGAGAAAAACATAAATTTTCCTTTCCTTGTTCTTTGTTTATGTGTTCTTATTTTGGGAGTGTCCAAGGCCTCCTACTCTTGGTAGAGTATGATGGTCTTGGGGTGGAAGAAGTATGACAGCCTTAGGTGAGAGGCTCTCCTTATGGAGAGTGATCTCAAGGGTGTCCTTTGTGACCCTTGCTGCATAGCCTTGTGTATGCATTTGGGGGTCATAAAGGGAGAAAATATGGCTTTTATGCCTTTGGGGGGCATAAGGGAGTGGAGGTGAATTTGTTGTATTTTGTTTTGCCATGAGGTGGCTTGAGTTGTATTATTCTTGCAATCTCCCCAATGGTATTTGGTCCACTTCCACCCATGGAAAGTTCATCACAAGTTGTGGTGAGAGTGTAGCTTGGGATGGGAAAATGCATGTTGAGTGTTTGCCCTTTGTTTGTTGTGTTGTTTATTTGTTTGTGACCTGTCTAGTGCTTGGTTCTCCAAGCTCGGGGGTGGCTTCTAGTAAGCCTAGGCTAGGAGGTGAGCTCTCCATGGTCAAGTTGTATTTTATTGCAGGTAGCTTGGGATGGGAAGGAAAAGATGAAGAGCTTTGTTGCTGTTTTATGTTGCAGAAAAGTTTAAAGAGAAAAATGTATTTAATATTATAGCTTTAAAAAAAAAAAGAGAGCCATTGTTGTATTTATTTTCCAAAAGAAAAGAAGTGTATTTATTTTATTCATATTCCTATGGAAGGGAAATACTAGTTGAGTTTTCAAACCCATTTGTAATATTATTTACCTTGTTTTTTTTTTAATTTGCTTAAGGAAATGTATTTCTTCTATTTGGTTAAGTTTTGCAAAGGGAAGATGAAATATATGAACTTGTATTAAAATCTTCATTTACCAAAAAAAATAAAGTTGTTGCATTTATGTTTATTCTGCAAATAAAGGCTCATTTTATTCCTTATGCAAGATAGAAATAGTAAATGAAAGCTCATACATTAGTTTTTGGTTTTATTTATGCTGCTGCAATTAAAGTAAATCTATTATTTATTCTTTCATTTAATGCAGAAAATAAATCCTATAGTAGTAGTTTATTTATAAAAAAAAAGGATTAGCATATAGTTCAAGTTTTATTTTGTTTACCAGAAAAGATTATATTTAAGCTTGCTGTTAGAATGCATGGTAGATATTAGTTACATAATGTTTTATACAAAAAAAAAAAACAGAATATAAAACATACATATTCCAGCCTTATAAAAAAAAGATAATTTCCCTTAACATATTACAAGTAATATTAGAGAAAAATCTCTATATGTATTTTAAAGTTTTTAAGAAAAGAAAAAAAAAAACTCATAAGAATGCCTAAATGAGTTATTAAAAAAGAAAGGAGCAATATATATATATATATATATATATATATATATATATATATATATATATATATATATATATATATATATATATATATATATATATATATATATATATATATATATATATATATATATATATATATATAATGATAAATACCTTTTATTCATTTAAATGTCTTATTCTGAAGTCTACATATTCCAAAAAATATATATATATATACTCATACATACATATATATATAGATATATATATATTTTAAGGAAATAGAATATTTAAATTAAAAAAAAACAAAAACCTTAAAAAAATTTGCATTGAAGAAAGAGTGGGCCGCAGCTGTGGGCGGCGCCGTCCACAGACTACGGGAGCCCGCAGCTGTGGGTGGCGACGTCCACAGACTGTGGGAGCCGCAGTTGTGGGCGGCGACGTCCACAGTCTGCGGGTCACCGCAGCTATGGGCGGCGATGTCCATAGACTGTAGAGCACTGTAGCTGTGGGCGGAACTGTCCCCAGCCTGCGGGTGCAGCCCCATGGGAACCTCCACCTCCTCCGCTTGCATCGTCAGTTTGGCCTCCTCCGCCACTTCCTCCCATGTCCGCCGCCTAAATTTTGACCTACACACACACACACTGCACTCACACAAAAAAAAATAAACACACACTCACAAGCCCTAACCCAATGTTCGGGTTAGGGCAAAATACTAATAGAAAAAAAATAAAATATATGTGATGGATAGGATTTAGAAAAAAATAGGGTTAGCATAGAGACCCTAGATTTTTTAAAAAAAGGAAAGAAGTAGAAATAAATAGGGGGGAATATCCATTCCATTTTGAATAGGGTTTTCCCCACCCATATTAATTATACATATAGTTTCTTGTTTTAATAAAGGAACCTTTCATCCTTTAAAAAAAAAAATGTATATGAATATAAATATATATATATATATATACACATGTATATATATACATATATATATACTAGATATACTTTTACTTATGAATGAATATATCTTTGGTTCGGCGAAACTCTTGAGTTGTCATGCCAAAATTTTTCAATTAATGTTCTTAGTGCATCAACAACAACCTTGTCTTTGCGTGGTAGTCTACTTGAGAATGCCCAAAGAGAATTATTGTTAGGTTCCTCTATTTTTTCCTGCCTCTTTAATGTTTTACTTAATGTTGTTCTACTAACATTTAATGACTTACTTGTTTTGCTTATCAAACGATATTTTTTAAATTTTCTTGCTCATTATGGTTGATGTAATGACACATTGAGTAGCATTAGAATCTTTAGTACATGATTTTGAGACAATAGCTTGATATGCATCAAATAGATTTCTCACAATAGTTCTTTCACTATTACTTTCAGATGATCTTAGGCCTAGAATTTTCATTGTCTCTCTAAAATTTAAATTTTTAATCATTTGAACAATTAATTGACATATTGCAGTTTGATTTAAGTTTTCAAAATATTTTTTCCATATTCTTTTAACAAATCTCCTACAAGTTAGTTCATTCATTTTATTGGGCATTGGCTTCAATATATTCTCATCAATGTCAATTGGATACTTTGGTTTCCTATGAATGATTGTAGGAGGTGTTAACATCAGTGCATTATGTACATTCAATTCATCAAATAGAGAAGGTGTATGTTCATCATTTAATTGATTATTCAATGTGGTATCTTCTTCAATTGCATTAGGCTCATACGGTAAATCGAATGTCTCTTCTTCAATTGCATTAGGTGAATTATGTTCATTTGGTAAATCGAAGTGAGATGTTGAGGATGACATACCTTCTTCTCCCATTGTTATTATGTCACGTAATTTCTTCATACGCTGCCTTTCCCTTTCCTTTTGAACCTATCATTGTTCCATCATTCCTCACTTGTTCTTTCCCATGGTTGATATCGGTTGTCCTAACTAGAATCATATTACATATATGTGTAAACAAAAGTTCATAAACAAACAAATAACCATAAATATGCATCTTATCACTATTTTTTGGAATCAAACTATTAAACAATCACAATACTATTGACAAAACTAATAAGAACAATAATTCAATCATTCGAAATCATGCAAAAATAAAAAATTCACTTACTTCTATGTATAAAATAGTGATAGAAGTGCAGACACAGTTCTAGTGGGGCCTTCAGCGACATCAAAAACTTCTTTTGAGGCCGTTGAGGCTCTTGGGAAACTAAAACTATGTCTATGTACCACGTGCTACATTAATAACCACATGCACGCTGTTAGTCCATAAAATGTTGGCAAGCCCAACAATATTTTTTCCCATTTTTTACTAATAAGTAGCACGTACATGCTCCAAAGCCTAAAAAATGTTGTTGCAAGGTATCGAATAATGGGCTTAGTACCCCGTATGCACTTACAAGTAATAAGTACCATGTATGTGCTCCTACGCCTTAAAAAAGTTATGGTAGGACAGTGAACTAATAGGTTCAGTACCCCGTACGCACTATTGGTAGTAGAAAAAATGTTAATGAAAAGGGAGGGAGGGAGAGAGAGAGAGAGAGGTAGAAGGGGGAGAGAGGGAGAGAAGAAGGAGGGGGGAGAGAGAGGAGAGGGGGGAGGGAGGGAGAGAAGAAGGGGTATGGTGGAAGGGAGAGGGAGAGAAGAAGGGGGGAGGAGGGAGAGGAAGAGAGAGAGAGGGAAGGAGGGAGATGGAGAGAGGGAGAGAGAGAGCGGGGGGGGGGGGAGGGAAGGAGGGAGAGAGGGAGAGAAGAAGGAGAGGGGGAGGGAAAGGACAGAGGGGAGGGAGGGAGAGAAGAAGGGGTATAGAGGAAAGGAGAGGGAGAGAAGGAGAGGAGGAGGGAGAGGAAGAGAGAGAGGGAAGGAGAGAGAGAGGGGGTATGGATGAAAGGAGAGGGAGGGAGAGAGAGAGGGGGGTAGAGTAGGGGGAGGGAGAGAGAGGAGGGGGGAGGGAGAGAGGAGTGGGGGTGGAAGGGAGGGAGGGAGAGAGGGAGAGAAGAGGGGGGAGGGAGAGAGAGAAGAAGGGGTATGGAGGAAGGGAGAGGGAGAGAGAGAGAGAGGGGGAGAGTAGGGGGGAGGGAGAGAGAAGGAGGGAAGGAGGGAGAGGGAGAGAGGGAGAGAGAGAGAGAGAGAGAGAGAGAGAGAGAGAGAGAGAGAGAGAGAGAGAGAGAGAGAGAGAGAAAGAGAGAGAGACAGAGAGACAGAGATAGAGAGAGAGACAAAGAGGAAGAGAAGAAGAAGGGGGGGGAGAGGAAGAGAGAGAGACCATAACACAATATGACCCTTAGAACACAATATGACCCCTAACAACATCTAAGGGGTCATAGGGTGTCCTAAGGGGTCATATGACACTATATTATCCCTTAGCACATCATAGGACCTATAATGACACAAAGTGAACAAACAAAGAGGCTTCACTAAAAAGCAAGTGTAAGAGCTTGACCTAACCCTAAGAGTACTACCTAAGTTCTAAAACATATGATGCTATAAAATTTGCAAGGTTATAGGACTAATCTCAATTGTGACTATAGGAATTACACACTTTATTTCTTTCATGGGTATGTACCCTTCCAAGCCTTTTGACAAGTGACAATCATCATATACTACCACTGCCATGCTTACAACAAACTTTAATTTCTTTAGGTGCTAGGCATTGTGTAACAATATGGGAATTCTCGCATACCCACCACTATCATTCTCTAGGACATCATCTTTGTTACTCTCCCTCTTTCTCTTCCTACCAGTTGTTTCCTTCTGAAAAATATATTGCAAGTACTCTGACTCATCATGTTTCTTTGTTGACACTATTTTCCACATGTGCTCTGCTCATTAAAAACACATTTGAGAAGAATATTGTTGCAGGTTTCCTTGTTTATCACGGTAATGCACCCGTGGTTCAATTTCAGACCGTATTCCTCCTATTCAATATACACACAAATCCATCAATCAATTTTGTTAGGAGAGCATACATGATAAAAATCAAAGAGGAAGTTGCACACAAGAAATAAATTCACTTACTTCTATAGAAGTGCACACACAGTTGCAGTGGGGTATGGAGGGAGGGAGGGAGGGAGAGAAGAAGAGAAAGAGGGATGGGGTATGGAGGAAGGGAGAACGGGAGAGAGGGAATGAGAGAGGGATGGTGTATGGAGGAAGGGAGAAGGGGAGAGAGGTAGGGAGAGAGAGAGGGATGGGGTATGGAGGAAGGGAGAAGGGGAGAGAGAGAGAGAGAGAGAGAGAGAGAGAGAGAGAGAGAGAGAGAGAGGCACCTTGTATGTGCTTGAGAGGGGGAGACAATACACCTATATGTGATAACTCAATGATGAACCACTAGTACAAAATCAGTACTGAGAGGGGGGGGTGAATCAGTACAAACACAATGTCAGTCCAAAATTGGTTTGACAACAAATACTCCAAATTACTGACAAACAGGGATACCGATAAAATAGAGTGCAATCGGTAACATCCAGTATAGCTCAGTCAGTCATGAACTGGTCACTCAATAAGCTTTCCTCTTAGCTCAAAACTATAGTATCATTATATTCTTATGCATAAACAGGTAAACTTATTCATTAAATCTTCACAACAGTGAGTTCAATATGTTTTATAGATAGGCATAAAACATACAACCTTCATGTGCTTAACAGATAAAATAAAGCATCACAAGACAAAAGCATTTCACATGACACACATATTTTCACGTGGAAACCCAACTAGGAAAAAACCACGGTGGGGATGAATACCCACAAGTTTCTTTTTGAACTCTTTAGAAGTCCGCTCTGTTAGGAGCCTTGTCCGGTTAAGGACATTACAATAGGTTCTAGTAGGAATTGATCCTATTAGGAATCACCCGGTTAAGGGATACCTAGTTAAGGGTTAAACCCATTAGGGTCACCTTGTTAGAGGATTTCAAGAACTCAATAGCTGAAAGGATCTCCTAAGCTTCTCTAGCTTCTTAGAACTCATTAGCCTCGAGTTACCCAGTTAAGGGATTTGAAACAAGCTAGTTAAGACCACTCAATTTAAGGGATTTTGAATCAAGCTAGTTAAGGCTACCCTGTTAGGGGATTTTCCAACTGTTGAAGTGGTTAGAGATCAATAGGTATTACAATGATCTATTAACAACACTTAATGCTAATGCAGATCTATTTAGGCTCCTCTTTTCCTTCTGCACATTCACTTTGCAGGTATCTCTTCTCTCCTTTGGTCAGGCAAGAATCACGTATCACTTTCCTTGGATACACACTCACAACTTTTGCCAACAACCTCAGAAAGCAACCCAACATCGACCTTATAGGAAAAATACAGGTTGGTAGCAAAAACCCTAAACCCTAAACCTGTTAGGTTAAGCAATTCAAATGGTTCGATCCTGACCGTTGAATCATACTGCATTAAATGCAATAGTCTTGAATCGATCTCAAGACATTCTCCATCATTCATTATCCACCATTTTCATGGCGGCTGATAGCCCACCACGTGTTACAATCTCTCCCTTTGGCATTGATAGCAATATATAAAAGATATCTTCTATACTTCACATCTTCTCCCCTTTTGCTATAGATATCTTTTCACTTCACTCCTTCTCCCCCTTTGACAACAATGCCAAAGTGGAGGTACAATCATCACTGTTCCATCATGTTGCTCCCCCTGAGGAGTAGCATCCTTCAACACACCAATCAACCAAAACTTTGTCTTTCCAGTACTTGAATGATGTGGAACAATCACTTTTAGTTCACCTCCTGAAGGGGCAATACCCCTAATTCACCTCTCAAATGCACAAAAGTTGTCTTTGGGAGAGGCTTGGTGAATATGTCAGCTAACTGCTCCTTACTAGACACATGCTCCAGTGCAATTTCTTTATTCTGAACCTTTTCCTTCAAGAAATGATAATTAAGCTCAAAATGCTTGGTTCTAGAATGTAAAACCAGATTCTTTGATATATTGATAGCACTTGTGTTATCACAGAATATACTTACCGGTTTAGATATAGGGATCTTGAAGCCTTCCAGTACATACTTCATCCAGATTGTCTAAGTGCAGTTCATGAAAGTTGCAACATACTCCAATTCCACTGTAGACTGAGAGATACAACTCTGCTTTTTACTCATCCATGAGACTAGTCTACCACCGAGAAAGAATGCACCACCTTTTGTGCTCTTCCAATCATCCACATTACCGACCCAATCAACATCTATGAATGCTTTCAGATTGAAATTATGGATGTATGGGTACCATAATTCACAGTCAACTGTTCCCTTCATATACCTAAAAATCCGCTTGACTGCAATCAAGTGAGATTCTCTTGGACTCTTCTAGAACCTTGCAGTGATGCCAACTGCATGTACAATATCTGGTCTGCTATGCACTACATAATGCAA
This sequence comes from Cryptomeria japonica, assembly GCF_030272615.1. Classification (NCBI taxonomy): domain Eukaryota; kingdom Viridiplantae; phylum Streptophyta; class Pinopsida; order Cupressales; family Cupressaceae; genus Cryptomeria; species Cryptomeria japonica. Next base: position 619,279,076 of record NC_081415.1, read on the forward strand.
CTTACCAATCATTGACTGGTATTCCTTCTCATCAACCAGTGCGGAATCACCCTCCTTTGTCAGTTTGCAACCGATCGCCATCGGTGTACCAACCGGTTTGCTATCTTCCATGCCAAAATTCTTCAACATCTCTTTGACATATTTGGACTGAGTGATGAAGATTCCATCTTCCATCTGCTAGATCTGCAGTCCAATGAAGAACTTAATCTCCCCTATGAGTGACATCTCAAAACTCTTTCTTCATCTCATCAGCAAACTCATGACTCATCTTGTCATCTCCACCAAAGATGATGTCATCAACAAAAACTTCATAGATCAGGATCTGATCTCCTTCAGATTTCAAGTAGATATTGCTATCTTCACTTGTTCTCTCAAATCCAATCTTCACAAGATGGGAATGTAGGCACTCATACCATGCCCTAGGTACTTGCTTTAGACCATATAATGCTTTTATGTAGCCTACATACCATGTCACTATCTTTAGATAGGGAAAACCCATCAGGTTGCTCAATATACACCTCCTCTTCAAGTACACCATTTAGGAATGTAGATTTTACATCCATTTGATATACCTTGAATCTCTTAAAAGTTGCATATGCAAGAAGCATACGAACTCCTTCCAATCTGGCCACAGGAGCAAAGGTTTCCCCATAGTCTTCACCTTCTTCTTGAGCATATCCTTTGCATACCAGTTTGGCTTTATTCCTAATCACTGTGCCATCCTCATTCAACTTATTTCTGAACACCCATTTGGTGCCAATGACATTTTTATGCTCTGGTCTGGGTACCAAGGACCATGTACCATTTTTCTCTATCTAGTCAAGTTCTTCTTCCATTGCCTTGATCCAGTCTTCATCTTTATGAGCCTCTTTAAATGACCTAGGCTCAAATTCAGAGATCATACATGAGTTTTCTTTGATCTTTCTTTTGGTAAGGATTCATGCATCCTTATCACCAATGATCTGCTTGGGATCATGATTCAACTTGACATACCGAGGAATGGTCTTAACTGGTTCTTCTTGCTTTTCTTCTTCATCCTCATCTTCATTAGTATCAGCATTCACCGGTTCAGGAACACTATTACTGGTACTCGGTTGATTGACAACCGGTTCCCAGAAGGTTGCAACTGGTTCATTTACAACTTGCTCACTACCAGTTTCCTCAGTCTTCTCAGAGGATTCATCAACTCTTACATTGATGCTTTCCATAATTCTCTGAGTCCTATTGTTGGAGCACTTGAAAGCTTTACTCTTGGTGGAATATCCTAGAAATATTCCCTCATCACATTTAGCTTCAAATTTACCCTAATGTTCACTCCTCTTGATGTAACATTTGCTACCAAATACCTTAAAGTAGTTAACCACAGGTGTCTTACCAGTCCAATACTCATAAGGAGTTTTGTCCTTACCCTTTTTGATGAGTACCTGGTTCATAGTGTAGACTGCAGTGCTCACCGCTTCTCTCCAAAAGGTGTGAGCAACCTTTCCTTGGATCAACATGGTTCTAGCTGCTTCAACCACAATCCAGTTATTCCTGTCTGCTAGACCATTTTGCTGGGGAGTTCGGGGGGCAGATAGCTGCCTCTTGATGCCAAATTCTTCACAATACTTGTTGAATTCACTGGAAGTGAATTCCCCTCCTTGATCAGTTCTGGGACATTTGATCCTCTTAACGCTTTCCTTCTCCACTAATGCTCTGAAAGCTTTGAATTTTCCAAAAGCTTTAGACTTGTCTTTCAAGAATGTGACCCACATCATTCTTGAGCAGTCATCAGTGAGAATCATGAAGTACCTATCACCCTGCACACTTCTAGTTTTCATAGGACCACATAAATCAGTATGCACAAGATCAAGCAAGTTGTTAGCAGTGAAAGATTTACCTTTAAAGGTTGAGGAAGACATTTTCCCCAATTTACATTCTCTACACAAGGTATTATCCGATTTGCTTAGCATTGGCAACCTTCTAACTGCCTTGATCTTACTAGCCTTCACAATGTTATCAAAGTTCACATGGCAGAATCTCCTATGCCATATCTAGCTATCATCAAGCTTAGCCATAAGACATGTACTTATATTTGCATTCAGATGAAATAGGTTACCTTTAGTCTGCATGCCGGTGGCTACCAATTTACCATCTTTGCCTTTGATTCTGCAAACTCCATTCTTGAATCGCAGAGTGAGACCACTGTCATTTAGCTAGGCAACACTTAGAAGGTTGTGTCTAAGACCATCAACCCAGTACACATTGTCAGCACTACTCTTTCCATTCAAAGAGATGGACCCTCTTCCTTTGACCATGCATGGTGCATCATTGCCAAAGTGAACCACACCACCATCATACTCCTCCAAGGATAGAAACTTGCTCCGGTCACCAGTCATATGGTGAGAATAGCCACTGTCAATGATCCACTCATTGGAATTATCAAATCGAGAGACAAGAGCCTTCTTGTCTGCCACATCTTCCTTTACAGCAACAAACACAATGTCTTCATTCTCTTCATCTTCTGATTCCTCATCTGTGACACCTTCATCAACTGCCACAAAATAGTTTCTCTAGTTTCCTCCTTTGAATTTCTTGAACCTTTCCAATTTATCCTTGTTGTCACTATTAGGACAATTCATAGCAATATGTCCTATCTGGTTACAGGAGAAACATTTCAAAGGTAGCTTACCTTTATATTTACCAATTCCTTTTGAGAATTTCCTGGCAAGAAGTGCTTCAAATTCCATCATAAACTCTTCATCCTTCATTTCTCTGCTCTGATTAGGTTCCCCACTAGTGCTAGCCTCTTGTCCTTTTTTGGAAGGTATAGCAGAGGCTCTAAAAGTTGATTCTGACTTTTGAACACTACCATCAAAACTATTCAGCTCATAGGCTGTCAACTTGGCTATGATGGAGTCCAAGGATGCCTTAGACTTGTCTATTGATCTCAGCTCCTGAATAGCAGCAACCCTTATTGCATAGACCAGCAATAGGGATCTCAGGACTTTTCTTACCACAGTGGAATCTTCTACTTTGCCACCTGCACTCTTTATTTCTCCAACAACTATTTTTATTCTTATTCCATACTACTGAATGGTCTCTCCTTCAACCATCTGCATGTCTTCAAACTTCCCTCTCAGGCTTTCTTCCTTAGCCTGTTTTACATGCTCATCACCATCATAGATATTTTCAAGAGCATCCCATACCTCCTTGGGATTTGCCTTGTCCTGAGCATCAATAAACTCAATGTCAGATAGGCTACTGATGAGGGCTTCCATGACTTGCCCATTTTCTTGTATCTCTCTCTTTTGGTCATTGATGAGAGTACCGGTAGGAACAACATATACATTTTGAACATAAATCCAGTGTTGAACACCCATGCTTTTGATGAATATCTTCATCCTATCTTTCCATATACCAAAATTTTCCCTGCTAAACTTTGGACCTTCCCTCTTCATCATTTGACTAGGATCTTTTCCTCAAGCGGTTAAGCTTACAACACAGAGGACCTGGAGGGCTCTGATACCAATTGATAACTCAATGATGAACCACTAGTACCAAATCGGTACTCAGAGGGGGGGGGTGAATTAGTACAAACACAATGTCAGTCCAAAACTGGTTTGATAGCAAATACTCCAAATGACTGACAAACAGGGATACCAGTAAAATAGAGTGCAACCGGTAACATCCAGTATAGCTCAGTCAGTCATGAACCGGTCACTCAATAAGCTTTCCTCTTAGCTCAAGACTACAGTATCCTTATATTATTATGCATAAATAGGTAAACTTATTCATTAGATCTTCACAACAATGAGTTCAATATGTTTTATAGATAGGCATAAAACATACAACCTTCATGTGCTTAACAGATAAAACAAAGCATCACAAGACAAAAGCATTTCAGATGACACACATATTTTCACATGGAAACCCAACTGGGAAAAAACCATGGTGGGGATGAATACCCACAAGTTGCTTTTTGAACTCTTTAGAAGTCCTCTCTGTTAGGAGCCTTGTCCGGTTAAGGACATTACAATAGGTTCTGGTAGGAACCGATCCTGTTAGGAATCACCCGGTTAAGGGATACCCGGTTAAGGGTTAAACCCATTAGGGTCACCTTATTAGAGGATTTCAAGAACTCAATAGCTGAAAGGATCTCCTAAGCTTCTCTAGCTTCTCAAGACTCATTAGCCTCGTTACCCGGTTAAGGGATTTGAAACAAGCCGGTTAAGACCACCCGATTTAAGGGATTTTGAATCAAGCTAGTTAAGGCTACCCTGTTAGGGGATTTTACAACTATTGAAGTGGTTAGAGATCAATAGGTATTACAATGATCTATTAACAACACTTAATGCTAATGCAGATCTGTTTAGGCTCCTCTTTTCCTTCTGCACATTCACTTTGCAGTTATCTCTTCTCTCCTTTGGTCTGGCAAGAATCACGTATCACTTTCCTTGGATACACATTCACAACTTTTGCCAACAACCTCAGAAAGCAACCCAACATCGACCTTATAGGAAACATACAGGTCGGTAGCAAAAACCCTAAACCCTAAACCTGTTAGATTAAGCAATTCAAATGGTTCGATCCTGACCATTGAATCATGCTGTATTAAATGCAACAGTCTTGAATCGATCTCAAGGCATTCTCCATCGTCCATTATCCACCGTTTTCATGGCGGCTGATAACCCATCACGCGTTATCACTGTTTGATAGACTTTGCACATTCCCGAGGTAGATAAGAATAGTCATCTTCCTGCAAGATCCTTCACGCACACAGAGCTTATGTGGCAACACGATCTATCCTCCATCATACTTCTAACTCATCACACAAAGATCACCGATTGAGTCACACAGACTTGAGGTATTCCAATCGAAAACCCCGAAGTGGAAGCTACCTACCAACCGGTAGTCATACAATGCTTCCATGTGCCGGTTCCCATAACTACATGCCGGTTCACCTCGAACAAATATGCCACTTCACTTTGGCATATAAACTGGTTCATACATATGCCGGTTCCTCTCTTTCTTCACCTATCACATGTGCCGGTTCACACCACGTCTCATATTGACATCAATGACAACATACATATCATTATGTCTTCATGCTGGTTTACATAATGCCATGTCGGTTCACATAATGTCAACAATATGTGTATATATATACTTAATATATTATATATTATTATATACATGTATATTATTATATATATAAATATTATATATTTTATGTATATACACATATTATATATACAATATCATATTATACACACCCAAAATTTAAACAAACTTAATGCGTATGCGCTATTTATAGTAAAAATAGTGCGTATGTGTTGTTTATAGTAAAAGAAGCGCATACGCGCTTCTTACACCATAAGTACCCTGTATGCGCTTTTGACTGTTTAGGCTTGGAAATAGACCTGGATGACAAAGCTATAGTTTGGAAGTTTGATTTCCCTCCATTTCTCTCATTTTTGACGTGTTTTATTTTATCAACTTGGTTTATCGACTTTTTCATCATCGGGTTTACACTTCATCAAGTGGGTATTTCTATAATTGCCACCATATTTTCACCCATCTTCTCAGCTTTCTAACCATATAATTTTTTTAATTTTTTAACAACAATAACATATTATTATTGAATTTCTTTTACCGATGTCTCCATAGTTCTCACAAACATACGTGCACCATTTTTTTAAAAACTTTTGATATACTTATCCAAATTTTAAAAAAATTATATATTATTGTAGTGCACTTGATTCTTTACAATTTAAAAAAAAAATTGTATTTTTGATTTGTTTAGTGCAACTTATGCTTCGCGCACGAACAGGTACCTAATTTTCAGGATGTACTTGATTGGAAAAATCATAAAAAAAAAACTTAACAAAAATTTACAAAAAAATACACATCTTCTAGTGTTCAATCTTAACTATCTTTTTGCTAAAGGATTTGTCAAAATACTAAATTTAACTATGACTTTTTTGATGCACACGTCAGACACTATGTTATGTTTTTTAGAAAAAATTAGGGTTTGTTTTTCATGCACAAAGGATTTGACCCCCTTAATCTTATCCAATTTTGAAAATTTTTAGTAGTTTGGAAACTAGATTCAGATTACTAAAATATTTGTTGTTTGATTATCTTCATATCTTGAGTGGATGACTTTGAAATTTTGCCTCCAAGTTTAGGTTCACCTGATTTCAGAAAAAAAGTGTCCACTTATACCCCCCTTTTTTACCACTATCCTTGTGCACTTACTCTCATCATTTGTCATCTTGGAGACTACAACCAGTGCAATTTGAGAGCAATATCTACAACAAGATCAAAGATGATAGGACACAATGAGACAACAAGTGGAGGTTTACTATTTTAAGTATCTCTTTTAATTGTTTCATTGGTAATTTTGGAGTTTCCTGTAAGTTTACATTATTGTGAAACTACCAAATCTTGCAAGTTCATTCTTGAAATATTTCCAAGTCACACATTTGCAAATGTTGAAACTCCAAATTAGTCAAGAACATACACACACACACATAAACTAAACCACAACACTAGATTTATGAGGAAAACCCTATATGGGAGAAACCTCGGTGAGAATAACTGCTAGAGTCTACAACTCCAATCTAGCCTCACGGTAAATAACAGATTAGAAAGTTTAGGGCACCAAGCCAAGGAGCACCAACCCTTTATTTTATGAGAACCTACTCAAAGGAGCACCTATCCTTTCTCTGAGCACCCACTCAGATATTTACAATGATTATCAATATTTACAATGCAATTATAAAGCCTTGTTACAAATGGGTTTTGTAACACTTACAAATTTCTGATAACTTGAGAATGAAACTCTCTACGTGCTGAACTCCTTCCTCTATTTCTTCTACTTCTTTTGTTTGGTTGTCTTCTACTTTTTTCTATAGATTCACCTTCAGTATATTCTATGTTCTTTCTCTGTGCTTACTTTCTCTACTTTTGTAGATATCTCTATCTTTTCTCAACAACAACACTACTCTCTACAACACACACACTGAACAACTTTTATTCAAGTCGAATTCTTGAGACATTTCTATTTCCACCTCTATCTCTATCTCACAAGCCATACCTACCAATATCAAATCTCATTACATCTGCTGCTTGATTAGATCGACTTTGTACACATCAAATTTTTCTTCTATTACAATCTTGAATATTTTATTCAAGTTGGTTGTCTTGGAAATTTGCACCTCTGAAGATTTTATTCTTTGTCCTGAATATGATCTCAGATTTGCCACCAGTGTTTAAATACATCCTATCTATCTTAGGATCATTATATATACATAGATTAGTAAGTTTAGTAATCTTTCTCTACACAAAATGATCTGGAATCCTTCCTCGAGCCACACAAACTCCCTGCAACTCAGTCGCCATTAATGTATTCTCCATCTTTGTCGACCTACCTTGAAAGGATCAACAACTACCAAATTCTACGTATCTGATTTGTTCTTTGTCCATTTAGAAACCACATGTCTTCATATTATTTTTCTAGATCATTCGGTCAAGGTCAGTTAGCTTCCACGTAAAACCCTTCTACCTATCGGCATGCACAAATGTTGCCAAAAGTCTTATTAATTGACATCCAAGCCACCGGGGCAACCTGGGTCAACCACCACATGCACCATCAACTTTAATTGGGCTACCTCATTTTTTCCTTTTGTTATCTCATATTATCATTTCCAAGCCTTCTTTACCCATGTGAGCTGGTAGGATGCACAATTGTCCAATTTATCTTGCCTTGTAATAATTCTAACTTATGGTCTTTGACATCACGGGACAACAGGGGATGTGTCTCTCTTCACCTTTGGTCAGCTTGCATGACATTCTGCATGACCTCTTAACCCATGCAGGATAAGAGACTTCATTGTTCTCATTGTTCTCATTTACCCCGCAAGGTCCTCTGTTCATCCCTCTACAAGCTATAGGATAGAGGGATCCTTCTCTCGCTTTACTAACTTATCCTGCATGACCATCACCTTATGCTTCTTAGCACTATAGGATGCATATCTCACTTCTCCTATGTTAATCCGCACAACCATTGCATCTCACATTTTGACTATGTAGGATAGCGGGAAGGCTCTATCCTTCCATCTATTTCTTATCCTGCATGACCATTGTACACCCATCTTGCATGGTGTGGGGAATTTTTATTGCTATCTTCATGTTACCCCACACAACCATCATCTCATCTTTCTTAACACTATGAGATAGCACCAATTTCCTTTGTCTTCATTATCCTACATGGCATCTTGACACTCAACTAACACACTGTAGGATAGTGTGTAAGCCTTATTTGATTTGCTCAAGTGTTATCCTGCATGACCATTGGTCACTCACTTGTCGTGCTACGAGATAGTAGGGCGCTAGCACACACATACCATGGATCTCACATAAACATAGTCACAACTTGAGAAAACCACTGAGCCACCAACATGTATACATATGTGTATACCTAGACAGATGGGGACCACTCAAATCCAACTTAGCCTTTCCAGTAAAATGCGATACTCTGAAAGGTAACAAAGGCCGTTGAGTCAAACTACCATGAATCCACAAATTTGAATCTGCAGTCCTCTTGAATCCAACCCGATGGGTCCAACGCACTGTGAGACATATATAGATCAGCTCCAACACCGATTTGCACTCACAACCCACATTTGTCTGCAACCTACAACATTACTATATAACCTGTGTGTTATGTGCTTCTCCTGACTTCGTGTTATGCACACCTGCCACCTGCTTCTCTACAACCTCTTGATATTCCTTGACATCAATGACAATAATGCCAACAAATACCATAAATGTGTATAAGATCACTTCCTATTATGGGTTTGTAGGAAGTAGTACCAATGTCTCTGAAGTTTTCACATTATCCAAAGGTTGAATATTGTCATATTGGTTTCCAAACCTACAGTGTTGAAAATTGGTATGCATATATTATTGTTAGGAATTTTACTTATGCATTACGTGAAGCATTGTTGGATTCATATGTAACAACAAGTGATGATGTCACAATACATTTTAATGAATTACATTGTTTATCTCCATATATTACTCAATAAGGTGTAGAAGTGTTCAAAGGCATGAATTCACAAAAATTATTGAACACTTGACTCAAGACAACCTTTCAAGAGAAATAAAAGTAAAGAATATATGGAAGTGTTTATGACATGACTCACAAAAGTTCTCATAGACATGACTCAAGATACCCTCTTGATTTGAACAATATTAGGTGAGCCCCCCTAGTTTTTGGCACATTATGACTTAGTGCTTTTTACAATGTATCTAGGTCCATTACATAGGGAATGTTAAAAAATGAAATATAAAAAATAGTACTCAATTTTCAGCTACCATTTAAAAGTTTTTTAAGAATAAATTTCTCATTAAATGGCCTACTTTTATTACTTCTGGACTAAAACTAAAAAAGTTGCTCTAAGATTAGATCAAATCTAAGTCCAACTACTCATTAGAATCATCATAGAAAATTATAAGAGGAGGTTTTGGAATAATTAGGTGATCAAAACATTAATTAATTAATAAATCATTAATTACTTTGGCCCCTTTATATTAATTTATTCACTTAAGCTAAACTTAGGAGTTCTTTTCTATTATTATATTGAGCTAATTATAGGTCATGTTTTCTCATATCATAGGATGAGGACACTTGCCATGATCCTAAATAATATTCACCTAGGGTTTTCCTCTAGGGTTTTATCTTGTTTCTTATATAATTTAATTCATTGTGATCATTGTAACTATCTAGACAATCAATTCAATTTGTAGGTTAATCTATATATTAGATGTTTGTGTGGATCAATCTCCATATTAAGGTTGCATGACATACTGAATCATGGTTTTTTCTCTTTATACGTGATAGGCATTTTGGTTACAAGTGATTTTTGAGAATTGTGGGTTTCACTACCAACTCCAAATATTGTGGACTCTTATAGGAGATTCATTCTATCAAATGCAATGGTAAGGAGAGATATTTACACACTCAAAGGAAATGTGGAAGTTTAGAGGAAAGTTATTCTCTCATTATGCATGGAGGATGTGGACACTTTATTTTCTCTCATGTTGTGTAGAGTTTTGTAGGTTCTATAGTTAGGATATCCTTTGATGGAGTTATTATGGTGTTTCTTGGGTGAGCAAGGAGGATTGGTGAAGGTTCTTCACCAGATTCTATAGAAGGGTTCCATTCAACTATTGCATTATTCCCTTGTTTTTTTGGATTGATATAATAAGGGGGTAAATGAGAATATTACATTAATTTTATTAGTTAATAGATTATAATAAATAAATAAATTAGTTTAATAGTTGGTTATTGGGAAGTTATTACCAGAAGTAGTTGCTAGAAATTTATAGCTTTATATACCACTGATTGTAATGAAGATGATCCTAAAGTTTAATATATAATTTTATTATTTTATTGTACAAATATCTAATGTGTTAAAACTTTGTTATAAAAAATTTAACAATTTATTGCCATTAAATATTCATGTGATTTATAATCCTAAAATACTTTTAAAATATACAAACATAATTACACATAAAGACTTCATGGAAAGATCAACTATCCAGTCCTCTGACTTACAATGTTTAATATAAATCGCCTATTATTAGATGAAATATCTAATATAATGGTGATAAACCTCCATATGCTTTGTTAGAGAATTAAAAATTAGATTCTTAAACAATAAAATGGTTCTTTGATTGTCATAATGAAGTAAAAAGGTCTAGATACTTAATATTATTTGATTGTTGAAAGAATAACTCATAGCCAACTTATTTATTTAGCTACCTTATTCATAATTGTATATTTAGCATCTATAGTTGATAAACTAGAAGTATAGTTTGTTGACAATTGATTGCCATTGATGTCAACCAGATTCAGATTGCAGATGATTGGAAAAAGGGTGAAATACACATGTCTCCTTGTTGCCATGTTGTTCTAGATATGTCTCTCAGTGTGTTTCATCCATTGAATGAGATCTAAATAAGTTGTAGAGTGAAAATGGTGAAAATCTCTTGCTTCTACAAATTTTGGATCTCCTTTTGATGTGACAAGGTTTTGGTCTCAGCAAAATGCATTCTGTTCGAGGTGAGATTTGTTATGTGTAGATGATGTGGTTTCACTTCGGCGAGACCTTGCCTTTAGGAAAGACTCACTTCATGCTTTGGTGGCCTTTGGTCTCTTGGCAACATGTTCTCCTTTTGGTAGGGCCTTGGTCGAGCCCACCTTGCCTAGGTGTTCACAAGTATCCATGTCTCGATAGCGGTCTAGTGTGCTCAAGAGGTGATGTGTCTAGTGGCCCCCCACTCCTCCTTTGTGCTCCACGGTGCTTATGTGGTGGTTGTTGGTTAGGTCTCCCATTGTGTGGACCCCATGGTGGTGGGCCGGTAGAAAAGCCTCTTCGACCAGACTTTCATTCCTTCTGGCTTCCCTTTGGAACTACACCAAAATACCTTTGTTCATTGTGATCGAGAGATGTCTGGTCAACAAAGTCATTTGTGTTGATGTGATGACATTTATGTCTTAGCGAAGTCCCTTTGTTTCAAAGAGACTTAGGGTTTCGGTATCCCTTTTCGCTCGTGCCAACCATTTAAGGCTATAGAAACTTAATGTTATATCGGTGTGATGAATGTGATGTTTGAGAAAAATATCCAACCATCTCGTGACCGGGAAGTATGAAGAAGGTGTTAGGTCCTGGAGACAACTAAGAGGGGGGGGGTGAATCAGTTGCCTAATAAATTCAAACCAAAAACCAATTAACCAACTTGATGCTTAATATCGGTAAACCAGTTAAGTATGCCGGTAGACAGTGTTAATAGTAAATTGTTATACCGGTAAAGATTAATGCATGAAACACAAACATAAAGTCATCCACAACACATAATACCAATATTTGTACGTGGAAACCTTGTAAGGGGAAAAACCACAGTGGGAAACCTTACCCACAATCAGATGATACTATTGTAGATAGTAATTGTACATAAATGGGATCTGCACATGCAAAAAGGCCAACAGCCTAGAGCTCACTGCTCAATCACAAAATGGGAGTCACACTAACTACAGTTGGATGGTTAAATCCAATAAGAATGTACTGCACAAAATAGTATCTTCATATGCTAGATTTAGTACCAGTGTAATGTTGATATGCTTATACAAAAACCTAGCTTCACCTTCAAATGATGTCTTCGTGTATACCTCTGCTTGATCTCACACATATCTGCACTCAATTCTTTTTCGCATTCCACACTTGATCTTACAAATAAGATCTTACATTTATACCATACGCTAAGACCAATTTTAGTAGGTCAGCTCTATAAGATATTACAATAAAATCATTTTACAAACAATATAATATTTGATGCAACAACCAATTAAACATGTCGGCTTAATGCATTTATATCAATAATAAATCATTTCCATAGCATGCCATGCTGATTTGGAAAAGATAAACCTAACAGTGTAACCCTAGATAACCTGGACCTATTTGTCGGTAAAAACAAATATGCAAATATGAATATACCAATGATTAATTCTTCAAAACAAAGTGTCCACACGATTTCTTCAACATTACTAAGTGTCTTCCATATCATTCTAGATATCGGTGAACATTATATCCTACCGGTGAACCATATACCAGTAACTGTGCAATAGTTACTTACTTGCCGGTGAATGTTGTTGGATCTCCAAAGTGCTTGTTTTCAGTAAGTGTTGAAATCAATGACAAAACCATACCAAAATACCAACAATCTCCCCCTTTGGCATTGATGGCAACACAAGATGGAAAAACCATCAAAGTGCCAAAACAGAAATGCCAAATACCAAAAACCAACAATCTCCATTTCTCCCCCTAGGAGCAACATGTGTTTATCCAAAGATTTATTTTCAATACCAAACTCTTCTCAAAAGATAATGTGTTTTTCCATACTTATCTCTCTCCCTTTGACATCAAATGCCAAATCTACAAAAAATAATTTTATACAAAATACCAACTACTCCCCTTGAGAAGTAGCTTCCTCATCAAAAGACCGGAATAAAGATTTGTCTTTTTAATTGTGTCAGTTGATGACAATCATCAACTGTCTAAGTCTCTACTGGTGGTGGTATGACTCCAAGCTGATCTCTGAGATATTCAAAAGTCTCCTTAGGCCAAGGTTTTGTGAAAATATCTACAAGTTGTTCTTTAGTATTCACATAAACTAGTTTTATCTCCTTTTCTTCAACTTTTTCCCTTAGAAAATTTAGTTTGATAGAAACATGTTTAGTTTTAGAATGTAATACCGGATTCTTAGATATATCAATTGCTACTAAATAGTAATGGGTTCCTTGCATTTTACCTTTATGTCTTTCAACATTTGCTTAAGCCATAATACCTATGTATAGTTAGTTGCTGCTGCAACGTATTCTGATTCTGCTGTTGATAAAGATGTACAACTCTATTTCTTACTCAACCAAGAAACTAATCTCTTTCCAAGAAAGAATGCTCCTCTAGTGGTGCTCTTTCTATCATCCACATCTCCTACCCAATTTGCATTTGTGTATTCACATAGGTCAAAATTTTCATCTCTAGGATACCATAATCCAAGATTTACTGTGCCTTGTATGTACCGGAAAATCCTTTTCACTGCTAACTCATGATTTTCCCTAGGATTACTTTGAAATCTAGAAACAATACATACTGCATTCATAATATCAAGCCTGGTTTGTGTCAAATACAGTAAACCTCCTATCATAGATTTGTATCTAGTTGGATTAACAGGTGTAGATTCATCCCTTTGAGATAATTTGTCATTTGTAGTCATAGTTGTGCTTACCAGTTTAGATTTCTCCATCCCAAATTTCTTTAGTAATTCTTTCAAGTACTTGGATTGACTCAAAAATATACCTTTATCAGTCTGTGAAATCTGCAATCCTAAAAAGAATTTTATTTCTCCAATCATAGACATTTCAAATTCTCGCTGCATTTTAATAAAAAATTCCTTACATAATCCATCTTCTCCTCCAAAGATTATATCATCAACAAATAATTCAATAATCAAGATGTCATCATTAGTTACTTTTTTATATAAATTGCTATCTACATTTCCTTTATTAAAATCAATCTTTAAAAGATACTTATCCAACCTTGCATACCAAGCTCTTGGGGCTTGTTTTAATCCATAAAGAGCTTTTCTTAACTTGCAAACCATATCATTGTCATCTGTCAAGGAAAATCCATCAGGTTGTTCAATATATACTTCCTCTTCAAGATCTCCATTCAAAAATGCACATTTAATATCCATTTGATAAACTTTGTAGTCCTTGTGAGCTGCAAAAGCCAAGAATAATTTGACTGCCTCATCTTTGGCTACCAGTGCAAAGGTTTCATTGTAATCAACTCCTTCTTTCTGAGAATATCCCTTACACACTAGTCTTGCTTTATTTCTGAAAACTTTACCATCTTCATTAAGTTTGTTTCTAAATACCCATTTGGTTCCAATTACATTTTTATCTTTAGGCTGGGGAACTAATGTCCAAGTATTGTTTTTCTCAATTTGTCCTAATTCTTTTTCCATAGCTTTAATCCAAAATTTATCTTCACATGCCTCATTGGTAGATGATGGTTCAATTTGAGAAATAAGACATACCTCTTCATTTGCCAATCTTCCTCTTGTCATAACTCCTTGAAATTTGTTTCCAATTATCTGATCTTCAGAATGATTCAATCTTACATACCGGGGTGTCTTAGTTTGTTGTTGTTCTTCAATTACTGTGGAATCCTCTGATGATACCGGGGTAACTGGATCTTCATTCTGTACTAGTGGATTCAGTGTAGGTTCATTTGTCACAATTTCTATTGCCGGTTCAGAGTCTATATACCTTGAAGTTCCTCTGAATTGTTCATCAATCTTTACATTTGTACTCTCAACAATTTTTTGCAATCTCTTATTAAAACATCTATATGCCTTTCTCTTAGATGAATAACCAAGAAAAATTCCTTCATCACTTCTAGGATCAAATTTGCCAATATACTCATCTCTTCTAATATAACACTTACTTCCAAAAATTCTGAAATACTTAAGAGTAGGAGTATTACCAAACCATAGTTCATGAGGGGTCTTATTGGTTTCACCTTTGATGTGAACTTTGTTGAATGTATAGAGAACAGTGCTAACTACCTCTCTCCAATACACATGTGGTAGATTTGCTTCTGATAACATACTTCTTTCTGCATCCAAGATAGTTCTATTTTTCCTTTCAACAACTCCCTTCTACTATGGTGTCCGAAGTGCTGATAATTGTCTTCTGATTCCATTCAGTTCATAGAATGTATTAAAGTCCTTAGATGTGAATTCTCCTCCTTGATCTGATCTTAAACATTTGATTTTCTTACCAGTTTCATTCTCAACCATTGCTTTGAACAGTTTGAACTTCCCAAGTGCTTATGATTTTTCTCTGAGAAAAGTAACCCAACACATTCTAGAATAATCATCAATAATTAGCATGAAATATCTATCACCTTGTAAGCTTTTAGTTCTAGCTGGACCACATAAATCAGTGTGAATTAAATCAAAAGCATTATTGGATTTTTTTGGAATAATTTTGAAACTAGCTCTAACTTGTTTTCCAAATTGACATTTCTTACAAATTGTATTATGAGGTTTCACAATTTTAGGTAGATCTCTAACTACCTTAGAAGTACTGATTTTTACCATGCAATCAAAGTTTACATGACATAGTCTCTTATGCGATAACCAAATTTCATCTATATGTGCAATCAAGCATGCCTTTTCACTATTTTTCAAATGAAAGATGTTAACTCTAGTCTGATTACCAGTTGCAATTTCCAAACCAATTCTATTCATGATTTTGCATTTTCCATTTTTAAATTGTAACTGAAATCCTTTCTCAACTAATTAACCAACACTTAAAAGATTATACTTTAATCCTTCAATATAGTAGACATTGTTAGTGTTATGCTTACCATCAAGAGATATTGAACCCTTACCTTTGATTGAATAGGCTTTGTCATCTCCAAATCTTACTAAACCTCCATTGCATTCTTGAAAGTTCAAGAATTTACCTTTGTCTCTTGTCATATGATGTGAGCATCCTGAGTCAATGATCCATTCATCCTTTGCTTCAACTTTAGCTGCTAGGGCTTGTTCTACCAGTTGAGAAGTAGGTGTCAGTTGATCCTCTGTTATAGTGACAAAAACTCATCCATTGTCTGCTGGATCCTCATCAGAATCATCAGTCACACCATCATCAGCAATGTATCAAGATTTGTCTTTGTTCTTCTTAAATCTGTATCTTTGATATTCATGATTAGGCTTGTATGTTCTTCTAGCTTCTTCTCTTAGTCTAGCATGTCTATCAGGGCATCTCGAAGCCATATGACCAATCTTATTGTAGTTAAAACATTTAAAGGGTGCTTTACCTTCATACTTACTTCCAATTGGACCTTTTGGCATTTTTCTTGCAAATAGTGCTTCAAGTTCTTCAAGCTCTTCATTCTCCTTCCTAGTTTCTTCAAGTTCTCTTGCATAAAAGGATTTCTAGTCTGATTTGTCAAATGATGGAGCAGATGATGTTGATGCTTTAAAGGCCAAATCAGTTTTTATAGTAGCAACAAGACCAAATTCCTCAATTTCAAAGGCTAAAAGTTTTCCAATCAATGTATCCCTAGTTACTGATGTATTAGGCATTATTCTTATCTCATTTATAGTAGTAACCTTCATTTTATATGCCAGTGGTAATCCTCTTAAGATTTTTGAAACAATTTCATCCTCATTCAGAGTTCCTCCACAACATTTAATACCCAAAACAATTTCATTTACTCTTTCGATAAAAGCAGAAATCCTTTCATCTTCTTCCATTTTCAGATGTTCATACCTGACTCGGAAGCTTTCAAGTTTTGCAATCTTGACTGTGGAATATCCTTCATTTAGTCTTTCCAAATGATCCCAAATAGCTTTAGCAGTAGACCTATCTGATAATCCCATGATTTGTTGATCTGATAATGTGCTCAAAAGTGCTTCTCTTGCTTTGCAATCATTTTCTTCATCTTTAGCTAAGGTAGTTGGAGCAGTCTGACCAGGTACAACAGTAGTATAACCATTCTTTGTAACTTCCCAGATGTCTTTACCAATGCAATTCAGATGTGTCTCCATCCTGATCTTCCATATCCCATAGTTGGTTCCATCAAGTTTAGGACTATCCTTCCTGAAGTAATTAGTAGACATTGGATCTGCTCAGGTTGTTAAACTTCTGCAAAAAGAGGACTAGGCTCTAATACCAATTGTTAGGTCCCGGAGACAACTGAGAGGGGGGGGTGAATCAATTGTCAAATAAATTCAAACCAAAAACCAATTAACCAACTTAATGCTTTATACCGGTAAACTAGTTAAGTATGTTGGTAGACAGTGTTAACCGTAAATTGCTATACTGGTAAGAATTAATGCATGAAACATAAACATAAAGTCATCCACAACACATAACACCAATATTTGTACGTGAAAACCCTGTAAGGGGAAAAACCACAGTGGGAAACCTTACCCACAATCAGATGATACTACTATAGATAGTAAGTGTACATAAATGGGGTTTGCACATGCAAAAAGGCCAATAGCCTAGAGCTCACTGCTCAATCACAAAATGGGAGTCACACTGACTACAATTGGATGGTTAAATCCAATAAGAATGTACTGCACAAAATAGTATCTTCATATGCTGGATTCAGTACCGGTGTAATGCTGATATGCTTATACAAAAACCTAGCTTCACCTTCAAATGATGTCTTCGTGTATACCTCTGCTTAATCTCGCATATACCTTCACTCAATTCTTTTTCGCTTTACCCACTTGATCTTACAAATAAGATCTTACATTTATACCATAACCTAAGACCAATTTTAGTAGGTCGGCTCTACAAGAGATTACAATAAACATTTTACATACAATATAATATCCGATGCAATAACCGATTAAACATGTCAGCTTAATGCATTTACATCAATAATAAATCATCTCCATAGCATGCCATACTGATCTGGAAAAGATAAACCTGCCGGTGTAACCCTAGATAACCCTGGACCTATTTGCCGGTAAAAGCAAATATGCAAATATGAATATACCAATGATCAATTCTTCAAAACAAAGTGTCCACACGATGTCTTTGACATTATCAAGTGTCTTCCATATCATTCCAGGTACTAGTGAACATTATATCCTGCCAGTAAACCATATACCAATAACTGTGCAATAGCTACTTGCTTGCCGGTGAATGTTGCTGGATCTCCAAAGTGCTTATTTCCAGTAGGTGTTGACATCAATGACAAAACCATACCAAAATACCAACAAAGGAAAGGCAAGTAAGTTTGTTGAAAAGGTTTCTCAAGACATCAAAGCATTGATTGATGTTGTCCTGGAGAAAGGTAGGAAGAGAAAAGAACCAAAAGTATTCATTGAGCCTATTGCGGTAGAATCTGCATCTGAAGATGACACACCCTTGGCATTCAAAAGGGTAATAAGGAAGAAAACTGAAGAAAATAAGGTAGAGGCTAAGAAGGAACCAATTAGAAGAGTTACTATCAGGGTACTGACACAGAAGAAAGAACCTAAAGTAATACCTTCAGCCCCATCTGCTACCTGAGGGAGAAAGAAGAAGGATGACATTGATCTAGCATTTGAATTTGGTAATGTAACGCTTTAATTACTGTTGGATTTAATGACATAAGATTAGTTGCTCCAAGATAAAATGAGTTTATAGAATGTCATGTAGTGACTATGTGAGGAAAATAATATCTTGAAGGTCTTGATCATACCATGTTACAAATAAAAGGAAGAATTGATCAACTAATCCTTTTGGGCCTCCCTTCTCCTTTCCTCTCAGATGGGAGTTTCTATAATGAAGAAAAAATGAGACAGTTGCTAGATCTGAGGAAACATGATCGATATTTTTTGTAAAGGGTAAATAACAATCTAGATATAGAAGAGATCAAGCAAGTTATGCAACCCTTGGTGTGATCACATTTTCACATGGAGGCTACTCAATCTATCTCAATAAATATCCCTTTTAGAGAAATAATCAATTTGGACAAGGATCATGAAGCACTTCAATTTCATTCTCCACCATCTGATAGGAATTGGTTGTCTTTATAGTCTACAATCTAAAAAATATAGCTTTTTGTCAGAATAATTTTTGTGTGGAACCAAAAATTCAGAGCCAATTCTTGGCAATTGTGGAACTCCATAGATTCGCCAAATATGTAGACTCATCTACAAAATAATCCTTGTTTAAATATTCCTTCTATCATGTTCCAAGTCTTTCTTCCTTTTTATCCCTCATGGTTTTAAAGAAACATTTTGTGCTTTAGAGACAAAGTTGTGGACTAGTACATCACCTTGACACGTGTTGAGCTGGTAGAAGTTTTGAGAGCTTTTGGTATATTTATTTTTCTAGAGCCTCATACGGATGCCATCTATCCATATTGTGCATCTTTTTTTATCTTAAAAAAAGAGCCTAGCTTCTAAAGCTTTGAAGTGTTGCCACATGTTGGCATCTCAAGAATTTGGGATATATAAAGAGAATAAAGGGAACACAGATTTGTTGGCTTGCCATGTCACCCAAAATGAGTAGAGAACAGAGTTGAGATGAATGAATGAATGAAAGATTTTAATGACGTCCATGAGACTGATCAGTCTATGGGACCGAGGATAGAATTCTTAATTAATCTTCAGATTCTTTTCCTTTTCCAATCTTCTAGCAATCTGATTAATTCTATCTTCTTTAAATAACTGATGGATGTCCTCATAAGTTGCATAATCCATGAAGTAGTGCCATTCTATTTCTACAACCCCTTTATTGCAGAATATGCAAGTTCTTTCCTCCCATGCTTCTTTAGGTATCTTCCACCTACCGGTCTCGCGTCTAAGGTGGTGTGACCCGGTTCTCAGTTGTGCAATTAGCATCCGTGCTTTACCTTTAATAGCCCCTAAATAAGTTTTTTCACCATGGTCCTTTGTTGGATTAAACTCTTTGATTTAGTATGCATTTTTCCACCCAACTTACTTTGTCCACATGGCAATACAAAAATTTTCAATAACATAACTTTTTACTTCATGGTTGGTGTTAGGGCACTCATGCAAATCAATGTTCCACTTGTTCATCCAATTGTTATTATGCTTCATCTAGATTTTCTTCCTCCAATTTAGCATATCTTCCACAACCATTTTAGGCCAGTGATGTTTATCCATGTTTGCAACTTTCTTTAAATAACATATCAATCGGGCTATAGCCAAAGCTTCCAAAGGAAAAGTACCTGCTTCAGCTAACAAAATTTCATATGGGATCATTCTTTTAACTTTGAGATTGCTTGTTATTAAATGCTTCTGGGTTCTTTCTAGTTGCCTCCAATTGCAGTCTGACACATGCTGCTACCCCATAGTTCACAACCATAGAGAATAACCAGTGTGACTAGAAGACCAAAAAGGGTTTTCTTGGTTTTCCAATCCCAAAGTTCTTCTTTTGTGCACCTATTTTGAAGTAGGTATGAGGCTTTCCAACCTCCTTATATCATTTTTATCCTACAAGTCTCCAACTGAGCTTGTAGTGAAAGTCGATCCCGAGGTACTTGTATTCTTTCACTATTTCCAATGGACTACCTTCAAAAAGAAAGGTAACTTGTAAATGTCTTTTCTTTTTAATGAGAAAATCATGATTTTGGTCTTGGATATGTTCACTTTCATCCCAACCTCCTGAAAAAAGTCTTCTAAAGCTTTCAAATGTTCTCTTAACCCACATGAGCTATTTTTGAAATTAGGATAAGATCATCAGCATACAAAATGAGTTTCACCACATAACCTGCCAACTGAACACCCTCACCCTCTGTTTTTCTTGACCAAGTTTCTAACTTGTCAATGTATAGCCCAAAAAGCATGGGAGATAGAGGGAAGCCCTGTTTAACTCCAATACCGCTGCCAAAACACTCTGACATGCCTTCACTTGTTCTGATTTTAACTCTAACCTTCTCATATAATCTATGAACTACAACTCTATACCCATCCGATATGTCTATCTATTCCATTTTGTGCCATAGTTTATCTCTAGGTACCATGTCAAAAGATTTCTTAAAGTCCACAAAACAACAATAAGATTCCTCACCTTGAGTGTTCTAGATTTTTTCTATCAAGTGTCGAAGAGTGATGCAATGATCAATGGTAGAATGTCTTGACCTGAAACCTACCTGCCCTTTAGGCCTTTTACCTTCCTTCTTTTCCTAGCTGCTAATCCTACATTCTAACATGCTCCCAAAGAGATTTCCAAAGAGAGGATTGACCATAATCGTATGTGTAGCGTCCTAAAATTGTGACACTTGCAATTTCGACTGCATTTGGGTCTTCACAATGGCGACGCAACACTGAACCTGAATGGAGACCCCGAAACTTGCTCACGACACCAAAAACTGCATTTTTCCAGCACCCTCGCCTGATCCTCCTTGCACCCTGCTATCCCGGGCTGTGGGACTAGAGTGCCCAGCGCCCTGGTCCCCCAAGACCATGGCGCCCAGCGCCCTGGTCCCCCAAGACCATGGCGCCCAGCGCCCTGGTCCCTGGCCCTATTTTGGGCCTGGTCTCCTATGGGACTTCGGGCCTTTTTGTTTGCAAATTGGAAAATAACATTTCCTTGTCGGCCTAAGGTCGGGAAAATCAGTCTTTTAACCCTAATTGGCAAGTATATAAACCACAGTTCCTCTCCCATTTGAGGAGGTCAAAAAGAGGAAGGACATATGTGTACAAAACACAAAAACGATATTCAAACATTCAAGCATTCAAGCATTCAAGCATTCCTTCAAGCATTTGATCATTCTAAGTCTCCATTCAAGGCTAGGTGTTGCATTCAAGACAAGGATTCAACCATTGAAGAGGAGATCACATACTACAACATACAAACATACAACATACAACAACATCTATACCTTCGCATATAAGGATACAAACATCCTTACAACAAGGTATTAGTACTTGTTTTACATTACATTTACAGCATTTCTCATTTCTTGGTTAATTCCAAAATCGGGGTTTGACCTAAAGGCAAACCCCTCATCCCTAACCCCCCAATCATCTTCACTTTTCTGTGTGTAGGTTGCAGGTACGTGGCTGAAATTGAAGATCTGGAATCCTTGTGCAGAGACGAATAGATCCCCCTTCGTTTCGCGGATTTTTCGGAGGACCGTGTGCACGCCGGGCGCCATCGTCTTGTCAACTTTTGCTCAAATTTGTAGGACAGCGCTGTCTCGACATTTTATTGCTAATTCTAGGTCCACAGCTTCATCCTATATCCCTAACTCAGTTTATAAGCGAATCTTTCTCACTTTCTATGCATTCCTAGTTCAATCTTTCTATCTACATTCTTTACAAAAGAGGGTAGCCTTGCTGTCTTAACCCTTGAAACTCATTTAGCATCCAATCTTGCATTGTGTGGGATTGGATCTTGTGGGTTTCAACCCCTCTTTTGAATGTAAAGTCTCTCCTAAGTGAAAAACGCCAACCCTAGTGACCTCCCTTCTCTCTCCTTGGAGTTGGAAGAGGGGAGAGCAACTAGGGTTCGACCGATTTTTCGCTTTACATTTTGGTGAACCCGACGTGAACATCCTTTCTGATTATTCATAGTTAGATCTGAAAATTGGATTCTTTGATTACATTTCCATGTTTGATCTTTGGCAAAATTTTAGAGGTTAATTGCATAAAAACCCTAAATTTTCTTTTTAAGTAATTAAACTTGTGAAATGTTTAATTGTTGATGCTTGTTTCAGATCTGCCCTTCTATTACAAATTATCAATTCATATTTGTGCTTTAATTTTGAAAATTAAGTGGTTAAGTATCAAAACCCTAATTTTTGAAACCCTCTTGATTCAACCTTTGTCCGATAATTTCACTGATCAAAACATTTCCAAATCGGCTGTAACTTTGGATTCCGCAATAAAATCACAATATCTTTCATCCCTGAAAATTTGGAAAAAAGTTGCGAGGACCGTGTGCACTCCGAGCGCCATCATCCCCGACATTTTTTCCGAAATTTCGGGAGCGAGATCTTACTGTATTTTCCTGCTAAAATCCAGAATTTTGGCTGATTTTATCAATTTTAACACCTTCAAAATTACAGTCAAAGTTGGTCTAGCGATTGCTTGGATTGAGGCTTCTAATCATTCAAAAATTGTTGAAATTGAAATTTGTGTCAAAATTGTGTTTCTTACAGTCCTAAATCTGAAAAGTGTGTTATCATTCATTCGAAATTTCAATGATTTATTCAAATTTTTGCAATTTGTGACTTTTGAAATTAAGTGCTTAATTACAACAACTTTGATTTCCGCTTTCAAAATTGAATTTTGCGTGAAATTGAGTCAACTTTAAAATTTCAAAACTTGCACTGCTTTTGGTATTCCCTCTAAAATCATAAAATTCAAAATTTTAGTTTCCCTCTCTTTTTCAAAATTCAAATTTTGTATTTTTCGACAATCTTGGTAGGGTTTAATTTTGAGATTGCAACTTTAATTTGGCCTATCTACAGATCGCAAAATCACTCACTTTTTTCAGGTTAGCTGTAAAATCATCATAACTTTCATCCCTACAAATTTCAAAAAAAGTTGCGAGGACTGTGTGCACTCTGAGCGCCACGGTCCCGGACATTTTTTCTGAAATTTCGGGAGATTGTCCTGATTGTATTTAACAGCTTAAATCTAGAAGATTGGCTGGTTTTACTAAAATTTGCTACCTCTAAAATTCAAAATCTTATCTCTTTCTTTAGTGCATGATTTTTACAACAATAAGCCCTACCTACACTATTCCCGTTAGACGAAGCCTTAGAATTAAGTCCTTCCAAGGTTTAATTACTGAGGAGATGGAACCTAATTTGAATGGTCTTTTTAACGAGGACATGGGTAATTCCTCTAATCCTCTTGATGATGAAGAAGCTCTCCATGAGGTTTTTGTAGAACAACTTTCAAAATTGGATAACCAATTTGACGATTTTCGACAATGGATGTCTCAAGAATACCCTGATAGTCAAGCTCTTCCTTTAATTGAGGGTCTAAAATGTATGCTTCAAAGTGATAAGAATGGAATCGATATTTTGCGTGGTATTGCACACATTGTGGATTCAAATGTGATGCCTATGAAGAGTTGTGCCGAAACCTTAGGTTATACACAACCTCCTATTCAAGTTAATCATTCTATTCCTTTGACGACTCCTATTGCTAGTATACCTACTTTTACATCAAACATAATGACTACTTCAATACAAGACATTCCTCCTATGATCACTAATCATGGGGGCAATCCTTCTTCTTCAATCAACCCTCTTCCTTCATTCAATCCAGCTTCTTCATTCATTCCTTCAATGAGTGTTCCTATTATATCTCCACAAATGAACATGATGCAAGGGGGCAATTCGTTTAACCATTCCATTCCTCCTTGTAGTGTTCCTCCTTTCCAATCATCTCCTATGACTAACTATCATAGTGTCCCACCACCATACTCTCTACCTTCTTTCAATAACATAACACCTCCATCACAATCTAACACGTCTAATATGAACTCTTCGACTGAAGCGACCATTAACAATCTTGCACAAACTGTCTCTTCTTTACAGCAACAAATTGCCTCTATGAATCAATCTAAGTTTAGTGTGCCCACATTTGATGTTGCGAGCCCACTTTCTCTTGACATTGTTCGAGCTATTCCCCCTAAACATGTTGAAATTCCGCATTTGGAGCTTTATAATGGTAAGGGTGATCCTCTAACACATGTTAAGACCTTTCAAACAATATGTACTGATTTTGCTTATGACCAAAGATTGCTTGCAAAACTGTTTACTAGAACATTAAGAGACAAAGCCCTACAATGGTATTGCTCGTTGCCTTCCTATTCTATTACTTCTTTCGAACAACTTGCAAATGCTTTCATTCAACAATTTCAAAACAATATAAGTCCTAAAGTTACTTTGATTGATTTAATGCATTGCAAACAAGGTGTTAAAGAAAAAGTGACTGATTTCATTGGTAGATATAAGCATTTGTATGCTCAAATTTCTTTTCCAGTGCCTGACAATGATATTCAAAGAATCTTTATTTCTAATTTACAAAAAGATATTCGAGACAAACTTCTATTTTCTGAGTTTACTTCTTTCCAACAGTTGTGTGCAACTCTTCACAATTATCAACTGACTGTGAGTCAAATGGAACAATCACATCCTATGGCTCCGAGTGATAAGGGTGATAGCAGTCAACAACCATTTGGAAAGTTTAAACCGAATAGAGATTCCATCAAATTCATTGAAAACATCATCAACAACAATGTGAATGCAGCATCAGGTGTGCCTCCTATTTCTAAATTTTTCAAGAAAGAAAGAAAGTATACTCTGAATGAATCATTGTATAGTATTATGAATAAATTATTGGAACAAAATGTGCTTACTCTTCCTCCTATAAAGCAAATTGATCATGCAAAGATTACTTCACCTTATTTTGATAACAAAGCTTTTTGTCAATTTCATCGTCAGCCTGGGCATGATACTGAAAAATGTTTTTCTTTAAAGGGTAAAATTCAAGATTTGATTGATAATAATACTATCTCTGTTTCTGGAGTGAATGATAAAGGCAACACATCTGTAGCTCCTCCTAACCAAAATCTTCATATTTTTACTGATCCATTACCTTCCCATACCTCTAATGCGATTGAGGCTAATGATTCCTCTCTCTCATCTGATGGTCTTGTGTCTGTGACTCCGAATGTGATTAACTTTGTAGAGTAGCAAGAAAACCCTAAAGAACCTTCCATCACATTTGATTCTAGTGAAACTATTAGGGCATCTGATGGTCCTTTATACATAGTTGCAAAAGTTAAGAATACACCTTGCCGTGGAGTACTTATTGATCCTTCGTGCATGGTTAATGTTATTACTGAAGAATTTCTTTTTACTTTGCAATTGAATCAAGTGATCTATGACAAAACAAATGTGGTTGTGAAATTATTTGATGCATTTTCTTCTCCTGCAATTGGTTCTATTACATTACCTATTGAGGTCCATAACAAATCCCTTGATGTGGACTTTGCTATCATTCCATCATCCGAACAATTTCGTGTGAAGCTAGGCTATCCTTGGCTATCTTCCATGAAAGCTATTGCTTCTCCTATTCACAAGTGTTTGAAATTTCCCCATAATGGTGAAGTTGTTACTATCAATCATAGTCTCTTTAAACCAGCTGAAAGAATTTCTAGCGTTCCTATTGATTACTTTTGGCCTAAACAATTCCAATCTCTTCCTCCGCGAAGTGATCATCTTTTCAAATCTTATCAAAAGTGGAAAAAAGATATGATCCTTTCTCTAAGTGAACCTAGAACACCCAAACTTGACATTCCTATCATTCTTGAGAAGGAAGTTCTGCCTTTGAAAGATAAAACTAATGTCTTTCCTCAAGAAGATTCCCAACCCATCCCTATGGATGTGACTATGCCTATGATTAATAAACTTCCTAAGAGTAGACCTATACCTCCTCGTCATGATGGACTTGGTCTCCTTCCTAAACCAAATATTCCTCCTTTATATGGAGTAGTTCCTCCTCCTTCCTCTTATGGAGAGAAGAGACCTTCCTCTTCTCCTATTATTCAACCTAAGAGACCACAACCTAAACACCCAAGTGATAAGGATGAGAACACTCCTCCTCCTCAATCTTCTCCACTTCCTACTAAGACTAGACGAAATCGTTCTGCACGTGAATGCCGACAAAAGCGTCGTCTTAGAGCTCAGGCAGCTGCCTCTCAAACTTTGCAATCCCCAAAAACACCTTCAACAAGCATTATTCCATTTTCTCCTCCGCCGACGATTGAGCCGAAATCTCCTAAACATAAGATGCATGATGGTCTTGATCCTGTGTGAGTTAAAGATCCTATTTTTATAAATCTTGATGATGATATAGATGAAAATGTTATTCATGATGCAAATGTTACTCCTGTTCATTCTGACGGTGAATATGAACTTGTTGATGTTGATAACCATTTATCTAATAAATTTTCTAAAGCACTTATCCTAGCTCCTAGACAAGAACATCGCGGCTTGGGATATGAACATAGCCCTTGTTTGGATCTTGTGATAGCTCCATCTGCTATGTTGGATGTTCCTCCTCTAGCTTGTTCCCTACCTTCCCGAAACATTGATCAGCAAGATCGGGGGGTAGACGACATGGTAGACTAGTTCATTAGCATAGCAGATTCTCTCCTCCTCTCTTTTGTTACTTCTTCTATGTGTTATTCTCATTCTTCTATTTGTTGTCCTTAGTGTTGTCTACTTGAGGACGATGCAAAGCATTGAGATCTCTCGATCTCTCTCATGTTGACTCAAAAGACACATGTGTTCCCTTCTTCTAGGTGACCTTCCTTGATTGGGGAATGAAGAACAATTATGCATACATACATATGATATACATGAATTATCATACAGCATACTGACCCCGAGGAAAGCGAAGTCACCTTGTGCTTTGTGTTTTGTGTCTATTATCCTTGGGCTTATCTCACACTTGGGGGCTAAATCCTTGTGATAACGTGCTCCTTTCCCTTCTCATTCTTATATGTATCACTACCTTAAAGAAATCACCCTCGGTGAGGTGTGTGCGATCGCTTTAACATAGGGGGGCATACATCCCGTTCATATCTTTTCAAGATACTTGAAAATGTCTTGACAAATTTAGCTTTGCCTTGAAAATTTTTGATATCTTTCTTGCATGACTCATAGTGAGGGGGCCTAACTACTGATAGTCATGGTTCTCCCTCGTGATCTTCCCTTTTACTTTGTCAATCGAAGTCGTAAGATCCTTAGTCCATTGGGGGCTTGGTGTATCTTGCCTCCTTGACATGGTGAAAGTTTTTCAATGTTATTTCCTTGTACTTTACTGGAAGTATGAGCATACGCTTATACTCCCGCTAAAGTGGGGCTAAATGTAGCATCCTAAAATTGCGACACTTGCAATTTCGACTGCATTTGGGTCTTCACGATGGTGACGCAACACTAAACCTGAATGGAGACCTCGAAACTTGCTCACGACACCAAAAACTGCATTTTTCCAGCACCCTGGCCTAATCCTCCTTGCACCCTGCTATCCTGGGAGGTGGGACCAGAGCGCCTAGCACCTTGGTCCCCTAGGTCCATGGCGCCTAGCGCCCTAGTCCCTGGCCCTATTTTGGGCCCGGTCTTCTATGGGACTTCGGGCCTTTTTGTTTGCAAATTGGAAAATAACATTTCCTGGTTGGCCTAAGGTCGGGAAAATCAGTCTTTTAACCCTAATTGGCAAGTATATAAACCACATTTCCTCTCCCATTTGAGGAGGTCAAAAAGAGGAAGGACATATGTGTACAAGACGCGAAAATGATATTCAAACATTCAAGCATTCAAGCATTCAAGCATTCCTTCAAGCAATTGATCATTCTAAGTCTCCATTCAAGGCTAGGTGTTGCATTCAAGACAAGGATTCAACCATTGAAGAGGAGATCACATACTACAACATACAAACATACAACATACAACAACATCTATACCTTCGCATATAAGGATACAAACATCCTTACAACAAGGTATTAGTACTTGTTTTACATTACATTTACAACATTTCTCATTTCTTGGTTAATTCCAAAACCGGGGTTTGACCTAAAGGCAAACCCCTCATCCCTAACCCCCCAATCGTCTTCACTTTTCTGTGTGTAGGTTGCAGGTATGCGGCTGAAATTGAAGATCTGGAATCCTTGTGCAGAGACGAACAGATCCCCCTTCATTTCGCGGATTTTTCAGAGGACCGTGTGCACGCCGGGCTCCATCGTCCCGTCAATTTTTGCTCAAATTTGTAGGACAGCGCCGTCTCAACATTTTACTACTAATTCCAGGTCCGCAGCTTCATCCTATATCCCTAACTCAGTTTATAAGAGAATCTTTCTCACTTTCTATGCATTCCTAGTTCAATCTTTCTATCTACATTCTTTACAAAAGAGGGTAGCCTTGTTGTCTTAACCCTTGAAACTCATTTAGCATCCAATCTTGCATTGTGTGGGATTGGATCTTGTGGGTTTCAACCCCTCTTTTGAATGTAAAGTCTCTCCTAAGTGAAAACCGCCAACCCTAGTGACCTCCCTTCTCTCTCCTTGGAGTTGGAAGAGGGGAGAGCAACTAGGGTTCAACCGATTTTCTGCTTTATAGTATGATATTTATAAGGGTTATTGATATCCCCATTTTTAAAGAGATGGATGACCAAACTAGTTGTCCATTCCCCTGAGAAACCTTTTTGAATGATGTTATTGAAAATTCTCCTTATATGAGGGGTGAGAATCTTGCTTCCCATAAACTAGTTTTATCTCCTTTTCTTCAACTTTTTCCCTTAGAAAATTCAGTTTGATAGAAACATGTTTAGTTTTAGAATGTAATACCGGATTCTTAGATATATCAATTGCTACTAAATAGTAATGGGTTCCTTGCATTTTACCTTTATGTCTTTCAACATTTTCTTAAGCCATAATACCTATGTACAGTTAGTTGCTGCTGCAACGTATTCTGATTCTGCTATTGATAAAGATGTACAACTTTGTTTCTTACTCAACCAAGAAACTAATCTCTTTCCAAGAAAGAATGCTCCTCCAGTGGTGCTCTTTCTATCATCCACATCTCCTGCCCAATTTGCATCTGTGTATTCACATAGGTCAAAATTTTCATCTCTAGGATACCATAATAAAGGATTTGTTGTGCCTTGTATGTACCGAAAAATCCTTTTCACTACTGATTGATTATTTTCCCTAGGATTACTTTGAAATCTATAAACAATACATACTACATTCATAATATCAGGTCTAGTTTGTGTCAAATACAGTAAACCTCCTATCATAGATTTGTATCTAGTTGGATTAACAGGTGTAGATTCATCCCTTTGAGATAATTTGTCATTTGTATTTATAGGTGTGCTTACCGGTTTAGAGTTCTCCATGCCAAATTTCTTTAGTAATTCTCTCAAGTACTTGGATTGCCTCAAAAATATACCTTTATCAATCTATGAAATCTGCAATCCTAAAAAGAATTTTATTTCTCCAATCATAAACATTTCAAATTCTTGTTGCATTTTAATAGAAAATTCCTTACATAATCCATCTCCTCCTCCAAAGATTATATCATCAACAAATACTTCAATAATCAATATGTCATGATTAGTTATTTTGTAATATAAATTTCTATCTGCATTTCCTTTAGTAAAACCAAACTTTAAAAGATACTTATCCAGCCTTGCATACCAAGCTCTTGGGGCTTGTTTTAATCCATACAGAGCTTTTCTTAACCTACAAACCATATCATTGTCATTTGTCAAAGAAAATCCATTAGGTTGTTCAATATATACTTCCTCTTCAAGATCTCCATTCAAAAATGCACATTTCATATCCATTTGATAAACTTTGTAGTCCTTGTGAGCTGCAAAAGCCAAGAATAATCTAACTGCCTCAATTCTGGCTATCGGTGCAAAGGTTTCACTGTAATCAATTCCTTCTTTTTGAGAATATCCCTTACACACTAGTCTTTCTTTATTTCTAACAACCTTACCATCTTCATTAAGTTTGTTTCTAAATACCCATTTGGTTCCAATTACATTTTTATCTTTAGGTCGGGGAACTAATGTCCAAGTATTATTTTTCTCAATTTGTCCTAATTCTTCTTCCATAGCTTTAATCCAATATTTTTCTTCACATGCCTCATTGATAGATGATGGTTCAATTTGAGAAATAAGACACACCTCTTCATTTGCCAATCTTCCTCTTGTCATAACTCCTTTAAATTTGTTTCCAATTATCTGATCTTCAAAATGATTCAATCTTATATACCGGGGTGTCTTAGTTTGCTGTTGTTTTTCAATTACTGTGGAATCCTCTGATGATACTAGAGTAACTAGATCTTCATTCTGTACTGGTGGATTCAGTATAGGTTCATTTGTCACAATTTCTATTGTCGGTTCAGAGTCTATACACCTTGAAATTCCTCTGAATTGTTCATCAATCTTTACATTTGTACTCTCAACAATTTTCTGCAATCTCTTATTAAAACATCTATATGCCTTGCTCTTAGATGAATAACCAAGAAATATTCCATCATCACTTCTAGGATCAAATTTGCCAATATACTCATCTCTTCTAATATAACACTTACTTCCAAAAATTCTGAAATACTTAAGAGTAGGAGTATTACCAAACCATAGTTCATGAGGGTTCTTACCTGTTTCACCTTTATTGTGAACTTTGTTGAATGTATAGACAATAGTGCTAACTGCCTCTCTCCAATACACATGTGGTAGATTTGCTTCTGATGACATACTTCTTGCTGCATCCAAGATAGTTGTATTTTTCCTTTCAACAACTCCATTCTGCTGTGGTGTCTGAGGTGCTGATAACTGTCTTCTGATTCCATTCACTTCACAGAATGTTTTAAAGTCCTTAGATGTGAATTCTCCTCCTTGATCTGATCTTAAACATTTGATTTTCTTACCGGTTTCATTTTCAAACATTGCTTTGAATAGTTTGAACTTTCCAAGTGCTTTTGATTTCTCTCTGAGAAAAGTAACCCAACACATTCTAGAATAATCATGAATAATTAGCATAAAATATCTATCACCTTGTAAGCTTCTAGTTCTAGCTGGACCACATAAATCAGTGTGAATGAAATCAAGAGCATTATTGGATTTTTCTGGAATACTTTTGAAACTAGTTCTAACTTGTTTTCCAAATTGACATTCCTTACAAATTGTATTATGAGGTTTCACAATTTTAGGTAGGTCTGTAACTACCTTAGAAGTATTGATTTTTACCATGCAATCAAAGTTTACATGACATAGTCTCTTATGCCATAACCAACTGTCATCTATATGTGCAATCAAGCATGCCTTTTCACTGTTATTCAAATGAAAGATATTGCCTCTAGTCTGATTACTAGTTGCAATTTCCAAACCAGTTCTATTCATGATTTTGCATTTTCCATTTTTAAATTGTAACTAAAATCCCTTCTCAACTAATTGACCAACACTTAAAAGATTATGCTTTAATCCTTCAACATAGTGAACATTGTCAGTGTTATGCTTACCATCAAGAGATATTGAACCCTTACCTTTGATTGAACAGGCTTTGTCATCTCCAAATCTTACTAAACCTCCATTGTATTCTTGAAAGTTCAAAAATTTACCTTTGTCTCTAGTCATGTGATGTGAGCATCGTGAGTCAATGATCCATTCATCCTTTGCTTCAACTTTAACTGCTAGGGCTTGTTCTACCAGTTGAGCAATAGATGCTGGTTGATCTTTTGTTATAGCAACAAAAACCCATCCATTGTCTGCTGGATCCTCATCAAAATCATCAGTCACACCTTCATCAACAATGTAACAAGATTTGTCTTTGTTCTTCTTAAATTTGTGTCTCTGATATTTATGATTAGGCTTGTATGTTCTTCTAGCTTCTTCTCTTACTCTAGCATATCTATCAGGGCATCTTGAAGCCATATGACCAATCTTATTGCAGTTAAAACATTTAAAGGGTGCTTTACCTTCATACTTACTTCCAATTGTGCCTTTTGGCATTTTCCTTGCAAATAGTGCTTCAAGTTCTTCAAGCTCTTCATTCTCCTTTTTGGATTCTTCAAGTTCTCTTGCATAAAAGGCTCTCCAATCTGATTTGTCAAATGATGGAGCAAATGATGTTGATGCTTTAAAGGCCAAATCAGTTTTTATAGTAGCAACAGAACCAAATTCTTCAATTTCAAAGGCTGAAAGTTTTCCAATCAATGTATCCCTAGTTACTGATGTATTAGGCATTGTTCTCAACTCATTTACAGCAGTATCCTTCATTTTATATGCTGGTGGAAAACCTCTTAAGATTTTTGAAACAATTTCATCCTCACTCAGAGTTCCTCCACAACATTTAATACCCAAAACAATTTCATTTACTCTTTCCATAAAAGCAGAAATCCTTTCATCTTCTTCCATTTTCAGATGTTCATACCTGACTCGGAAGCTTTCATGTTTTGCAATCTTGACTGTGGAATCTCCTTCATTCATTGTTTCCAAATTTTCCCAAAAATCTTTAGCAGTAGACCTATCTGATAATCCCATGATTTGTTGATCTGATAATGCACTCAAAAGTGCTTCTCTTACTTTGCAATCATTTTCTTCATCTTTGGCTAAGGTAGTTGGAGTAATCTGACCAGCTATAGCAGTAGTATAACCATTCTTTGTAACTTCCTAGATGTCTTTACCAATGCAATTTAGATGTGTCTCCATTATGATCTTCCATATCCCATAGTTGGTTCCATCAAGTTTAGGACTGTCCTTCCTGAAGTAATTTGTAGACATTGGATCTCCTCAAGTTGTTAAACTTTTGCAAAAGAGGACTAGGCTCTGATACCAATTGTTAGGTCCCAGAGACAACTGAGAAGGGGGGGTGAATCAGTTGTCTAATAAATTCAAACCAAAAACCAATTAACCAACTTGATGCTTAATACCGGTAAACTAGTTAAGTATGTCGGTAGACAGTGTTAATAGTAAATTGTTATACCGGTAAAGATTAATGCATGAAACACAAACATAAAGTCATCCACAACACATAATACCAATATTTGTACATGGAAACCTTGTAAGGGGAAAAACCATAGTGGGAAACCTTACCCACAATCAGATGATACTATTGTAGATAGTAATTGTACATAAATGGGATCTGCACATGCAGAAAGGCCAACAGCCTAGAGCTCACTACTCAATCACAAAATGGGAGTCACACTGACTACAGTTGGATGGTTAAATCCAATAAGAATGTACTGCACAAAATAGTATCTTCATATGCTGGATTCAGTACCAGTGTAATGTTGATATGCTTATACAAAAACCTAGCTTCACCTTCAAATGATGTCTTCGTGTATACCTCTGCTTGATCTCACACATATCTGCACTTAATTCTTTTTCGCATTCCACACTTGATCTTACAAATAAGATCTTACATTTATACCATACGCTAAGACCAATTTTAGTAGGTCAGCTCTATAAGATATTACAATAAAATCATTTTACAAACAATATAATATTTGATGCAACAACTGATTAAACATGTTGGCTTAATGCATTTATATCAATAATAAATCATTTCCATAGCATGCCATGCTGATTTGGAAAAGATAAACCTAACGGTGTAACCCTAGATAACCTGGACCTATTTGTCGGTAAAAGCAAATATGCAAATATGAATATACCAATGATTAATTCTTCAAAACAAAGTGTCCACATGATGTCTTCAACATTACTAAGTGTCTTCCATATCATTCTAGATATCGGTGAACATTATATCCTACCGGTGAACCATATACCAGTAAATGTGCAATAGTTACTTGCTTGCCGGTGAATGTTGCTGGATCTCCAAAGTGCTTGTTTTCAGTAGGTGTTGACGTCAATGACAAAACCATACCAAAATACCAATGGAAGGAAGACTCTACGGGGATCAAGACCACAATAAAATGACTCAATTCTGCCATCCTACAACCATGAAATCTAGTGAAGGGAATGTCTGTGGGGGTAACAATTATAAAATAGATGAATAATCCTGCCATCCCACACATGCAAGTTTTCAATGCACAGACACGATGAATGTTCATCTAATACCAAGAGACATAGTGGTCCATGTGGCAGCTGACCAACATTGACTGGGCAACTTGGATGACATAATGGAAGGCATATGGCATCTAGGCTGGTAGAAAGGTGATTCAGACATGCAAATGACATACTTGCAAAGATGGTGGATCTTAAATGAGGTAGTTATCTATCTCATTAGACCAAGTTGAGAAAGGATGAAGAATGCATTAATGGCATCCATGTCATAGATTGTTGTGTGGCTCAAGATGATTGACAAAGATGATATCAGATCTTATATGTAGATGAAGATTACAAAAAATTGTAATCTAAATATAGAGAATGATCATAAGGACAAAAATGATTCATTTAATGTGGGTGCCCAATCTCAGGACAAAGGATAAAATCTTTTGTAGACAAGATATCCAAGATGATAGAAATGAATAAAATATTTGAATTCTACTTGGAGGGAAAATACTTGTGCTGATTGAAGAGAGAAGAGGTTGATGAGATTTGATAGGGGTAGTTGAGCAGGTAGAAACAGACAAATGGATGCTAATAAAAAAAAGTGTGTGCATTTTTGGATTATGTGAACTGTGGCTGAGAGAAATAGAGAGAGAGAGCATTGAGAAAATATATAGTATTTCACTGGGTAAGAGTAGAAAGTTAGAGTGCAGAAAAGGAGAGGAGACTTCAAGTAGAGTGATTGAGGACTACAACCAGAAGAAGACTGTTTTGCAGAGACTAAAAGGGTAGCAGAGAGACTTCAAGGAATTTCTTATCAGAGTTGTCATGTGTAGAGGATTCCTATTTTAAAAGGGTCACAAGACTCACTTGTAACAAGAAATTTCATTGTATTCAAAATTTACATTATAATTGATAGTGTCTCTCTCAGTGGGTGCTCAGAGCAAGGGTTGATGTTCCTTGATTTGGTGCTAAAAAATCTCGGAGTACATGCTCCTTGAGTAGGTGCTCTAAATTAAGGAGTTGGTGCTTCTCTAGGGTTAGTTCCCTTAAATCAGATTGTAACTAGTGATTTTCTTTGTGAGGTTGGATTGGAGTAGTAGGCTCCAACAACTCTTCTCACCAAGGTTTTTCCCACATTGGGTTTTCCTCATAAATTCTTGTGTTATGAGATTTGTCCTTTTGTGTGTGTGTTTTTGATCTATTTGTATTTGCACACTTTGATTAAAATTTTTATAATATCATTGATTCAGCCCCTTATGAGTGATCACTTGTGTTCTTCATATTTCTCATTACTACACCATGAAATATGGCCAAAACTAAGAGAAAGGAACATAAGACATGTTATATAATTTATTTATTGTTTGCACAAACTTCCTAGTTTGAAGTAGAATATCCTACAAGTGTGAAGTCTCTAAGAGAATACTAATAAATACCCATAGTCTAATTCCCTTGTACATATCTTAATACTTTCTTTTTTTGATGCATTATTGAACCCTAGGAGAACTTAGAAAACTTTGAAACTACACCTAATTGTAGCATCGTAAATTGTCATTGGTCCAATTTACACCTCATGTTTGTGCTTCCACTTTAGTGTGTCCTATCCTCATGCCCTCGCTTGGTCCGTTTTGATGTCATTCTCCATCTTTGTGGCCAAGAACAGTCATTGGTGGGTCCCAAGGTGAGGTACCCCTCCCTTGAATGCCTCATTTTGGTCTTTTTAGTAGAGGGACTAGGGCATGGGATGCCCTAGTCTGGACCATGGTGCCCTAAAATGCCATGGTCCTTCTCAATAGGGCCCAAATTTGAATTGTGACAAGTGTTGTATCTCCATGGTAGGAATTGATCCCCATGTATATACATGATAGTTGGAGGTCGGTCTTATTGGTGAGTTACCTACGTAACCCTCTATAAAGACATTTTATCAGCCTATTTTCATCTAAGCAATCAAATTATTCATTCCTAATATTTGCACGCATCTATGAAGCATTCATCATCAAGCATTTCAAGGCTGTGTATTCATCCTTAAAGCATTGTGGAGCAAAATTATATCAATCTTGTGCAAGAATGTGTGTGTGATTAGGGTTTTTCATGTTCATGTGTTTATCATGCCATTACATACAACATTGGTAATTACATTCAAAGAGAATTGCATCATCATCAACAATTTCAGATCTAAGGTGTATCTATTCAACATTTATTTTAGTATTTGCATTGTTTCATTCAAGGTTAATTCCTAAAGTAGATTTTGACTTAGGAAAACCCCTATCCCCAATATCTTTCTCTTTCTTTTTGTGTGCAAGAATAGGTACAAAGATGGACTCAGGAGGATCAATAGATTTCACATGGATGAATAGGTTCAACTTTCAATGGTGGAAAATTTGGAGGACCGTGGTGACTTGATGCTAATTGGTCTCAAAAAATCAGGCCAAACTTCTAAGAGAAGATCCTAGACATCTTACTTTGCCTAGATCCAGGTTGGTTGCTCTGCAGGACATTTGTAGCCTAATGTTTCTATTAGATCAATTCAATCATCACCTATTTTGCCTTAATTATAAAAAAATCAAATCTATTAAATCTTGGAAGGAGAAAGCCCCTACAAAAGGAGGTTGGAATCTGATCAAAATCTCAGTCTTGTGAGGCTATATCTATTAGATTCCATCTTCTTCCAAATGAAATGGTTAATTAGGTCCTTTAGTGGTTTAATTATATTTATTTAATCCTAACCCTAATTTTTGCACCATTACATTTTGGCGAACTCGACTTATTACACCATTATTTCTAATTTGTGTTCTCATATTTGATTTGTATACATTTTAATTTTCAAATTTGCACTCATAGATTATATTTTTAATCAAAAATACATAAATTTGGAGGTTAAATTGATAATAACCCTAATTTATTTTAGTTAATTTGATTTGTGGGTTGCTTAATTTGTAACTTTTGTTTTCAAATCTGATATTAGGCATTCATAATGACACTTAATATATGTAATTTATTTGTCATTTCACATATAATTATATTAATTTTTACTTATATTTATCAAAATCATGTGTTTTATAATGGTTTCTTTCACTTTACATTGCTTCTTTTCATTCATAGAGCTTTGTCATATTGCATTTTTAGAATGCCCAATATGATTCCTATTAATCAATTAAATATCAAAGCTTTTATCCATGATGCATGTTTCTTTATGGTGATATTTTTAAGAAAATGCAAATCTTTCATAGATAAAGATAATCCTAGAGTTGCTAATGAAAAACCTAACACTTGTACCTCTCCGAGGGTATCTAATGTGAATGAGGAAAGAGTCAATACTCCTATCAATGATCTCTCTAATTGAGAGAAATCATGGAAGAGAAACATGCCACCATCTTCTCATACACATTCTCTAGTGCAAGGGAGGCGAGATCAAAATATTGGTGTTTCAATCTCTTTATACCCCCCTTATTCTCCTAGAGATCATCTTAACCATCAACTCATTTGTAGAGAAGATGATTTTATGTATTTTATTCATTATCTATCTCCCCACATAACATCAAGTAAATTTGAGGCCTTAGATGATAAGGATCTTCTTTCACAACCTATCAAAGAGGATATGCATGATGATAGAAAGGAGAATTCCCTACAAAGGATATTCCTTCTTCATCTACTTCTCACTTTGTTCCTTCTAGATGTAATCAGACTACAAATTTTAAAAAATTCTTATAGGAGTGGCTATAACATAATATCAGAACAAGATTATAGAGGACACAGACTTGGAAAATTTGAACAAGGAATCAAAGTCCCTATAAACCCTCATACACAAGCTAGTACCAAAGGTATAGGAAATCCTCATAATTCACCTATGGATGATCTCCTTAGGATTCAAAAGTTTAAGGAGTACTTTGAAAGACATAAACTCTATCATCCATCTAAGGGTGCTTCTTCCTCAAACATTCCATTTTACTCACATCTTCAAAATAATGACCATGATACCAATGATTGTTCATATTTTCAAAATGGAATGCAAGGACTCATTGATAATGGCATAGTTAAAATAATTGAAAATAATCCTCCTCCTTCTAGCAACCCTTGTCCTACATCTCAAGAGATAATATCTACTCAAGTACTGATGATCAAGAGAAATTAGTTACTAGAATCTTTTGGAGATTGAAGTATGATAAGAATGTTGTTTTTACTTTCATTAGACTTAATTACAATTATAAGCATAAGGAAGGTGATGAACATTGTCTTTTTCAGATTGCAATTATTCTCATTCTCTTAGAAATTGTAAAGAATTTAAATAATTTATTTAGACCAATATGATAGAGCTCACATAGCTCTTACAACTGATCTTACACTTTTTCTTGGTGAAGAGGTAGTGCCTTAACACTCCATTTAACCTTCATGTTGCTACTCACCCTATGACACTAGTAGTTAACTTCATTGGAGGCTCTTTGTGTTGAGTGGTGATGCTATTTCAATTACAAACATCTTGGTGTAGCAAAATTTTTTTCTTCCTCTTTTCCTCTCTTGGGGGGAAAGGGAAATACATATCTAATTCTCTCTTCTCTTTGAAGATTACCTCTTCTTTAGAGTTGCATTTTTCTTAACATGATGTATTTTCTTCTGTTGAATATTCCTTCATGTGAGTACATATGTGTTAATTGTTTAGAACCTTTCTTTGCTTAAAATAGTGCATTTTCTTATGTATCTAAGGATCCACTTTTCCTTTTTTGAGTGGTGTTTTCTTATGATTTGATGTCATTCCTTGTGTGAAGTTTTTTTCTCAAGGATTATCACTTATGCAAGAGGTGTGTATCCTTGAATACAACCTCTTTTACACTTGGCAATGTATATCTATTTGAAACAAACCCTTCACTTTGGGTTAAAAGTGCATCATTCTTCATCATAATCCCTTTCACTTACCAATAGGGGAAGGTATGTATTCTTGTTCTCCTCCGTCTCTCTTGGTTGATGATATTATTTTTGTTCAAGAAAATCCTCTTGGAGGTAGATGTATTATGAGCAAAGATCTCTTCTCCTCCAAGGATTCCCTTTACACTTGTTGCAAGACATCTCTATTTACAACTATCTTGTCCTTTCTTATAGGAGTTAAATCTCTTTGGCTTGGATTTATGAACATTGTTTCCTAAAAGGATATCTCCTTGGTGTTGAAGGTGGGTATCCTTGTTTCTGTCTTCCTTAAGACATCAACATAGGGCTATGTTGACATCTTAAGGGGGGGACATTGCATATCACCCTCTTTGTACTATATTGTACTATATTTTTGCATTTCTTATACCAAATGTTCAATCTCGAAAGAAGACAAAATAAAGTCTTACTTGAGATGCTTTATGCTTGAAATTAGACACAAAAATTTTATATATGGATTATCTTGGGTTACGCATTCTCAAAACCTAACAAAACAAAGTATTACACAAGATGTTCTTAAAACTAGGAATATATTTCATGTACCCAAGGTGTTCAAACTCGAAACCATAGAAAACAAACTCCTATACGAGATGCTTCATTCCTGAAACTAGAAACATTTGCATTTTCATTTCATGTCTTATATGGGTTGTTTCATGCTCAAAACTAGAGAAAAAAAAATCTTATACGAGGTGCTTAACTCTTGAAACCATAAATTTGCATACACAATAGGATGAATGGAACTAGCAAAACATAACTAGACTATTCTGACTCTCCTCCCCAACATGGACCACCTAGCAAAATAAAACTAGCCCATGGTATACATGTCCTCTCTTTCTCTTCGTCTCATGAATCACCTAGAAAAACACAACTAGCTCATGATATCCATGTCTCCCCTTCTCTCCATGAGCTCATATATTTTCTATTTGTCGTTCATGGTTTGATGCATTCTCTTTCTCTTTTTATGTGATCACTTGTGTCATTGTGATGGCATTTCAAGAATGATATTAGTGGTTAAGACATTTTGATTATTGAAGTCTCTTCGACTAGTTGACTTGAGGTCTTGTTTTTGTTTTTAGCATTTGTGTTGTGTGTCTTTTGACTTCTGTCTTTGTTTTCCTTTTTTCTTTGTTTTGTTTTATTTTATGCGCCCTTGCATAATTTTGTGTGAGTTACGATCTGAATATTGGGGGCTTGGTTCCTCAAAATTAGTGATGTCTTATACTCCTAGTAATCTTGCTCCTAATTTTTCATCTCTCTCATCTTTCATCTACTTTACTATGAGTATTTGCATAGGCTCATACTCTTGTTAAAGTTGGGGTTACATGTAGCATTGTAAATGATCACTGGTCCAACTTACACCTCATGTTTTTGCTTCCATTTTAGCTTTTCCTATCCTCACCCCCTCTCTAGTTCTAGTTTGACCCTATTCTCCAGATTTGAGGCCATGAACACCCATTGGTGGGTCCCAAGGTGAGGCACCCATCCCCCTAACACCTTCTTTTTGGTGATGTTAGGAGAGGGACCTAGGCTTGGGATGCCCTAGTCTAGACCATAGCACCCTAAAATGCCATGGTCCCTATCATGGGGCCTAAATTTGA
Source organism: Cryptomeria japonica (assembly GCF_030272615.1). NCBI lineage: Eukaryota > Viridiplantae > Streptophyta > Pinopsida > Cupressales > Cupressaceae > Cryptomeria > Cryptomeria japonica. The sequence goes on from NC_081415.1 coordinate 619,320,232, forward strand.
ATTATGGTAGGTGTTGTATCTCCCTAGCAAGAATTGATTCATGTGGCTATACATAACCATTGGAGGTCAGCCTAATCAGTAAATTACCTAAGGAACCCAATATAAAGGAATTTTATCATCCTATTTTCATCTAAGAAATCTAAGCCTCTATTCCTAATATTTGTGCATTCATGAAACATTCATCATCAATCATTTTTAGAGATATTCAAGGTTGCATATTCATCCTTCAAGAATTGTGGAGAAAAATTACATTAATATTGTTCAAGCATGTGTGCATTATTAGGGTTTTTCATGTTCATGTGTTTGTCGTGTCGTTACATATAACATTTGTTATTACATTCAAAGAGTATTGCATCATCATCAAATATTATTGATCTAAGGTATATATATTCAACATTTATTTTAGTATTTACATTATTTCATTCAAGGTTAATTCCTAAACTGGGGTTTGAATTAGACAAACTCATATCCCCAACATCTTTCCCTTTCTTTCTATGTGCAGGAATAGGTACAGAGTTGTGCTTGGGAGGATCAAAAAGTTCATGAAGACGAATAGGTTCATCTTTCGACGAGGGAAAATTTAGACAACCATGGTGAATTGATACTACCTGGTCTTGAAAAATCAAGCTAAAATTTTGAGAGAAAATCCCAGACATCTTACATTTCCTATATCTAGGTTGGTGGCTCCATGGAACATCTATATCTTACTATAATTATCACCCATTTTCTCCTAATTATCAAACAAACAAATCAATTCAATCTTGGAATGAGAGCTTTCCCCTGCCCAAGGAGCTGAAATCTAATCAGAATCTTAGTCTTTTGAGACTAAATCTATTAGATTCCATCTTCTTCCAAATTAAATGGTTAATTAGGTCATTTAGTGGTTTTATTATCTTAATTCAACCCTAACCCTAATTTTTTCACCTTTACACTACTATAAAAGAAATATTTAGTCAAGTGAAATTCAAGTACATTGGGATACCAACAAGTTTATTTTATAGGGAAGGATCAAAATCCTCACTTACATGTCCTTACTCAAATTCTATCCTAGAATAAATGTATTAAAATACTCTTATAATATTTTATCCTAAATATACTAAATGATTCTAAAGCATGCACTTGGTTTGAGAGAGATAATTTTGGTTTTCTTTCTACTATATTTGAAAGCTAATAAAGAAATGTAAAAATCCAATGGTTGTAATCTCAAATTATTTTTTAATTTTATATCTATGCATCTTATACACATATTTTTGTTCACCCTTATCTAGGAAAGTCCATGAATGATATGTATTCATATTTGAAACCATAGACAAAATTGATAATTAAAGAGAGAAAATATTTGATGTCATAACTCATTTATGGAGCAACCTATAGTAATGCAAGAAATACTATCTATATGTACTAAAAACTTGAAGATTACATCACTATCAACTTTTGTAGGTATAACTTTCAATCCATCATTAATATTCTTGATTAGAATTGAATGAAACTTCGACGTATAAACATATTGAATTATTAGACCTATTAAGACTTAAATTTTAATATTAGCTTAGGTAAAAGACACAAATATGTTATTTCTAATTTCTTACTATCATTTCCTTTCATAAAAAAAGAATGTATTCCATAAATTTCATGTGAACTATCATCCCCAAGAAATATAGTTGCACCTTTCACCACTTCTATAGAACTGTAATATTGTGAAAATTAGGAGTTAGGATTTCACTAGCTAAATCCACTAGATAACCCAATTAACACAACCTACATTGAAAGAGGAGTGAACCCAATAGATCTAGGTTGAATCCTAATGGGGAAAGGGCTAAGATTCTGATTGTATTCACTAGTTGCAATTGATTATCATTTTTCTTAGTTGAATTTGGAATGCAATTATGAAATTAAGGTAAAAGTATGAATAATTGAAGTAAATCGTTGCAAAAAAATTGCTACAGATATCCCACGAAGCCACAAACTAAGATCTACATAAAAGAACATGTTTAGAACCTATTCCCAGAAGTTTGACATGATTTTTCAGGACTAGGTCGGACAAATATGCTCTAGTCCTCTTAATTTTCTATCATTGAAAGTTGAACCTATTTGTCACTCTCAAAACTGTCATAATACTTGAGTAGAACTCTTACAAATAAAAAGAGAGGGAAAGATGTTGGGAACAGGGTTTTTCCTTAGGTCAAACCTCAATTTTGGAATTAACCATGAAATTGAATTGATAAATATAATGATAGACTGTAATAAAATACTTTTCTTTTGAGGGAAAGGTTGAAATACTTGAAATTATAATATATACCTTGATGAAGTTTTGTTATGAACTTCACACAAAGGTTTTAGGGTTTCATGTATGACGCCTTCATAAAATATTGATCATGGATGCCATCTTCAATACTTGAACTTGATTTCACTTCTGCTCCAATGCTTGATGAATGATTGATTTCTCACTTGAATTGAATTTTGCCAAACTATAATTGAGATCAAAGAATAAGTTATTGAGGTTTCAAATGAGAGGGGTAGACCTCCTTTAATACTTGACTATCCAAAAATAAATTGAATTTTTGAAATAGGCTAAGATGGGATCAAATTTCCTACTCAAATTAAATGACCATTGTGAGGCCCCAATTTAGGGCCTAATTAGGAGGACCAAGGTTTGGGATTTCCTCAACTTGATTTAGGACTAGGGAGTGAGCCACCATGGTCTTGAAAATCAAGACTCTAGAATGAGCCTGGGAGAGATGGAAAGGTGACAAAAATGTGAGTTTGGAATACGGTGTGAGCAAAATCAACACTGTAATCAGGCATCAAAAGCCAGAATGCCAAATTGTGGCCTAGCTGGAGATGAAATTGTAAGTGATTATAGTTTACAATGCTACATTTAGCCCTGTTGGATTTTGCCAAGATCAAGAGCTCAATGAAATGTACAAAATAGAGACACAATATAGGACAAGAATAAATTGTATTCTCATCAATAGAAATGATCAACAATAATCAACTAGATTAACAAATATAATGAATAGAGGCCTGCTTATATAGGCAAGGCTAGGGATATGTGAGCACACAAACATGACATGTGGCTCAATAAGAAACAAGGGTAGGTAAGAAATAGGTGTGGGTAGGTAGGAGAAATAATATAATAGTCCACATGAGGTGGATCACCCACCGAAGGTGGAATTATCACTCCATAATAAGTGGATATGATAGTGTAATAACAAGATCAACACCATAAAAGGTGGAATTTCTCCTACACACACTATCCCAATGTGGCACAAACACCCAAGTGTCTCATACCCAAAATACTATGAAAATGCATTATCCTAAGTAAACTTAAGTAAGTGTAATAATATCCATGATGAATAATTATTTACACCAACACCCCCCCTTAAGTGCAACTTAGGGGAATGCACTCAAGTCGACAATGCAACTAAGCAATGCAAGATGGGTCCCAGCTACTAGGCCATGTTAGGTACCCATGTACAAATGAAAATGCATGCAAACCAATGCAATGAAATCTCTCACAAAGTGGGGAAAGAGAGAAAAACCCAATGGGAAAAAACCCTCCCCCAAAAGAGAGATGAAAAACATACTAGAGAACTCTCATAGAAGAATGTGAAGAACAAAACCCCATGTGAGGAAAAAGTCCCCCCCATATGAGAGAAGAAGAGAAGTCAAACTGTGACCCCCCCTGAATGGAGAATCTGCACCAATGATAGAAGCTTGATGTATGAAGAAACTGCTCCATGAATGTCGAACAACATTCCTCCCCTTAGGAAGAAACAAAACCAAAGGTGTATCCATGAAGTCTCCCCAATCATGAAGGGAAGATGTATGAAGAAAACTCATGATGAAAGGAATCTCTGAAAACTGCTCAAGTGTCCCCATGTCGATGCTGAAAGATACCCCTTCCAAAGGTGGTAAACTGTGCCACACTGCTGAAAAAGGCACTCCAAGATCTAGTGGAGATGGATGTAGAACATGTCCCAAAGACTCACATGTCTCCTCAAAAAATAAAGAGACCTCCTCCAACTGCTGTACATAAGTATCCACAATCATGTCAACCTCAAAAGAATGATCATGTAGAGAATGAACAAGAGGGTCAGAGTGTGCCCTCGCAACAATCGAAGAAGGATCACCTTCATCAAAGAGAAGATGAATGTCATCAATGATGTCTCCCAAATCTGCAATGTAGGATTCCATAAACAAACCTGCAATGTCTGTCAAGTAATCATCCCATGAATCTGAGGATGGAAGACAATAAATATCCTGTTGCACTGAATCACATGAAGGCAAAACTATCGCACTATCTGCATCATCAGGTGCAATAGGTGATGTGATATCAATATGAGGAGATGAAATACAAGACTCAAGAACGGGGTCACATGTGAGAATCCCCATGTTCAAGTGTCCAAATTTCTCCTCAAAGTCTGAACCGTCACAATAAATGTGATCATAATGTGTAGAATCATCAAATGTGAAATCATCATCATCAACAAAATCTGAAAAGGAGTATAACCGCGATGCATGATCAACCACCCCAGTCGCAATGATAGCTCTAGTCTCCATGTCTCTAATGAAAACTGAGTCAGGTGTGAACTCCACAACTCTCTTAGTTGTGCCATGTGTGATTTGATAGATAGAAAGGAGATTGTTTGTCAAGTGTCATGTGAGCTTGAGTTATCCCCAATGTCAATAGATCCTTTCCCAATCACATCCATGTATGTATGATTGCCCATAAAAATCTGTGGCATGGTGCAAGGCTCAAATGTAGAGAACATAGATTGCGAAGATGCCATATGATGAGAAGCCCTTGAATCTAGAAGCCAGCTCTCTAAATCATGACTAATAGTAGCACATAGAGCTTTTCCTTTTCTTGTTCCAAAAAAGTGAGTTTTTCCACTTGTAGAAGCCATGAATGCTTGCCCTTTTCCTTTTGAAGGTGAGGAAGTGGAAGTTGATGAATCATCCTTCTTGTAGACTTTAGGCAAATCAATGTTATGCTTTTTGATGATATGTGTAAGCTCATCAATCTTCTTAGAATGGCAACGATGTTCCTCATGACCAATATTTTTACAATAAGCACAAGTAGGTCTTTCCCTCTTTGGTGAATTTTCTCTCTTGGAAGAGGATGAATCTCCTTGTTGTGGAGAAGATGGTGCTTTTTCCTTAGGCTTTGATTGCCATTTCTTCTTGTTTGAGTTGTCCTTTCCTTGATTTCCTTTGTTCCCTTGATTTGCCACTAATGCTTGAGACTTAGAAGCCTTAAGAATGCCCATGCTTATCAACTTAGTTTGTTCCATCATCAACATTTCATTGAAAGCATCAAATGTAGGCATTGTGCAGCTTGAACCCATTGTCATCCTATGGGTTTGGAAACTAGAAACAAATGCTGCATATTCTTGTGGAAGCTTGCCTATCAAGTTGAATATCAATTGAGTATCCTTTTTATCAATGCCACAATCTTTGAGTTGTGCCCTCAACTCATTTGCCTTAGTGACATAATCTTGTATAGTATCAAATTTCTTGGGATCTAACATGGTGAGATCACTATCAATTTGATATCCCCTAATCTCATCTACAAGTCTTGAGACTTTTGCCAAGCATCCTTGATTAGAGTACATTTCTCAATATGAAAAATAAGATCCTTTGATACATACTTTCTTAAGGTAGCAATTGCCATGATATTTTTAGTGAGCCAATCTAAGTGACCAACTGGATCAGCCTTAGGATCAGCTGGAGCAACAATAGTTCCATCAATGTAATGAGTGAGTCCTTTTTCCATAAGTTTACTCCATGCATCAATTTTCCAAGTAGCATAATTATGTGGAGTTAAGAGAGGAAACTTAGAAGAACCCATAGCAGCAAAAAGGAAGGAACACAAGGGCACAAAAGCACAAGAGACACCCCCCCAAATTCACTCAATCAATGTACCCCCCCTAAAGTGATGATTTTGGCACTTTATACTTAGTGCGATTACAATGAACCACTTGCAAAACAAGGCAAAGTGGACTTATGATGCCAATTTTACAACTTCTCAAATGAGATACAAGAGACTTCAATCAATAGTGCAATGAATCTAACTGAGATTCAAGCAAATATACAAGTACCAAGAGAGCCAAAAATGGCCAAAATCTGAAAGTACAATTTCTACTTACAATGGCATCAATCTGATAGCATCATGTGATATTAGACAAAAAAATACGCACTTAAAAAAAAAATGGCACCTGAAAAGGAGGTCGTATGACCCCAAACGAAGCCTCTGAAGTTGCAAAAACTGAGATTACTCAGGTACAATCACCAAAAACTACATTTTCTGAAAAATCTGTGCATCAAAATCAAAAAATTTCTTCACCACTATGGAGAGAACAAAATTCTAGCCCATTTCAAAAAAAATTGCACCCAAAAAGGAGCAAAAATGAGCAAGTTATGGCCATTTGAAGTTGAACTGCAAAATCAAAAATGCAAATGAGAGGGCCCTGCCAAATTTTTGAAAAATGCTGACGTGGTGCTGACATCAGCAAGTCACTGGGTTAAATTTGATGGCCGTATGACTGTTGCCAAAAACTTCGCACCCTGCTGACTGTGCATCCGTACTGTACGGACAGCTGACGTGGCAGATGACTATGCAGTACAGATGGTGATGTGTCACTGTACGGACGGACTGCGTGGCACGGTGACTATGTGTATGGGTAGGCTGACTAGGCAAGTCTGCGTGGCAGATGATGTGGCAGACCATACCATACGGATATGACGTGTTAGGGTTTGTACCCGCCGGCCAGTGGCCGCCTGCCACGTGGCGGGCGTGGGTTCTCCGGTCTGTGTCGGTGGTCGCTCGGCACGGAGGACGGGCGCGGGCGGCGGCAGGTGTACGCGGTGTCCAAACCTGCAAAACCTGCGACGACAGGTACGGCGATGCCTGCAGAGACCTGGACGCGCAGAGACAGAGCTACAGGGACAGAGCTGCAGAAAAGGTACGGGCGTGGGGTACGGGGGTCTGCGGACCCCCAAATAGAAAATTTTTGTTTTTTTTTTGATATATTTTTTCAATTTTTTGATTTTTCAATTTTTTTTGATGATTTTTTTTTTATTTTTCGATTTTGAAAAAATATTTTTCAGAAAAATAAAATTTTTTTTTTGAAAAATATATAAAAATTTTCAAAATCCGTACAATACTAGTAAAATTGGTGAAAAATTTTTCCTCACCAAAATAGGCCGACTTTATAACCAAAATTCATGGAAACGGCCTTCTGGATGCAATGGTGGGGTCAAATCTGGTCTAGGACGCCTCCAAAAGATGCTGCTCCTCAGATCTGCCTCTTGACGTCGCAATAATGCCTCTTCAAGACGAATCAATGAAGCCCCAATGGCTCTAATACCAAGTTGGATTTTGCCAAGATCAAGAGCTCAATGAAATGTACAAAATAGAGACACAATATAGGACAAGAATAAACTGTATTCTCATCAATAGAAATGATCAACAATAATCAACTAGATTAACAAATACAATGAATAGAGGCCTGCTTATATAGGCAAAGCTAGGGATATGTGAGCACACAAACATGACATGTGGCTCAATAAGAAACAAGGGTAGGTAAGAAATAGGTGTGGGTAGGTAGGAGAAATAATATAATAGTCCACATGAGGTGGATCACCCACCGAAGGTGGAATTATCACTCCACAATAAGTGGATATGATAGTGTAATAACAAGATCAACACCATAAAAGGTGGAATTTCTCCTACCCACACTATCCCAATGTGGCACAAACACCCAAGTGTCTCATACCCAAACTACTATGAAAATGCATTATCCTAAGTAAACTTAAGTAAGTGTAATAATATACATGATGAATAATTATTTACACCAACAAGCCCCCACTTTAGCAAGAGTATGATACTAATCATAATCATGATAAAGTAAAAATTTGCATTGAAAAAGTTTCACCAAGATATCAAAGAGACAAGACACACTATTCCCCTAGGGAATTTAGGATCTTAATACTTTAATATATAGATAAAAAGGACAACATAAGAAAGGAGAAGAGAGAGAACATGAATATAATTGCCTAATAAGATTCACTTACTATGAGTCATGAAAAAGAAAAATACCAAATTACAAATCAATAGGCTTAGTTTGCAAAATAGCTTGAGTATAAAAAACATGTCATGGTGTGTGCAAAAAGTGTAACATTGAGAGGAGTGTATGCCCCCTCATTAAAGTGATTGTAAACTCCTTACCAATATAAATTGATTTAAGGTAGAAAGTATCCAAAAGACAAGAACATTACCACAATGAGATGCCCCCAAGAAAGGACAAACCAAAGGATAATGGTCACAAAATAGATATGCAAAAGCACATAAGGGATCCATTAACTGTGGGTCAATATACTCTTAGATAAATAATGTACATCAAGAATATTTATATTGAATTGATCTCATCTCTAAAAGGTAGTCAAACTACAAAAACAATGGAATAAGAGCACACGTATCATTTTGAGTCAACATGGAAGAGACTAAAAAGAGATTTCAATGCTTTGCATCATCCCCAAGTAGACAACACAAGGCACAACATATAGAAGAAAGGAGATACAAATAGAAGAATGTCACAACGACTTCCACCTCTTTATTACCTTGCACCAATGAGGTAACAAGTGTCATCAAAATAAAACCTAACATAACACAAAAAAATATCAAGCAACACATCATGGGGGAAGCACATTGCAAACCATCAAATACACAAAAGAGAATCTATAACACGAATGAAGGTAGTCAAGAAAATCATCTACCTCCCAATATTGTTGAACATAACTTTGAGATGGTGGACAAGATGCAAGAGGAGAAACTTAGAGTACAATAGATGGAGATAATGAAATTTGCAAACAAGGACCATGCTCTAATGATGAGTCCCTTTGTTTGTCACTAGGAGCAAGGGTTAATATTTTTTGAAAAATGTGAAGATAAATTATGAATAACATCAATAAGCTCATACATATCATTAGAATCAACATTGTTAGCATGAACAACATCAAAATCCATATCATCATCTAGATTAATGAAAATAGGATCTCTAATATGAAAAGAACTTGAACCATCATTTTTCTTAAGCATGTTTAATCTTGGTGATTTGAGTTGAACTTCCTCCCTAGGGTTAGCCAAAGGTTGGATAAATGGGATCAAGGCAACATTTTGTGTCTTTGGAAAGGAAATGGTTTGGGAAGCAATCTCATGACCCTTGAAATGATGTCTTTGTCGGTGTTCTCTCACATAATGGTTCCTTTTAGTGTTAGTTGAGGGCTATAAAGGTTTAGGATCAGTTGACATAGGTTTATTTTCTTCCCTTAAAGGGGGGGGGGAATGGAAGAAACCCCACTAGGTTGAGATATAGAAGATACCAAGAAATCTCCTTTGTATGATGTAGGTGGCATGAATGAAGCATATATAGGAGGAATAGAATGGGTAGGAATAATACCAGGTCAATTATGAGGAGGAGGAATATCCATAGGTATAGGATCTATAGGATTACTCAAGGACATAATTATATCATTTTTACACTTTTGATAAGATAAGAAAAGGATGTTACAAGAGGTTCCGGTTGTTTAGGAAAAAAATAAATTACTACACTTCGTTGTGAGTTGGTAGAGGGTAAGTGTACCAAGATGGTGTGCAAAAAGGGGGGTATAAGTGCACACTTTTTTCTTTCTTTCTAAAATCAGGTAAACTTGAACTTGGAGGAGAAAGTTGAGAGCCATCTACTCAAGATATGAAGATACTCAAAGAACAAAGATTGTATTTCTAAAATACTTATTTGTTTCAAAATTGGATAAGATTAAGGGGGTCAAATCCTTCACGCACGAAAAAAGGACTCTGGTTTTTTCTGAAAAACATAACATAGTGTCTGATGTGTGTATCAAAAAAGTCATAGTTAGATTTAGTATTTTGACAAATCCTTTGGCATAAAGATAGTTAAGAGTGAGCACTAGAAGTTGTGTATTTTTTTGTAATTTTTTTTTGAGTATTTTTTTTTAATGATTTTTCCAATCGAGCACATCCTAAAAAATCAGGTACTTGTTTGTGCACGAAGCATAACTTGCACCAAAACAATAAAAAAATACAATTTTAATTCTAAAGAATGAAGTGAACTACAATAATATATAAGGTTTTTTAAATTTGGATAAGTAGATTAAAAGTTATTAAAAAAATGGTACACGTATGTATCTAAGAACTATGGAGACACTGGTAAAAGAAATTCAATAATAATATGTTATTGTTGTTCAAATTTAAAACAAATTATATGGTTAGAAAGCTCAAGAGATGGGTGAAACTATTGTGTCAATTTTAGAAATACCCACTTGATGAAGTGTAAACCCGATGATGACAAAGTCGAGAAACCAAGTTGATAAAAAAAACACGTCAAAAAAGAGGGAAATGGAGGGAAATCAAACTTCCAACCTGCAACGTTGTCATCCAGGCCTATTCACAAGCCTAAACAGTCAAAAGCACGTATGGGCTCCCTTTACTATAAACAACACATACAAGGTATTTTTAAAACAAAACCGTGTATGTGCTTTCTTTACAATAAGAAGCGCATACGCAAAAGCTAGAAACAACACGTACGTGCTTTTGCCCATGTTTACAATGTGGGTGTGTGCATACATATATGTATACATGTATAATATGTAAAATATGATATTTCATGTATATATGTATATATAATATACATGTATATAATATATATAATATATAATATATTATATAATAATATAATATATTATGTGTGTGAATGTGTATTGCCTTTTGATATTTTATGTGTATTATATGTATATGTGTATGTACGTATATTGATATATATTGTCTTTTGATATATTATTGTACTGTATTGTATGCCTCCCTCTCTCTCTCTCACTCACTCTCTCTCTCAGGACCCCATATAACACCTAATGACCTCTTCAGACCATGTATGATATCTCAAGGGGTAAAATGGTGTCTTAAGGGGTCATATGGTGTTGTAATACATGTGTGGCTCAATTAGGACCCCATGTGACCCCTAATGACATCATGTGACAAGTATTCCTCTCCCCCCATCTCCCTCCCCCCCTTTTCTTTCCCTCTCTGTCCCTCTGTCCCTTCCTCTCCCATCTCTCTCTCTCTCTCTCTCTCTCTCTCTCTCTCTCTCTCCCTTCAAACCCCACATAACACAACATGACCCTTTAGGAGCATATGATGTCCTAAGGGGTCATACGGTGTCCCAAGGTGGCAAGATAAACTATTATTATAATATAAAAAGTAGTACCAATACTGATTACAAAATTTGACACCTAAGGGGTCATACAGTGTCCTAAGAGGTCATAGGACACCATATGACCCCTTAGAAAACCATATGACCCATAACGACACCATATGGTGTCTTAAGGGGTCATATGGTGTCTTAAAGGGTGGTAGGAAACAATATGACCCCTAAAGACACATTACATGACCCATAATGACACCAAAGGGGTCATATGGTGTCCTAAGGGGTCATATGATATTGTATGACCCCACATAAAACCATTGCTTAAAATAATAACAAACCAACATGCTCCCCCTTTCTCCCTTCCTCCATACCCATCCCTCTCTCTCTTCTTCTCTCTCTCCCCACTCTTTCTCTCTCCCTAACCCGTTTATCTCCCTTACTTTATATTGCTCTCTCTCTCTCTCTCTCTCTCTCTCTCTCTCTCTCTCTCTCTCTCTCTTTTCCACCCTCTCTCTTCCTCTCCCTCCCTCCCCTTTCCACCCTCTCTCTCCCTTTTTCATTCTCTCTCTCTCCCTCCATGTCCCTATCTCCCCTCTCTCTCTCTCCCCCTCTCTATCTCCCTCTCTCTCTCTCTCTCTCTCTCTCTCTCTCTCTCTCTCTCTCTTTCTCTCCCTCCCTCCATTTTCCACCCTCTCTCCCCCTCTATCCCTCCCTCTCCTTCTCTCTCTCTCTCTCTCTCTCTCTCTCTCTCTCTCTCTCTCTTCCACCCTCTCTCTCCCTCTCCCTCCCTCCCCTCTCCACCCTCTCTCTCCCTCCATGTCCCTATCTCCCTCTCTCTCTCCCCCTCTCTATCTCCCTCTCTCCCTCTCTTCCCCTCCCCCTCTCTCCCCCTCACCCTCTCTCTATCTCCCTCTCTCTCTCTCTCTATTAGACACAATGTACCACTGAGAGGGGGGTGAATCAGTGGTTCACAAACTTTTCCCTTTGTCTATCCTATATGTGTATACAGGTTATCAGATCTAAGAGAAATCTAACTTACTAGTTAGAGGGGATACTAACTCAAATGCACTCACACATAAAGGGGACATCACATAGTGCTAGCATATACAATGAAAACCTAAGATGGGAAAAACCTCAGTGAGAAATGTTGCTAGAGTCTACTGCTCCAATCTAGCCTCACAATGAAATTCTAATTACAAGGTTAAGGGCACCAACCCAAGGAGAACCAACCCTTGATTTTAGTGCACCAACCAAAGGAGCACCAACCCCTACACCGAGCTCCAACTCAGTGATTACAAAATCATATTTTGATACCCAAATTATCTTCTTGTTACAAAAGAACTTTGTAACTCTCAAGTATGTCTCTCCACCAGTTCTCCTCTCTATAGATCTTTGTCAGTTCTTTGTTCACCTTTTCTCTACAAAAACCTTATCTCCTACTGCAACCCACTCTCTACTGCACGGTTGTCAGTTCTGCACTCTACCGGTTCTCCCTTCTCTCTGCTACACCACTACTTTTCACCAGTACTACACTCTTTTGGTTCTATGCTTGCCTTCTCTGCAATCTTCTGCAACTCTTCTTTGTTGGTATGGTCACCACCAGTTTACTCCTCTGTCAGCCTCAATGGCTAACTACTGGTTTCCTCACTGTTGCTAGTTGAACCCTTCAACCCGATTTTGTCTCACACTCAGTCTCTCCTCTGATACTCGTTGAGCACTTGACTGATTTCTTCTCACATGCAACAACACTCTCTCATTCAGTGGCAACCTTCATTGATTTTGGCTTGCATATTTATAGACTGGTTTTCCTGCCAAAAGCCAATTCAAATTTCAAGCGGTTATGGTTTCCTCATCAACCTCGAGGCAAACTAAATCCAGTCAAATATCATTAGATTTGATCACTTAGATTGATGAACTGTAACTCATCAATCAATCCCACCATTGTCGTGCCTTCCAGAACATGCCTTCCTCATTTAGTAGTCTGCATTTAACTTGTTAGCAGATTTCTTGGTCAATCACCAAGACTGGTTTCACGGTTTCCTTCACCTACCTCGATCTGCTCAAACAGTTTGTGTTGGACCTTTTTTGTCCATCTGAACTCAAGACACAAACCTCTGTTGCACATCCCATGAATCACGCAGTTGACATAAATTTTGACCTGTCACCATCTACCTCGCCGCCTAACACTTCACCGAGTCAACAAGCAGACATGTGAATGCATGCCACTTCACCTCCACGTGGCCCCCGTGTCAGCATCCACCTTTGCTGGATCATCAACGTTGGTATGGATGGGATCACTGACAAACTCCATTACCAAGTTCTTCTTCGGGTTCTTTAACCGTAACGATATCTCACACTTTGTCGGTTAACCATCATGTCTCTACTTTGTTGCTTTTCCAGTGGGACACCTTAACCGGTCACCAGACATGCCTATCCATAGCATGCTCATCTTCATCAGGTGGGAGAACACCACTTAGCCTCTTTGCTCTCTTATCGACTCTCATACTTACCAGTAGGCACCCTTGATGATATCATGTCATAAAACTTCATTTGTTTCCATTTGAGTCATCTACAAATAGGTTGCACTCTCTCTTTATATCTACTCAGCCTTGCCTTCTTCAAGATCAACTCAGACCATCTCTCAACCAGTTTGTCAAATTAACAAACCCATCACTTCTTTACTCTTCCTTCTCTATCCCAGTAGCACATCATGTCTTCACATGCTGATCTGATGCACATCCCTGATCTCATGCACATAAGGCAACTTATTGTTTCACCTTTTTATCTAGTGTGAGCCTTCAATCACCTGCCTTCTACTCTTTTGTCTTATCTCACAGAACTATGATGAACACTTTGCATAATAGGAGATAAGCTCCATTTACCAGTGGGATTGGATCCTTGTCATCTACATCCTGCAATGCACCAATGTGGCTTCCCTGTTTGAGCAACATATCTTCAAACAAGCACATGTGATTCAGTGCCAGTCATCTCTTCAAATGGTGACTATATCTTTATCTAGTGGGATTCTTGCTGATTTGTATCCACACAACATACTGATGACCTGTACATCCTTCTCCTCCAGTATTGATTTGATTTAGGTAACATTCTGCCTCTTCATCACAATCAACAGCCCAACATCTTGGATGTCATCATTTACCGGTTGTTATATCATATCAGTCTCTTGTCCATATCTTCCACAAAAGTCAAACACTAACTTGTGTACCGGTGACTCCAATGGTCATTGTACTGAATACCATTCTTTCCCTTACCGATGACCTACAACACTAGGTAATATCAAAGACATTGTTTCACATATATCTCTTATACTAGTAGCCATCCTATACCGATTGACATCAATGACAACACAATGCCAATAATCTCCCCATTTGGCATTGATGTCAACACATGTAGTATCCGTCATACTACATAATCTCTCCTCCTTTGTGTGATCCATAGATTCTCACACATGTAGTAAGTAGTATACTACACAATCTCTCTCCCCCTTTGACAATAATGGAAAAGGGCACTATCAGGGTTGTCACCTCCTTGTATTTACTAGTCATTGACAAAGATTTTTCTCCCCTTTTTCCTCTACCAGATGCATCTTATCCTTTGATCATCATACCTTGCATCTTATCAAATCACAACATTTGAGATGGAAGGCTCGACCATAAACTAACACCAATTGAGCATACTAAAATTATACTCATTGTTAAAGCACTCAATTGTAGAAGGATGAGTCAGTGAATACTTCTTACTTGTCGGTCATACTGCATCACATCCTACCTAATATTAAATTTTCTTTATAATCAAGTGTGATTGTTCTATGAGTGCAACCACTTGAAAAAGTAGATACCCTTAATCATGAAATTCTCCTGGGTATTCCTGCAACAATTTCCATCATCAATAGTTGAGGCATCTAGTGCACCCATAAGTTCAAGCATGTCGGTTCAACATCATAAGCACTTGAACTCCCCTTGAGTGATACATCTCAGGTCCAAATTTCCAATCAAGTCCAATACTGGGGCTCCAATAATCTCCATATACTGGTTGAGTTGTGCATGTGTGATCAATCTAATGATCTATCAGCTCCATTATATGTACCACAACTTATGATATGACCCTGGAAGTACACAATGCCATACAATATCATCATCATGCCATAAATCAAACTGGTTAGCCCTCAAAGGATGCATGCATACATAATCAACAACCAGGCCATCATATGTCTTTCAGGCCTTTATCAACACCACCTGAGACATAAAATCCTCATTCCATGCTACTAGGGCTAATGCAATGATCTCTAGCCTCATTTTCTTACATAACCTGCAAGAACATATTATCATTCTTACTAGTAACATCCTGCACATACCGGTTTCTTGTACCGGTCCATTATCACTATCAGAACACCTTCCTATGACTCTTGACATCTTGTGTCAATTGCATCTGATGCCAATTGTAAATATGCCAATTATTGACACATGCAATAGTGATCCATCTCTGATCTACAAGTGTGTAGCCAAGACAACCACTACACACACTTATCTTCTAATTTTATTCCTTCATACTGATAATAACTTGTTCTTCCATGTGTCCTCTTCCACTGAGGGGTGGGTGGTAAATGACAAAGTCAGTATACCACTCAAGGTCAGTGTACTACTCCCCCTAAGGTCCTACATCTCCTTTAAGCCTTAGGAGGTATCACATGTGCATTGAATGCATAATATTGATTCATAGATGCATCCTCTTACTTCTTCCTTAATTCCCGCTTGATCAAATTCTTCTTCCCAACTTCAGTTTTGGGAGTAGATCTTAGCTTCTTTTGCTGATGGGTCCTTCCATTTCCGGATTCTGCATCATAACATGAAGTAGTTCTATAGTAGCACATAGCATCCATCCTAATCTCATGATTGGGGAACATTCTAACATACTAGTTAGACCATCTTCTTTTGGTTATGTTGTTTTTGGCAGCAACCAAAACTGGTGGACCTCTTGATCCTGTAGGGACATTTCTCCTTTGGTTCCATGTAGGTCTTTGAATTCCATATGCTCTGTATCCTTTTCTATGTTGAGCATAGCTGCTATACCAGCTTCCATATGACTGCAAGTCCTTCATTCATAACTTCTATGGCCAGATCCATTGCAGTTATAACAAACACTATTTGCATAACCAGGAGAGGAAGTATGCAAGTTTCTAATCCTTGATATATTTTTCTCATACGCATGATATCTATGAGATCCTAGATTGTTCCTTCTAGATCCCTTTCTACATTCTTCTACCCTATGATCATGACCATTACATGCAAAGAAATAACCAGAGAGGGAAGGTTTATAACTTACAAACTTATTTTTCCATGCATGGGGAGATCTTACCAGTTTAGTATCTCTATTTCTGCTCCTCCGGGGATGGATATTGGATTGACCATATTCTGTATCTCTTATATCTAATCTCTTCTTTTCCCACACTTGCTTTGTCTTGTGGGCAATAGCATTTCCTTGTCTTCTATTGGTAGGAGGTCTTCTCTATTGTCTTCTCATGTTCTTGCTTTCAGTGAAGCTATATTCTCCCATTTCCCTTTTCCTTTGGGATATGCATTGTTCCTCCTTCTTGCAGCACTGGTCTTCATCCTTGTTTGCATATCTTAACTATTTTTGGTTAGATCAATCTTCTTCTAGGGAGTATTCTAGATAGTGAAGGTCTGTCCCTTGTTCTCTCCATTTGAGGAGACAAACATTAAGTCATTGTGGGGGACATTCTTGCTGGTGGAGCATTCACCGACACCACTACCTAATCCTTTAGTGAACTTGGCATGTTTTTTCTTTTTCAACATTTTATTCAAGGCATCACTGCTGCCATCAAACCAGATTATCACCTTGAGCTCATCCTGACATTTCTCAAGGTAATTTCAGAGAATCTCCATTTCTCCAACTAGCTGCTAATATTCTTTATCTTTTACCTCTATCTTAGATGCTAGATCTTTACAGCGATACTCCTTGGTGTCTTCTTGTTGAGTCTTTGACTCTAAGATGCATTTTTCAGATTCTTCAATGCATTTTATATACCGGTTCTGCTCCACAATGACATCATTCTTGAATAGATTGTATTTATTTCTCACTCTACTGAGCTCCTCAAGTGCATTTACAAGTCAACTTTTGCTTCCTCTTCTTCTTCACCTTCACTATCACTGCCAAACACATCTTGCTGGTAGGAGTGATGTGCATGATCATGCTCAGATGTGTCTCTCATCTTCTAATTCTTGAGCCATGAAGAGGTGGGTTCCTTCTTCATCATTATTGTGGCTGCTAGCAGATCTACCTTCATCATCTATAGATACATGAGATGCATTTATCATCCTATCTTCACAAGCCAGTTCTGCAATAGTAGGCTCATTTCCATAGACCTTCTTCAGTCTGTCCCATAAGCTTTTTGTCGATCTGCATCTATCTACCTATGAGGAGATATCATCTGATAACCCACAAAGTATAGCCTTTATTACTGCATCATTACACTGGTTTCTTCTTTTTGCATCAGAATCAGTGGGAGGACTGACTTTACTAAGGAAACCATTTACAACAGACATCCACACATCAAACCCTAGGGAGGACAAGTAGACTTCCATTCTGCAACTCTGAATGGAATAATTTGAACCATCAAATAACGGAGCTAGGATTAACACTAAACAGACCATTGTGTCCTTAAGCCAGAATCTACCCAAGTTGGAGAAATCTTATCTAACAGGGAACCTAGGCTCTGATACCAATTGTTAGACAAAATGTACCACTGAGAGGGGGGTGAATAAGTGGTTCACAAACTTTTCCCTTTGCCTATCCTATGTGTGTATACAGGTTATTAGATCTAACAAAAAGATAACTTATTGGTTAAAGGGGAGACTAACTCAAATGCACTCAGACATAAAGGGGACATCACATAACACCGAAATATACAAGGAACACCCAAGATGGGAAAAAACTCAGTGAGAAATGTTGCTGGAGTCTCTTTCTCCAATCCAGCCTCACAATGAAACTCTGACTACAATGTTTAGGGCACCAACCCAAGGAGAACCAACCCCTGATTTTAGGGCACCAACCCAAGGAGGAGCAACCCCTTATTTAGGGCACCAACCCAAGGAGCACCAACCCCTGATTTAGGGCAACAACCCAAGGAGAACAAACCCCTGCACCGAGGTCCAACTCATTGCTTACAAAATCATATTTTGATACCAAAATTATCTTCTTGTTACAAAAGAAATTTGTAACTCTCAAGTATGTCTCTCCACTAGTTCTCCTCTCTATAGATCTCTTTCGGTTCTCTATTCACCTTTTCTCTGCAGCAACCTTATCTTTTGCTGCAAACCACTCTTTGCTACACCTCACTCTCTGTTGCACCCTTGCCAGTTCAACCTCTTCTCCTTCTCTACTGGTTCTTCTCTCTGTCGGTTATGCACTCTGTTGTTTCTCTCCTCTCTCTGCTACACCACTACTTTTCACTAGTACTACACTTTGTTGGTTCTATGCTTGCCTTCTCTACAATCTTTTGCAACTCTTCTTTGGTGGTATGGTCACCACCGGTTTACTCCTCTATCAAAATCAATGGCTGACTACCGGTTTCCTCACTGTTGCCGATTGAACCCTTCAAAATGATTCTCTCTCACACTCAGTTTCTCCTCTGATACTCATTGAGCACTTGACTGATTTCTTCTCACATGCAGCAAGACTCTCTCACTCAGCAACAACCTTCATCGAATTTGGCTTGCATATTTATAGACTGGTTTTCCTGCCAAAAGCCAATTCGAATTTTGGGCTTTAGGGTTTCCTCATTGACCTTGAGGAAAACTAAATCCAATAAGCTCTCATGAGATCTGATGACCTAGATTGATGAACTGCAACTCAGCAAACAATCCCGTCATTATTGTGCCTTGGAGAACATGTTTTCCTCATTTAGTAGTTTGCATTTAACCTATCAACGAATTTCTTGGTTGATCACCAAGATTGGTTGTGTGGTTTTCTTCACCTTCCTCGATCTGCTCAAATAGTTTGTGTTGTAATTCTGTTGTCCATCTGACCTTGAGATGCAAACCTTTGTTGCACGTCCCATGAATCACATAGTCGACATAAATGTATACCTGTCACCATCTACCTTGCTGCTTGATACTTCACCGACTCAATAAGTAGACCTGTGTATGCATGCCACTTTACCTCCACGTGGCCCCTGTGTCGACATACACCTTTGCTAGATCATCTACATTGGTATGGATGGGATCCCTGACCAACTTCATTACCGAGTTCTTCTACTGGTTCTTTAACCCTACTAGAATCTCACACTTTGTCGATTAACCATCATATCTGAACTTTGTATCTCTGCTAGTGGGACACCTTAACCGGTCACTAGACATGCCTATCCATAGCATGCTCATCTTTATCAGGTGGGAGCACATCACTTAGCCTCTTTTCTCTCTTACCAATTCTCATACTTACCATTAGGCACCCTTGATGATATCATGTCATCAACCTTCAGTTGTTTCCATTTGAGGCATCTGCAAACCGGTTGCATTCTCTATCTACATCGGCTCAACCTTGTGTTCTTCAACATCAACTTGGACCATCTCTCAACCAGTTTGTCAAAGTGACAAACCCATCACTTCTTTACTCTTCCTTCTTTATCCTAGTAGCACATCATGTCTTCACATGCTAATTAGGTGCACATCCTTGATCTGATACACATAAGGAAACTTAGTGTTTCACCTATTTATCTGGTGTGAGCCTTCAATCACCTTTCTTCTACTCTTCTGCCTTATCTCACAGAATTATGATGAACACTTTGCATAATAGGAGATAAGCTCCACTTAGCGGTGGGAGTGGATCCTTGTCATTTGCATCCTACAATGCACTAATGTGGCTTCCCTATTTGAGCAGTATATCTTCAAACAGGCACATGTGATTCACTGGCAGTCATCTCTTCAAATGGTGACTGCATCTTTATCCAATGGGAGTCCTGCTGATTTGTATCCACATAGAATATCGATGACCTGTACATCCTTCTCCTCTGATGTTGATGTGATTTAGGTAACATTCCGCCTCTTCATCACAATCAACAGCCCAACATCTTGGATGTTATCATTTACCAGCTATTATATTGTACCGGTCTCTTATCCATATCTTCCACACAAGTCAAACACTAACTTGTGTACTGGTGACTCCAATGGTCATTGTATTGAATGACACTCTCCATTACTAGTGACCTACAACACTAGGTGATATCAAAGACATTGCTGCACATACATCTCTTATACCGATAGCCATCCTATATTGGTTGACATCAATGGAAACACAATGCCAAGACTCTCCCCTTCTCTCTCTTCTCCTCCTCTCTCTGTCTCTATCTTTGTCTTTGTCTATCTATCCGTCTATCTGTCTATCTATCTATCTGTCTGTCTGTCTGTCTATCTCTCTCTCTCTCTCTCTCTCTCTCTCTCTCCGTATGTCTATCTCTCTCTCTCTCTCTCCCTTTTCCACCCTCCCCCCCTCTCCCTCCCTCCCCTTTCCACCCTCTCTCTCCCTTTTCCATTCTCTCTCCCTCCCCCTCTCTCTCCATCCCTCTCCCTATCTCCCTCTCCCTCTCCCCCTCTCCCCCTCTCTTCCCCTCTCCTTCTCTCTCCTTCTCTCTCTCCCTCTCTCCCCTTCTACCTCACTCTCCATCTCTCCCTCTTTCCCTTTCTTCCCCTCTCCCTCCCTCCTTTTTCCACCCTCTCTCTCTCCCTTTTCCATTCTCTCTCACTCCCTCTCCCTCTCTCCCCCTTTCCCTCTCTCCCTCTCTCTCTCCCTCTCTCCCCCTCTACCTCGTGCTACCTCTCTCCCTCTCTCCCAATCTCCCCCTCTCCCTCCCTCCCTTTTCCACCCTCTCTCTCTCCCTTTTCCATTCTCTCTCTCCCTCTCTCTCCCTCTCTCTCCCACTCTCCCCCTCCCCCTCCCTCTCTTTCTCTCTCCCTCTCCCCCTCTCCCTCCCTCTCTTCCTCTCCTTGCCCCTCTCCCTCTCCCTCCCTCCCTTTTCCTTCACATTTTCTTTACTACAAAAAGTGTATACGAGGTATTGGGACTATTAGTTCACTATTCTGCTAAACATTTTTAAGGCCTAACAATGCATTTGAGGTTCTAAAAAGACTACGTGTGTGGTACTGGGACATATACTTTTAGTTTCCCAACTACCTCAATGATCTCAAAAGAAGTTTTTTAGGTCGTTGAAGGCCCCACTGCAACTGTGTCTGGGCTTCTATGACTGTTTTATACATAGAAGTAAGTGAATTTTTTGTTTTTGCATGGTTTCAAATGATTGAATTGTTGTTCTTATTAGTTTTGTCAATGTTATTATGATTGTTTAATAGTTTTGACTCAAAAAAACAATGATAAGATGCATATTTATGGTTATTTGATTGTTTATGAAATTTTGTTTACATATATATATATGTAATATAACTTTATTTAGGACAACCAATATCAACCATGGGAAAGAACAAGCGAGGAACAATGGAACAATGAGAGGCTGAAAAGGAAAGAAAAGGAAGCGTATAAAGAAATTACGTGACATAAGAACAATGGGACAAGAAGGTATGTCATCCTCAACATCTCAATTCGATTTACCAAATGAACATAATGCACCTAATACAATTGAAGAAGAGACATTTGATTTATCGTATGAACCTAATGCAATTGATGAAGAGACCACATTGAATAATCAATTAAATGATGAACATACACCTGCTCTATTTGATGAATTGAATGTACGCAATGCACACAATGTACCAAAGTTAACACCTCCTAGAATCATTCATAGGAAACCAAAGTATCTAATTGACATTGATGAGAATATATTGAAGCCAATGCCCGATAAAATGAATGAACGAACTTATAGGATAATGGTTAAAATAATATGGCAAAACTATTTTGAAAACTTAAATCAAACTGCAAGATGTCAATTAATTGTTCAAATGATTAAAAATTTGAATTTTAGAGAGAGAATGAAAATTATAGGCCTAAGATCATCCGAAAGTAATAGCGAAAGAACTATTGTGAGAAATATATTTGATGCATATCCAGATATTGGTTCAAAATCATGAACTAAAGATTCTAATGTTACTCGACGTGTCATTACATCAGCCATAATGAGCACAAAAATAAAAAAGGATCGTTTGATAAGCAAAACAAGTAAGTCATTAAACGTTAGTAGAAAAACATTAAATAAAGCATTAAAGAGGCAAGAAAAAATAGAGGAACCTAACAATAATTCTTTGGACATTCTTGGGTAGACTACCACGCAAAGACAAGGTTGTTGTTGATGCACTAAGAACATTAATTGAATTTTTTTGGCATGACAACACAAGAGTTTCGCCCAACCAAAGAGATGTTGTTAGAAGGCGAATCGGGTCTACAAATCATGAGCCACATGCCAAACACTATTTAGATATGACTCAAACAAAATTTTATGAAAGATTCCATGAAAAGTTTCCTCAAATAAGAATTTCTCAAAGATTTTTTGAAATGGCAAAACCTTTCTATATTAAGATTAATCATGTATGCACCACATGTTGTTGTAGGATGCATATTGAATTTTACATGCACTATGATAGTTTTCATCATATTTGTTCTACTTTGCACACTAATGATGTTTTACAGGAATGCAATATACAAGCACCTCCTAAGTCGGCAAGAGAATTTATTTCAAGTGTGCTATGTAATAGACATGATGATTGCATTTATTATAAGATACCTTGTTCAAAAGGTTCTTGTGCTGTATGTGGTGGTTTCCAATGTTTACCAAGATGTGTACATTTGGAGAGCACACATGGAATTGGTACAAAACTAGTTTCTTTTGGAAAATACAAGACAATCACATATGGAGTTAAAGATGGAAAATATTTGAAGAGATGTGAGTTAGTGAAAAATGATATATGTGTAGCTGAATTTATGAAAATGTTTCAAGAGAAACTAGTTTATGAGTACATAATGCATACACATAGAGCTCGATGGTTAGATGAAGAATTCAAGTAATGCAAGGACACATTTCCTCTTGGCACTGTTGTCTCTATCATTTATTTTGTTCAAAATTATACACTACAACCTCAAAATGAAGTGCAATCTATGTATTATCATTCTACACAAGTTTCTATTTCTGTACACATAACATTCATGCATGTAGATGATAGCACAAAGGAGGATACATAGGTTGTAAGAGAGTATCACTTCTACATAAGTGATGATCTTACTCATTCATCAAATTTTGTACAAGGATGCTTTAAAGTTTTCTATGATAATTTAAAGGAAAGAAACATACAATACAACATACACTTAATATGGTTAGATAATTGCACCGCACAATTCAAGAATGCAAGGATGTTTTATTGGTTTACAAGGATGCATATGACAAGCGGTGTACAACATTTTTGGAATTTCACTGAGGCTGGATATGGTAAGGGAGAGCTGGATGGTGCAGGAGCATGTGTAAAAAGAGCCCTATCTAGAGAAAAATTGAAGTATGAAGGTGGTGCTGAGTTGATAGATGCATAAACAATTGTGTTATGATGTAACTCTATGATGGGTCTAGGTAATCCTGGTACATCAATGGTTCATAGATATTTTTGGTTGATCACTTAATCTAACATTGAAAACTATCTAGATTGTTGTACAGTTGCAAGATCGAGTGACATGCACTCATTTATGAGTTCAAATGCAAGTTCACTAGTAATTTATACAAGACAAATTGTATGTTTTTGGCTCTTCATGTATATATTTTTTGTGGGAAGAATATGAATCACAAGAGTGGGTGGACAAATCTTCTTGTAGACCATTGGTTCCCATTGATACATATCAAATTCCCAAAGCACTACAATTGAGCTAGATGAAGATATCAATGGATTTTGACCATGTATTCAACCTAGTGGATTTAGGTGATTTTTTGAATTATGTTTTTTGCATGTATTCTTTTTGGTTCATTTTATTGTACAACACACTTTATTTTTGGTATTAATTATCACTTTATAAAATGCAGGTCATGCGTATGTAGTTGTTGCAAAAGAGAACAATGAAGAAGGAACATATTACTTTTTGTGTCGCTGTGTTGAGCCTAAAAGAAAATTGACAACCACAATCATTGATGAAGAGGGTATTGAGTACCCAATAGGGTTTGTCGTCGTGATAGGAACATGGCTTAGGAGAAACGCTATCAAGAATTCTGATGTTTGGTTGTTCGAGGACTTTGAAACACATAGACATATTCTTTATTTCTCTAACCTTATTGTTGCAACAAATATTCATTTGATAAAGTTTTGTGGTAGACCTCTTAACAAGATTTTATGGAAAGTTTGTGAATCTGACCACGAGGCAATACTTGACACAATACGGGTTAGAGCCAATCCTGAAGGCTCCCTTGATTGATTCTACAGTTCAAAGGAGAATGATTTTGAGAATTTTGTATATATCATCGATGAATTGTTCTATATTCATTTTTTGTATATAAAAATTCCCATGAGCTGATTTGTACATGTTTAGGGGCATAATTTTGTATATTTAAATGGCCATGAGCTGATTTATACATATTTAGATGCCAAATTTTGTATATTAAAATGGTGATGAGCTAAATCACACATATTTAAATGCCAAATTTTATATAAAATCCCATGAGATGATTTGTAACACATTTTTTTGTATATTTAAATAGCCAAGAGCTTATTTGTCCATATTTAGAGGCAAATTTTTGAATAATATGTGAGAATGTTTTGTGACTATGTTTTGAGTTTATTTGATGTGATAAGGTCAATAATTTGAGTCATTATTGGGTCATGAGAGTCATAGATTGAGTCTAGATACAATTTGAGCAAAAATTGTCATTATTGTCAAAAAAGTTGTCAAAAAAGTTGTCGAGCAACTTCTATATCACGTCGGTAGGGTATGGCTCTCGACGTTCCAATGCTTTGGGAGGTACAACAGAAGCATGCCTAGTGTAAACTTTCCCACTCGGATGTGCTCGTGATGTTGGTTTGTGCCCACGATGAACAAGATCAAATCTACCCTATCTTGCAATTTTGCATTGCATGCCACTGACAGTTTTTGTAGTAGGTGAAAAAATGCTACCATTTGAAAATGGCTCTGAGTCATTAGAAACCAAGATAGGTAATTGTAGAGGAGCCTCATGTAAAACTATAGGTTCAAATGGATTAATCTTATGTACCCTGGATTGGGAGAAATAGTCCGTCAAAGTTTCACAACTCTTTGGACTCAGGGCACTTGAGAGATCGCGCCGATAGGGTATGGCTCTTGACGTTTTGATGCTTTGGGAGGCATGATAGGAGAATTCATAGCATAAAATTTCCCACCTAGACATGCTTGTGATGTTGGTTTGTGCCCACAATGAACGAGATCAAAGCTAGCCTATCTTGCAACTTTGCATTGCATGCCACTAACACTTTTTGTAGCAGGTGAAAAAACTCTACCGTTTGAAAATGTCTTTGAGTCATCAGAAACTGAGATAGGTCATTATAGAGGAGCCTCACATGACACTATAGGTTCAAATAGATCAATCATATATATCATGGATTGGGAGAAACAGTCCATCAAAGTTTGACATTTTTTTGGACTCAAGGAACTTGAGAGATCGCGGCGGTAGGGTATGGCTCTCAATGTTCTGACACTTTGGGAGGCACAACAGGAGCATGCCTAGCATAAAACCTCCCACCCAGAAGATCTCATGATGTTGGTTTGTGAACATGACGAACAAGATCAATTCTAGCCTATCTTGCAACTTTGCACTGCATACCACTAACAGTTTTTGCAGCAGGTGAAAAATTGCTACCATTTGAAAATGGCTCTGAGTCATCAGAAACCGAGATAAGTCATTGTAGAGGAGCCTCACATGACACTACAGGTTGAAATGGATTGATCATATTTATCCTGGATTGGGAGAAACAGTCTTTCAAATTTTGACAATTTTTTGGACTTAGGGCACTTGAGAGACCACGTCGGTAGGGTATGGCTCTTGACATTCCGAAGCTTTAAGAAGCATGACAAGAGCATGCCTAGCATAAACCTACCCACCCAGACATGCTCATGACGTTGGTTTGTGCACACAATGAATGGAATCAATTCTAGCCTATCTTGCAACTTTGACAACTTTGACAACTTTGACAACTTTGACAACTCTGACAACTTTGACAACAACTAAGCAACTTTAACAACAAGTGAAAAAATTTGACAACAATTGAGCAAATTTTACATCTTTTATCCAAATGAGTCCAAACTTTGACAACTTTGAAAAATTTGACAACAATTGAGCAACTTTGACAACAATTGAGCAACTTTTACATGTTTTATCCAAATGACCCCAAACTTTCACAAATGTCTTCAAATGATCATTAATGGTCCCAAATTACCTTATTTAGATAAAAAAATGGTAAAACAAGATGAGAACCAAAATTTGACCATTGCGAGCATGAGGGTGCTCTTGCACCACACACATTGTCAAATATAAATGAAAGGAATCAAAAGCCACCATTGATCATTACCATGAATCAAATCTAACTATAACCATATAATTTCATTTTCATTGAAACAAAGAGTTTTTTAGGGTTAATTCAACATTTTAGAAAGTTTATCAAATCATATTCCACGATTGCAATGTTTTATATTATAGATTTTTGTTATTTATATTCATATTGTTGATTACATAAGAAAATATTCATTTAACTTTATAAAAAGGCAGCCACCAAATACAAGGAATACACAATAATGAACTCAATACAAGGAGTTTTGTAGGGTTAATTCAACATTTTAGAAAGTTTATCAAATCATATTCCAAGATTTTAATGTTTTATCATATATTTTTGTTGTTTATATTCATATTGTTGATTACATAGGCAAATAATCATTTAACTTTATAAAAGGGCAGCCACCAAATACAACGAATACACAATAATGAGCTCAATACAAGGAGTTTTGTAGGGTTAATTCAACATTTTAGAAATTTTATCAAATCATATTCCACGATTTAAATGTTTTATCATAGATTTTTGTTGTTTATATTCATATTATTGATTACATGGGAAAATAATCATTTAACTTTATAAAAGGGCAGCCACCAAATACAATGAATACACAATAATGAACTCAATACACATTTATTGGATCAAATATCAAAATTTATATATATCAAAAAAGGCATGTATGCCAAGTCAATACAAGTATTACAAAAATGTGGCATATGCCATATCTAAACCGATATACAATAAAAATATAGAATATATCTACATGTATTGGTCATTCAATGACCACAACTAACACTATATGATCCCATACATGTGGTGGATCATCAAAATCGAGCCTCTTCGATGCAGTACGTGGCTCTATAGATGGCTGCAAAACCACAATTCAAAAGCCAAGTTAGAATCCTTTTGTAGAAAATAGTTCACAATTATCAACATAACTATGCAATCAACTATAATTTATTTGCAATAGAAATGTAGATTACCTCATCTGTTGATCTAGGATCTACTGTCTTCTTTGTCTTCTCCTTGTCAGCCTTAGGAGTTCTCTTGAATACCTTCTTCAAAGGATCCAAGTTATTTATGAACCATGAAGGGGGCTATCATTGATTAAATACAATTAATACAATGTACTAACATATATACATAAAAAACACTAAAAATCTATGATATAGAGAACAAAACTATATCAGAGCCTGAGATGATTCTCCAATAGACTGAGGAGAGCTCACCATTGATGGAGTAGTTGTCTCTATTACCTATACAAAAAATGATCAAGATTAAATACAATTAATATAATGATAAGTATTGTAGGTTAAAAAAAATTAATCTAATATATCAAACAAAAGTGTACTAGAGCCTGAGATGCTTCTCCAGTACACATAGGAGGGCTCGTCACTGATGAAGCAACTATGGATATTTCTTGTATGAAAAAATGATAATATTATAATTTATCACAAGTTCACATCTACACATGTTTATAATCATCAAATCAAGAAAATAAAGTAGAGATACATATGTCTGCCCTCACTCAATCCTCGGGGGTATCAGGTGCATTCAACATATCTACATAGCTCAATGGGCATTGTACATATAAAATAGACATAAAACACTAATCAATCTACAAATCCCAACTAAGACAATTTCAAACTTTTCAAACAATTGTACAACTAAAAATGTGTTCAATTACCTTCTTCCCACATTTTGGCATCCTCAAGTATTTAATTTGTCGAGGACAAGGCCTAGACATGGGGGGGGGTACCCTAAAAAAACAAAATTAACATGAGATATTAGTACAAATGATATAAACATAATTTAAAAAATCTAAAATGAAATGACTTGCATATTCCATCAAAAGAATACATAAAATAAGGTGTACAAAATATGATACTGTATAGCCTTGTAGGCCAAAATCGACTGCTGAGAGCATGACATCATCAATCTGGGACATTTGGTCCCCTAACAATGCCTACAAACAAAAAATTGTCAAGCATTAAAGAGAGTTAGTATATCTTGTAATTGTTTTGAATTCAAAGCGTACTCTTCTATTTTAACATGTTACAAAATTTATACTTCAGACGTCGAAGTTGCCGTTGCAGTAACTATAGGAGGAATATCAAATACCGTTGCTGCATCCTGAAATGCATATTATTTGTATCAATTTAAATTGATCTATAAATGAAAAATTCTATTACAATTACAAATTTTAAGTGACTAATAAATAAAATTCTATGAACTCAAATCAACATACTTGTGTCTGCGACTGACTACCAAACAACATGTCCATCAACTCATCCATTAGTGCCACATCCTCAGTCGTGCAGGTCTAACATCCACTCTTGCAAATAGTGCATGAATGGGATGTGGATCCATCTACAATGGCCTCATCATCCGTCACTATGCATATCCCTAAGCAAGTGGCACATAGATGTTGAATGGGCTCACTAGCACTACCTGCAACAACTAATGGCTCATCATCTGGTACAAGAGGGTGTGCTAACTGTGTCCCATTCTAGATTATTGCATCAGTCAATGTTGTGGCTGCTTGAAGAATCTGTAGCTCCATCAACCCTTTTAGGTTTACTCGGATAGTCAAATTCACCTTGGGTTTGGGTGCTAGGGGGCGATGCTCTCCTGGACTACTCACCTACAGGCTCCAGGTCTATCTTGGGTAGAGCTACCACCTCTACCATGGAACTCTCTCATGTCAAAATAATTAGGTAGCACATTAAGGACAAACTCACAGTATACTTTCTTCAAAGAATACAATGGCACCTCAAAATTATTACAAGGTGGTTCATGAAAGACCATCCACCACCTATGCCAAAAAAAATTCTGCATCTGCACATTGGTACACCAATGTATGGGAAACCTCTTTGCATTAAGAGGTAACGACTAACCAGTTTTAGGATCAACGAAAAGGGCACATATTTGTTGTTTACTAATGTTTTTGTTTTTCACTCCCTCATATGATAACCCACTAGCATAAAATTGATGACACCTATCCCTATAGTTTCCCCATTTTGTAATTTGAGTGGAAACTGCAGTGGCACCACTAGCTAAAATTTCTAGGCTAGTGGTGAGGGATTTATGATGCTCAAGCTTAGATGTTTTTAATTTATTAATCAGTCTATTTATTTTAGTTGTGTTTTCCCCTAATTGATTAAGAAATTGCTCCAGTGTATCAGGTGTATAGTCAAAAGGAGGAGCTGGAGGTGTATTATATGGGTTTTGTTCAGGGTTTTTAGGAGGTGCATCTTGTTGTTCTTGTTGTGGATTTTTTAGAATCTAGTTTGTGTAACAAAAACTAAAAAAAACTAATCAAAATAAACGAATTTAAATTAAAAATGTAAAAAAAATTGAACAAATGCAAAAGAAAAAGAAAAATCAAGCAAAACCAACCTTGATCCATGGCATTTGGGTGAGAAAAGAGCGAGCCTGTGCATGGTTTAGCAGGAAAAAAACCCCAATTTCCAACTCATGGCCGCGTGAAAAGTAAAACTGAGTTTGCCAAAAAAAAAATTATTGACAGGTACTGTGTACATGTTGTTTTAGGACTTAAAACCACGTATGTGGTGCTAAGTCCTAAGGCAGTGCATATGCGGTCATTTTTGTAAAAGAACCATGTATGCGCTTTTGTCCCTTTAGGGCCGGGGACAACGAACCTTAGCACATACGAGGTGATTTGAATTTTTAGTACCATGATCACAGTGCCTATTTTTACAAGTTTTTTTAGGTGTCTGTCCACTTTTCTGCAAACCTTCTTTGTGCACTTACCCTAGAGGTTATGATTAATTGTTATGATACTATCATTATGAGGGAATTTCTTACATTTATGTATTGTAGAAGGGATATCTTTCATGGAAGAGAATTAAGGATTTCCCAACTTCACACAAAATTGATTTGATGTAGGAATAATAGAAAAAATGACATCTAAGCACTTAGTACCAACCTCAATAGGGAGAGTAATAGAACCAATAGCAAGAAAAGAGAAACCATCATACACCTTGACCACAACATTAGATTTATCATATGTAACGATGTAATTGTAAAATATAATTATATTCTTCAATAATAACATTCACCATACATACTAGATCAATGAGTACTCCTCATGAGAGTTTATCTTTGATCTTTGTAGTGATATATAATGGGCCATTAGGTGCAATAATAGGCTCACTAGGATCAAAAGTAATGCATAGGTCTTTAGGAGGTGTAGGTTTATAAACAAGATTCATATCTAACATTGTTAGATTTCATACCAAGGTCATTGGGAGAAAAGGCAAGATACTAAGACTTAATAACATTAGTAGAGTGAGAAGACAAAAAATTGGTGCAGATTTGGAGATTTTGATTAGAGGAGCTATGGACTTGTTTCTTTTGTCATTCACACCAACTATAGATATAGTATTATTATGAATGAAGTCTTGAATCTTATTCGTCAATGTATAATATTTCTAAATATCATAGCCAGGTTAATGTTAATATTGGAAAATGGGTTTGGGATCATGGTAGGGTGGCAATGGTTTAGAAGTATCAATTGGCTTGATGGGAGGAAGTTTCAACATATTAACATTTATCAACCTTGACATTATAATATGCAAAGACTCAAAAAGAGGAGTTAAAATTTCTTTTATAAAGTATTTGGATAAAGGGGCCACACTTGATGTCATGGCTAGAACTTGATTGTTGATGTTATTGGCCATTTGGAGGAATTGATTATGTGTTGCATTGATGTTTTGTCATTGATGTCAACACTAGTTGTTTTGGTTGTTTAGCGGTACCCTTCTGGTCTCAATAGGTTGTTTGGTTTCTGGTTGGATTAGATCATGATGATCCGATATACTCTGGTATGATTTAGCTTTGATCTTCTATTCATGATACTCAGATTCATGGTTATTCAGTTGGTTTTGATTTGGTGATCGGATTATATCTTATATGCTAGTAAGCTTGGTTTGTTGATCCGGTGAGGGTTTCATAGATAGAGATTTGTTGAAGATCTTTGATGTTATGCATAAGTGGTGTTGGTGCGAATTCTAGTAGAGATTCAAGATGCTGATGGTGATCGTGTTCAAGACTTGGCTGATTGGGATCATTGCTTTAGCATGTGTGAACCTAAATTGGGTCCTGGTCTATCTAGGTTTTGGACCGATTTAATTTAACCTGTTTGGACTTCTCGATTTGTTTCCGGGATGTCTTATAGGTTGGATATTATTTGTTTGGTCTTAGGCCGACATGTTTTGTAGTTATGTAATTACTTTATTTTCTGGTGGCCAACCTTATTGTTTATGGTCGAGGGTTTGTATATATATGATGTAAGATCTCATTATAGATCATATACAAGGAATAAGGAAAGGATGTATAGGAGTGAATAATGTAATAATCATTCATGTAGAGGATTTGGTCAACCATTGGTGATCAGGTTGGGTTGATGTAAGAGGATTAATATCTCTAGTATTGAGCTTAACCAAAATTGTATTTAGGCATAGGAGATGCTATCATTGCAGTTCATTCTTCCTTCCGGATTGTAGTCTGGATTTCTATGTAGTCAGTGAGACTCCTTTTGTAATGAGCAGTGTGCTCTAGGTTATTGACCTTCCTACAAGTACAGGCCCCTCAATTTGTAATCACATACTTATTGCAAAAGTATTATCTGACAGTGGGTAGGCTTCCCACCTTGGGTTTTCCCTTTATTGGGTTTTCCACGTACAAATTTTGGTGTCATGTGGATGCTATTTATTCTCTAATTATTGCTTGTGATTAATTAGTATATTTGCTATTTCGGTAATTGGTTTATGCATTCCAACATTGGTCTTATGTGCTCCAGTATTAAAGTTTTAATTTCTTAAGGTTCCGATAATCTGGTGACAATTGATTCACCCCCCTCTTAGTTATCTTCTGGTTATTTGAATTGTCTAACAATTGGTATCAGAGCTCTAGTCCTCTGTATAGAAGATTAAGCATTTGAGGAAGATTCTATGGTGACTAAAAGTTAAAGTTCATCTAATTCATCTTTTGTTATCTTTCAGAGAGATATTACTAGGCTTGATGGAACAAATTACAGAGGATGGAAGATTCAGATGGAGACTCATCTGAGATGTCTTACTAAGGAAATTGGGGAAATCACAGAGAATGGAGTTACTCCTTTTAATCTGACATCTAGCAATCCTCCTCTAGCAAACTTGAATAAGGAGCTTGACAATGATTGTAGAGTAAGAGACTCCCACTTGTGTGCACTTTCTGATATGCAAATAATGGGATTAACCAAAAAATCATCTAGAAAGGCTATATGGGATAAGTTGGAGACTCTTAATGAAGGTTACCCTATTGTGAAGATTGCTAAACTTGATGGTTACCGGGTGAGATATGAAAACTTGAAGATGGAAGAAGATGAAAGGATTACTGCATTCATGGAAAGGGCAAATGAGATTGTTATGGGGATTCATTGTTATGGTGGAACTCTGAGTGATGATGAAATAGTTTCTAAAGTTCTGAGATCCCTACCATTGGCTTACAAGATGAAGGCTACTGCAATTAATGAATTGAGAACAATGGCTAATACTTCTGTCAACAGAGATACCTTGGTTGGGAAATTATCTGCTTTTGAGCTTGAAGAATTTGGACTTTCTGGAGCTATGAAGTTTGAATATGCTTTTCATGCATTTGCATCATCAACCGGTAAGCAAGATTGGAAAGCTTTATATGCAAAGGAATTAGATGATATGAAGAGAGAATATGATGAGTTTGAGCAACTTGAAGCACTATTTGCTAGAAGAGTACCTAAAGGACCGGTAGGAAGTAAGCATGAAGGAAAAGCACCTTTTAAATGTTTTGCATGTAATAAGATTGGTCATTTTGGATCTAGATGTCCTAAAAGGAATTCAAGATTTGAAGAAAGAGTTAGAAGATTAGTTAAGCCTAACCCTAGATATCAGAACATGTATAAGTATAGGAAAAACATAGAAAAATCATGCTACATAGTGGATGACGAAGGTGTTACTAATTCAGATGATGAACCGACAGAAGACTCTTCTAGTGGTTCCATAAATAGAAAGGAATGGGTGTTCTTGGCTATCAAGGAAGATGTTTTAGCACTGGAAGAGAATGTACCTAAAGAGAAGGCACTTGCTACTAAAAATTGAAGACAAGGATGAATGGGTAATTGATAGTGGTTGTTCATATCATATGACTAGAGATAAAAGGAAGATTCTATCTTTGCAAGAATTTGATGGCGGTCTGGTTAGATTTGGAGATGAAAAAGCATGTATGATCAAAGGAAAAGGAACTATATCATTGGATAGTAAGCACAATACTGATAATGTTTATTATATTGAAGGTTTAAGGCATAATATTTTGAGTGTAGGACAATTGGTGGATAAGGGATTTCAATTACAGTTCAAAGATGGGAAATACAAAATCATTAATAGATCTGGTTTGGAGATTGTAACCAGTACATAGACAAAAGGTAATATATTTCATTTGAATTCTGGTGAGAAGACATGCTCGATTGCACAAATTGATGAGAGTTGGCTATGGCATAAGAGGCTATGTCATGTGAAGTTTGATTGCATTGTGAAGACCAGTTCAACTAAGGTAGTTTTAGATATACCTAAGATTGTGAAGCCATATAATCCGGTATGTAAAGAATGTGAAATGGGAAAATAGGTCAGAATCTCTTTTAGGAGTATACAAGATAAATCTAATGATGTTCTTGATCTTATTCATACTGATTTGTGTGGGCCTGCTAGAGTCAGAAGTTTTCAAGGTGATAGATATTTTATGCTAATCATTGATGATTATTCTAGAATGATGTGAGTTACTTTTCTAAGGGAGAAATATGAGGCTTTTGAAAAGTTTAAAATATTTAAAGCTAAAGTTGAAATTGAGACAGGATTTAAGATTAAGTGGTTAAGGTCAGATCTTGGTGGAGAATTCACATCCGGTGAGTTTAATAACTTTTGTGAGAAGCATGGGATAAGGAGATAATTTTATGCTCCCTAGACAACTCAGCAGAATGGAGTTGTGGAAAGAAAGAACAAAACTATCTTGGATGCTGCTAGAACCATAATGATGGAAGCTAATCTACCTTATATCTACTCGAGAGAAGCAGTGAGCACAACAATTTATAAATTCAACAGAGTTCATATCAAAGGGGAAAATGATAAGACACTTTATTAATTAGGGTTTGGCAATACACCTATAGTTAAGCATTTCAGAATCTTTGGTAGTAAATGTTATATCAGGAGAGACTATTTCATTGGAAAATTTGATCCTAGATGTGATGAAGGAATATTTCTTAGTTATTCTAAAAGAAAGAAAAGCATATAGATGTTATAACAAGAGATTGCAGAGAATTGTGGAGAGTGCTAATGTCAAGGTGGATGAGCAGAATAGAAGTCAAATCAGAATTTATGAGCAAGAACTAGCAATGGAAATGATCATAAATGAACCGGTAACACCTTTACCGGAATAGAATGTTGAACCAGTTACTCCGGAAGTATTAGAAAATTCAACAGTAACTGAAGAACATGAAAGAGGAACCGAGGATCAGAAGAGGAATCGAGGATCAGAAGACTCCTAGGTATGTAAGGTTGAATCATTCAAAAGATCAGATCATTGCAGATAAGAACAATGGAGTGATGACAAGAAGAAGATTAGAAGCTAATGAGGTATGTTTAATTTCTCAAGTTGAACCAATATCAGTAATTGAAACATGAGAAGATGAATGTTGGATGAAAGCTATGGAAGAAGAATTAGATCAGATAGAAAATAATAACACTTAGATTTTAGTTCCCCAACCTAATAATAAGAATCTTATTGGAACTAAATGGGTTTTTAGGAATAAAATAAATGAAGATGGACAATTTGTAAGGAATAAAGTTAGATTGGTTTATGTGAACACTAAAGAGAAGATTGCAGACATCTTCACAAAACCTTTGCCTAAAGAATCATTTTAGTACCTCAGAGATAGATTAGGGGTTTCTACCCCTCTGACAGAAAACTGATTGATTCTATTTGGCATCAATCTGGTATGGGATTGATATGGTGATGCTACTACTCAGGGGGAGTAGTTAGCCTTGTGATTCAGTGGTTTATGTTTTTGCTTTGATATTTTTGTTAGATTTCTGGCATTGATGTCAAAGGGGGAGAGATATTCATGTGAAAAACTTAAGGAGATATATACATTAGGGGGAGAAATTTGTAGAACATAACTAAGATATCATCTACAGGGAGAGTATGGATCAAAACTTCATTGCCATATTCTTCTGTGGGAGATTTGTTTGGCTTTTCTTGGCACTTGGATGTTTTTCACATCTAGTGTTGCCATCAATGCCAAAGGGGAAGATTGTTGGCCATTTGGAGGAATTGATTATGTGTTGCATTGATGTTTTGTCATTGATGTCAACACTAGCTATTTTGGTTGTTTACCGGTATCCTTCTGTTCTCAGTAGGTTGTTTGGTTTTTGGTTGGATTAGATTATGATAATCTGGTATACTCCAGTATGCTTTGGCTTTTGGAATTGGATTTGATCTACTCTTCATGCTACTCAGATTCATGTTCACTTAGTTGGTTTTGATTTGGTGATTGGATGCTATCTTATATGCTGGTAAGTTTGGTTTGTTGATCCGGTGAGGGTTTCACCGATAGAGCTTTGTTGAAGATATTTGATGTTATGCATAAGTGGTGTTGGTGCATCTTATAATAGAGATTCAGGATGCTGATGGTGGTTGTGTTCAAGACTTGGCTGATTGGGATCATTGCTTTAGCATGTGTGGACCTAAATTGGGTTCGGGTCTATCTAGGTTTTGGACCGGCTTAATTTATCATGTTGTTTGGACTTCTTGATTTATTTGCAGGATGTCTTATGGGTTGGATATTATTTGTTTGGTCTTAGGTTGACATGTTTTGTAATTATGTAATTTCTTTATGGTCTCTTGGCCGACCTTATTGTTTATGGTTGAGGGGTTGTATATATATGATGTAAAATCTCATTGTAGATCATATATAAGGAATAATGAAAGGATGTATAGGAGCGATTAATGTAATAATCATTCATGCAAAGGATTTGGTTGATTAGTGGTGATCAAGTTGGGTTTATGTAAGAGGATTAAGTCCTCCAGTATTGAGCTTAACCAGAACTATATTGAGGCATAGGAGATGCTACCATTGCAGTTCATTCTTCCTTCTAGATTCTAGTCTGGATTTCTATGTGTTTAGTGAGACTCCTTTTGTAATGAGCAGTGTGCTCTAGGCTGTTGGCCTTCCTGCAAGTACAGGCCCCTCAATTTGTAATCACATAATTATTGCAGAAGTATTATCTTACTATGGGTAGGCTTTCCACCGTGGTTTTCCCTTTACCAGGTTTTCCACATACAAATCTTGGTGTCATGTGGATGGTATTTATTCTCTAATTGTTTCTTGTTCTTAAATTGTATATCTGCTATTTTAGTAATTGGTTTATTCATTCCGCTATTTATCTTATGTGTTCTGGTATTAAATTTTTAATTGCTTAAGGTTCGAGTAATCTGGTGACAATTGATTCACCCCCCCCCCCCATTCTCAGTTGTCTTCCGATTATTTGAACTATCTAATAGATGCTGCCATTTATCTTGATGTGACCTTTCTTGGGTTTAACTTCACAAATGATTGTTGACTAAATCCATTGAAAACGAGGATTCTGATTGACTCACTTGAAGCTAATAATTATGAAGCACTGCACATAATTGCATAAAGGAAGTAAGCTCAGAAAATAGAAGCTTATCTCAAATGTCTTTTTGTTAATTAGTGAAAAAAATTATTTCAAGATCATGATCAGGAACTTGATAAGAAATTTGAGAATGCAAATGTTTATATTTACCAATAAAATCAATCACTTTTTCTTTAACTCCTTGCTTACTGTTGGTTGAAAATTTTGTAAATTGGAAAGGTTTGCAAAATGTGGATTTCAACCATAATATGATGAGATTCAATCTATTGTCACAAGGGGAGTTTGCCTTCTTATTGCAACTTAACAATTAGTATCTATTTAACTTCTATCTCCCAAACTATTTCATAGGGTATTTCAATCACTTTATCCTCTTTTTTTAGAATAAGTGTTTATCTAACTCTCTTTATTCAGAGTGGATTTTCTCCTTCACAACAAATTACTAATTACAAGATATAGGCTTGAGAAACAATAACTGATATAACTTACAATTAAACAAAAGAATAACTTGAAGATGTACCTGTGAATCTATACTAACTAATGAAACCATTGTAATTCCAAAGTTGATATGGTCTCTTTTACTAATTCTTACAACTCATATTGCAATATATAGGTATCTCAAAGTCTTATGCACATATACCACAATATTTTCTACTCTAAATAGATAACTTTTTATAGCACAAAGTCTTCACCTTTTACCAATCATAGATATTTGTTTCACAATAAACTACTATAACACAAAGTCTATAATTCTTCACTTTAATACCTTCTAATCCAATAACCTCTCACAATTCACAATTCAATCTTCAAAGATAGTATGATAAGAATGACATAAGAAAACTCCCACATATAACAAAGTGCTTCTAAGACAAAGATTGGAAAATTACTCTATTTATTTATGTTGAACACCCAAAATACTGAGAGGGGAGGGGTGAATCAATATTCCCTTCAACTTATTAAAAAAAATTAAACAACCAACCACACAACATTACTTAGCTGAAAAAATAACCAGATAGTAGATAAAAGAAGTACACCAAGATGCGAAAAACCATGGAGAGGGTTAACTCTCAGTAATAATCGGTAATAGTAATACAAAACAAGTTTCTCATTGCAGGATGGACTCACTGTCTAGAATATGATGGCTCATTGCCGAAAAGAGGCTTACAACCAATAATACAAAAAATGAACTGCTATGATTGCATCTATCAAATGCATGAGATACAATTCCAATAGAGTGCATATTCTATATTACAATCACTATACAAAATCACTTTCACATCTACTATTTGATTGCACATACTATACACCATACAATATGATAAAAAAGATCATCCATCTAAACATTACTGGCTAACTAGATTATATACTAAATAGATCTTTACGAAGTTGGCTTTAACCAGAGTAAAGGATCTTTATGGAATCGACCTTAACCTGAGTAAAGGATAAGCTCCAAAAATCCTTTACATACCATGCTATATTGATTATATTATATTGAATAAGTCGGCCATAATACAAAAAGACTTCCTCCATAACTTGAAATACAAAACATCTATCATGTCGATGATCTCAGAGATGATCAAACCAAAAATGGCATGCCACATTAACCGAGTAAACAAAGTACCTCATTACCAGACCCATAGCAAAGCTATAATAGAGCATCAACATCAGAATGTTTAGATATAGATATTAGGAGAGGTATACGCCATGATCCTAAAGTCTTATGTGATTTTTGAATCAGTAATTATGTCAAACCTTATGAAGCTTGTGCTGGATTGTGTTGTATATGAAGCTTATGCAAGAATGTGTTAGATCAATGTTCCTAGATCCAAAAGCATCAATGACATAAATGATAATATTCTAACAATATCCCCCATTGTCATTGATGTCAACATTGTATGTGTGTACAAAAAAAACATAGTTGTTCAACCTTTACATCTTCAATCCCTCTATACAAACAAAAAGAAAATCCCCTTAAGAACAACAACCATAAAAAAAGTGTTAACCAAAAAATTCTTTGATTTTCTAAATGTGAGCAAACCAAATACCTTCATTGTTGTTCCATTGCTGAATGACATCTGTGAGAAGAGAAAACTTAACCTGTAGAGATACACGAGTGTTTTTAACATCCTCTTTAGACTCAACTTCAATGGTCCTCTTGTTTCCCCTCCCAGGATTCTTGGAAGAGAATATAGAAGGGTTTTCCTTCTTCCTCTTGATAGGATTTACAACCTCCTTACTTGGAGAGCCTTTCTCATTCACTGGAGCACTAGAAGATCCAGCGATCTTGTTGGAACTCTTGAATTGTTACACTTCCTCAGCATTAAGGCCGAATTACTTAAATGATTCATTGATAGTCTTTTGAATAGTCCTCTTCCTCACATTTTTAGTTTTCTCCATATGAATCTTCATAGATTTTTCTTCTCCTCTCCCAAAAATTTCTTTAGTCTCATCAACCATACTTTCCAACAAGACTTTGAAAGTCCTTCCAATCTTTCTTCAGAAAATTCATATCCCAAAGCTAGAATCCATCGAGTTCTTGGAATTATGGTTTTCATAATGCATTTATCTATTGAGATCATGAATGTGATATCATCTTTTTATTTTTGCATGAAGGGTCTAGGGATTCTCTGTTTGTTGTGCATTTTGAGTTGGAATACCACAAAGTAGGTAGTGAATGCCTCTTATTGAACAAAAAAATCTATGAATCTTCTCAGGCACTCTTCAATTTGATGAGCTACTAGAGTGTCTTATGATCACAATACTCTTCCAATTATAGGGATCTCTTGTAAGAAAAAAAATAAGAAACATAGGGCCAGTGTTCCATACTTGAATGGATGCTTTTTCTCCTTGTACTACTTCAAGTTGTCCATAAATTATTGCTTTAGAATTTCACATAGATCAAAATATTCATAGTTCACAACCATTTTGTATGTCATTTTAACCGTAGTGCCTAAGATCAAGTTTTCTTGATTGGTATAGTAGATCTTGTTGCCAATCATCATTGAGGCATAGTGCCCGGTAGGGTTTGTGATGGCGTCAACTCTTAGGGAATGACTGTCATATATAGATTTAGTCAACCTCTCAACCTCCTTGTTCTTTACTAATTTCGATGCTAGAATATAACCTATATCACACAGACCGATGATCACCTTCATTAAATTCTTGGTGATATGGAATGGTTCATCGAGCCATAAGAATTCATCATGAAATCTAATCATAGCTATTCTAACCCATTTGTCATCTGAATATAAATTTGGAAAGCTATTGCTAGGGTTGTGTATTTTGGTTTGATTTCAAAATCATTCTCAATCAATTTGTTTGTCCATAACTTCACCATCTTTCCATGGTCAAATTCATCCAGGTTCACATGAATAAATACCCTGATATCTTCTAACAAAACAACTCCAAAAGGAACGCTTGAAAATGCACCCTCCAGATCATTTTCAAGAGACTTGTTTGGATACTTCTTGAATGATGGTAGTTCTTGAGTACTGTTATTAACAATGGTAAGGGTAGCCCTAGATAAAAATGATAAAAGTAAAAATCATAAAAAATACCTCTTGCCACTTCACCGGAAAACCCTAACCCTTTATTTTCTTTCTTTTCTCCAAGATCTCTATCGCTTTCAAGTGGAAAAAAAACTTAAAAACTTTCCTTTTATGCCTTTTCAACCCACTTGCACACATTAAATGCGATAAGAAATAAGGTCATCTTTTTCAGAGATTATATTTTGTCTGAGTTCATTGAGTCTTTTAGGATTTTTGCATTTGACCAAAATGGCATGTTTTCACCAGTGTCTTTGCCATGATACTCATAGCTTCATGTTGTGACCACAACCCTATGCTCTTTGGCAAGGGATATATTTTTCATGATTTTACTCCCCTAGGCAAAAACCTCTGATACTCAGTTATCGGATCTAATATTTGCACCAGAGCTGGGTGCAGTCTTGACTTCCTTTTTCCTCCATATTTTCTTCATTTCTACCTTCACATCCTCTTTGTTCATTTTCTTTATTGTTGCACTTGGCTTCACTTCTGCTCTACAGTATCCTGCAATGTGACTCGATTTGTTGTAATTGTAGCATTTGTCATTCCTTTGTCTTTGTCTTGACCTGCATTGGTTAACCTTGTGTCCAGACGTATTGAAAACAAAATATCGACCTACAAATTGTATGTCTATTTTGATTTACTACAACATGATTTTTTCATTGACTAGCTTTATGACCATAATTGTTACAAGTATAACATCTACCAAAGAAAGGTCTAACATTTTGAATTATTTTATTCCTACATTCAAATGCTTTATGACCTAGTTTATTACAATTAAAACGTCTATTGAAAGAAATATTTTTTTTACTTACCTATTGCTTAAATGGCGACTTACCTTTGCCATCTTTGGCTGACTTCATGGACTTAACTTCTTTTGTTGAAGATGATCCTTCTTTGCTTCAAGATTTTCTTAGCAAGCTTTCTCTCGTCTCAAATCCTAGACCACTTTTATTTTATGGAGATCTTTGCACAATTAACATTTGATCTAGCTTACTTGAACTTACCTTAAGTTTGTCTTCTTGTTTCTTTGACTTTTCTAGATTTGATTTCAAGGTTGTGACTTCTTGTTCTAGCTTCTTACATTCCTTTTATTTGCATTTCACCATTTTTTTTAAGTACTTCTTGGTTTTTTCATCATCTTTACTTTTAGTTTTTAGATCCTTAATAGTGTTGCTTGCTTGCTTGTGCTCTTCACTAACCTCATTATGCCTTAACTTGAATTTTCAGATTTGTTCTCTTAGTTTTTCAATGCATTCATTGGTCAGCTAGACTTTTTCTTTTATACCTTTATTTTCATTTTCGATTGCCTCAAGATCCTCAAGAGTAATTCTAAGTTCTTCACTTATATCCATAAATTCAACTTTTCGGATCTTCTTCGAGCGGTTAAACTCTTCTAAAGGACCAGACTCTGATACCAATTATTGAACACCCAAAATATTAAGAGGGGAGGGGTGAATCACTATTCCCTTTAACTTATTAAAACTTTTAAACAACCAACCACATAACATTACTTAGTTGAAGAAATAACAAGATAATAGATAAAAGAAGTACACCACATAACATAGAGATTTATATGTGAAAAATGCAAGATGGGAAAAACCACTAACTCTCAGTAATATGTAACCGGTTATAGTAATACAAAACAAGTGGCTCACTATCAGATGGACTCACTATTCAAAATATGATGGCTCATTTCCAAAAAGAGTCTTATAGCCAATAATACAAAAATTAAACTGTTATGATTGCATCTATCAAATGGATGAGATACAGTTCCATTAGAGTGCATATTCTATATTACAATCGCTATACAAAATCACTTTCACATCTACTCTTTGATCACGTATACTATACAATATGACAAAAAAAGATAATCTATCTAAACATTGCTGGCTAGCTACATTATATACCAAATAGATCTTTATGAAGTTGGCTTTAACTAGAGTAAATAATCTTTATAAAGTTGAATTTAACTGGAGAAAAGGATAAGCTCTAAAAATCCTTTACACACCACACTATACTAATTCTATTATATTGAAGAAGTTATCCATCATACAAAAATACTTCCTAGATAACTTGAAATACAAAACATCTATCCAGTCGATGATTTCAGAGATGACTGAACTAAATATGTCGTATTTCATTAACGGAGTAAATAGGGTACCTCATTATTGGACCCATAAAAAAGTTGTAATAAAGCATCAACACCGAAATGTTCGGATATAGAGATTAGGAGAGGTATACACCATGATCTCAAATCCTTATGTGGTTTCTAGACCAATATTCTTGTCGGACCTTATGAAGCTTGTGTCGGGTTGTGTTGCATGACAAGCTTATGCCGAACCAATGCTAGTGGATCCAAAAACATCAATGACATCAATGACAATATTCTAACACTTGATTGAAAGAATTTTCAGATTTTCACTACAAGCACAAAGTCTATGATAGCTCTCCATTCCAACAGAGTTTCAATGCATTAGCCAAAAATTTCTTATTTATAATCAGGCCTCCCCTTTATATAAAAAAGAGCAATGAACAAAAATAGGAAATCTACAACTAATTCGACTTATTCAAATAATAGCCAATTTGACTTAGGACTTCTACTTTGTTTACATGAATACTACATATATACAAGTAGACATGTAAAATATCAAGAACAAAATGAAAATTACTAAGTTTCAGGTGACACTTCTTCTTATTCTTCAAAATTCTTCTTCAGAAACTACTTGAACCTATTGAGGGCATCCTTCATTAGGAATTTATGAGGTTGATTGATATGACTTGCAATAGTATGAGCTTTAGTGACTGAATAAGAGATTCTAAATTTTCCAAGATTACCTAAAAGTCTATTAATTTATCAATAGAAGGAACTGAAAACTCTTCTTTATCCATTCCTGTACTAACCAATAGACTAAATTCTTGGAGAGTTATGTCGATAGGAAAAATATATTGTTCATCATCAACTAGC
Organism: Cryptomeria japonica; assembly: GCF_030272615.1. NCBI lineage: Eukaryota > Viridiplantae > Streptophyta > Pinopsida > Cupressales > Cupressaceae > Cryptomeria > Cryptomeria japonica. Next base: position 619,364,200 of record NC_081415.1, read on the forward strand.
TTGCACAAAAACTCAAAGACTATTAATGATATCAAGCCTTTTCTCATTATAATGCTTCTGAGATCTTTGAAAATATTTTCCATTTGTTCAAATGCGTCCATTTTGTACTCCAGGGATTCCTAGTTTTTAGTGTACATTTGATGAGTAGGAATGACTTCAATGTCAACAAGAACATCTAGTTCAAAATCCTCAAGCTTAAGCCAATCATCAAGGTCCTTTTCTTGTACTTATTTTTCTTGTGACAATTGATTAAGTATTTGATCTAGCTGGGATCTCACATCATCTAGGCTATTTAATTACTTGACTGAGGAACTCAAAAGGTGAGTTCCTTGAGATAACATTCTATCTTCCCATTTAGCAACAAATTTCCCATGAACCACAATTTTCTTTTCCTTTTTCACAACTTCTTCATCAATAGAAGAGCCAACAGGTTCAACCATATGAGAAGATTGAGTGATTTTGTAGCATAGAAGTAAGTTGCTTCACCTGAAGTTTGAGCTTGTATTTGACCTCTTTATCTCTATCATATCTCACTCAAATATTCAAGTGTTGATTGGGTATCCTTCTTGGAACTTTTGTGGATTTTATTTCCAAGGTCAATCCTCACCTCAATATATATCTTGAATCTCATCCCTTGTTTTTGCTTGAGGTGGAATTTCCACTTCTACATATTTATTCCTTGATTCATCAACTCTAATCCTTGAAAGAGTTTTTGCTTTCTTAACACCCTTTGTCTTAGGAGGTGCCAATTTCCCAAAATCAATGTCATGAAGAGAGATAACTCATTTCTTTCTTTTTGGGGCCACTGACTGCAACTAGGGAAGAAGAGTAGAAAATGTTTTAGTACAAACAACCACAGTCTGGATAGGTATAGGAACAATGGGAGGAACTTCTATGACTGAGATTCTTGGGAGGGCATCAGACAAAACTTATCAAAGTGAATGTAAGCCTCATCAAGCATTGTGGTAATAACTTTTGTAAAAATCAAATAAGAAGAGAGGGAGCCAAAAATATTTGTTACATTGTTCTAAGTTATATCTAGGACTAAATTGGTTGAGGTAGATGAATGGAAGAAAATAATAGGAACAATATTGGGAATAGTAGAGACTATATGTGCTGACATGATAGTAGAATCTTTAGGCAAGGAGTAAACCACAGGAATGGAAGCAGTATATTGCACACCTATAGTGGCAAGAGGAGTTGAAGCCTTTGCAACTATCTAAGAATTAGATGCTTGTCCTATCTCCATTGGAGGTTTTGAAAGATCTTTCTCATGTGTGTCCTCCCCATGTTCCTATTCTACATCAAGATCCACAACATCAACTTATCTATGCACCTAAGGAGGTGCTTCATCTTTATCTTTCTTCTCTTTTCCCACTGTAAACTAGAGATTTGTACCCTTTTTGGGAGTCGAAGGATCTTCCCTATTTTTAATCCTAATTTCTAACCTTTTCCTAAGATCCTATTTTGAAAGGCTTTAACCTAATCCTTTTCTTTTGCAACCAGACATTTGTATAGGCAAGAGTATACTGAAACCTTTCCCTAATGGAGGTAGATTCCTTTTGTGAGCACTGGATCTTAGGGAGTGGGTTTTCAATAATTTTACCTTTTAGAAATCTTGGATCCACTATATCATCAAAATCTTCTATGGTATCGGGGATATCCACTAGGTCAAGATTCTCAATCTGATCAAGTGTGAGCCAACTTAAATCCAACCTTCTTAGATCTTCATCAGTTCTACATTCTGCCAAGATGTCTTTGATCCTGTCTACATGTGTGTAATTCTTCTTGTGTTTGTCTTTCATTCCATGGTAAGCGAAGTTTTCTCTCCTTTTGAATCTTTTCATCATTACCAATTGTATTTCATTATCCATCTATTTTTCTTTGTATTATGTAACCACTAAGTAATGACCTATTTTAAGAGAGAACTTAAAACCCACTTTGTGTTCTTTAGATTACTGACCATGGACAATTATCATTTGTATGTTCAATTCCATTAGAATGAGCTTATCACTGGGGTATCTAGGCAATGTGAAGGGTTCACCTTCATAGCATCCAAATTTAATGTACGTGAATGTGGGAAACTAGAGAAAAAAACAACCCTACCTCTTTATGCATTCCAAGCCTCCTAAAAAACACTTCACTTTCCAACGCTAGATCAAGTGAGCACATGAATGCTCAAAAGAAGACATTGTTGACCCTTTGGAAGTGATTCACACTTTGTTTGGAGGTCAACTATGGGTAGTACTTATAAACAAGAATGAAATTCATGTCTCCCTCTCTGGTGAGGCCTTAAAAATATTCCATTGATGCAACTACATACACCAGATATGATGTCATGTAGAAATTCAGGGTTTAAGTTATCTCGGATAGTATTGAGTCATCGATTAGCTCTCCCAAATAGATCATGTCTTTAACTTTCTTGATTACTTTGATGAAATAATATATCCAATCTTGAAACACATTTGATGTTGGCAAGCCCCTAAACTTTCTTAGGATAGTTATCATTGTTAGGATTCTCAAAGATACTGAGAGGGGGGTGAATCAGTATCTGACTGGTAATAAGATTTTCTTAATTTATAACATGAAAAGCATATTAAAACTGTGTACCGGTAAACCAGAAATAATGCAATAAATAAGAACAACAACCATAAAATGAAAAGCACACCATAACACAATAATTTAATGAGGAAACCTTGTGTGGGAAAAACCTTGGTGGGATTTGTGACCCATAATATTCGCTTACTGGCCAATAAGGGAATATTATTGTTTACAATAGAGGCCTGCACATGTAGGAAGGCCAAGTGCCTAGAGCTCATTGCTCAATTACAAAAGAAGTCACACTGAATTAAAAAATTAGATTATACAAATCCAATGTCTTGCACAACTTCAGATCAGCATCTTCTATGCCAGATTCAGTACCGGTTTAAGCTCTGCAATATACATAAACCCTTATCCAATAATTCACATATTAGGTCTGCTACCTTCTTTTCATACTTTGCATTATCCCATATCTAAATGATCTACAATGATCTCATAAATATATGAGTCATATTACAATCAGCCATGTCAGCTTACAAAAGATTTTACAATCAATTATTAAATACATTAATACAAAATTCTTGTCGGCCATGGTGCCAGTGAACTGTATGTCGGTGTAGAGTCTGCCGGTGCTGGTGCCTGTGCTTGTCTGCTGGTATCACATGATTGTAAGGTTGCCATCAGTGACAATACCTTTAATCACCTAAAATTTCTCATTGGAGTGTGCATTTGCGAACAATCTCCCCCTTTGGCATTGATGGCAACACTTATGAGAAAAATCAAAAAGTGTCCAAGATGATGTCCAAAAAGAATCTGCCAAAATTGTCTTACCAAAACTATGTGCCCAAAAATGTATGCTCCCCCTGAGTTGATGATGTCCTGTTCTAATCATTTTTCTCAACACACTACTCCCCCTTTGACATCAATGACAAAGGTTTTCATTTGCTGTCAGTGGAGTTTGGTTCCTGCCTAGATTTTTGTAACCGGTGGGTTACAATCTGGAAAATATCTGCCAAAACCACATTTAAACTATCGTTGAATCTTTTTCTATCATGTAATGCCTCTTGTGTTCTTTGAACTGTACCGGTGAGTATGTGCATTTTCTCTTCCAGCATCTTAAGTCCGAGAACCAAAGCCTCGGAAATTTCTTTTCTCAAAGAAATGAGGTAATCTAGTTTAGGACCAAGTTTACATTTTAGCCTCTTTGCCTTATCCTTTATTCTTTCTTTATCCTTTTCTAACTTCTCAATTTTGTCTTCAAGATCTACAATTTTCTTTTCTATTTCCAAAAATAAATCTGATGTGCCTATTAGATTGTCAACAATATTGTTAATCTCAGTTTGTATTTTGCTGATCTCCGAATCTATGTCCTGTGTCAAGATGTCAGTTTTGCAAATATCCTTACACATTTTCTTAAAATCCAAAATTGTTTCTCCTAGTGTCGGTAATAAGGTTTCTATTTGTTCCTTATTCTTCTTCACAATTTCCTCAAAGAATTTCTCTTTCTCCTTAATCATCCTCTCTTTGAATGCATCTTCATTTATTTGATCAACTGTCAAAATGTTGTCGGTGATGAATTTAGACAATGTGTCTAGTTGACCTAAAGAATCTTTATTATCCACAATGCACTTTGGTGCTACCAATTTGAGAATAGGAATTGTGTCATCAATAGCCTTATAGGCTTGTGCATTACATTTTGTTATTTTCTTTATTGAGTCCAGTAAGACCTCTGTCACATTTGTAGGCCAGAATTTTGCTATTGAAGTACCAGATGTCTGCCCAACTGTTTTCACAATATCAATGCTGCCGGTTGTAGTGATAACCTTGCTTGTTTTGACCTCTGGTAGGTTAGTTTGTGTTTACATTTCTATTAGAAAAGGTTTAGGCTTTTCAGTTTTAGCTGGTGGCACTTTCTCGGTCTAAACCTGTGTCTCAACCTGTTTCAGTTCTGGTTTCTCCATCTGTGTCTTAGAAGGTTTCTCTGAGCTCTCAACAATCAGTTTCTCAGATGTAGTCTATGTATGCACTTTTGGTTTCTTAGTTTGTACCTCTGCACTATCCATTTCTAGTTCTCCTAATTATTTTTTAGTTTTATCTACCGGTTCTTCTAATGTTTTACCAATGGTGTCTTCTGTTGGTTGCTCTATTTGAGTAGGTTTTTCTGTGCTTATGTTTACAATATCATTGACCTCAACCTCAATGTCTGCAACCAGTGGCTTGGTAGCCACATCTTTTCTTTTATCCTCAGTGGTTTCTCTGTCAACCACAACATTTACTTCTTGTGTGTCTATATTCATAGTGTACAAAATTTTGGATTCAGGATTTGTATCGTCTTGAGGAGTCTCCATACTCTCAGTATCCGGTTGATTGTGATGAATACTAAGAGGTGGGGGGGGGGGGATGAATTAGTATGCCAAAAATATTTGTACTTAAACACTTTGCTAGACTAACAGTAAACCAGTAAAACAATTTAGCAGACAAACCAGTTAGCACACATGCAAACCAAATAGCAAATAATGCATTCACCCACAGAAGCACAAACACCATAACACAAGAGATTTTGACATGGAAACCCAAATGGGAAAAACCATGGTGAGATGGAACTCACAAGTAACTATCTGCAAAATAGGAACTCGACCGATTAAGGTCATACAATGTTCTTTAGCAGAATAGATCCTGTTAGGAGTCTCAATCTCTGTTAGGAGATAAGTCTAATTAAAGAATACCTTGCTAGAAGATTTTAGATCCACAAATGTGAACCACCTTGTTAGAGGATTTGCAAAAGGCTTTTGGGCCTACCCGGTTAAGGGCTTCAGACTTGTCGAAGATGTGAGTAATCAACGAGTGAGTGATCTAGCTAATAGCACAGATTGCTTGGTTAGATCCTTTATAGCTTTTTCCTAAGCATTCCAAAATTACTTCAGTCTTCTACACATTCATACTCTCTCTAACTCTTCAACCACCTTAAACCCTAGCAACAACCTAAAACCCTAGACATGATGTCCTTTTAAAGAAATCTGATTTCATGTCGGTCCAATAGGATTACAATACAATTTCCTAGGTTCAATGTATCTAGACATATTCTGTAACATGACACAAAAAGCACTGTTGAAGTGTCAGCACCATCAAACAATCGGTGGATGGTAACTCATCACAAAATTCTAGTTGGTAAGTCATCACAGAGTATTACCGGTTCATACAAAATACTGGTTGCCGGTTTGACAAAAATGAAGACTGGGAAATGTGTGTTCTGCCGATTTGATCCTTCGTACCACTTGAGATCCTCGAATTGCTTGGGGTCAACATACCACTTCAAATCGGTAAACACTTTCTGCAAAACACCAATAGTCTAAGGATTGTAATGCATAGTACTGGTTGGAACAATTATCGGTTGAGCTTTAAATTATTCATACAAAAGTGATCTCAATGCAAGTGTGTGTCCATCAATGACAATCACAACATAATCATCAAAGATGCCAATAGATTGTCTGTAGTTTCTACCAGTGGAGTATCCGAAGGAGGTAGGGGTAAGTTATCAATTATCTTTAGGCTTGGAGGTCCACCTACCTTACCTTTCCCCTTATCCTTGTTCTTTTGGTATACCCTGATGGTTTTAGGTCTTAGTAGCTCTTCTTGTTTCTCTTGTTCAACAAAGAATATGTCCCATTGGTCTACAGTTTCTTCTGTTATCTCATTCACTCTTCCTGCCATCAGTGCTACATGCTGGTGAGCAGTTGAAAATATTGTTCGGTTAGCCTCATTGATTAATTTGTCTATCTCATCAGGTGAGTTTACTGGATGCAATGCAAGTAATTTTTCAATTTTTATGTTCTTGTCCAACTCAACAATGGCTACCCTTCTAGCTTCTAGTCTTCTATACAAATGATTGGGTATTTCATCAACAATTTCCATAAAAAATTTCTTGTATATATCCAAGTGTAAAATTACACTGTTTTCTATGCTTTCTTTGTCATCAACGGAAAGTGTGTTGTACAGTTTGCTAATGTTTTTCAACTTTCCATCTTCTGTTATTTCACTAAGGAGTTTATCCAGTGGAGCAATATCTTGTTTTACCTTCTTCTTCTTCTTAGGAGTTAACTTCTTAACTGGAGGCCTCACTGCCTGTTGCTTTTGTCTTGTTTTTCTAGGAGTGGGTAAGGGTACCGGTGAGGGTTTTCTTTTCCTTTCTACCCTTTTGAATACTGCTGGCATATCACTCTCAGAGGAAGTTACAACCGGTGAAAGATGAGTTTCCAATTGAAGTCCTTCCAACTCACTTTCTTTTATACTAGGTTGCTTCAATACATCTTCCTTAAGTTCTTTTGCTTATCTAGTGCCTTTCCTTACTGTTTGTTCAACTTTCTTAACTCTTTTCCTAGACTGAATACCACTTTCTATTGTTTCAGCACTACCAAATACTTTCTCAGATGGTTCTTTTGGTGCTTCAAGTAGGGCTTTAGCATAAGTTTCAATAATGTTATCATCTATTTCATATCCCATTTCAGTTACCTAGATTATCCTAGGGACAACTGCCTCCATCCAGATTTCATCCTTTTTAATTACAAAGCATATTTCCTTTTGATATTTATCTACAATTTCCTGTGATAGTCTTATTCTTGTCTTCATTCGAGCCTTTCGTGCTTGAAAATGTTTGTTTATGTTTTTCTCTCTATTTTCTCCCATGTTGTTTAATAGATCCAATAGTTGCTTTCTTACCGGTATATCAAAGCCAAAATATTTTTTACCAATACTGGGTACTTGCTTAGTAATGTACAACATTAAACATACAAGAAAATTTCCAAATCTAAAGGTTCCTTTCTTATCTCCTTTGATCTTTTTCAGATTGTCTATCAATTCATCTTTGAGCCATTCACACACATCTATTCTAGCATTTTCATTGACCATGTCATATGCACTTTTAATACATAGGCTAGATACTGAGTTTAACCTATTTCCATGTGTATATTTGTAGCCTAAGATCATACTGATAAATCTGACATTGATGCCCTTCACATCATTTACCCTTAGAGACCTTTTGTCAAATGTTGCACCAGTCAGATCCATCACTGTGTCATTTGAGACCCTTTTTGTTCTATCAGGTTAGCTACTGGTGGAAGGTAACCCTGTTACTACTTTAATGACTTCTTTTGTGATCTTATGAATTGAATCCAACCAAAAGAATTCACCATGGACTATGCTTAGGACTATTCTTATCACATCTTCAGGAAAATCAGGATTGCTAAGAATATCCAGAAAACCTAGGGTTTCTACTACCTTGTGTTCCGGTTTGATATTACCATTTTCATCACAAATCACAGTTCTATACATTTTCTTGATTTCATCATCTCCTAATTCCTCTATATGACAGTGTATGTATATTCTAGAATCTTCAACATATACTACTCCTTTAGGAATTTGAGAGAATGCACCTATGTTATCATCTTTCTTAGCTATTTCGGGAACAAGCTTGAAAATGGGTCTAGGGTGCTTGATAACCTCAATTACAGTAGGGTTTTCTATAAATTCAGAAAAAAAGGAGGATGCCATGTTTATAAATACCTCAATCTGCCTTAGGAATGAGTGCTTGAATGAACTACTTCTCTTCTTCACTAAGGATGCCTTCGCTTGGGAATTTTCGTGCTCTCGAAGATTTGAATGCTCGGTGAATAAAATAGAGCCAAAACACTTGCTTTATAATGTTATTTTCTCCAACTACCACATTTAATGCTTGTTGTTTAAGTCACAACTTAACTCATCTACCGGTAAAGAAGTAATTCAACTTCTCACCATCAACCGAGGGTATGCTAGCATATTTTTCAGTTTGTTGCTAAACCCCCAAAGGATTTTCCTTCAGTTAGATGAAGAGTCTCCTGCCAGTGGAGTGTTACTTTGTTCTACTGGTGGAGGAGTATTCCCATCAACATTCTAAACTGACTTTCTGATCCATTGTTTTGAGAATTCTTGCTTTACCTCTTCAACCTTATCTTTACCCTTCAAAATAGGACCTTTGTTATTTGTCAGTGGGGTCTTGCTTCTACAAAATTTTGCAATATGTCCAATCTTGTTACAAGCATAACAAGTCACATTTTTTTTTTGAATAGCTTTCCCATATCCTATGCCAGTATGTGTTCTGCATTGATTAGATAGGTGTCCAAATCTTCCACAAACATAACATCTTACATTCATTCTGCAATTTTCTAAATTATGACCAACTTTGTTGCATTTAGAATATTGACCGGTGGGTGTATTAGTGTTCTAATAATTTCTAGATCTACAATAATTTTCTCTATGACCATACTTGTTACAGTTAAAGAATTTCCCATTAAATTTGTAAGCATTAGGTTGTCTTACTGGTTTACTATGATCATGATTGTTTGCATTACCAGAGCTTTCACCAACTTCAAAGCCAAGGCCATTTGTATCACCATTAGGTTTCTGATTCTTCAGCATGTCAACAAGTTCTTCTGAACTTTTCTTGAATTTCTCCTTCTGTTGATTTGTAGCAGTCAGTTCACTCTCCAAGATTCCTTTTTGTTTCATGAGTTCAGTTCTATCATTTTGTGTATGCATCAAGTCTGTCTTCAAAAATCATTTTCATGACTGAGTCTTGTGTTTTCATTTCCAACATCATTTAGTCCTCTATCCAAATCATCTTCATTCTTCTTTCTATCTTTAATTTCTTTACAAAATCTCATAGTCATATCTAGCATCTCATTCTTCATTGTACAGTTATCTTGTCTCAGTTGGTTCACTAGGTCATTAAGAGTTTCCTTTTCATCTTCCTCATTCTGCATCTTTTCACAAAGTTCTTTTCTTTTATTCCTTGCTATGGTGAAATTTTCTTGAAGTCCTCAAATAATATACTGAGTAGAGTAGCCTTCAGATCATCTTCAAGTTTGATAATATTCATCTTTTCTACATCATAGTCTGAAAGAGTTGTTTCTAATTGCTTTCTCAAATTTTCCATCTCTACCGGTGTCAAGATCTTCCTCAAGCTGTTAGGCTTTTGAAAATAGAGGACTGGGCTTTGATATGAATTGTTAGGATTCCCAAAGATACTGAGAGGGGGGGTGAATCAGTATTTGACCAGTAATAAGATTTTCTTAACTTATAACATGAAAAGCATATTAAAACTGTGTACTGGTAAACCAGAAATAATGTAGCAAATAAGAACAACAACCCCAACATGAAAAGCATATTAAAACTATGTACTGGTAAACCAGAAATAATGCAGCAAATAAGAACAACAACCACAACATGAAAAGCACACCATAACACAATAATTTAACAAGGAAACCTGGTGTGGGTAAAACCTCGGTGGGATTTGTGACCCACAATATTCGCTTACTGGCCAATAAGGGAATATTACTGTTTATAATAGGGGCCTACACATGCAGGAAGGCTAAGTGCCTAGAGCTCACTGCTCAATTACAAAAGAAGTCACACTGACTTACAAAATTGGATTATACAAATCCAATGTCTTGTACAGCTTCAGATCAGCATCTGCTATGCCAGATTCAATACCGATTTAAGCTCTGCAATATACATAAACCCTTATCCAATAATTTGCATATTAGGTCTACTACCTTCTTTTGTCAATTACAAAAGAAGTCACACTGACTTACAAAATTGGATTATACAAATCCAATGTCTTGTACAGCTTCAGATCAGCATCTGCTATGCCAGATTCAATACCGGTTTAAGCTCTGCAATATACATAAACCCTTATCCAATAATTCACATATTAGGTCTACTAACTTCTTTTCATACTTCACATTATCCCATATATAAATGATCTACAATGATATCATACATATATGAGTCATATTACAATCAGCCATGTCGGCTTACAAAAGATTTTATAATTAATTATAAAATACATTTGTACAAAATTCTTGTCGGCCATGGTGCCGGTGATCAATATTTTTGGTGCTGGTGAACTGTATGCCGATGTAAAGTTTGTCAGTGCCGGTGCCTATGCTTTCCTATCGGTATCACATGATTGTAAGGTTTCCATCAATGACAATACCTTCAATCACCTACAATTTCTCATTGGAGTGTGCATTTGCCAACAATCATATCTCCTATTTCTTCCTTGAAATCACTTCGATTTATAACCTTAGGCCATCTAGTTGTTGTAGCCCTTGATGATTCCAACAACATGGTGTTAATGCCTTTTTGCACTTGTCAATTTTGTTATCATAGTATTCCTAAGCCATGTCAAATGACACATCTACATATTCTTCTACATTAGGGCACCTGAAAATATTGTCAAAGAATTTTGCATCTAACTTTATTACCATTTTTCCATTTGTGGCTTTGATGCTTCTTGTTTCTTTTTCTAAGTGAGATGTTTCCACTAAGATAAACTTTGGGTCATTAGCTACGACAGGGATTGATGCCACCAGGTACAATTCACTCTTGACAAGCACACACATGTTGTAGCTTTGAAGCAATCTCTTTGTCCGCTGCAAGCCTATGAGAATTCAACCATATCTACATGTTTGATTTCGGTGTCCTTGATGTCTTTGACATTTGAAGAGACAAAACTCTTGAGGAACATGGTTAGGTACTTTTGGTATTTATTCTTCATGTGCTTGTTGGGCGATGGCTCTAACATCTGATGGTGAGAATTTGCCTAGTGAAATCTCATAGGTGTTAGAAAACTTCATTATGTGGAAAGACTTGTAAATCGAGTTTTAAAACCCTATTTACAACACAAAAAGGCTAAAAAATTGTAGATCTTGTTTTAAAAATTGATCTACAAGTGTATTGGGTAAAAACAACAGAAGATGCAAATCAAGTTTCAAAACTTGATTTGTAAGTATGGGCAATTGACTTGCAAATTGGTTTTTGAAACCCAATTTGCAAGTTAAAACTTGTAAAATCTTAGAAAATGTTCATCAAGTTTTAAAACCCGATGAACAAATTACTTGAGAAATTTATATTTTTAATTGGGTTTTAAACCCAATGCACAAATGCATTTGGGAGGTTCAACTCATATTAAATTGCTCGTCGAGGTTTGAAACCCGACCAACATATTATACATATTGGTCAGATTTTGAACCCTGATGAGCATGTATAATATGCATTGGCTTGATTAAGGGAAAGCCTTTTTTGTTGGTCAAGGTTTGAAACTCAATCAACCAACACACAAAATGGGTTGGCCAAGGTCTGAACTTTGACCAACACTAAACAAATGTGGAGGCATTGTTGTCATAGTGATGTGTTGATGGAGTTTTGTTCTCTGATCTCAGGGAACAAAATTCACTCAATACATTAGGAGTTGCAAAGGGAAGAAATGATAAAAATAAACAAATAAAATAAAACCCTAGGTAAAACGCAAATAGAATGCGTACCTTGCAAGAAGAAACAAAAAACTCAACGAATGGGGAAAAAACCCCAAAAATATTAAACACGATGCCACACTACTTGGAGCAACACGAAGGAAGGAAGAATGAGAAAATGAGATGAAAAGATATAAAGATCAACAAAATTAAAGAGTTCTAAAAGAACTCAAAAATGAACCATTAAATGCAAAATTGTGTGTAATAAATACAATGCTTTTTTGGATTTTAAGACCTGATGTGCATTTGATTGCACATTGTGTTTTAATAGCCCTAGTGCAACAATGTAAAAGGAGCAGACTTGTAATTCTAGTTTTAAAACCTGAATCACAAGTTCATGTGTAATTCAGGTTTTAAAACCTAAATTACAAGACAAGGAAAAAATGACTAACTTGTGACTAAAAATGAAATAAGCCTCTAGAACTTGTAATCATGAATCACAAGGGATCACTCCAAGAGGCTAAAATTCACCACAAAAATCATCTTAAAGGATTTAAGTCATGAAAAGAAAAGAAAAATACAAGGGGGGTCCTCAATTCTAAGGTGATTCAGAACCGAGGACAACAACTGGCTTTGACTAGGGAACTTTCTTCGGTCATTCTTCAAAATGACCAATTTAAGTAGAGCTCCCAAACCTCTAAGTGCCTTTATCTGTCCATGGGGTACAAAGTCAGTTGACAAAAAGAAAAAGACGCTAAAGAAAAAACTAAAAGACACAAAAGACTATATACATAGGTACAAATATTCCATTGCCTTATTGTGAGAAGAGCTTCAGGTGTTGTCCGCTATGAGGCAATAGAAAAGGTGTCCAATCCTAATATGCCAAGAGAGATTTTCTCACCATGAATTTGGTGAATTGTGAAAGGACCTGTCCATAGTGAATCAAATTTCTTGTGCATTCCCTTGGGTTCTCTTCTTTTATCCTATAACAAGACATTGTCTCCAACCTTAAAGACTCGAGACTTTTCTCTTTTATTGAACAATCTCTTTACTTAACTTTGATGCTCTGCAATATGATCCACCACTTGTACACAATTTTATTCAAGTTTCAATAGGAACATGATGCACTTATTCAATGAACTATCAGAAGTCTCAGCCTCAACTGCTTTAGCTAACATTAGAGTAGGAAACTCCAATGTAATTGGAATTTTTGCATTGATGCCATAGAGGAGCTATAATGGAGACATACCAATGGCTCTTTTAGGGGTGATGTGGTTTTCCCACAATGCATTAAACAATTCTTTATGCCATGACCGTTGATTCTCATCAACCAATTTTTTTATTATAGTCACTAAATTCTTATTACTAGAGTCTGCTTGGCCATTTCCCTATGGATAATAGTCTGACAAATGAGAAAGAATAATGTTGTAGTCAAAATAAAATTGAGTTATCTCATATGATGATAAATAAGTAGCATTATCTACTATTATTTTATTTGGAACACCAAACCTGCAAATGACATTCTCTTTTATGAAATTGCATACCACCTCAGATGTAGCATGCTTGATAGGTATTGCCTCCACCCACTTGGTGAAACAATCGGTGGCTATGAGAACATAATTGTGAGTAGTACTTGATGATGGATTCACTAGGTCAATAAAGTTAATGCCCCATTATTAAAATGGTTCCTCAATCACCACTGGTTTGAGTGGTAATGTTGTAAGTTTGGGCTTCCCAATGAATTATTAACACAACTCACATTTACAAACCCAATCATATACATCTTAAAAAAGGGTAGGCCAATAATATTTTTCTCATAAAATATTGTGAGCAGTCACAGGTGCCAAGAAGTGTCTGCCATAGCCTAAAATATGGAAGGATTCTAAAAAATTAGTATGTTGAGCCTTATCCACGCTCTCAAGAAAGTACCATCAATGCTCCATTTGTACAAACCATTATTCTAAAGCACATAGTTTGTGGACTTAAGCTTGAGATTCCTCTTCTCCTTATATGTGAGATGTTAAAAACATTCTCCATATGTAAGAAAATAGGCAATATTTGAATACCATTCATCTGTAGTGCTAACAAACAACATTGTAGGAATGTCTTCTTGTACCTCTTCCTAAGCAATGACATCGTCTCTAGGCTTGTTGTTAGCAATCAACTAACATAGTACCTTCCCATGAACCAATTTTGTAGGTTTGATTTCCATGTCATACTCCTAGATCTTTGCTATCCAATTACCTCTCTTAGTCCAAAAATCCTATTGTGTCAAGATTGACTTGACCTCTATATAGGGAACCATGATAATAAGATGGGTATTTAGAATGTATAAATAAGAATTCTTAACTACCTTGACAACATCATAAGCATGCTTCTCCATTTGGGATTATTTAAGTTCATGAGTTTTGAGGGGACAACTCATGAATGCAATTGGGTATTCAATCCCCTTTGGATTATTCTGCACAAGAATTGCAAAAAGAGTAAGCTTAGAAGAATAACTATACATGAAAAGATCTTTGGTGTAATTAAGGCACACCTGCTAGGATAACCAGTGAACAACTGAGAGGGGGAGGGGGTGAATTAGTTGTTAATAGACTATGTGAATTAAATCACTTAAACACTTTTTCCGGAATAACTGATTAAGCATTAAAGCATAATTGAAAACCAAAGAATCAATACCATGCAACCATAACACATAACACCATGATTTGTACGTGGAAAACCTGGTAAAGGGAAAAACCATGGTGGGAAACCCTACCAACACTCAGATGATACTTCTGTGGAAAGTATATGATTACAATAGGGGCCTACACATGCAGGAAGGCACACTACCTAGAGAGCACTGCTCATCACAATGGAGTCTCACTGACTACAGAAGAGGCCAACCACCTCGAAATATTTGGACAACAATCCAGAAAGAAGAACTACCTATGATAGCATCAAACATGCTAGATTACAGTTCCGGTTAAGCTCAATACCAGAGGTCTTAAATATCTTACATAAACCCAACTCGATCACCTATGATCGACCAAATTCTCTATACAAATTATTATTACATTATTCGCTCCTTGCCCATGATCTACAATAAGATCTTAGATATGTTTATACCAACCTAGGACCTAACATATTAGGTTGGCCATCCAAATGACAATTCAATAGATCCATTACATAATCTTGAAATAAAATCATAAAATATGTTAGCCTAAGGCCAAACAAACATCATAAAATCAATAAAACATCCCGAAAGCGCATCGGAGGATCCACCAACATGTTACATGAAACCGGTCCATAACCTAGATATCATCAGACCTAAATTAGATCCACACATGCCAAAGCAATGACATCAATCAATCAAGGCACAGACACAATCATCATCAGCATCTTGAATCCCTTCTAGAATCTGTACCAACACCACTTATGCATTACATCAAATATATTCAATAAAGCTCTATCGGTGAAACCCTTACCAGACCTATAAAGCAGGCTTACTAGAACATAAGATAACATCTGATCATCAATTCAATACCAACTGATTGAAACATACTTTTGAAGCATATGAACCATTCATACAAACTTATTCTATCATCCAGATCATACCGGTGACAATCAACTGATAATCTTCCCAATCAAACCCTTCTACCGAAAGTCGGTAAACAACCATAACAACTAGTGTTGTCATAAATGACAAAACATCAATGCAACACATAATCAATACCTTCATATTGCTAACAATA
Organism: Cryptomeria japonica; assembly: GCF_030272615.1. Lineage (NCBI taxonomy): Eukaryota > Viridiplantae > Streptophyta > Pinopsida > Cupressales > Cupressaceae > Cryptomeria > Cryptomeria japonica. Next base: position 619,379,765 of record NC_081415.1, read on the forward strand.
TCCCCCTTTGGCATTGATGGAAACAGTAGGTGTGAAAAATATCCATGTGCCAAGAAATGCCAAACAAGTCTCCCCCTATGGAAGACAACCAACAATCTCCCATAAAATGATATAGAAATGAAGCTCTGAACCAAATCAGAATCAAAAGACCAAATACTGCCAAACTCCCCCTAAGGAGTACAATCAATCTGAAAAATAGATAGAATTGGTTTTTCACATATATTCCTCCCCCTTTGACATCAATGCCAAAGATATGACATAGATATCAAACAGAATATGAAAACTCTAAATCTCAAGGCTAACTACTCCCCCTAAGTAGTAGCATTATTTCATCAATCCGGAGAAAAAGATAGCTCTGATAATGCATATCAAATTGATGCACATTAACATCATTTAAGTCTCTACCAGAGGGGTAGAAACCCCCAATTTGTGACTCAAATACTCAAATGATTCCCAGGACAAAGGTTTAGTGAAGATGTCTACTATATGTTCTTTAGTGTTCACATAAACCAATCTTACTTCTTTTTCTTCCACCTTTTCCTTCAAAAAGTTATACTTGATTGATATGTGCTTAGCCTTGGAGTGAAATACCAGATTCTTGGATATGTCAATAGTTGTAGAGTTATCACAATGAATAAAAACCAAATCATTACAAATCACTTTTATATCCTTTAACATCTACTTCATCCATAGAACTTGAGTGCAATTAGTCACGGCTGCAACATATTTAGCTTCAATAGTAGATAAAGAAATGCATGAGTGCTTCTTGCTGATCCATGAAACCAACTTCTTCCTAAGAAAGAATGCTCCAAAAGATGTTCTCTTCCGGTCATCAACATCACCTGCCCAATCTACACCTGTATATGCACATAAAGTAAAGTTATCATCTTTAGGGTACCATAAACCATATCTAGTTGTTCCTTGCAAATACTGGAATATCCCTTTTATTGCACTTTCATGATTTTCTCTTGGATTACTTTGACATCTTGATACAATACTGACTGCATTCATTATATCCAGTCTAGTCTGAGTTAAATATAGAAAACCACCAATCATGGATTTATATCTTGTAGAATTTACTGGAGGGGTTACATCTTTTATGGATAATTTTTCACTTGTAACCATAAGAGTACTATCTGGTTTGGAATTTTCCATACCAAATTTTTTTAGTAATTCCCTTAGGTACTTAGTTTGATAGATAAAGATGCCATTGTCAGTCTAAGTAATCTGCAAACCTAGAAAAACTATTATTTCTCCAATCATAGGCATTTCAAATTCACTCTACATATTATCAGAGAATTTCATGCATAATTTTTCTTCACCTCCAAAAATGATATCATCAACAAATACTTCAATAATCAGAATATAATCATTAGCGATCTTATAATATAGGTTACTATCAACATTACCTTTTATAAAATCAAGCTTCAAAAGATACTTATCCAACCTTGTATACCAAGCTCTAAGAGCTTTTTTTAATCCATATAGGGCTTTCCTTAATCTATAAACCATATTTTTGTCATCTGTCAGTAAAAATCCATTAGGTTGCTCAATAAAGACTTCTTCTTTAAGTTATCCATTCATAAATGCACACTTAACATCCATTTGTTAGACCTTGTAGTTCTTATAGGTTGCATAAGCAAGAAATAGTCTAACATCTTCAATTATCTACCAGTGCAAAATTTTCACCATAATCAATTCCTTCCTTCTGAGAATAACCTTTGCAGACCAATCTAGCCTTGTTTCTTACAACTTGTCCATCCTCATTCAGTTTGTTCTTAAAAACCCATTTAGTTCCAATAACATTCTTATTTTTAGGTCGGGGAACCAAAGTCCAAGTATTGTTCTTTTCTATGTGATCTAATTCATCTTGCATAACTTTCATCCAACATTCATCTTTACAAGATTCAATTACTAATGTCGGTTCAATCTGAGAAATGAAACATACCTCTTGAATTTCCAATGTTCTCCTTGTCATAACTCCCTTGTTTTTGTCTCCAATAATATGATTTTCAGAATGATTTAGCCTTACATACCTTGGTGTTTTCTGATTTTCAGGTTCTTTGTGCTGCTCTTTAGTTATAGTTGAGTTTTCTGATGATGTCAGGGTAACTGGTTCAGTATTATGTTCTAGTACAGGCACTACCAGATCAATTATGATCATTTCCATTGCTGATTCGCTGTCATAAGATTTAGCTTGGTCTTTGTGCTCCTCATCCACTTTCACATTAGCACTCTCCACAATTCTCATAAAACATAAAACATGTTGGCCTAAGGCCAAACAAACATCATCCAATCAATAAAACATCCTAGAAGCACATCGGAGGATCCACCAACACGTTACATGAAATAGGTCCATAACCTAGATAGCATCGGACTTAAATTAGATCCACACATGCCAAAGCAATGACACCAATCAGTCAAGGCACAAACACAAATCACCATCAACATCCTGAATCCCTTCTAGAAGCTACACCAACACCACTTATGCATTACATCAAAGATCTTCAATAAAGCTTTGTCGGTGAAACCCTTACCGGACCTATAAAGAAGGCTTACTAGAACATAAGATAGCATCTGATCGTCAAGTCAATACCAATTGACTAAACCATACTTCAGAAGCATATGAACCATTCATACAAACTTATCCCATCATCTAGATCATACCAGTAACAATCAACTGATAATCTTCCCAATCCAATCCTTCTATCGGAAGCTAGTAAACAACCATAACAGCTAGTGTTGACATCAATGACAAAATATCAATGCAACACATAATCAATTCCTTCATATTTCCAACAACACTAGCACTGGAGCATGTGTTATTGCATCCTTAATTTCATTGAAGGTAGACTTCCCTTCTACACTCTAATCTAAAGTAGATTTTACTTTCATCATATTCACAATATGACAAGTCTTCTCACAAAAATATGGAACAAACCTCTTAAAAAGTTCACTTTGATGAAAAAAAAATGAACTACAATCTTACTCATCGATAAGGCAAGACTTTGAATGGATTTGACCCATTTAGGGTCAATTTTAACATCTTCTTTATATACTATATGCCCAAGGAGCTTGTCTTTTGTTATACCAAAAAATGACTTCATGGGATTGAGAGAAGTTCCATGTTGACAACATCTCTCAAAAATTTGTTGCAAATGGAAGAAATCATCTTGACATTATTTTGAAAAAAATGTCAAATCATGAAGATACACAATGATAAAATTACCAAGGAAATCCATGAATTCTAAGTCCATTGCTCTCTGAAAAAGTGGCACCAACATTTATCAAGCCAAAAGACATTATATGGTAGGCAAAATTACCCCAAGGTGTGGTGAAATGTATTGGCATTGTGATGATGTTTTTTATTGTCATTGATGGACACACACTTACTTGATGTATGAGGTATGCTCAATCGGTAGTTGTTCCAACCGATATTGTATGTCATTGAATGTGTAGTCTTTAGACTATCGATATTTTGTAGAAGATGGTTTACTGGTCACAGATTGACTGAAGACCTCAAGCGGTACGAGGAACTCAAGTAGAACAAAGGACCTAAGTGGTAGTCATTTGTTTTTAATCAGAACACTATGATATTCCAATCTTCATTTTTGTCAACCGATAATCGGTATATTGTATTAACTGATTTATATCTGTGATGAGTTACCAACCGGTATTATTGTAATGTGTGATGAGTTATCATCCACAGACACTTTGACGGTGATTTTGTGTCATGTTACCAAATGTGTCTAGATGCACTATACCTAGGAACTTGTAGTTTAATCTTATTGGACCGACATGAAAACAGATTCCTTTATAAGGACATCATGTCTAGGTTTTGTATATGAGATAGAGAAGAAAAGGTTATTATGTGTGATCAGTGAAGAGAAGGTTAGGTCTGTGTGAAGATATAAAGTGTGTAGATAGAGAAGACTGAAGTAATGCTGAAATGCATTAACAATGAGCTGTCAAGGATCTAATTAAGCATACTATGTTATTTTCTATATCATTCACTTGTTGATTTCTAATATCTTCAACAAGTCTAAAACCCTTAACTGGGTAGGCCCAACAAAGCCTTTGTAAATCCTCTAACAAGGTGGTTCACAACTATGGATCTGAAATCCTTTAACAAGGTAGTCTTTAATAGGACTTATCTCCTAATAGAGATCTAGATTCCTAACAGGATATGTTCTAGTGAAGAACATTGTATGACCTTAACCGGTCTGACCTTAATCGGTCTGGTTACTATTTTGCAGATAGTTACTTGTGATTTTCTACTCATCATGGTTTTTCCCATTTGGGTTTCCATGTCAAATATCTTGTGTTATGGTGATTGTGCTTTTGTGGGTGAATGCTTTATTTTCTATTTGGTTTGCACTTATCTTAACCGGTTTATTAGTGAACGTGTTGCACCGATTATCTGCTAAACTGTTTAAAAGATTGATTACAATATTTTTTGGTATACTAATCCACCCCCCCTCTTAATATTCTTCAATTGGTATCAGAGCCAACCTTTCTATAATTCTAACCACTTGGAAGGAGATATGGGGGAATATAGTGTGAGGGAACTTACTCATTGTCTCACTCAGATTGAGAGAGCGTATGATGAACTCAAAGTCAAGTATAAAGCCTCTTTGGCCAAGAGAAGAGAGCATGCTGAAAAAATGATGGAACTTACTTAAAATAGCTCTTCTCATGAAGCAGACATGGATGCCCTAGTTGAAGAAGTTGTAAAACTGAATGAATCAAAAGAAAACCTGAGAAGGGAGTTGGAAGGACTGACTATCAGAATATGTTAGGAGCTTGAGAATAGAAGGAAAGCTAAAGATTTGGTAAAAGACAAAGATCATGAGATTTTCAAGCTGAAGCAAGAAATCAGTACCCTTACCGCTCATCTCCAGGAGAGTAGAGTGGAAAAAGAAGAAATGCAAGGTGAACTAAACATGGCCATTTTTGAGAATGCAACATTGATGGAATCCAATACTTCTATTTCCAAGGAACTTACTGAGTCAAAGTAGATACTTGCCAAATTCAATCAGGGTACTGCTAAGCTAGAGCAAAAGCTAGAATCAGCAAAGCCAGTAAAGAATACCACTGAACTTGGTTTCTCTAGATATGAGGAAGGTGAGACCTCTGGAACAAAAGCTAAAGCATCAAAGAAGCAATTGACATCCAAAGGAAAAGGTAAGCAAAAATTTAAACCTGTTTGCTTTAATTGTCTCAAAGAGGGACATACTGCCAATGTGTGTAGAAGCAAGGCCTACAATAGTTTTCCTTATTTTCAAAACAATGTGCCTAGATCCAATAGATTCAATGTAAATTGTTATGCATGCAACAAGTTTGGGCATAGAGCATCTGAATACAGGTCAGTTTTGCACAACACTGGGAGATGTTCTCCAAGGACTCAAGGATTTATTCCGGAACTTCCTATGAACCAGAATCCCAACTGGTACAATACCTTTGACCATCGGTCAGTCGGTTATCAAGCAAAAACTAGCTGGAAAGCAACTTGTTTGATCTATCGTGGTAGCGGTCACACTGCTGCAACTTGCAAAAGGAAGAATGGAAGTATGAATAACGGACCATGAAGAACACCTAGAATGGTATGCTATCATTGCAACAAACCAAGACACACTACCAGAATTTGTAGACTAAGAAAGAACCTATCAGGTGATATACCGATCACTCCAAAAGGGAAGATTGATGTTGAAACTGTTCAAGTGGAAATGAATAAAACTTGGAAAAATAAATCAGAAGAAGAGTCACAAGATGAACCTGCTTTTGCACCTAGTGTGGAAGTCTCTAAATCGGTAAACTGAGCTTCAGGAAAGCTGGGGGGGAACATATCGGTGAAATATTTCAAACCCCTGGTTTATATTGATAAATACCTTTACCAATATATGCTACCTGTCAGTCGACAAAAGATCTGAAGTGGTAAAAGGCAAAATTAGGGTTTGTACTCTAGCAGTGATGCATTTATTATGGTCGGTGAGGGTTTGTTTAACAGGGTTTTCATCATCATTTTCACTTATTTGTTTTAGAAAGAAGAATCTTCAAGAGCAGAGAAACCAGAGCAATTTGTTTGGCATTTGGAGAAATCGTGTGCGAAATCTTGCAATCATCTTCAAGCAATCAATGAAGAATACTAAGCGGTGAACTAGCAATCGAAGTGGTGTACTATGCACGATATTGGAAAACCTAAATTTCAGATTGTGAAGGTATTTTCTGAAAATTCTTTCTTATCATTTGGTTATGGCTTCTACATCGCATTCTAGTTCCAGTGCACCTAAAGATACACCTGAGTTTCTTCAAAATAAAATGACATACAATGCCCTATCTCAAATTCCCACTGGAGTCATTGTCGAGGGAGATTTTCAGGGTATATAGACTATAAGTTGGAAGACCTAGGATCCCTAGTAATTCACTCCCAGCTAAGTCTATTGTATGGAGATGACAAGAAGATCAAACCAGAGTATAGCATCCTCAAGAAGATGAAACTACACAATGCAGTATACTTTCTGGAAGAATTTACAAAAGAACATATTAGCATTATCTTCAGTAGAGTGCATGGTGACAAGATGTATCTCGAGCGAACCCATGACATCACACTAGAAGTGATTCATGTTGTCACCAGATTTTGCAATGTTGGAGAAGTGCCAGTTCTACGAAAGGTCACCAAAACTAAAATGACACAGCTCACTAATTCTGTGAGTGACCAATGGGCAATGACTGTCAACACCATTTTTGATGATCTGGTAAAATATGCTTGCATGGTGATTAGTTACAGGATATTTTATGCCAACAGAATGAATTTTGTCCCTACTGTTGTGGTGAATGCTTCTTACAGGATGATAAAGGAAGATACTAAATATGACCTATGTACCTGCTTACAAAAGCAATTGTTGGTGAATCTAAAATCCATCAAATAGGACAAATCACTGAGGTTCAAGTTTGGCCAACTTCTAGTCAGTCTATTCTTCTATTTTCAAGGTTATTTCCCTGGAGTTAGTGGTGTTCAATGGTCTACTGACCAACCGGTTTCTAGATAGATTAAGGAGAGTCTACAAGCAGTGGGAACTACATATATTGAGGTTCTAAATAAGTATTTTGATGAATTCAAATGAAAGATGAACTAGAGAATGAGGATATCTGGTGATATTGTGAAGAAGTATGAAGATGACATCTGCTTCACAATAAAGACAAATGACTGCATAATGGAAGTTGTGGAACCTAGAAAGGAAGTAGTTGGCCCTATGGGGTATGAAGTGGTGAATGACATATTGATTGGGTATGCCTCTACCCTACTTGCCTCACCACTGGATGCAAAGATGAAAAGAATCGGTACCTACTTGTAGAGGGTCACATCGATTGAGGAACCAAAGAAGAAAAAGGACAAAGCAATGCCATCGATATCTACACCGGTTACATCTGCCAGTCCAAAAGTGACCAAGCAGTCACCAGCCAAAAAGAAACCTAAGATTATTTTGGCAAAAGTATTCGAGAGGAAGTGAAAATATAGGAATCACTCACCAGAGTCAGAGGACACTGAACAGAAGGTTGAAATAAAGAAGACAAGGCAATCAAGCAAAAAGCCGAAGTCTACCGGTAATGTACCAACAACTTCTGTACTGGTAAATATAGATATTTCTTCTTATAAATCAATGACACACTATTAGAGGACAATAAAGAATATTAGGAGGAAAGTGTTTGATGACTTAAAGGAATATTTTGATGACTTTAATGATAGTGAAAAAGAGGATGTAGAACAGGAGATCATTAAATATTTATGTGTTAATGATCAGTCACCTTCTGAGATTAAAATTGTTACTCCAAATTCTTTGTATGATTCTTTGGATAACAAATGGCACATTGCCATTGAGAGAGAACAAGAGATCAGGGAGAAAATTTTTGCATAGTACTTTCCTGATGCCTCAAATTCTAAGTTATTTGAAACTATTGATAAGTACAAAGGAATTTTCTTTATGAGAAGAAGGTGATAGGTTACTAGAAGGTAAAACCTATGAAGTAGAAAAAGATACAAATATACAGGTTCAAGCTGTTATCAAAATGCACCGAGTATCTGAAGCTGCTAGGCAGGCTGACCAAGCACCTGACCTATCCTCAAACAAACCGGATGAGGTATTTGACAGTCAAGGAGAAAGAGTGATAGAACAAAATGACCCTATTGATGTTGATGCATTAGATAATGGGGATGTCACTCCAGACAGAGAAAAAGATGAGAAAGAGAAACATGACAAAGAGAAAGTGGAGAAAGAACAAGAGGAAAAAGCAAGGCAAGAAGAAAACAAGAGAAAAGAGGAAAAGAAAAAGAAAGAAGAAGATAAGAGAAAATAAGAAGAGAAGAAGAGAGAAGAAGATAAGAGAAAGAAGAAGAGAAGAAGAAAGAAGAAGACAAGAGGAAGGAAGAAGAAAGGAAGAAGGAGGAAGAGAATAAAAAGCAGGAAGAGGATAAGAAGAAGAAAGAAATGGAGAAGAAACAAGAAGAGGAGAAAAATAAAGAGTTAGAGAAGAAGAAAGAAGAAGAAAAGAAAAGAGTGGAAGAGGAGAAGGAATCAAAGAAGAGAAAACAAGTGGAGATCAAGACCAAAGAAGGAGGGTAGAATCCTAAGGCAACCGGTGATCAAACCAAGCAGGTTGATTCCACCAATCTTATTGATCTAACTCTTGCATGTCTGACTCAATCAACATATGAGTCTGAGCTACTTTCGAGCATCAAACTTGCACATGAGAGACTAGAAGAATTGTGGAAGAAGAAAGAACAGGATGTCATACAAATTGTAGTTGACACCCTTACCAGTCTAATTCCTGGTACTAACCTCCACAGTACCTACTCCTCTCTATCCAAGCTCAAACTTATTTGTACCGTAGTAGAGGACCAGGTATAATGCTTGAGCAATTGCAAGTAATAACCATGAAAAGGCACTTAATATTGCCTTAGTCAAGCAAATGAATGAACTCAGGACACAACTACTGAAGCAGCAGAATGATATTAGTGTTTCTATGGGTGAGGATAAATTACTTTTGAGTAAAATCTGCCAACTCCATCTATTTTGTGAAGATGTGCTCAAACAGAAAGCTCAACTCCAATCAGAGTTACAGGAATATATCAGCAACTTCAAGATGCCCAATGATTTATTCACTGCCTATCGACAAACTGTTCATCATTTTCAGCATCAAACTACCAAGATGGACTTAGAGATCAACAATCAGACTCAAGATTTGTAGGAGCTTCAACTGCTCCTATTGCCAAAACTGCAGGTTCTTCATAGATGTTTTCTCAACTTGGAAGCCATCATGGTAACTCAAGTGCTAAGTACCATTGATGCAATGGAAGAACTGGCATTCTAGATGAAGACTGAAAGTGAGATAGCTACCTCACTACTTGAGTCATGGACATTGGACATGAAGATTTTTGTGCAGAACTTTAAATTTGTTTTTGAGAAATTTCATTCCTTATTGTCATGAACATCTACTCTGTGTTATTTTATAAAAAGGATAGTTTGCATTACTTTGTCATTGTTGGCAAAGGGGGAGTAGTGTACATTAAAATTTTGGTGAATTTTTATGCACATACTTGTGATTTTTGAAAAGGAGGTAGTGTATATGCTTAGGGGGAGTAATTTTGATGATGGTATTTTTTGTTTCTTTGTAAAGCACTTAGATGTCAAAAATTTTCCTAAGTGTTGCCATCAATGCCAAAGGGGGAGATTGTTGGCATTGTGATGATGTTTTTGATTGTCATTGATGGACACACACTTACTTGATGTATGAGTTAAGCTCAACCGGTATTTGTTCCAAATGGTATTATATGTCATTGAATGTGTAGTCTTTAGACTATCGGTATTTTGTAGAAGATGGTTTACCAGTCACAGATTGACTGAAGACCTCAAGCGGTATGAGGATCTCAAGCAGAACAAAGGACCCAAGCAGTAGTCATTTGTTTTTAATCATAACACTATGATATTCCAGTCTTCATGTTTGTCAATCGATAATCGATATATTGTATTAACCAATATACATCTGTGATGAGTTACCAACTAGTATTATTGTAATGGGTGATGAGTTATCATCCACCGACACTTTGACGATGATTTTGTGTCATGTTACCAAATGTGTCTAGATGCACTGTACCTAGGAACTTGTAGTTTAATCTTATTGGACCGACATGAAATCAGATTCCTTTATAAGTACATCATGTATAGGTTTTGTATATGAGATAGAGAAGAAAAGGTTATTATGTGCAATTAGGGAAGAGAAGGTTAGGTCTGTGTGAAGATATAAAGTGTGCAGATATAGAAGATTGAAGTAATGTTGAAATGCATTTACAATGAGCTATCAAGGATCTATTTAAGCATATTGTGCTATTATCTAGATAATTCACTTGTTGATTACTAATATCTTCGATGAGTCTGAAACCCTTAATTGGGTAGGCCCATCAAAGCCTTTGTAAATCCTCTAACAAGGTGGTTCACAACTGTGGATCTGAAATCCTTTAACAAGGTAGTCTTTAACAGGACTTATCTCCTAACAGAGATCTAGATTCCTAACAGGATCTGTTCTAGTGAAGAACATTGTATGACCTTAACCGGTCTGGTTACTATTCTGCAAATAGTTACTTGTGAGTTTCTGCTCACTGTGGTTTTTCCCATTTGGGTTTCCACATCAAATATCTTGTGTTATGGTGATTGTGCTTTTGTGGGTGAATACTTTGTTTGCTATTTGGTTTGCACTTATCTTAACCAGCTGATTAGTGAATCTGTTGCGCAGGTTATCTGCTAAACTATTTAAAAGATTGATTATAGTATTTTTTGGTATACTATGTTGGCATTTTCGATGATGATGTTGTGATTGTCATTGATGGACACACACTTTCTTTGAGATCACTTTTTGTATGTGTGAGTTATGCTCAACTGGTATTTGTTCCAACCGGTATTATGTATTATAGTCTTTAGACTACCAATGTTTTGCAGAAAGTGTTTACCGATCTCAAGCAGTATGAAGACCCAAGCGGTATGAAGACCTCAAGTGGTTCAGAGATCCTAAAGCGGTATGAAGGAACAAAGCGTTTGTTATCATTTTTCCCAGTCTTCACTTTGACAAATGGGTAATTGGTAAAATGTGTGAACCAGTAATCAGTTAAATGTATGAACCAGTATTACTCTATGATGAGTTACCAACCGGTATTTTTTTATGGTGAGTTATCATCCACAGACACTTTGGCAGTGATTTTGTGTCGTGTTACCAAATGTGTCCAGATGCACCGAACCTAGGAACTTGCAATGTAATCCTATTGGACCTGTTACTACTTATCAAGTTGCCATTAGTTTTATATCCAAAGTCATACTATACATTCTAGTCGGTTAAGCACTACCGAATCATGCAGTCGGTATGCATAGTCTAGTTGGTTACAGAAGAAAGCAGTTACAAAACACAGTATACATCGAGCTGTCTACCAAGTATCTTTTTGAGACTACCGAGCAGTAAAGATGACACATCGAGTTGATATTCATTGAGTGAAACATGTTACTAGATACATTGAACCTGGACATGCATATGAAAACATTTTACAAGATTGAGGCACATCTAACTGTTATTACATTGGAAATTGCACCAGAAGATTGTGTATGATTACAAGGACAATCTAACCAATGAAATATTTTGTATAGTTATTCATTCGAGGAATCTTGTTTGTAAGATCGAAGCAATGAATTGGATCACCGTTTTAAGAGATCTATTTATACAACATGAGTTAAGAGCAAGGTGTGTGCATGTATGTATGAAGGAAGACTACTATAGAGACACAGAGGTCACTGAGAAGGTTTTCAGAGAAGAGTCAAAGAACAAAGTAAATAGAAGGGTTTACCGAGCTACTATATGGGTAAGGTAATCTTATTCTGAGCACATAGAATCTACTATAATATTTCAGATGTAAAGATGCAGATATTTGTAATGATTTTATTGTAATATTGTGAAGTTGAAAGAGAAACCTTTAACAGGGTAAAAGACTCTAACCAAGTCTATAAATTATAAAGCCTCTAACTAGGTCCAACATTGAGAATAAACATTGTAAAATCCTTTAGCAAGGTAGATCTAATAGATCTTGATACTCCTAACAGGGTAAGCTATCAAAAATAGCTAAATTTAGCTCTAACCGAGCATTCTTTATTATTGCAGTAGTGAAGTTGTGGGTGCCATCCCCACCGCAATTTTTCTCTCTAACCAAGAGTTTCTGTGTAACCAAAATATATGTGTTATGGAGTGAATCATGTATGATTGTTACCTATTTGTTTTAACTTTATTTTATGTTATTGCACTATTCAATTTATGCATAATTGTAAAGTTATTATTCAAGAAAAGTTTTGAGGTATTGATTCACCCCTCCCCTCTTAGTACATTAGCTTTCCATATTGGGCCTAACAATTAGTATCAGAGCTTCAATCTTGGAAAAGGTTTTAACTACCTAAAGAGAAAGATCTTATCAATGGAAGGCTATAAACAATCTCGGAGGATTGTATATCTGCAAGAAGAGCTGGATCATGCAAATCAAGTGTTTGTAGACATGCAAAGGCAAATGCAAAAATCTCTGAAAGTAAGAAGGAGATTATCTGATGACTTGCAGGATTCTCAAGAGTTAGTGGAACAAATTGAGACATCATCTGAGAATAGTATATCTAAAGAAACTAAAGAAATGATTGGAGCATTGAAAGAAAAGAACAAAGCATTGGTTGATCAACTAAAAACAATGAAAAGAGAACATGAACATTTCAGCACATAGATGACTAAAAATCTAGATGCATCGAGGACAACTGAGGATAAAGCAAGAGATGTATAGAGAGAGAAACAACAACTTGAAGTCTTAGTATCTGATAAGAATGATGAAATTATAAGGTTGATTCGGATTCAACAAAATATGATAGATCAACTAGGTTATGCACATCATGAAGCAATTTTAAAGAATGATGAGAATCAAGCATTGAAACTTGAAGTATCAAGGTTGACTGATGAACTTGAAATAGAGAAGAAATCCAAAGAAACATTGAAGAAGAGTTATGAAGCATCAAAGATGTTGGATGAGCAACTAAATACAAGAAGACCCAACAAAGATGCAAGACTCAGTTACAAAGGAAAAGACCCTACCGAGAAAGGAGTTCATACTACCGAGAAAGGAGAATCATCAAAGCAAGCTGGAAATAGGAATAAAATCAAAAGGAAGAAGCCTATTTGCTACTAATGTGGAAATCAAGGTCATACTACCAACATATGCCAGATTAGAAAAGGTAAGCAACCGAATATCACTAAGTCAAATGAGTATTGTTACAATTGCAATAAATATGGTCACACATCTAATCAATGTAGGACAAAGTCTGTTAACAACTATCAGAAGGCAAAATTCAAAGGGTTTTGTAAAAACTGAAATAGATATGGACATAGTACCAAGAATTGTTGGTTTAAGAAAAAGAATCACATGTGGTCTGCACACCAAGCAAACACTAGTGGTTACCGAACCCACACAAATCCTTACCGAAAATATGCAGTAGTACCATGGGATTACAATACAAGGATATGGTGTGAATGTTGTGGAAGATATGGACATATAAGTGCCAATTGTTTTATAAGATTTGGAATGAACAACCGAAGATCATGGAGAAATCCCGGTATGGCATGTTTTCATTGTCACAAAGTTGGACATTTAGCTGGAGATTGCAGAGATCAACCTAGAGGAGACACTGAAGAGATAAAAGAAAAATTCAAGATGATTTGGCAAAAGAAGGAAATCATGTCAGATGAAGAAGGCACCTTACCTACCGAGTTAGGTGCACCTATTCCAAATTAATTAGCAAAGGTATGAAGGCACTGCATTCTCTAAAGTTTAAATCATAACAGTTCCTATTCTATTATGTACAAAATTCAAAATCTGCATAGTTAAGATGCATTAGTAAGTTTGAAATTCTATCAAAAGTATAATATAGAAAACCTGTCAAGTTGGTAAACAAGGAAATTTGGTTACTCGATTAAAATGAAAGAAAAGAGAGTAAATTAGTTAAAGGTAAACTGAGTGCATTTAATGTTTTGACCTAACCTGCATGGAGCCTGATAAGGTATTTTGTGTACTTAAAGGTATTTTCGCGGTCATTTTCATTCACCAAAGTTTTCAAGAGAGCAGAGCAGAGCGAATCAAGGCAATCAAAACTTCATTCAAATCGAATCCAAAGGTATTTACATCAAATCTCATCACTATTAAGTTGGTTTTTCGATCTTGTCAAATTGCTACTATCTACCGAGTGTGAATCGTCTGTCATTTGTAAACTGTCAAACCCTAAGGATAGTTTGCTAAGTTTTATCTGAAATTTACAAATGGCATCCAAGATCCAAGATCCCATAGTTGTCAAGAATGTGGAGAAGCCATCTCTAAAATACACTTTGACTCCTAAAGTCGCCTCTGAACCGAATGACAAAACTGCCTTTTCACTCATCCCGGATTGAGTCTTGTTAGTCGAAGATGTTAGATTCTTCACCAAATGTCATGTTGAAGAACTCGGTCGTGTTGAGATTAGTGACACATATGATGAGCTATGTACCGATGGAAAAATGGATAGCAAGTTCGAGCATATCAAAATCAAGGGATTAACTGAAGCCCTAGCGTATCCCCATGTATTCAAACCCCAGTGGGTTAAGTTTGTTTTAAGCAGAGTTCATGATGATTTTTTGTGGCTAGAGGAGCAACCATTCAAAATCATTAAGGAAATCATTCATGTGATCACTGGATATCCTATCTATGACCATGCACGAGCACAAAAAATAATATCACAGAAGGAGTTAATCAGTTTAACCGGAGTAGAATCTGATTACCAAGGACTGAAATTAAATAATGTCACTGATGCAGAACTTAAATTTGCAATTAGAGTAATTGGTTACTGTTTCTTCCAATCAGCAAGGGAAAATAGTGTACCCTATGCAGCAGTTGACTTAGCCTACAAAAAAGTGAAAAAGGGAATGAAAGTAGATTTATGTGAAGTGTTATTGAAGAACTTGTTTGAGAACCTGAACACAATAAGGAAGCCGAAAAAGAACAACTTGACAAACACACTAAAGTTTGGTTCACTTCTTGTATGCATGTTTTTCTACTTTGAGAAGTTCTTTCCCTCAGTCAATAAAGTAGTTTGGGAGCTACACCGACCTATCACTCATCAAATTAATGACTTTATCAAGAAATTGGGAGATAATTTTAATGATATCATGGATGACTACTTCAGCATTATTCAAGAAAAGATGCTCAATAGGTACAGGATTCCACCACAACTGGTAGAGATATATAAGGATAATATATGTTTTGAGGTAGACACCGATTACTACTATGTGAATGTTGTAGAACTAAGGACTCAATCTTTGCCACCAATGGGTTACGAGATTGACTATGATATCACACAACAGCAAATTGATGCATATCTTACACTATCAAGGCATGCTATTGAACTGAGATATGGAACTTATGAAGAAGTTAAGGAAAAGGTGAAAATGAGCATTGTAGTACCTAAAGCTACAAGAAAGGCTACAAAGATGATAAAGGTTTTATTTGAGAAATTCGGAGAAGAATCCTCCTCTACACTTATCAAAGGCACTCTTGCCATTACCGAAGAGGAATCTGAAGCTCAAGAGGCAGCAATAACATTGAGTACCAAGTTGCCTAAGGGAAAAGTTTTGAAAAGAAAGAAACTGGACACTACAAAGGCCCTACCGAATCCACCAACAAAGAGACCCAACACTAGAGCATCAGCTACATCACCGAGTAAGAAACAAAAGAGTGTTACTATTCCCAAGGTAACCAAAACCTACAAGAAATCTACTTAGAGACTCATTCTGGCAAAAGAGTCCAGTGATATAGAATCAGAAGATGCCAACAAATTTCAAATTGTAAAAAGCAAGAAGGTAAATATTCATAGTGTTGAAAACTTTTGTGCCAATCTTAAAGAATATGGTAGATTTGCAGGCTTTAGATATGTCAAGTATGAGACTAGGAATAATGATGAGAAGCGACAAATTGAAGAAGCTATCATCTGCACACTTCTAAAGTTTTGGCTAGCTCCATTAGAACTAGTAAAGTCACTTCCGAGTGTTACATATTGATAACAGGTGGAAATATGCAATGGACTCAGAGAAACAAATTAGAGAATGAAGTCTAGTCCATCTATTTCCTGATATGTCTATAGCAGAAATAAAGGAGCAATTGACAACCTACAATTCTAAATTTCTTGTCAAACAGAGAGCCTTAAAATTGATGAATGGGCTATATATTGATGTAGAAAATGAGACAAAAGCAAAGTGGTAGGAAATCTTCAAAATAAAGGATGTCGGTGAATAATCTCAAGTTGAAATTGTTGATGTCATCGAGCAAGATCCTGATGTCACCGAGCAAGGTCCTGATACTACCAAGCAAGACCCGGCTGACACTATTCAAATTGATGAAGATGTCATGGATACAGAAGCACCGGAGCAGGAAATGATAGAAGGCACTACCTATGCAAAACTTGTATCTAGTGAATCTGTGATAGTACAAGTTCAGCCTTATCCGCTAGTCAAGCCACCTGTCTCTACCGAAGCTCCTAAAGATACAACACAAGGTATCGAAGGTCACAAGTCTGAAGCAATAGAAGGTACAACTAAAGATCAAACCTCTCAAGCACCATCAAGCACTGAAAATGTTACAACTGAGACCCCCAGTACCGAGACACCCAAGGACACCACAACGGCTACTGGAACCGACCAAAGTGTTGCCTCTACTGAGCAACCTACCGAGGGTCAACAAGCCTCACAAGCAATTGTCTTGGTATAACCAACCAAAGGTAAAGAGAAGAAAGTGAAAAAGCATAGTTTTAAAGTTGATTTAACTAAATTGATAGTGTTGCCCAATGTGGATATTTCAAAATTAAAGGGGCAAGCACTTATTGATTTTGGTGAACTATGCAAAGCAAAGGCCGAACAAGAAAAACAACTGGCCATTCAAAAGAAGAATAAAGTACTACAGAAGGTGAAAACACTGCTAACAGAAATGCTACCATCAGCTACAGTGTCAACCGATGCAGCCATCCACATTCAATTGGCTGAACTCCTTAATCAAATAGAAACATCTGGAGTTGATGCATCTAAGTACTTGAGCAAGCTAAAAGATAAAGAGCTTACTGCAAAAATGATAGAAGAGGTACAAAAGCTCTAGCTATAGGAAAAGTCAAGCTTGTCAAATTCATTACTGAGTTGTCCCCTCAACTCAAGCATATTCTTTATTTATTTCAGAAACTTTGTACATTTTCCTTATTCATTAAAGATATCAAGAATAAAACTGATGCAATTGAGAAAGAGATCACTGATCTCTCAACTAAGTTGACCACAGAGCCTAATTCAGTTTAGAACTTTTATACCAATCTTCAATAGCTCATGGCTCAACAGTTAGAACTCAGAAATGAAGAGCATAAGATCAGGATGGATATAATGACCCTCCAGACATTATTCCTTCCTCATCTCTCATCAGTTCAAGAACAGATCAACTGAGCTACACGCCTATCAACTACACAAGAGGGAAGCACTCTTGATGGCTTAATATCACTATTGGCTGATATTCAAGCACAAAATTCTTTAATGGAAAGTGTAAAGGATGTACTCTTAGTTGCACTCACCGACGCCCAGAAGAAGTATAAATCTATTTTTGATCAGTTATCGCCCCTGGATGGAAATTAAGTTTTTGATGTTTGTCAAAAAAGGGGAGTAATACTACATAAGGGGAGTAATATACTATATTTAGGGAGTGATATAGTTTTGATAATACAGTTTTGAGTATTGTATACAAGGGGAATATACCGAGCAGAGTATGCAGAGCAAGCAAAGAGAACACAAGCACAAAACGCATACAAAATTAGAGTTATGTACAATATAATGATAAGGGGAGTATATTTGAATATACTATTTCATTTACTATTGCATATATTGTCAAGTGTAGTCATTTTGCAAAGTATATAGATTTTTGAGTTATGACTTTGAAAGTAGTTTTTGTCAAACATCTCAACTAATGTCAAAAGGGGAGATTGTTACTACTTATCAAGTTGCCATTAGTTTTATATTCAAATTCATACTATACATTCTAGTCAGTTAAGCACTACCGAATCATGCAGTCGATATACACACAGAGAAGTCGGTATGCACAGTCTAGTTGGTTACAAAAGAAAGTAGTTACAGAACATAGTATACACCGAGCTGTCTACCGAGTATCTTTTTGAGACTACCGAGTAGTAAAGATGACACACCGAGTTGATATTCATCGAGTGAAATGTGTTACCAGATACATTCAACCTGGACATGGATATGAAAACGTGTTACAAGATCGAGGCACATCTAACCATTATTACATTGGAAATTGCACCAGAAGATTGTGTATGATTACAAGGACAATCTAACCAATGAAATATTTTGTATAGTTATTCATTCGAGGAATCTTGTTTGTAAGATCGAAGCAATGAATTGGATCACCGTTTTAAGAGATCTATTTATATAGCATGAGTTAAGAGCAAGGTGTGTGCATGTATGTATGAAGAAAGACTGTTATAGAGACACAGAGGTCACCGAGAAGGTTTTCAAAGAACAGTCGAAAGAACAGAGTAAACAGAAGGGTTTATCGAGTTACTATATGGGTAAGGTAATCTTATTTTGAGCACATAGAATCTGCTATAACATTTCAGATGTAAAGATGCAGATATTTGTAATTATTTTATCGTAATATTGTGAAGTTGAAAGAGAAACCTTTAACAGGGTAAAAGACTCTAACCAAGTCTATAAATTATAAAGCCTCTAACCAGGTGCAACATTCAGAACAAATGTTGTAAAATCATTTAGCAAGGTAGATCTAATAGATCTTGATACTCCTAACAGGGTAAGCGATCAGAAATAGCTAAATGTAGCTCTAACCGAGCATTCTTTATTATTGCAGTAGTGAAGTTGTGGGTGCCATCCCCACCACAATTTTTCTCTCTAACCAAGAGTTTTTGCATAACCAAAATATATGTGTTATGGAGTGAATCATGTATGATTGTTAACTATTTGTTTTAACTTTATTTTATGTTACTGCACTATCTGATTTATGCGTAACAGTGAAGTTATTGTTAAAGAAAAGTTTTGAAGTACTGATTCACCCCTCCCCTCTCAGTAAATTAGCTTTCCATATTGGGCCTAACAGAACTGACATGAAATCAGATTCCTTTATAAGGACATCATGTCTAGGGTTTTAGGTGTTGTTAGGGGTTTAGGGGGTTGATGAGGTTTTTGTATGTGTGATCATAGAAGTAGATTAGGTATGCGTGAAGAAACAGAGTGTGGAAATATTGAAGACTGAAGTAATGCTGAAATGCATTAACAATGAGCTATCAAGGATCTAACCAAGCATACTATGCTAGTATTTAGATCACTCACTTGTTGATTACTCACATCTTCAACAAGTCTGAAACCCTTAACTGGGTAGGCCTCGTAAAGCCTTTGTAAATCCTCTAACAAGGTGGTTCACAACTGTGGATCTGAAATCCTCTCACAAGGTAGTCTTTAATCAAACTTATCTCCTAACAGAGATTCAAATTCCTAACATGATCTATTCTGGTGAAGAACATTGTATGACCTTAACCAGCCTGGTTACTATCCTATAGATAGTTACTTGTGAGTTTATTCTCGCCATGGTTTTTCTCATTTGGGTTTCCACGTCAAAATCTCTTGTGTTATGGTGATTGTGCTCCTATGGGTGAATGCCTTATTTTCTATTTGGTTTGCATTTGTCTTAACCAGTTTGTTAGTAAAACTATTATACCAATTTACTGCTAAACTATTTAAGTGTTTGAGTTCAGTATTTTTTGGTATAATAATTCACCCCCCCTCTTAGTATTCATCAATTGGTATCAAAGCCAGTCTTTCTATAAGTTCAACCACTTGGAAGGAGATATGGGGGAATAAACTATAAGGGATCTTACTCATCGTCTCACTCAGACTGAGAAAGCCTTTGATGAACTCAAAGTCAAATATAAAGCCTCTCAAGCAAAGAGAAGAGAGCATGTTGAGAAACTAATGGAGCTTATTGAAAATAGTTTTTCTGATGAAGCAGACATGGAAGCCCTATTTGAAGAAGTTGAAAAACTAAATGAATCTAATGCTAACCTAAGAAGAGAGCTAGAAGGATTGACTATCAGAATGTGTCAAGAGCTTGAGAACTGAAGGAAAGCTGAAGATCTGGTAAAAGACAAAGATCATGAGATCTCCAAGCTGAAGCAAGAAATCTGTGCACTTACCGCTCATCTCCAAGAGAGTAAAGTGGAAAAAGAAAAAATGCAAGGTGAACTAAACATGGCTATTTCTGAGAATGCAAACTTGAAGGAATCCAATGTTTCTATTTCCAAAGAACTCATTGAGTCAAAGAAAATACTTGCCAAATTCAATAAGAGTACTGTTAAGCTAGAACAAAAGCTTGAATCAACAAAACTGATGAAGAATACCACTGGACTTGGTTTTTCTGGTTATGAGGAAGGTGAGACCTCTGGAACAAAAGATGGAGCATCAAAGAAGAAACCAACACCAAAGGATAAAGGTAAGCAAAAGTTCAAACCTATTTGCTTTAATTGTCTCAAGGAAGGACACACTGCCAATGTATGCAGAAGTAAGGCTTACAATAATTTTCCCTACTTTCTAAACAATAAGCCTAGATCTGATAGATTCAATGGTAACTATTATGCATGCAACAAGTTTGGGCATAGAGAATTTGAATGCAGGTTTGTTATACACAAGACTGGAAGATATCCTCAAAGGAGTCAAGGAGTTTTTCCTGAATCCTCTGTGAACCAGAATCCAAACTGGTATAATGCCTATGACCATCAGTAAGGTGGTGGTGGCTATCAAGTGGCAATTGGTTGGAGAGCAACCTATTTGATTTTCCATGGTAGCGGTCACACTGTTGCAACATGCAAGAGGAAGAATGGTAGAATGAACAATGGACCATGCAGAATACCTAGAGTGGTATGCTATCATTGCAACAAACCGGGACATCCTACCAGAACCTGCAGAATGAGAAAGAATATATCAGATGATATACCAGTCACTCTAGAATGAAAGATTGATGTTGAAACTATTCAAGCAGATATGAAGACAAAATGGAAGAAGAAACTTAAAGAAGTGTCACAAGAAGAACCGGTTTCTACACCTAGTGTGGAAGTCACTGAACCGACAAACTAAGCTTCAGAAAAGCTTAGGGGAACAAATCGGTGAAATGTTTCGAACCCCTGGTTTACACTAGTAAAAGACCTTAACCGCTATGTGTTACCTGTCAATTGGTAGAAGACCAAAAATGGTAAAAGGCAAAATTAGGGTTTATAACCTAATGGTGGAGCATTTATTATGGTAGGTGAAGAATTTGTTTAAAAGGGATTTTCAAGTCATTTTCACTTATCAATTTGCGAGCGAAGAAATTCTCAAGTGCAGAGTGACCAAAGGCGATTTGTTTTGTGATTCTAAGAGATTTCAAAAACTTTGAAGTAGAATCTGGATATAGTATCAATCAGTCAAGTGAAGAACACTAAGCGGTGTTCCAAGCGACCGAAGTGGTGTGTTGCAAGCTACAATGTCAAAGCCCTAAATCTCGATTCGCGAAGGTATTTTTTGAGCTTCTTTGTTTATCATGGCTTCTACATCGCACTCCAGTTCAAGTGCACCTAGTTTTTCAGCGGATTTCATACAAAGGAAGATGAAATACAATGCCCTATCCTAGATACACGCTGGTGTTATAGTTGAGGAAGGTATTTCAGATTATATTGATTGCAAAATAGAAGACCTAGGATCCCTAGTGATCCATTCTCTAGTTAGGTTTATTCTGCAAGAATGACAAGAAGATTAAACCAAAATACAACATCCTAGAAAGAAAGAAACTTCACACTATGGTCTATTTTCTTGAAGAATTTATAGAAGATCACCTCCACATCATCCTAAGCAGAGTGCATGGTTACAAAATGTATCTTGAGCGGATACATGATATCACACCAGAAGCGATTCATGTCATCACCAATTTCTATAATGTTGGAGAAGTGCCAGCCCTAAGGAAAGTCATTAAGATAGAAATGACCAAGTTCACTAGTTCTATGAGCGACCAACAAGGAATGATCGTTAACACCATCAAGGATGATTTGGTCAAATATGCCTACATGGTGATTGGATACCGGACATTCTATGTTAGCAGAATAAACTCTGTCTTTGCAGAAGCGGTGAATGCAGCCTATAGAATGATCATGGAAGATGCATCATTTTATCTATGCACCTGTATACAGAGGAAACTTCTGGTAAACCTGAAGTCTATCAAATAGGACAATGCCTTAAGATTTAAATTTGGAAAACTATTAGTAGGTTTGTTTTTCTATTTTCAAGGCTATTTTCTGGGAGTTGGTGATATGCAATGGTCTACTGACCAACTGGTTACTAAGCAAATTAGAGAAAGTCTTCAAGTAGTGGGAACTGGTTATCTTGAAGTCTTGAACAAATACTTTGATGAATGCAGACACAAGATGAGCCAGAGGATGAGAATATCTAGCGATATTGTCAAGAAGTATGAAGAGGACATATGTTTTATCATTAGAGTCGATGAGTGCATAATGGAGGTAGTTGAGCCCAGAAAGGAAGAAGTGGAGCCCATGGGATATGAGGTGATGTATGACATGCTTGATGGGTATGCCTCTACCCTACTTGCCTCGCCTCTTGATCCAAAGAAGAAGAGAACCAATACCTACTTGGAGAGGGTAACACCAGTTGAAGAACCTTCAGTGAAGAAAGAAAAGGCAGTGCCATCAGTATTGATGTCGGTTACTTCAGCAAGTCCTAAGTGACCAAGTGGTCACCGGCCAAGAAGAAACCATAAGTTGCACCTGCCAAGGTCTTTGAAAGAAAGCATAAAACTAAGAACACCTCACTAGATTCTGATTGTAACTGAAATGGGCTATGAAATAGATGACAACATCATAGAAACTTATGCAAAATCCCTCCTTGAAGCTCCAAAAGAACCAGAAGAGAAAGTTTTTGGAAATGCTGAAACAATAGAAAGTGGAATTAAATTTAGAAAAAGGGTTAAGAAGGTTGAAGCAACTATAAGGAAAGGAACCCGATAGGCAAAGGAAATCAAGGAAGATGTTCTAAGACAAACTGGTATAAGTGAAAGTGAGTTGGAAGTACCTCAACTGGAAACTCATCTTTCGTCAGTTGGTACTTCTTCTGAGAGTGATATACCTACTGCATTTAAAAGGGTTGAAAGAAAAAGAAAACCCTCATCAACACCCTCTCCTACACCTAAAAGAACAAGACAGAAGCAACAGGCAGTAAGGCCTTCGGCAAAGAAAATGACTCCTAAGAAGAAGAAGGTGAAATAGACTATTGCTCCTCTAGACAAACTTCTTAGCGAAATTACAGTGGATGGTAAGTGTAGCGTCCTAAAATTGTGACACTTGCAATTTCGACTGCATTTCGGTCTTCACGATGGTGATGCAACACGCAACCTGAATGGAGACCCCAAAACTTGCTCACGACACTGAAAACTGCATTTTTCAAGCACCATTGGCCTGAACCTCCTTGCACCTCGCTGTCCCGGAGGTGGGACCAGAGCGCCCAGCGCCCTGGTCCCTGGGTCTTATTTTGGGCCCGGTTTCCTAAGTGATATCGGGTCTTTTTTATTGCAATTTGGAAATATACTTCCCTGGTCGGCCTAAGGTCGGGAAAATCAGTCTATCAGCCCTAAATGACAAGTATATAAACTACATTTTCTCTCTCATTTGGGATAGGAAGAGGATATGTGTACAAAGCGTGGAAATTATACTCAAGCATTCAAGCATTCAAGCATTCAAGCATTCCTTCCACGTCTCCATTCAAGGCTAAGTATTGCATTCAAGTCAAGGATTCAACCATTGAAGAGGAGATCACTTATTACATGCTACATACTACAACATACAACATCTAAACCTTTGCACATAAGGATACAAGCATCCTTAGAACAAGGTTGCAGGTACGCGGCTGAGATTGAAGATCTGGAATCCTTGTGTAGAGACGAACTGATCCCCCTTCGTTTCGCGGATTTTTCGGAGGACCGTGGCGCCGGGCGCCATCATCTCGACAACTTTTTCTCAAATTTGCAGGACAGCGCCATATCGACATTCTACTGCTAATTCCAGGTCCGCAACTTCATCCTATAACCTAAACTCAGTTTATAAGTGAATCTTTATGACTTTCTATGCATGCTTAGCTTAATTTCCTTAACAACATTCTTTACAAAAGAGGGTAGCCTTGCTTTCCTAACCCTTGAAATTCATTTAGCATCCAATCTTACATTGTGTGGGATTGAATCTTATGAGTTTCAACCCCTCTTTTCAATGTAAAGTCTTCCCCCTAAGTGAAAACCCATCGAATCCTAGCGAACCTCCCTTCTCTCTCCTCGGAGTTAGAAGAGGGGAGACCAACTAGGGTTCGACTGCGATTTTCCGCTTTACATTTTGGTGAACCTGACGTGAACATCCTTTCTGACTTTTCATGCTTAGATCTAAAAAAAAATTGATTACATTTCCATGTTTGATCTTTTGCAAAATTTTAGAGGTGATTGCATAAAAACCCTAAAATTTCTTTTTAGTAATTAAGCTTGTGAAATGTTTAATTGTTAATGCTTGTTTCAGATCTGCCCTGCTATTACAAATTATCAATTCATATTTGTGCTTTAATTTTGAAAATTAAGTGGTTAAGTGTCAAAACCCTAATTTTTGAAACCCTCTTAATTCAACCTTTGTCTGATAATTTGACTGATCAAAACATATCCAAATCAGCTGTAACTTTGGATTCCGCAATAAAATCACAATATCTTTCATCCCTGAAAATTTGGAAAAAAGTTGCGAGGACCATGTTGCACTCCGAGCGCCATCGTCCCCGACATTTTTTCCAAAATTTTGGGAGCGAGATCTTGCTGTATTTTCCTGCTAAAATCCAGAATTTTGGCTGATTTTATCAATTATAACACCTTCAAAATTACAATCAAAGTGGGTCTTGTGATTACTTGGTCTAGGGCTCCTAATCATTCAAAAATCATCAAAACTGAAATTTTGTGTCAAAATTGTGTTCTTACTATCTTAGATCTGAAAATTGTGTTTGCATTCATTCAAAATTTCAGTGCTTTATTCAAATATTCGCATTTTGTGACTTTTGAAATTAAGTGCTTAATTACAACAACTTTGATTTCCGCTTTCAAAATTGAATTTTGTGTGAAATTGAGTCAATTTTTGAATTTCAAAACTTGCATTGCTTTTGACATTTCCCCTAAAATCATAAAATTCAAAATTTCAGTTTCCCTCTCTTTTTCAAAATTCAAAAATTTGCATTTTTCGACAATCTTGGTAGGGTTCAATTTTGAGATTGCAACTTTAATTTGGCCTATCTACAGATCGTAAAATCCCTCAATTTTTTCAGATTAGCTCTAAAATCATCATACCTTTCATCCCTGCAAATTTCAAAAAAAGTTGCAAGGACCGTGTTGCACTCCGAGCGCCACGGTCCCGAACATTTTTTCCAAAATTTCGGGAGACTGTTGTGATTGCATTTAACAGCTTAAATCTGGAAGATTGGCTGTTTTTACTGAAAATTGCTACCTCTAAATTCAAAATTTCCTCTTCCTTTCTAGTGCATGAGTTTTACAACAACAAGCCCTACTTACACTATTCCCGTTAGACGAAGCCGTAGAATTAAGTCTTTCCGAGGTTTAAATACCGAGGAGATGGAACCTAATTTGAGTAGCCTTTTTAACGAGGACATGGGTAATTCCTCTAATCCTCCGAATGATGAAGAAGCTCCCCATGAAGTTTCCGTTGAACAACTTTCAAAATTGGATAACCAATTTGATGATTTTCACCAATGGATGTCTCATGAGTATCCCGATAGTCAAGCTCTTCCTTTAATTGAGGGTCTAAAACACATGCTTCAAAATGATAAGAATGGAATTGATGTCTTGCGTGGTATTTCACATATTGTGAATTCGAATGTGATGCCTATGAAGAGTTGTGCCGAATCTTTAGGTTATACACAACCTCCTACACAAGTCAATCATTCTATTCCTTTGACCACTTCTATTGCTAGTTTACCTACCTTTACGTCAAACATCATGGCTACCTCTATACAAGACATTCCTCCTATGATCACTAGTCATGGGGGCAATCCTCCTTCTTCAATTAACCCTATTCCTTCATTCAATCCGACTTCTTCATTCATTCCTTCAATAAGTGTTCCTATTACATCTTCACAAATGAACATGACGCAAGGGGACAATTCATTTAACCATTCCATTCCTCCTTGTAGTGTTCCTCCTATCCAATCATCCCCTATGGTTGACTATCATAGGGTCCCACCACCTTACTCTTTACCTTCTTTCAATAACATCACACCTCCATCTCAATCTAACACACCTAATATGAACTCTTCGACTGAAGCTACCATTAATAATCTTGCACAAACTGTCTCTTCTTATGTGTATCACTACGTTAAAACAATCACCCCCATTGAGGCGTGTGCGATCGCTTTAATGTAGGGGGGCATATACCCTGTCTATCCTTTCAAAGATACTTGAAAATTTCTTGGCAAACTTAGCTTTGTCTTGAAGATTTTTGGTATTTCTTTTGCATGACTCATAGTGAGGGAACCTTACTACTGACAGTCATGGTTCTTCCTCGTGATCTTCCCTTTTACTTTGTCAATCGAAGTTGTAAGATCCTTAGTCCACTGGGGGCTTGGTGTATCTTGCCTCCTTGACGTGGTGAAAGTCTTTCAACGTTGTTTCCTTGTACTTTACCGGAAGTATGAGCATACATACTCCCGCTAAAGTGGGGGCTAAATGTAGCATCCTAAAATTGTGACACTTGCAATTTCGACTGCATTTCGGTCTTCACGATGGCGACGCAACATGCAACCTAAATGGAGACCCCAAAACTTGCTCACGACACTGAAAACTGCATTTTTCAAGCACCATTGGCCTGAACCTCCTTGCACCCCGCTGTCCCGGAGGTGGGACCAGAGCGCCCAGCGCCCTGGTCCCTCAGGACCAGGGCGCCCAGTGCCCTGGTCCTCCAAGACCATGGCACCCAGCGCCCTGGTCCCTGGGTCCTATTTTGGGCCCGGTTTCCTAAGTGATATCGGGTCTTTTTGATTGCAATTTGGAAATATACTTCCCTGGTCGGCCTAAGGTCGGGAAAATCAGTCTATCAACCCTAAATGACAAGTATATAAACTACATTTTCTCTCTCATTTGGGATAGGAAGAGGATATGTGTACAAAGCGTGGAAATTATACTCAAGCATTCAAGCATTCAAGCATTCAAGCATTCCTTCCACGTCTCCATTCAAGGCTAAGTGTTGCATTCAAGTCAAGGATTCAACCATTGAAGAGGAGATCACTTATTACATGCTACATACTACAACATACCACATCTAAACCTTTGCACATAAGGATACAAGCATCCTTAGAACAAGGTTGCAGGTACGTGGCTGAGATTGAAGATCTGGAATCCTTGTGCAGAGACGAACTGATCCCCCTTCGTTTCGCGGATTTTTCGGAGGACCGTGGTGCCGGGCGCCATCGTCCCGACAACTTTTTCTCAAATTTGCAGGACAGCGCCGTATCGACATTCTACTGCTAATTCCAGGTCCACAGCTTCATCCTATAACCTAAACTCAGTTTATAAGTGAATCTTTATGACTTTCTATGCATGCTTAGCTTAATTTCCTTAACAACATTCTTTACAAAAGAGGGTAGCCTTGCTTTCCTAACCCTTGAAATTCATTTAGTATCCAATCTTACATTGTGTGGGATTGAATCTTATGAGTTTCAACCCCTCTTTTGAATGTAAAGTCTTCCCCCTAAGTGAAAACCCATCGAATCCTAGCGAACCTCCCTTCTCTCTCCTTAGAGTTAGAAGAGGGGAGACCAACTAGGGTTCGACCGCGATTTTCCGCTTTACAGTAAGCTGAAGAACATCAATAAAATATACAATACACTATTAGTTGATGATAAGGAAAGCATAGAAAATAGTGTAATTCTACACTTAGATATATACAAGAAATTTTTGATGCAAATTGTTGATGAAATTCCAAATGACTTGTATAGGAGATTAGAAGCTAGAAGATTGGCCATTGTTGAATTGGATAAAAAGATTAAGATTGAAAAATTACTGGCAGTGCATCCAGTTAACTCACCTGATGAAATAGACAAATTAATCAGTGAGGCTAACTGGACAGTATTTTCTATTGCTCACCGACATGTAGCACTAATGGCTGGCAGAGTAACTGAAGTATATGAGGAAACAACAGATGGATGGGATATATTCTTTGTGGAAAAAGAAAAAGAGGAAGAATTACTTAGGCCAAAAACTATCAAAGTATATCAAAAGGATAGAGATAAGGGGAAAGGTAAGGTAGGTGGACCACCAAGCCCAAAAATAACTGACAATGTGCCCCCACCTCTTTCAGATACTCCACCGGTAGACACTACTGAAAATCAACCGGCCACTGAGAGTATAGAGACTCCGGTAAAAGATACAAACCCTGGATCATAAATTTTTTATATAGTAAATGTAGACACTCAGGAAGTTAACATTGTGGTTGAGAGAGAAACCATTGAGGATAAGGAGAAAAATGTGACTACTGAGTCACCAGCTGCAGAGGTTGAGATGAACACAGAAAAACCAGCACAGATAGAGTAATCGGTAGAGGATACTACTGAGAAACTGGTAGAAACAACAGATAAACCATCTGAAGAACCTGCTAAAGAAAGTTCAGAGGTACAGACTGAGATTACATCTGAGAAACTGGCAGTTAAAAGCTTAAACAAACCCTCTGAGACATAGATAGAGAAACCAAAACCGATACAGGTTGAAGCATAGGTTCAGACAGACACAGTGCCACTGGCCCAAACTAAAAAGTATAAACCTTTGTTTGTAGAAATGCAAACACAAACAGACCTACCAGAGGTTGAATCAAGCAAGGTAATAACCACAACCAGTAGCATGGATATTATAAAGGCTGTTGGACAAACATCTGGTACTGCTATGATAGAATTCAGACCTACCAATGTAACAGAGGTCCTGTTAGATTCAATAAAGAAGATCACCGAATGCAATGCACAAGCCTATAAGGCTATTGATGATACAATACCAATTCTTAAATTGATAGCACCAAAGTGCGGTGTTGAGAATAAAGATTCTTTAGGTCAACTAGACACATTGTCCAAGTTCATTACCGACAACCTATTGACTATTGATAAAATAAATGAGGATACATTTAAGGAAAGACTAATAAAAGAAAATGATAAATTCTTTGAGGATATTGTAAAGAAAAACAAGGAAGAAATGGACACCCCTTTTACCAAAACTTGGAGAAATAATCTATGAATCTAAGAAACTATACAGGGACACTTGCAAAATGAATTTATTAATAGAAGATCTTGACAAGGAGATCAGCAAATCTCAAGAAAAGATAATTAATATTGCTGACAATTTGATTGGAACATCAGATTCATTTTTGGAGTTAGAAAAGAAGATTGCAGAATAGGAAGAGAAAATCAAGAAGTTAGAAAATGACAAACAAGGAATAAAGGATAAGACAAAGGACTTGAAATGCAGACTTAGTCCAAGACTTGAATACCTTACTTCTTTAAGAAAAGAAATATCTGAAGCTCTGGTTCCTGGACAGAAGACACCAGAAGAGAAAATGCACATACTCACTAGTACAGTACAAAGAACACAAGAGGAAATAAAAGATAGCAAAACTTTTAGCAATGGTTTAAACTTAGTTTTTATAGATATCTTTCAGATTGTAACCCACCAGTTACAAGAATCTAGGCAAGACTCCACTGACAGTGAATGACAGCCTTTGTCATTGATGTCGAAAGGGGAGTAGTGGGTTGAGAAAAATGGTCAGAAGGAAGGGACTTCATCTGCTTAGGGGGAGCATACAATTTTGAGCACACAATTTTGGAAAGACAATTTTTTTGGTAAACTATTTTTGGATATCATTTTGGACACTTTTGATTTTTCTCATGAGTGTTGCCATCAATGCCAAAGGGGGAGATTGTTGGAAAATGCACACTCCAATGAGAAATTGTAAGTGATTGAAGGTTTTTTCATTGATGGCAACCTTGCAATCATAGGACATCGGCACCAATAGACTCTACACCAGCACACAGAACACCGATAGTGAAAGGAAGGATACCGGCACCTTGTCTGACTTCAATTTTGTTTGAAATATAATTTGTAATTAATTGTAAAATCATTGTAAGCCGACATGGTGAGTTGTAATATGACTCATATATGTATGAGATCATTTTGTAATAGGAAACATATGTGAAATAGGATGCGAGATAAGCAGACCTAATATGCGAAATATTGGTTAAGGATTTATGTTGTAGCAGAGCTTAAACCGGTGTTGAATCTGGCATAACAGATGCTAATCTGAAGCAGTACAAGACATTGGATTAGTATAATCCATTTTGTAAGTCAGTGTGACTTCTTTTGTAATTGAGTAGTGAGCTCTAGGCACTTGGCCTTCCTACATGTGCAGGCCTCTATTGTAAGAGTAATATTCCCTTATTGGCCAATAAGCAAATATTGTGGGTCACAAATCCCACCGAGGTTTTTCCCACATTGGGTTTCCTCATTAAAATACTGTGTTATGGTGTGCTTCTCATGTGGTTACTATTATTCTTGTTTACTACATTAATTTTGGTTTACCGGTACACAGTTTTAATAAGTTTTTCATGTTTTAAGTCAAGTAAATTTATATACCAGTTAGATACTGATTCACCCCCCCCCCTCTCAGTATCTTTGGGAATCCTAACATATGCCTCTACCCTACTTGCCTCGCCTCTTGATCCAAAGAAGAAGAGAGTCGACACCTACTTGGAGAGGGTAACACCGATTGAAGAACCTTCAGTGAAGAAAGGAAAGGTAGTGACATCGGTATCAACACCGGTTACTACAGCAAGTCCTAAAGTGACCAAGTGGTCACCGACCAAGAAGAAACCGTAAGTTGCACTTACCAAGGTCTTTGAAAGAAAGTGGAAAACTAAGAACACCTCACCAGATTCTGAGGATACAGAACCTAAGGTACAACCTAAAAAGACTAGGAAAACGAGGAAGAAGACAAAGACAACCAACAATGAACTGACATCATCAACACCGGTAAATATAGACATTTCCTCTTACAAACCATTGACACATTATCAAAATACTATCAAGAATATTAGGAGAAAAGTGCTAAGTGATTTAATCGATCATTTTGATGATTTTAATGACAATGAAAAGGAGGAAGTTGAAAAGGAAGTTATTCAATATTTATGTATTAATGACCGGTCACCATAAAAAATTAGATCTGTGACACTGGATTCTTTATATAATTTTTTAGATAAAAAATGGCACATTGCCATAGAAAAGGATTAGGAAATAAGAGAGGAAATTTTTGCACAATATTTTCCTGATGTGTCAAATTCAGAGCTATATGAAGTTATGGATAAATACAAAGGCCTCTTCTTCATGAGAAGAAGAAGACTCTTGTTACTGGAAGGGAAAGTTCCTGAAGTGGTAAAAGATACACACTCACATGCCAAAGCCACTCTGAGGTTGCACCAAGTGTCTGAAGCCAACAAGAAGGTTGAGCAAGAACTGGAAATCGGAAAACCGGATGAGGTATATGACAGTGAAGGAGAACTGATCACTGAACAGATGGACACAATTAACATTGATGCTTTGGATGGTGAAAGTGTCACTCCGGATGCAGAAAAGGAAAAGGTTGATAAAGAGAGAGTGTACAAAGAAAAATAGGACAAAGAAAAGGCTAATAAAGTGCAAGCAGAGAAAGAGAAAAAGAATCAAGAGGAAGAGAAGAGGAAACAAGCAGAAGAGGAGAAAAAGAAACAGGAAGAGGAGAAGAAGAAAAAGGAAGAGGAGAAGAAGAAAAAGGAAGAGGAGAGGAGGAAAAGAGGAAATGGGAAGAGGAGAAGAAGAAAAAGGAAGAGGAGAAAAAGAAACAAGAAGAGGAGGAGAAGAGAAAAGAAGAGGAGAAGAGGAAATAGAAAGAGGAGAAGAAGAAAGAAGAAGAGAGGCAGAAGGAAGAAGAAAGGAAGAAGGATGAAGAGAAGAAAAAGAAAGAAACAGAGGAACAAAAGAAGGCAGAAGAGGAAAAGTAAAAAGCCGAAGCGAAGAAGGAAGCAGCAAAGAGCACACATGTGGAGACACCAAAGGCAACCAGTAGTCAAGCCAAACCGGCTGACATTACCAATCTCATTGACCTCCAATATACAAATGAAATGATGCTGCTCCAAAGCATTAAGCTTGCACAGGAGCTACTGGAAGCTTTAAGGAGGAAAAAGGAGTAAGACGTTATTCAAACTGCAGTGGATACACTTACTAGTTTGATTCCTGATACCAACCTCCCTAGTACCGATTCCTCTTTGGCCCAGCTAAAACTTCTATGCACATTCATGGAGGACCAAGTACAAAGCCTGGAAGAGGTTGCTGAAGCTAACGCATAGAAGAAGAATCAAAAGGCACTAAACACTACCTTAGTGAAGAAATTGAATGAGCTCCGGTGTGAACTTCAGAAAGAGCAGAAAGACATAAGAGATGCTATGGATAAGGAGAAATTACTACTCAGTAAGATAAGACAACCCCATTTATTATGTGATGATGTGCTTGCACAGAAAGAAAAACTGCAATCTAATTTGCCGACATTTATAAGCACCTTCAAGATGCCTATGATTCCTTTACTACATATGGGCAAACTGTTCACCGGTTTCAGCTCCAGACTGCTAGAATAGGGTTGGAGATCGGCAACCAGACCAGAGATTTACAAGAACTTCAACTGGTTCTAATACCTAGATTGCAAATACTTCAAAAATGTTATCTCAATCTGGATGCCTTAACGGTCACTCAAGAGATGAGCACCATTGATGCCATGGAAGAATAGGTATCCTAGATGCAAACAGAAAATGATGTGGCTACCTCATTACTTGAATCATGGTCCTTATCCATGAAGACCTTCATGCATGATTTTAAATTGGTTTTTGATAAGTTTCACAAATTATTGTCATAAACATTTATTATATTAATGATAATGAGAAACAAGGGTTATTCTGCAATACTTTGTCATTGTTGGCAAAGGGGGAGTAGTATTTTGTATTTAAAATTTTTGGTGAATGCTATTTATGCTATGTATACTTTCATGTTATCTCTTTAAGGGAGTAATATACATTGTATTTTCTACAAAAGGGATAGTGTATATGCTTAGGGGGAGTAATTTTGATTGTGGTATAATTTTTTTGTTGTAAAACACTTAGATGTCAAAATTTTCCTAAGTGTTGCCATCAATGCCAAAGGGGGAGATTGTTGGAATTTTTGATGATGATGTTGTGATTGTCATTGATGGACACACACTTGCTTTGAGATCACTTTTTGTATGTATGAGTTATGCTCAATCGATATTTGTTCCAACCGGTATTATGTATTATAGTCTTTAGACTATCGGTGTTTTGCAGAAAGTGTTTACTGATCTCAAGTGGTATGAAGACCCAAGTGGTATGAAGACCTCAAGCGGTTCGAGGATCCCAAAGCGGTACGAAGGAACAAAGCGGTTGTTATCATTTTTCCTAGTCTTGATTTTGACAAACCGGTAATTGGTAAAATGTGTGAACCGGTAATCGGTTAAATGTATGAACCGGTATTACTCTGTGATGAGTTACCAACCAATATTTTTTTGTGATGAGTTATCATCCACTGACACTTTGGTGGTGATTCTATGTTGTGTTACCAAATGTATCCAGATGCACTAAACCTAGGAACTTGCAATGTAATCCTATTGGACTGACATGAAATCAGATTCCTTTATAAGGACATCATGTCTAGGGTTTTAGGTGTTGTTAGGGGTTTAGGTGGTTGATAAGGTTTTTGTATGTGCGATCACAGAAGTAGATTAGGTCTGTGTGAAGAAATAGAGTGTGCAAATATTGAAGACTGAAGTAATGCTGAAATGCATTAACAATGAGCTATCAAGGATCTAACCAAGCATACTATGCTAGTGTTTAGATCACTCACTTGTTGATTACTCACATCTTCGACAAGTCTGAAACCCTTAACCGGGTAGGTCTGGAAAAGCCTTTGTAAATCCTCTAACAAGGTGGTTCACAACTATAGATCTGAAGTCCTCTCACAAGGTAGTCTTTAATCGGACTTATCTCCTAACAGAGATTGAGATTCCTAACAGGATCTGTTCTGGTGAAGAACATTGTATGACCTTAACCAGTTTGGTTACTATTCTGCAGATAGTTACTTGTGAGTTTCATCTCATTGTGGTTTTTCCCATTTGGGTTTCCACATCAAAATCTCTTGTGTTATGGTGATTGTGCTCCTATGGGTGAATGCCTTATTTGTTGTTTGGTTTGCATTTGTCTTAACCAGTTTGTTAGTAAAACTGTTATACTGGTTTATTGCTAAATTGTTTAAGTGTTTGAGTTCAGTATTTTTTGGTATACTAATTCACCCCCCCTCTTAGTATTCATCAAAATCAGTCTTATGTTGGTCCTCTTCACTAACCTCCACTTGATTGTAACCCAAAAACCCATCTAACATGGATATCATTTAGGAACCTGTTACTATTTGAAGTACCTGATCCATCACTCGTAATGTATAATTATCCTTCAATGATGTCTGACTCAAATTTTCAAAATCCACATAGATGTGAATTTCACCATTGTTTTTCCACATAGGCACAATGTTGGCAATCCATGTAGAGTGATGAATTAGGAAATAATTGTAGCATTCAACGTCTTTTGAATATCAAAGAGAATAGTACCTGAATTCTTGGGATTGTATTGTTGTAGGCATATGTGTAGAGTATGTTCACATGATGATATTGTATGTTGTCATTCATGTCAATATGATGAAGAGTGAACTAGTATATTGAAGTAAGCACTTGCAAGAGAACCGGTATATGTGAAAAAGTGAAGCCGTATGGCTATCCAAGTGAACCGGTATGTTGAAATGTGAACTGGTATATGTGAAAAAGTGAAGCAGTATGTTTGTCCAAGTGAACCAATATGTTGGAATGTGAACCGGTATATGGAATGTTTTGTATCAAGGTTTCATATGGTATGACTACCAGTTG
Source organism: Cryptomeria japonica (assembly GCF_030272615.1). Lineage (NCBI taxonomy): Eukaryota > Viridiplantae > Streptophyta > Pinopsida > Cupressales > Cupressaceae > Cryptomeria > Cryptomeria japonica. The sequence continues at coordinate 619,415,011 of NC_081415.1, forward strand.
GTAGTCTTAGCTTCAGGGTTTCCGATTGAAGTGTTCTATGCCTATGTGATTCAACCGATGACATTGTGTGATGTGTTAGCATTGTAATGAAGAATAGATTGTGTTGCCATGTCAGCCTTGTGCGCGTGAAGGATCTTGCATGAAGGAGATTGATCCTATCTACCTTAGGAATGTGTGAAGTCTCTGTAAATAGTGGAGAATGCATTATGGGTTATCAGCCTCCAACAAGCGATGAAGAATGAACATTGGAGAACGTCTTGAGATCTGTTCAAGACTATTGTAATCAATGCAATATGATCAACACTCATGATTGAACCGACTGAACTGCTTAACTTAAATGTTTAGGGTTTAGGGTTTATGCTATTGGCCTATCTGTTTCCTATAAGGTCGATGTTGTTTTCAATGTTGAGGTGGTTGGAAAATGTTGTGTGTGTATCTAAGTGCAAAGATACATGATTCTTGCCAGACCAGATAAGAGAATAGATACCTGCAGAGTGTGAGTGCAGAAGGAAGGAACTAAAGCGGATATGCATTGGCATTGAGTGCTGTTACCAGATCATTGTAATACCTATTGACCTCTAACCACTTCAATAGTTGGAAAATCCCTTAACATGGTAGCTTTAACTGACTTGCTGTAAATCCTTTAATAGGGTGACTCAAAATCCTCTAACAGGGTAACCTTTAACAGGGTTTAATCCTTAACCGAGTATTTTAGCCATCCCTTAACCGAGTGATCCCTAGCAGGATCAATTCCTAACAGAACCTATTGTAAAAACTTTAACCGGACTAGGCTCCTAATAGAGAAGACTTCAAAAGGGTTTAAAGAACAGCTTGTGGGTATTAATCCCCAACATGGTTTTTCCCAGTTGGGTTTCCACGTGAAAAATATGTGTGTTATGTGTGATGCTTTTCATGTGATGCTTTGTTATTCTCTGTTAAGGGGTAAAGTATGTTGAACCAGTTAGTCTTTACATTTCAGTTGAAGTATTACTAGTGTATGCATATGGTGAAGTGGAAATAAGAGGTTAGATTGTGTGAAAAGCTGAGTTACCAGTTTATGTCTTTCACTATGCTTAACCAGTAGTAATCTGGTTTAGACCGGTGTTATTGCTTGCCAATCAAGTGCAGTGTTCCTAGTCAAACCGGTTCAAGGAATTTTTTTTTTATCAATACTGATTCACCCCCCCCCCTCTCAGTATCGATTCAGTACTAACTGTTTATCATTGATTCAACAATTGCCTCTTCTTTTGGTGATGAGGCACAAACCTCGCCTTCAATCAAATATCATGTTTCACTTCCTTGGGATAAAAAGACTTCAAGTCATCATAAGAGTAAGAAAGCCCATCAATATATTATTGCAATAGCTTAATGAACATTTCTTTGTCTTCTACAGAGTAACATTTTCCTATGTTCACCAACTTTGGATGCTTCAATGTTCCTAGGCTCACTTGTTCCACTTCCATTGTCGAATTAGGTCCTCATTGCTTTTTCTTTTTGATATAATGATCATGTTTGTTAAAAACTCTTTATAAGGAAACTAATCCCTTAAGAATTTTATTTCCTTTTAGTTGAAGGACTTCTTCACCATAACTTGGATCAACTTCAATAATAGACTCATGAGAAGGAGAATCACTTCCTTCAAAGTAAAAATCACTAAAATTATAATTAGTTTCTATAAAATTGATGATCTGTTGATCATTGTTGAACACTTGCCAATTTTTAGAATTATCTAGGACATTGGGTCTAAAAATGATTTCGATCATATAATCCCATTGAAAATCCTTGTACCGAAAGAGTAGCTGGTACTACCAATGAGTCAGCCCTATCATTGAATTCTTTTGGCACCACTAGGATATTAAAAGAATGAAAATCCTTAATACAGTCCCATACCAAATTATGATAATGCTTTAATAACTCATTCTTCGTCTGGTATAAATTTTGTACTTGACAAATGACAAGTTTCAGCATGTAGATTTTGTATCCCCTTTTGAAGAGAGACATCCATATGAAACAACAAGGATTCATACTCGGTTATGTTATTCATATTGTTAAACTACAACTTGAAACTCCAAAGTCCAAATATCATTGGAGTTTTTAGTATTAACAATTTTAGAACTTGAAACTTCATCACTTGAAGAAACTGATTCAACATCTTCAAATAGTTTATTTTCATTATCAGAACCATTAAAATAATTTGAAGCTCCTCTATTTTGCAAGAAATATGTTCCCATTCTAGATGACTCAAAAAGTATTTGAGCTTTTTGGTCATCTGTCTTGACCACTAAAAATTTAACTTCCTTCTCTAGAAGTAATTTCTGCATCACACCCTTAACGGGTATCTTGGCCTTTGACCAATCCATATTGATCTTTGTTGGAAGAATGTTGCAAATATGTGCTTGAGAGATATTTGAGAGATGTGATGTCATTGATGTTAACATATTTCTCTATCTGAGGCAGTGATGCAGTGAAGTTCAGTGAGTTGGTTTGTTCAGCATTATAAGTATGATGAAGATTAGAGTTTGTAGAGGGTTGTCTGTAGTTGATTTTGTTAAAGTTTTAGAGGTCCACATGGAGATTTGATTGAGTTATGGGTATCTGTGTTGTGGTTATTTTTTCAGTTGTTCAGTGGTAACAACGTGACAGTATTTTGATCTGCATTGCTCTACATTGTAATATCTTGTTCTACAGATTTGCAGGTATGTTTGGGACATTTGTATGTGTCCTCAATTCAAGTGGTTTGTGGTTTGGAGGTCTGCAAGTTATTTTTCAAGGTTGACAGTCATTGTAGTTAGTGTTCCTGAGGTTCAGTATAAAGATATTGGTGATTCTAGTAATTTGTATTGGTGCGGATGTTTCTATGGTAATTCATGATGCTTGTGGATGTCTTTGGATCATGTGCCATTTGTGTTGGTAGTCTACATTGATCATTAAGCTTGTAATTGATGTTTTTCTTTGGTACATTAGTGTTCTTCATGTTTTTGGCTGACTGGATGCTTGTATCATGTTGTGGATGTTTGAGGCATAATTCTTGAAGGTGTAACGTGTTTGAGGCAAAAGATTTGGGTCCATGCTATGTCTTGAATGATATTTCTTGGTCTGCATGTAATATTGTATTTAGTTTGGTTATATTTTTTAATTAGGTGATGAGTGTTGAGCCGACCTTGATGATTTCTCCAAGCTTGATGTCATGTATAAATAATTGTAATAACTTTGTATTTGAGTGTGGGTGTGTGGATGAGTGTGAGTTTGTATGTACACTGAATGTATACATATTTTGAAGGTAGAGATGAAGTGTGAAGAAGAAAGATGTTTTGTGCTTCAATGAAACTAGACCAGGCATTAAGGAGATGCTATTTCTCAGTTCATAATTTTTGAAATTGATCTATGATTATTTGTATAGGTAGTGAGCCTTCCCTAGGTAGTAAGCCTTTTATTTTGCGTAGTGAGCTCTAGGCAATAAGCTTGAATGCATGTGCATTCCCCATTGTAATACTTTTAATAGAGTATACCTATATTGTGGGTGTATCTCCACCGTGTTTTTTCCCCTAATAGGGGTTTCCACGTATAAAAAGCTTGGTGTTATGTGTGTTTATGATGTGTTAGACCTGAGAATAAGTTTAAGTAGTGTAAGTTTTTGTGACAACTGATTCAACCCCACCTCTTAGGTTTTTGCCCTATTTCCATCAATCGGTATCAGAGTAGGTTCCTCCGAAGAAGCTTAATTGCTTGAGGTGATTTGGGATGACAAAATACAAGGAAACTTTGAGATTTGATGGTACGAACTACTCTCTTTGGAAGAATCGCATGGAGTGTCATTTGAGATGCATTGACGAACCTTATTGGGATATCACTAAAAGAAAGCTTAATCACTTGAGGTGATCCTTGATGGTAACTTACAAGGACACTTTGAGATTTGATGGTATCAACTACTCTCTTTGGAAGAATCACATGGAGTGTCATATGAGATGCATTGGTGAACCTTACTAGAATATTACTAAAAGCATGTATACCATTCCTATGAAGGGTTCTTCAACTCTGGATGAGATCAATAGTGTTGTATACAATATTAGGGCTAAGGAAGCATTTTTAAGTGCTCTGATTGACTTCAAGATGACAAATGTTATGGAATTGAAGAGTGATCTGTGAGATCTAGAAAAAGTTGGAAACCTTGTATGAAGGTGACGGTTATGTGAAGATTGCCAAGTTGCAGAGCCTAAAGGAAAAATATGAGATGTTGAGGATGAGAGAAGATGAGAACATAACTTCTTCCATGTAGAAGGTGAATGGACTTGTGTGCAATATAAGATGTGTCAGTGGGAAGATGGACGAATATCAAAGATTGTTGCTAAAGTGCTCACATCTTTACCTGCATCTTACAAGCATAAAGTTTTTTCTATTGAGGAGATCAGATTTGTGATAGAGGTAACTACGGACATATTGATTGATAAGATTTTAGCTTTTGAGATGAGTGAGTTTGGTGATTCTCTTCCTAAGGTAGAATTTGAATTCAAGGCTACTATTTTCAGAAAGGATAAGCTGAGATATGATCTAGGAGAAAGTTATTCAAGGGGGATGTCTAGCTATGAGAAGGAGAGGAAGGAAATTGAAGATGAAGAGTGAGATATTAGGGAGCTTGAAGCCCTTATTACCAAGAGATTACCCAAAGGAGTTGGTAAGTATGAAGGAAATTGCCTCTTAAATGATTTTCTTGCAATAAGATAGGTCATTTTGCCTCAAGGTGTCCGGAAAGAGTTCCTAAGTCAAAAACTAATAAACCTAGATTTAAGAAGAGATGTTATTATGCTTCTAATGAAGGTGTGACATATGATGAATCTGATAAAGGAGGTACAAGTGATAATGAATGGGTGTTTATTTCTATCAAGGAAGATGACCCAATGCCTATTGACTCTGCTAGCTGCATGAATGTGGAAATAGCTCTGGTTGCACAAGCTGAAGAGAAATATGAATGGGTGATTGATAGTGGATTCTCTCACCATATGATAGGTGATAAGAGTAAGTTTGTGATTTTGGAAAAGTATGAAGGTGGCATTATGAAGTTTAGTGATGGTAAAGTTGGTATAATCTACAACAGAGGATCCATTTCTCTTAATGGTAAGCACAATACTGATGATGTCTTGTATGCAAAAGGTCTAAAGTATAATCTCTTGAGTGTTGGACAGATGGTTGACAAGGGATATGATCTTCAATTCAAGAATGGCAAGTGTAAAATCTTGGGTAGTTCCGGGATTGAGATTGCATCAAGTACAAAGACTAAAGGTAATATATTTCATTTAAATAGTGATAGTAGAAGATGTTTGATTACTTAGGTTGATGAAAGTTGTTAGTGGCATAGAAGAATGTGTATCATGTGAATTTTGATAACATTGTTAAGATAAGTTCTACTCAAGTTGTGAGAGATCTTCCTAGGTTGATGAAACCTGTTAACACTATGTGCAAGGAATTTTAGTTAGGGAAACAAAGCAGAGTTACTTTTAGGAGTAAGAAGCATTTTTCAAGTGGATTATTGGATCTTGTGCATACAAATTTATGTGGTCCTTCTAGAGTCAGAAGTTTGCAAAGAGACATATATTTCATGTTGTTGATTGATGATTATTCTAGGAAGATGTGGGTTACTTTCTTGAGGGATAAGTTTGAGGCTCTAGACAAGTTCAATATTTTCAAGGCTATGGTTGAGATAGAGATAGGTTTGAAGTTGGAGTGTCTGAGATCTGACAGAGGTGGTAAATTCACTTCTGGTGTGTTCAATGCATGTTGTGAAAAACATGAGATAAGAAGACAACTATCTACTCCGAGAACCACTCAACAAAATGGAGTTGTGGAAAGGAAGAACATAACCATTCAAGCAATTTCTAGGACAATGATGTGGAGGGAAATATTCCACATGTCTAGATTGTTTATTGCTTTTGCTTCTTACAAGGATTTCAAAGTCTATCAGATGGATGTCAAGTCAACATTCCTGAATGGTGAATTGGAAGAAGAGGTGTGCATTGAGCAACCAGATAGATTTTAATTGTTTGATCAAGGAGATATGGTTTTCCAATTGAAGAAATCTTTATATGGATTGAAGCAAGCCCCAAGAGTAAGGTATGCTAGATTGGATAAGTATCTGGTGAAGCTAGGTTTAATAAAGGTACTGCTAATAGTAATTTGTTCTTCAAAATTGATCATGATAACATTCTAATTGTTGAAGTTTTTGTTGATGATATTATCTTTGGAGGGAATGATAGTTTGTGCAAAATGTTTTCTAATGAAATGCAAAATGAATTTGAAATGTCTATGATTGGAAAGATGAAATTCTTTTTGGGTTTTCAAACCACTCAGTCAGAAAAAGGAATCTTTATATCTCAGTCCAAGTATGTAAAAGAGTTGTTGAAGAAGTTTGGTATGGAATATTTAAAGCCAGTTGGTACTCTTATGGAGATGGGATGTAAGTTGACTAAAGATGATGATTCCCCTAAGGCAAATCAGATTAGATACAAATATATGATTGGTGGATTGCTCTATTTGACTCGAACCAAACCTGATATCATGAATGCAGTTTGTCTTATTGCTAGATTTTAAGATGATCCTAAGGAATCTCATGTTGTAGTTGTCAAAAGAATTTTTAGATATTTGAAAGGAATAGTTGATTTTGGTTTGTGGTATCCTAGAAAGATGATAATTTTGATGGTATGATGAAAGAATAAGAATCTAGTAGAATACTGAGAGGGGGGGTGAATCAATATACTGAAAACTGATACAAAGTTCCCAAACTCAAATTCAACCACACAAAGTAAACTTATCACAATCAAGATCAATAATCATAAGAATACTTGACATCAACCGATTTGACTATTATGACAACTTAACAGTAAACAACTTCAATCTTTGTAAACATCAATAATGCTTAATCATTTCTCAACGTATTCATCTCTCAATGCTTCTAGTTATCATGCCTTGTTAGAAGTTAATCAAATCAACAAATAATATTTTAATCACAAAAACATTCACCACTTCACACAAATGTTTATATGTGGAAAACCCAAATAGTTAAAAACCATGGTAAGATGAGATTCACAAGGATAGCTATCTGAACTCTTCTAAAGTTTGCCTCATTAGGAGCCAAGCCTGTTAAAGCTTTACAATAAGTCTTGTTAAGAACTAATTCCAGTTAGGAATCACCCAGTTAAGGGATTTACAAATCTGCCTTGATGAAAAGCACAATACCCTGTTAGGAGTAACCTTGTTGGAGGATTTAAGAATCCAAGCTAATGGAACACCTTGTTAGAGGATTTAATAAGTAACCAAGCTTGTTAGAGCTTACCTAGTTAAGGGATTTCACTTATGCTGTAATTGTTAGAAAACAACAAGTTTTCCTGATCTGTCTGAATAGCACTACATTTTCTTGATTAGATCCTTTTAAGCTTCAATCTGCCTTTACTCAAAGTGCAGATCCATTCACTGGTTAGGCAACTACACACTCAATAGGTTTTTGCCAATCTTGCCAACTACTTATACAAACAACTTTATCAACCTTAAATACAAATCAATTAGGTCGGTAACTCAACAAAAACCTAATTCTCATCATCGAGATTAAAAATAAGTTGATACAATCTTGACTATTAGAAATCATAACAATCTCTTCACATTCTTCAAGAAAATTCCAACCACTCCATGATTATCACTTCATCGGACTTTGTAACTCATCATGCGCTATTCATTAGATACAATCCACTTTATTCCTTCCCAAGACATCAAACAAACGTGCCAAAACAATCTGAACTTATTCTCATACAATGATCACACGTGTCTCCATCATTATCGCTCATCAGATAATAAACCAACAAACTTGATCAGTTAGGGTTTAACAAAAACAACAGGTAGGGTTTACCAGTTATATTGTATAGAAAGGTTTAACCCTTTTCACCAGTTTATCTGTTCAACTCACAAACTTAAAATACCAGTTTACAACATCTTCCACAAAGCTCCTCCTACTAGTTACTAGCCAATATCAAAAACAACAAGCCAATATCAAAAACAACAATATCAACAATCATAAATATCATTATCGGTTCAATTGACATCAATGACAACATATCATTAATGCAATCTATATGCAAAATGCCAATAAACTAAAAATGCCAACAAATTTTACTTTGAGTGCTTTTACTGATGCTGATTAGGCATGAAATGTGGATGACAAAAAGAGTACTAGTGGTGGTGCATTTTTCTTGCGAAAAAGATTGGTTTCATGGTTGAGAAAAAAATAGAACTCTTTCTATATCTACTATAGAGGCAAAATATATTGTTGTTGCTAACCATTGTACTCGGGTGGTATGGATGAAGAGGATGTTGAAAGATATCAAAGTTGTGTATGATGAGCCTATTGCTATCTACTATGACAATTCAAGTGCAATTAACATTTCTAAGAATCTGGTGTTGCATTCAAAGACTAAACATATATCAATCAAGTGTCACTTTCTGAGAGAAAAGGTAAATGAGAAGGAAGTTAGATTGGAGTATGTGCCTACAAAGCAACAGATTGCAGATATCTTCATGAAGCCTTTGCCTAAGGATACTTTTGAGTATCTCAGAGGGAAGTTAGGGGTGATTTCCCCTCCTAATCAAAATTAAGATGCATTTGGTATGCATCAATCTGGTGCATTTCACAGTCATATCTTGTGATCCAGATTGATGATTGATTGATTGCTACTTAAGGGGAGTAGTCAGTTTTGTGTGTTAGATGTCTAGATTTGGGGAGAGAGTAAGTTGTGTGGTTTGATTGAAAATATGTTCCTTTTCCATTTATGTCAAAGGGGGAGAGAGTCATGTGAAAAATTGTGATGAGACGAAAAGAGATGAAGAGTAGTGTGCAAGGTCTAAGGGGTAGTTGTTGATTCTTTCTTTGTCATTGATTGTTTTTCACATCATATGTTGCCACCTATGCCAAAGGGGGAGATTTTTGGAATAATGGTACAAATATGTGCTTGAGATATATCTAAGAGATGTGTTGTCATTGATGTCAACGTATTTCTCTATCTAAGATAGTGATGCAGTGATGTTCAACAAATTAGTTTGTTCAACATAGTCAGTATGATTAAGATTAGAGTTTGTAGATTAAAGGGTTTGTAGAGGGTTGTCTATAGTTGATTTAGTTCAATTTTCAGAGGTCTGGATGGAGACTTGATTGAGATATGGGTATCTGTGTTGTGGATGGTTTTAGTTGTTCAGTGGTGACAAAGTGTCAGTATTTTGATCTGCATTGCTCCTCATTGTAATATCTTGATGTGCTGATTTGGAGATATGTTTGGAGTGTTGGTGTGTATCCTCAATTGAAGTGGTTCATGGTTTAGAGATCCACAAGTGATTTTTAAAGGTTAACAATCATTGTAGTTAGTGTTCCTAAGGTTCTGTATGATGATCCTGTAATACCCTAAAAATGGTCACCTAAACCATGGGTCCCTAATCTCGACTACATCACCAAGGTCCTAATCAAAGGTAATTAAATCAATCATGAGAACCTAATTAATTAATTCTTAAATCATCAATGTCACATGGCAAGTAAATCATTCTATATTAATTAAATATTTATTTAATTAATTAATCATTCCAAGTAAATTATTTTTAATCAATTATCCTATTTATTTAATTAAATATCCTAGCATATTCAATTAATAAATCAATCTGCCATTAAATCATTAAAAAGTAATTAATTTGCAAAACAAAGGAAATAAATTTGAAAAAAGGAATTAATTGAAAAATCTCAGAAAGGCAATTAAATCAATTAAATATCAAAATTGAATAAAAATATGGAATAAATTAGTTTTTTTTATTTTATCTTAAATTTAGTTCAATTTCTTTTAAAGCTTAGAAAAGCAGCCAATCACATCAATTCACCTAGATTGTGTTTCCTCTTGGAGAATCTCAGCCACTCATCATTCATCGATCTTGACCATTGGTCTCTCTCTAGATTTTCTATAAATTCAGGCTCTCATCTCTCATTTAGATTACTCTGGAGATTTATTGTTATTATGTTGTTTTTTCTCTAGGTTCATTGAGATTTTGGTGCATTGAGAATATTACATCTTAGTTTATTACATATTAGTTTAAATCATGTTAGCTTAATATGCATATAAATCCTAATCTTGCATATCTAGCTTAAATCTTGTATATCTACCTTAATCTTGCATCCATTTACCTTAAGTTTTGTGCTCATATAGATTAAATCCTTTATTTAGGTGTCATCTAGTCACTGGTATTGCATAGAGAAATCTGAGAGCGAGACTAAAACTCACATCTATTAGAAGGCAATAGGTTGCTTTTTAATGGTTTTATTATTCATTGATTATTGATTTACTAACCATGCATCTAATGACTTATTTTAGTGTTGTGTATTCAGATACAGATACAGGTCCAATTTTCACACATATTTTTGGCACCCACCATGGGGCTCAAGAATTCAATTTTTTTGCCTTACAATCATTTCCTTTTATTTTCCATATTTCGTCCATACAATCTCTACAAACTGTCATACGAGCTTTGCTATCACATGGTATGAGTTCTGAGTTTTATTGTATGGTTCTGTGGGAATCCTCATACGATATTCTGCTTCTGTCATTTTTATTCAGTATTTACTCATCTGGTTTGCTGCAAATACTCGTCTGGTTCTATGAGAATTGTCGTACGAATTTATGATTTTCTCATTTCAGAAAAATTATACTTTTTAGGGTTTCTCGTGAATTGAATTTAATTTACTAATGTTAACCCTGATCTATCTTTTGTCTGTCTGAGATATTTTCATAGCCTAACTGGTTTTTTATAGAATGTTTATCAAAGAATCCATCAATCAAACTTACGCCCGTCAAAGAATCCATTGATAAAAAACAACATGACTACTGATGCGTTGTTTTTGTAGGTTGCTTAAGGAGAATCAACTAAACATTGTGTATTCTTTCATTCATTTCTAGGCATTTAAATTGTGATATGGTTAATGAACAAGTCTGCTTTTTGTGTTTGGGAAGAGTCTAAAAGGTAGGAGAGTATGCTCTTGTCTGCACAGACAATAAGAAATCTAGACCCTTGAAGCATTTCTAGTTTTGAGATTTTTGTTCCTTTAGCGGGCCTGTCACAATGGGAAAAAGTAATCACCCTATGAGAACAACCCAAGTGAGTACATCTAAACCCAATCATTCCAACTCACTATAATAAACAGACCTTTCAAAATTAAAGTCTCAGGGGACAAGATTATTTGAGTTTTCTATTTGATATCTCTCATATCAGGCATTTTGTAGGGCCTCACTGTCTCAATTACGCTTGCGCAACTATATCTTGTTTCGGTACCTTTTCAAGCTATAGGCCTCAATCACGCTTGGGCGACTTCAAGGGGTAATTTTGAATGGAAATCCTTACTATGAACTTTAAAATAGCAACTATCTGATTCACCTTCGAGAGGGGGATAATATTTGTGCAAGAGAGATAGTAACTCTCTCAAGATACTTGTCATTTCGAGCCCCCATTAGCATTTGGAGTCGGCTAATACGATGTTGAGAATCCATTGCATGAGACTCAATGGTCGTATTCTGATTAGCTATTGGGTGTGTACCTGAGTCTGCAAGAAAAGGTTTTCTCTCTTAGCCAACTTCCTTAGAAGTAGCATGTTGTGTTTGAAGTCACTTTATATCTTGCATGTTTGTTTTGTTTTTGTCCTAGAAATTAAAAACTAGAAAACAATAAAAAACATCAAAAACTCAGTGGTCAAAAATTTGTCTTTGTCAGAAACTCATCCCTGTCCGGTCCTGTGTCGTATGAGTCTTCTACTTTGTCATCCTGGTCTGTGGGAATTATCATCCAGTTAGCATCAAACTATCGTACAAGTCTTAACACCTAGGGTTTATCTTTTCCAGTTTGTCATACTACCTAGTGGGAATTATCGTCTGGCTAACTGTCAATTGTTGTATGAATCATCATCATCTTTAACAATTTGTCATTTGAGAAGCATTAAATTATCATGCAAAAATAGGCAACAACTCGTACGAATCCCAATTTGTCATCGAGAAGTCCTTAAATTGTCGTCTGATAAGTAATCTTCTATCGTATGAGCCTCTAATTCTGTCATACTTGCTTAATCAGTCTGCAGTGAGTGTATATCTAGTCATTTTAATCTTGAGCATAAACAATCTTGATAGTGTACCCTTGTCATTGTGTTACTCAACTTTGTCGATTATATCTCAGCTAGTTCAATCAAACCCTCATCAATGTGATTAATCTGATCTGCATAGATCATGTCTTATATAGGATAGATTGTTCCTGAAAGCAGACATGGTCTTCATCTCCTTAATCAAACTTCAAATGAACAACTACCTCTGATTTAATCTTGACTTCTGTATTGAACTCCTAGGTCTTGGTCACGTCGATTGTAAATGCCTATTCAAACCAGAAGTTCTCATAAGATAACTACCAAAGGTAAGGGACAACCATTTTCAGCGCAGGCTAATCCATTCTTTATAGAACATCCCCTCTCTGACAAACCTTTGTCATCAAGTATACCAATTTTTTATCAACCCTTATCTCTCACCATGTCTGGGGAAAGGAAAGAAAGAGAAGCTGCTAAACATAATACTCATGATTATATTAGCACCCATGCTACTGACAATGTCTCCTCATCTAGCGAGTCCGAAACTTCTGAACCTACAAAATCTATTATAAATAATTGTCAAAATTATAAGTATTTTTGAAACATGATGAAAATTATCATGGCCAGAGAAAAAGAAGAGCATTTTCTAGAGTTGGCAAAACAAGGTGCTAAAATTCCCATTGATTATAACATTGAAATCCTTATCACTAAAGAAGAAGATGCTCCATTAATGATGGTAAACAAACAATTGCAAGCATTGCAAACTGAAATCAACTAACTAAAAAGCAAGGATAAATCATCTATAAAGTATTCTTTGGACACGATCTGCCCATTCCCATTTGACAAGAACCTTTACATGCCCCCATTTCCTTCAAGAGTGGAAATTCCTAAGTTTGACAAATATGATGATAACTCAGATCCTCAAGACCATGTTCAAGAGTGGAAATTGCTTTATGAGTTCTTTGACAAACATATCTCATGCGCCTCTTTCCAAGAAGTTTAGGAGGACAAGCTATGGAGTGGTTTTCAAGCCTGCCTATGGGAATTAAATCTTTTGAAGAACTGGTTGAATTGTTTCTACAATAATACTCATATAACATTCGTCATCCAGTCACAATGATCAAGCTTTGTAATACCAAACAGAAGACAAGAGAACCTTTCCTCACTTTCCTTCAATGTTAGAGAAAGATGTTCTCTAGATATTCACAACCCATTCCTGATTTTGAGAAGATGGACATCTTTGTTAATAATCTGATTCTTGAGTTGAAATATAATATCCAAATGCAAGTATACCCTTCATTCAAGAAGATGGTGGATAGTGCTCTCAAAATGGAAGATGTGCTTGTAAGGAAAGGAGATATATCACTTTATAAAGAAACACATCAAGGCTCTATTTCCAAGGGGAAGAACAAATAATAGAAATAGGACAAAGATAATAACACAAATGTTGTTAATGATGGAGTGGTTGATATTGTCAAACCAAAATCAAAACTTGTAGTATTCAATCTGACTAGCGGCACACAATCCCTCAAAGCAACTGAAAGTGCTATAAAAAAACCGCGTAAGAAATCAAAAGAGTGGTTTAAAGAGAAGCCTTGGGTTTCAAAACCTAAGCGTTATTTTACTCCTTTGGGAGAATCCTATGAGTTAGCTCTTAAGACTCTATTGGCTAACGAACTGGTCACGTTGCCTGACAACTCCAAGCCATATGATCCTAAGGTCAAACCCAAATGGTGGAGGGAAAACAAGTACTGTGAATATCATGGAAACAAGGGTCATACAACAAATAACTGCATGAAACTCAAACACAAGATTCAAGACCTTACCAATGCTAGCAAAATTGTTGCTGGAAATAATGCAACCAATGATGATCATAAAGCTTTCAAAGATCCCCTACCTGGTTTTGAGCAAGGCAATTCCTCAAAATCCAAGGGAGGTGCCAAAGTCAATTACACCTATGCCAACAATGATAATGTGATCAACATGCTTGAACCTTCCCAATCTAAATATTGCAATGTGATCATAGTCAAAGATAAACAAAACAAAACACGAACTATGAATGTCATGACTCGCACTCAAAAAAATGTTACTCTCAAAGGAGCTAGTTCCTCCTCTCTTGATCAGACATCATCAAATCCATTGACAACATCAAACCTACCAGCTTCTTCAAACAAACAACCCGATACGATCATGGCTAAATCTAAATAACTGGCTTCATCATCTTATTCTGCTTATAACATTATTGAACAATTAAAACGAACTACCACTCAAATCTCCAATCTTGAACTGCTTAAAATCTCTTCTTCTCATAGAGAGATTCTGGAAAAAGCTTTTATTGCTACTAACGTCCCTAAAGACTTAGGTTTGGATCAGTTTCAATCTATGGTGGTTCACTTGACTTCACCTCACTACCTTTCCTTCTTTGAAGAAGGTGACAATTCCTTGAATCATCCACATAACCAGCCATTGCACATTGAAGATATGATCCATAAACACTGAGTCAAGCATGTTTTGATAGATGGAGGCGCTGGGTTGAATATTTGTACCTACAATTTACTGATGCAATTGGGATTTTCTGAGAATGTCATTGATCCAACAAAGAAAATAACAATCAAATCTTATGATGAAGAAGAAAGAACCTCTAAAGGTCTAGTGCTATTACCGATCAAGGTGGGACCTATGGAAAGAGATTTTATTTGTTAGGTACTTGATCTTCCTCTATCCTACAACATCTTGCTGGGTAGACCATGGATTCACCAAATGGAAATGGTGCCATCTACATACCATCAGTGCTTGAAATTTCCCTACAATGGAGTGGAAGTCAGTGTTTCTGCTGCTACAACCTACACCTATAATGCTTTAAAACAGTGTGTTGATACCCTTATTCCTCATAACAGAGCAACCTCTGCAGTTGAAAGTTTAGAAACTTTTATGAAAGACTTAGAAAAGAAATTGAAAATCACAGGTACTGGCATGGATGGATACAAGATAGAACATGTACTCTCACTGATGTCTCTTCCACCATCACCAAGACAGTCTGGAAAACCATCTGAGGCTATGAAGCCACAAACTTCAACTACAAACATCATCTATGATGGTATTTTTGTACAGTCCTCTACCTCCCTTGCTAAATAAAATAAAAGAGGTGGTTGTTCTCAAATGGATTTTCAAAGAAGAGAGTGAAAATAGAGAAGGGCAACACTGTGATTTTTAAAGGTTAACAATCATTGTAGTTAGTGTTCCTAAGGTTTGTTATGATGATCTTGGTGATTCTAGTAATTTGAGTTGGTGCAGATGTTTCTATGGTAATTTATGATGCTTGTGGATATTTCTAGATCATGTGCCTTTTGTGTTGGTGGTCCACATTGATCGTGTTGGAAACAACAATGAAGGAAAATAGAGAGGGGGAGTGAATCAGTTTTCTCCGAATTAACAATTTAACCACAAATTTAGATATGATTAGCTACAACAAGAATAAATATAAGCAAAATAATAGAAACAAACATAACACCAAGATTTTTGACATGGAAAACCCAGTTAAGGCAAAAACCATGGTGAGAACCTACCCATAATAAGATGATACTCTACAATAATATATGTAAATATTACAATTGGGAATGCATATGCATTCAGGCACACTTCCTAGAGCTCACTTCTCAAGATATAATGACCCAGAAGGCTACAACCCTTAGGGAAGGTTCACTAACTTACAATAACATTTAGACTACAATACGGTTAAGATGAACTGAAAGAATAACATCTTCTAATGCCTGATGACAATTCCGGTTAAGCACAATTGTCTACCCTGCAACAATCTTTGCTCTACACTTCACACCAAAAGATGAATTCACTTATTTACACATACACCATTCTATGATAATGTAACCACAACCATGATACATAAATTACATGAATATAACATTCATTTATATAAATCATCAACCTTGACTACAAGGTCGGCTCAACCCTTAACACCTAATTATAAAATTACATCACATGATACTTAAATCAACCATCAGACCAATACAATGCCATAGATGACATAACATGGAACCAAACCAAATCCTCAAACATGCAATGCCACCAGAAATCCTACCAAGATCAACCACAACATGCTACACCACCGAAAATACTGCATAACGCGAAAATATCACCGGACCCATAAGATCTTCAATAACTCACACAATGATCAACGTGGACCACCAAAACAAATAGAACACATTTAGGAAACATCAACAAGCATATTAGGATCATCTGAAATAGCTGCATCAACACCACTTAATTAAATCTCCATCGATCAACACACTAACACTCAAGAACACTTAACGACAACAACTGGGACTGGAAACATAACTTGCGAAGCACCAAATTATGAACCATCTGACTTGCTGATACAAATGAACATCCTAAATACTCTCCCAAATCAACAACGAAGGATATAGTCATACTGGAACACAACAGATCAACTACCAACTTAACTCTCTATAATCACTGGAATACCAAAACACAAAAATATGTTGACATCAATGACAACAACATATCCTAGTAGCAGTAATATCTAATAGATAGTTGAGTTCACAATTGATGTTTTTCTCCGGTGCATTAATGTTCTTCATGTTCTTGGCCGATCAGATGCTTGTAGCATGTTGCCGATGATTGAGGTATAATTTTTGGAGGTGTAACATGTTTGAGGCAAAATATTTGGGTCCATGCTATGTCTTGGCCGACATTGCTTGGTCTACATATTATATTGTGTTGAATGTGATTATATTTTTGTAATTAGGTGATGAGTGTTGAGCCAACCTTGTTGATTTCTCCAAGGTTGATGTCATGTATAAATAATTATAATATCTTTGTAATTGAGTGTGGTTGTTAGAGAGTGGATGAGTATGTATGTGCATTGAATGTATACATATTTCAGAGATAAAGAAGAAGAGTGAAGAAGAAAGTTGTTTTGTGCTTCAATGGGACTGAATCAGGCATTAAGGAGATACTATTTCTTAGTTCAGTATTTTTGAATGTAATCCGAGATTGTTTGTATAGGCAGTGAGCCTTCTTTATGTTTTGAGAAGTGAGCTCTAGGTAGTGTTCTTGAATGCATGTGAATTCCCCATTGTAATACTTCTAACAAAGTATACTTATTTTGTGGGTTCATCCCCACAATGGTTTTTCCCTTGATCGGGTTTTCCACGTCAAAAATCTTGGTGCTATGTGTGTTTATGATGTGTTGTTGATTTATGCTTTCATGTTTAGTTATCAGATCTGAGAATAAGTTAAAGTTGCTTGAGTTTTTGAGACAACTGATTAACCCCCCGTCTTAGTTGTCTTCCCTATTCATTAATTGGTATCAGAGTTATTTCATCACTTTCATGGTTGAGCAAAAAAAAGAATTCTATTTCTCTATCTACTGTAGGGGCGGAATATATTGCTGCAACAAACAATTGTACTTAGGTGGTATGGATGAAGCAGATGTTGAAGGATATCAGAGTAGTGTATGATGAGCACATTGCTATCTATTATGACAATTCAAGTGCAATTAACATTTCTAAGAATCTACTATTACATTCAAAGACTAAACATATATCCATCAAGTTTCACTTTTTGAGAGAAAAAGTAAATGAGAATTGAGAAGGAAGTCAGATTGGAGTATGTGTCTATTAAGGAACAAATTGTAGACATCTTCACGAAGCCTTTTCCTAAGGATACTTTTGAGTATCTCAGAGGGAAGTTAGGGGTGATTTCCCCTCCTAATCAAGATTAAGATGAATTGGTATGCATCAGTCTAGTGCATTTCACAATCATATTTTGTAATCCAGATTGATGATTGGTGGTTGCTACTCAGGGAGAGTAGTCAGTTTTTTGAGTCAGATGTTCAAATTCAGGGACAAGAGTCAGTTTTGTGGTTTGATTGCAAATATATGCCTTTTCCATTGATTTCAAAGGGGGAGAGAGTCATGTGAAAAACTGTGAAGAGATGGAAAAAAGGAGAAGATTAGTGTGCAAGGTCTAAGGGGGAGTTGATTTTTTTTCTTCTTTCCTTGTCATTGATTGTGTCAATTTTTCACATCATATGTTACCATCAATGAAAAAGGGGAAATTGTTTGAATAATGTTGCAAATATGTGCTTGAGAGATATTTGAGAGATGTGTTGTCATTGATGTCAACATATTTCTCTGTCTCAGGTAGTGATGCAGTGAAGTTCAGTGAGTTAGTTTGTTCAGTGTTGTAAGTATAATGAAGAACATAATTTGTGGATTAAAGGGTTTGTAGAAGGTTGTTTGTAATTGATTCAGTTCAAGTTTTAGAGGTTCGCATAGAGATTTGATTGAGTTATGGGTATCTGTGTTGTGGTTGGTTTTTTAGTTGTTCAGTGGTGACAGAGTGACAATATTTTGATCTACATTGCTCCGCATTGTAATATCTTGTTTTGCAGATTTATAGGTATGTTTGGGATGTTGGTGTGTGTCCTTAATTCAAGTGGTTCATGGTTTGGAGGTTTGCAAGTGATTTTTCAATGTTGACAGTCATTGTAGTTAGTGTTCTTAAGGTTTGGTATAAAGATACTGGCGATTCTATTAATTTGTTGGTGCAGGTATTTCTATGGTAATTCATGATGCTAGTGGATGTCTCTGGATTGTGTGCTATTTGTGTTGGTGGTCCACATTGATCGTTGAGCTCGTAATTGATGTTTTCTTCGATTCATTGGCATTCTTTGTGTTTTTGGCCAATCGAATGCTTGTATCATGTTGGGGATGTTCGAGGTGTAATTCTTGAATGTGTAACATGTTTGAGGTGAAATATTTGGGTCTGTACTATGTCTTGACTGACATTGCTTGGTTTGCATGTAATATTGTATTGAGTGTGGTTGTATTTTTGTAATTAGGTGGTGAGTGTTGAGCTGACCTTGATTATTTCTCCAAGGTTTATGTCATTTATAAATAATTGTAATAACTTTGTATTCGAGTGTGGGTGTGTGGATGAGTGTGAGTGTGTTTTAATGCCGAATGTATACATTTTTTGAAGGCAGAGATGAAATGTGAAGAAGAAATTTGTTTAGTTCTTCAATGGAACTGAACCAACCATTAAGGAGATTCTATTTCTCAGTTCATAATTTCTGGAAGTGATCCATGATTGTTTGTACAGACAGTGAGCCTTCCCTGGGCAGTAAGCCTTTTATTTTGAGTAGTGAGCTCTAGGCAGTGAGCTTGAATGCATGTGCATTCCCCATTGTAATACTTATAACAAAGTATATTATTGTCACAACAATTTGTGCCCTGCAATGATTAGACTAGATCATCAACCTCCAAGTGTGGGACCTTGCGCTATTGAGGTTGAATCTTCAGAGAAGGCTGACTTCCTTTCCAATCCAAATGCAAAGTGTTGGACCAACCCAACACTAGTAAATCTACTCTATTGATTTGACAAGGAAAAGGGAGAAAGAGAGAATGCATGAAAGAAGGGAAAGAGGTTTGTACCTAGACTGAAAGTGATCTTCCCTACCTATAGTTGCATAAGATATCAATAAAACTACCCAAGAATATGCACAAGTTTCTATTCTAATTGATCACCTAGGTGTGAGTGAAGGCTATAATTCTTGCAAGGTGAAAAGAGGAACCAAGCTAGTTCATAAATAACACCTGAAGAGGGATTAACACAATCACCTACAGCTCAAGAAAAAAAGAAAGAATGTATTCAAACAATGAGGTAAGAGAGATACATGCATTATAAGAATTGAAATTAGGCAAGACAAGTAAATTTCATTAATGTGAAGGAAAGTCAATTTTTTACAGATGCAGAAGACATAAGAAATCCATAGAGAATGTTACAGATTTGCCTTTATAGTTCAGACATAACTCAGATGGCTATAGTTAAGAAACCCACCTAGGGTTAGGTTACAAAATAGCAAAGGGAAGGAAGATAAAATCAAGGATAATTTGATAGCGTGTTGAATCCAGCTCTGAGAGCATCCTTTGCATCTACAAAAGCAAAATCCTTGCAAAAGGTGGAAATCTCCACAATTAAATGCATTTGGATTGCATATGCAGGCAAAAGGGTCTTCATTCTACAATGAAGAGGCATGGTTGGCATCCAAAATCAACTTGCACATGAAGTCTGGAGTAATGACACAAAGATCTAGCAGTTGGATCAAGATCGGATTTGAAATCGAACATTGATTGAGCATAAAAAGGACCTTGACCATCGGGTCGACAACCACCACCTGCAAAAGAATTTAAATGCCAATGGCTCTAAAATAATTGAATACTGACCATGAATCTAAGAGATTTGCTCGAATATGGATGCACAAGATCTCTCCATGTAAGCATCCATTAGGTCCAATGCAAGTTTAGAAAATGGCTATCAGATCAAACCTTTATGGAAATTTGATGACCTCATGAATCGCATCACCATCTGCCAGGTGGGCCCAGCCAATGCCTTTCTCGATGTTGTATTTCTTGTTGTGGCATCGTTTGAAAATAGAACAGGCACATTGTTCCTATTTGTGAAGAAGAGTGATAGGCAAACAAGCGATAACAACCTCCCTTCCTCTAGGCACCATCGCTCATCGTACAGTTGCGTGAAAGTGGAAAAGTTGTCAAAGGGAACAAAAGCCAAAAAA
The DNA here is from genome assembly GCF_030272615.1 of Cryptomeria japonica. Lineage (NCBI taxonomy): Eukaryota > Viridiplantae > Streptophyta > Pinopsida > Cupressales > Cupressaceae > Cryptomeria > Cryptomeria japonica. The sequence goes on from NC_081415.1 coordinate 619,435,761, forward strand.
TCTCAACCACACAATATAGAAAAAGGAAACCCTTGCCAACAACCTCATCCCCTCTCACCATCGCATATCACATTCTCAAGTGAAAATGGAAGATCAGAATAGGGAACAAAAGTGGAAGTGTTCCTATTCGATGTGACAAAGCAATAATAAGGGGCTCTACCAATCGGTTTCATAACTTATCGCGCAATCATGTGAAAATGGAATAATGGAACAAGGAACTAAAGTGGAAATTTCTCGAGTGCACAATAAGTGATAAAAATAACTTCCACCATGAACTTAGGACCCTTCAACTGGTGAGATCCTTAAATGATTTGACCGTCATGACTGGTCAACTTAAAAATGGAACTTGGAGCCCTGAATAGATGAAAAGACTCCAACTGCTCATTGCCAACATAGTGTGCATAACATGCAGGTTATGCAAAACTTAGATCATTTATCTACATGGCTAAAGTTGACACAAAAATGGTCAATATTTCTGGCATCTCAGAGGGGGCCCTAAGCCTGCTTAGGGAAATACTAGATGTATTTGGGTATCCATTGGGAATAGAGTCAAGGTATAAACCAGATGGATACATTCTTCCCCTGCAATTTGCAAAAAGGTAACAATTTTTTTGTTGTTCTAGAAAGAGCAGTGTGTGCACATTCACTTCTTGGAAAGATGGAAAAAATAGAAAAATAGAACCTAACTAACTATATACATTCTTTGTAATGGAGGAATTCAAATAAATCCTTTGACTACTTGTCAAAGTAGCTGTCTTTCCTGACCAGCTTCTGATGCTCTTCATGTTTTTTGAAAACTAACTAGAAAAAGAAGATTGACAAGCATCGAACTAACTGTCGGAATGCCTCCCAAAACTTGGTAGCAAAGAAACTCACCTATGTTTGAATTTTATCCTTCTAAGGTGGATGGGTGAAAAAAAATTGCTCTCCCTCATCATGCTTAACTTCATGCTCAGAAATAAGCATGACAAGGGGTGAATTGCATGTCTAAGCCAAATTTTCAATAGGGCATCCCTTTGAAGGAGACAGATTTAGACCATCACTGCTAGCCTCCGTTTTTTTCTAGTTGATTTGGCAACAAAATAGGTACCTCTGAGATATGCCCCTACTCCTCAAAATTTATTGCCTCTACTGGAAATGTAAGATCTTCCTCTTTCTCCACTTGGTTCAACTAACTAAAAGATGTCAACTTGGTACATCAAAAATTGAGCAAAAGCCCTCAAGGTCATCCCAAAAAGAATCATCCTCTAGCTCCTCATCACTATCAAGCATGGGAGTGTCCTTATGCTCCTCCATCCCTAGTTTGGTCCCATGTTGTAGTTCAGCTATGGGCATATCCTCATCTTCAAAGAAGGAAGGGAGCTCATCCTAAAATGAGAAAACAACCTCCTCCTAGTGTTCAATTTTGCTAGCTATAGGGGCGATGTCTGATTGTCCAACACCACAAAAATCTACCTCTTGCCAGTTTGTAAAAAAAAACTCCCCCTGTGCCACTAAGGCTTGATTGTACTAGTTATGCCAATCTCTATTGATTTTTTCCTTGAAAGTTTCCCCTTTGCAGCTGATAATTTAATTTTATGGTTGGTAGGGCTTACTATCCTAAGATTGTTGCCTCTTGATTGAGACCAATTCATTGTTAAAAGCTTGCAACATCATCTGCATGGAGGTCTCCAAAGAGGATTGCATAACTTTTTGTGAAGCCTTGAGTTCTTGAATCTTTGTAGATAGCTAAAGAGGTGCAGGTGTGAGTAGTTGGCATGTTGGTGCTATTGGTATGGGCATCAAAGCAGGCTATTGTGTAGGAGCCTCTAGGAATAAGGGTATTGGAGGCCTAAGAGCTAAATTTCTAGCCTATATTAAACACCTCTCTACCTTGATGGCAGTGTCATAATCTCCTGGAAGGTTATCCCTGCCCATTGACTATCTCATCATAGCTATGTCATAGTTCAAAGCCCTGAGGAAGTATAAGAAGGTACAATTGGCAGATGGTCTAACCAAAGCAGGGATTCTATCCCAGGTCTTCTGAAACCTATAATTAAAATTTGCAATGAATTTATAGGGGGCTCTCCTTATGGTTGTTAGTTGTTCAATCAATGATAAGGGGTCACTCTTGTATTCAAAACTCTTGCATAATCTTTCTCCCAACTCATCCCAGCTATGGATCAAACCAGAGGGTACACCTCTATACCACTGTAGAGTTTTTCCCTTAAAGGAAGAGGCAAGAAGCCTCACTACAACATTATCCTCTGTTATGTAAAAAAAAAGCAGATGCTTGACACATCATGTAGGTGTTCATTAGGGGTGAAAGAGGTTTCCCGAGTAAAAAATGGAATGGCCTTTAGGGCTGCAACTAGAATGTCATTCTTTTGGGTTAGAGATAAGGGGCTGCCACCATTAAAGGTGACAAAAGAATGTATTCTAGGGGGTGCCATGAGAAATAGAAATTCCCTCTTCTTCTAGAATCTGAAAGTTCATACTATCAAAGAAAAATACCTCTAGAAGATGCTCCTATTGAAAACTTAATGTGAAACAACAGCTGGTCTTGAACAAGAGCCTGGATTTGATCCTCACAGTCACCAAGTGCTAAATGTGACTGTCTCTAAAGGAAAGGTTGCTAAGAAAAACACTAGATTCTTAGCAAGATGTTGAAACATATTTCCCACTGGGCATGCCAAAAACTGTGGTATGACCGGTGGATTGAAATGGAACTATCCCGTGGATGAATCTTCCTTGAATGCTGGTAAAATGGTCCCACCGAGCATGCCAAAAATTATGGTATGACTAGTGTCTTGAAGTGGAACTTGAATTTTCTTGAATGCTTTAAAGATCTGCCCACCAGGTGTGCCAAAAATTATTGTCACAAAAGTTTGCTCCCTGCGATGATCAGACTTGATCATCAACCTCCAAGTGTGGGACCTTGTGCTGCTGAGGTTGAATCTCCAGTGAAGGCCAACTTCCTTTCCAATCCAAATGCAGAGTGTTGGACCAACCCAACATTGTAATTTATTGATTTAACAAGGAAAAGGGAGAAAGAAAGAATGCATGAAAGAAGGGAAAGAGGTTTGCACCTAGACTAAAAGTAATCTTCCCTACCTATAGCTAAACAAGACATCAATAAAACTACCCAATAATATGCACAGGTTTCTATTCTAATTGATCACCTAAGTGTGAGTAAAGGTTAGAATTAATGCAAGGTAAAAAGAGGAACCAAGCTAGTTCATAGATAACACCTGAAGAGGGATTAACACAATCACCTATAGCTGAAAAAAATAAGCAAGAATGCATTCAAATAATGAGGCAAGATAGAAACACACATTATAAGAACTAAAATTAGGCAAAACAAGTAAATTTCATTAATGTGAAGGCAAGGTAATTTTTTACAGATGCAAAAGACATAAGAATTCCATAGAGAAAAAGAGAGAAGATCATGTACAAATGTTACATATTTACCTTTATAGTTCACGCATAACTCAGATGGTTACAGTTAAGAAACCCTAACCCACCTAGGATTAGGTTAAAAAATATCAGAGGGAAGGAAGATCAGATCAAGGATGATCTGATAGTGTGTTGAATCTAGCTCTGAGAGAAGAACCTCTGCCTCTAGAAAAGAAAAATCCATGCAAAAGGAGGAAATCTCCACAATTGAATGCGCTAGGATTGCGTATGTAGGAAAAAGGTATTCATTTTGTAATGAAGAGACATGGGTGGCATCCAAAATTGGCTTGCACATCAAGTCTAGAGTAATGGCGCAAAGATCTGGTAGTTAGATCAAGATCATATTTGAAATCAGGCACTAACCGAGCAAAAAAAGGACCTCAACCATTAGGTCGACAACCACTACCTGCATAAGAATTTAAATACCAACAACTCAGAGAGAATTGAATACTAACCGTCGATCTGAGAGATTCGTGCGAAGATGGATGCACAAGATCTCTCCATGTAAGCATCCATTAGGCCCAATGCAGGATTAAAACATGACCATCAGATTGGGCCTTTATGAAAATCTGATGGCCCCCTAAGTCGCATCACCATCTACAAGGTGGGCCCTATCAATGGCTTTCTCCATGTTGTATCGCTTGTTGCGACATCACGCAAAAATGGAACAGTTGCATTGTTTCTATTTGCTAATAAAAAGCGATAGACAAACAAGTGATAACATCCTCCCTTCCTCTCGACAACATCTCTTATCGCGCAGTCACGCGAAAGTGGAACAATTGTCAAAGGGAATAAAAGCCAAAAACTCTCAACCATACGATATAGAAAAAGGAAATCCTCACCAACAACCTCATCTCCTCTCACCATCGCATATTACATTGTCGGGCAAAAATAGAAGATCGAAATAGGGAACAAAAGTGGCAGTGTTCCTGTTTGATGCAACAAAGCAATAACAAGGGATTTTGCCAATCGATTTCATCGCTTATCACACAGTCACGTGAAAGTGGAACAAGGAACAAAAGTGGAAAGTTCCCGACTACGTGATAAGTGATAAAAAAGACTCCCACCATGAGCTTAAGACTCTTCAACCTGTGATTCTTAAATGATTTGACCGTCGTGACTGGTCAACTTAAAAATATAATTTGGAGCCCAGAATAGATGAAAAGACCCCAATTTCTCACTGCCAACATAGTGTGCATAACACATAGGTTATGCAAAACTTAGATCGGTTATCTGCATGGCTAAAGTTGAAACAAAAATGGTCAACATATACCTATATTTTGGGTGTATCCCCATCATGGTTTTTTCTCTAACAGGGTTTTCCACATACAAAAATCTTGGTGTTATGTGTGTTTATGATGTGTTTCTGATTTATGCTTTTATGTTTAATTCTCATATATGAGAATAAGTTTAAGTAGTGTGAGTTTTTTTGATAATTTATTCACCCCCCTCCCCCCCTCTTAGTCGTCTACCCTATTTCCATCAATCTCTCCCCCAACATGCTTGCAAAAAGTTGTGTCCTAGGATCATACCATAGGAAGCTGGAACATCTACTACAAGAATGGCCATTTTCATTCTTTTGTTTGGGAAAGAAGCAAAAGAAAATTGAGCATCCTTTATCTGACCAATTAAGGGAACTTTCTTGTTTGACATAGAGAAACACTTGCCTAAAGTCTTAGTCAGAGTGAGACCCAAGGCATTAGCTACCTTGGATGGTATCACATTAGCTCAAGCCCTAGAATCAATAACACAGTTGCTCAATTTATACCCATTAATCAATAAATAAATATAGAAAGATTCAATTCTACCTAGTACTAATGATGGGACAACAACTAAGTTATTTTGAGAAGGTCTTGTAGCTTGGGGAACTTCTTTTTCTTTTACAAATTTGACCAGCCTATCAAACTGATCTAGGTTTTCTTGATGGTACTCTACTTTGGATATTTGGATTTTGGTTGTCTTGGCATGGTTTATGATATCAAATGGCTGATATGGAAATGCCAAAGATGATGGAAGATTATCACTCAAGGGTCTAGAAGGAGAGGGGATAGATTTGGATACATCTAAAGAAGAAGGAAGATCAAGTGTACTTACTTGTTTGTGTGCAATAGAATCCTTTGGTAAAGTAGGAAAGGGAGTTCCTCTCTTAGTGAGAGTAACAGGGAATTGCGAGACATATTTAGCCTTGGCCTTGTCACCTGATTGCTGATCAGGCTAGTTCGATGCTTGTAAGCAAGTAAAAATAGCAAATGCCCGACCTTGATATTCTTCTTCGGCTTCCTGGTATTGCATGAACTAAATACTAGAGTCACCAGCTGACTTTGCTTCCTCTTCCTAGAAGAGGTTACCAACACTTCTGATTGATGCTCATTAGGAGTGATATCATTATGCTTTGTCTCATAATATCCTATTATTGCATTAGTAGGAGGAGCTTCAAGAGTGAATCTTTCAAGAGGTGGAGGTAACTTATTTTGATTCTTGGTTGCATAGTTTGAAGCATTATTTGGGCAAGTCCTATGAGGAATTTCCTTGTAGGGAGTAGAAAAGGATGTTTGAGATATTTTCTTCTTCAAGGATAATACTTCATTAGCTAACCTTTGCACCACAGGATCAGTTGTAGTTGAAGATGAAGAATTTGAAGATTCCAAAGAAGAAGAACTTACTTTTGTTTTGTTGGGATCCTTCTCTATTTTATTGACAAGAATCAATTCATCATCAACTCTATAGCCAAAGACACTGTATGTGGAAAATCTCTGACTAGTGCTCTTCTCGACAAAAATATTATCTCCGATAGTTGATCATTAAGAAAGAAGCATTTAATATTTTTCAAAATTGATTGAGTAATTGTTGGGATCCAGTTCTTAAGCTTATTGCACTTTTTAAGAAAGTCCCGCATAGGCTCATGTGGCTCCTTCCTCATTTGGACAATTTGAGCCAAAAGAACATGCACGTCTTTCACTGGCTTGAACCTTTCTTCAAACTGAGTCTTGAGTGTAACCCAACTATCAATAGTTTGAGGATCCAATTGATATAACCAATCTGCAACGACTCCTTGTAATGTTTTAGCAAAAATCCTTATTGAAACATCTTCATGCTCCACTCCAAGAAAACCACATGAAATATATAAAGAAGTCATATGCTTGTCTGGATGTGATTTTCCATCCCCATAGAACTTGGGGATGTTCTTCCATGAACCTTGTGGGAGCAGATGAAGAGGTGGAGTCAAATTGGGAGAACCAAAATTTTGTCCCCAAGGACCTTAAGTAGTCATTCTCACTAGTTCAAATGGTAAAATTACAGACCTTTGTGCTTGTGGTATTATGAAACGCTTAATTTCACAAGAAGCTTAACTAGTTATAGGATATCTTATATTAGTAGGTAGAAAACCCCTTGTACATTGAAGGGGGCATCGTGCTCTTGGAGGAAGAAAATCAAAATTATGTTTCTATAACAAATCAAAGGTAGGATCAATAATACCTCAAATTCTTCTTCCACGTGTGTAGCTCCATTCGACCAGAGTAAAAGATTCTAACATAAATATAAATCAAGAATAAGATAGACCAATGGTAAGGAACAAGGAATACTTCAACCAAAGTATAAAATGCCCTGGTTGGATGCTCATGTCCCTAGCAAAGTTACCAAAAACTGTTGGTTGAAACTTTTGTAAACTGGAAAGGCTTACAAAATGTGGATTTCAGCAGCATTATGATGAGATTCAATCTCTCCTCACAAAGGGGAGGTTTCCCTCTTATTGCAACTTAACAATTAGTATATATTTAACTTCCATCTCTCAAACTATTTCATAGGGTATTTCATTCACTTTATCCTCTTTTTTCAGAATAGTTGTTTATTGAAATCTCTTTCTTCAAAGTCAATTTTCTCCTTTACAACAAATTACTAATTACAAGATACTAACTTGAGCAATAATAGTTGATATAACTCCCAATTAAGAAAAAGAATAACTTTAAGATGTACCAACAAATCTATACTAAATAATGAAACCACTGTAAGACCAAAGTCTTATATGGTCTTTCTCTTACAGATTCTTAAAACTTGTATTGCAATATATGGGTAGCTCAAATTATTATGCACATATACCACAATCTTTTCTACTCTAAACAGATAGCTTGGTACAACACAAAGTCTTCACCTTATTACCAGTCACAAATATTTGTTTCACAATAAACTACTATAACACAAAGTCTATAATACTTCACTTTTATACATTCCAATTCAATAACCTCTCACAATTCACAATTCAAACTTTAAAGATAGTATGATAAGAATGACATAAGAACACTCTCACATACAAAAAAGTGCTTCCAAAACAAATATTGGAGAGCAACTTTATTTATTTATTGAAAGAATTTTTCAGATTTTCACTAAAAGCACAAATTCTATGATATCTCTCCAATCTAACAAAGTTTCGATGCATTATCCAAAATATGCTTATTTACAATAAGGCCTCCCCTTATATAGAGAAGAGCCATGAGAAAAAGGAGGAAATCTACAACTAAATTGACTTATTCAAAGACTAGTCCAATTTGATTTAGGACTTATACTTTCTTTATATGAAAACTACATATGTACAAGTAGACAAGTAAAATGTCAAGAACAAAATGCAAATTACAATACTAAAACTTATATGAAAATTACCAAGTTTCAGGTGACACTTCTTATTCTTCCTCTTCAGGAATCTTCTTTATAAATTGCTCAAACTTGTTGAGAGCTTCCTTCATTGCGGATTCATTAGGTCCATTGATACAACTTGCAATAGCATGAGCTCTAGTGATTGAATTGCCAACACCAACACAACATTTCTTATGTTTCTTTAGAAGAGATTCTAAATCATCCAAGATTACCTGAAAGTCTATTAATTTATCAACAAAAGGAACTAAAAACTCTTCTTTATCCATTTTTGTACTAACCAATAGATTGAACCCTTGGATAATTGTGTTGATAAGTAGGAGTTTCTGGTCATCACCAACTATTTTGCACGAAAATTGAGAGAGTTTACGAATGATATCAAGCCTTTTCTCTTTACAATCCTTCCAAGATATCCAAAGATCTTTGACCAGTTGTTCAAATGCATTTATTTTGTATTCCAGGCTTAAGCCAAGCATCAAGGCCCTTTTATTGTACCTATAAATTTCTAATGACAACTGATCAAGTGTTTGGTCCAACTAGGATCTCACATCATCGAGGCTATTTAACAACTTGACTGAGGAACTCAAATTGTGAGTTCCTTGAGATAATATTATATCTACCCATTTAGTAATATTGTTCACATGAACCATAGTTCACTCTTCTTTTTTCACAACTTCTTCATCAATAGAAGAGCCAATAGGTTTAACCATTTGAGAAGTTTGAGTGGTTTTGTATTGCATAGAAGTAACTCACTCCACCTGAAGTTTGAGCTTTTCATTGATCTCTTTATCTCTATCATATCTCTCAATCAAATATTCAAGTGATGATTGGGCATCCTCCTTGGCACTCTTGTGGGTTTTCTTCTCGAGGTCAATCCCCCTCACCTCATAATCTATATCTTGAATCTCATCCCTTGTTTTACCTTGAGGTGAAATTGCCACTTCTGCATGTTTATTGCTTGATTCATCCACTCTAATCCTTCTGGACATGCATATTTATTCCTTGATTGCAACTAGGGAGGAAGAGTAGAAAATGTTCTAGTACAAGCAATTGCAGTCTGGACATACATAGTTTGTTCTAGGGCATTGACAGTTACAATGGGTTTTATGTGAGTCATAACAGTTAGAGGAACTTCTGTAACTAAGGTGCTTGGGAGGGAATTGGACATAAACTTATTGAAGTCAATGTAAGCCTCATCAAGCATGGTCATAGTAACTTCTAAAAGACTTGGAAAATAAGAGAGGGAGCCAAAAACATTGTTACATTGTCCTAAGGTGTATCTAGGACTAACTTGGGTGATGTAGATGAATGGATGAAAATAATAGGAACAATATTGGGAATGGTAGAGACTATAGGTATTGATACCATAATAGAATATTTAGGCAAGGAGGAAATAATAGATATGGAAGCAGTATATTGCATACATCTAGTGGCAAGAGGAGTTGAAGCCTCTATAGCTATCTGATTTTTAGATGCTTTTCCTATCTCCATGGGAGGTTCTAGAAGATATTCCTCATGTGTATCCTCCCAGTGTTCCTCTTCTTCATCAAGTTCCACAAAATCAACTTGTCTGTACACTTGAGGAGGTGCTTCATCTTTATCTTTCTTATTCTCTTTTCTCACTATAAACTTGAGCTTTGGGCCCTTCTTGGGAGTAAAAGGATCTTCCCTATTTTTGGTCCTAAGCGTTGACCTTTTCCCAAGAGGCCCCACAATGTCTTCCTCAAATTCTATTTTTGAAAGCCTTCAACCTAATCTGGGCCTTCTTTTCCAACCAGACATTTGTACTGGAAAGAATATGCTAAAGCATTTCCTTGATGGTTCGTAGACTCCTTTTGTGACCACTAGATCCTGGGGAGTGGAGTTTCAAAATTTTTACCTTGTACATATCTTGGATCCGCTATATCATCAAAATATTCCATGGTATCAAGGATATCTGCTAGGTCAAGATTCTCAATCTTCTCAAGTGTGAGCCAACTATAATCCAACCTTCTTACATATTTACCAATTCTACATTTTGCCCAGATGTCTTCGATCCTATGTACACAAGTGTAATTCTTGTTGAGTTTGTCTTTCATGCCATAGTAATCAAAGTCTTCTCTCCTTTTGAATCTTTTCATTTTTACCCATTGCATTTCATTCTCTATTTTTTTTTCTTTGTATGATGTAACCACTGAGTAACGAACTATTTCAAGAGGGAGCTTAAAACCTGCTTTGCCTGCTTTAGATTGTTGACCATGGACAATTATCATTTGTCTTCTAAGCTCCATTAGAATGATCTTATCACTAGGGTATCTAGGCAATATGAAGGGTTCACCTTCATAGCATCCAATTCTGATGTACGTGAATGTAGGAAAATAGAGAAAAAGACAACCATACCTCTTTACTCTATTCCAAGCCTCCTCATAAACTCTTCTCTTTTCTAATGTTGGATCAAGTGAGCACATCAATGCTCCAAAAAAGGCATCGTTGACCATTTGGAAGTGATTTGAAATTTGTTTGTAGGTCAACTGTGGGTATTATTTATAAACATGAACAACATTTTTGTCTCCCTATGTGGTGAGGCCTAAAAAATGTTTCATTGACGTAGCTGCATACACTAGATATGATATCATGTAGAATTTCAAAGTTGTATTTACATGGGATAACTACTCATAGATTGAGTCATTGATCATCTCTCCCCAATAGATCATGGCTTTTCCTTTCCTGATTACTTGGATGAAGTGACACATCCAATCTTAAAACACATTTGATGCTGGCAAATCCCTAACCCTACTTAGGAGAGTTATCATATCTCCTATTTCTTCCCTGGAATCACTTTGATTTAGAAACTTAGGCCATTTGGTTGTTGTGGCTTTGGATGCTTCCAACAACATGGTGTTAATGTCATTTTTGCACTTGTCAGTGTTTTTCTGATAGTAATCTCGAGCTATGTCAAATGATATAGCTACATACTCTTTTAATTAATTGTCAATTTTCTCCAATTGGTTAATAGTAACCCTAGTTAGTGATTCATTCACATCATGAGAATCATGAGAAGAATGGGCATAAATAATATCATTTGTTGGATCAGAGGAAGCACCAACATTCTTATGGAACAAGTGATCCAACTAAGGCTCCATATCTTTAGTCTTTAAACATTGGAAAATTTGAATGCCAAAATTAAAAACTATAATTGAGCAATGTAATTTGTTGTAAAAATGATTAATCAACCAATTAATTAAGCAATTTAAATTGTGATTTTAAACAATAAATTCCTTTCAATCATATTATAACATCATAATATTTAGGTCTGAAAATATACAAAAAAATATGCAACCCACAAGTTAATTTTAGAATAATAAATAAAGGTTTTTGTGAATTTAACCTCTAAATTAATGTAATTTAATTAAAAGTAAAAACTATGAGTGCAAATTTTAATTTGAAAATGCATTCAAAATCATATCTAAGACAAATAATTAGAATTAAGAATGAAAGATGTCGGATTCACTAAAATGTAATGTTGTGAAAATTAGGAATTAGGGTTTCACAAAGTAAATCCACTAAATAACCCAATTAACACAACATACATTGAAAGAGGAGTGAACCCAATAGATCTAATCTCAATCCTCTTGGAAGAAGGGCTAAGATTATAATTGGATTCACTAGCTAGAATTGATTATCCTCTTTCTTAGTTGAATTTGGAATGTAATTATGAAATTAGGGTAAAGGTATGAATAATTGAAGTAAATCGTCCCAAACAGATTACTACATATATTCCATCGATCCACAAAATGAGATTTGGACAAAATAATATGTTTAGAACCTATTCCTAGAATTTTGACCTTATTTTTCGAGGACAAGTAGCAAAGATCCACCTCGGTCCTTTGAATTTTCTATCGTCAAAAGCTAAACCTATTCATCACTTTCAACACTATTAAGAATTCTTGAGTATAGCTACTGCACTTGTTTCCTGCACACAGAAAGAGAGGGAAAGATGTTGGCAATAGGGATTTGCCTTAGGTCAAACCCTAGTTTTGGAATTAACCATTAAATTGAATTGATAAATATAATGAAAGACTGTTAATAAAATACTTTCTTTTTGAGGGAAAGGTTGAAATGCTTGAAACAATAATGTATACCTTGACGAAGTTTTATTTGACCTTCACATAAAGGTTTTACATTTTCATGTAGGATTTCTTCATAAAACATTGATCATGGATGCCATTTTCAATTCTTGAACTTGACTTCACTTTTACTCCAATGCTTAATGAATGATTGATTGCTTTCTCACTTGAAATGAATTTTGTCAATGCAATTGAGGTCATAGAAGAAGTTAGTTAGGTTTCAAATGAGAGGGATAGACCTCCTTTTATACTTGACCATCTGAAAACATTGAATTTTTGGAACAGGCTGACACATGATTAAATTTCCCACTCAAATGAAAAGACCAATGTGAGGCTGCAATTTAGGGCCTAAATAGGAGGACTAGGGCATGTGATACCTTGGTCCTAAAAAATGAGGACTTTCGAATGAGGGGGACATGGAAAGGTGATGAAAATGTTAGTTTGGAATGTGGTGTGAGTGGAATCAACACTATAATCAGGCATCAGAAGCTAAAGCACCAAAGTGAGGCCTAGGTGAGGATGAAATTGTAAGTGAGTACAATTTACAATGCTACAAGAACTAAAAATATTCATTTTATAAATCATATGCTACCTAGCTATGAAGGAGACTATTAATATATTATGATCAACCTCTTCATAAGAAGCAAATTTATGATTTTATTATTTGATAAAAATTTCTTGAGGCTACTATGTGTGATTTCTTCCCAAGTTAATGTATCACTTTAACACCATTCTTCTCCATAGTTGTAACATGTGATATATTTTTTTTGTAAGAATGATCTCTTTTTTCATTCATTTTGCACACCTTTATAAAATTATGCCTTTGTTGATTCCATCGCATTTGATCATTTATGTGTGTATTTCCTTGATTTTATCTTTGATTTTAATACAATTCTCTTCGTCTGTAATTCTTATATATGCCTCTATTCGTAAATATATGAGAACTCTTACTAGAATCACTTGTAAAGCTTTTTAGCCTATTTTGTTTATTCTATAAAATCCTATATACATCTATTTGGATATTGTCGATTTTCTAGTTAGTCATGCTATGCATATGAATTTATGGTACTCATATGGAATACTTTCAATGATAAAATATACAATTTTAGAGTCTTCATATTATAACTTCATCGTTGCAAGTTGATTCCTCAAATTCTATAACTTTGAAATATGATCATGCATGTTATCTTATCCTTTATTTTTTAAATGAGTCAATTTCATTTTAATAACTTTTAATTTGTTCGTATTTTCACATATTGTTTGCAAAATTTTCCCATATTATCTTTTTTTTTTAACATCTTGAACATGAGGTCTAATCCTTTGACCGATTTTCTATAGAACATTTTCCCATAAATTCAAATACATTTATCCCATTTTCAATGTTTTCTATCTGAGTTGTAGTTGTATATTTAGCCTCTATAGTTGATAGAGTAAAATAGGTTGCTTATTACTACACCATAAATTGAGGTAAAAACCAAGAGAGGAAATATCATATAACATTATTATCATTTGTACAACTTCCCAATATGAATTAGAATATCATACGACTGTTCATTCTCCAAGATAAGCATAATAAACACCCATAGTCAAAGTTCCTTGTATATTTCTCAATATTTCCTTTGCTATGAGCCAATTTTAAATCTTCAGAGAACTCAAGAATATGAAATTGTACCTACAACAAAAGAAATATCTAAAGTTGAATGTGATTCAGGCACATAAGGCCACCAAATTTTTTATTTTATAGGGTAGGATTACCATCCTTGCCTTCCATATCTCAATTCAAATTAAATAAGTGGAGGAGAAGAACTCTTATAATATTTCATCCTTTTTTTTTTTTTAACTCTAAAGCATATACTTGATTTGGGAGAGATAAATTCCATCTTCTATGCCAAGAAAGTAGTGCATAAAATTAAGATTAAATCCATCTTAAATCTATTTTTCAATTTTATAGTCATTTATCCTATGTACACATGTGTGTTTATCCTTATCCAAGTTAGTCTATCAGCCATACTATTCAACTTTGAATGTATAGAAAAATTTGATGATTTAAGTGACCAACTAACTTGTGGAGGAACCTATAGTATTGTAAGTTGTCTTATCTATAGATACTAAAATTTGTAGATTACATCACTCTCAAATTATATAGATATAATTTGAATACATCTTTAATGTTATTGATATGAGACTTAATTTTAATAAAATCCCACCCTGTAACCATGTTGTGTTATTTGACTTACTAAGAGAAGATTTTTTATGAACTTAAGTACAAGATTTAAATCTATTATTTATAACATTTACCATTATTTCATTTCATTGGGAGGGTATATGCACGAAGTTGTGGTACCAAAAAGGTGCCACACTTCAAAAAAAATGAAAAATGCTCATAAGGCGCACACCTTATAAGGTGTGTGCACTATAGGGTGCGCGCCTTATAGGCTTGGTGTACCAAGCCTAAGGCTTGGCACGACATGTGCCTTATGAGAGAATGTGGGCTTGGATCATGGGTCAAGGGTCCCTTATAACCATTTTTTGGTGCAGCTCATTTGGCTAGCACCAAATATGGTGCTAGCCAAATGACTTCCATTGAAATTTTTTAACCTTTAATAAATTTATACTTTATACCCTATAATTTATACTCTATATGCTATAGTTTGATAGCCACAACAATAAAAATTAAACCATTTCAAACCTATAACAAATACCCTAGATCGTATGACCAAATATGCTAAATCCTCGACCCTATACAATAATCATAGACCCTACAACCAAATATGCTAAACCATATGAGATCGTTATGGGTCGTATGGTGTCCTATGACCCCTTAGGACACCATATGACCCCTTAGGACACAATGTGAACCCTAGCGACATGTAAGGGGTTATATGGTATCCTAAGGGGTCATAGGACACTATATGACCCGTTAGGAGACCATATGACCCCTTAGGACACCATATGACCCATAACGACACTATATGGTGTTCTAAGGGGTCACATGGTATCCTAAGGGTCATATGGTGTCCTATGACCCCTTAGGACATCATATGACCCATAACGACACTATAAGGTGTTCTAAGGGGTCACATGGTGTCATAAGGGGTCATATGGTATCCAAAGGGGTCATAGGACACTATATGACCCGTTAGGACACCATATGACCCCTTAGGACACAATATGGTGTTGTTATGGGTCATATGGTGTCCTAAGGGGTCATAGAACACCATATAACCCCTTAGGACACCATACGACCCATAACGACACCATATTGTTCCCTAAGGGGTCATATGGTGTCGTAACAGGTCATATAGTGTCTTATGACCCCTTAGGATACCATATAACCCCTTACGTGTTGTTAGGGTTCACAATGTGTCTTAAGGGGTCATATGGTGTCCTATGACCCCTTAGGACACTATATGACCCCTTAGGACACTATATGACCCCTTAGAACACTATATGACCCCTTAGGACACCATATGGTGTTGTTATAGGTCACATGGTGTCCTAGGGGGTCATATGGTATCCTATGACCCCTTAGGATACCATATGACACCTTAGGACACAATATGGTGTCATTATGGGTCATATGGTGTCGTAAAGGGTCATATGGTATCCTATGACCCCTTAGCACACCATATGACCCCTTAGGACACAATATGGTGTCATTATGGGTCGTATGGTATCCTAAGGGGTCATATGGTGTCCTATGACCCCTTAGGACACCATATGACCCCTTAGAACACAATATGGTGTCGTTACGGGTCCTATGACCCCTTAGGACACCATATGACCCCTTAGGACACTATATGGTATTCTAAGGGCTCACATGGTTTCGTATGGGGTCATATGGTGTCGTATGAACCCTTAGCGCGCCATATGACCCCTTAGGACACAATATGGTGTCGTTATGGGTTGTATGGTGTCCTAAGGGGTCATATGGTGTCCTATGGGGTCATAGGACACCATATGACCCCTTAGAACACTATATGACCCCTTAGGACACCATATGGTGTTGTTATGGGTTGCATGGTGTCCTAGGGGGTTATATGGTATCCTATGACCCCTTAGGATACCATATGACACCTTAGGACACAATATGGTGTCGTTATGGGTCATATGGTGTCGTAAGGGGTCATATGGTATTCTATGACCCCTTAGCACAACATATGACCCCTTAGGACACAATATGGCGTCGTTATGGGTCGTATGGTGTCCTAAGGGGTCATATGGTGTCCTATGACCCCTTAGGACACCATATGACCCCTTAGGACACAATATGGTGTCGTTATGGGTCATATGGTGTCCTAAGGGGTCATATGGTGTCCTATGACCCCTTAGGACACCATATGACCCCTTAGGACACAATATGGTGTCGTTATGGGTCCTATGACCCCAAAGGACACCATATGACCCCTTAGGACACTATATGGTGTTCTAAGGGCTCACATGGTGTCATATGGGGTCATATGGTGTTGTATGACCCCTTAGCGCACCATATGACCCCTTAGGACACAATATGGTGTTGTTATGGGTTGTATGGTGTTTTAAGGGGTCATATGGTGTCCTATAGGACACAATATGGTGTCATTATGGGTTGTATGGTGTCCTAAGGGGTCATATGGTGTCCTATGGGGTCATAGGACACCATATGACCCCTTAGGACATAATAAGGTGTTGTTATGGGTTGTATGGTGTCCTAAGGGGTCATATGGTGTCCTATGACCCCATAGGACACCAAATGACCCCTTAGGTGTTGTTAGGGATCATATTGTGTCTTAACAGGTTATATGGTGTGTTATGACCCCTTAAGATACCATATGACCCCTTAGGACACCATATGACCCATAATGACACCATATGGTGTCCTAAGGGGTAATAGGACACCATATGACCCCTTTGGACACAATGTGAACCCTAACGACATGTAAGGGGTTAAATGGTATCCTAAGGGGTCATAGGACACCATATGACCCCTTAGGACACCACATGACCCCTTAGGACATAATATGGTGTCATTATGGGTCATATGGTGTCCTAAGGGGTCATATGGTATCCTATGACCCCTTAGGACACAATAAGGTGTCGTAATCGGTCATATGGTGTCCTAAGGGGTCATATGGTGTCCTATGGGGCCATAGGAGACCATATGACCCCTTTGGTGTCATTAGGGATCATATTGTGTCTTAACGGGTCATATGGTGTGTTATGACCCCTTAAGACACCATATGACCCCTGAGGACACCATACAATCCATAATGACATGATATGGTGTCCTAAGGGGTCATATAGTGTCCTAAGCGGTCATAGGACACCATATGACCCCTTAGGACACAATGTGAACCCTAACGACATGTAAGGGGTTATATGGTATCCTAAGGGGTCATAGGACACTATATGACCCCTTACAACATTATATGACCCCTTAGGACACCATATGACCCCTTAGGACACCATATGGTGTCATTATGGGTCATATGGTGTCCTAAGGGGTCATATGGTGTCCTATGACCCCTTAGGATACCATATGACCCCTTAGGACACAATATGATGTCGTTATGGGTCGTATGGTGTCCTAAGGGTTCATATGGTGTCCTATGGGGCCATAGGACACCATATGACCCCTTAGGTGTTGTTACGAATCATAATGCATCTTAAAAAGTCATATGGTGTGTTATTACCCCTTAAGACATCATATGACCCCTTAGGACACCATATGACCCTTAATAACACCATATGGTGTCCTAAGGGATCATATAGTCTCCTAAGGGGTCATAGGACACCATATGACCCCTTAGGACATAATGGGAACCCTAACGACGCGTAAGGGGTTATATGGTATCCTAAGGGGTCATAGGACACTATATGACCCGTTAGGACACCATATAACCCCTTAGGACACTATATGGTGTTCTAAGGGGTCACATGGTGTTGTAGGGGGTCATATGGTATCCTATGACCCCTTAGGACACCATATGACCCCTTAGGACACAATATGGTGTTGTTATAGGTCGTATGGTGTCCTAAGGGGTCATATTATGTCCTATGACCTCTTAGGACACAATATGGTGTCGTTATGGGTCGTATGGTGTGCTACGGGGTCATATGGTGTCCTATGGGGCCATAGGACACCATATGACCCGTTAGGTGTCATTACGGATCATATTGTGTCTTAACAGGTCATATGGTGTGTTATGACTCCTTAAGACACCATATGACCCCTTAGGACACCATACGACCCATAATGACACCATATGGTGTATTAAGGGGTCATATAGTGTCCTAAGGGGTTATATGACACCATATGACCCCTTAGGACACAATATGAACCCTAACGACATGTAAGGGGTTATATGGTGTCCTAAGGGGTCAGAGGACACTATATGACCTATTAGGACACCATATGACCCATTAGGACACCATATGACCCATAATGACACTATATGGTGTTCTAAGGGGTCACATGGTGTCCTAAGGTGTCATCTAGTGTTCGAGGACCCCTTGGGACACCATATGACCCCTTAGGACACAATATGGTGTCATTATAGGTAGTATGGTGTCGTAAGGGGTCATATAGTATTTTATGACCCATTAGGACACCATATGACTCCTTATGACACAATATGGTGTCATTATGGGTCATATGGTGTCCTAATGGGTCATATGATGTCCTATGACCCCTTAGGACACAATATGACCCCTTAGGACACAATATGGTGTTGTTATGGGTCGTATGGTTTCCTAAGGGGTCATATGGTGTCCTATGGGGCCATAGGACACCATATGACCCCGTAGGTGTCGTTAGGGATCATATTGTGTCTTAATGGGTCATATGGTGTGTTATGACCCCTTAAGACACCATATGACCCCTGAGGACACCATACGACACATAATGATAGCATATGGTATTCTAAGGGGTCATATAGTGTCCTAAGGGGTCATAGGACACCATATGACCCCTTAGGACACAATGTGAACCCTAGAGACATGTAAGGGGTTATATGGTATCCGAAGGGGTCAAAAGACACTATATGACCCGTTAGGACACCATATGACCCATAATGACACTATATGGTGTTCTAAGGGGTCACATGGTGTTGTAAGGGGTCATATGGTGTTCTATGACCCCTTAGGACACAATATGGTGTCGTTATGGGTCATATGGTGTCCTAAGGGGTCATATGGTGTCCTATGGGGTCATAGGACACCATATGACCCCTTAGGTATTGTTAGGGATCATATTGTGTCTTAATGGGTCGTATGGTGTGTTATGACCCCTTAAGACACAATATGACCCCTTAGGACACCTTATGTTTTCATTATGGGTCATATGGTGTCCTATGGGATCATAAGACACCTAATGACCACTTAGGACACCATATGACCCATAATGACACCATATGGTATCCTAAGGGGTCATAGGACACCATATGACCCCTTAAGACACAACGTGAACCCTAACGACATGTAAGGGGTTATGCGGTATCCTAAGGGGTCATAAGACACTATATAACCCGTTAGGATACCATATGACCCCTTAGGACACCATATGACCTATAACAACACTATGACGTGTTCGAAGGGGTCACGTGGTGTCCTAAGGGGTCTTCTAGTGTCCTATACCATATGACCCATTAGGACACAATATGGTGTTGTTATCTATTGTATGGTGTCGTAAGGGGTCATATGGTGTCCTATGACTACTTAGGACACCATATGACCCCTTAGGACACAATATGGTGTTGTTATGGGTCGTATTGTGTCCTAAGGGGTCATATGGTGTCCTATGGGGTCATAGGACACCGTATGACCCCTTAGGTGTTGTTAGGGATCATATTGTGTCTTAATAGGTCATATGGTGTGTTATGACCCCTTAAGACACCATATGACCCCTTAGGACACCTTATGTTGTCATTATGGGTCGTATAGTATCCTAAGGGGTCATATGGTGTCCTAAGGGATCATCGCACACGATAAGACCATGCTGACCCGATATGGTGTACTAGGGGCTCATATGGTATCCTAAGGGGTCATAGGACACCATACGAACCATAGTGACACCATATGGTGTACTAAGGGGTCATATGGTGTCCTAAGGGGTCATAGGACACCATATAACCCCTTAAGACACAATATGACCCCTAACGACACCTAAGGGTTCATATGGTGTCCTATGACCCATGAAGACACCATATGGTGTTGTTATGGGTTGTATGGTGTCCTAAGGGGTCATATGGTGTCCTATGACCACTTAGGATAGAATATGGTGTCGTTATAGGTCCTATGGTAACCTAAGAGGTCATATGGTGTCTTATGACCCCTTAGGACACCATATGACTCCTTAGGTGTCGTTAGGGGTCATATTGTGTCCCAAGGGGTCATATGGTGTCCTATGAACCCTTAGGACCTAGAGAGAGAAGGGAGTGAGGAAGAAGTTGAGGGAAAGAGGTGAGAGAGGGAATTAGATGGGTGTAAGGATGAAGATGGAGATAGCTCAAGGGATAGGAGAATAAGGGAATTGTGAGAGCTAGAGAGGGGAGGGACAAAGAAGATTATGTATCTATAAGAATGAAGAGCCCGAGAAAAGGCAAGGGGAGAGAGAGAATATGAGATCTAGTTCATAGAGAGAGATGGAACTACGAGATAGGGGTTTCTATGTACACATTTGGTGCTCTCCATATTTGGCGCGCGCCAAATGGAAAAATCCATTCATCACATTTGGCGCATGCCAAATAGGGCGAGCGCCAAATGGCCCGCTTTGGGAAACACCAAACCTATGGGTTGGATTTGCCTTGGGCATCCAACCCAAAGGTTTGGACAACCATTTCAGGCTAGAGACGTGTTTTTATCAGAACATTGAAAATTTTGACATATTTTTTGTCATGCTTTCCGTTAGGTTTGCACGTGTTTCAATGAAGTTAAAAAAGAATACCGTGGTAAACTTGAGCTCCCTCATAGCTATCCAACAACGTAATTTATTTCAAATTTTGATTTTGTTAAGTCTTTCATCTATAATTTCTTTTGTCAGTGTGTCTGTTTTTTGTCAAAAACCAACATGCATTATTTTGGGTATAGATTTTTACACAATCATCAGATTTTGAAAAAACTTACATTTTTAGAAACTAGACTCCATTCTACACAATTTTTTAAAAAATTTTTTTGATTTTTGATTAGTTTTCAATGATTTTAGGGGGGACCATGCTCAAATTTCCATTTTTCAAGATGTGTCCACTTTGAAAATTAGTAAAACATCATATACTCATTAAAAAATTAGTTGAAAAATCTGGCATAAACTAAAAGGTGTTAGCTAATTTCTCACTGAAGCGATTTTAAAAATTCAAAAAAAGAAGTTAACATTTTAGGGGGGCCAAAACATACGCTATGTTATGTTTTTTGCATAAAAACAAGACCACTTTTTGTGGCCCCCCTTTTTGAAGCCCTTAATCTCCACCATTTTCAAAAAAAATTAGTAGTTTAGAAAGTAGACTCGAAGCACTCTGACTCTTGTTGTTGTTTCATCTTCAAATTTGGAGTGTAACTATCTTCAATTTGTCGTTGAAGTTCATACTTTTCTGATTTCAGAAAAAAAAAAAGGGGCATCTTAAGACCCCCTTTTGGTACCACAACTTGGTGCACATACCTGGGATTGAACTTATTCCTTCAATTTCATGCCAATTTTCATCCCCAAGAAATTACCTTGCACCTTTGACTTCTTTTAAAGGACTAAGCAAGCTCTTATTATTAGTCATATGTTGAATACCTTATGAATTGATATACCTTATGTGAATTTCCTTGAATAGCTAAAGAGGGTATCAATATATTATGATCAACCCTTCTTGAGGAAAAATTGATTGTCTTCTTGATAAAAAATTATTTGCCCTCCTACATATGATTTCCTAAGACAATGATGACTAGTATGCCCTTCTTCTTCACAATTGTAAAATATGATATATTTTTTCTTTTAAATTTTAGAAGTGTCTTTTTAATTTTTGCATTCATTTTGTAATTTAAAATTTATTGCTTTCTTGATTCCATTGCATTTGATTGTTTTTGTGTTGATTTCCTTGGTTTTGCCTTTGATATTGATATGATTCACTTGGATTGTCTTGAGATTTCTTGCTAGGCTCAATTGTGAACCTTTTTAATCCTATCCTCTTTATTCAAGAAAGTTCCATATACTTCTTCTAGTTAGATATTGTCAAATTTTCTAGTTAGACCCAATGTGCATATGAAGCTTTGATGCTCATCCAGAAGGATTTCAATGAAAAATCTACAATTTTAGAGTCCTCATTTCCTACCTTTATCATTGTAAGTTGATTTCTTAAATTCTTTAATTTTGCAATGTGATCATTCATGCTATCTCTTTTCATTTTAAATGAGATAAGTATATTAAATTTGTTGGCATTCTACACTCTAGTGAGAAATGATGGTGTTGTCATTGGTGGCAACCTACCGGCAACCACCCGACATTCATCTGGTAAAGACACCGGTAGGCACCGACACTGATAGACACTTCACTGGCAATGACAACAATGTATACCAACACCCCAGCCGACAGGGATAAAGTTTTGTTTATTGTATTTAATTGTAAATATCTTTTGTAAAGCCGACATGGCTTATTGTAATAGACTCATATATGTATGAGATTTTGTAGATCATTCTGTGATGATGGACATATGATAGATGGATATGGCAAAAGTGATGAGCAATTATTAAGGAAGGTTTTGTATAAGGTTATGGTTATAGTATGAGCTTAAACCGATACTAAACTTGGCATTGTAGATGTTGAATTGTAGTAGTACATTATATTGGATTTTCATAATCCATTTTGTAGATGGAGCAGTGACCTCTAGGCAGTTGGCCTTCCTGCATGTGCAGGCCTCTCATTGTAAGTAATATCCATTCATTGGTCAGTGAGTGAATATTGTGGGTCACAAATCCCACCGAGGTTTTTCTCATACTGGGTTTCCTCGTTAAACATCTTGTGTTATGGTGTGTTTTCTATGTTGTCTTTATTGTTCCTATTTACTGCATTAATTCTTATTTACCGGTACATTGTTTTGGAATGCAAAATACTTAATAAGGTTAAATATTCTCCTAACCGGTGAGATACTGATTCACCCCCCACTCTCAGTATCTTTGGGACTGTCATTAATCCTAATAATTGGTACCAGAGCCTGGTCCTGTATTTTCAAAAGCCTAACAACTTGAGGAATATTTCGACACCGGTATAGATGGAGAACTTAAGAAAGCAATTAGAAGGAGCTCTTGTGGACTATGATTCAGAGAAGTTGAAGAATATCAAACTTGAAGATGATCTGAGGACTGCACAAGAATTCATTCAAGGACTTTAAGAGAATCTCACTATTGCTAGAAATAAAAGAAAAGAACTTCATGAGAAGATGCAGAGTGATGATAATGAAAAGGAAATTCTTAATGAGCTTGTGAACAAATTGAGGCAAGAAAACATGACTATAAGGAATGAAATGCAAGATATGACTATAAGATTTTGTAAAGACATTGAAGACAAAAAGAAGAATGAAGATGACTTGACTACGAGACTCAATGATGTTGGAAATGAAAATCTAAGGCTCGGTCATGAAAATGATAAGCTAAAGACAGATCTGATTCACATGGAACATGATAAAAATGAACTTATGAGACAGATGGGAATTCTGGAAAATGAGTTGGCTACTGCAAATCAACATAAAGAAAAATTCATGAAAAGTTTAGAAGAACTTGATGATATGCTGAAAAGTCAGAAACCTAATGGAGACACTAATGGACTTGGATTTGAAGTTGGTGAAAGCTCTGGTATTGCAAACAAACATGACCATAGTAAACCGGTAAGACAACCTAATGCTTACAAATTTAATGGGAAATGCTTTAACTGTAACAAGTATGGTCATAGAGCAAATCAATGTAGATCTAGAAACAATCAGAACATTAATGCACCCACCGGTCAATGTTCCAAATGCAACAAAACTGGTCATAATTCAGAAAATTGCAGAATGAATGTAAGATGTTATGTTTGTGGAAGATTTGGGCACTTATCTAATCAATGTAGAACACAAACCGGCATAGGATATGGAAAGGCTATTCAGAAGAACAATGTGACTTGTTATGCTTGTAACAAAATTGGACATATTGGAAATTTTTGTAGAAGTAAGACTTCGCCAACAAATAATAAAGGACCCAATTTGAAAGGAAAAGAGAAGGTAGATGAGGTATTTAGAATTTTTTTTCAAAATAGTGGATTAGAAAGAGAGATCAGAATGTTGATGAGACTATTCCTCCATCGGTAGAACAGAGTATTACTCCATCGGCAGGAGATTCTTCATCCAACTGAAAAGATAACCCTTGGGGGTATTATAGCAAGTTGAATATCATGCAAATTACCCTCGGTTGATGGTGAGAATATGTATTTCTTCTTTACCGACAAATATGTTAAGTTTCACTTAACCGACGAGCATTTATTGCGGTTGTTGGTGGAAAAGATATTATAAAATATTTATTTTCCCTCTTTTTCAATTCACCGAGCATTCAAACTTTCAGAGAGTGCAAAAATCTGAGTGAAGGCATCCAAAGCAAAGAAGTGAAGCAAGTTTTTTCAAGCACTCAAACCTATCAACCAGCTTAAGGTATTTATCAATGGCTTCCTCCTTTGCTCTGGAATTTATTGCAAACCCTACTGTTATAGAAGTTGTGAAGCACCCTAGGCTAGTTTTTAAAATCATTCCCGAGATAGCGAAGCAAGATGATTCCATAGGTTCTTTTTCTAAAATTCCAAAAGGTGTTGCTTATGCTAAAGACCCTAGAATCTATATTCATTGCCATATTGAGGAATTAGGTTCTAAGGAAATATTGAAAATGTTTAAAATTGTTATCTGTGATGAAAGTGGAAATGTGAAACCCGAACACAAGGTTATTGAAACTTTAGGTTTTGTGGAGATCTTAGATATCCCAGAATTTCCTAAAGAGGTAGTAAGAATTGTCCTTAGCAGAGTTCATGGAGAATTCTTTTGGCTAGATTCTATTTGCAAAATCACTAAGGAAGCAATTAGGGGAGTGACTGGTTTACCCTCCACTGGCAAGAGGCCAATTAAGACTAAGAAGGTTCCCAATAACATAGTGGTGACATTAACAGGAGCAACCTATGATAGCAGATCCCTAAGAGTAAATGATGTTAAGGATATGAATGTCAGATTCATAAGCATGATCCTAGGTTATGTAACCACACATGCAAACTGACTGAACTCAGTTTCTAGTCTATGTATTAAAAGTGCATATGATATGGTCATCAATGATGTAAAAATAGATGTATGTGAGTGGTTAAAGGATGAATTGATAGATAATCTGAAAAAGATAAAAGGAGACAAGAAATGAACTTTTCATTTTGGCAATCTCCTGGTATGTCTGATGTTGTATCTCACAAAAGAGGTTCCCGGTATTGGTAAGAAAGACTTTGGTTATGATATACCGGTAGGAAAACAACTGTTAGAAATCTTCACCGGTATGGGCACTAATAAGGAAAACAATATAACAGAGTACTTCAAAACCTTCAAAGAAAAATTGAAAACAAGGGAGAGACTACCACAAAGTATAGTAGACAAATATGAAAAAAAAAAATGTTTTGTAATTAAAAAGGATGAAATATCGATGGAGGCAGTTCTTCCTAGAACTGTATGGGTAACTGAAATGGGGTATGATGCAAATGTAAACATCATTGAAACTTATGTCAAAGCCTTATTGGAAGCCCCTAGAGAATCAGAAGAAAAGATTTTTGGTAATGCAGAATCAATTGAGAGTGATGTACAAACATTGAAACAGAGGAAGCAAAGAGAAAAGTACATTAGGAGTGCAATAAAAAAAAGTAAAGGAAATAAAGGAAAATGCCTTGAACATAACTGGTATTAAGGAAAGTGACCTAGAACGATTACAACCGGAGGCACATCTCTCACCGGTTGGTACATCATCAGAAAGTGAAATACCTACTGAGTTTAAAAGAGTTGATAGGAAGAGAAAACCTTCACTGATACCCTCTCCTCCACCCAAGAAAACAAGAACACCAAGACAAAATCAACAGGAAATTAGACCACTGACAAAGAAGTTGACACCAAAGAAGAAGAAACAAAAACAGGTTATACCACCTTTGGATAACTTATTGAGTGAAATCATTGATGACGATAATTTATCAAATGATATCAAACTGTTTAATACATTCACAGATGCAGAAAAAGAAAGTGTTGACAACAACATAATTCTACATCTAGACATTTATAAGAAAGTGTTAATAGAAGTTGTAGATGATTTGCCTAGTGAATTATATAGGTGGTTAGATGCTAAGAGGTTAGCAGTTATGGAGCTAGATAAGAAACTAAACATTGAAAAACTTTTGGTTGTTCATCCGGTTAACTCTGCTGAAAAGATTGATGAACTAATTAGTGAAGCTAACAGATCAATATTCTCAAGTGGTCACCAACATGCAAGCCTAATGGCTGGTAGAGTAAATGAAATTGCAAAAGAAACAACAGACAAGTGGGACATTTTCTTTGTTGAGAAAGAAAAACAGGAAGAGTTGAAAAGACCAAAAACTTTCAAAGTTTATCAAAAGGACAGAGACAAGGGGAAAGGTAAGGTGGGTGGAATACCAAACACTAAAGTAACTGACAACCTACCACCACCTTTAGTTACTCCACCGGTATAGACTGATAGCATACCGACTGCTGAGAATATGGATACACCACATGAGGATACCAACATTGAGTCGGAAATTTGTACACTATGAATATTGACACTCAGGAAGTAAACATTGTTGTTGATAAGGAGAGCACAGAAGAAAAGAATGATATTGCTACTGAGCAACTGACAGATAATATTGAGGTTGGAACATAAACAAAGAAGGCAAAACAAGCAGAGCATTCAGTGGAAACCTAGGACAGTGGAATGGTTACTGGTAATACTGATGCAAGCATAGAGAAACCTGTAGAGACACTAACAGAGACACCGGCAGTGGATAACACAGTGAAACAACTAGAGAAACCGGTAGATACACAGGTACACATTGAGGTAGTGAAACCGACAATCACAAAGAAACCAAAACCATTGCTAGTGGAAATGCAAACACAGACTTATGCACCAAAGGTCGATTTAGGCAAATTGGTTACTCCCACCAGAAGCACATAAATTGTAAAGGTAGTTGGCCAAACATCTGGTACTTCACTAACAAAATTTAGACCTACTAATGTGACTGAAGTACTTATGGATTCAATAAAGAAAATAAATGAGTGTAATGCATTGTCCTATAAGGGAATTGATGACACAATTCCTATTCTTAAGTTGATTGCACCCAAATGCAATGTAGATAATGTAAAGGATTCTTTAAGTCAGTTAGACACATTGTCTAAATATATTACTGGCAATCTACTGACAGTTGACCAAATAAATGAAGAAACATTCAAGCTGAAAATGGAGAAGGAAAAAGGAAAATTCTTTGAGGAAACAATAAACAAGTGCACAGAACACATCAATACACTTTTACTGGCACTAAATGCAACATTTTTGGAGTATAAGGAATTGTATAGAGATACTTGCAAGATAAATCTGTTGAGAGTTAACATTGATAAGGAAATTAGCAAAGTTCATAAAGAAATAGATGATATAGCTGATAATATCATTGGTTCATCTGAACCTATATCGGTTATTGAGCAAGAATTGCTGGATTTGAAGAAAATTTGGAGAAGTTAGAAAAAGAGAAGGAAAGGATAAAGGGAAAAGCCAGAGAGCTTAAGTGCAAACTCAGTCAACTCACCGATACAATTCAGAGAACTGAGGCTGCTATGAAGGATAGTAACAGCTTTATTCAAAGCTTAAACTTGGTTTTAGCAGACATATTCCAGGTTGTAACCAACCGGTTACAAAGTTCAAGCTGAAATCTGCACTCATTTGACAATTTTTGACAACCTTTGTCATTGATGTCAAAGGGGGAGTAGTGGAATAGAAAAAAATGGCTATTCAGAGAAGATCATCTGCTCAGGGGGAGCACACATTTTTGGTAAATTTTTGGACTTCATTTTTGAACAGATTTTTGAATTTTTCTCATGAGTGTTGCCATCAATGCCAAAGGGGGAGATTGTTGGCATTCTACACTCTATTGAGAAATGATGGTGTTGTCATTAATGGCAACCTACCAGCAACCTTCAGGCAACCACCCGAAATTCATTTGGTAAAGACACCGACAGGCACTGGCACCGACAGTGACAACAATGTATACCGACACCCCAGCCGACAGGGATAAAGTTTTGTTTATTGTATTTAATTGTAAATATCTTTTGTAAAGCCGACATGGCATATTGTAATAGACTCATATATGTATGAGATCTTGTAAAACATTTTGTGATGATGGACATATGATAGATGGATATGGCAGAAGTGATGAGCGAATATTAAGGCAAATTCTGTATAAGGTTATGGTTACAGTATGAGCTTAAACCAGTACTAAACTTGGCATAACAGATGTTGAATTGTAGTAGTACATTATATTGGATTTTCATAATCCATTTTGTAAGTTAGTGAGACTTCCATTTTGTAGATTGAGCAGTGAGCTCTAGGCAGTTGGCCTTCCTGCATGTGCAGGCCCCTCATTGTAAGTAATATCCATTCATTGGCTAGTGAGTGAATATTGTGGGTCACAAATCCCACCGAGGTTTTTCCCACATCGTGTTTCCTCGTTAAACATCTTGTGTTATGGTGTGTTTTCTATGTTGTCTTTATTGTTCCTATTTACTGCATTAATTCTTATTTACCGGTACATTGTTTTGGAATGCAAAATACTTAATAAGGTTAAATATTCTCCTAACTGGTTAGATACTGATTCACCCCCCCCCCCCCCTCTCAATATCTTTGGGACTGTCATTAATCCTAACAGAATTAATATCTATAAATTTTAATTTGTCATATCTTTAATACATTTTTTGCAAAAAAATTCCTTGACATATTTGTTGTTTTAATATCCTAAACATGAGGCCTAATCCTTGGATCAATTTTTCTAAGAATAGTTGCCTTCACAGTCAAATACATTTTCTCATTATTTTTTATGTTTGATTTCATTTATAGGTTTTCTTTATGTTGCTAGC
Organism: Cryptomeria japonica; assembly: GCF_030272615.1. Lineage (NCBI taxonomy): Eukaryota > Viridiplantae > Streptophyta > Pinopsida > Cupressales > Cupressaceae > Cryptomeria > Cryptomeria japonica. Next base: position 619,465,075 of record NC_081415.1, read on the forward strand.
TCTCATAAATCTTTTGTCTATAGAATTAATTCCATCTAATTAAAACCATCTAATTTTGCATGAACCACAATATTAGAAATTTCAGATGAAGCTATAGTAGGAATAAAAATAAACTCTTCAAGAATAAAAACACTAAAATATAAAAAAAAGTTTCATCAAAATTTTACATAGAATTTCAAAAGAATTTCTCATTTTACATAGAATGACATAATGATAGTTGAGCGAATATAATAAATTTTTAATATTAAAACATTGACTGAAGAAAAATCTAGATACCAAAGTCAACCTAATAAAGCAAGATTGCACACATACTCCAAGATAATAAAGCGAAAAATTTAACACCATTTCCACCGCAAAAACTGTTCTTCATAATGGAAGCTACAGCTCACATCTTTGGAGTTATAAAAAGAAAACCAGCCAAAGTGCATGGTTGTTAATTGGACTTCTCTCGTTGTATTCATATTTATAGACAAAACACATGATTAATTTACAGTCTATTTTACATATCAATTGATCAATCTATCTTACATATCAATTGATTAAAATATTTACCACTCTTGGTGAAGTGAGCGGCCATAAATGACTATGTTGATAGATGATATATACCAACAATACTACAATAAGTTACTCTAAAACATATACCTCTCATTCATAACAGCTCAACTCAAAAATAAAATACAAAACAAATATATACATATTCATCATATTATAATCTACTTAAAAACGATTATAAAATCTACATACAAACAAAGACATTACATGAGCAGAAGGCTGTTTTCAACAGTGCCTTCAATCTCAATCCTCAAAAACCAGTGCTTGCTTTCACTGATTTCTGATGCCCAAAACAGTAACATACCACAATCTTAAAACCCTAAAAATGAGCCCTTACATTCACTAATATCTGGTACACAGAGAGAAATAGAGTAGCAATGCTCCATCATTACCATGATAACTCTTCTCCAACACTTTCTGCAACAAGAGAAGATCTGCAGAGAGGGCAAGTATGGTGATAGTAATCAATCCACTTATCCAAACACTTTCTGTGAAACACATGATGACAATCACACAGCTCTCGAATTTTATCATCTTTCTGAATAGAGCTCAGGCAAACTGCGCACATAACATCCTCCTCGCCCTTCTTAAACTTGTGCTCAAAGCAACCCAAAGTACACACAGGCAATCTGTCACTCTTCCTGCAACTAGATATGACAGAAGGATTGTCTTGGGGCTCACAAATCCCAGCCCAAGATCGAATCCCACCAATCACATTTCTCATATAAACTAAGGCATAAACCAGCTTCACCACATATTCAGGAAGAGTGAGACCCGAAAAATTTCCAGCAAATCCCATTATGGACAAATTTGGCTTCCAAACACCGAAGATCGTGAAAACATTATAGTGAAAATATACATTTACATACATTTTTCTTAAGATTCGGTTGTAGAGAGTGACATTTTTGTCAACTAAAGATATCCTCGAACGCTCTAGAAGAAATTGGGTGTATAATTATTTTATTGGATTAGATGAAGATGGACCTCACAGTCGAGATCCGAAAGAAGACAATATAGATGGGCCTCACAGTCGAGATCCGAAAGAAGACAATATCTTGGCATCTTGGTGGGTTTAATGTAATTTTTCTTTATAAAATGACTCGAAATACCTCGCTTTAGTCCAACGTGGAGTGCTGTATTTTCTCAAGTTTGACATCTCTTCTCTACCTTTAGTTTCAAAGGTCCGTGTCTTTAGGTTTCACAATTATTAGAAACCTACTCAGTGATGTGACTATATAAAATATAATTTATGTAGAAATCAAATTAGAATAAAAAATTAGAATCATTGAAAAATTATATAGAGAGAGGGGGTTTGGTTTTATTGGATTTTGTTTTATTTTTAAAAATAAAGTATCTTTCAAAATCTTATCTATATCTTGAAAACAATCTTAATCTATAAATTTAAGATATTTATTTTATTTTTTAAAATAAGATTAAAATTAAAGAATGTATTATGAACAAAATAAAGTATACAATAGTAGTTTTTTTTTTTTTTAAACATTAAATAATAGGTTCTTGCATGTTTGTCTATGTCCGTGCATGTATGTGCAGGTTACGAATACTACAATTGTTTCATAGTGAGCTCTGAGATTTGATCTTTTTGTGGGTTTTTGTTTAAAGTTAATTGTTTGTGTGGTTATTGTATCTATTTTTTCTGGTCTTTGGTAAATCAATTATGATAAGATCTAGAGAGGGCCCAAGGGATCTACTACCTTTTTCTTTTAAACCTATGTTGTTTGAGTGGATGGAGTTATGATCTCTATTCATGAAAATGTTCTTAATTATCTCACCGAAGCTCTACATGAAGCTACATTTGATCAAAGGGGTGATAATCATTCTTCATCTAATGAATGTTTGCAAAAAAGTGAGGCTCGTCTTGTTTCGGTCATTAATCTAAAGATTATAGTGAATGATGTACATTATTTGATAGAGCATGTTTTGATAAGAAAATTTATGCTTTCTAGATACATGTTGCCTTTCCTTGAGAATTTATGGCATACATAGTAGCTAGAGGGGGAATACAAAGGCTATATTAGTATAAATGGTTTTCCCTTCATGATTTTTTCCTGAATAGGTGATTAGAGTTTGTCTTTTGATGGAAGACCTTACTTTTGTAATCAAGTAGGTTTGTCTATTAAACCTTGACATGTGGAGTTTGATTCAACCAAAGGGCTTCCATCTAATATTCTAGTTTGGGTTCATCTTCTTATACATTTCTAGAGACCAAACATTTTGCATTCTATTTAGTTATTCTTGAAAAGCCTATGGGCCTATATAATATTTGACTATGGAGATTGCCACCCTAGATCAAGAGGCCTAATGGAAAGCACAAAATAATCAAAACATCAATATGACAAGAATAAATTGCATTCCTATCAAAGAATACAAATAGAATGGATGTACAATGTATAAGAGATACTCAGTTATATAGGCCAAGGTGAGACATGGGACAACATAAGATTATGAAAGTGTCTTAATCTTATGATATGAGACATAAAGATAAGTATTCTATGTGAACCCTATGTAAAATCTCGTGATAAGATGTGAAAAGGACCTAATAGATGAACTAGCTAGGTAATATCCTTATTCACACCAAAAATCCTGTTGAGTGCAACTTAGGGGGAAGAAAAATCATGGAAAGATACAAAATGTGTCCCAACTATTAGGCCTAATGAGGTACCCACATACAAATGTAATCTCTCACAAGTATAGAAAAGGAGAAAACTAAATGGGACAATAATACCCCCCAAAATAGAGAAAGTACACAAAATAGGTCTCAAAAAGATAAGGGCAAACCACATGTGAGGAAAAAGTACCCCCCCAAAAGAAAGAATGAAGAGAGAAGGTCAAAAGACCCCCTAAAGAAATGTCTTGCACCCACAAGAAAGCTCACAAATGATTATACTTACTCTTGATGAAAGGTGAATGGTGAATATATCTACAACTTGTTCTATTTTAGGATAATACTAAAAAGAAATGACCTTCTCTTGTATCTGTAGTGTCCTAGATTGTACTCGCCTACAATTTTGTCCTCACTTAGGCCTCATTTTGGCCTTCCATCTTCCAAGGCTTGATTGCAATATTGATTCTTCTCACACCACCCATCTTCTTCACATTTTCATCAATTTTCCAGCTTAGCCCCCAGTTTGGAGTCTTAATTTCTAGGACCAACACATACCATGCCTTGGTCCTAAATTAGGACCAAGGTGTATATTCCCTAGGCCTCTTAAATTGGCCCCAAATTGGGCCCCTTTAAAGGTCATATTTGGTGAGTGGGAAAACTAGCCCCGTGTCATCCTGTTGCAAAAAGTATGTATAAAAGGAGGTCCATCCCTCTTATTTTAATCCTAATTCAATTTCAAATCAACTTAAGAAAAGAAAAATTGAGATCCTAAATTCAAGTGAGCAAACAATCAGGCTTTCATCAAGCATTGGAGTAGAAGTGAAGTCAAGATTCAGGCGTTGGAGATGACATTCATGATCTATTTTTTTTTAAGACAACATACCTGAACCCCTAATTCCTTTGTAGAGACAATTTTTATTATTATTGAGGTATATCATTAGTGTTTCAATAATTCTTCAGCCTTTCCCTCAAAAGTAAAGTATTTTACTACAATCTTTCATTTACATCTTTCATTCAATTTCATGGTTAATTCCAAAACCAGGGTTTGACCTAAGGCAAACGCCTATTCCCAACATATTTCAAATTTTCTTTGTGTACGATAAATGGTACAAAGCTATAATCAAGATGATCAACACAATTCACAGAGACAAATAGTTTCAACTTTTGATGGCAAGAAATTCAAAGGACCATGGAAAATTGATACTACATGGTCTTGAAATATTAGCTTGAACTTTTGAGAATACATTAAAAACATATTTTTTGCTCTGAGCTAGGTTGGTGGCTTCATACAACATCTGTAGCCTACTTTTTTTGTTATATTGCTTCAATAGTTCACCATCTTGCCCTAATCAAGATTCAACAATTTAATTCAATTCAATTTAAGGAGGAGAAAGCCCTATCAAAGGAGCTTAGAATCTAATTAGAATCTTGGTCTTCAAGGCTAGATCTATTAGATTCCTCTCCACCCTAATGTGATGGTTAATTAGGTCATTTAGTGGTTTTATTATCTTAATTTAACCCTAAGCCTATTTTTTCCAGCATTACATTTTTGGTGAACTTGACTTCTTGCACCTTAATTTTTTATTTGTGATCCCAAATCTGATTTTCATGCATTTTCAAATTCAAACTTGAACTCATAAGTTTTATCTTCTATTGAATTACATAAATTTAGAGATTAAATTCACAAAAACCCTAATTTATAATTCTAAAATTAAACTTGTGAGTTGCATAATTTTAATTTATTGTCTCATATCTTATTGTTTATTTATTTTAAAATTAAAATTTGCACTCATAGATCTCATTTTCAATTGATTTACATAAATGTAGAGGTTAAATTCACAAAAACCCTAATTTATAATTCTAAAATTAACTTGTGGGTTGCATAATTTTTCAAGTATATTTTCAAATCTGATATTTATGACATGTTATGGTATTATTTAGAGGTGATTATCATTCAAATTCACAATTCAAATTGCTTAACCAATCATTTTTACAAAAAACATTATTGTTTAATCACAAATTTTAACTTTTGCATTCAAATTTCCCTTGTTTTGATGCAGTAAAGGATGAAGTATATTCAAACCTAATACAACCTTGATGCAGGAGCATCCACAGTTCTTGGCGATCTTGCATCAACCACAAATATTTCCTTTCTGTTTCGCAGTTTCAACATTTCATTCTGCATTTTCTGGCATTGGCTCACCGGATCTTGAGGAGTTGGATTTTGCTTGAGGACTTGATCATCTACCTTATTCCCAAACTGCAGAGCATTTGGATCATTTTTCGGCAAGCTATCGCTACTAGTTTTTGAGACAGTTTTCTGGTATTGGTTGCTTGGACCTATTTGCATCAGTGATCTAACGAATCTCTATCGTACCTTGCAGAGCCATGAGCATTGATTCTGATGTTCCTTGGCATGTGGCTGACCTTCCCTTTGATCTACATGTTGGCATATTGGCACAACTAATAGAGATAATGATGCACCGGTAAAGGATGTTGATGATATATTGATGGATTGTTGGTGATGATATATTGAAGGACTGTTGGTGATGATATAATTATAATATGATTCTTTAGGATCAGTTATTTGTGTTGTCATTGATGGTAACCATGTTTGTTTATGTTTGGTATGTCATCTAAGTTATCTAAGTTATCTAAGCCTAACTGGTAATGGAATGTTTGCTAAGTTGACAACGAACTGGTAAGCAGAAATAGAGAAGGAGATGGTTGCGGTAGAGATCCATGTTGAGTTAGCCATTGTTGTTTGGAATGTACACTTATGACATTATAATGAGTCTATGACAGGAACTGCATCATTTTTGGAGAACCAGAAGTCATGTTTGTAATTGACTGTTGTTTATTCAGTGTAGGGTTTGAGAACCGGTGACAAGATCTTTAACCGGTGATGTTTTATGGTTTGGTGGTAAATCTTATCATGATCTTATCTTAGTGGTGACGTGTCAAAATCCGTGTGAAGTGATAAGATGTTATTTGAGCGCATACAAGGATTGAATTTCTTGGGAAACATTGAAGTGCTTAGCAGAATGAGATAAGGGCATGATAGCTTATCAGATTGATGTGTGGTGATGTGTTATGATCATTCAATGACTATAATTGTCTTGAAATTTGTTGTAATGATCTATAATGATTTGTAGTGATCGGGTATAATCTATAATATAAATTCAATATATTTTGAATGTTGTTAGGGTTATGTAATTGATGTAGGAGCATCCCTGATTCACAGCAATCTTGCATCAACCAAAAATATTTTCCTTTTTGTTTTATTTGTAGTTTCAGTTTTCCTTTTTGTGTGTCCTAGTTTTTGGCTCACCAGATCCTATGGAGTTGGATTCTACTTGAAGACTTGATCATCTTTTTTTCTTTCAGACCGCATCGCATTTGGATCACTTACCGATAAGATATCACTACCAATTTTCATGATAGTTTCTTATTACCCGTTCTTCCTTTGTTATCTATTGCCTGAGACCTATTCTGGTGATCTACCAGAACCCATTTTGAAGCTTGCAGAGCCTTGAGCGTTGATTTCGATGTTCCTTGGCGTGTGGCCGAAATTCTACATTTAATCATTTGGATTTTTCAGATGAATCTCTTGGCAGAGGCCAACCTTGTTCATTTTGTGCGTTAGGTCTTGTTCTTCGAGTTTTGATCCCTTTTGGGCTGAATGGATCCTTTCGATTGATATATATATATATATATATATATATATATATATATATATATTTGTAATCATGCTTTAGAATGGAATCAATTAAAATCAATCAGAGTATGAGATAGATAGACTGTGCCTAGAAGATAGATCTTTCGATTCAAGGTCCTGGTTGTGACCTATTCTACTAGGCCTGCGTGCTAGTATGTTGTAACCCAGTTGTTACTAGTTGGATGCAATAAAACTATCTGTTCTGCATTTCCTCCATCATATCTATGTGTTTCTGTTGTGTTTACTTTTGCTGACTAATTTGGATTGATCTCCTTGAGGTCCCTCCTCACTGATGACTACTTCAAGTGGTATCAGAGTGAAGTTTCATCCCGAAAGTTGTGTGTCCTGAATTTTTTTATAGGGTGGTGGATTGCGGATCCAACCTATAATTGTAGAGGACTAGCATGAATCGATGATGTGAAGAGGAACTAGGTATGGTGAAGCGCATGGGAATGTAGACCTTATTGTGATGGAGATGTTGTGAGGAATAACAACCCAGTTAGAAGCCATGGAGACAGCCCAAAGAAGAGGCTAACATATTGAAGATGTAAGTGAAGATTAAGGAGAAGAAGCCCCGACAGAAAAAGTGAACCTATCGGTGGTTGACCGAGATGAAAAAAGGTTTTTGAGGGTTTTGAGTAGGGATAACACTAAACCTCATTTTACCCCACCAGAATATGATGGGAAGTTAGATTCGGATTAAATGATGGACTGGATTTTGGAGATGGAGAAGTATTTTTATTTTGAAAACATTATAGAAGAGAGGAAGGTGAAATATGCCTGTACCCGGTTGAAAGGTCATGCATCTCTTTGGTGGGAGCATTTGCAACTTGATAGACAAAGAAGAGGTAAAGAAAAAATTAAGACACGGGATTAGATGATTGCTAAGTTGAAATCAAAGTTTGTCCCGATAAATTATCAAGTGGATTTATTCTGGAAGTTGCAGAACCTGAGACAAAAGGAATCTAGTGTGAAGGAGTACATCGAAGAATTTTACAAATTGAGCATCAGATCCAAACATGTTGATGATGAAGTTGAACAAATTGTAAGATATTTGAACGGATTGCAGATGTCTATACAAGATGAACTCAGTATGATCAAATTGGAGAGTATTGAAGAGGCTTACAAGTATGCACTAAAGGCTGAAGAGAAATTGAATAAAAGATATGAGCAGAGACAGAGAGGTAGAGGTGGAAGGTTTACCAGAGGAAGATTTCAAGGAGGGAGAGAATATATCAGAGGAAGAGGAACCAGTACAGATAAGGAAAAAGATAGGGAAGTGAGAAAAGAAGGTAATTCATACCAGAAGGATGATATAAATTTCTACCGGAAGAGAGAACCAGATGGTTACCAGAGTGAGAACTTTGGAAGACAAGATAAGAGGACATTTAGAAGAACTTGCTTTAAGTGTGTAAGAGAAAGACACCATGCATTAGAATGTAAGAAGATAGAGGCTACCGAAAGGGCAATAGTGGTGGAAGAAAACCCCACCGGATCAGACAATAAATGGAAAGATGGAGAACTGTTGATGATGAGGAGATTTTTGTGTCATACCAGAGGAGATGAAGAGCCCTTGCAAAGGAAGACTATGTTCAAGACCAGATGTAAGGTATTTGGTAAGTGTTGTAAAGCTATTATTAATAGTGGTCGTTCAAATAATCTTGTTTTGGAAGGGATGGTGAATAAGTTGAAATTGGAGAGATTGAAACACCCTAAGCCTTATCAGATAGCATGGATTCAGGATTAACATAAGTTGTTAGTAAGTGAACAGTGTTTGGTAAAATTGAAAATTTGGAATTATCATGATGAAGTTTTGTGTGATATTATGCCTATGGATATTTGTCATCTTTTGTTGGGAAGACCTTGGCAGTTTGATAGATAGGCAATACATGATGGGAGGAAGAATACATGCACTATTGTGGCCAATGAGATGAAGCAAACCTTGTTACCTTTGGAGGAACCTTTGAAGAACAAAGTCTGTACAAATGCCAGAATATGCTTAGTAGATGGAAGAAAATTCATGGATGGATTGAGACATGAGAATGTGTGTTTTGCCTTAATTCCTAAGAAGACTGAGAGACCTGATTTGAAAGAAGAGCACCTAGAAGATATAATTGATTTCCTGATAGAATATGAGGGCATCATTTCAGATAATATACCTGATGGATTGCCAACTATTATAAGTATTAGTCATTGCATGGACTTGGTTCCCAGAGCTAGTTTGCCTAACAAATTTGTACACTGATTGACACTGGCAGAGAATGAAGAACTGAATAGACAAGTGCAAGAGTTGTTGAAGAAAGGTTTGATCAAGGAGAGTATGAGCCCTTGTGCAGTACCAGCAGTATTAGCACCTAAGAAGAATGGATAATGGAGGATGTGTACCGATTCAAGAGCAATAAACAAGATTACAGTGAAATACCAGTTTCCTTTGTTGGTATTTTGGTATGGTTTTGTCATTGATGTCAACACCTACTGAAACACTAGCACTTTGGAGATCCAGCAACGTTCACCGACAAGCAAGTAACTATTGCACAGTTACTGGTACATGGTTCACCGGTAGGATATAATGATCACCGACACTTGGAATGATATGGAAGACACTTGGTAATGTCAAAGACATCGTGTGGACACTTTGTTTTGAAGAATTAATCATTGGTATATTCATATTTGCATGTTTTCTTTTACTGGCAAATAGGTCCAGGGTTATCTAGGGTTACACTGGCAGGTTTGTCTTTTCCAGAGCTTGGCACGCTATGGAGATGATTTATTATTGTTGTAAATGCATTAAGCCGACATGTTCAATCGGTTATTGCATCAGATATTACATTGTTTGTAAGAAGTTTTTATTGTAATATCTTGTAGAGACGACCTACTAAAATTGGTCTTAGGTTATGGTATAAATGTAAGATCTCATTTGTAAGATCAAATGTGGAATGCGAAAAAGAATTGTGTGAAGGTATATGCGAGATTAAGCAGAGGTATACACGAAGACATCATTTGAAGGTGAAAATAGGTTTTTGTAGAAGCATATCAACATTACATTGGTACTAAATCCAGCATATGAAGATGCTATTTTGTCCAGTACATTCTTATTGGATTTAACCATCCAACTGTAGTCAGTGTGACTCCCATTTTGTGATTGAGTAGTGAGCTCTAGGCTATTGGCCTTTCTGCATGTGCATACCCTATTTATGTACACTTACTATCTGCAGTAGTATCATCTGATTGTGGGTAAGGTTTCCCACCATGGTTTTTCCCCTTACAGGGTTTCCACGTACAAATATTGGTGTTATGTGTTGTGGATGACTTTATGTTTATGTTTCATGCATTAATCCTTACCGGTATAACAATTTACTGTTAACACTATCTACCGACATACTTAACTGGTTTACTGGTATTAAGCATTAAGTTGGTTAAACAGGTTTTGGTTTAAATTTATTAGACAACTGATTCAACCCCCCCCCCTTCTCAGTTGTCTCTGGGACCTAACAATTGGTATCAAAGCTTAGTCCTCTTTTGCAGAAGTTTAACAACTTGAGGAGATCCAATGTCTACTAATTATTTCAGGAAGGACAGTCCTAAACTTGATGGAACCAACTATGGAATATGGAAGATCAAGATGGAGACACATCTGAATTACATTGGTAAAGACATCTGGGAAGTTACAAAGAATGGTTATACTGCTGCTATAGCTAGTCAGACTACTCCAACTACCTTAGCTAAGGATGAAGAGAATGATTGAAAAGCAAGAGAAGCACTTTTGAGCACATTATCAGATCAACAAATCATGGGATTATTAGATAGGTCTACTGATAAAGCTATTTGGGATCATTTGGAAAGATTGAATGAAGGAGATTCCATAGTCAAGATTGCAAAACTTGAAAGCTTCCGAGTCAGATATGAACATCTGAAAATGGAAGAAGATGAAAGGATTTCTGCTTTTATGGAAAGAGTAAATGAAATTGTTTTGGATATTAAATGTTGTGGAGGAACTCTGAGTGAGGATGAAATTGTTTCAAAAATCTTAAGAGGATTACCACTGGCATATAAAATGAAGGTTATTGCTATAAATGAGTTGAGAACAATGCCTAATACATCAATAACTAGGGATACATTGATTGGAAAACTTTCAGCCTTTGAAATTGAGGAATTTGGTCCTATTGCTACTATAAAGACAGATTTGGCCTTTAAAGCATCAACATCATCTACTCCATCATTTGACAAATCAGACTAGAAAGCCTTTTATGCAAGAGAACTTGAAGAAACTAGGAAGGAGAATGAAGAGATTGAAGAACTTGAAGCACTATTTGCAAGAAAAATGCCAAAAGGTCTAGTTGGAAGTAAGTATGAAGGTAAAGCACCCTTTAAATGTTTCAACTACAATAAGACTGGTCATATGGCTTCGAGATGCCCTGATAGACATGCTAGACTAAGAGAAGAAGCTAAAAGAACATACAAGCCTAATCCTGAATATCAAAGATACAAATTTAAGAAGAACAAAGACAAATCTTGTTACATTGCTGATGAAGGTGTGACTGATGATTCTGATGAGGATCTAGCAGACAATGGATGGGTTTTTGTTGCTATAACAGAAGATCAACCGGATCCTATTGCTCAACCGGTAGAACAAGCCCTAGCAGCTAAAGTTGAAGTAAAGGATGAATGGATCATTGACTCAGGATGCTCACATCATATGACAGGAGACAAAGGTAAATTCTTGAACTTTCAAGAATACAATGGAGGTTTAGTAAGATTTGGAGATGACAAAGCTTGTTCAATCAAAGGTAAGGGTTCAATATCTCTTGATGGTAAGCATAACACTGACAATGTCTACTATGTTGAAGGATTAAAGCATAATCTTTTAAGTGTTGGTCAATTAGTTGAGAAGGGATTTCAGTTACAATTTAAAAATGGAAAATGCAAAATCATGAATAGAACTGGTTTGGAAATTGCAACCGGTAATCAGACTAGAGGTAATATCTTTCATTTGAATAACAGTGAAAGACATGCTTGATTGCACATATAGATGAAAGTTGGTAATGGCATAAGAGACTATGTCATGTAAACTTTGATTGCATGGTAAAAATCAGTACTTCTAAGGTAGTTAGAGATCTACCTAAAATTGTGAAACCTCAGAATACAATTTGTAAGGAATGTCAATTTGGAAAACAAGTTAGAGCTAGTTTCAAAAGTATTCTAGAAAAATCCAATAATGCTCTTGATTTGATTCACATTGATTTATGTGGTCTAGCTAGAACTAAAAGCTTACAAGGTGATAGATACTTCATGTTAATTATTGATGATTATTCTAGAATGTGTTGGGTTACTTTTCTCAGAGAAAAATCAGAAGCACTTGGAAAGTTCAAACTGTTCAAAGAAATGGTTGAGAATGAAACTGGTAAGAAAATCAAATGTTTAAGATCAGACCAAGGAGGAGAATTCACATCTAAGGACTTTAATACATTCTGTGAAGTGAATGGAATCAGAAGATAGTTATCAGCACCTCAGACACCACAACAAAATGGAGTTGTTGAAAGGAAAAACAAAACTATCTTGGATGTAGCAAGAAGTATGTTATCAGAAGCAAATCTACCACATGTGTATTAGAGAGAAGCAGTTAGCATTGCTGTCTATACATTCAAAAAAGTTCACATCAAAGGTGAAACCGGTAAGACCCCTCATGAACTATGGTTTGGTAATACTCCTACTCTTAAGTATTTCAGAATTTTTGGAAGTAAATGTTATATTAGAAGAGATGAGTATATTGGAAAATTTGATCCTCAAAGTGATGAAGAAATATTTCTTGGTTATTCATCTAAGAGCAAGGCATATAGATGTTTTAATAAGAGATTGCAGAAAATTGTTGAGAGTACAAATGTAAAGATTGATGAAGAATTCAGAGGAACTTCAAGGTATATAGACTCTGAACCGGCAACAAAAATTGTGAAAAATGAACCTACATTAAATCCACCAGTACAGAATGAAGGTCTAGTTACCCTGGTATCATCAGAGGATTCCACAATAATTGAAGAACAACAACAAACTAAGACACCCCAGTATGTTAGATTGAATCATTCTGAAGATTAGATAATTGGAAACAAATTTAAAGGAGTTATGACAAGAGGAAGATTGGCAAATGAAGAGGTATGTCTTATTTCTCAAATTGAACCATCATCTATCAATGAGGCATGTGAAGATAAATTTTGGATTAAAGCTATGGAAGAAGAATTAGGACAAATTGAGAAAAATAATACTTGGACATTAGTTCCTCGGCCTAAAAATAAAAATGTAATTGGAACCAAATGGGTATATAGAAACAAACTTAATGAATATGGTAAGGTTGTCAGAAATAAAGCAAGACTACTATGTAAGGGATATTATCAGAAAGAAGGAGTTGATTACAATGAAACCTTTGCACCGGTAGCCAGAATTGAGGCAGTCAGATTATTCTTGGCCTTTGCAGCTCACAAGGACTACAAAGTTTATCAAATGGATATTAAATGTGCATTTTTGAATGGAGATCTTGAAGAGGAAGTATAAATTGAACAACTTGATGGATTTTCTTTGACATATGACAATGATATGGTTTGCAGGTTAAGAAAAGCTCTGTATGGATTAAAACAAGCCCCATGAGCTTGGTATGCAAGGTTGGATAAGTATCTTTTAAAGATTGGTTTTACTAAAGGAAATGCAGATAGCAATTTATATTACAAAATAACTAATGATGACATCTTGATTATTGAAGTATTTGTTGATGATATAATCTTTGGAGGAGAAGATGGATTATGTAAGGAATTTTCTATTAAAATGCAACAAGAATTTGAAATGTCTATGATTGGAGAAATAAAATTCTTTTTAGGATTGTAGATTTCACAGAATGATAAAGGTATATTTTTGAGTCAATCCAAGTACTTGAAAGAATTACTAAAGAAATTTGGGATGGAGAACTCTAAACTGGTAAGCACACCTATGACTACAAATGACAAATTATCTCAAAGGGATGAATCTACACTTGTTAATCCAACTAGATACAAATCTATGATAGGAGGTTTACTGTATTTGACACAAACCAGGCCTGATATTATGAATGCAATATGTATTGTTTCTAGATTTCAAAGTAATCCTAGGGAAAATCATGAATCAACAATAAAAAGGATTTTCTGATACTTACAAGGCACAACAAATCTTGGATTATGGTATCCTAGAGATGAAAATTTTGACCTATGTGCATACACAGATGCAAATTGGGTAGGAGATGTGGATGATAGAAAAAGCACCACTGAAGGAGCATTCTTTCTTGGAAAGAGATTAGTTTCTTGGTTGAGTAAGAAATAGAGTTGTACATCTTTATCAACAACAGAATCAGAATATGATGCAGCAACAACTAACTATACATAGGTACTATGGCTTAAGCAAATGTTGAAAGACATAAAGGTAAAATGAAAGGAACCTATTACTATATATTGCAATAACACTGCAACAATTGATATATCTAAGAATCCGGTATTACATTCTAAAACAAAACATGTTTCTATCAAACTGAATTTTCTAAGGGAAAAAGTTGAAGAAAAAGAGATAAAACTGGTTTATGTGAATACTAAAGAACAACTTGCTGATATTTTCACAAAACCTTTGCCTAAGGAAACCTTTGAATATCTCAGAGATCAGCTTGGAGTCATACCACCACCGGTAGAGACTTAGACAGTTGATGATTGTCATCAACTGACATAATTGAAAGACAAATCTTTTTACTCCGATCTTTGATGAGGAAGCTACTTCTCAAGGGGAGTAGTTAGTATATTGAATTGATTGGTATTTTGTATATGAACTTGACTTTTGTAACTTTGGCATTTGATGTCAAAGGGGGAGAGATATCTATGGAAAAACACATTATCTTTTGAGGAGAGATTGGTATTGAAAATAAATCTTTGAATAAACATATGTTGCTCCCAGGGGGAGAGATTGTTGTTTAAGGGAGATTGTTGGTATTTTGGTATGGTTTTGTCATTGATGTCAACACCTACTGAAACACTAGCACTTTGGAGATCCATCAACATTCACCGGCAAGCAACTATTGCATAGTTACTGGTATATGGTTCACCGGCAGGATATAATGATCACCGACACTTGGAATGATATGGAAGACACTTGGTAATGTCGAAGACATCGTGTGGACACTTTGTTTTGAAGAATTAATCATTGGTATATTCATATTTGCATATTTGCTTTTACCGACAAATAGGTCCAGGGTTATCTAGGGTTACACCGGTAGGTTTATCTTTTCCAGATCAGCATGACATGCTATGGAGATGATTTATTATTGTTGTAAATGCATTAAACCAACATGTTCAATCGGTTATTATATTGTTTGTAAGAATTTTTTATTGTAATATCTTGTAGAGATGACTTACTAAAATTGGTCTCAGGTTATGGTATAAATGTAAGATCTTATTTGTAAGATCGAATGTGGAATGTGAAAAAGAATTGTGTGAAGGTATATGCAAGATTAAGAAGAGGTATACACGAA
Organism: Cryptomeria japonica; assembly: GCF_030272615.1. Classification (NCBI taxonomy): domain Eukaryota; kingdom Viridiplantae; phylum Streptophyta; class Pinopsida; order Cupressales; family Cupressaceae; genus Cryptomeria; species Cryptomeria japonica. The sequence goes on from NC_081415.1 coordinate 619,480,498, forward strand.
GACATCATTTAAAGGTGAAAATAGGTTTTTGTAGAAGCATATCAACATTACACTAGTACTGAATCTAGAATATGAAGATGTTATTTTGTGTAGTACATTCTTATTGGATTTAACCATCCAAGTGTAGTCAGTGTGACTCCCATTTTGTGATTGAGCAGTGAGCTCTAGGCCGTTGGCCTTTTTGCATGTGCAGACCCCATTTATGTACACTTACTATCTGCAATAGTATCATCTGATTGTGGGTAAGGTTTCCCACCATGGTTTTTCCCCTTACAGGGTTTCCACGTACAAATATTGGTGTTATGTGTTGTGGATGAATTTGTCTTCATGTTTCATGCACTAATCCTTACCGGTATAGCAATTTACTGTTAACATTGTCTACCGGCATACTTAACTAGTATACAGGTATTAAGCATTAAGTTGGTTCAATAGTTTTTGGTTTAAATTTATTAGAGAACTGATTCACCCCCCACTCTTAGTTGTCTCGAGGAGCTAACATCCTTTCCCTAGGATGGATGACATAATGGATTGTTTGAGTGGAGAAAAATACTTTACAAAGAGATTTGAAGAGTGGATATCATCAGATCAGGATCAAAGTAGGTGATGAGTGGATGACAACATTTAAGACAAATGAGGACTATATGAATGGTTGGTGATTCCTTCTGGGTTGACTAATGCATCAAGTACTTTCATGAGGCTGATGAATGAGGTATTGAAGGAATTCTTGGGTAAGTTTGTTATTGTGTATTTGGATGACATTATGATTTTCAGTAAAATAAAAGAGGAGCATTTGTTGCAGATAAGACAAGTTTTAGAGAGGTTGAGAGAGGAAAAGTTGTTGATCAATATCAAGAAGTGTACTTTCATGAAGGATGAGTTAGTCTATTTAGGATATGTGATATCTGAGGATGGTTTGAAGATGGACCCTGAGAAAGTGAAAGCTATTATTGAGTGGCATACACCGGAAAACATTGGAGAGGTAAGATCATTTCATGGATTGGCTAGTTTTTATTGGAAGTTTATCAGAAATTTTAGTTCAATTTGTAACCTTATGACTGAGACCATGAGAGGAGATCATAAGGAATTCAAGTGGACCACCGGAGCAAACAAACGTTTTGAATTGTTGAAGCAGAAAGTGACTGAACAACCTGTGTTAGCTTTACTGGATTTCAATAAGGTATTTCAAGTGGACTATGATACAATTGGAACAACAATATTAGAAGTCTTGAGTCAACAAGGGAGAGCAGTAGCCTGTTACAGTGAAAAATTGAATGATTCCCGGAAGAGTTATTCAGTATATGATCAAGAATTTTATGCCATAATTCAAGCCTTGAAGAAATGAAGACACTACTTGTTGCCTAAGGAGTTTGTGTTGTATACAGATCATCAAGATTTGCAATAAAACTATCTATTCTGCATCGCCTCCATCATATCTGTGTGTTTCTGTTGTGTTTACTCTTTATAACCGGTCTGGATTGATCTTCTTGAGGTCCCTCCTCACTGATGACTGTTTCAGTAACCGACCTAGATGAAAAGTGTATTTAGGTTGAGTTTGAGAAGGTTTATTGTGTTGGTGATCAGAGAATGAGAGTGTGTTGAACCTGATTGAGATGTCTGCATGTGTGAAGAAGATTGGAGCTGAAAATGGATTTGTACTATATAGAAGAGGATGCATTGATCATGTCATTTATCTGTTGTTCTCTAACAGTTGTAGCAGTATTAAAATCCTTTAATCGGGTAGGTACTAACAAGCTTGATGTTGTAAATCCCTTAACCGGGTGGCCCATTAATCTAGGTTTAAATACTCTAGCAAGGTTACTTCTAACAAGGTAGAGCTCCTAACAGAGCTGAGGTTAAAATCCCTTCATCGGGTGACTCCTAACAAGGTCTTCTCTTAATCGGGCATTATTGCGAAGCTCCTAACTGGGCTAGGCCTTTAACAAGGTGCATTTCAAAAGAGTGCAAATTTTGTGGGTACCAATTCCCACCATGGTTTTTCCCATTTGGGCTTCCACGTGAAAAATATTAGTGTTCATAAGGTGGTTGATTTTCTTATGTGTAGATTTGATATCATTACATTGCTTACATGTTGATGAACACATGAATGAATAGTTTGGTAAATATACTTTAAGTGATTGATTAAGTAGTTACCGGTACTGGTTATAAACTATTTTTTAGAAATACTTTCAAATTGGTGAAAGATTGCAGTTTATTGCTATTACTAATTCACCCCCCCTCTCAGTAATAACTGGATCCTCACAATAACAATTGGTATCAGAGCATTAGGTCCTCTTTGTGCATAAGCTTAACTGCTTGAGGTAAGGATCCTTGAGGATAACATGGGGGAAGGTTCAATGAGTAAGCGAGAGCTTTCACAAAAGCTTGTAGAATCTAAAGAAGCCATGATGAACTAAAAGTCAAGTATAAAGCTTCACTGGCTAAGAGAAAAGAGCTAGCTGAGCAGATGATGGAATTCATTGAAAGCAATTCATCTGATGAAGCAAACATTGATGCCTTGGTTAATGTGGTGGATAAGATGAATGATGATAAGATAAATCTAAGGAGAGAGAAGGAAGCCCTTACCATCAGGATGAGTCATGATTTGGAAGCTAGGAGAACAGCTGAAGACATAATAAAAGATAAGGGTCATGAGATCTTAAAGCTAAACCAGGAGATTAGTACCTTACATGCATGACTTCATGAGTAAAAAGAAGAAAAAGAGGAAATACAAGCTGATCTAGACATGGCTATGTCTCTCAGAGAAAGTCTTACAAAGAAGAATGAGGAACTTACCAAGGATTTGGTTGATGCAAATGAGATATTAGCTAAATTCAACAAGAGCACTGCTATGCTTGATGAGTAGATTTAGTCACAAAGGCAACATGGAGATACACATGGCTTGGGATTCACAACCTTTGAACAAGGAGATCCATCTAGTACCAAGGACACCTTCCATGAATCCAAATCTGCACCAAAGAAGAAAAAGAAGTGTTAATGTGAGGACCCGGTTAACAATGAGAGGGGGAGTGAATCAATGATAACAATAAATTGCAATTTTCACCAATCTAAAAATACTTTACGAAAAACAGTTCATAACTTGTATCAGTAGCTGATCAAATAGTCTACAAATTAGATTTACCAAACTAATATTGGTAGGTAATTAATTGTTCATCATTAAGAAAATATAGCAAAGACATCAAATGAATAACTCAACAATCTATCCACAACATGAACACAAAGATTTTTCACGTGGAAACCCAAATAGGAAAAACCACGATGGGAATTGGTAATCGTAGACACCTAAAATTTTCCTATCTAATTAAATAAATATTTTATTTATTTAATTGTTTAAGCCTAATTCTTTTATTAATTAAATAAATCTTTATTTATTTGATTAATTCTTCTATCATTTTTCCTCATTTAAATAAATACTTTTATTTATTTAAATTATCCTTCTCTTAAATTAAATAAATACTTTTATTTATTTAATTGATCCCACTTCTTCTATTAATTAAATAAATCTTTATTTATTTAATTAATTCATTAGCCTTTTCTACCTATGACACATGTCATTCATCTCTTAATTACTACACTACCTACCCTCTCATTATTTTCTTATTTTCTCTACCTACCCTCTAATATTAGCTGACCATTTATCTTTTACACCTCTTAATCTTATCCCTCCATTTCTTGCAGTGTCTTCTACATAAGATGATGCTTCCTTCATTATCCCTCCCAAACATTCTAGCATTCGAACTTTCATATGCAATCTAGATATCAACCACATTTCCATTCTTTGTTGAGCTCTTGTACACACATTAAATATGAGAACAAATATATCAAGCAAGATCAATGGAGATAGGAAGAATGGAGATTCAAACTATTTTGGACTTGTGATGGTATCATCTTTGTGATTTTGTTGATTTGCATTGTTTTAGGTAATCTTCACATGTTATGGTGGATCTTTGTTGTTGTTAGGCTAGGGTTTCGTGGTTGAATCTATTTTAGTCTTTCAATATTGTTGTTTCCATTTTTACCATAAATGTTTTGGCATGCCCAGTGGGACTCTTGTCCCTTTTGCATTTAACATCTTGGTTGCAGATTTTATGTTTTTGAAGTTGTAGATCTGACATTTTCTAACAACATTTTGATATTTTTGCGTTTACATCTTTGGGAATCATGTTTTTGTTTTTCTGTCGTGTCTATGATCTCTGAAATAGTGTCTGTGTCGCCGATAGTATTTTAGATTTTTCTAGTTTGCAGAGCCATGTTTGTGTTCCTGAATCGTGTTTGTGAACCTTTTAACCACGTCTGTGTTGTAGAGTTGCGGTTGTGTTTCAGAACCGCGTCCGTGGGGTCTAAATTCACTTTTGTGTTACGGAACCGCGTCTGTGTGGGATCTAATCGCATTTGTGTTTGGTTCTTGCAGTTTTGGTTTTTTGTTTCAGTTTTTAAGGCTTCATTTCATCATTTTGATTTTAGATCTGGTTTATTTGAGCTAATATCTTGTGATCTAGCTAACAAATTGGTGCAACTTGTCCTTGAAGAAAATCACATTGTTGAAGGCCCCTTTTTCACAAAGTCTTTTGGATCTAAAATTTACCTAACTTTTGTGCTTGTAGGAGGGGTATTATTGCAAAAATATTAACAAATCTTTGTTGCAAGATCTTGGAAAGGGTTTTGTTTGATTTTCATTATGTGCCTTGTTTTCATAGATTAGAAAACACTTCAATTGGTTCACTAAAATTGAACTAGTGTCTTTTGTGTCTTGAGCAATAGGCTCTTTGTGTTTAATCTTTAGAGGGCCTGCATCCCCATGTGGTTACTAGGACTACTAGTGAGGAGGGAACAACCCAAGTAGTAGTGAGGAAAACCCACCTCTTCCGAATCACTATAAATAACTGTATCCATGGTGAAAGCCATGGGTAACATGTGCTGATTAGTTCATACTGACACTATGTCTCCCCATAAACCCATTTGATCAAATTTATTTAATCAATAGTAGGGCATAACCCCTACCGGCTGGGAGCCTTCTATATTTACAAAGCTAAAAGTGTCGCATGTATGGCCACATGAGTGGATTCCCTTACTAGAACCTTTTTTTTTAGAAAGACAAAATTCTTCTACTTGTTGGGGCTAGAGGTCGGACCTCTGGAGCGGTCCACACACATATGGTTCTTAGTAGAGATACAAAGTTTTCCATAGGGAGTTTATGTGGGGACTGGTGCTTGGATACCCTGGAGAAGTGAGTGTTGAGGGTGGGGCCAATGGGATCAAGCATCTAAGTATCCGCTTTGAATAGTGTAGCCTTGAGGAAAACCCCATGTGGGATCAACAACTATTGTCCTGGCCAACCATAAGAATTGTGCTTGTCTTCTTGTAAACATTCAAACATTCAAAATCAAACATCAAAACATTGTGTCTTTTGTGTCTTCAAGTGTATGCAAAACATTTTTACATCAAACAACACACTTTTCTTTGAGTCATTTTGAGTCTAAACACTTGCAAACATTGAGTCCTCATCAAAATTGTGTCCTCTTGCCATGAAAAATGGTCATAAATTCAGATTTAGTCACAACAACAGCTTTACAAATTGGAAAAATTGCACTCAGATTCTGGAAACACGTCTGTGTCTGACAGAAACATGTATGTGTCTTATAACCATGTCTGAGTAGGACACAAACACGTTTGTTTTATTATAGCAAACTACATTGACAAAATTCTTAGAAACACATCTGTGCAATGTCTAATCATATCTGTGTTGGATAACCGCGTCTGTGAGGTATACAGGCATGTCTGTGTTCAGTATTGGAAAAAACTTACAATCTAGAAAACAAGAGCAATCAGTTTCAGAATTCTTGAGCTTCCTAGGTTATTTCTCTAGGTTTTCATCTAGCATTCAACCTATATTTGGGTCTCACAAAGTTCAACATTGCTTTACATCTTACATTGCATTCACATTTGTTTAAACTTGAGTCAAAAGGTCACTAGTTTGTCCTCATCTTGCTTTGTCAACACAATACATACAACATTTTCCTAAGTGGTCCCTCATCAAGGTCTATCACCTTTGGGTCTCATTTGGTCCTACTTAGAGTCAAGATTGACTTACCTCATCAAGAGATCTATCATCTCTTTGGAAGTCATGCCTACTCTACTACATACATACTTGGTCTTACACTTTGGGCATTACAATTACACCTTAGATTCATTTACATTCCATCTAACTCTTGGTCTTCCATAATCTTTCCATTTTAATCTAGACTCACACATATTGGTCAAGACCTAGTTCATGGTTGAAACCCGTTCCCAAAAATCTAGGAGAGAAGCTAAAGAGGCTCAAGAGTCTACAAACATGAGTGGCTATGAGTATGACAACAATATCTTTTTCAATTATGATCATACCACATTACCTGACATGGACATCTATAGAAACATTCAAAATGTTGAGAGCATGGATAATACAAACAACAATGATATACACAATGATAATATGGACAACATTTCAGTACATTCAGTAGAAGTGGAAGACTCTATTATGGACCGCCATTTTAATAGGTTTGTTGAGGAAATCATGAGAAGAGATAGACAATATTTTCTACAAGTGATGGCATAAAGTGGAGCTAAGATACCTCATGATTTTGACATGTCTCAAATAGTTGAAAATTGACCTATGCAAGAAACTCAACTCAACATGGATCAAAGGAGACCTAATAGAGGAGGTACTATAGGACCACGTTTCATGCTTGAGTCACCATCAGATTTGTTTCAAAAACCTGAGGTCCCAAATACACATGGTCAAGCTTACAATACTCATGAAAGAGCATCTCATGAACAACTCCATCTACGTAGACCATTATGGAAGTCTTATGCAGATAAATACACTCAATTTCATACCAATGCTAAGGACCAACCTCCAAAACAATTGGATATCCTAAGGCATTCTCAAAATTTGGACACAAGAAAACCTCGTGTCAAATTTGGGAGCACTACACAAGAACAAACTCATGACATGCCTGTTGGCATTTTGATTATGTTGTGATTATCATTGATGGACACACACTTGTTTTATGATCACTTCCTTATGTATGAGTTATGCTCAACTAGTAATTGTTTTAACCAGTATTATGTATTATAGTCTTTAGACTATCGGTGTTTTGCAGAAGGTGTTTACCAGTCACAAATTGATTGAAGACCCAAAGCGGTATGAAGACCTCAAGTGGTTCAAGGATCCCAAAGCGGTACGAAGGAACAAACAGTAGTTAACATTTTTCCATTCTTCATTGTGACAACTAGTAATTGGTAAAATGTATGAAACGGTAATCGGTAATGAACCAGTATTACTCTGTGATGAGTTACCAACCAGTATTTCTGTGATGAGTTATCATCCACCGACACTTTGGTGATGATTTTGTGTCGTGTTACCAAATGTGTCTAGATGCACTGAACCTAGGAACTATGTAATTCTATTGGACCGACATAAAATTAGATTCCTTTATAAGGACATCATGTCTAGGGTTTTAGCTGTTGATAGGGTTTTAGTAGTGGATGAGGGTTTTATATGTGCGATTATAGAAGAGAAGATTAGTTCCATGTGAATAAATAGGGTGTGGAGATATTGAAGACTGAAGTAATGCTAAATGTGCATTAACAATGAGCTATCAAGGATCTAACCATGCATACTGTGCTAGTATCTAGATCACTCACTTGTTGATTACTCACATCTTTGACAAGTCTGAAACCCTTAACCGGGTAGGCCTGGCAAAGCCTTTGTAAATCCTCTAACAAGGTGGTTCACAACTATGAATCTAAAATCCTCTCACAAGGTAGTCTTTAATAGGACTTATCTCCTAACAGAGATATAGATTCCTAACAGGATCTATTCTGGTGAAGAACATTGTATGACCTTAACCGATTTGGTTTCTATTCCGTAGATAGTTACTTGTGAGTTTTTGCTCATTGTGGTTTTTCCCATTTGGGTTTCCACATCAAAAACTCTTGTGCTATGGTGATTGTGCTCTTGTGGGTGAATGTTTTATTTGCTGTGTGGTTTGCATTTGTCTTAACCGACTTGTTAGTAAATTTGTTATACCGGTTAACTGCTAAATTGTTTAAGAGTTTAAGTTCAATATTTTTTGGTATACTAATTTACCCCCCCTCTTAGTATTCATCAATGCTTGTAGAATATTATATGCATGGACAAAGAAGATATTCCATTCCTCATTATGACTCTATACCAAGTGGTCCCTATACACAGTATCATTATAGACCTCCTCCATATGAACATGTTGATGATCAATACCATCCATATATGCAGTATCCTCCTCCTCTACCCGGTGCCTCAAGCATGGGATATGGTCCAAGAAGTTGGTCTCCACCTAAGAACAATTTGGAACAACAAATAAAGGACTTACAAAAGAAGATGGAAGACATAAATAAACCAAAACTAGCTTACACAATGAGAGACATATGTCCCTATCCATTTGACAAAAGCATTCCAGTGCCTCCTATTCCTACACATTTTGTGACACCTAAGTTTGATAAGTACAGAGGCAAAGGACACCCTAAGGCACATATAAGATAGTTTTTCATAGCTTACATTAAGGTAGTAACAGAAGAAACATACTTGATGAGATTGTTCCCACAAAGCTTAGGTGATCAAGCTATGGAATGGTTCTGCCAACTTCCACCTGGAATTAATTCATGGGGTGATCTAGCAGAAGCTTTTATCCAAAATTTCTCATACAACATAGAGATAGACATATTAGTTACCACTTTGTGCAACAACAAACAAAAAGATGGGGAGTAATTTTCATCATTCCTACAAATATGGAGGAATTTAGCCAGCAGACGCTCTTGTGAAATTCCACAAAAACAAATGGTAGAGATGTTTACACAAAATGTCAATAGATAAATTGGTTATGACTTGAGGAAAGCTTGTTTGTCCACCTTCAAGGACGTCATTGAGAAAGGCTTAGCAAAAAAGAAGGTCTTAATGAGCAAGGAGTCATCAAGATATTTAAAGAAAACAAAGAGGATTTTAAAGGAAAAGACAAGCCACGATTTTGGAACAAGAACAAGAACATAGTAAATGATGGCATTGTTGATGCTAACATAGTGAGACCAAAAATCATTCTTTCGGAATCAAGTTCTACAAACAACCAAGTAAATACTCAAACAACTTCAAAACCATGAAGGAAATACACCCCATTGGGAGAACCATGAAGGAAATACACCCCATTGGGAGAACCACTTGAGTCAGCCTTCAAGAAGCTAGTGTCAAACAAGATAATAACAATTCCAAATGATCCTCCATATGAGCCAAAGGTCAAAACAAATTGGTGGAATGATGATGAGTATTGTGAATATCACAAGAGCAAGGGGAATAAAACAAGAAATTTCCATCGCTTGAAGAACAATATACAAGACCTTATTGATAGAGGTGATATTGAGATCGAGGGACATACATCCAATCAAGAACATGAGATGTTTAATGAACCATTCCCTAAACATGACAAGGGAAAAGCCAAAACCATAGATGAGAAAGCTAACGATACCAAAGTGTCCTATAACTATGAATCAACCCTTAATCACATTTCAATGGACAATTATGTTTCTACTATAATCATAAAGGACAAAATGTGTGAAAATTCTACCCAAAGAGCCAAAGTTATCCTAAAAGGCATTGGACCTTCTTTTTAGTCTACCTTTGAATGTTATATCACAACTCGTCAAGGTAAGGTCACCCTGCAAGGTGCTCCGGCTAAAACCACCATTTCCTCATCGGCCAAATCTCAATATGAACTAATAGAATAGTTAGGGAAGACACCCGCATTTATCTCAATCCTAGAACTATTACGTATCTCTCCTTTACATAAAGCCATACTTGATAAAATCCTTGTTATAACTTTGAGAGAAAATTTTGTCCCCACTGATCTGAACATGGATCAGTTTCAAGCCATGGTGAGATACCTTTCCGTTCCACATTCTCTTACATTCACTGAAGATGATAATGTATTAGTAAGCCAACCGCATAATTCACCTTTACACATTGAAGCCTTCCTACACAAAAATCAAATAAAACGAGTCTGGATAGATGGAGGAGCTAGTCTCAATATATGTACTTTAAACACAATAATACAATTGGGATATTCATATAAAGTTGTAAATGCTACAAACAAAATTACCATCAAGGCATATGATGATGAAGAGCGTTCATCCAAAGGCATTGTCACTTTACCTCTTAGAGTAGGGCCGGTTACAAAGGATGTGGTTTGTCAAGTCCTAGACCTCGATCTCACATACAACATATTGCTAGGACATCCATGGATTCATGAGATGAGAGAACTCCCATCTACATACCATCAATGCATTAAGCTTCCTCATAATGGAGTTGAAGTAATAGTTAATGGTGATCCTAATCCATTTATATACTGTAATAATTTGAGGACAAAATCCAAGACAATAATTCCAATTAATAGAGAGGATATCCCATCTTCTACATATATTGACCCTGAATCATTAAAACCTTTAACATCATAGCAAGGTGATCTTAAAGGGAAATATCAGGATAAAGGCATGGGTGAATACACTCTAAATCAAACCATGTGCTTGTGGCAAGTTATGAGTTCACCAAAAGAATATGGATGACCACATCCTTCTAAACGGGTATCTATCATTACACTAAAATGGGATCCTACTATATTCCAAAAGTGGGGTGAAATGAAAGAAGAAGACTTATACAAAATGCTTTACAAAGAACTTGAAGATGATACACAAGATCACATCAAGATACCATGTGAAAAATATGGCAAAGGATTCAAGATCCTACAAAAGTCTGGGTATGATGGTAAAAGTCCTCTTGGCTTAAGAAAAGAAGGTATCACTCAACCTTTGCAACCTGAATTGACATTTAAAAATCAGTGCTCAAAAGGGCTTGGTTTCATATCTTCCAGGGTAAACACTTGCAAATCAGAAGAAGCATTGCAAATCAAGGTTTCCAAAGATAAAAAAGAGAGCCGCTATTCCACCGACTCTAATGAATAGGAATGGGGTTTGGAAAAATCCTCCAGTGATTATGAACTCACTGAGACATTCAGAGAACCAGGTGAACCCACAGAAGAAAAGGAATTTCATAGAAAATTCAAAGTTGGTCAATAAATAACCCATCAGGATCCCACACAGTCTTTATTTTTAGGTTCTAGGTTGAAATCATGAAGAATGAGGACACCCATTCCAGAATGTGCTTTTAGTGATGAAAATTTGGACTCATTCATGATTGAGACAAATGAGGAGAGTACCAGCGATGACCTCGACAACTACCTTCACATATCTGAATATAACTGTATCTTCACCCTTACTCCCGTTGACTTTGAAAACATTGAAGGCCTTCCCCTTGTTCACCACCAACTCATTGATTGGTACCATGAAGGACCTGTACAATATGACACATTCCAAAACAATGAGGCCTTCATTGACTATTTAGGCATATGAGATTTTCTTTCACTCAGGGACCAGAAGGCGGGATACATTATAGATCTCAATAGCATGACATATTTTAGTGAGGGTGTTGGGCGTTCTAGTCACAACAATGTAACAATAAAAACAAATCATGGGTTTTACGGTGAAAACCACATTGTGGCACTATCTGACCCCAAAAAAAGTAAAAATAAAGGACGTATCTGAGGGTGAAAACCTCTCTATGGCACCCAAAGATGGAAGGCTCGACATTCTCCCGGCATCATATGAAAAAAATCATCCATGTTAGTAGAGGAGACCATCAAAACAAACATCGGTACATAAGAGATTCCACATAACATATTCCTGGCACAATCTCTGACAGAGAGAGAAAGACCGAAGTTCATAAGTTTCTTCATAGAGAGACAAATCAATTTTACATGGTCATATGTTGATATGCCTAGACTAGATCTAGATTTAGTAATGCATCATTTGATGGTTAAACTAGGAGCAAAGCTAGTGAAACGGAAATTAAGAAAGATGCATCCACAAGTGGCATTATTAGTAAAGGTGGAGCTTGAAAAATTGTTTGATGTTGGATTCATACAACCAATTGATTATCCTAAATGGATCTCTAACTTAGTACAAGTCAGTAAGCCAAATTGCAGCATTAGAATATGTATAGATTTCAGAGACATCAACAAAGCTTGTCCTATGGATGACTTTCCATTGCCAAACATTGACCTGATTGTAGAACTCACAGTAGGTCATGCGATGTTATCTTTGATGAACGAATTCTCTGGCTACAATCAAATAAAAATAGCATCCGAAGATCAACACGAAACAATATTTAATTGTCCCTGGGGAACTTTCTACTGGAATGTCATGCCCTTCGTGCTAAAGAATGCAAGCGCTACATACCAACGAGCCATGACTACTATCTTCCCTGATCTTATGCACATAACTATAGAAGATTATGTTGATGACCTCTTGGGAAAATCATTAGACAGAGACACATTTGGACATCCTTTCAGTCATTTTTGATCAATTGGTAAAAATAAAGTGAGACTAAAACCCAATAAATGTGTATTTGGAGTAACCTATGGGAATCTCCTTGCATACATTGTTTCAAAAAGAGGAATTGAACCCAATCCAAAAAAATTCAAAGCTATATTAGAAATGCCACCTCCAAGAAATATTAGTCAACTTCGATCTTTACAAGGAAGACTCCAGTCCATACGAAGATTTATAGCACAACTTGCGGATAAATGTCATCCTTTTCAACACTTGCTACACAAAAACATCAAATTCAAATGGGATGATAAATGTCAATAGTCTTTTCAGATACTCAAAGATTATCTTCTGAATCCACCAATCTTGATGCCACCAGTCCCAGAACAACCCCTGTTACTCTATATATCAGCTACACCAACAACACTGGGGGCACTCTTGGCGCAACAAGATGTTGAAGGCAAAGAAAAGGCAATATATTACATCAGTTGTACTTTGGCCGGTTATGAGCTAAACTACACACCAATTGAGCGTGTGTGTCTTGCTATGGTTTTTGCTTCATAGAAATTACCAGATTACATGCTAACTCATAAAACTAAGCCGGTCACAAGGATTAATCCATTGAAGTATCTTCTCAATAAGGCGACACTCATTGGAAAACTAGCCAAATGGGTGATGATCTAGAGTGAATTTGACATTTAATATGTGGACAGAAAAGAAATAAAGGGACAAGCTATCGCCGATTAGTTAGCAGATGCACCCATGATAGATGATGCTCCTCTGATTTCATAATTTCTAGATGAGTCCATCCTGGCGGTATCACACATGAATCCTTGGCAACTGTACTTCGACAACTCATACAGGCAGCATGGTGTGGGAGTTGGCATCCTCTTTATCACACCTCAAGGGGATTTCATTTCAAAATCATATCGATTGTCATTTCCTTGTACTAATAACATAGTAGAATACCAGGCATTAACAACTAGATTATGGATTGTAGTTCAGTGGAAGATCGAGGAACTTCATGTTTTTGGGAACTCTCAACTTGTAATTTGTCAAGCAACCAATGACTACCAAAAAAAGGATGAAAAATTAATTCCTTACAAGAAAATGGTAGATGACTTCAATAAATATTTCATAAAGATAACCTTTGAGCAGATACCAAGAGAGAAAAACCAAGCCGCAGATGCCATGGCTACTATTGCCTCACTGATTGATCTACCATAGAATGAAGCCCACTATGAGTTCTTGGTGGACAACCTTTTGGTTCACTCGTATGAGATTACTCCTACTGACATGATATGTGTCGTCGGTCTTGATTCCCAGTTATACAGTTCCATTTTCACATACCTTCGTAACAACACCCTTCCTCCTATCTTATCCAACAACCAACATCACACTTTCATTTGCCAATCTTCTCCATATGTCATTTTAGCTGATATCCTATACTGTCAAGGTCTAGATAGCACTCTTCTTAGATGTTTAGAAGGGGATGAAGCTCAGATTGTGTTACACAAAGTTCATGAAGGTATATATGCTCCACATTCTAGTGGTCCTACCTTTGCCAAGAAACTCATGAAGATTGGATATTACTGGCCCACTATGGAAAACGATTCATATCAGTTTGTCAAGAAATGTAAGCAATGTCAAATTCATGGAGACCTTATTCATGCACCAGCACAAGAACTTCAACCAATTGCGACTCCTTGGCCATTTTGTCAGTGGGGACTCGATCTCATAGGCAAGATCCACCCTTCTTCGTCCAATGGCCATAAATTCATTATCACTGCCACAAAGTATTTCACAAAATGGATTTAAGTTGTGCCTCTTACACAAGTCACTAGAAAATAGATTGCTACATTCATTCTTAACTATATCATTTGTCAGTACTGTATTCCTCTTTCCATCATCACCGATAATAGATGTCCCTTCAAAAACTAGGATGTTTGTGAACTTTGTGATCACTTCCATATTACCCATCGTTTCTCCACTCCCTATTACCCCTAAGTTAATGGTCAAGATGAGGCATCTAATAAAACCATTCTTAAAATCCTCAAAAAGACAGTTGATGACGCTGGCCGAAATTGGCATATCCAACTTAATCTCGCACTTTAGGCTTATTGCACAAGTGTTCGCACACCTATAGGAGCCATATCTTATTCACTTGTCTATGGCATCAAAGCTATCCTACCTATTGAGGTTGAGTTACCATCCTGACGAGTCTCTTTGCACAACATTATCAGTGATGAAGACTACAGGGTCTCTCACTTACAATAACTGGAATTATTGGATGAATGAAGACAAATTGCTTTTAATCACCTTAAGGCTTATCAACAACGAATGAGTCATAGTTACAACCACAAGGTAAAGCCTCACATATTTGAGGTGGGTGACTTAGTTCTCAAGGAAAATCCAAAAATTAGCAAGACAAAGAGAAGAAGGGCAAGTTCGAACCGAATTGGCTTGGTCCTTATATCATCACAACAGTTTATGGATCTAGTGTGTATCAGCTTTTGACACTAGAGGGAGAAACTTTGGAAGATCCAATCAACAACATGCACCTTCATAGGTTTTACATATAGCTCTTCAGAGTATCCTAATTCAAAAATACAAAAAAATCATAAACATAAAAAAATTGTTACTTGGTGAAAACCTGGCAAACAGGCACCTTGTGACACAATTTTTTTTTGAAAAAATAAAAATAAAGAGAAATAAATTCATCTAATGGTGAAAACCACTTCGGTGGCACCCTGAGAAAGTACCATGGTGAAAACTAGGTTACTGACACCATGTGTAGAGATATTGCTCCTCCTTCCTTAAGGATTCAATCTCATCCTTTCACTTTGCACACTCACATCCTATCCATCCATAATAACCTTACCCATTCCCATCATGGCTTGTTATTGATATACCTAAGATTGGTTAGTCATTCATAATAATCCTTCCTTTTCACTCCTTTCCATCCATAATAAATCAGCTCCTATCTATGGCTAAGGAAAATCCTATGTCTAGTGATGGGGTGGAACTAAGAGCATCACACATTTCGAGGAGTATAGTTTCTTCCAATTTTCTTCATTGTTTCCGTGCACAATCCACAATAAAGAAACACTTGCATCATAGATCTACAATAAAGTTTCGTCTTATCTGTAATAAAGTATTAGTTTCATGGATTCAATCAGTTTCAGATGAGACACATTCGAAATGGGCTTCAACAGATCAAATCTTTCAACAGACTTAGACAACATTATGGTTCAAGTGCTATCTATCCTTTTGTGAATGAAAATATTGTGACCAAAATCAAATAGACTTATACAAGTGACAAGAGATACTACACTTGAGAACTATAATGTATGCTGGTGTCGAGTCTTGGTTTTCTTTTGATTTTATCTTTTTGGTGACATGTCTTTTAGTTTTTCTGGGATGTCTTTGACTAGAGATTCTATCTCCAGGATGTCTTTGATTAGAAAGGTGAGGATGGGGTATCGTCACCTATTTTTCTTTGTTGTCTGTGGATTGTCTCTTAGTAATGCTATGACTTGTCCAAGGATATGAGAACATTGTGAGTCTAGTATGAACTGGGGCATTCCTTGTTTGTGATTGTTTGATCTCCATGCAAATGGGTACAATGACTTTCTGGGTCAAACATATACCTCGATTGTCATAACCTATTTTCCATAATAAAGCTCAATGATGATAAAGCACAAGAATCTCTTTCACTTTCATATCTTCTATCTTACATCCCTCTTTTTTGATTGACCTCCATCATCTTTCTTGAGTCCGTGTAGCCCGCTATCTCATGATTGAGTATAATGACATGCCAAAAATATTTGCATTTCATGTAGTTTACACCTGCATTATGCCATATTATCATTTCATACATACATATAGATATCACAATTGTACCATATCCTGCACACAACACATTTTATCACATTTTACATTCTCATCATGTTAATAGTTATTTGCATAATCATATTCATCTGCATTTCATACATTCACATTTGCATTTGTATAACATGAAAAACATAAAAGAACAAAAATATTGCATTTTCATCATGTACATATTTGCATCCATATCATAAGCATCACATAGGTACAGATGCATATAGTTGCCGCAGGGATAAATCATCTCATATATATATCAAAAATCATAAGTGTCGTGATACAATGATGACAAAATACATATGGATACAATCACCTGAAGTTGTCTACATCATCATACAACAATGGTACAAAACTAATACATAGGGAGCCCTCTAAGGTTATGATGAACTCCCTCCCTCGGAGTCAACTAGCCTCGACTTAGTCTAAACCCTGGAAGTCCCCACCCCAGGTTCATCTCTCATGTCCCCTCTATCTGGTGGTGGTGGAGGACCCATGACCCCACCACTAGATGCCTATCTCCTATCTCTCCCTATAGTGGTTGTCGTAGTCTACGATGGTCTCTGGAAGCTCCTAGCCCGCTGATCTGGTGGCACCACTCCATAGTATAGGTCTCTCCAATAGGCTATCTCCTCCCCTACCTATAGAACATAGGCGTATCTGGCCCTTGTGTCCTTTGTTGCCTGCCTGCTTGCCCTCAGTGCTATCTCAACCTTTGTGTAGCACGGAATAGTCTGATCCCTCTCTTTCTCAGTGTCTCTCAGTTGTCTCCTGATCCTAGCCCCATCCCTCTCCAGATCTTGGATCTCATCTGACTATCCCTATCATATCTTCCTCAAGGATAGTAGCTCATCCTCCTCCTCTCCTCCCTCCTCCCCCTATCCCTGTGGTTGTGCATGTACCTATCTGGGAACCTGTGTTGTTGGCACCTCTAAAGGCAATCTGCCTCTACCTCTTACTACATGCAAATGTCTCTCCTCTCCTCCATCTCTCCTTCAAGCTACCCTCCTCTCTGCCACTTCCCCCTGCCTCTACCACCGGCCTCTGCCTCCACCATCCCCACTATCATCACTGCCATCTCCATCATCACCCTCTATTGGCTCATCTGGATCTATTGGTCGTGGAAATAAATGCACTGTACTCTACATCCATCTTTGCATCCTCCACATCTCCCCAAATATCCCAAGGCATGGGAACCATCTCCAGCATCTGTGTCATTGCCTGATCATAAGACAGTAATGGCCCTAAATGCACCTGATCTCTCACTGTCTGTGCATACATCCTTGAACCCCGTGGCATCTGTTGTATCCTACCAAACTGACTGCACACTCTATCTTTCAACTACCATGGAATGACACATGGTGTTTGCCCAATCAGATACCTACTCTTGAACACATATGGTAGCTCCATTGCATCATCCTCCCACTCCTTACAATCTCGTCAAGGCCTCCATATCACACTGTCTACCTCATCAATAAACTGACGCCAATACTCTAGCCTCCCTATCCGTGGCTAAAAAGTAATTATATCATACAAATGCACATAGCTGCACCCATGTCCCCTACCTCTAAAGTGTATCAGTCATGTCACCAAAAGATGCTCATATGCCCATACCTCTAGCAATGTCACTCTGCACCACAATCCTGTTGATCCATGATATACAAACTGATGTAGCTCATAATACAAGTGTACCAATAGACAGGACCACCATGCAAACCTGGTGTGCTCAGTCACCAATGTCTCCAAAGTCCTCCCCCATCCCACAGCCAACCCTCATGTTGCTCTGTCTAGATAGATGACCCCACTGATAACTCCTGCTAGCACCACCAGTAGCACCAATCCTATAGTTGTCATAGTGTCCCAAGCCACATGTCCCATCCTCATCTCTAGTCTTGGATCCTTGAGCACTCATCTCAGTGCATCCATGTCTCCCTCTTGATCGTAAGGAACTAACTCCCCAATGATTGGTATCTGTAGTATCCTATATACATCCTCTAAGGTGACTGCCATCTCACCCATCGAGAAATGAAAAGTGCATATCTTTGAGTGCCATCTCTTAGCTAATGCAGTCAGCAATCCCATGTTCGCCCAAAACTTAGGCATATACATAATGTATCGCAAGCCCATGGCCTCAACTTCTGCTCTATCCTTGAATGTCAACTCTGGTTGTAATCCCTGAGTCGAAGGGTATCTCTCTCGTGATTCCAGCATAGGTAGGTCCTCTTGCATTCAAGTAAATCAAGTGTGTCAATCCTAGGAGTACTCCCTATTCATCACAAAGTGTTGATTTTTTATCCTAGTGCTTATATCTATCATATGACTCTCTATCCTAGTAGTACTTCTTGTTCATCACAAAGTGTTGCTTTTATCTTATCTTTTAGGGCACCTACTTGAGTGTATCCTCTTGAGTATCTTATCCAATTGACAACGTATGCTCTATCACATAATTGTCAATTTCAGCCTAATCCAATTGACAACGTATGTTCTATCACAAAATTGTCAATTTCTTTGGTACTCCCTATTCATCATAAAGTGCCTTGCTCTATCCTATCCTAGGGTCTTTGCTTAAGTGTATCCTCTTGAGTAGTTTCCTAATTGGCAATTTATGTTCTATCATAGAATTGTTAGTCCTAGCCCTATCTGTTATCCTAGTCTTCCCTAGAGGACTTGTTTGAGTGTATCCTCTCAACAGCTTATCCAATCAACAGCATATATTTATCACAGAACTGTCGATTTGACCTTGAAGACATAAATGCACATTTATGACACAAACATGCTTACATACTTCACAGACATTTCTGCATTTCATAGATGCGCCTGAAACACACAGATGTGCTTGCACTTCGCAATCGTGCTCGCATTTGACATAGATGCTTTTAGACTCATAGACGCGGTTACACTTGATGCAGATGCGCCTAACCTACCCAAACGCGTCTGGCACCAATGCAAACGTGCCTTCCCATTTTTTTCCTGGTTGATATTTTTTTGAAACATACCTAATGTGCATTTATTACCCTACCTAACATGCACTTATGACAACAATTAATGCATCAAGGTACAAGGAGGTTTTGTGGTACTCATTGGCTCTCCTACATCTGTTGGCCTCTGATATCGGCAAACATGATTGAATTTGTGCACCAATGCCATTGCTGCTAACTGCTCTCCGCTCTCTCTGCACTTTGATCTCTTAAGTGTGTGGATGATAATGAAGATGTTTTCCCTCATAGTCTATCTTATAGACTACCCTAGCCCTAGTCAGTCTTCTTTATCCTGTGACTTTGTCACTCTATCCAATCTTGTCAGTCCTCTCTAGCCTTTCTTTCTTATTGAGAGATTGTCTGCGATCTTTTCAGACATTTTCATCCAATCTCTCGAGGGGGCATATCATTCCCATCTTGGGGCAACTTTGTAACAGTTCATCTTATCTTGTTTGAAACAATGCGATAAGCTGAATCATCTCAAAGAGGGGCAAAATGTAGACACCTAAAATTGACATGTCTAATTAAATAAATATTTTATTTATTTAATTGTTTAAGCCTAATTCTTGTATTAATTAAATAAATCTTTATTTATTTAATTAATTCATTTATCCTCTTCTATCCTTTAATCTCATTTAAATAATACTTTTGTTTATTTAAATTGTCCTTTTCCTAAATTAAATAAATACTTATTTATTTAATTGATCCCACTTCTTCTATTAATTAAATAAATCTTTATTTATTTAATTAATTCATTAGCCTTTTCCACCTATGACACATGTCATGTATCTCTTAATTCCTACACTACCTACCCTCTCATTATTTTCCTATTTTCTCTACCTACCCTCTAATATTAGCCAACCATTTATCTTTTACACCTCTTAATCTTATCCCTCCATTTCTTACAGTGCCTTCTGTAGACACCTAAAAGTTGCACAATGAATTAAGTGAATTGTGTTCATTTAATTATTTTTAATTCTTCCAATTAATTAAATTAAGATTTAATTAGTATACCCTTCTTCTATCTAAGCCATTTAATTAAATTCACATTTAATTAAATCCCCCTTCTAGCCCATTTAATTAAATTTACATTTAATTAAAATCCCCCTTCTAGCCCATTTAATTAAATTTACATTTAATTAAATCACCCCACTTGCAAAATCCTACAAATGCAAGTTGCAATCACAATTGAAATAAATTAATTTTATTTTAATTAAATTCTATTTTCCCCACCCACTTGCAAAATCCTACATCTCCCACTTGTCTCCTAAACCCCTTCTAGATTCTTCTAATCACTTCTAAATTAGCCTAGCCCATTTCCTAATTATTGTCACATCCCTAAACAAAGGGAAGTCACTTCTCAAACCCTCAAAGTCTTTGAAAACCATTAAAGGCTTTATGTCTTCAACAAGTTAACCTTTAAAGTCTTCATAACCATTAATGGTTAACTCAACCCTTCTTACATGGTTAGACACTTTTTGCCTAACTCAACCTTCATCTAACCTAGGGGTCTCATCAGGCACTCATGGCTTTACCCTTGGTTATCCCTTTAACCCTTGCACAAGAGTTTATCCTTTGGGTAAAACCTTTATCTATTGGATAACCCTAACCTAACCTTAACTCTTACCTCCTAAGGTAACCATGAGGTCTTCTCAAGCATTTAATGCTTCTTACCTGTCCTCTCAAGCAGTCTTATGTTGACAATTGTCACCATTTCATTGGTGAGAATTATAAACATGGATTGGTAACTTTCAATCTTGGCCCTCGATAAGATCATTCAATCTTGACCATCCATTGCCTTGTTTCTTCTATAAATAGAGCTCTCATTCCTCCATTTCTATCATCCAAGTCTTTAGCATCATACTTATACTCAAATTTAGCAATCATTTAGCCTCTCTTTGAAATAGGAATAAATCTAATAATCATTTTAGAGTATTTCTATCATCTTAAATTAAGTCATATAACTAGTATATCATGTTAGGATAGTCTTTTTACTAACCTTGTCATCTTATCATCTAGTTTAGTTCATTTTTTAAAATCATGCATAAGTAGGATTCATTTATACTAAATTTGATCCAAAGTATCCCTCATTCTTGCATTTGTCATCCCTAAGTCACTTTGCTCAATGATCTGAGAGAAAAGGCATTGGCTTGAGGGACCTTGTGAGATAGAGAACCATGGAACACTCCTTGGGAAGTTGAGCTATTCCTCATGGCTCCGTAACTTGCACCAAGAGTCACATGGGTGTGTGGGCAAGTCTTTGAATATTTTCATGATTATCATATCAAATCTTGACATCAATTTCATATCAGTTTCATATCAAATCAATTCATCATATCTGGGGCATCATCAATATCGTTCATCAAATCTTGGGCATCATCAATATCATTCATCAAATCTGGGGCATCATATCAACTTTTCATATCAAATCAATTTTTCATATCCACAACATCATATTGATCAAAGTTTGACAGGGCAAATTTTTTTTGAATCAACATGTGATCACATGTTAACTCAAACAGGGGCAAAATGTAGACACCTAACAGTTGCACAATGAATTAAGTGAATTTTATTCATTTAATTATTCTTTATTCTTCCAATTAATTAAATTAAGATTTAATTAATATACCCTTCTTCTATCTAAGCCATTTAATTAAATCCCCCTTCTAGCCCATTTAATTAAATTTACATTTAATTAAATCACCCCACTTGTAAAATCCTAGAAATGCAAGTTGCAACCACAATTGAAATAAATTAATTTTATTTTAATTAAATTCTATTTTCCCCACCCACTTGCAAAATCCTACATCTCCCACTTGTCTCCTAAACCCCTTCTAGATTCTTCTAATCACTTCTAAATTAGCCTAACCCATTTCCTAAATATTGTCACATCCCTAAACAAAGGGAAGTCACTTCTCAAACCCTCAAAGTCTTTGAAAACCATTAAAGGTTTTATGTCTTCAACAAGTTAACCTTTAAAGTCTTCATAACCATTAATGGTTAACTCAACCCTTCTTACATGGTTAGACACTTTTTGCCTAACTCAACCTTCATCTAACCCAGGGGTCTCATCAAGCACTCATGGTTGTACCCTTGGTTATCCCTTTAACCCTTGCACAAGAGTTTATCCTTTGGGTAAAGCCTTTATCCATTGGACAACCCTAACCTAACCTTAACTCTTACCTCCTAGGGTAACCATAAGGTCTTCTCAAGCATTTAATGCTTCTTACCTCTCCTCTCAAGCAGTCTTATGTTGACAATTGTCACCATTTCATTGGTGAGAATTGTAAGCATTGATTGATAACTTTCAATCCCGACCCTTGATAAGATCATTCAATCTTGACTATCCATTGCCATGTTTCTTCGATAAATAGAGCTCTCATTCCTCCATTTCTATCATCCAAGTCTTTAGCATCATAATTATACTCAAATTTAGCAAGCATTTAGCCTCTACTTGAAATAGGAATAAATCTAATAATCATTTTAGAGTATTTCTATCATCTTAAATTAAATCATATAACTAGTATATCATATTAGGATAGTATTTTTACTAACCTTGTCATCTTATCATCTAGTTTAGTTTATTTGTTAAAATCATGCATAAGTAGGATGAATTTATACTAAATTTGATCTAAAGCATCCCTCATTCTTGCATTTGTCATCCCTAAGTCACTTTTCTCAGTGATCTGAGAGAAAAGGCATTGGCTTGAGGGACCTTGTGAGATAGAGAACCATGGAACACTCCTTGGGAAGTTGAGCTATTCCACATGGATCCATAACTTGCACCAAGAGTCACATGGCTATGTGGGAAAGTCTTTGAATATTTTCACCATTTAAGTTTCATTGAACCGCTTTTCCCACATGCACCTATATAAGATGATGCTTCCTTCAATATCAATTCCTCCTAAGCATTCTAGCATTTGAACTTTCATATTTGATCTACCTATCAACCACATTTCTGTTCTTTGTTGAGCTCTTATTCACACATAAAATATGAGAGAAAATATATCAAGAAAGATTAATGGAGATAGGAAGAATAGAGATTCAAACCCTATTGGACCTAAGATGGTATCATCTTTGTGATTTTGTTGATTTGCATTGTCTTAGGTAATCTTCATATGTTATGGTGGATGTTAGGTGTTGTTAGGCTAGGGTTTTGTGGTTTAATCTATTTTATTCTTTTAATATTATTGTTTCCATTTTTACCATAAGCAATAACCACAAAATATTTTCACTCTTTTGGAATGCACCCTATTAAAGGCCAAGCCTGGTTAGGAGCTTTACAATAATGCCCGATTAAGAGCTGACCCTGTTAGGAGTCACCCAGTGAAGGTATTTTAACCTCACCTTTGTTAGTATCTCTACCCTATTAGGAGTAACCTTTCTAAAGGATTTAAACCCAAGTTAATCAACCACCCGGTGAAGTGATTTACAAGATCACGCCTATTAGGACCTACTCGATTAAGGGATTTCAATAGTTCTGCAATTGTTAGGAAACAATAGATAAATGATCTAATCAATGAACTCTTTGCTTTCTAGTGCAGATCCATTAAGCCTCCAATCTGCTTCACTCCTTCTGGTTTAGCACACACTTCTTCTCTGATAAACAACACAATAAACCTTCTAAAACTTGACCTAAATAGACTTTACAATTAGGTCGGTTACATAACTCTAACTTACAATGAATTTGCATCATAGATCATACTAGATCATTATAAATCATTACAATTCATCATATAGATCATTACAACAAATTTCAAGACAATTACAGTTGTTGAATGATCATAACTCATCACCGTACATCGATCTGATAAGCTGTCAAACCCTTATTACATTTTGCTAAGAACTTTGTTGTTTCCTAAGAAATTTGATCCTTGTACATGCTTAAATGCAATCTTATCATCACACACGGTTTTTGACATGTCATCACTAGGTAATGAACATAATAAGATTTACCGCCAAACCATAAATCATCACTAGTCAAAGATCTTGCTATCGATTCTCAAATCCTACACTAAATAAACAATAGTCAATTACAAACATGACTTCTGGTTCTCAAAACATGATGTGGTTCTAGTCATAGACTCATTACAATGTCATAAGCACACATTCCAAACTGCAACACCTAACTCAACATATATCTCTACCGCAACCATCTCCTTCATTGTTCCTTCTTACTAGTTCACTATCAACTTAGAAAACATTCCATTACTGACTAGGCTTAGATAACTTACATAACTTAAATGATATACCAAACATAAACAAACATGGTTGCCATCAATGAAAACACAAATAACTAATCATCAAGCATCATATCACAATTATATCATCACCAATAGTCCATCAATATATCATCACCAACAGTCCTCTACTGGTACATCATCATCTCTATCAGTTATGCCAATATGCCAACAAGAATAACATCGGTAAGAGAACCTATAAACCAGTATGTTTTAACTGTCATAAGGTAGGTCATACTGCTAATATTTGTAGAAGTAGATCGAGTACTTTTGATGGATATAGATATAATGCATATGAAGTATATAAGACTAGAAATTTTTATGGATATTGCTTTAATTGCAACGAGTATGGGCATAGAGCTGTCGAGTGCAAGTCGGCAGTGAACAATCAGAGATCTTTCAATGACCGAAGGAACCCTACTTGGTAGAGATCTTTCAATGACCAAATAAACCCTACTTGGCAGAGACCTTATGTGAACCGATCTAGTCTATATGAAATGGAGAATAGATGGAATGTGACATGTTGCTATGAATTGTCGGAGAAGAACTAGTAGAGGCAATGCTAGACCTTGGAGCACATCTGGAATGGCATGTTTCCATTGTTACAAATCGGGAGACCTTGAAATTTTTTGTAGAGCTAGAATGAACAAATTGGTTAATCGGTTTGTTGACTAGAAAGGAAAGAAGATGGTTTATGTGGAAGAAACCAGAAGTGAGATGAATAAGATATGGAAGAAGAAAAGTGAGGACTCCAATTCTTCACCTAGTGTGGAGAATCCTTCACCAGTAAACTAAGCTATGATGAAGCTTAGGGGGAACATATTGTCAGATCCATTTCTGGACCCCCTGAATAGTGTGTGGTAAGTCAAATATGCATATTTGGTGCAATACGATGTTACAAAATGATTTTGAGATATATTTGGTAAATTGAATGTGATATGTGTGTTGGTATCAAGTTTTAGAGTTGAACAGTGATTAGGGTATGTTCAACTAGGTTTAGTAAAAGGCAAAGAATAAGGTGTTTTACAGTCTCATTTTTTAGAAAACATTTGGAGAAACATAGAAGAGATTTTGATTGCTACTTTGGCAAAGTTGATAGTGGATTGTGAAGTTTATGGAAGAACATTCAGACCAAAAACCCTAGTTGAGAAGAATTTTGATGATACTAGCTAGTTTGATCTAGTTGAGGAATAGAAGCTAGTGATTATCGAACCAGAGATTCAAATTGATGTTGAGCAGAACAATGCAAATGAAGATGCTCAACCAGTAGATGAAGAAGATGAAGATGAAGAACAAGAAGAGACTTCTATACCGGAACCAGTTATACCTAGATATGTGAAGTTGAATCACTCTACAGATCAGATAATTGGTGACAAGAATGCTGGAGTGCAAACTAGAAGAAAAATCAGAGAAAGTGCTTGCCTGATTTCCACAGTTGAACCAGAGATAGTAAGAGAATCTCTTAAGGATGATGATTGGTTAAAGGAAATGAATGAAGAGCTTGAGTAGATTGAGAAAAATAACACTTGGTCACTTGTTCCTAGACCTGATGATAAAAATGTGACTGGTACAAAGTGGGTATTTAGAAACAAGCTGAATGAAGAAGGAGAAGTTGTTATAAACAAGGTAAGACTAGTTTGCAAAGGGTATGCACAAGAAAAAGGTGAAGATTAAGGAGAAACCTTTGCACCAATTTCTATACTTGAAGGAGTTAGAATGCTACTTGCATTTGCGGCCTTTAAAGGTTTTAAAGTTTACTAAATGGATGTAAAGTCAACATATCTAAATGGTATTCTTGAAGAAGAGGTGTATATTGAACAACCGGATGGGTTTGCATTGTTATAAGATAAGGATATGGTATACAAACTGCATAAATAATTATATGGATCAAAGCAAGCACCAAAAGCATGGTTTGAAAGACTTCATGCACATCTGATAAAGATAGGATTTTAGAGAGCCAATGAGGACATCAATGTTTATTTGAAGTCTAAAGGAGACAAGATGTTGATTGCAGAAGTATTTGTTGATGATGTCATATTTGGAGGAAATGATGATATGAGTATGACTTTTGTAGATGAGATAAAGGAAGAGTTTGAGATGTCTTTGATAGGTGAGATGAAAAATCTCATTGGTTTTCAAGTCCAACAACTAGAAGGTGGAATTTTTATCAATCAGTCTAAGTATGTGAAGGAAGTGTTAAAGACTATTGGAATGGAAGACTATAAATTGGTTGGAACACCTATGGTTACAAGTTGCAGATTGTCAAAAGAAGATGATTCACCCTTAGTGGATGAGAAGGAATACAGATCTATGATTGGGAAACTTCATTATATTATTCATAGTAGATCGGATATTGCCCATGCAGTTGGTTTAGTAGCAATATTTCAGAAGAACCCCAAGGAGACACATATGATAGCAATGAAGAGAATATTTAGATATCTTAGAGGGACTATTGATTATGGATTATGGTATCCATATAAAGGCAATTTTTCTTTGTAGGTATTCACTGATGCTGATTGGGTAGGAAATGTGGATGACTGGAAGAGAACAATAGGTGGTGCATTCTTTCTAGGTGGTAGACTAGTATATTAGACCAATAAGAAATAGACTCATATATCTCAGTCTACAATAGAAGCAGGGTATGTAACTGCAATTGTACACAAGGTATATGGATGAGACATGTCTTGGAAGGATTCAAGTAGGATATGTTAGAACTGATGATCATACATTGTGATAACACTAGTGTTATAAACATTTCAAAGAACTTAGTACTGCATGATAGGACTAAACATATTGAATTGAAGTACCAATTTCTGAGAGAAAGAATACATGAAAATAAAGTGAGATTGGAGCATGTGTCAAGTAAGGAGAAGTTGGTTGACATATTTACTAAGCTATTACCTAAGGCTACCTTTGAATATCTTAGAGGTGTGTTAGGGGTTATAACCCTACCTAAGGTCAACTAAGAAGATGTGGAAGCATCAATCTAGTGGACTTCTTGAATATCTTTTACTTTGGATTGATGAGAAGAGGGCTACTCCTCAGGAGGAGCAACAAAGATGAAACAACAGAAATGGAGATAGAAGATGCCTTTGCACCTTTGGTATTGCTGTCAAAGTGGGAGAAGAATAATGACAGGGTGAACTAATGAAAAGGAGGAGAAGATCAAGTAAAGATCAAATCAATACAACATGGCATGATGAGTTCTTGGTATTTGTCACCAGTTAATTGTTTTGTCATTGTATTCTTTTAGTGTTGCCATCAATGCCAAAGGAGGAGAATGTTAACATATTGGAATAACTGATAGAGATAATGATGCACCAGTAAAGGATGTTGATGATATATTGATGGACTGTTGGTGATGATATATTGAAGGACTATTGGTGATAATATAATTATGATATGATGCTTTATGATTAGTTATTTGTTATGTCATTGACGGAAACCATGTTTGTTTATGTTTGGTATGTCATCTAAGTTATCTAAGTTATCTAAGCCTAACCAATAATGGAATGTTTACTAAGTTGACAGTGAAGTGGTAAGTAGGAACAAAGAAGGAGATGGTTGCAGTGGAGATCCACGTTGAGTTAGGCATTGTGGTTTGGAATCTACTCTTATGACATTATAATGAGTCTATGATAAGAATCACATCATGTTTGGAGAACTAGAAGTCATGTTTGTAATTGACTATTGTTTAGTCAGTGTAGGGTTTGAGAACCAGTGACAAGATCTTTAATCGGTGATACTTTATGGTTTGGCGGTAAATCTTATCATGATCTTATCTTAGTGGTGATGTGTCTAAATCCATGTGAAGTAATAAGATGTTGTTTGAGCATGTACAAGGATCAAATTTCTTGGGAAACAATGAAGTTATTACCAAAATGTGATAAGGGCTTGACAGCTTATCAGATTGATGTGCAGTGATGTGTTATGATCATTCAATGACTGTAATTGTCTTGAAATTTATTGTAATGATCTGTAATGATTTGTAGTGATCTAATATGATCTATAATGTAAATTCAATGTATTTTGAATATTTTTAGGGTTATGTAATTGACCTAGTTGAAAAGTGTATTTAGGTCGAGTTTGAGAAAGTTTATTGTGTCGATGATTAGTGAAGGAGAGTGTGCCAAACCAGATTGAGATGTATGCATGTGTGAAGTAGATTAGAGTTGAAATGGATCTATATTAGCAAGCATACAGTGCACTGATCAAATCATTTATTTGTTGTTCTCTAATAGTTGCAATAGTATTAAAATCCCTTAAGCGGGTAGGTCCTAACAGGCCTGATGTTGTAAATCCCTTAACTGGGTGGCTCATTAATGTGGGTTTAAATCCTTTAGCAAAGTTACTCATAATAGGATAGAGATTCTAACAAAGATGAGGTTAAAATCCATTCAATAGGTGACTCCTAACAAGGTCTTCTCTTAACTGGGCATTATTGTAAAGCTCCTAACCAAGACAGGCCTTTAACAGGGTACATTCCAAAAGAGTGCAAATTTTGTGGGTACCAATTTCCACCGTGGTTTTTCCCATTTGGGTTTCCACATGAAAAATCTCAGTGTTCATATGGTGGTTGATTTGTTTATGTGTGGATTTGATATCAATACATTGCTTACATGTTCATGAACACATGAATGTGTAGTTTTGTAAATCTACTTTAAGTGATTGATTGAGTAGTTAACAGTACTGGTTATGAATTGTTTTTGAGAAATGCTTTTAGGTTGGTGAAATATTGCATTTTATTGCTATTACTGATTCACCCCCCCTCTCAATAATAACTGGATCCTCACAATAACACTACACTTCATCCTTTATATTTTTCGGAGGAATTTCTTTGGTGAAGGCTGACCTTGTTGGTTTTTTTATATGTTTGGTCTTGTTATTTGACATTTAATCATTTTGGGCCAACCAGATCCCCTTGGATCATATAAATCATTGTAATTGAGCATTAGAATTTAGATAAGAGAAAATATAGAACATAGAAGCTAGATCTTAAGATTTGAGGTCCTGGTTGTAAACTGTTCTGTAATTGACCATGTTTTAGTAGGCTAGTGAGCTGGCTTCGGTAACCTGAATGTTACCGATTGATTGTAATAAGTTTTCATGATATAATTTATTCTATTCTGCATTGCCTCCATCATATCCTTATGTTTTTGTTGTGTTTACTCATGGTGATCGGTCCATTTTGATCTCTATGAGATCCCTCCTAACTAGTGACTACACCAAGTGGTATCAAAGTGAGCTTTCATTCTAGAGACTGCATTGCCCTAAGAAATTTTGTTGTAGGGTGGCATACTGTGGATCCGACCTGCAGCTACAAAGGACTGGCATGAAGATGGCGTGAAGAGGAAATTGGAATGCTGGAGTGCATGGGAATGCAGACCCTATTGTGATGGAAATGTTGTGAGGAATTGCAGACCAGTTGGAAGTCATTGAGACAACCCATAGAAGATGAAGGAGAAGAAGCCCCAATAGAATAAGTAAACCTACCAGCTATTGATCCAAATTAAGAGAGTTTTTTGAGGGTTTTGAGTAGGGAGAGTACTAAACCACATTTTACCCCATCAAAATATGATAGAAAGTTGGATCTGGATGAATTGATGGATTGGATCTCGGAGATGGAGATATATTTTGATTTTGAGAACACTGCAGAGGAAAGGATTGAAATGATGTGCATCTCTTTGGTTGGAGAATTTGTAGGTTGATATATAGAGAAGATCAAGACATGGGATCAGATGGTTGTTAATTTGAAATAAAAATTTATGCCAGCTGACTACAAGGTGAATCTTTTCCAAAAGGTTCAAAATTTGAAGCAAAAGGAATCTATTGTGAAGTAGTACACCGAAGCATTTTACAAGTTGAATATCAGATCTAGACATGTTGATGATGAAGTTGAACAAGTTGCAATATATTTGAATGGATTGCAGATGTCTATAGAAGATGAATTCAGTTTGATCAAATTGTAGAGTGTTGAAGAAGCTTACTAGTATGCCCTAAAAGAAGAAGAGAAGCTGAACAAAAGACATGAGCAGAGACAGAGAAGTACAGGTGGAAGGTTTTTTAGAGGAAGATTTCAAGGAGGAACAGGAACCTGTATGGATCAAAACATGGATGAGGAAGTAAGGAAAGAAGGTAATTCATACCGGAAGGATGATAGAAATTTCTACTAGAGGAGAGAACCTAATGGTTACTGGAATGAGAATTTTGGAAAAGATGACAAATGACAAGACAAGAGAGTGTTTGGAGGAACTTTATTTAAGTGTGAAGGAGAAGGACATCGTTCTTTTGAATGTAAGAAGACAAAGAACACTAAGAGAACAACAATGTTGGAAGAAAGCCCCATTGGATCAACTAATAAACCCAAAGATGGAGAACTATTGATGATGAGGAGCCCTTGCAAAGGAGGAATTTGTTCAAGACTAGATGTAAGGTATCATGTAAGTGTTGTAAAGTTGTTTTTGATTAAGGAAAAAACAGGTTTTGAAGGGGCCCTGAAACCCTTTACAAGCAAAACTTAAACAGCAAAGCTATGAGAAAAAGAAAAGAACATAAACCACAAAAAACTAGCAATAACCGAAGAAAACCCAAAAAAGCCCCAAAAAGCCAGCAGGCCTTCCAGCATTTAGATTTTTTCCAGGGCTTTAGCCAGGGTGTTGCTGATATCATACAACTCTTTGATGTTGTCTTTGAAGTTGGGGGGATCCTTTGTTGAGGCAGCCACAACTTTCTTGATATTGGCCTTGGTTCTCTTCGCAGTACAGCCCACCGAATTAGCATCACCACTTCCAGTCTGGATGGTCTCTTCTTCCAGGTCAAGATCCATGATCAGTTTAGGAGTGCAAGTATGATCAATGACCTTGGCAATGTCCTCCAGGTTTTTAATGACAGCAGAGAGGATACTTGGGATAACTCCTATCAGATTTTTCATCACTTCTTTTCCCTCTTCCAACGATTTTACCTTATTCTCCATTTCCTACTTCCAATTAATTTGCTCTTTGTTTTCATCCTCTCTCTTTTCATCCATTTTAATCCCTTTCTTATCTAGGTTTTTTAGGGTCTCATAGGTCCATCTATCAAAATCCAATATGGCCTTAGAGAGATTCTTGAGGTTATCCAGGATAAGCCCTTTACTAGCACTTTCCTTGTCCTCACTATCCCTATCCTCAATCAGGTCCTTCTCAGAGTCTTTGTTCATTTCCTTCTCAGAATTCGCTCCCATTTCCTCATTATCCTTGGGTTTTGCTTCTTCCATTAGATGGTTGTTGTCCTTACCAGGGTGTTCCCTGAGGGTAGGGCTTTCTTGACCAGGTTCATTATTGCCGCTTTCTTCCTCGTTACCCAGCTCCTTGTCTCTCCAGCTATCTTCACCTTTGGAGTCATCCGTCTCCATTTCATTTCTTTCCTTGATAATGTCCTTTGTTTCCAACCCAGGGACGCTTTTCCTTTTTTTGCTAGAGGATGCCTTCTCCTTGCTAGTTTCTCCCTCTTCCATCTTTCTCTTGCCTGGAGAGGCGGAAATCCTCTTATTCTCCAGCAGGGTGAGGGTTTTGTAATGGTCATAGATGAGTAGCAGAAGCCCACAATGGAGAATTGCGTTGGAAGGGTTAGTCCTGTGTTTGTTGAGGGACCTGAAGAGGGACCGAAAGAGGTAGTATGGCAGGGACATCGTTTTGTCGTGTCTAAAATAGTTTAAGAGCACGAAGTGGTAGGTGTGGGCCCTGGAAAAATGGCCTTCAACCGTGATGTATTCCATAATTGTGTTCAGAACCCAGCCCCACAACTTCTTGATGTTTGCAGCTTCGTAGTAGCCCCTAGTAGCCTTGCCAATTTTAGCTCTCTCTTTCTCTTTTTGCAGGAACAGGTTAACCGCGTTGTTGGAGACCTTAAGGTCTCGCAAGAAATTAAGCCTAGAGTGGGGCCTTCCAGTCATAGTGGAAATGAGCCCAGCGTCCAACTTAAACTTAACTAAATAAAGTTTAAAAGAGCCATTAGACCAGTTTTTGAAAATCTTGGAAACGACTAAGTTAACCCTACCTTTGTCATAGTCCTCAAGTTTCTCCATGAAGCTGGTAAGAGACCCCTTCTCCAATTTCACCCAGACTTTAGGCATCGCTTTCCAGGTTGATGTATTGTCTGGTTCTTCCCGCCTTAGGTCTCCTCCCATCTTCGAATATGGGTTGTTTGCTCTATTTCTCTACAAGTTATCACCTTCTTTTCTGATGTTGCTAAAGTTTTCGAATTGGGTAACCCACAAAGCGTGCGGCACTTTATTAGAGATAATAGAGGATCTATTGTGGTACCAAGTAATGCTGGCCTTTCCAGCAAGGCATAAATGATGCTTTTTACTTATCATGATTAAATTGTCCTTTCTAATGAACTCTTTGATATTTAAATTGAGATCCTGCTCGTGCCAAATCATTTGGGAGTTAGAGTTATCTCCAGTATTTGCTAAGCAATCCGCCATGCTATTTTGCTCTCTAAAGGCATGTTGAATAATGATTTTTTTGAAACTGGCAATGATCTCCCTAGCTTTCATGATGATATTTTCAATAGACCAAGAAGGCTCTGATTCCCCCTTTAGGCACTTTATGATATTGAGTGAATCTCCCTCAAGCCATATTTTATCATAATTTAGACTTTTGGCAATAATTAAGGTATTCAAGGCTGCAGAGGCTTCAACAAAATGGCTAGTTTGATTCCCCAGAGGACCAACCACCACCTTAAGACAACTTCCAGCAAAATTCCTGACAATGCCCCCATATCCAGCTTTACCCAGATTCCCTTTAGAGGCCCCATCAAAGTTATCCTTAATCCATCCCTATGGGGGGAAACACCAGACTAGACCTTCTCTTCCAGTATCCTTGCTAGTAGTAGTGGTAGAAAGGTTCCACCTATCTTTAAAATCATCTTAAGCAGTAGGTCCCTGATCAATGCAGTAGAGGCTTTCAAAGATACTCCTAAAGATTTTATCTACAACCACTTCAAGAAAAGTCCTTTTATCCCTAAAAATCTTGTTGTTGCGCTCTTTCCAGATATTCTAGATAACAATCGACAGAGTAAGTTTCTAGGTCTCCATAATTTTAGGATTACAATTAGGGCAATGCCATTGAAGCCAGGTGTCACCAAGAGAGTTCGAGAAGACCCAACTCAGGTTCCATCTGGAAAGGATGATTTTCCAGATGTCCTAGCTAAAAGTACATTGATTGAGAATATGGCAAGCTATCTCTTCTTCCCTACAACAAAGAGAACACCTGTTAGGAAAAATAATACCTCTTTTGTGAAGATTGTCGAGGGTTAATACCTTATTTTGGATGAAAATCCAGAAGAAGATATTGACCTTAGGAACTAACTTCTTGTTCCAGACTTTATCCCAAATGGGAATTTCTTCCATCAGGGCACTGTGAATAGCCACAGCAGAGGAAACAGAGTATTTTCCATCCAGAGTTTCCCTCCATATCAATCTGTCATCTTTGTTGTCTTAAGGGATTTTGGCAGAGAGAGCTATTTGAAGGAACTTGAGTCCCGAACACTGCTGGCTAAAGTCAATCCATTGCCCATTTCTCCAGTAATCTCTTACCATTTCTCCATATCTTCTTTTGAATCAGTCTTCCAATCTTTAAGGATTGGGATTTCCTCTAGAGGTTTATCCAGGATCCATCTATCTTCCCAAAATCTTATTCTCCTCCCATCTCCACTATTCCAAGTTCTACCAATAGCAGCCCAGCTTTTAGCTGATTGCACAACATTCCATATGACAGATCCTTCAACATTAAAAGAGTTGTCAAAGAATTCTTCCTCAGATGGTTGCATATAGAGATATTTGTTTTTCCAGATAGAGTTCCATTCTATTTCTTCCCCTTTGAATCTCCATATTTGTTTGGCTAGTAAAGCTTTATTCATAGAACCAATGTTCCTTAAGCCCAGGCCACTAGAGGCCTTAGGGGAGCAAATTTTATTCCAGGCAATAAGGGGAATTCTATTTTTAGCTTCCACTCCTTACCAAAGGAACTTTTTATGGATTTTTTCAATGGCTTCTGCAAACTTTGAAGGGATTTTGAACAAGCTAAGAGCATACACAGGAAGATTTTGGAGAGTGGCTTTGAGCAGAAAGTGATTTTTCCGGCTTGACTTAGGACAGCCCCTTTCCAGCCAACAAGTTTCAAGTTGATTCTGTCAATTAGCTTCTTCCAAAAGGAATCCTCAGGCTTGAGACATAGAGGAAGCCCCAAATAGGTAGAGGGAAACTCAGAGATGTTGCAGCCCAGAATCCTGCCAATCCTTATTTGCCTTTGAGCCAAGGTATTGACGAAAAATAGAGAGCTTTTATCCTAGTTGATTTTTTGGCCAAAGGCAGATTCATAGGTGTTTAGAATAATCTTCATATTTTTAGCTTCCAAGATGGTGGCTTCCCCCATGGTGATAGAGTCATCAACGAATTGTTTATGAGAATAGACAACATTGGAAGAAGAAGGTTGCAGGCCCTTAAGATTGCCATCTTCCACATTTTTAAGGATGAACCTTCCAAGGCATTCAACAAGAATAGTGAACAGAATAGGGGATATGGGGTCCCCCTGTCTGAGACCTCTAGAGCTTTTGAAGAAACTGGATGGGGAGCCATTGACAATAGCAGCAGAGGAGGAAGTTTCCATAAGTTGAGAGTAGAGTTGGATAACTTTGTCACCAAAACCAAATGCTTTCATGATCCTAAGGAGAAACTGTCAGTTCACTCTATCAAAAGCTTTAGCCATGTCTAACTTTAAGAAGAATCCCTAGTTATTCGTCACTTTCAGGGAGTGGATATTTTCATGAACGGAAATGATGGAGTCCAAAATCTGTCTTCTGGGGACAAAGCCATTCTGCTAGACATATATAATCATTGGAAGAATTTCCAATAACCTGGAAGTTAGAACCATAGATAAGATCTTGTAGATAGAGTTACACAAGCTGATGGGTCTAAACTTGTTAAGAGAATCAACTCCGGGGATCTTTGGGATTAGGACAATGAAGGTAGCATTTAGTTCCTTTAGGAGTCTTCTAGAGCCAAAGAATTCCTTAACACCATTGCATATGTCAGCCTCCACTATGTGCCAGAAATTTTGGAAGAAAAACATGGGGAAGTCATCCAAACTAGGGGATTTATCACCTTGAAAGGAGAACACTGCCTTTCTGATTTCTAGATTAGAGGGGATACATGATAAAAGGTGGTTGTCAGCTTCTGACAGGATAGGAGGGATAGCTTGTAAAAGGGTGTTTTGCTTGCTGAAATCCAAGATATCTGCATCACCTAGTAAGGTACTGAAATGCTCAAGAGCTTCCTTCCTTATGTCACAGTCCTCTGTTAAGATGCCTTTATTGCAATTTAGTCTGGATATTCTGTTGGCTGCCCTATGCTTAAGAGCAGTTAAGTGAAAGAAGCGGGTATTTTTATCGCCTTCCTTCAAAAATTGTAAAGTTGTTATTGATAGTGGTAGTTTGGATAATCTTGTTTTAGAAGAGATGGTGAATAAGTTGAAGTTGGAAAGATTGAAACACCCTAAGCCTTATCAGATAGCATGGATTCATGATGAATATAAGTTATTGGTAAGTGAGAAATGTTTGGTGAAATTAAAAATTAGGAATTATCATGATGAAGTCTTGTGTGATATTATTGTTAGACAACTCAGATAACCAGAGGACAATTGATAGGGGGGGTGAATCAGTTGTCATTGGATTAAAAAACTTTAAGCATTTAAATCCTTATTACTGGAACACATAAACTTAATACCAGAATTCATAAACAAAATACTGGAATGACTGATAAAGTATTTAAACATAAACATAAATCATAGAATAGCTACCATCCATCCATAACACATGACACCAAGATTTGTACGTGGAAAACCCGGTAAAGGGAAAAACCATAGTGGGAAGCTTACTCACAGTCAGATAATACTTTTGTAGTAAGTATGTGATTACAATATGAGGGGCCTGCACATGCAGGAAGGCCAACAGCCTAGAGCACATTGCTCATCACAAAAAGGAGCCTCACTGACTACATAAACATCAGACTACAATTCGGAAAGAAGAGTGAACTGCAAGTATAGCATCTCCTATGTCTAAGTACAGTTCCGGTTAAGCTCAATACCAGAGGTTTTAAACCTCTCTTACAAACCCAATTTGATCACCTATGATTGACCAAACCTTCTACATATGATTATAACATTATTCGCACACAAATCATCCCATAACCTTTTTTTATCAAAACTATGATCTACAAAGAGATCTTACATCATATTTATACCAACCCAGGACTTAAACAATTAGTTTGGCCACCTAAAAGATAATACAATAAATTCATAATATAAACCCATAATCCAATGATCAGCCAAGTTGGCTTAGGCTGGAACAATGTAAACCAATCATTAAATCCCACCAATAACGCATCAGGAACATCCTCCAACATGTTACAAAAACTAGACCATAACCTAGATAACACTGGACCCAAAATAGGTTGCCATAAACCAAATCCAACACCACCGATGAACTAGAACACGAACAAGAAAATTAACAACATCCTGAAAGCCATCTAGAAGCTGCACCAACACCCCTTATCATGTACAACAAAAGATCTTCAACAAAGCTATGTCGGTAAAACCCTTACCAATTACCAAAAGGCTTACTAGAACAAATGATATCTCTTGAGTCATCAAATCCTGGACCAACTGATCATGATACACATTTGAATAGCATGAATGACATATCCAAACCAAAGCATATTGGATCCTACCAGATCAATAACATAAACAACCACTCTACCGGAAGCAATCAGAAACCAGTAAACAACCAAAACAACCAGTGTTTCCATCAATGACAAAACATCAATGCAATACATAATCAATTTCAAATTCCCAACAATCTCCCCCTTTGGCATTGATGGAAACACTAGATGTGAAAAACATCCAAGTGCCAAGAAATTCCAAACAAGTCTCCCCTAATGAAAGACAACCAACAATCTCCCACAAAATTATATAGCAATGAAGTTCTGAACCAAACTCACTTTTGACTGATATTCTGTTAAGCTCTATTTTTCACATATATCTCTCCCCCTTTGACAACAATGCCAAAGATCTGGCATAAAACATCAAAGAAAAATCATAAATCCTCTTAATCATATAGTTGACTACTCCCCCTGAGTAGTAGCACCACCACATCAATCTAGAATGAGTAATAACTTTGATAATGCATACTGGACTGATGTCAATCAACATCACTCAGGTCTCTATCGAAGGGACAAAAACCCCCAACCTGTCTCTGAAGTACTCAAATGATTCTTTAGGAAAAGGTTTAGCTACAATCTGCTCTTTAGTAATCACATAAACCAACCTGACTTCATTTGCTTCCACTTTCTCCTTCAAAAAGTTATACTTGATAGATATGTGCTTTGTCTTAGAATGAAATACCAGATTCTTTGATATATCAATAGTAGTAGAGTTATCACAGTGAAT
Source organism: Cryptomeria japonica (assembly GCF_030272615.1). Taxonomy (NCBI): domain Eukaryota; kingdom Viridiplantae; phylum Streptophyta; class Pinopsida; order Cupressales; family Cupressaceae; genus Cryptomeria; species Cryptomeria japonica. Next base: position 619,518,550 of record NC_081415.1, read on the forward strand.
AACTACAAGTTTGTTATAATCCACCTTTATATCCTTCAACACTTGCTTCATCCATAGAACTTATTTGTAGTTAGTAGAAGCAACAACTTACTTAGCTTCGGCAGTAGATAAAGAAGTGCATGGCTTCTTCTTGCTAATCCATGAAACAAGTTTCTTTCCAAGAAAGAAAGCTCCACCGAATGTGCTCTTCCAATCATCAACATCTCCAGCCCAATCTGCATCTATATATGCACATAATGTAAAGTCATCATTTTTAGGATACCACAAACCATATTCAGTTGTTTCCTATAAATACCTGAAAATCCTTTTCACCGTACTCTCATGATTTTCTCTAGGATCACTTTGATATCTTGATACAATAAAAACTACATTCATTATATCCATTCTATCTAAGTCAGATATAACAAACCACCAATCATAGATGTGTACCCAATAGTATTTACCGATGCAGATGCATCTTTCTTTGCCAGTTTCTCACTTGTAACCATAGGAGTACTAACTGATTTACAATTTTTCATAAAAAATTTCTTCAACACCTCTCTAGCATACTTAGTTTGACAAATGAAAATGTTGGCATTTTCGATATGTTGATATGGTTTTGTCATTGATGTCGACACTTATCATCGCTTGTCAACACTTATCGGCACTTGGAGATTTTGGTTATGTTCACCGGCAAGTCAAAGACTTATGCACAGTCACCGGTATTTGGTTCATCGACACTTGGAATGACTTGGAAACTACTTGGTTATGTTGAAGACATTATTTGATCACTTGGTTTTGGTGATCTGGTTAATTGTTTATTCATGTTTGCATATTTTTTGTTACCAACAAATAGGTCTAGGATAAGCACCAACAAGCATATCTATTCCAAATCAACATGACATGTTATGGAGATGATTTATTATTATTGTAAATGCATTGAGCTGACATCATGCATTGATATTGATTTACTTGTAATTTATTTTATTGTAATATCTTTTAGTGAGCCGACCTATTCAATTGGTCTTAGGTTATGGTATAAATGTAAGATCTCATTTGTGAGATTAGTGTGTGAATGTGAAAAGGATTGCAATAAGGTATATGTGAAAATAAGCAGAGCTATACACGCAGACATCATTTGAAGGTTGAAGGAAGGATTTTGTGAAGGCATTCATAACTAAACTAGTACTGAATCCAACATATGAAAATGTTATTTTATGCAGTACATTATCACTGGATTTAACCATCCAATTGTAGTTAGTGTGACTCTCATTTTGTGATTGAGTGGTGAGCTCTAGGCAGCTGCCCTTTCTACATGTGCAGAATCCATATTGTACACACATACTATTTGTAGTAGTATCATTTGATTGTGGGTAAGACTTCCCACCATGGTTTTTCCCCTTACAGGGTTTCCACGTACAAACATTTGTGTTATGTGTTGTGGATTTTATTGTCTTTCTGTTTCATGCATTAATCTTTACCAGTACTGCAATTAACTGTTAAGACTGTCTACTGGCATAAAGTTTGGTTTACTGGTATTAAGAATTAAGTTTTGGTTAAGTTAATTTTGGTTGAATTTATTGGACAATTGATTCACCCCCCCCCCCTTCTTTCAGTTGTCATTAGGACCTAACAATTGGTATCAGAGCTTAGTCCTCTTTTTGCAAAAGTTTAATAGCTTGAGGAGATCCAATGTCTTCTAACTATTTCAGGAAGGATAGTCTGAAACTTGATGGAACTAATTATGGCATATGGAAGATCAAGATGGAGATACATTTGAACTAAATTGGAAAGGACATATGGGATGATACAAAGAATGGCTATACTGCTTCTACTTAAGGTCAACCTATTCCACCTAACTTGGCTAAAGATGAGGAAAATGATTGCAAAGCAAGAGAAGCACTTTTGATCACATTATCAGATCAGCAAGTCATGGGATTGTCTATTAGATCTACTGCTAAAGCTATTTGGAATAAACTGGAAACATTAAATGAAGGAGATTCCACAGTCAAAATTGCAAAACTTGAATGCTTTCTGGTAAGGTATGAAAGTCTGAAAATGGAAGAAGAAGAAAGAATTTCTGCTTTTATGGAAAGAGTAAATGAAATTGTTTTGGGTATACAATATTATGGAGGAACCTTAAGTGGAGATGAGATTGTTCCTAAATTTTTAAGAGCTTTTCCACCAATATATAAAATGAAAGTTACTCCTATAAATGAATTGAGAACAATGCCTAATGCATCAATATCTAGAGACACCTTGGTTGGAAAACTTTCAGCCTTTGAGCTTGAGGAATTTTGTCCTGTTACTACTATCAAGACAGATCTAGCTTTCAAGGCATCATCATCAACTGTAGCATCATCATCAGCTTATAAATATGATTGAAAATCCTTCTATGTTAGAGAGCTTGAAGAAAGCAAGAGAGAAAATGAAGAACTTGAAGAACTTGAAGCACTATTTGTAAGGAAAATGCCTAAAGGTCCAATTGGAAGTAAGTATGAAGGTAAAGCACCCTTTAAATGTTTTAATTGTAATAAGATTGGTCATATGGCTTCTAGATGCCCTGATAGACATGCAAGATTAAGAGAAGAAGCTAAAACAACATATAAGCCTAACCCTGACTATCAAAAATACAAGTTTAAGAAGAATAGAGACAAATCTTGTTATTATACTGATGAAGGAGTTAATGATGATTCTTATGAGGATTTGGCAGACAATGGATGGGCTTTCATTTCTCTAACAGAAGATCAACCAACACCTACTGTTCAACCAATACAGCAAGCCTTGGTAGCTAAAGTTGAAGATTATTGATTCAGGATGTTTACATCATATGACTGGTGATAAGAGTAAATTCTTAACCTTTCGGGATTACAATGGAGGTTTGGTAAGATTTGAAGATGATAAAGCTTGTTTGATCAAAGGAAAAGGAACTATATCTTTTGATGGTAAGCACAATACTAGTAATGTTTACTATGTTGAAGGTTTGAAGAATAATCTTTTGAGTGTTGGTCAATTAGTTCAGAAAGGCTTTCAGTTACAATTCAAGAATGGTAAATGCAAAATCTTAAACAGAACTGGTTTGGAAATTGCAACTGGTAATCAAACTAGAGGTAATATGTTTCATTTGAACAACAATGAGAAAGCATGTTTGATTGCACATATTGATGAAAGTTGGTTATGGCATAAGAGACTTTGTCATGTAAATTTTGATTGCATTGTGAAAATCAGTACTACTAAGGCGGTAAGAGATTTACCTAAGATTGTTAAACCTCACAATCCGGTATGTAAGGAATGTCAATTTGGAAAGCGGGTTAGAGAAACTTTCAAGAGTATTCTGGAGAAGCCTAACAATGTTCTTGATTTAATTCATACTGATTTATGTGGTCCAGCAGGAACTATAAGTATACAAGGAGATAGGTATTTTATGCTAATCATTGATGACTATTCTAGAATGTGTTGGGTTACTTTTCTCAGAGAAAAATCTAAAGCATTTGGGAAATTCAAACTATTCAAGGTGATGGTAGAAAATGAAACTGGCAAGAAAATCAAATGTTTGAGATCAAATCAAGGAGGTGAATTTTCACATCTAAGGAATTTAATACATTCTGTGAAGTGAATGGGACCAGAAGATAGTTATCAGTAACGTAGACGCCCCAACAGAATAGAGTTATGGAAAGGAGAAACATAACTATCTTAGATATAGCCAGAAGTATGATATTTGAAGCAAATCTACCTCATATATACTAGAGAGAAGAGTTCAATATAGTTGTTTATACATTCAACAGAGTTCACATCAGAGGTGAATCTGGTAAGACCCCACACAAACTATGGTTTGGTATTACTCCTACACTTAAATATTTCAGAACATTTGGAAGTAAATTCTATATTAGAAGAGATGAGTATATTGGAAAATTTGATCCTAGAAGTGATGAAGGAATATTTCTTGGTTATTCATCTAAGAGCAAGGCATATAGATGCTTTAACAAGATATTGTAGAAAATTGTTGAGAGTGCAAATGTGAAGATTGATGAACAGTTTAGAGGAAATTAAAGGTACACAAACTCTAAACCGGCAATAGAGATAATCACAAATGAACCTACTATTAATACACCGTTATAGAATGGTGATCTAGTTGCACTAGCATCATCTGGAGATTCAACAGTCACTGAAGAACAACAACAAGTAAAAACATCCTAATATGTAAGGTTGAATCATTCTGAAGATCAGATAATTGGAAACAAATTTCAAGGAGTTATGCCTAGAGGAATATTGGAAAATGAGGAGGTATGTCTTATTTCTCAAATTGAACCTACATCAATTAATGAGGCATGTGAAGATAAATATTGGATTAAAGCTATGGAAGATGAATTGGAACAAATTGAAAGGAATAACACTTTGTCATTAGTTCCCCAGCTTAAAGACAAAAATGTAATTGGAACTAAATGGGTTTTCAGAAATAAACTTAATGAAGATTACATGGTAATTAGAAACAAAGAAAGATTAGTGTGTAAGGGATATTCATAGAAAGAAGGAATTGATTACAATGAAACCTTTGCACCGGTAGCTAGAATTGAGGCAGTCAGACTTTTATTGGCTTTTGCAACACACAAGAACTATAAAGTATATCAAATGGATGTTAAATGTGCATTTCTGAATGGAGATCTTGAAGAAGAAGCTTATATGGAATAACCTAATGGATTTTCTTTGATAGATAACAAATACATGGTTTGCAGGTTAAGGAAAGCCTTATATGGATTGAAATAAGCTCCTAGAGCTTGGTATGCTAGATTGGACAAATATCTTTTGAAGCTTGGTTACATTATAGGTAATGTTGACAACAATCTATACTACAAAGTGACTAATGATGACATCTTGGTTATTGAAGTTTTTGTTGATATAATCTTTGGAGGAGAAGATGGTTTGTGTAAAAACTTTTCTAACAAAATGCAACAAGAATTTGAAATGTCTATGATTGGAGAGATAAAATTCTTTTTAGGATTGCAGATTTCACAGACTGATAAAGGTATATTCCTATGTCAATCTAAGTACTTGAAGGAATTACTAAAGAAATTTGGCATGGAAAATTGTAAACCGGTAAGCACACCTATGACTACAACTGATAAATTATCTTTGAAGGATGAATCTACACCTGTTAATATGACTAGATACAAGTCTATGATAGGAGGTTTATTGTATTTGACACAAACAAGACCTGATATTATGAATGTGGTATGTATTGTTTCAAGATTTTAGAGAAATCCTAAAGAAAATCATGAATCAGTAGTGAAAAGGATTTTTCGGTACCTACAAGGCACTACAAATCCTGGTTCATGGTATTCTAGAGATGAAAATTTTGACTTATGTGCATACATAGATGCTAATTGGGCAGGAGATGTGGATGATAGAAAAAGCACCACCGGCAGAGCATTTTTTCTTGGCAGCAGACTAATTTCATGGTTGAGCAAGAAACAAAGTTGTACAAGTCTATCAACAGCAGAATCAAAATATGTTGCAGCAACAACTAATTGTACACAGGTATTCTGGATCAAGCAAATGTTGAAGGACATAAAGGTAAAATGCAAGGAACCTATAACTATCTATTGTGATAATATGACAGCAATTGATATATCAAAGAACCCAATATTTCACTCTAAGACTAAACATGTTTCTATCAAATTCAATTTTCTAAAGGAGAATGTTGAAGAAAAAGAAGTGAAATTGGTTTATGTGAATACTAAAGAGCAGATTGCAGATATTTTTACAAAGCCTTTGCCTAAGGAAACATTTGAGTATCTTAGATAGCAACTTGGAGTCCTACCCCCATTGGTAGAGACTTAGATAGTTGATGTTTTTCATCAACCGACAGAATTAACAAAGAAATCTTGTATTCCATCTTTGATGAGGAGAGCTACTTCTCAGGAGGAGGAGTAGTTGGTATTTTGTATTTGGTTTTGTATTGCTTTGGCATTTGATGTCAAAGGGAGAGAGATTGATATGGAAAAACACATTATCTTTTTCATTTGGGAGAGATCATTCCTAGGGGGAGAGATATTATGTATTTTTTATTTCTAGTTAATGATCTCTTTGGGAGATTGTTGGTTTTTGGTTTTTGGCATTTTTGTTTTGGCACTTTGATGGTTTTTCCATCTTGTGTTTCCATGAATGCCAAAGGAGGATATTTTTGGCATTTTGGATATGTTGATATGGTTTTGTCATTGATGTCAACACTTGTCATTGCTTGTCAACACTTATTAGCATTTGGAGATTTTGGTTATGTTCACCGGCAAGTCAGAGACTTATGCACAATCATCGGTATGTTGAAGACATTATTCGATCACTTGGTTTTGGTGATTTCATTAATTTTTTATTTGGGTTTGCATATTTGCTGTTACCAGCAAATAGGTCTAGGATAAGCACCGACATGCATATCTATTCTAGATTAGCACGACACATTATGGAGATGATTTATTATTATTGTAAATGCATTGAGTCGACATCATGCATCAGATATTGATTTTCTTGTAATTGATTTTATTGTAATATCTTTTAGTGAGCCGACCTACTCAATTGGTCTTAGGTTATGGTATAAATGTAAGATCTCATTTGTGAGATTAGTGTGTGAATGCGAAAAGGATTGTAATAAGGTATATGCGAAAATAAGCACAACTATACACGTAGACATCATTTGAAGGTGGAAGGAAGGATTTTGTGAAGGCAATTAGAACTAAACCAGTACTGAATCCAGCATATGAAGATGCTATTTTATGCAGTACATTATCATTTGTTTTAACCATCTAATTATAGTAAGTGTGACTCTCATTTTGTGATTGATCAATGAGCTCTAGGCAGCTGGCCCTTTCTGCATGTGCACAATCCATATTGTACACACATACTATCTGCAGTAGTATCATTTGATTGTGGGTAAGGCTTCCCACCATGGTTTTTCCCCTTATAAGGTTTCCATGTACAAACATTTGTGTTATTTGTTGTGGATGTTATTGTCTTTCTATTTCATGCATTAATCTTTACCGATACTGCAATTAACTGTTAAGACTGTCTACTGGCATAAAGTTTGGTTTACCAGTATTAAGCATTAAGTTTTGGTTAAGTTAATTTTGGTTGAATTTATTGGACAACTAATTCACCCCCCCTCCTCTCAGTTGTCTCTAGGATCTAACAGAAAATACATTTATCAGTTTGAGTAATCTGCAAATCTAAGAAAAATCTCATCTCCCCAATCATAGACATCTCAAATTCACTCTTCATATTGTTAGAGAATTTCATACACAAATTATCTTCGCCTCCAAAAATGATATCATCAACAAAGACCTCAATAATCAATATGTCATCATCAGTGATCTTATAATATAAATTACTATCAACATTACCTTTAGTGAAATCAAGCTTCAAAAGATATTTATCTAGTCTTGCATACCAAGCTCTAGTGGCTTGTTTCAATCCATATAAATATTTCCTTAACGTGCAAACCATGTTTTTGTCATCTGAAAGTGAAAATCCATCAGGTTGCTCAATATAAACTTCCTCTTCAAGATCTCCATTCATAAATGCACACTTAACATCCATCTGATAAACCTTGTAATTGTTATGAGCAGCATAAGCAAGAAATAATCTCACAACTTCAATCCTAGCTATCAGTGCAAAGGTTTCACCATAATCAATTCCTTCTTTCTGAGAATATCCTTTACAAACCAATCTAGTTTTATTCTTCATATCTTGTCCATCCTCATTCAATTTATTCCTAAAAACCCATTTAGTTCCAATAACATTCTTATTTATAGGCTGGGGAACTAAAGTCCATGTGTTATTCTTTTCTATCTGATCTAATTCTTCTTCCATAGCTTTCATCCAATATTCATCTTTATGAGATTCAATTACTGATGCTGGTTCAACTTGAGAAATAAAACATACCTCATCACCTACCAACCTTCTTCTTGTCATCACTCCTTTTCTTTTGTCTCTAATGATCTGATCTTCAGAATGATTCAACCTTACATACCTAGGAGTCTTCTGATTTTCTATTCCTCTGTCCTGATCTTTAGTCACTATTGAATTTTCTTATACTGCCAGAGTAAATGGTTCAACATTTTGTTCTAGTATAGGTGTTACTAATTCAGTTATGATAATTTCCACTATCGGTTATCTCTCATAAGTTCTGATTTGACTTATGTTATGTTCATCCACTTTGACATTTGTGCTCTCCACCATTCTCTGCAATCTTTTGTTATAACATCTATATGCTTTGCTTTCATTAGAATAACCAAAAAATATTCCTTCGTCACATCTAGGATCAAACTTTCCAATGGAATCATCTCTTTTGATATAACATTTACTACCAAAGATTCTGAAATACTTAATTGTTTGTGTATGACCAAACCATAACTCATAAGGTGTCTTACCGGTATCTCCTTTGATATGAACTATGTTGAATGTGTATACCATTGTGCTTACAACTTCTCTCCAGTAGATATGTGGTAGATTAGCTTCCATCATCATGGTTCTAGCTGCATCCAAGATAGTTTTTTTCTTCCTTTCCACAACTCCATTCTGCTGAGGTGTCTGAGGTGTAGACAACTATCCCTTATCCCATTCTTCTCATAATAACTATGAAATTCACCGTATGTGAATTCTCCACCTTGATCTGACCTTAAACATTTAGTCTTCAATCCTGTTTCTGTCTCAACTTTAGCTTTAAAGATTTTAAACTTTTCAAATGCTTAAAACTTCTCCCTTAGAAAAGTAACTCACATCATTCTAGAATAATCATCAATGTTTAGCATGAAATATCTATCACCCTCAAATCTTTTTATTCTAGCAGGAGCACACAAATCAATATGAATAAGATCAATAACATCATTAGATTTGTCTTGTATACTCTTAAAAGAAATCATGACTTGCTTTCCCATTTGACATTCCTAATATACTAGATTATAGGGCTTTACAATCTTAGTTATATCTCTAACTGCCTTTGTAGAACTGATCTTCACAATGGAATTAAAATTCACATGACACAACCTCTTATGCCATAGCCAACTCTCATCAATTTGTGCAATCAAACATGTCTTCTCACAGGAGTTCAAATGAAAGATATTACCTTCATTCTGTGTATCGATTGCAATTTCCAAACCAAATCTGTTGATAATCTTGCATTTTCCATCCTTGAAATATAAATAAAATCCCTTATCCACCAATTGTCCTACACTCAAAGTATTATGCCTTCAACCTTCAACATAATAAACATTATCAGTTTTATGCTTACCATCCAATGATATTGTTCATTTTCCCTTGATCATGCATGCTTTGTCATCTTCAAATCTAACCAGACCACTATCAAATTCTTGCATAGATAAGAACTTTCTTTTATCTCCAGTCATATGATGTGAACATCTACTGTCAATTACCCATTCATCCGTGTCTTTAATTTTAGTAGCAAGGGCCTTCTCTTCAGGTATCAGATCATCTTCCTTGATAGCCAAAAATACCCATTCCTTTCCATTGCTAGATCCACTAGTTGAATCTTGTGTCGGTTCATCATCAGAATCAATCACACCTTCCTCATCCGCATAGTAGCATGATTTGTCTTTGTTTTTCCTGTACTTATGCTTGTTCTGATAATCATGGTTAGGCCTAAAAGATCTTCTAGCTCTTTCTTCAAATCTTGAATTCCTTTAAGGACATCTAGATGCAAAATGACCTATCTTATTACATGCAAATCATTTAAATGGTGATTTTACTTCATACTTACTTCCTGTCGGTCCTTTAGGTACTCTTCTAGAAAATAAGGCTTCAAGTTGCTCAAACTCTTCATCTTCTTTCTTCATATCCTCTTGTTCCTTCTCATATAAAGCTTTCTAATCACTCTTTCTGGTAGATGATGTAGATGCATGAAAAGCAGGTTTAGATTTAACAGCTCCAGAAGGTCCAAATTCTTCAAGGTCAAAAGAAGATAATTTCCCAACCAAAGGTATCCCTATTAGTAGAGGTGTTTTCCATAGTTATAAGCTCATTAATTGTAGTAGCCTTCATCTTATAAGCTAGTGGAAAAGATCTCAGTACGTTAGAAACTATTTCATCTTTGCTTAGAGATCCACCATAAGATTGAATTCCCAAAAAAATCTCATTAACTCTTTCCATAAGAGCAGTAATCCTTTCATCTTCTTCCATCTTCAAATTTTCATACCTTACCCGGTAACCATCAAGTTTAGCAATTTTAATAGTAGCGTCACCTTCATTTAGAGTCTCCAATTTGTCCCATATAGCCTTTGCAGTTGATTTGTCAATTAGTCCCATTATTTGTTGATCAGAACATGCAGCCAAAAGGGATTCTCTAGCTCTACAATCATTCTGAAGCTCTTTATCTAGACTAGCCGGAGGAGGGTTGTCAAATGATGGATTAAATGATGTAACACCATTCTCACTAATCTCCTAAATCTCTTTTCCAAGACATCTGCAATGAGTCTCCATTTGAATCTTCCATACCCTTTAATTTGTTCCATCAAGCCTAGGAATTTCTCTCCAAAAAATAGCAATAGATGAACTAGATGAACTTCAATTGCTAGATGCCATAGGATATTCCTCAAGTGGTTAAGCTTCTACAGAGAGGAACAGGCTTTGATACCAATTGTTAAATAGCTCAGATAACCAGAAGACAACTAAGAGGAGGGGGGGTGAATCAATTGTCACCGGATTAAAGAAATTTAAGCATTTAAATCCTTATTACCGGAACACATAAACTTAATACTAGAGTGCATAAACCAAATACTATAATGACTGATAAAGTATTTAAACATAAACATAAATCATAGAACAGTTACCATCCATCCATAACACATGACACCAAGATTTGTACTTAGAAACCCTGGTAAAGGAAAAAACTATGGTGGGAAGCCTACCCACAGTCAGATAATACTTTTGCAGTAAGTATGTGATCACAATATGAGGGGCTTGGACATGAAGGAAGGCCAACAACCTAGAGTGCACTGCTCATTACAAAAAGGAGCCTCATTGACTACATAAACATCAGACTACAATTTAGAAAGTAGAGTGAACTACGAGTATAGCATCTCCTATGCATGTGTACAGTTTCGGTTAAGTTCAATACTAAAGGTCTTAAACCTCTCTTAAAAACCCAATTCGATCACCTATGATCGACCAAACCTTCTACATATGACTACAACATTATTCTCACACAGATCATTCCATAACCTTTTTCTATCAAAACCATGATCTACAAAGAGATCTTACTGATGAATACTAAGAGGGGGGGGGGTGAATTAGTATGCCAAAAATCTTTGCACTAAAACACCTGCACAGTCTAAAGATAAACCGGTAAAGCAGTCTAACAATCAAACCGGTTATCACACATACAAACCAAAATACAAATAAAACATTCACCCACAAAAGCAATACAACCATAGCACAAGATATTTGACGTGGAAACCCAACTGGGAAAAACCACGGTGAGATGGAACTCACAAGTCACTATCTGTAGAATAGAAACCAAACCGGTTAAGGTCAAACCGGTTAAGGTCTTACAATGTTTTTCACCGGAACAGATCCTATTAGGAATCTCAATCTCTATTAGGAGATAAGTCCGATTAAAGACTACCTTGTTAGAGGATTTTAGATTCACATGTGTGAACCACCTTGTTAAATGATTTTACAAAGGCTTTGAGGCCTACCCGGTTAAGGGCTACAAACTTGTCAAAGATGTGAGTAATCAACAAGTGTTTGATCTATCTACTAGCACAAATTGCTTGGTTAGATCTAGTATTGCTCACAACTAATGCATTCCAGCATTACTTCAGTCTCCTCTATCTCTCTCAGTTACAACTCGATCTTCTCTTATAAGATCGCTCTCCACTTCCACCTTAAACCCTAGCTCAACATAAACCCTATTCGCAACTTCTTCAACAACTTAAAAAAAACCTAGACATGATGTCCTTTTAAAGGAATCTGATTTCATGTCGGTCCAATAGGATTACATTATAATTTCCTAGGTTCAGTGAATCTAGACATACTTAGTAACATGACACAAGAATCACCGTCAATGTGTCGACACTGTCAAACAATTGGTGGATTGGTAACTCATCACAGAGTGTTACCGGTTCATACAAAATTTCAGTTGTCGGTTTGAAAAAAATGAAGACTGGTAAGAATGTGTTGTGCCACTTTGCTTCCTCATACCGCTTGTGATTTGTGAACCACTTGGGGTCGACATGCCGCTTCGGACCGGGAAACACATTCTGCAAAATCACCACTAGTCTAAAGGCTAGAATACAACATACCGGTTGAGCATGAGCTCATACATATAAAGGGGATCTCAATACAAGTGTGTGTCCATCAATGACAATCATAGCATAAACATTAGAAATTCCAACAATCTCCCCCTTTGGCATTGATGGCAACACTTAGGAAAATAAAATTTTGACATCTAAGTGTTTTACAACAAAAACTTGCCATTAACAAAATTGCTCCCCCTAAGCATATACACTATCCCTTAATCAACATAGTGTATAGAAATTTTGCATTCAAAGCATAATCATTAGAGCATATAGCATATATCACAACATATGTCAAAATTTCAAAATAGATACTTCTCCCTCTGATATACTTCTCCCCCTGATATATCAAAATTTCAAAATTTTAAGACCATCAAAATTTGAAAACCATATACTTCTCCCCCTTTGCTAACAATGACAAAGTACCGCTACAAAAACCTATTTCCATATATATATAAAAGAGTTTATGACAATAATGAATAATACCTATCAAAAACCGCTTTGTAGTCCTGCAAAAATTGTTTCATTGAGAGAGACCAGGACTCAAGTAGGGAGGTTGCCACTTCCTTCTCTGTCTGCATTTGTGATACCTGCTCCTCCATGGCATTGATTGTGCTCAGTTCTTGGGTGACTATCAGTGCATCTAGGTTCAGATGGAAGTTTTTGAGAATTCACAGTCGTGGAAGTAATACCAGTTGAAGTTCCTGCAAATCCCTAGACCTTGTGTTGATCTCTTGCTCTATCTTGGCTGACTGGATCTGGAACCGATGAACGGTTTGCCCATATGTTGCAAAGGAGTCGTAAGGAGTCTTGAATGTGCTTAAGTAGGACTGTAAGTTGCTTGAAGCTATTTCTTCTTGGCTAGTACATCATCATAGAATAGATGAGGTTGACAGATTTTGCTGAGTAGCAAGTTTCCCTCATCCAAAGCACTCCTTATGTCCTTTTGATCCTTTGACAGTTCAATCCTAAGCTCATTCAGTTTCTTCACCAAAGCAATATTAAGAGCCTTTTGGTGCTCTTTCTTTACATTGGCCTCAGCTGCTTCTTCTAGGCTCTGCACCTGATCATCCACTACAGTACACAGAAGTTTGAGTTGTGCTAGTGATGAATTAGTGTCAGGAAGATTAGTACCGGGGATTAAACCGGTAAGTGTGTCTACAGCTGCATGAATGATGTCTTGTTCCTTTTTCCTACGAATGATCTCAAGGCACTCTTGAGCAACCTTGATGCTCTGCATAAGCTCCGACTCACTTGCAAATTGGAGATTGATAGGACTAGAAAGATCAACCGGTGAGGGTTGACTTCCGGTTGCCTTCAGAGTCTCCAACTGAGAGCTTTTTGTTGCTTCATGTTCCTTGGCTTCTTCAACTTTCTTCTTTTCCGGTTCTTTTCTCTTCTCTTCTTCCTTGTCTTCTTTTGCCTTTTTCTTCTCCGCTGCTCTCCTCTTCTGCTCTTCCTTTTCTTCTTCTTCCCTCTTCTTCTTCTCTTCCTCTTCCTTTTTCTTCTTTTCTTCCTCTTCCTTCTTCTTCCTTCTTCTTCTTTTCTTCCTCTTCCTTCTTCTTCCTTCTTCTTCTTTTTTTCTTCCTCTTTCTTCCTCTTCCTTCTTCTTCCTTTTTCTTCTTTTCTTCCTCTTCTCTTCTTCTTCCTTTTTCTTCTTTTCTTCCTCTTCCTTCTTCTTCCTTCTTCTTCTTTTTTTCTTCCATGTCCTCTTCTTCTTTCTTTTTCCTTTCTTCTTTTTGCTTCTTCTTTTCTTCATCTTTTCTTTTCTTTTCTCCTCTTCCTCTTTCTTTTTCTCTTCCTCCATTCTATGTTTCTCATCTTCATCCTTCTTCTTTTTCTCTTCTTCCTTGTCTTTTGCCACTTGCTGTGTGTCCACAGCTTGTTCACCACCCCGATCGGCCTGTTGCCCCTGTTCAGTTCCCTCAGAAGGTATGTCCTAAGTGACATCTTCTATATCCAGGGCATCGACATCTATGGTGTCGATTGGTTCCTCCACCAAGTTTCCTTCCTCATCAAAAACTTCATCCAATTTAGAAATAACCGGTTCCTTTTCAGCTTGGAGGTTGGCCATTCGAGCTTTGTGTGAGCTAATAGCATGGGCCATGTGTTGATGTGTATCCTTTTCTATATCATCAACTCTCCCTTCCAACAACCAGAGTCTTCTTCTCCTTGTGAAGAAGAGACCTTTATTTTGATCTAATACATCAAATAATTCTAAATTTGAGAGTTTGGGGAAGTAATGTGCAAAAACTTTCTCCCTAATCTCTTGTTCCTTTTCAATGGCAATGTGCCATTTGTTATCCAATGCTTTAAACAATGAATCTGGTGTTTGAGATTTAATCTCTGATGGTGACCGGTCATTTTTGCATAAATAAAGAATGATTTCTTGCAGTACTTCATCTTTTTCTTCACTATTGAAATCATCATAATAATCAATTAAATCATGAAGTAACTTTCTCCTAATATTCTTTACTGTTCTTTGACAATGTGTCAAAGGTTTGTAAGAGGAGATATCTATATTTACTGGTGTGGATGTTGCCGGTTCATTCTTCTTCACCTTCTTTGGCTGTTCATCAGACTCAGTTTCTTCAGAGTCTAGTTCATTTGCCTTAGTCTTCCTCTTTCTTTCAAAGACTTTTGCTGTTGTTACCTCCAGTTTCTTCTTTGCTGGTCACCGCTTGGTCACTCTTGGAGTCTCAATGGTAGCTGGTGCTAATGCCGCAGGCATTGCCTTAGCTTTCTTGGCTGCCGGTTCTTTTCCCTTTTTCATTGATGGTTCTTCAACCGGTGTGATCCTCTCCAAGTAGGTTCTGGTTCACTTTGCCTTTGGATCAAGAGGCAAGGCAATAAGGGTTGAACCATACCCTTCCAGCATGTCAAACATGACCTCATAGCCCATAGGCTCCACTTCCTCCATTCTAGGCTCAACAGCCTCCATTAGACATTTGTCCACCTGAATAATGAAACAGATGTCATCTTCATACTTCTTCACTATGTCACCTAAGATTCGCATCCTCTGACTCATCTTTCTTTTGAACTCATCAAAGTATTTATTCAGTATCTTAGGGTAGCTGGTTCCAATGGCTTGCACACTTTCCTTTGTCTTCTTGGTTACTGGTTGGTCAGGGGACCATTGGACATCTCCTACACCCAGAAAGTAGCCTTGGAAATAGAAAAACAACCCTACCAGTAGTTGTCCAAATTTAAATCTCAGTGAATTGTCCCTTTTGATTGCCTTGAGATTTAACAGGAATTGCCTTTGCATACCAGTGCATAAGTCAAATGATTTATCCTCTATAATCATCTAATAAGCGGCATTTACTGCTGCAGTAGATGTAGAATTAATCTTGTTAGCTGAGAATGTTTTGTAGCCTATCACCATGCAGGCATATTTTACCATTTCATCCTTGATAGGATTAACTGTCATACCTCGTGAATCACTTGTCGAATCGGTGAGCTTGGTCATTTCCATTTTGCTTACTGTTCTCAGGGCTGACACTTCCCCTGTGTTGCAGAAACCGATGACTGCATGAATTGCCTTAGGCATGATATCATGCGTTCTCTCCAAATACATCTTGTCACCATGGACTCTACTCAAGATGATTCTGATGTGATCCTCTATGAAATCTTCCAGAAAATACAACGTATTATAGAGTTTCTTCTTCTCTAAGATACTGAACTCTGGTTTGATCCTTTTGTCCTTTCCGCAAAATAGACCTAATTGAGTATGAATGGCTAAGGACCCTAGGTCTTCTATCTTGCAATCAATATAGTCTGAAATTCCTTCTTTGACTATGACTCCAGCTGGAACTTGTGACAAAGCATTATACTTGGACTTCCTCTAAATGAAATTTTCTGACTCAATGGATGTGCTTGAACTCATATGAGATGCGGAAGCCATTGAAGAGTATTTCAAGAACACAAAAAGTACCTTTCAAATGCAAATTTAGGGCTTCCTGATTCTGCTTTACTTCGCTTTCCGTCAGATGCCAAATCACCGCTTTGAGTTCTCCACTACTGCTTGCAAACTATATTTGAATCTCTTTCAAAGCTCTCCAATTTCTCGAAATCTAAGCTCAAATCGCCTTTTCTTCGCTCTGCACTTGAAAACTTTTCTTCGCTCAAAAAAAAAAAAAGTGAGAAATGATTTGAAAATTGCATTTATACATGTCTCTCACCTACCATCATTAATTCTCCTATATTAGGGCGTAAACCCTAATTTGCCTCTTTACCATTTCTGGTCTTCTGCCAAGTGATATGTGTAGCATACCGGTTAAGGTCTTTTACCAGTGTTAACCAGGGGTTTGAAAGCATTTTGCCATTTTCTCCCCCTAAGCCTTTGAGGCTTAGTTTGCCAGTTCTGATATTTCCACACTGGGTGTAGAAATCGGTTCCTCCTCCAATAATAGTGGTTTCTTCTTCCATATTTTCTTCATGTCTTCTTGAACTTTTTCAACCTCTATTTCTCCTTCCTGAGTGATTGGTATATCATCAGATATACTTTTTTTGCTTCTGCAGAATCTTGCAATGTGACCTGGTTTGTTGCAGTGATAGCAAACAAGTCCAGGTGCTTTCCAAGGTCCATTGTACATGTTTCCATTCTTCCTTCTGCATGTTGCAGTAGTGTGACCATGACCATGATAGATCATACAACTTTCTCTCCATCCGGTTGCTGCTTGATGACCACCGCTTCTTGACTGATGATTGAAGACATTAAACCGGTTGTGGTTCCGGTTCATAAAAGATTCAAGACCAGTTCCTTTGGTCCTTTGAGGATATCTCCAGTGTTATCCATTACAGACCTACATTCAAATGCTCTATGCCCAAACTTGTTGCATGCATAACAATGACCCTTGAACTTATTGGATCTAGGTACATTATTGAAAAAATAAGGAAAATTATTGTAGGCTTTGCTCCTACATACATTGGCAGTGTGTCCTTCTTTAAGATAGTTAAAGCAAATAGGTTTGAATTTTTACTTACCTTTTCCTTTGAGTGTCGGTTTCTTCTTTGATGCTTCAGCATTTGTTCCTGAGGATTCTCCTTCCTCATGTCCAGAAAAACCAAGACCATTGGTATTCTTTGCCGGTCTAGATGACTCAAGCTTTTGCTCTAGCTTGACTATACTTTTGCCAAACTTAGCTAGTATTTCCTTTGATTCAAAGAGTTCTTTCGAAATAGCAGTGTTTGTCTCCATAAGACTTGCATTTTCAAAGATGGCAATGTTTATTTCTCCTTGCATGTCTTCTTTTTCCATTCTACTCTCATGAAGGCGAGTAGTTAGTGCACTATTCTCATGTTTCAACTTGGAGATCTCATGATCTCTGTCTTTTACCAGATCTTCAGCTTTTCTCCAGTTCTCAAGCTCTTGGCTAAATCGAATAGTCAGTCCTTCCAACTCCTTTCTCAAATTGGAGTTTGAATCATTTAGCTTATTCACTTCAGCAATCATAGCTTTCATGTTAGCTTCATTTTCAGAACTACTTTCAGATAGTTCCATCAGCCTCTCTGTATGTTCTCTTCTTTTTGCTTGAGATGCCTTGTATTTGACCATAAGATCATCATAGGCTTGCTCAGACTTAGTGAGCCATTGAGTAAGTTCCCTCAATGTGTATTCCCCCATATCTCTTTCCAAGTGGTTAAACTTATAGAAAACCTGGCTCTGATACCAATTGATGAATACTAAGAGGGGGGGTGAATTAGTATGCCAAAAATATTTGCACTAAAACACTTACATAGTCTAAAGCTAAACCGGTAAAGTAGTTTGACAATCAAACTGGTTATCACACATACAAACCAAAACGCGAATAAAACATTCACCCACAAAAGCAATACAACCATAACACAAGATATTTGACGTGGAAACCCAATTGGGAAAAACCACGGTGAGATGGAACTCACAAGTCACTATCTACAGAATAGAAACTAGATCGGTTAAGGTCAGACTGGTTAAGGTCTTACAATGTTCTTCACCATAACAGATCCTGTTAGGAATCTCAATCTTTGTTAGGAGATAAGTCCGATTAAAGACTACCTTGTTAGAGGATTTTATATTCACATGTGTGAACCACCTTGTTAAATGATTTTACAAAGGCTTTGAGGCCTACCTGATTAAGGGCTACAAACTTGTCAAAGATGTGAGTAATCAACAAGTGTTTGATCTATCTACTAGCACAAATTGCTTGGTTAGATCTAGTATTGCTCACAGCTAATGCATTCTAGCATTACTTCAGTCTCCTCTATCTCTCTCAGTCACAACTTGATCTTCTCTTATAAGATCGCTCTCCACTTCCACCTTAAACCCTAGCTCAACATAAACCCTATTTGCAACTTCTTCAACAACTCAAAAAAAACCTAGACATGATGTCCTTTTAAAGGAATCTAATTTCATGTCAGTCCAATAGGATTACATTATAATTTCCAAGGTTCAATGAATCTAGGCATACTTAGTAACATGACACAAGAATCACCGTCAATGTGTTGGCATCATCAAACAATCGGTGGATTTGTAACTCATTGCAAAATACTGGTTGGTAACTCATCATAGAGTGTTACCGGTTCATACAAAATGTCGATTGCCGATTTGACAAAAATGAAGACTGGTAAGAATGTGTTGTGCCGCTTTGCTTCCTCGTACCGCTTGTGATCTGCGAACCACTTGGGGTCGACATGCCGCTTCGGATCAGGAAACACATTTTGCAAAATCACCACTAGTCTAAAGACTAGAATACAACATACCGGTTGGAACAAATACTAGTTGAGCATGAGCTCATACATATAAAGGGGATCTCAATACAAGTGTGTGTCCATCAATGACAATCACAACATAAACATCAGAAATGTCAACACTTACATCATATTTATACCAACTTGAGACCTAAACAATTAGGTCGGCCACCTAAGAGATAATACAATAAATTCATAATATAAACCCATAATCCAATGATCAACCAAGTTGGCTTAGGCTGAAAACAATGTAAACCAATCATTAAATCTTGTTGGTAACGCATCAGAACATCCTCGCACATGTTACATAAACCGAACCATAACCTAGATAACACCAGACCCAAAATAGGTCACCATAAACCAAATCAAACACCACAGATGAACTGGAACATGAACACAATAACCAAAAACATCTTGAAAGCCATCTAGAAGCCACATCAACACCAATTATCATGTGCATGAAAAGATCTTCAGCAAAGCTCTGCTAGTAAAACCCTTACCAGTTACCAAAAGGCTTACTAGAACAAATGATAGCTCCTAAGTCATCAAATCCTGAACCAACTGATCATGATACACATCTGAATAGCATGAATGACAGGTCTAAACCAATTCCACAAACCAAAGCATATTGGATCCTACTAGATCAATAACATAAACAACCACTCTACCAGAACCAATTGGAAACTCGTAAACAACCAAAACAACTGGTGTTGTCATCAATGGTAAAACATCAATGCAACACATAATCAATTCCAAATTGCCAACAATTATGCCTATGGATATTTGTCACCTTTAGTTGGGTGGACATTGGCAGTTTGATAGGCAGGCAATACATGATGGGAGAAAGAATATATACACTATTGTGGCCAATGGGATGAAGAAAACCTTGTTTCCCTTGGAGGAGCCTTTTAAGAGTGAAGTCTGCACAAACTCTAGAAACTGTTTGGTGGATGGAAGGAAGTTCCTGGATGGGATGACATATTAGAATGTGTGTTTTTCCTTAGTTCCTAAGAAGATTGAGAATCCAAAGCATGAAGAAGAATAACCAGAAGAGATAAAATAGTTGTTGACAGAGTATGAAGACACCATATCAAATAATGTGCCTGATGGATTACCACCTATGAGAAGTATCATTCATTGCATGGATCTGGTTCTCGGAGCTAGTTTGCCTAACAAAGCTGCACACAAGATGACACCGACAGAAAATGAAGAGTTGAATAGACAAGTGCAAGAGCTATTGAAGAAAGGTTTGATCACTAAAAGTATGAGTCCTTGTGCAGTACCAATAGTATTAGCACCTAAGAAGAATGGAGAATGGAGGATGTGTACCGATTCTAAAGAAATAAACAAGATCACAGTGAAATATCAATTTCCTTTGCCTAGGATGGATGACATAATGGACTATTTGAGTGGACCCAAATACTTTACAAAGCTAGACTTGAAGAGTGGATATCATAAGATCAGAATTAGAGAAGGAGATGAGTGGAAGAGAGTGTTCAAGACAAATGAGGGACTGTATGAATAGTTGATGATGCCTTTTGGGTTAACTTATGCACTGAGTGCTTTCATGAGTTTGATGAATAAGGTATTAAAGAAATTATTGGGTAAGTTTATTATTGTATATTTGGATGACATTCTGATTTTTAGTAAGACAAAAGAGGAGCATTTGTTTCATTTAAGACAAGTTTTGCAGAGGTTGAGAGAAGAAAAATTGTTGGTAAATCTTAAGAAGTATACTTTCATGAAGGAAGAGTTAGTCTATTTGGGATTTGTGATATCTAAGGATGGTTTGAAGATGGACCCTAAGAAACTAAAAGAAATTTTTGAATGGCCTACATCGGAAAGAATTGGAGAGGTAAGATCATTTCATGGATTGGCTAGTTTCTACCGGAAGTTCATCAGAAATTTCAGTTCAGTTTGTAACCCTATGACTGAGACAATGAGGGGAGATAGGAAGGAATTCAAGTGGACCACCGAAGCAAATAAAAGTTTTGAATTTTTGAAGTAGAAAGTGACTGAGCAACCTGTGTTAGCTTTACCGGATTTCAACAAAGTATTTCAGGTGGATTGTGATGCAAGTGGAACTGCAATAGGAGTCATATTGAGTTAGGAAGGGAGAGAAGTAGCTTATTTCAGTGAGAAGTTGAATGATGCCCAGAGGAGATATTAAGTGTATGATCAAGAATTTTATGTCATAGTTCAAGCCTTGAAGAAGTGGGCATATTACTTGTTGCCTAAGGATTTTGTGTTGTATAGATATCATCAAGCTTTGTAGTATTTGAACAATCTGAGTAAGTTGAATCAGAGACATATGAGATGGGTAGAATTTTTGCAGAGCTACACCTTTGTGTTGAAGCATATAAGTGGGAAATGTAACAAAATTGTTGATGAATTGAGTAGAAGAAGGAATTTGTTGATAGAGATGAGAGTGACAGTATTAGGATTTGAGGAGTTGAAGACCTTGTATGATGATGACCCAGATTTTACAGAACCTTGGAGAACATGTAGAGAACCGGTTATGGTAGATAGAAGCAAGTGGTTGGATTACTTCATTTAGGATGGGATGTTGTTTAGAGGAGTTTAGTTGTGCATACCTAAGAGTTCTATGAGGGATAATCTGATAAAGCAGAAGCATAGTGGAGAATTAGTCGGACACTTTGGTGTTGATAAAACAATAGCATTGGTGAGTGAGCATTACTTTTGGCCTCAGGTTCATAAGGATGTTATGAAATATGTGCAAAGTTGTAGAGTTTGTCAAGTTGCAAAGGGTAGAAGTCAAAATGTGCGATTGTATAAGCATTCAATAGTACCAAAGAGACCTTAGGAGGATATAAGCATGTATTTCATACTAGGATTGCCTAAAACACAGAGAGGTAATGATTCTATATTTGTGGTAGTGGATAAATTCTCGAAGATGGCTTATTTTCTACCTTGTAAGAAGACATCAAATCCAATGCATATAGCTGACCTATTTTTAAAGGAAGTGGTGAGATTGCATGGATTGCCTAAGAGCATAGTTTCAGACAAGGATACTAAGTTTACTGGTTATTTTTGGAGAAAACTTTGGAAGAAGATGAAGATAGATTTGGAATTCAGTTCTACTTTTCACCCAAAGATTGATGGATAGAAAGAAGTAGTTAATCGAAGCTTGGGAAATTTATTTAGATGCTTGGCTGGAGACAAAACTGGAATTTGGGATTTGATTCTTGCACAAGCAAAGTTTGCCTACAATAGTTCAGTAAACAAGAGTACCAGAAGGACACCTTTTGAGATTATTATCGAAGCACACCCTAGAGGTATATCGGAATTAAGAGATATCAGTAGTGAAGACTAGAGAAGTGCAGAAGCAAAAGAATTTGTAGATCACATAAAGGACTTAGATATTCAAGTTAAGCAACATTTGGAGGACATGAACAACAAGTATAAGGAGAAAGTAGGTGAGAAGACGAGACATAAGGAATTTGAAGTTGGCAATGAAGTGATGGTTTATCTGAGAAAAGAAAGATTCCCGGTTGGAACTTATAACAAGTTGCAAATGAGGAAGTTTGGACCTTGTAAGATTTTGAGAAAGTTCAGTTCCGAAAATGCATATGAAGTGGAGTTACCAGATAGTCTGAGTATTTCACCTATATTTAACATTACAGATATATATCAATATCACGAAATAAAATTTAGTGAGGACAGTATTGCAGACTTGGAGAAACAACTTCCCCAGAAGAAATCAGATCAGATTGAAGATAGTTTGGACAGTAGGATTGGGCATAGTACCCAGAGTAGTCAGTATAAGGAGTATCTAGTAAAGTGGAAGGACAGACCAGTTGAAGAATCATCTTGGATTTCTCAAGAAAAGGTAGACCGCCTTGGTTTTCCTTTGACCTCATCAAAGTGAGAGACTCACTTTCTTCAACAACCCTAGATGTTTGATGCAGGAGCATACCCGGTTCTTGACAATCTTGCATCAACCAAAAATATTTCCTTTCTATTTTGCTTTCTGTTTTCCAGTTTTAGCATTTCATTCTACATTTTCTGACATTGCCTCACCGGATCTTGAGGAGTTCGATTTTTCTTGAGGACTTGATCATCTACCTTATTCCCAAACCACAGAGTATTTGGATCATTTTTGGGCAAGTTATCACTACTAGTTTTCGGGATAGTTCTTTGGTACCGGTTGCCTAGACTTATTTGCATTAGTGATCTACCACATCCCTTTCATAGCTTGTGGAGCCCTGAGCATTGATTCTAATGTTCCTTGTCATGTGGTCAACCTTCCCTTTGATCTAAAATTCATCCTTTGAATTTTTCAGAGGAATTTCTTCGGTGGAGGCTGACCTTGTTTTTTTATTTTTACACGTTTGGTCTTGTTCTTCAACATTTGATCCTTTTGGGCCAATCGGATCCCCTTGGATCATATAAATCATTATAATTGAGAATTAGAATGTAGATCATAGAAAATATATAACATAGAAGCTAGATCTTAAGATTTGAGGTCCTGGTTCTGATCTATTTTGTAATTGAGCATGTTTTAGTAGGCCAATCAGCCGATTTATGTAACCTGGATGTTACTGGTTGATTGTAATCAATTTCATGATATAATTCATTTTGTTTTGCATTTCCTCCATCATATCCTTGTGTTTCTATTGTTTTTACTCTTGCTGACCTGTCCAGATTGATCTCTTTGAGGTGCCTCCTAACCGGTGACTACACCAAACCTTCAATCAAGTATGATCACCTTTAGATAATCAAGGGAGATCTTTCTCCTAACTCACCTATTCAACCTTGTTTCAAGGTTAGATAGGGATGAGAACTCAATTTTATATTCTTCTCTCACCCTTTCAACAAACCAAAATACCCCAAACCATGCTTAGGGCCTACTCATTAGTCAAAAGTGCAGTCATGGTGCATGAGTAATTGAGCCTTCTAAAGACACCAAATGCAAAAATGAAATTCTAATGAGTTTAAAATATTGTCAAGGCTCCTACCACATTATTAGGGCGTGTTTAATTGGATTTTTCCACCCAAGAAGTCTCAAACCACCCTTTATGGCCCCATACCATTTTTTGGCTCCTATCTCCTTTTAGCCCTTCATTTAGGGATTGGTGAAAAGTTATTTGTAATCAAACCATTTTTAAAAAAAATCAAAGTATATTCAAATACCCTTTTTGGATTCCTATATAATATCTCAAAACCACTATGAGGTCCTTTGAGATAGGGCACTCAAATCAAGGGCTTTATCATTGCAGTTAGGCTTAATTAAGCCACTTTTCCAAAGGAAGTGTCCTCAAATCACTTAACCTAATCTTCTCTCCCACATATAAGGTCCTCACACATCACCAAAAACCCAAATTCACCATTTCATCTCTTATAACTTCTTTTCTTGGTGCTATATTCACAAATTTCCTACTTGTCTAATTTAACAAATAGAGATGTTAGACAAGGGTTTGAGAAAAACCCTCTTCAACTCCACCCTCTGCTACAAAAACCAACAAAATCTCAAAAAAAAACCTAAAATATACCATTCCACTGAGCTTGGCCATCCTATATGGTGGAATGGTGATCTATTCACATTTTTTTGCCTCCAAACCCTTGAAACCTAGGGTTTACAAGCAAGTTTTAGAAAAAACAACTATATCTTGCTTATCTATGAATGAAATAAATTTAAAATTATTAAAAAAAAGAGGATTCAAATCTCTTTCATCCACATGTGATTTCCCACACTTATATGTCATACAAAATCGTACAGGGTACAGAAAGTGCAAAAAAACAATCCAAATTGTAGAAAAAATAGTCTTTTTATTTGTTTTATCTCCAAACCGATTCAACAACCTTGCCTCAACTCATTTGAGCCTATTTAAGTATTTTTGTCCTGAATACCAATGGCCAAAACTAAATTTCAAAACACATGACCGTTCAACTTCTAAAAGTTGTCAAGTTGATAAGCAACTTTGACAACAATTTTGACAACTTCTACATTATTGTTCATAATGAACCTACATGCAACAAAAAACAAAAAAATGGTCATGATATAACCCTATTACATATATTAAAACAAAATCACATTTCTAGGCCTCTATATGCATGATTTGACCAAATTTGGCTTGGTTTCTCTTGCATCACCTTTGTGCATGAGTTTTGTTACCATTAGTCCCACCTACAATATTCCCATCAAAATAAGTTGTAGAGTTAAGGCTCCTCAATGTTTAGTTATTAAGGATATGGATCCTAATTTGTATAACTTATTTCATGACAACATTGGTGCTTCCTCCAACCCAATAAATAATGTGACTTATCTCCATTCTCTTCATAATTCTCTTGATGTGGATGAATCACTAACTAAGGTTACCATTGACCAGTTGGATGAAATTGACAATGAATTTGAAAATATTCAACAATGGATGAGTCAACAATACTTGAAAAGTGAGGCAATCTCATTGATTGAAGGATTAAAGAGAATGGTGCAAAGTGATAAAATTGGTGTTGATTTGTTGTGTGGCCTTGCTCATATTGTTGACACAAATATCATGCTAATCAAAACTTGTGTTGAAGTCCTTGGTTATTCACAACCCACTAGTGAATTTAATCATTCTATTCCTATGCCTACATCCTTGCCTAGTGTGCCTATATTTACATCTTATTTCATGACTGCTTCCACATAAAATGTTAATTCTACACATGTTAGTCATGAGGGAAATCCTATTAATCAATATTCTTATATCCCTCCTTCCTCGTGTCTTCCATTTGTATCCCAATCATGTCCTATACCCACATATCATAGCGTTCCACTTCCTTATTCTCAACCTCCACCTACATACAACAATGTTACTCCTCCATCACAATCCAATATGTCCAAATTTAATTCATCCATTGAAGCAACCATTAATAACCTTGACCAAACTGATACATCTTTACAATGACAATTTTTCTTTCATGAGTCAATCCAAGTTTAATGTGTCCACATTTGATGTAGCGAGCCTAATATCCAATGAAATTGTCCATGCTATTCCTCCTAAACATATGGAAGTTCCTTAATTTTAGTTGTCTAATAGAAAAGGTGACCCCTTGACTCGTGTGCAAACATTTCAAACTTTGTGTAGTGATTTTTCTCATGACCAAAGACTTATGACTAAATTGTTCTTGAACCTTTAGGGAAAAAGCTTTGCAGTGGTATTGTGCTTTGTCTCCTTATTATATTATATCATTTCAACAATTGGCTAATGCTTTCATTCAACAATTTTCACAATAATATTGATCCTAAGATTACTTTGACTGATTTTATTCATTGTAAGCAAGGACTTAAACAAAAGTGATTGATTTTATTGGTAGATATTAAATTTTGAATTCTCAAATTTCTTATCCTATGCTTGATAATGACGTTCAAATAATTTTTATTGTTAATTTATAAAAAGACATTAGGGATAAGCTTATATTTTTTAAGTTTACTTCCTTTACATAATTGTGTGCAGTGCTTCATAACTATCAACTTCAAGTGAGTCAATTTGAATCATCTCCTTCAACAGTTTGATTGATAAAAATGAGAGTGTTCAACAATATTTTGGAAAGTTTATACTGAACAAGGGATACATAAAGATAAATGACAACATCAGGTGTGACCCCTTTATCCAAATACTTTAGAAAATAATTTACTCCTCTTTCTAAGTCTTTGCATAGTATAATGTCAAAGTTGATAAATACTAATATGTTGAAGCTTCCTCCCATCAAACCAATTGATACCTCCAAACCTTTTCCATATTATCATGATCCCAAAGCATTTTGCCAATACTATCATCAACCCAATCATGATACTAAAAAGTTATACTTTGAGAAGTAAGATTCAATACTTCACTGATAATAATAATATATATGTAGCTAGTGTGAATGACAAAGGAAACAAATCTGTAGCTCCTCCTAATCAAAATCTCCAAGTATTCACCAATCCTTTGCCTTCCCACTCTACTATTATTGTTGAGTTAGAATCTCTTGCCTTTTCTCCTAATGACCTTGGTATTGAGTCTAAAAATGTTGTGAATCTTGTTGACAAACCTACACCTCCTAAAGACCTATGCATTATCTTTGATCCTAGTGAGACTATTGTTGCACCTGAAGGCCCATTCTATATCACTACAAAGATCAAAGAAAAACTCTCACGAGGGGTGCTCATTGATCTAGTGTGTATGGTAAATGTGATAATTGAAGAGCTTACGAAAAATGATGGTTCATGCTCTTTTCATGTTAGGAAACATATTTTATTAATATAGATGATGAAATGGATGATGATGTTGTTCACTCTCACAATGTTGATTCTAATGATTCTTATGATGTGTATGAGCTTGTTGACGTTAATTATGATCTATCTTCACATTTTTGAAAAGCATTAACCCTAGCTCCTATTTACAAACAAAGTAACTCATCATTAGAGCATGGTGCTTGTTTGGAACTTGTGGTAGCTCTATGTACCATGATCAAAGTATCTCCCCTTGCATCTTGTCCACCTTCCCAAAATAAATCTCAACAAGATTGGGAGGTAGATGCTTAGCTAGATTAGATACATTCATGCTGAAGATTCTTTCTTGTTTGTTTGCTTGTTTGTGATGTATTTCCCTCCCTTGTCACTCCATTGGTGCAAGGTAATAAAGAAGTTGAATTTTTTGTGATTTTCCTCTATTTCTATCTCAATTCTTCTATATGTTGTCCCTTATGTTGTCTACATGGGGATGATGCAAAGTGTTGAGATCTCTTTTGGTCTCTTCCATGTTTACTCAAAAGACTAATTTTCTCTTCTTCCATTGTGTTTGTAGTTCCACTACTTTTGGGGGATGAGGTCAATTAAATATAAATATTCATGATATACATTATTTATCATAAAAGCATACTAACCCATTGATAGTGGATTCCTGATGTTCTTTTATATTTTGTGACCATTATCCTTTGATTTTTCCTTTCTTGGGGGCATCTCATTGTGGTAACTTGCTTGTCTTTTGGGTGCATGCTACCTTAAAACATTTTCTTTTGATAAGTCATATGCACTTTCTTTAACATGGGGGAATACACTTCATTTAATGTTACACTCTATGCACACACCATGACATGTTCTGATACTCAAGTTACTTTCCAAACTAGGCCTTTTTCTTTGTAATTTGGTATTTTTGTTTATGTGACTCATAGTAAGAAAACCTTACTAGGCTAGTAGTCATGTTATCTCTCTCTTTCTTCTTTCTTATGATGTTCCTTTTGTCTTGATATTGGATTATTATTGGTGCATCTTGTCTCTTTGATATCTCAATGAAAATTTTCAATGCAAATCTTTGGACTTTATTGTGAGTATGCTTAGTCTCATACTCCCACTAAAGTGGGGGCTAAATGTAGCATCCTAAATTATACTCGCCTACAATTTTGTCCTCACTTAGGCCTCACTTTGGCATTTTGTCTTCCAAGGTATGATTGCAATACTTATTCTACTCACACCAACCATCTACTTCACATTTTCATCAATTTTATAGCTTAGCCTTCAGTTTGGAGCCCTGATTTCTAGAGCCAAGATGTACCATGCCCTAGTCCCAAATCAAGACTAGAAAGTACCACACCCTATTTCTAAATTAGGACCAATGTATATATGCCGTGGGCCTGTTAAATTTCCCCCAAATTGGCCCCCTCTAATGGTCATCTTTGGTGAGCAAGAAAACTAGCCCCATGTCAGGCTATTGTGGAAATCTAATTTGATTTTCAACAAGAAAGTATAAAAGGAGCTGTATCTCTCTCATTTTAAGCCTAATTTAATTACTAATCAACTCAAGAAACCAAAATTGAGATCCTAAATTCAAGTGAGCAAGCAATCAATCATGAAGCATTGGAGCATAAGTGAAGGCAAGATTCAAGCATTGGAGATGGCATTCATGATCTATGTTTTATGAAGAAAACATACATGAAACCCTAATTTATTTGTGGAGACAAAAAAAACTCCATTGATGTATATCATTAGTGTTTCAATCATTTTTCATCCTTTCTCTCAAAAGGAAATCATTTTACTGCAGTCTTTCATTTACATCTTTCAATTCAATTTCATGGTTAATTCCAAAAGTATGGTTTGACCTAAGGCAAACTCCTATTACCAACATATTTCCCCTTTTCTCTATGTGTGAGAATAAGAAAACAGCTATAATCAGGAGGATTGACAAAATTCATTGAGACTAACATGTTCAACTTTTGACAGTGAGAAATTCAAATGACCAAGGCAAATTGATACTACTTGGCCCTCAAAAATCAATCCGAACTTTCGGAAATAGATCTAAAAATTTTTATTTTTTTTCATATCTAGGTTGGTGGCTCTGTACAAAATTTGTAGCTTACTATTTTTGTCAAATTGCTTCAGTAGTTCACTATCATGCCCTACTCTTCAATAATTTAATTTAAGGAGGAGAAAGCCCTATCAAAGGAGCCTGGAATCTAATTAGAATCTTAGTCTTTCAAGGATAGATCTATTAGATTCCTCTCCTCCCTAATGTGATGGTTAATAGGTCATTTAGTGGTTTTATTATCTTAATTTAACTATAACCCTAATTTTTCACCATCACAGTATCCAATATCTTGTGTAGTGCATATGTATCTTGATGTGTTTGGTTTGTTGATTTTGAACTAGGTTCTTCAAGATCTAGGTGGCACTCTAAAAAGGAGGATAGTTTATGATGGAATGGTGAAGCCAAACTTAGTTGAGATATTGTAAAGCCAAATATCCTCAATGGTCATGTTTATAGCTCCTTGTTACTCAGCCTCAACTAAAGAAAGTGAAATAATATGGCACTGCTTCTTACTCTACCAATAAATGAAGCCTAAACCAAGATGAAATCTATTAGCATATATGTACTTACACTCATCAAGATCGCCACTCCAATAAAAATCTATATATATAACCAGGTTAATTCCTATACCTATTACATAGTGAATCCCATAATGATGTGTGCCATATATAATGAAAGATTCATTTTGTAGCTTTCTAATGAATCTCATGTGGTTCTTGTATAAATCATAAAACCATGCCAAAGATGAGGAGTGTAAGTCAAAAAGATGAGGCTCCCAATATGATGATGATACAAAGTGACATCAACTAGTGGAGTAGAACACTTGGCCTCAATCATGACTTCAAATAGAGAGTCAATGTAGGCTTACTGTAGCATCATAAATTGTACACCTTTAATTGGGTGGTACAATTCCACGCTTAGGTTAGCACACAGTGTGTTGCATCTTGCATTTTAATTTCACTTTAAGAATTTAATTAATTAATTTAATTAAATCTAAAGTTGTCTTTCATCCCTCTACACATCATAAAATTGGGCCCTTAATCCTAAGTGTGCCCCTTTTTATTTCACTCTTTCAATTAATTAATTCATCAAAAGCCCTAATTATGTCCTATTTTGACCTTGAAGGCCCAATTTTGTATATCTAAATGCCTTGAATCATTGCACCCACCTGGGGTTGACTTTATAATCATGATACCTTGCATCCCTAAAAATTTGGAAAAAAGTTGAACAGACCATGGTGATTCACCATGGTTCCAACTTTTTCTCCCTGAATTTTGGGATCATGGTTTGTCAATATTATAATGTTTAAATCTGACTTGGTGCAAACTTAAATCATTTCTAGGTCAACCTATCATCAAAAACAAAGTTATGGTTTCATACATATAGTCTTTCCTTTCCTCATTTGAAGGATCCATTCTCTAGCAATTGAAGGAGCCTCTTATGAAGTGAAAGTGCAAGTTTATGTGAAGTCTTCAATCAAAAAATAAAGCATTCATCAAGTCTTCATCAATTATTCATCAACTATTCTCATCAATTGAATCTTTGAAGATATTGAAGAATAATAGGAGATCACCAACTATTGATTGGCTTGTACCTCTCCCTCAAGGTTTGGTATGGTTTCATGTTATTTGCAAATCTTTATGTGAGTTTCACAACACTTGTTTTTAGATTTAAATTCATGCTTTAGAGATCCATTATTGCATTTTTTATTTAAATCATTTACATTCAACTTATATTTATTTAGGGTTTTATGCTCATATCGTAGGATAGAGCTCTAATTCTTGCATTTAAGCACATTTAGGATCTTATGCACACATAAGGTTCTTGCACACACATTTTTAATACATTATTGGATATTTGTGGAGGTGGAAATCACCAAAACAAGGGGCTTGAATAAGGAAAAACCCTATATAGCCGCACATACACCATTTTTCAGCTTCCGAGCACATTTGTAAGATTTCAATGGAGCTGTAGACTTTCGGGAAGCCAAAAATCACAGGCATAGTCTTAGATCCAGAAACAGTCCCCAGATCATTGGGACTAGGGTGTCCAATGCCTTGGTCCAAGACCAAGTCACCCAGTTCCCTAGTCCTCGGTATTTTTGTATAGTTTTTGGCAGTTTTGTAGATTAGGACCTCGATTTGCAGATTCCAGAGGTATAGGTCAGCTTTGCAACAAGGACCAAGGCACCCAGTGCCCTTGTCTAGCTCAGCCAAGCTCAAATTACAGTGATATGTGCACATAAAAATTTCCTCTGTATTTATGTACTCTGTGTGTCAGTTTTAGTTTTATATTTCTCTATTATTGTAGTTTACATAGTCATTTTCATTCATTCACTAGCCTAGTTTGTCATTACTTTGCATTCGGCACATTTCTCTTTCATAGAAGCAAAGGAATAGGAACCCTAAAAGTATTCCTTCACTCTCTTTCACAAGAAATAGTCAAAGTGAATCACTTCCTTAGGCTCTTTTGTATTCCAATGTGTGGAGGAAAGTGTGGTTAGGCCCTAAATTACTCGATCCCATTTTTTGCCATCACACTTACAATTATTCATGTGGAAACAAGATTATAGATTAGATCATATTTGGGCAAAGAAAGAGTGATCCTAAAAGAATACTGTGTGATCTCAATCTCAAAAAAGTAGTTCAAAGGACCCAATTCACTCATAGAAAATTTATCATCCAACAAAGATTTGAGTCCTCTAATGATGGGGGATGAGCTCCCTATAATGTGTTGAACACACCATATCTAAGAGTGGGGACTCAATCAGTCTTGACCTTAGAAAAAATTTCTTTTGATCTATTAAACTTTAAACTACAATTAATTTATTATTAAAATTATGAAACATGGAAGCATAGAGAACAACAAACACATGAACACCAAATTTACATGGAAAACCTTAAATAATAAAAAAACATGATGAAAATTATACTCACAATATGAATAAATAATTACAATGTTTAGGCTCAAGGCCAAAGAGCTCACTGCCTCTGAAAGGACTTGCAAGACCAAGGCACACAACCTTAGGGAAAGATACAAAGGTGCCCAAACTACAAAAAGGAACATAACTTCTTCTAGTGGGTGCAAAGGAATAAATGAACAAAATGAATAAGATATCTTGATCATGAAACTCTCCTTGGACAACTGTGTCAAGCGACCAATGTCATGGCAAACATATTTGATCACAAACACTATCTCAACTTTCTTCTCTATTGTCTTTTTAACTTCTAAAATATCAAATATTCTTGTGTATTAATCACATGTACTCCATACCAATTCACATTCATTCCATACTCAACTCATACATTTGCACCCCTATATATAGAATATAATGTATTGAAACCCTAAACTAGGTCAGCCACAAATAGAATATATAATATTACACAAATTGGACCATCAAAACCTATAACATCAAATGTGATCCACTCCAAGAGATATAGAGGAACCAAATACATCACAACCAAATATTTCCAATTGATTCTAATGAAATTCACAAGTTAACGCATTCTCCAAGGTCAAAACCAAGAGAAATGTGTAGGTAGATATTAATGTAGCACATTAACCAGACGGTATCGAAACATTCTCCAATGCATACAACATGATTAAAATCACCACATTCCAAGGAGAGACCAATATCAATATCAAAACTTAATTACCAAGATGTGTCTAGACCAAAAAAGGCATGATCTAGAAAGAACACATCACCTTAGTCAGTTGGAGCTCGAACCAACTAACAACACTAAACTCAAAACATCATAACTTCACTTTGGGGTAAAAGCGTTATTAGAAAACTAAATTGGAACATTGCACGAATCAAATGAGCATGTCCTAAAAGTTGCAACACTTGAATCCACATATTAGAGAAGCACTAAGAATTTTGTAGACCAGTTATGACAGACAACCACTATCAAAAACAACAATAGCTAGCACAAATATATGAGTAACAAAGGACCTAAAAACTTGACAAAATAATATACATATATCATAAACATTATATATAGAACTATACTTTACAATCCTCACATATTGGAGGAATGCAAAGCATTCTTCCACTAAGATATTAAAAACTCTTTCCTACATAAATATTGTTCCCTATATAATTTGAAAATTCCATTACACCAACCTTTCAGAAGAACCTCAATATCATCTCTAGCCCATACAACACCATAACAAAATATATATTTTTAGACCATCTGCAATACATAACACATAGTGACACCAATTACAATATAATATAGGTTGACATCAACGACAACTCAAGGTAGGTTGATATCAATGACAACACAACACAACAACTCAAGTTTCTAGCATTCTCCCCCTTTGTCATTCATGGAAACACTTGTTCACCACCAACAAAAATGATAATTGGACTTAACTATATATCTCTCCCTCTTTGGCATCAAGGACAAAGGGAACTTTATTGAGCTCTCTCTTCATCTTACTAGTAAGACACTAATAACGAGAACACTCAAGCTACTCCCCATGAGATCAACCACTACATCAATCCAAGAGCAAAATATGAATGTTAGAACTCCCCTTGGATGGATGCACAATATGAATGCATCTACTTTGACAAAGGAGGGGAAATGACCCCCAATTTCTACCAGAGATACTTAAAGGTATCCTTTGTTAACACCTTGGTAAAGATATAGGCAATTTGTTCTTTAGTACACACATACTCCAATCTAACTTCCTTCTCTGCAACATTATCTCTTAATAAATGATACTAGATTGCAATATGTTTAGTCCTTGAATACATTACTAGATTCTTTGAAATGTTAATAGCACTTGTATTATCACACATAATAGGAATTCCCTTATCATACTTACCTTAATATCATTGAGAGGTTTTTTCACCCACATAACTTGAGTACAACAAGATGTTGTAATTTATTCTACCTCTACAATTGATAATGACACTGAATGATGCTTCTTACTTAAGCAAGAGACCAATCCATCTCCTAAAAAAATGATCCACCACCTGTTCTTCTCCTATCATCAACACATCCAACCCAATCAACATTAGTATATGTTCTCAAAGTAAAATTATTATCCTTCTTATACCATAATCCATAATCTAGAGTCCCTTTCAAATATCTGAATATCCTCTTCACTGCTTGATCATGAGATTTCTTAGGACTATCCTAATATCTAGAAACCAAATAAACAACCTGCATAATATCCAATCTTGAAGTAGTTAAATAAAAAAATCCTTCAATCATAGATATGTACCTTTTTTTATCAACATCCAGAGATCCATCATCCTTGCTTAGCTTACAACTAGTAGCTATAGGGGTTGCAACCTATTTATAATTCCCCATATCTTGAACTTCTTCAACATCTCTTTGATATACTTGGTTTGAGAAATAAAATGCCTTTTTTAGATTGAAGACCAAGAAAAAAGGACAACTCACCTATCATATACATCTTAAATTTTTTCAAGATATCTTCTACAAACCTTGTACATACTCCATCATCTCCTCCAAATATGATATCATCAACATGTATACAACAACAATCAATAACTTATCACCTTTGTTTTTTAAATAAATATTATTGTCTGTATTACCTTTTCTAAAGTTTTCTTGTAACAAATACTTATTCAACCTTGCATACCATTCTCTAGGAGCTTGTTTGAGTCCATAAAGTGCCTTCTTGAGTCTGCAAACCATATCCAAATCTTTATATAATTTAAAACCATCATTTTGTTTAGCGTATACTTCTTCTTCAATTTCTTCATTCAAGAATGCTAACTTGACATCCATTTGGTGCACTTTAAAATTCTTATAAGTAGCAAATGCAAGAAACATTCTTATAGCCTCCATTCTTGCAACCTGAGAAAATTTTTCCTCAAAGTCTATGCATTCAACTTGTGAATAACCCTTACATACCAATTGTTCCTTTTTCCTTGTTACTTTTCCATCTTCATTCATCTTGTTCTAAAGCACTCACTTGGTTCCTATCACATTTGTATCCATCGATATAAGTACCATTTCCATGTTTGATTCTCTCTATCTTATTTAGCTCCTCTTACATTACCTTAATCCAACTTTTATCCTTGATAGCTTCTGCATAGGTCTCTAGTTCCACTTGAGATAAGAAATAATAGTTTACTTGTTCACTAGTTCTACAAGTCTTCTTCTTATTTGAAGACATTTAATCTTGTCTCCAATAATCTACTCCTCTAAATGATTCTTCCTCACATATTTTGCAGGTGTCTTAAGGGTTTGTTTAGGTTCCTTTTCTTATGCACTTATTTGATCTTTCTCTTATGGAGTAGCCTTTTCTTCTATACAAACCAAAATTAATTTTATCTCAGTTTTAGATTCTGGTACAGTCTTAGTTTGATTCCATTCTTCACTAACTTTGGCATTCACACTTTCCACAATATTGTCTAGTCTCTTGTTGTAACACCAGTAGGCCTTATTCCTTGTAGAATATCCTAAAAATATTCTTTGTTCTAATCTGGCATTAAACTTTCCTAGATCATCTTCATCTCTCCTTATGTAGCACTTGCTTCCAAAGATTCTAAAATACTTGGCTATAGGAGGTCTTCCATTCCATAGCTCATAAGTTGTCTTTGTGTGATTCACTCTTATTTTAACCCCATTAAGAATATAAACAACAATATGCACAACCTTGTTCTAATACATATAATGCAAGTTATCATCCTTCATCATAGTTCTATCCATTTCAACAATTGTCCTATTCTTTCTTTCTACTACTCCACTCTACTAAGGGATCCTAGGAGCAGAAAAATGTAGGATCTAATACCACGTTCTTCACAAAATATATCAAATTCATTTGAAGTAAACTCTCCCCTCTATCAAATCTTAAACAATTGATTCTAGTATCAACTTGATTTTCTAGCATAGACTTGAATACTTTAAACCTTTCTAATGCTTCAAATTTTTCTCTCAAAAAAGTAACCCATGTCATTCTAGAATAATCATCAATAAGAAACATAAATTACCTTTCACCATTCATCCCTCTTGTTCTTGTAGGTCCGCATAGGTCTATATGAACCAGCTTTGAAGGCCTTGAAGTTGAATACTCGTTCTTAAATCTCCTTCTTGTCTGCTTACCTGGCTAACATTCACTACACATAGTATCAACAAGTTTGATAATATTTGGTAAATCTCTTACAACATGAGTAGAACTAATCTTTACCACATTGTCAAAATTGATATGTCCCATCCTTTTGTCCCACAACCAACATTCACTACTCTGTGCTAACATACAACTGATAGAACTTAGATATGAAATAAGTATAAGCAAAATTATAATAAATTATACACATTGCATCATATATTCATATACTTTAATGTCTTACACATTTAATATAATGTATTCATCCATGTAAAATATTATATAGATATATTACACACTCTCCTATTCTCACACATATATTTAGTCCATATTATTCCATATATGTTTCGACACTTATCTCCCACTTTTTTCTCTATATTTAACCTCTTTAAGCCTCTTCCTAAGGCCTTTCCATCAAATTGTTTCATAATAAGTCTTATTTATCTTATTTGTATTTCCTTTTATCTCTTATTTATTGGAGAAACAAGTGTAATATGTGCAAGTTGTGATGATGGTGTAGGGTGGAATTTGACTTTTTGTATCTCCTTGTTTAATTCATGTGATGTAGCAAAGGAATGGTGTTTAGAATATTTTAGAGCTTTCCATTCCTCTCTATCTATTTCGTGACCCCTATATATAAGCTTGTTGTCATAGTATTCTTCATAAAGAATGGTTGCTTCTTTCAATTTAAGGAAGGGAAAATGTAAGCTCATAGAGGAGCCTGGTAGGGATAAGAAGGAGAGACCTAGAAGAAAAAGATAAGAGTATATGGGAAGGATAGATTGGATAATTTCTCATTTTTTTTGGGCAATGGGATAGGGAATCTAGAATTGAGATTATGAGTGATGATAATTTTAGAATTGACCAAGGAGGTGGATGGCTCCCTAGGGGTTGTGATTAAGGTTGTGATGGTGTGAACACTAGCAGACCCTAAACAAATTTTGGGATGATGCAACATTTTTTTATGTTCTCCTCAAATGATAGCATGTACCTTCTATTTATGATGATTTTGAAACCTATTTGTAAACCATAATGATCCAACCACTAACCCAATATATACAAACTAATTCAACAAAACTCAATAGAGATTTACAAATGCATGCAAATAAAATGAACACAAGTATACCTTCACATGCATAAGAAGCTTATCTTCATTGTTCTCCTATCCTCCATGATCTTGTACTTGATAATAGGTGCTCTTCAATTTGTGTTGCACTTGTACAAAAGCTCAAGGAAAAATGGATCTGGTTGTGATGAGGTATAGATAAAAGTGTGATGGTGTATTGCTAGAGTGATTTTGGCAGAGTGTAAGTATGCTCATATTGCGTGTTGGGTTATAAGAGGAGGAAGCCTCTTTTATAGAGATCATCCTAAGAATGGAGGGTTTAGATTAAGAGGTGGGGTTGTGAATGGCCAAGATCACATAAAAGAGAGAGACTCAATAATATTTGAGATTAGGTAGAGATGAAGGGAGGAGATTAAGAGGTGACTTGACTTTGAAGAAAATACAAAGTGAATGAAGAGATAGTTGACACTTGTTATGCCTACGAATTTAGATTGTGATCCATGTGAACAAGTTGAAGGGCTAAGATTAAAACAGGAAAAAAGTAACTGAATTAATTAAATTAAAAAAAGTAATCATTTAACTAATATAGGAAGGGGCTAGATAAATTAACTAAATATAAATATTTATTTAATTTAGGAAGGAGGTGATATTTAAATAAATATTAAATATTTATTTAAATTAGAAAGAAGAGGCTTAGTGAATTAATTGAATAAATTAAAATATTTATTTAATTAAAGGACAATTTTAGGTGTCTATAGCTTCTTCACAATGGCATTAGTTATGTTGAGAAAAAAGTGAAATTTTTCTTTAGCTATCATCATGGGAATTTTCATGGATTGAATGAGAATGTGTGTCATCTCTACTAGGAAGCTATGGAATTAGTGGAGTTGAATGTGAAAATATGCTTAGAGGCCACCTTAAACATGCTAGTATACTGTTGCAATGAATTCTCTAAGGATTTGTAGGTGGTTGATTCTCACTTGAGTCATTGGGAAGGATGTAAAAAATGTAAGTGACATATGGATAGGGGGTTTGCATAATTTAGCAACCCTTCCCCCCTCCCCACCTCTACTCTAACTTTTTCTATGTATGGCCATAATGTTCTATAGACTGATGCTTAACTTTGATATAGCTGTCAATTACTACACTGCTAGTCAATTGATAGGATTTTTTTGTATGAATCATGGACATATGTATATACTACATTATGGTGACAAAGTAGATGGGCCTAAATATATGTACTTCAGCTCTAGGTTTCTAATTTTTCTAACAATACAATAAAATTGCTTTTGTAAAATTGATTTATTATTTGTAGCCTATTTTATAGTTTTATTTCTAGAATGACTTTTGTCATGAATGTTTTGAAATACTCTCTATCATCTAATCAACCCTTTAATTACTATTAATCAAAATTCCTTGTACTCGTTTTTACAACTCCTCAATACCCAACCTAGACTTAATAGCCCAAAAAAAACCAATTTATCTGGTCAAGATATCTTATTGATCTCCTTTATCTATCTCAAACTTCAAATGGACCGAAATATATAATATATATATATATATATCTATATATATATATATATATATATATGAATGATTGATTTGTTTTTTCTTCGTCGACTTGTATGCATGCAAACGCTCTTCTATCTGTCTAGCTTTTGGAAGAAGAAAATGTGACATTTCAGATGGCGTCAAGCTGGCTGATTCTCTTTCTATATTTTTAATTGAAAAATATTAACAGTGAGTAAAGATAATGAATAATGGGCCCAAATAGCAGAGTCAACATGGCAATCATTTAAGTATGAAAACTACAAATGGGAAGAAAATCCATCAACTTAATAATAAAAACATGGAAATTAGTTTATACAGGTCACTGGGCATTTTTTATTGTGATTTTCTCTTTTGACTATTTTTATTAGTTAAACTTATTTGCTTTCTTTGACACTCCATTCCAGTGTATCAGTAAAGAAATATAAGAAAATGGCAGATCTGTCAGCACAATACTAATCTATTTCTGAATAGTTACAATGCGAGGCTCTATATTATTAGTCTGGTTGTTTAATAACATTCTATTGTCATAATGAGGTTGTCATTATTGAATGTCTGGTTTTCAAAACAATGATAAAAATGTTAAATTATTTTGAATTAAAAAAAAACGATCAATAGTGATGTGTGACTTTTTTATAGTTTAAGTAAATTAGTCAGATTATATTGTTGAATGAGTAAATATTGGCTATCTTTATGTATTTTTAAGAGGTCAATATCTTTTAATAATATTTATTTCTATTTTTAAATTTTATATAAAATACAATTAAATTAATGAATTTTAGCTTTATTTTGACTGGTTCTATTGTGGGTCGTATTTTTTTTTCTAAATATGATTTGAAGGTGGATCAATTATAATTGGGTCTCTTATAGAATTTGATTTTTAAATGATGTTCATTTAAATCTTTGTCAAACATTTTTTGTGTTTCATTCGCAAAAGCTAATCATGTCAATGTCATTTTTAATCCTAAACTTTGGTATGTCAAAAAACTTTATTATGTTTACTTCTTCCACAAAAAACTTTATTGTCTTTGAGTAGCAAGCCCTTTGGGTTTTGGACTAAGTTCCCAAGTCCACCTTTTCCTTGTTGGCCCTTTCTAGGTCATACTACAACTTTCTTAGGTACTAGGTTATCTTTGTTGAGTTTGATAAATTTAATATGACCCATCCTCAAAAACATGTCTATGTCAAAGTTAACCTTACATAAGGCCTTCAAGGTTTCATTACTATTTGAATTGGCAAGTTGCAAAATACATACATAGAGGGATTTTATACTAATATATCACACACTTGTTATAGATATCAACCTTCTAATCACAAGATCAAAGATCATCTTGTTTGCTAATAAAAAACTATAAAACACGAATGCAAATTCAAAAGTTTTGAAGCCTTTTGACAAGGAAAATGAGAAAATGTTATTATTGTGCAACCATTTAGAGAATCCCCAAGGAGTTGGTAAAACCTCATTATTTAACACAACACCTTTTTTCAGTGATGTTTTTCCTTCTTAGATAAGTGCATATTCTCCTATTCTCTCATTTTTTTCTTGTCATAAGAATTCTAGGTACTCATGTAATACATCTCATAATTTGGAGGATAGTGAGTTTGTTTTAGACAAGCATCATCTCAACTCATTGATTATTCATTTAGGATGTTATGTAAGACAATTACAAAGAGTTATGTAATTCAAGAGCTTGATAGTAACAACATGGTTTTGGACTTCTATTTATTAATATATTTTATTATGGGATGTTTGTGATTGGATCGACCTTCCAAAAAAAGTATATTATATGGGATACTTAACTAAGAAATGTAAACCTTGATATTCTTTGGCTATAGGAGTTAAAAACAAAAACAAGAGCATTTTTTTTCTTCCTATCAAGTCATATGGCTACCTTGTAAGTTATTTTATAACAATAATGAACCAAATAGTAGTAAGGATACTAATTTGATTTTTTCAACATGGTGATTAAACTTAGTTGATTATGAATGTGAACCCACTTGTAAAGATTCATGGGCCTTCTTTAATATTCATAACCTCCACTTTTCTATCAATCATATTTTCCCCTCAATGATGTTATTGATAGATCACATATCTGACATTGAATTTTTAACTCATTAAAATTATCACTTACTAGTTCATGTGTGGGGAATTAATATGGCCGATGTGATGCTTGATAAATATGG
Organism: Cryptomeria japonica; assembly: GCF_030272615.1. Lineage (NCBI taxonomy): Eukaryota > Viridiplantae > Streptophyta > Pinopsida > Cupressales > Cupressaceae > Cryptomeria > Cryptomeria japonica. Next base: position 619,559,733 of record NC_081415.1, read on the forward strand.
TCATCTCCCTATGAACTAGATAATTAATGAAAGGGCATCTTGGTATTGCATACATGTAATAAATTAGGATTTATGATTCTAATGTTAGTAACTTTCATAGGTATTCTATTTGGTACACATTGTCTAACCTCCATGCTAGATCCATAAGAGTTCTCAATTTGCTTGGAAAAGCCATGTTATTGACTTAACCTATCTTTTCATTTGCTAGTTGTTTTACTTTATCGATGGAACCATTGCGTACTATCTTTCTAAAAACTTTTGAATTTAATTTTCTATTGAGAAGTAGTTGGCCAAAGATAAGGTTGAGAAAACTCACTTTTTCCTTAGCACAATGTTGCTAACTCATAAGATAGCCCTTGCACACATTCAATGTTTAGAATATGGAACCATGTCCTTGACGTGATATTCCTAGAATAAAGTGGTGTAATTATTTTATCAATTCCATCCCTTCTGTTTACTCATTTTTGTGAATTATCTAGTCCTTTTCTGTCATTGTTCTTATTAAGCTACTACCTTGGAGCTCCACCATTACTCATTTTCCATCATTGTTCTTATGAAGCTACTACCTTAGAGATCCATCGTGACATCACTTTATTGGAAGCACCATCATTGCACTAAATCTACAGCTATGAACGACCAAAATTCATGACTATAAGAAAATTGCTAATAACCACTCTAATAAAGAGGCTCAATGAGAACTCATATTTACTATCCTAAGATTGGGCATAGTGCCTCTAAATAATTTTTAAAATTCTTGTGGGTTTTCCACAATTTTTAGAAAACCAAATGAATCAAAGGAGATGAACTTAATTCCCTTGAACTCATACTTCATCTCGATTGTATCTCCTAGAATTATTTTTAAAAATCCACCTAAATTTATTATCAAATAGAGAGTCACACAAAAAGAAAGTAAAAGTGTGCTAACAATTAGTCTTCTAAATTTGATGCTTAACCAAATATCAATATTATTTTTCTATCAAGTTTCAAAGATAATCCATATCTTATGCCAAGCATCAAGGAACAATTAGAGTCAATACATTCAATAAGTTTATTCTATTGGGCCTTAAGTGAGAAGGAATTCCTCATCCATACCTTAAAAAAACACAAAATGAACCAAAATTCCAATCTCATATAAGGTGAATAGTGCTTATGTTGGATTTTGGACATCAAGCATAGCACATTCCTTGTACCAATTAGGAAAACTATATTAAGGTTCTCTAATGGCCTAATATCAAATATATGTCATGTGCAAAATATTAAGTATTAGTCATAGGGTTGTTGCAAAACTTATGCCCAAACTAGTAAATCAAAATGAGAAATAAAAACAACTTGCCATTGCTTATAAGTCATAGTTCAAATTGTTCAAGATCAAAAGGCAAACCTTGATAGCTCAAAATATGTAGAAATAAGGCCGAAGGATTTATCGAGGGTTGAGAGTCTATTCTACCACATAACCCAATCCAAACCAATAAACAAAGGCAACGAACTTAGATAGTTCTTGATACCACTAATATAACCAAGTTTAAAATGTCAAGGATCACCTATTGATATTACATTCTACCTTTTTCAAAGAGGTCATACCATTAAAGAGAATCTTAAAATCCTCAAAATGATATGTAGTGAGTCCTAGGGATCTATCATGGATTAGGGATTAATAATAAATATGATCATATACCAATAAGGAAGGTGAATAGATTGAACTCTGATTAGCAATTTTTGAAATATAGATAATTTAATGTGTCAAATATCAAGGATCAAAGGAAACCTCAACTTCATACTAGGTAAACATGAAATTATTAATAATTTGATGATCAAATGAGGTTTAGTGATGAAATCAAAAATAGCTTAAAAAAGTATATCAAAACTAAAATGGATTTAAACAAGGTAAATGGGAGAAATTAAAGGATCAAAATACTAAAAAGAAGGATAAAATGCGGAAACAAGGCCTTATTGAATCTGAATCATAACATACAAAAATGGAAGATAAAAACAACTTAGAAATAGAAAGCATGAAACACACCCAAAACAAGGACATAACCAAGTAAAATATCATTAAAATGAAAACATGGGTGGAAAATCTACTTAGAAATAGCATGAGGAAGAATGAAATGGTGAGAAAACCAAGAAAATTCTCTTGCAACAACACATAAAGGCCACACCATGACTACAATATATGAAACACAAACCATAGAAGCTATTGACACTCCACAATATTCAGAACAAGAGAAATGTTTGTGCAAATTGAAGGAGATGACAAGGATGCATGGAATAAAAAATAAAAATGTATAATAAGACAAAAATATCAAGACAACAATAATAAAAACCCATCAGAAACCTACACACAAAATTATCATTAATATGTGTAAGAGAGCTAAATGTAGTGTCAATCCTATGTGGAGGATAGATAATATCCTATGAAATGGAGGTTGAAGTGTCAAACATTAAATATTACCAACATGTTGGAGCACCCAACTTTGAAAGTATGGTCTAGGTTAACCTTTCAACTACAAAGAATCATCAAGGATTATGGTGTCAAAGGATTCTTTACAATCATACGAAGATGAATAACTCCAAAATCATGATGAAGAAAGGAACATAAGGAAAGAAGGAAAGTGTTAGGGATCGAGAGTCATTCTAATGCCATGCTAGGGTGAAAACCCCAAAAATATAATGGACCAAAAGGACAAAAGGAGAAAAAGGAAAAACAAACCAATAAAAAGGGAATAAGATAAAGTACAAAAAAGGGGGGAAACCTATTAGGAAAGCCAAAATAAGGTGTGTGTATGAGGCACAACAACATAAAAAAATCTTTGGAATTAGTCTCACATTATTTGGGAATAAAAAGTGTCGGATCATGTCAGTGGATATTTTGAACCTAGTATGCAGTAGATGGAATAGTTGACAAATAAAAAGTATAACTCATTGCAAAGAAATAGAGCATAGTGAGATGTTTACACTTACTACCAAATTGTATCTACCTTACTCTAGCCATTATAGCGCATTGCTATCAAGTAAATCAAAAGGACATGGAAAGTACATTTCTTCATGGTGAACTATAGGAGGAAATATGTACAGAATGACCACATGGGTTCATTGATGATTATTCCTTTGTATCTAGATATAAAATCATTTTATTCCCTCAAACAAGCCCCTTGAACTTGGTATTTTATAGTAGATTAATTCCTCTTTCTATCAAATTCACCTAATTTTACTATGATTTGACTATATATATAACCTTATGGTAAGATGATGAGACTATACTTTGTCTATTGTACTTCAATTACTTAATCATCATGTTGAGACATGGAATAGCTAGGACTCAAACCTAGGACCTTCCATACGCTGGTGGAGTGCTCTACCACTGAGCTACTGGCCCCTCTTGGACCACTCCATTGTTAGTCTAGGTGTGGCTTATTTCCAACACTAAAACCCCCCCTTAAGCCACACTTCTCATGTGCTTGGGGATCCTATTATGGACTTGTCTATGATACTATGTTGAGACATGAACTAGCTAGGACTCAAACCTAGGAACTTCCATACACTATTGGAGTGCTCTACCACTGAGATACTGGCCCCTGTTGGACTAGTCCATCGTCAGTCTGGGTGTGGCTTATTTCCAACACCAACACATCATATAGAGTTATTCATCATTTTTTAGCTCCATACAAGATTCTCCACAAAACATAATATTTATGGTATAGTTTGGATTGTTGCATTCCTTCCTTGGGATTGAAACCAATCAGATTCATTATGAGATAAGAAATTTAATCAACCCAATAATAGTTTTGATCTTCTCTTATGGTTTAAGGTGGTTTCTTGTTAACCTATATCTCCTCCATTTCAATTAAGTATCAAGTTGTAGGATCATTGTTTGACTTCTCTTGGTGATGCTACTTTTTATAAACAAACCTATGGTGAGCCCCATATGCCTCACACATAATTTTCATGGTACTTTCTCCTCTGTTATATTAGAATTATGTGTTACCTTATGCAAGACCCTCATGAGCTTCATTAGAAAGATACCAATCATATACTCAATGAGATGTGCATAGACAATACATGCACATGGGATTTCTTATCTAGTAGATTGAGATACACAATCAATAAGATACATACAAATTATGATTGAGATAGTTATTTTGAGCATTATAAATCTAAAACTAGAAATTAATTTTACCTAATATATAGTCCTATTTATTTGTCAAGAATGAAGAAACATGTTATTACTCTTTCATTTATTGAGGGTGAGTACAAGGAGGTTGTGAATGTTGGTATAGAAGGTAAAACCACAAACTTTTATCAAAATTTTAGTCAACTAAATAAATTTTATTGAAAGATTTTCATTTGGAATAGTTTTGATAGCAAGTGTTTCAAAAGAAACCATGTGGCATATATGCGACCAAAGGGGAGTGAAATATTTTTGACCAAAAACCAAATTAATTTTTTTTTCCTTTCTAAAATTTCTGTTAGCATGAAATTTGCTAGTATAGTTTCAAGTGAATTTCGGTTGAAATAGTTTCATCTGAAATCCTTTCTCCCAAAACTATTGATGTGGATATGTAGTTAGAAGCCACCTCATTATTTTAAAGAATTTTTTGAAACTTTCCACTTAAAATAAATATTTCTTCAATTAAAATGGATTTGAAAACAAAACAAAAATGTCTACAAAAACAATGGAAGGCAATGTAATGATCCCTTTTTATTTGAATACAAAGGGAGCTAGCTCTTACCAACTATTAAATTAACAAAATAAAAATACCCTTATCTTGAGGTTAGAGTTTACAACCCAAATATATGTACTATTACAACATATGTACTAATGTTTTCCTTCTTATTTATCTTACTAAAGTTAAGTTTCCTAAAGCTATATTGTAGAATATGTACTGAGATTTATTATGTTTTTGATTACGGGAAAAGTAGGTTTTGAAGGGACCCCGAAACCCTTTACAAGAGATCCTTAAAAAATAAGAGCATTAAGAAACATGAAAAGACATTCTACAAAAAAACCAGCACAGTTCTGGGCAAAAGCCAACATAAAAGCCCAATAGAACAAGCAACATCTAGCCAAAACAGAAAAAAAGATAAATTACTTAATATTTTTAAGGGCATTAGCCAATTTTCCGCTAATCCCTTGCAAATCTTTGATATTATCTCTGAGCATTAGGATTTCCTTGGAAGAGGCCAAAGCATCTTTTTCATACTCACCCTAGTCTTTTTGGCTGCACCACCAGGAGCACTTTCCACATTCCCCACTTCAATAGAATCCTCATCAACATCTAGGTCCACAATAGGTTTGGAAATGCTGGAGCCATCAAGGTACATGGCAATTTCCTCCATATTCCTGGTCATAGAGGTAAGGATATCCGGAATCATAACCAAGAAGTTCTTCATGGTTGTCTTTCCTTCCTCCAGCTTACTAATCTGAGTTTCCAACTTCTCCACTTTTTCCTCCATAACCTTTTTCCACTGCTCCTGGTTACTTTCATCTTTCTTTTCTTGCTCTTCCTGTTGCTTATCAATTTTTTCTAGTTTATTGATTCTTTCATATACCCACCTATCAAAACCCATACGAGCCTCAGACTGGTTCTTGAGTTTATCTAGAATAATCCCATCTCCAGCTTTATCTTGTTCCCTGCTCATTTCCTCCTTATCCTTGTTCTGCTTAGTTTCCATTTCCCTTTCCTCCTTATTAATTAGATTGTCCTGCTCCTCCATAGGTTGGCTATTAACATTACCAATACTCACGTTGTGGGTAAGGTTGTTCTGATTAGAAACATCCTCTGCTCCTCCTTCCTCTTCCCCCACTTCCTCTTCTTTCCAGCTCTCCTCTCTGTCAGACTCATCGGTCTCCATCTCACTTCCTTCTTTTCCCATGTCCTCAGAATCAACCTCCATATCCTTTTTTTTATCCATGTCCTCTTGAATTTTCTCCACAAGGGATTTTTTAACCTTTTTGCTTTGTATCAACTCATCCTTACTGGGTCCACATTCCTTAATTTTCCTCTTTCCTTTCCTTGTTGACACCGACAACCTTTTTTTTTCTGAATAGCCAAAATCTTACAATGCTCATAAATGAGCAAAATAAGGCCATAATGAAGCACAAGAGAAGAGGGGTTCTTACTATGCTTCTTCAAAGACCGCAACAGAGACCTGAAAAGGTAATAGGGCAGAGAAATCCTCCTCTCATGTCTAAAGTGATTTAGAAGCACAAAATGGTAGGTGTGGACCCTAGTGAAATGACCCTCCACAGTAATATACTTCATAATTGCATTAACCACACAGCCCCATAATTTTTTGATATTAGATGCATCATAATACTCCCCGAAGCTTTTCCTAATTTTTCTCTCTCCTCCTCTTTACGTGGAAAGAGCTTCACTGAATTATTAGACAATTTCAGGTCCCTAAAGAAATAAGACTAGAATGGGGCATACCGGTGACCGTAGAAATGAGGTCCGCGTCCAGCTTGAATCTAACACCATAAATTTTGAAGGAGCCATTTTTCCAATTTTCAGTAACTCTGGTAACCACCAGGTTAACTCTGCTTTTATCATAGTCTACCAATTTCTCCATGAAATGCATCATGAAACCCTTCTCCATCTTTTTCCATACCTTAGGCATCTCCTACCATCTGGAAATATTATCAGGTTCCTCTCTTCTAAGATCACCCCCCATTTTAGAATTCATTTTACAATTTCTCTGCTTTTGCAACTTTAGAGCTTTCTTCCAAATGACACTCAGCCTTTTGAAAATGCACACCCACAAAGCATGAAAATTTTAATATTCTTGTTTAGGAATCTGCCCTTTTGATGAGCTATCATTACCTTTCTAAAAATTTGATGATTAATCATTAATACTTCCATGATTAACGTGCGATCCTTCTTTCCCCATAAACCTGTCCTTTCTAATGAGTTCTTTAATATTAAAATCAATATTATCTTCCCCATTCCATATGCTTTGAACTTCAGAAATAATGCCAAGGTTAGCAAGGTTGTACGCTACGACATTTTTTTCCCTAAAAACATGTTCAATAATAATTGATTTAAAGCTAGAAATAATTTCTCTGGCTTTAAAAATAATATTTTCTATAGTCCACGAAGGCTCAACTTCTCCCTTAAGGCATTTAATAATGTTAAGTGAGTCTCCCTCCAACCATAGATTATCATGATTGAGCTTTTTAGCTATAATCAATGTATTTAGGGCAGCTGAGGCTTCAACATAATGACTAGTTTGGTTATCCAAAGGGCCAGCAACAGCCATAAGGCAACTTCCAGCAAAATTCCTGACAATGCCCCCATAACCAAAATTCCCAGCATTTCCCTTAGAGGCCCCATCAAAGTTGGCCTTGATCCATCCCTGTGAAGGAAAGCACCAGAAAAGACCATCCCTACCTTTATCCTTGTTGTTTCTACTATTGGAGAGGTTCCATCTTTCAGTAAAGTCTTATTTAGTAGCTAAGCCATTATCAATTCCATATAAACATTCATAGATCCCTCTATAGATTTTAGCCACCACCACTTCAGGGTTCACACTTTTTTCCCTAAAAATCCTGTTGTTACGCTCCTTCCAGATGTTCCATGTGACAATAGGGAGGGTAAGTTTCCAAAGCTCAACATTCTTATAATGGGAACTAGGGAAATACCATTGCTGCCAAAACTATTCCAGAGAGTTCAGGAAAACCCAGCTCAACTTCCACTTACTAAAAATAATATTCCAAATTTCCTGACTGAAACTGCACTGGTAGAGGATATGGAAAGCATACTCCTCCTCCCTACAGCAAAGAGAACACCTATTAGGAAAAAAAAATCCATGCTTATGGAGATTATCAAGAGTTAGCACCTTATTTTGGATAAAAATTCAGAACAAGATATTAATTTTGGGCATCAACTTCTTTATCCACACTTTCACCCACAAAGGGATCTCTTCAGGAACTTTGTAATGGATAGAAACCACTGAAGACACAAAATATTTCCCATCAGAAGTTTCCTTCCAAATAAAACAATCCTCAAGATGCTCCATAAAGATTTTGGAAGAAAGCAAGATCTCCAAAAATTTTAATCCTGGACAAAGCTGGCTGAACTCAATCCACTTCCCATTTCTCCAGTAGTCTCTAATAAAGTCTCCATACCTTCTTTTAAACTTGTCTTTCCATTCCTTAAGAATGGGGATTTCCTCCAGTGGTTTATCCATTAGCCATCTGTCCTCCCAAAATCTAATAATTCTCCCATTCCCCAATTTCGACTTTCTTCCAGCTGCAACCCAAGCTTTAGTTGTTTGAACTACATTCCAAATTGCAGATGCTTCCACAAGAAAAGAATTATTCATAAATTCTTCCTTAGATGGATGCATGTGAAGGTATTTCTTTTTCCAAATTCAATTCCATTCCCTTTCCTCCCCTTTCATTCTCCAAATTTGTTTAGCTAATGAGGCATTATTCATAGTTATAATGTTCCTTATTCCCAAACCTCCAAAAGCCTTAGGAATGCAAATATTATTCCAGGCAATAAAGGGGGATTCTATTTTTATCTTCCACTCCCAATCATAAGAATTTTTTTTGAATTCTTTCAATGGCCTTAGCAAACTTCCTGGGGATTTTAAATAGAATAAGGGCATAGAGAGACAAATTTTGAAGGGTAGCCTTAAGCAACGTCACCTTACTCGGTTGGCTAAGGAGGGCTCCTTTCGATCCAGCTAGTTTGGAATTGAATCTATTAACCAGGTTCATCTAGAAATTCTCTGAAGTCTTTAAGCACAAAGGGAGACCCAAATAAGTAGAAGGGAACTCAACAATTTTACATCCAAAGATTCTTTCGATCCTTCTTTGTCTATCCATAGGGGTATTGATAAAGAACAAAGAACTCTTATCTCAATTTATTTTTTGACCAGAAGAAGCTTCATAGGAATCCATAACACTCTTCATGTTTCTTGCTTCTCTTATGGTATATTCTCCCATAATAATAGAATAATCAACAAATTGTTCATGAGTACAAGTTAAGTTGGATGAGGAAGGTTTAAGGCCTTTGAGTTTCCCTTATTCCACATTTCTCATAATAAATCTACCCAAACTTTTAGCTAGAATAGTAAACAAAATAGGAGATATAGGTGTTGGCATATGATGAACCGACATGTTGATATGATGATAATGGATGTTGTCATTAATGTCAATAAGTGTAAGTGAACCGGTATGCAGATTGAAAGAAGTTGGTGAACTGGTATGAAGAAATGTAGTGAACCAGTTTCGGGGTTTCACTAAATATGACTACCGATTGGTAGTCTTAGCTCTAGGGTTTCCGGTTTGGAAATCCAGCTTGTGTGATACAACCGATGGCATTCTATGATGAGTTATCTAAGAGATGAGGATGAGATCAAGGTGCCACGTTAGCTTTGTGCACATGAAGGATTTCCTTGAGGATCTTGCATGATAAGATCGACTGCATTAAAAGTCAACCTCAGGAATGAACATTCTTCTTGGTGGTATGAGAAGAAAGCGTGATGATTTACTGATTCCCATGTGCAGTGAAGAATGAACAATGCAGATTGTCTTGTGATTTGTTTGAGATTGTATTTCTCTATGCAAAGTGTTTGGACGGTCAGGATTGGATCGCATGTATTGTTAACCTAAGATGCTTAGGGTTTAGGGTTTATGCTACCAACCTAATTATTGTCTATAAGGTTGATGATGTTTGTTATTGTAAGTTGTTGGAAAATGTTGTGTGTGTATCCGAGTGATGAGATACTTGCCAGACCAGTAAGAGAGAATTGCAGAGTGTGATTGCAAAAGTAGAGGAACTAAAAAGGATGTGCCTTGGCATGTAGTGCTATTATCAGATTAGAGTTTTTACCTATTGTCTTCTAACCATTTCAATAGTTGGAAAATCCCTTTACCAGGTAGCTTTAATAGGCTTATTATAAATCTTCTAACCAGGTGACTCACGTTTATTGAGTTCTTTAAATCCTCTAGCAAGGTAACCTTTAAAAGGGTATATAGCCATCCCTTAACTGGGTGATCTTTAACATGATCGGTTCCTAGTAGAACCTTATTGTAAAGTCTTTAACCGGACTAGGCTCCTAACAGAGTGAGCTTCAAAAGAGTTCAAAAACAAGCTTGTGGGTATTCATCCCCACCATGATTTTTCCCATTTGGGTTTCCATCTGAACAATCTATGTGTCATGTGTTGTGCATTTTTCATGTGATGATTAAGGGTTCCTTGTTTGACTGATTATACATGCAAAGTTATTAGGTTATGTTATTACTATTACACCATGTGCATATGTTTATTGGTGAAGTTGTTATCAAGTATTGAATGAATTTGAAGTGTTCAGACTTATCAGTTTATGTTGCCTGAAGTCTTACTATGTTTAACCGGTATTGCCATGGTTCAGTTCCATAATGAAGACAATTAGTTGGTATTTATTTAACTTGATAAGATAGTGAGAAAGTTTTTGTCTGTACTGATTCACCCCCCCCTCTCTCAGTACTAGTTAGGGTATTTGTTGTTCATCATTATTCATCAATTGGTATCAAAGCTACTCCAGGTCCTCGATGATTTAAGCTTAACTGCTTGAGGTAAAAGATCCTGCCTTAATGATGAAGAGGGAAGGTCCTAAGTTCAATAGAGATAACTTCAAAATATGGAAGGAGAGAATGAAGATCTATATCAAGAGTCTGGGTACTCAACACTAGAGCTATGTAGAGAATGCCTATGTGATTCCCACTGGCACTTTGACCGATGATCAGAAGAGAAAGATTCAAGAAAATGGGGAAGTCATGGAAGCTCTTATTAGCAGTTTGTTTGATATCAAGTTCATTGATGTACAAGATAAGGACACTCCTAAAGATGTATGGTTCACATTGGAAACTATTTATAGTGGTGATGTACATGTAAAGGAAGCTAAGGAAGAGAGCCTTAGAGGAAAATTTGAAGACATGAGGATGGTTGAAGGTGAGACCATTCAGTAATATGGCATAAGAATCAAGACTGTTGCTTGAGATATCAAGAGCACTGGTGGAATGATTGATGATGCCACCGTTGTCAGTAAAGTCTTGAAATCATTGTTACCAGTCTATGCAATCAGAGTTGCTACTATCTAGGCTCTAAGGTCTATTGACAAAACCAAGGTATCCTTAGACTCTATCATTGCGAAGTTAACTGCATATGAGTTGAATAGCTATGATGGTAGTGTTCAGAAGACTGAGTCAGCTTTTAGAGCATCTGCTGCACCAACTAGAAAAGGAAATGAAGAAAGTACTAGTTATGAATCCATGCAAAGTAGAGGTATGGATGATGAAGAAATGCTGATGGAGTTTGAAGCTCTTCTTGCCAAGAAACTTCCAAAAGGTACAAGAAAATACAGAGGTAAGCTTCCTTTGAAACATTTTTCCTGCAATAAGATAGGACATATAGTTGTTAGCTGTCCTAACAATGACAATAAGGATAAACTGGAGAGGTTTAGAAATTATAAAGGAGGAAATAGAAGAAATTGTCTTGTTGGAGTGGATGAAGGTGTTACTAATGAAGAATCCAAGGATGAAGAAAATGAAGACATAGTATTTGTAGCTGTGAAGGAGGACGTGTCTGACAAGAAAGCACTTGTCTCTCGCATTGACAACTCTAATAAGTGGATAATTGATAGTAGTTTTTTTGACCACATGACTGGTGATAGGAGAAATTTTCTATCTCTAGAAGAATATGATGGAGGCGTTGTCAGATTTGGCAACGATGCACCATGTTTGGTAAAAGGTAAAGGATCTATCTCACTGAATGGAAAGAGCAGTGTAGTTGATCTCTACTGGGTAGAAGTTCTTAAGCATAACCTATTGAGTGTTTCTCAGCTAAATGATAAAGGAATTGTTCTAGAGTTCAAAGGTGGAGTCTGCAGTATAATTGGAAAGAGCGGTGAACTTATTGCCACTGGTAAGCAGACCAGAGGTAACTTCTTTCAGTTGAATGCCAAGATAAGTCAGTGTCTAATGGCTGAGTTTGATGACAGTTGGATATGGCATAGGAGACTTTGTCATATGAACTTTGATAATATTGTAAAGGCTAGTAAGATCAAGGCAGTAAGAGGATTGCCTTTGTTGAACAAACCGAAGAATTCCTTGTGTAGAGAATGTCAACTTGGGAAGATGTCTCCCTCAAATTTCAAAGGTAGGTCTTTCTCAGTAGAAAACTTACTTGAACTTGTGCATGCTGATTTGTGTGGTCCTATGAAAACTAGAAGTATTCAGGGAGATATGTATTTCATGATTCTTATTGATGACTACTCAAGAATGATGTGGGTCACATTCTTGAAAGACAAGTCTGAGGCATTTGGAAAGTTCAAAGCCTTTAGAGAATTAGTAGAGAAGGAAAGTGGTCAAAAGATAAAATGCCTAAGAACTGATCAAGGAGGTGAATTCACTTCTGATGAATTCAACAAGTATTGTGAAGATAGAGGTATGAAGAGGCAGTTGTCTACCCCAAGGACACCACAATAGAATGGCATAGCAGAAAGGAATAACAGGACTGTAATTGAAGCGGCTAGAACAATGTTGATCCAAGGAAAGGTTGCTCGCGCTTTTTGGAGAGAAGCGGTGAGCACTGCAGTCTATACTATGAACCGGGTACTCATCAAGAAAGGTAGAGTTAAAACCCCTTATGAGTATTGGACCGGGAAAACTCTCACTATGAGTTACTTTAAAGTGTTTGGTAGTAAGTGCTATATCAAGAGAGTTGAGAATTTGAGCAAATTTGATGCTAAAAGTGATGAAGGAATATTTCTGAGATATTCCACTAAGAGAAAAGCTCTCAAGTGCTACAACAATAGAACACAGAAAATTATTGAGAGTATCAATGTTAGATTTGATGAATTCCATGAGGAATCTAAGGAAACCTACAGAGAAGAAGTGGAAGATGAACCAAGTATAGCCTTCTACGAACCGGTTAAGAAATAAACAAGTAAAGATATCAGTTTTCCTGTACTGGTAGAAGCTGTAAAGTTCTGATGCCAATAGCTAACAAGATGAGAGGGGGGTGAATCATACAAACTTAATCTTCCATAAAATCAACAAATTCAACCTCGGTAACTTATACTTCAGCAATATAACCAAAATCTGCTAAACATGCTAACTCATAAACACATAATCATCATAACACATATAACACCAGATTTAACGTGGAAACCCAAATAGGGAAAAACCACTGTCGGATTTTGAACCCACTAAGAAATATACTCTTCTAGAGTATGCTCGGTTAAAAGCTAATCTTGTTAAAGATTACAAACACATTGCTAGATGTGACCCGGTTAAGGGATTTCCCTCAGATCTGTTAGGATCTTCACTTTGTTAGAAGTGACCTTGTCAAAGGATTTCAAACACTCATTTAGAATGTTACCTTGCTAGAGGGTTTACAAATAAGACTGTTAAGTCCACTCGGTTAAGAGATTTTCTATCACTTACAAAATAACAGTAATTAAAATATATCTACAACTTCACATCTAAAATGCTAAAGCAGATTCTATTTTGCTCAAAACAATCTTGTCATAGGACTTATCTTGTCCCTTTGTTGGGCTCACTACTATATTATACAAACAGATCTTCAAGCTTCTATGCTCAGTAATCACTATGTAGCATCCCTATGCTTACACTTTCCCACATACATTGTTTATCAACAATTCCTTATTTATAAACAATTTGCTAATCATTGAATCTCCTTGATCACATATCCCATGATTAATCTTAGCCGTCAAATCTTCAATCTTGACTAGGTTCAATGTATCCTTCGATCTAAAAACATTTTACCTCGCCTTGGAACTTGCATACCTTCCTAGGAACTTGTGCTAGGTTATTGTGGTTCAATCTATGTTGTAGATCTTCCTCCTGATTTTCCATTGCTATAGATTCTTAACAAACTTCATGCGTGGCATACCAATCATTTATTCATCTCTAGCTCATTAGCATCCTTCATTAAATAATGCTTTTATCCATCCAATGCGATCTGTCATAACTCGGTTGCAACTCGGTAAATACTAAACTTTACTCGATAGACATTCCGCCTTCATTAACTGATATCGATAACCTTAGGGTTTACCGACTAGGTTCTTTTCTCGGTGACATAGTATAGTATTAACCTTACAATCAACATCATATGTAGGATATCAAAACAATCTAAACATCATGATCTCATCATTGTCTAACTCGGTAATAGTTGTCCATTGAATAGCTTATTTCTCCCCTTATTCATCACATTCTTTCTGTGTCTTTTACTGACATCTTAATTCTCTTCAAATCAATCTTCTCAAGATATGGCAACATCATATTGAATTAGAAATTCAATTTCTTGACATCAATGACAAAATAATGTTATAAAGATAGTTATCATCCTTCTTCAGTTATATAAATACTCTCCAATAACCTTCTCAATATCCTTAATGAAATGCCAACAATCTCCTTTCTATTGTAATGCCAATAGAAGCTGCAGTAGGAGAAGAAGAAGAGGTAAGTTAAGAAGAAGAAGAAAAGCTAGCAGATCAAGCTAGAGTCATTCCTAGGTATGTGAAACTACATCATGATCTGAAGAAAATCATAGGAGATAAATATGTAGGGATACTCACAAGAAGAAAAGTGAAAGAAAACTCTTGCATGATTTCTGAATTAGAGCCCAAGACTTCTAGAGAAACACTTACAGATGAAGACTAGATTAAAGTAATGGAAGAGGAGCTAGACCAGATAGAAAATAATGAAACATGGTCTTTGGTACCCAGACTAGAACACAAAAATGTCATAGGTACCAAATGGGTCTTCAGGAATAAGCTAAATGAAGAAGGCATAGTTGTAAGGAACAAGGCAAGACTTGTATGCAAAGGATATGCTCAGGAGGAGGGAGAAGACTATGGAGAAACCTTTTCTTGTGTGGCTAGACTAGAAGGTGTATGAATTCTACTTGCATTTGCAGCATTTAAGGGATTTAAGGTTTATCAGATGGATATGAAGTCTGCATTTTTGAATGGAATCCTAGAAGAGGAAGTGTATATTGAGCAACCAGAAGGGTTTGCCTTATCAGAAGATAGTAACATAGTGTGTAGATTACACAAAGCCCTGTATGGATTGAAACAAGTACCTAGGGAATGGTATGAAAGGTTACACTCTCATCTTGTGAAGATTGGATTTCAAAGAACAAGTAAGGATAACAACATCTACTTAAAATCTGAAGGTGATTAGATTCTGATCTATGAACTATTTGTAGATGACATAATCTTTGGAGGAGATGTTAAAATGAGTCATGCTTTTGCAGATGAAATGAAGAAATATTTTGAGATGTCTCTAATTGGAGAGATGAAATTCTTCATTGGTTTATAGATTCAGGAAATGAAAGAGGGTATCTTTATTACCCAGTCCAAGTATGTCAAAGAGGTATTGAAGACCTTTGGCATGGATGAGAGAAAACCGCTTGGTACACCAATGGTGACTAGTTGTAAACTGACTAAGGAAGATGATTCAGCGTTGGTGAATGAAAAGGAGTACCGGTCAATGATCGGTAAGTTGTACTATATGGTGCACAATAGACCAGATATTGCTCATGTAGTAGGCATAGTATCTCATTTTCAGAAAAGTCCAAAAGAATCCCACTTGGTAGCTATCAAGAGGATTCTTAGATATTTGAAAGGAACAATTGACTATGGATTGTGGTATCCATCTAATGGTGACTATAACCTCAAAGTATATATCGATGCCGATTGGGCAAGTAATGTGGATGACTGGAAGAGCACAACCGGTGGAGCGTTCTTTCTTAGTGGAAGACTAGTTTCATGGAAAAGTAAGAAGCAAAGTTGTACTTCTCAGTCTACAGTTGAAGCATAATATGTGGCAGCATTTATGAACTGCACTCAAGCAATCTAGATGAAACATGTATTGGAAGGTTTGAATGTACCTGTATCTGAATCGGTGAATATATTTTGTGACAACACAAGTGCAATAAATATTTCCAAGAATCCAGTATATGCTAGAACTAAGCACATTGAGCTTAAATATCACTTCTTGAGAGAGAAAGTTCAGAATAAGGAGGTTGTACTACAACATGTTTCCAATAAGGAGCAACTAGCAGATATATTCACTAAGCCCTTACTGAAGACTACATTTACCTATTTGAGAGGTGAATTAGGGGTTGTGCCCCTTCATGAAGTCAACTAGAGTTGTGTGCTCCACATCAATCAGGTACTACAGTGTCAAATCTTTCTGGATTGATGTGTTGAAGGATGCTACTCCATAGGGGGAGCAACATAGTAGAGAATGGAAGCTTGTGCCCCCACTTTGGCATTGTTGTCAAAGGGAGAGAAGATATCTGATGTATGGGGAGAAGATATCTGATAATGAAGATACACTAGTCTATGATGTCTATAGTTACAATGCTACGCTGAGTATTGCCATCAGTGCCAAAGGGGGAGATTGTTGGCATATGATGAACTGACATGTTGATATGATGATAATGTATGTTGTCATTGATGTCAATAAGTGTAAGTGAACTAGTATGCAGATTGAAAGAAGTTGGTGAACCGGTATGAAGAAATGCTAAGCTAGACACAGTGAAATCAACCAGCTTATCCAATATAGATATAGAAAAAACCCTTGTCGCCGGATGAGAAAGACTTTTAACTTCCGATATTCCAGATTGTACCAAAGGCCTGACTCCAAAAAGAGCCGACCATTTCTTTTCTTTACCTCTATCATGTGGGTCCCCAGTTTTGGAATCTTTATCTTCCACCAATTTGACTGTCGCCTTGTCCCCCTCAGTACCCTGAGAAGCCTGGGGACCTGCATGATTACCAGCTCCAACCACAGAAAGACCACCATCCCCATGAGTTCCGCCATCCCCATGTTTGAAATTTGAATTTCTCTCTTGCCACTCCTCTCCTCCCATGTTGTCTTGTGTTTGATTCAGATTGATGTGTTGGTGCTACTACTTGAGATTTATTATGTTATTTTCCCTTAAAATAAGGATTTTTTCTCCAAGGAATGCTCCCTTTAAATCCTTGTATAGGTCAAACTCCTTGGTCTTCCTTTTCCAATGTGGACTTTCCTAAACTAAATTTTAGCCTTAATATGTGTGTCACCCATGCTAAGAAATAATAATTCTTTTGTAATAACCCTTTAAAATGGTTTTCATTCACTTGTTGATCTATCTAAGGACATCAAGGTGTATATATAAATATAGATAGAAGCCTAGAGCCTCATTCAAAGTTCCATTTATATTAACTTACCTAACACTTGTTATCAATCACAATCATTGAATCATAAAATTTAAGATATCCCTGCAGTTATCTAACACCCTATAGTGTCGTAAATTGTAACCTTGTACAATGCACACCTCATGGTTGTGATCCTACTTTAGCATGTCTTATCTCCATTCCCTCTAGGCCCGTTTTATCCCATTTTTACTCCAAACCTAATATCACTTGCGTACATAGATGAGTGGACCCCATCTTAGGGTTATGGCCCTTTATTTGGTGGCTTCTTGTCCTAATTTTGGAGGACAAGGGTGATGTCGTACCAATGTCTAGAATATGGCATCATGTCACCTTAGTCTTCCTTAAATACAATGCATTATAAATGTGGGTGAGTGTTCCCCCTCTTGGATGGATATTGGTTCCTATGGCTACTCTTGACCATTGGAGGTTGGCCTAATCGGTAATTTACCTAGGGAACCCTAAAAGTACAAAGTTGTGTCACACTTTTATAAAGGAAATGGTCAATGTTGATTCAAATTTTTAAATTAAATAAATAAAAAGTGAAATATATGTTTTGAATTTTGAAATGATGTAAACTAATAAAATTTATATTCTTTTGTCTATTTTATGTTTGTAATTTTAACAAAAAATGAAAAAATTATTTGAATGTAGTTTCTTATAAAGTATACACTATAATTTAGTTGACTATAAAATGTTGAAATTGAAGTTATGCAAGCTGGCACACTTTATTTAGTAAATTTTACCTTTTTTTCTTCATTTTTTTTTTGTATATTAAACTTGAACTTCAGTGCATAGATATAGTTTTTACTATTTTTTATAAATATATATTTTTCAATAAATTTGAAAAGTTGTGTGTGCTGAAATATAACTCTTTCCAATTGTCGCCACCTTTTTTCTTAATTATTTATCCAAATTAAAAAAGAATTATATCATCTGATATAGATTCTTTTCTCTACTGCATCATATTTTTTCAAAAAAATTAAATACATTTTAGTATTTTTCCTTGACAAGATAATCAACCTTATATTTTAGTGTTGTAGTGCCCCTCCTTGACTCAACTTGTCTTTTGTGCATCAAAGGATTTCATTGATCAAGCCTAGTCTAATTTATGATGATTCGACAGTGTCGTGTTATGTACTAACCCTATTCCATGATTGTAATGGATGATTATGGATCTATATTTGATGGTTTATATGTGTTCATTATTCATGATGGATCATATTGATTATTGGATTTGTATGGCATTATGATTACACTAACCCTACTCTTTGATTATGATGACTGCATTGATGCAACGATGTTGTGATTTTCCTCTAGTGTCTTAGTTATTAGAGATAATGTTATATCACTCATTGCAAGCACGATATGACGTTGCGATTCTCTATCACTTGCCTGACCATCTATGATGTATATGTGTTGTATATATATATATATATATATATATATATATATATATATATATATATATATATTGTGTTGCATTTAGCAATGGATACAAGATTGCAGGTACCAAACATTGACTCCACTTGGTCTCACAGGTTTAACTGTGTCTTTATCCCAACGGCAAGTTGTTGGAGATGGCATGAGTTTCCCTCACACACTCTAGGCTTAAGTTGTCACCTTGTCAGTTGAGTCATGTTAGTTTTGTCTTGTGGTGCACCATGGTTGTTAGGACCCTTGTTATGTGGTCTTGTGAGTATGATTGTTTAATTAAATTAATAATTGATTCTATTGCATAGTTTATTAAGTGGCTAGATTGATTTTTGTTTAGTTGTATTATAAATATTTATTGTTTAATATTGACTTGATTTTATATTTATTTGAGATTTCCTATTTATATGGATTCACCCATTTAATTCATTTACTTGATTTTATTGGATATAACTTATTGCTTATTGTGTTCATACAACTATTATCCTACCGATAATCGAATATAATATTAAGTTACCAACCCTTTTATGTGATTGGCTATTTCTGAATGGGTAAGTAAATTATATTAACAAATAATTTATTCCTCAAAACTATACATGTTAGGTACAATATATTATTTCTTGGAATATTCTAATTGGATGAATATTTCTAAAGTTTGAGTTTGAATTTTTATTTAATGGGTATTCTGTGAATGTTGCTGGGTTAATCAACTGACAAATTTTGGAAGTGGTTTTCGAATTGGATTGAGGAATTTCTTGAAGGATTGGATTTTCTTGTGGATTACTCTTCTTCAGATTTCAACCTTGTTTGGATTGCGTTTGCAAGTTGGTTCTTCTTTTCTTGCAAATTTTGATTTCTGGAATTGCAAATGTCTTCACTATGACTATGCAAAGATTGTTTGTTGTATGTTATTGAAATTGTTTTAGGAAATTTGGATTTGGGAATTGAAGGAATTGATTTGATTTGGAAAGGAATTTGGGAAAAGGAATATTTAGTTTATTAATTTCAAGTTTTGAAAAGCTTGTTGGAAGTGTTTTCTCTGTATTCTCTATGAGGGTATATGATTTCTTCTCCCTGAGTTTTGAAAGCATCTTGAATAGTTTTTTAGATTTATTGTATCTCCCTTGCCTTAGAGTTGATTTTTGTGATTTCGACTTTCCTATTATTGTCGAGAGCTCTCTGCAACTCACTATGATTACTCATTATGGAGTGCAGATCCTTTAGAAGAGTCTTCAAATTTCAATTGAACTTTGTAAAATATTTTCCATTGTTCCTATGTGGTTCTTGTAGGTGCATTTCATCTTCCTTTGAAGCTATGCCTTCTAGGTGACATTGTGAGCATTCTAGGAGGAAATTTATTATGCAGTTTTTAGTCTGAGAGTCTGCGTGAGTTGAATTCTCATGTTTTTGGTTTTCCATTTTAATTTTTCCACCTTCCAGTCCCTATGAGTTGATTTTTTGTTCTGGTTTTGACACCTCTGCAAACCTTAGCAAGTACCTTTGCCTTTTATGTTTATTTTGCTTGTTTTTTGGTTCTTTTCCCCAAACTGCTACTAATCACCCTAGAACATTGTCCAATGGACCAAGGGTGCCAAGGAATGAACCATAAGCATTGGGGAATGTACCCAGGGTGCTAGGGAATGCACTGAGAGAGTTGACCAAAACACCTAAAACATTGTCAAATACACCTAGAAGGTTGAGGGATGGTCCCAGAATGTTTTGATGCATACCAAAAATTAAACTCTACATACCAGGGGTGCTAATATGCAAACCAAGAGTGTTGAATTCCTCTGGAGGTCCTTAAAAATTGGTTTTGGGCCCTGTTTGGTGTCTTTTTCGGTTTTGTGATTTCTCCAGAGGCATGTGCAGGTTGTGACGACATTATCAAAGTTTTCTTTGATATATTTTTTATCATTCATGATGTTTCTTGTGCTCCATTAAGAGGATTCATCCCTTACCATTGAGGTGTTTCATATGTATTACATTGCTCCAACGAGAGGGAGAATTCCTCGTTGTTAAGGTTTGATTATGTGGCTCCAATGGGATGTGTTTTTTCTCACTATAGAGAATTGGATATGGATTTAGTTTCACCCTTGGATTGTATTCATGATTGGCTCTTCCTTTGTATTGATTTAGTGAAGGCTCCTATCATGTGAATGGCTTTATGTACTCTTTTGTGATCAGTTTGTTCTCAATATGTTATGACTACTTTTGTATCTTTTGTTAAGCCTTCATGAAGTTGTATTATGGTCCTTGGATGTATGTTTTACCCTATGGTTATGGTCCATGGTTGGGAGAGTGGGCTCTTACATGTGTGGACCAGGGTCTTCACCATTAGGCCTCTAGGAGGGGGTCTAGACTTGTTGGAACCACATGAAGAGTTTTTTTGTAATTGCAAGTGATAATATTAATAATTAATTAGTTGGTTTGGGTATCTAGGAATTAACTAAACAAGATCATAATTGGTTTTTTTTCCCCACCTCATAGCCCTAGAGCATTGCTCAAGATGAGCTTGGGAAGACTGTTGGAGCAGTAAATCTATCTCCCTTGAATGGATCCAACACGGAGAAGGTTCCACATGATTATCAGGGTGAGGCTTGGCGCCTTATTTTTTGAGGGTAGCATGTGATGACACTCTTCCCTACGTGTCCATTTTCAATATGCCTTTATTTGTTGATTATGCCTCTGGAGGCTTGGTTGCTTTGATTTAGCCTTGTGATGTGATTGGATGTTGTATATATGATTAGAGTCTAGTGATATCATGTTGTATCCTTTGGTTGATAGGTGTCAACCTAGGTCTTGAGTGTGAGTTGGAACCTTATGTCATCTCCTAGCACAAGGGATGGTTCCTATTTGGTTCCACATGGTCGGGTGGTTTACTGCCTTCTTCCATTGGGATGTTCTTCATTAGGTGCTTATGTTCTTGGACACAGTGTTATTTTATCTCCTCACATGGATGGATCTTGGAGAATAATCTATGTAATTATAATTTATATAATGTGATATGTAACTCAAGAAGGATGCAATTGTAAAGAAGACTATATAATCAGTATTTCAAGAATATATATAATATGACTTGTAGCAAGTTGATTTCGGGATGAGTTGTATTGAATGAGATTGTTGTAAATGGATATTCAATTGTAAATGTAATTCTTGATTAGAAAGGAATTAAATGATTGAGAGATATGAATGCAATCTCTTGTGTATATTTTGTGAATGGTAGTGAATATGTTAACAATCATGTGTGACTTGATTTGAAAGATGTTAATCTTCACTATTGGTTATCTTGTGGATTTGTATGGATTCTATGACTCTTCAATATGTGGTTGACCTATGGAGTTGATTCTATGTATTAGAGATAATATTGTATTACGATGACTTGTAAATGTGGAATAAGAATATGTACTTACGTAACTTGTATTATTAAGCATTAGGATGTGATGTAGCAAAAGAGGCTATGTGCTTGTCCCATGCACTCTCATGTGTTTGTAATTGATGATTTAAAACTATGCTCTTGTAATTAGATGATGTATTACTATATGGTTCATGTTGGGAATGAGATCCTATGTTGAATTAGGGGATTGAAATATTAGATTATGTTTATTCTTGTAGTATCATATGACTCTTGAATTTTTTTAGTAGCATGGAATCCTATTTGGAACTAGATAAGTGCTTGTTGTTATAATTAGTATTCTTAATGAGTTGTGTAATGGTTGTGCTTAAGGAAATAATCTAGCTCCATGTGTAGGAGAAGGATATACATTTATGCCAATGATTTATTATAGCCGCATGGGAAGTAAATGATTAGTTAGATTATGGTATATGGTGTTCTAAATGGATATGTGATGTGTTAGAATTATGTCAAGTAGTGACATTAAGATACCCTAGGGAATGGAAATATTTTAAGAGTTTGTTTAGTGATATGTTATTGATTAAATGATCTATTCCGCTTGCGTAATAGGATACTATGTTTATGTTCATATTGATTTATGTGTTCTTATAAATAGTTAATGTTGCATTAATGAATGTTAGTGATAACATAGAAGTAATGGATGTTTTAAAAAAAAATTATCTCCATTTGTTAGAAGATTATGGATTATTTCTCTAGGGTATTTTGGCGGGCATTACAAGTGCTAATGACTTAATTTCAATAGAAATAAAATATAAATATAATAACTAATTAAAATATCAAAAGATATATATTTTGGAAAATTCAATTATAGATCTATAAAAGGGTATTTTTATATTTCAAAAAAATTATTATTTAGAAGAGTAGGATTTGTTAAAACATCAAGTTCTTTTAATTTATTTATTTTTCGTAATTAGACCCAAAGTGGTATAAAATATACATTTAGTAGACATTTCCAATTGGAAAAGTTGTGGCCCATATATAACTTATCTATAATGAATCTATATAGACCATATGTTTGACTAAAATTAATTTTTAGTTAGAATTACTTAAATTCACTTGTGCTGATAAGTTGGATTGAAACGTGACACAATTTTATACCCATTCCCCAAGGCCCATTTTGGCCCATAGTTACTATGAACCTAATGCCACTTGTGTACATAGATGAGTGGACCCCATCTTAGGGCTATGACCCCTTTATTTAGTAGCTCCTTGTCCTAATTTTGGAGGACAAGGGTGTTCTGGCACCAATGTCTAGAACACAAAACTATGACACCTTGGTCTTTCTTAAATAGGACTCATTCAAAATGTGGGTGAGTGCTCCCCCTCCTAGATGGATATTGGCTCCTATGGATACACTTGATTGTTGGAGGTTGGCCTAATCAGTAATTTACCTGGGGAACCCTATATAAGGACATCCTATCAGTCCATTTTTAATCTAATAATTTATCCATAGTATTCATGAATTCATCATCAAGCATTCTCAAGCATTCAAGGCAGAATTTCATCCCACAATATCCTTCAAGCATCATGGAGAAAAATCACATCAATCTCAATGCAAGCATGTGTGTTTAACTGGGTAATTCATGTTCATATATTTCTCATGTTATAGTATTCAATATTTGTGATCACCTGTAAAGAGACATGCATCATAAATCTTCTATTTAACATTGCAGATTTGAGGCATATCTTCCAATATTTACATTTCATAATTCAATTCAATCCAAGGTTAATTCCTAAACTAGGATTTGACCTAAGGCAAATCCCTATCCACAACCCTTTTACTCTCTATCTATGTGCAGGGAATTGGTTTAGGAGATGGGATTGAAGATACTGATAGAATATATGATGATGAATAAGTTTAGATATTTCAGGAGTGAAAAGTGGAGAACCAGGGTGACCTACCACCTAGGTCCCAAAAAAAATTTCTGATCTTCTGACAATGGATCTTGTACATGTCCTGGATCCAAAAAAGATCCCACTTGTCCATCTAGAAGTTACAAGACCAAGGTGAGCTACCACCCCAGTCCCATCAATTCAGCCTGAACTTTTAGTATCACTTTCTAATTCACTTTCCTTTCTTAGATCTATGTTTGTGACCATGTGTAAAGTCTGTAGAATCTTGTTATTACTATTTTACTTCAACTATTCATTTGTTTTCCCTAAACTTTACTGTACAAATCAAATTTGAACTCAAAAAGGGGAAAACCCTATAGCTAAATTTAATTGATATCTCAACCCTTTTCCCTAATTGAATTGTGGCTAGATCTATTGAATTTCCTCCCCCTTTTTAATGTATAGTTAAATAAGTAATATTAGTCTACACCATATTTTTACATCCCTATTTAATTCTACTTTAGCCTTTATTCATATTTGGTAATTTTTATTGGTAAGAAAATTGTGGTGTTGAGAGGTTCTTTGGGGGCTTTATTCTAAAAGGGTTGAAGTCTGAAATGTTTTTAAAATCAATTTGAACCCTTTGTCCAAGACATAAAAGGGAGATGATAAACAATGGTTAAGTGTATAATTTGTATTCCAATGCAATCCAATATTGTGTGTGTTGGTATTTTGGTATGGTTTTGTCAATGATGTCAACACCTACTAAACCTTATCAACTCTGGCACTTTGGAGAATCAACAACAATCACCGGCAAGCAAATGACTTATGCATAGTCACCGGTATCTGGTACACCAGTAGGATATACTAATCACTGGCACTTGGAATGGCATGGAAAACACTTGGTTATGACGAAGACATCGTTTGGACACCTTGTCTTGGAGATTTGATTATTGGTATATTCATATTTACATATTTGTTGTTACCAACAAATAGGTCCAGGTTATACACTAGCAGGATTATCTTTTCCAGATCAGCATGGCATGCTATGGAGATGACTTGTTATTGTTGTAAATGCATTAAGACGACATGTTGAATCGGTTATTGCATCAGGCATTAATTTATTTGTAAATTTATTTTATTGTAATATCTCTTACAGCTGACCTACTAAAATTGGTCCTAGGTTATAATATAAATGTAAGATCTTATTTGTAAGATCGGTTCTGGAATGCGAAAAAGAATTGTGTGAAGGTATATGCGAGATTAAGCAGAGCTATACACACAGACATCATTTGAAGGTGAAGCAAGGTTTTTGTGAAAGAATATCAAAACTACACCGGTACTGAATCTAGCATATGAAGATACTATTTTGAGAAGTACATCCTTATTGGATTTAACCCTGAATATCAAAGATACAAATTTAAGAAGAATAATGACAAATCTTGTTATCTTGCTAATGAAGGAGTGACTGGTGATTTTGATGAGGATCCGACAGACAATGGATTGTTTTTTGTTGCTATAATAGAAGATCAACCAACACCTATAGTCCAACTGGTAGAGTAGGCCTTGGTAGCTAAAATTGAAGTAAAGGATGAATGGATCATTGATTCAGGATGCTCACATCATATGACATGTGATAAAGGTAAATTCTTTAACTTTCAAGAATATAATGGAGGTCTAGTGAGATTTGGAGATGATAAAGCTTGTCTGATCAAAGGTAAAGGTACAATATGTCTTGATGGTAAGCATAATACTCACAATGTTTACTATGTTGAAGGTTTAAAGAATAATGTTTTGAGTGTTGGTCAATTAGTTGAGAAAGGATTTCAGTTACAATTCAAAAATGGAAAATGCAAAATCATGAATAGAACTGGTTTAGAAATTGCAATCGGTAATCAAACTAGAGGTAATATCTTTCATTTGAATAACAGTGAAAAGACATGCTTGATTGCACATATTGATGAAAGTTGGCTATGGCATAAGAGACTCTGTCATGTAAACTTTGATTGCATGGTAAAAATCAGTATTACTAAGGTAGTTAGAGATTTACCTAAAATTGTCAAACCTCACAATATAGTATGTAAGGAATGTCAATTTGGAAAACAAGTTAGAGCCACCTTCAAAAGTATTCCAAAAAAATCCAATAATTCTCTCGACTTAATTCATACTGACTTATGTGGTCTAGCTCGAACCAAAAGCTTGCAAGGTGATAGATATTTCATGCTAATTATTGATGACTATTCTAGAATGTGTTGGGTTACTTTTCTAAGAGAAAAATAAGAAGCACTTGGGAAGTTCAAACTGTTCAAAGCAATGGTAGAAAATGAAACTGGTAAGAAAATCAAATGTCTAAGATCAGATCAAGGAGGAGAATTTACATCTAAGGAATGCAATGCATTCTATAAAGTGAATAGAATCAGAAGACAACTATCAGCACCTCGGACACTAGAACAAAATGGAGTTGTTGAAAGGAAAAACAAAACTATCTTAGATGTAGCTAGAAGTATGTTATTAGAAGCAAATCTACCACATGTATATTGGAGAGAGGCGGTAAGTACAGCGGTCTATACATTCAACAAAGTTCACATCAAAGGTGAAACCGGTAAGACTCCTCATGAACTATGGTTTTGTATTACTCCTACTCTTAAATATTTCAGAATATTTGGAAGTAAATGATATATTAGAAGAGATGAGTATATTAGAAAATTTGATCCTAGAAGTGATGAATGAATATTTCTTGGTTATTCATCTAAAAGTAAATCATATAGATGTTTTAACAAAAGATTGTAAAAAATTGTTGAGAGTACAAATGTGAGGATTGATGAACAATTCAGAGGAACTTCAAGGTATATAGATTCTAAACCGGTAACAGAAATTCTAATAAATGAACCTACACTGAACCCACCAATACAGAATGAAGATCCAGTTACACTCGTATCATCTGAAAATTCCACTGTGATTGAGGAACAATAGAAAACAAAGACACCCCAGTATGTAAGACTGAATCATTCTGAAGATCAGATAATTGGAAACAAGTATAAAGGAGTTATGACAAGAGGAAGATTTGCAAATGAAGAGGTATGTCTTATTTCTCAAATTTAACCATCATCAGTTAATGAGGCATGTGAAGATAAACACTGGATTAAAGCTATGGAAGAAGAATTAGAACAAATTGAGAAGAATAACACTTGGACATTAGTTCCCCGACCTAAAGATAAAAATGTAATTGGAACCAAATGTGTATTCAGAAATAAACTTAATGAAGATGGTAAGGTTATCAGAAATAAAGCAAGACTAGTGTGTAAGGGATATTCTCAGAAAGAAAGAATTGATTACAATGAGACTTTTGCACCAGTAGCCAAAATTGAGGCGGTCAGATTATTTTTGGCTTTTGCAGCACACAAGAACTACAAAGTATATCAAATGGATATTAAATGTACATTTCTGAATGGAGATCTTGAAGAATAAGTTTACATTGAACAACCTGATGGATTTTATTTGATAGATAACAAAGATATGGTTTGCAGGTTAAAGAAAGCTTTGTATGGATTGAAACAAGCTCCAAGAGCTTGGTATGCAAGATTGGATAAATATCTTTTGAAGATTGGTTTTTCTAAAGGTAATGTTGACAACAACTTATATTATAAAGTGACTAATGATGACATCTTGGTTATAGAAGTTTTTGTTGATGATATAATCTTTGGAGGAGAAGATGGACTATGTAAAGAATTTTCTATTGAAATGCGGCAAGAATTTGAAATGTCTATGATTGGAGAAATAAAATTCTTTTTAGGATTGTAGATTTCACAGATTGACAAAGGTATATTCTTGAGTCAATCCAAGTACTTAAAGGAGTTACTAAATAAATTTGGGATGGAGAACTCTAATCCGGTAAGCACACCTATGACTACAAATGACAAACTATCACTAAGGGATGAATCTACACCTGTTAATCCAACTAGGTACAAATCTCTGATAGGAGCTTTACTGTATTTGACATAGACTAGACCTGATATCATGAATGCAGTATGTATTGTTTCAAGATTTCAGAGTAATCCTAGAGAAAATCATGAATCAACAGTAAAAAGGATTTTCCAGTACTTACAAGGCACTACAAATCTTGGATTATGGTATCCTAGAGATGAAAACTTTGAATTATGTGCATACACAGATACAAATTGGGTAGGAGATGTGGATGATAGAAAAAGAACCACCGGAGGAGCATTTTTTCTTGGAAGTAGACTAGTTTCTTGGTTGAGTAAGAAACAAAGCTATACATCCTTATCAACAGCAGAATCGAAATATGTTGCAGCAACAACTAATTGTACACAGGTACTATGGCTTAAACAAATGTTGAAAGACATAAAGGTAAAATGTAAGGAACCTATTACTATCTATTGTGACAACACTGCAACAATTGATATATCTAAGAATCTGGTACTACATTCTAAAACCAAATATGTTTCTATCAAACTGAATTTTCTAAGGGAGAATGTTGAAGCAAAAGAAATTAAACTAGTTTATGTGAATACTAAAGAGGAGATTGTAGATTATTTCCCTAAACCTCTGCCTAAGGAGACTTTTGAATATCTTAGAGATCAGCTTGGGGTCATTCCCCCACTGGTAGATACTTAGAGAGTTGATGTTTGTCATCAACCGGCAGAATTAACAGAGAAATCTTTTTACTCCGGCTTTGATGAGGAAGATACTTCTCAGGGGGAGTAGTTGGTATACTAAATTGGTTGGTATTTTGTATATGAAATTGGTTTTATAGTAACTTTGGCATTTGATGTCAAAGAGGGAGAGATTGGTATGGAAAAACACAAGGAAACACATGTCACTCTCAGGGGGAGAGAATGTTACTTTGAAAAAGATTACTTATATTTTGGTAATTATTGGTATTTTGGTATTTGGCAGTTCTGTTTTGGCACTTTGATGGTTTTTCCATCTTGTGTTGCCATTAATGAAAAAGGGGGAGATTGTTGGTATTTTGGTATGGTTTTGTCATTGATGTCAACACCTACTAAACCTTATCAACTCTGGCACTTTGGAATCAACAACATTCACCGGCAAGCAAATGACTTATGCACAGTCACCGGTCTCTGGTACACCGACAGGATATAATGATCACCAGCACTTGGAATGGCATGGAAAACACTTGGTTATGACAAAGACATCATTTGGACACCTTGTCTTGGAGATTTGATTATTGGCATATTTATATTTGCATATTTGTTGCTACCGACAAATAGGTCCAGGTTATACACCAACAGGATTATCTTTTCCAGATCAGCATGGAATGATATGGAGATGACTTATTATTGTTGTAAATGCATTAAACTGACATGTTGA
This sequence comes from Cryptomeria japonica, assembly GCF_030272615.1. Classification (NCBI taxonomy): domain Eukaryota; kingdom Viridiplantae; phylum Streptophyta; class Pinopsida; order Cupressales; family Cupressaceae; genus Cryptomeria; species Cryptomeria japonica. The sequence goes on from NC_081415.1 coordinate 619,588,981, forward strand.
ATCAGTTATTGCATCAGGCATTAATTTATTTGTAAATTGATTTTATTATAATATCTCTTAGAGCCGACCTACTAAAATCGGTCCTAGGTTATAATATAAATTTAAGATCTTATTTGTAAGATTAGTTGTGGAATGTGAAGAAGAATTGTGTGAAGGTATATGTGAGATTAAGCAGAGCTATACATGCAGACATCATTTGAAGGTGAAGCAAGGTTTTTGTGAAAGCATATCAGAACTACACCAATACTGAATCCAGCATATGAAGATGCTATTTTGAGCAGTACATCCTTATTAGATTTAACCATCCAATTGTAGTCAATGTGACTCCTATTTTGTGTTTGAGTAGTGAGCTCTAGGCACTTGGCCTTTCTGCATGTGTAGACCCCATTTGTATACACTTACTATCTGCAATAGTATCATCTGATTGTGGGTAAGGTTTCCCACCGTGGTTTTTCCCCTTACAAGGTTTCCACATACAAATATTGGTGTTAAGTGTTGTGGATGACTTTGTCTTTTTGTTTCATGCATTAATCTTTACCGGTATTACAATTATCTGATGAAATTGTCCACCGGTATAAAAGATTGGTTCATCAGTATTAAACAGTAAGTTGGTTAAGTTGTTTTTGTTTTGAATTTATTTGACAACTGATTCACCCCCCCCTCTCAGTTGTCTCCGGGACCTAACAGTGTGATGGCCACTTGTGTTCATTTTTTTTTTCGTCCATTGGTGTAGCCATGGTGGTTGTCACTATGTGACTTAGATCTTTAGAAGGTCTCCTCCCTAGAAAAGAGGGAGTGTTGATGTGATAGATAGGTCAAATCCCTTCTAGGGCCGACCTAGAATGTGTATGTGACTAATTGGCCCTTAGCTTTAGTCACGCCTTATATGCAATTAACACAATGTAACTTGTAACGTGTGGGATTGACCCTATATCAGGAGATAAATATAATATAACTTGTAATGTATGGGGCGACCCTATATTGGGTGCCGAACTTAAGATATTATATTTTAATTAAATTGCTCTCCTCGAAGGTCAACCTAGGGTGTATTAGAAGGTTAAGGAACATATATATTCAAAGAATCCATCATGCATAAAACACATTCACTTACACAATGATCTTACACCAGCAGTGATCAGTGAATTACATCCTTATCAACAACAAACCATATCCTAAGGTCAGCTAACATTATTCAAAGTCGACAAACTTCATTTCATGCTTCTTCTCCTGTGTTGATGTGATATAGCTAGCATTTTGCCTCTTCATCACAAACAACAACTCAAGCACCTTTCTCATCCAGCTTGTACACTGGTCATCATATTGTCGGGTGACAACTACTCACTTAGTTGAGTTGTCTTCCCAATGTAAATACATCACTTACCAGTTGACATCCTTTCCTCACTAGTGATACACTATACCTGTAACCTATTCATCTCATCCACACAAGTTAGGCACTAACTTGTGTACTGGTGACTAGTGTGATCATTCCTCTAAGTGGCATGCTCTTTCTTACCTTGATGGTGTCCTTCACTCTTACCATACCGGTGTCCTACAACGCAAGGTGATATCCAAGATTTTTCAACCTGTACTCCTCCATGATGTTGTTGTATATCCATCTCTCATACCGACAGTCATCCCATACCATTTGACATCAATGACAACCCAATGCACATAATTTTTACGTCCTTATTTATTTCTACTTTAGTCTTTATTCATAATTAGTAATTCTTATTGGTAAGAAAAATGTGGTGTTGAGAGGTTCTTTTGAGGCTTTACACAATGCACCATTGAGAGGAGGGGTGAATCAGTGGTTCTCAAATCTCTTCTCTTTAACTATTTTAGGTGAGCATACTGGTTGCCTGATCTAACTATGCATACTTACCGGTTAGTGGAGAAACCAACACAAATGCAATCCCACACAAACAACAACACATAACACCAGTATGTACAAGGAAAACCCAAGATGGGAAAAACCTCGGTGAGCAATACTGCTGGAGACTGCTGCTCCAATCTAGCCTCACAATCATAACTATTTTACAATATTGAGGGCTACAACCCAAGGAGATACAACCCCTAATTTAGGGCACCAACCCAAGGAGCACCAACCCCTAGCTTACTTTATGGGCTACAACCCCTGCACTGAGCTACAACTTAGTGATCACAAAGGTAACTACAAATACAAAATTCTTAATATTGTTACAAGTAAATCTTGTAACCATCTCATATACTTTACTCTTCTGATGAGACACCTTCTTAGCTATACCAGCTCAATCTTTTGTTGCTCTCATCTGCTACTCTACTTGTCGGTAAACTCTACCAGTACACATCTCCTCTATTCTTCTCTACTGGATCTCCTCCTCACTACTTTTCTCTTTACTGGTACCACACTCTATCGGTTCTGTGTTTGCCTTCTCTACAACTTCCTTCACTTCTGCTATGCCGGTATAAACACTACCAGTTCTATACTGCTACCAGTTGAACACTTCAACCTAGTTCTCCCTCACACTTAGTCACTTCTCAGATATTTGTTGAGCACTTGACTGATTTTCTCACTCATGCAGAAGTAACTCTCAATCCCTTCATAGCAGCACTATCTTCTTCTCTTTAGCAACAACCCTCTCTCATCCAACAGAAACCATCTTTGATTTTGGATTGCATATTTATAGCCTGGTTTTATCGCCAAAAGTTAATTCAAATCTTAGGTAGTTAGGGTTTCCTCATCAACCTTTAGGCAAACCAAATCCAATCAGATCTTGTTTGATCTAATGTCTCAGACAACCAACTGTTCATCTCTGCCATTGTCGCGCCTTCTAGTACATGTCTTCTAATCTTAGCAACCTCGACCTCGTCTCTCAACTTGCCTCTGTCAAAACTCCATTAATGACTCTAATGTTTCCTTCTCGAGATCTTCTCACAATCTAATCTTCTTGCTTAGATCCAGGTGCCAACAACTCCCTGATTTGTCTCAATCACTCATTCTTCCTCGAGCCACACACTTCTAATCCGATCCACAAATCTTGGGATCCATATGAATATACAATAGTAGAGACATCTATCTCTACACAGAACTCCACCAACCACTGCATGCTTGACACTTCATCTCCTCGTGGTATCCAGGTCGACCACCAGCCATCTTGGATTGATGTGTTGGTTTAGGAATCACTGACCAAACCCTCAATCGATTCTTCTCTTATGTCGGTTAAACCTTCAAACCAGTCTGTCATTAGCCTTGCACTCTACTTCTCTTCCAGTGGACTACGCAATCGGTTAGCACACTTACAAACCTACCTTATGCACATATTCATCAAATGATGAGTCTTTTGTATTTGTACCTTGTCCATATTACCGATGGGTTTACATACTGGTAAACACTCTAGATGACACCATGTCATCAACCTTTAACTGGCTCTATCTTCAATCTGCCAATCTCCTCTGACTACATCTTCATCTAGCGAGAGTCTCGTTGTTCTACAACCTCACATCATATCGGGGACCTATTCATGCTTCTCCTCCTGTGTTGGTGTGATATAGTTAACATTTTGCCTCTTCATCACAAACAATAGCTCAAGAACCTTGCTCATCTGGCTTGTACACTGATCATCATCTCATCCGGTGATAGCTACTCACTTAGTTGAGCTGTCTTCCCAATGTCAACACATCGCTTACTAGTTGACATCCTTTCCTCACTGGTGATACATTTTACCAGTAACATATTCATCTCATCCACACAAGTTACGCACTAACTTGTGTACCAATGACCACAGTGATCATTCCTTTGAGTGGTATGCTCTTTCTTACCTTGCTGGTGTCCTTCATTCTTACCATATCCTTGTTCTACAATACGAGGTGATATCCAAGATATCTCAACCTATGCTCCTCCATGATGGTGTTGCATATCCATCTCTCATACCAGTAGTCATCCCATATTAGTTGACATCAATGACAACCCAATGCCAACAATCTCCCCCTTTGGCATTGATGTTAACTCATGTAGTATCTAGCATACTACATAATATTTCTCCTCCTTTATCTAATTCATGGATTCTTGACACATGTACTATGTGGTATACTACAAAATCCTTCTCTCCCTTTGACAACAATGGAAAAGGTCACTATCAGGGTATCATTCCTCCTTGTGTATATACTGGACACTGACATAATCTTTCTCCCCTTTTTCTTTACTAGATGTATCTCCTCCTTTGATACCAATTGTTAGGAATTGTTACATCTTATCAAGTCACAAGACTTGAGATGGAGGAATCATTTCATCAACAAACATCAATTGAGTATGCAAATCTGATACCATTTGTTAAAGCACTCAATTTTAGAAGGATGTGTCAGTGAGTACTACTCACCTACTGGTCAAACTGCATCACCTCCCATTTGATCCCAAATTTCTTTAGAATCAAATGTGATTGTATTATGAATACAACCAGCCAAATGACAAGTAGAAACCCTTTACAATGAAACTCTCCTACGTATTCCTACTGTAATTTCCATCATCTACAGTTTGGGCAATAAATGCACTTGCACTTTCAAGTTCAAGCATGTCGTCCTTACATCATAACCACTTGAACTCCCCCTGAGTCATACATCTCAAGTTCTCAACTCTGGTGAGGTCTAATATCGGGGGTTTCCAATCATTTCCATGTACCGGTTGAACTATGCACTATGATCATTTGATGATCCTTTAGCTCCATTATTTGACCACAACCTATGACATGATCCCAAATCTTCATAATTCCATACAATGACATCATCATGCCATAAATCAAACTAGTTAGCCCATAGATATGCATGTCTGCATAATCAACAACCAGGCCAACATATGTCATTCAAGTCTTTATCAATACCACTAGAGACATAAACTCCACATTCATGCTATCGGGGCTATTGCAATAATTTCCAACCTCATTGTCTTACATAACCTGCAAGTACCTATTAGCATTCATTCTGGTAACATCTTGCATATACTGGTTTCCTCTACTTGTCCACTATTACTACCGGAGCACCTTCTTGTGACTCCTGACCTTTGTGTCACATTGTATATGATTTCAACTGTTATCTTATCATTTTTTGACATAGCAGTAGTGATCCAATATTGATCTCAAGGTGTGTAGCCAAGACTGCCTCTATACACACTTATCTTCTAAGTTTCTTCCTTCAAACCGGCTGTAGTTTGTCCTTACATGTGTTCTCTTCCACTAAGGGGGTGAATGATAAATTTAATGTGTTGCTGCCCCTAAGGTCCTGCTTCTCCTCTAAGCCTTAGGAGATGTTACATGTGCATTGAATGCACAGTGTCAGTCCATGGTCTTCTTCCTCCAAACCCGCTTGGTCTCACTTTTCTTCCCATTTTTAGGCTCGGGAGTAGGTCTTTCCTTCTTCAGCTGATGGGTCCTTCCATTTCCAGATTTTGCAACACACCACATCCATCCCAACTTCATGATTGGGGAATCTCTTACCATACTGGTTTGACCATCTTCTCTGGGTCATGTTGTTGTGTCTAGCAACTGAAACCGATGGACCTCTTGCTCTTGCAAGGACATTTCTCCTTTGGTTCCATGCAGGTATCTGATTTCCATATGCTTTGTACCCACTTTTCTACAGAGCCAAGTTTCTATACCAACCCTCATGTGACTGCAAGTTCCTCCTCCTGCATTCAAACTCTCTATGGCCAAATCCATTGTAGTTATAACATACAACATTTACATTATCAAGAACAACAAATGGATTCTTTCTAGCATAACTGGTAGAGGGGACATGCATATATCTACTCCTGGATACATTTTTCTTATATGCACGATTTCTATGAGATCCTAGATTATTCCTTCTAGATCTCTTTCTGCATTCTTCTTCCCTGTGGCCATAAGCATTACATACAAAATAGTAACCAGTAAAGGATGGCATATGACATACAAATTTGTTCTGCCATGCATGGGGAGATCTTACCAGTTTAGTATCTCCACTTCTTCCTTGAGAATGGATCCCGGGTTGTCCATTCGGTGTAGCCCTTCCTTCTGGTCTTTTATTCTGCCACACTTGCTTTTCCCTATGGGTGGTAGCATTTCTTTATCCTCTATTGGCAGGTTGTCTTCCTTGCTACTTTTTTATTTTCCTTCTTCTGGTGAAGCTGTATTCTCCCATCTTTCCCTTTCCTTTGGGATTTACATGATTTTTCCTTCTTGCGTGTCTCGGTTCTTCTTTCTTGTCTACAAGTCTTCACCGGTTGTGTTTAGATCAATCTTCTTCCGGGAGGCATTTCTCACTGTGAAGGTTTGGCCTTTGTTTTCTCCATTTGAGGAGATAAACAAAATGTCATTGTGGGGGACATTCTTGCTGGTGGAAAATTCATCGACAACACTACCTAAACCTTCAGTGTCCTTGGCATGCTTTTGCTTCTTCAACATTTTTTCCAAGGCATCACTATTGCCATCAAACCAGATTCTTACCTTGAGTTCATCCTAACATTTCTCAAGGTCATTCTGCAGAACCTTCATCTCTCCAGGCAGCCACTAATATTCTTCATTTTTAATTTCTATCGTAGATGCTAGATCTTCACACCAACACTCCTTGGTGCTTTCTTCTCGATTCCTCAACTCTGAGATGCATTTATGAGATTCATCAAAGCATTTTGTCAACTGGTTCTACTCCACTATAGCAACCTTCTTGAATATCTTGTATTCATTTCTTACTCTATTGAGTTCTTCAAGTGCATTCACAAGATCTCCTTCAAGATCAACTTCTACTTCATCTTCTTCTTCTCCTTCACTATCAAATAGATCTTGATGGCTAGATCTATCTATCTTATCTCCTTCTTCTTCATCATTTCCAAACACATCTTGCTAGTGGGATCTATTTGCCCTATCACTTTCAGATGTGTGCACCTCATCTTCACATTCTTGAGCCATGAAGAGGTGGGTTCCTTCATCATCATTGTTGCAGCTGCTAGCAAATATGTCTTCATTATCTTCACGTGTATCTGCTGCATTGTTCGTTTCACTTCCACAAGCTAATCTAGTAATATAGGGTTCATTTCCATAAAGATTCTTGAGTCTATCCCATAGACTCTTTGTTTATTTACACTTATCCACTTGTGAGGAGACATCATCAGTGAGCCCACTGAATATAGCCTTCATGGCTTCTTCATTGCACATGCATCTTATTTCTTCTTAAAATCCAGTGGGAGGACTTACATTCCTAGGGAGACCATTAACAACCAACATCCATACATCAAACCCTAAAGATGATAGCTAGACTTCCATTCTACAACTCCAAATAGAATAGTTTGATACATAAAAAACTGGAGCAAGAATTGATACTAAACACACCATTGTATCCTTAAGCCTGAATCTACCCAAGTTGGAGAAAACTTGTCTAGCAAGGAACCTATGCTCTGATACCAATTGTTAGACACAATGCACCACTAAGATGGGGGGTGAATCAGTGGTTCTCAAATATCTTCTCTTTAACTATTCTAGGTGAGCATATCGGTTACCTGAACTAATTTAATGTACACTTACCAGTTAGTGGGGAAACCAACACAAATGCAATCCTAGACAAAGGACAACACATAAAACCAGTAGGTAGGAGGAAAACCCAAGATGGGAAAAACCTTGGTGAGCAATGTTACAGGAGACTACTACTCCAATCCAACCTCACAATCAAAACATTATAATATTTAGGGCTACAACCACTGCACTGAGCTACAACCTCTGCACTAAGCTACAACTTAGTGATCACAAAGATAACTTCAAATACAAAATTATTAATACTATTACAAGTGAATCTTGTAACCATCTCATATACCTTACTCTGCCAGTGAGACACCTTCATAGCTATATCGACTCAATCTTCTACTACTCTGCTTGCTGGTAAACTCTATCGGTACACCTTTTCTTTGTTCTGCTCTACTGGATCTCCTCCTCACTGCTCTGCTCTTTACTGGTACCACACTCTATCGGTTATGTGTCTACCTTCTCTGTAGCTTCCTTCACTTCTACTCTGCCAGTATAAACACTACCGGTTCTGCACTGCTATTAGTTGAACACTTCAACCTGGTTCTCCCTCACACTCAGTCACTTATCATATATTTGTTGAGCACTTGACTGATTTGCTCATTCATGCAGAAGTAACTCTCAATCACTTCGCAGCAACACTATCTTATTCTCTTTAGCAACAAACCTCTCTCATCCAAAGACAACCATCTCTAATTTTGGCTTGCATATTTATAGCCTGGTTTTCAAGCCAAAAGTCAATTCAAATATCAAGTAGTTTGAGTTTCCTCATCAACCTTGAGGCAAACCAAATCTAGTCAGATCTTGTTTGATCTGATCTCTCAAAAAACCAACTGTTCATCTCCATCATTGTTGCACCTTCCAATACATGTCTTCTAATCTTAGCAACCTTGACCTCGTCTCTTGACCTACATCTGTCAAAACACTATTAATGACTCTACTGTTTCCTTCTCGAGATCCTCTCACAATCTAATCTTCTTGCTTAGATCCAGGTGCCAACAACTCCCAGATTTGTCTATCGCTCATTCTTCCTCAAGCCACACACTTCTGATCCGACCCATAAATCACAGGATCCATATAAATGTATAATAGTAGAGACATCTATCTCTACACCACACTACATCAACCATTGCATGCTTTCCAATTCATCTCCTCATGGTATCCACATCGACCACCATCTAGCTTGGATCGGTGTGTTGGTTTAGGAATCACCAACCAAACCCTCAATCGATTCTTCTCTTCTACCAGTTTATTAATCCCATCGATTAAACCCTCAAACCAGTCTGTCATCAACCTTGCACTCTACTTCTCTTCCAATGGACTACATAATTGGTTAGCACACTTGCAAACCTGCCTTATGCACATCTTCATCAAATGGGGAGTCTTTTGCATCTGTACCTTGTCCATATTGTCGATGGGCTTATATACTGGTAAACACTCTAGATGACACCATGTCATCAACCTTTAACTGACTCCATCTTCAATCTGCCAATCTCCTCTAGCTTCATCTTCATCTAGTGAGAGTCCTACTATTCTGTAACCTCACATCATACCAGTGACCTATTCATGCTTCTCCTCCTGTGTTCATTTGATATAGCTAGCATTATGCCTCTTCATCACAAACAACAACTCAAGCACCTTGCTCATTCGGCTTGTACACTGGTCATCATCTTGTCAGGTGACAACTATGTTAGGTCCCAGAGACAACTGAGAGGGGGGGGTGAATCAGTTGTCTAATAAATTCAAACCAAAAACCATTTAACCAACTTAATGCTTAATACTGGTAAACAAGTTAAGTATGCCAGTAGATAGTGTTAACAGTAAATTGCTATACCGGTAAAGATTATTACATGAAACATAAATACAAAGTCATCCACAACACATAACACCAGTATTTGTACGTGGAAACCCTGTAAGGGGAAAAACCACGGTGGGAAACCTTACCCACAATCAGATGATACTAATACAGATAGTAAGTGTACATAAATGGGGTCTGCACATGCAGAAAGGCCAACAGCCTAGAGCTCATTGCTCAATCACAAAATGGGAGTCACACTGACTACAGTTGGATGGTTAAATCCAATAAGAATGTACTGCACAAAATAGCATATTCATATGTTGGATTCAGTACCAGTGTAATGCTGATATGTTTTTACAAAAACCTAGCTTCACCTTCAAATGATGTCTTCATGTATAACACTGCTTAATCTTGCATATACCTTCACACAATTCTTTTTCGCATTCCACATTTGATCTTACAAATAAGATCTTACATTTATACCTTAACCTAGGACTAATTTTATTAGGTCGACTCTACAAGATATTACAATAAAAAAATTTTACAATCAATATAATATCCGATGCAATAACCAATTAAACATGTCAGCTTAATGCATTTACAACAATAATAAATCATCTTCATAGTGTGCCATGCTGATCTAGAAAAGATAAACCTACTGATGAAACCCTCGATAACCCTGGACCTATTTGCCGGTAAAAGAAAATATGCAAGTATGAGTATACCAATGATTAATTCTTCAAAACAAAGTGTCCACATGATGTCTTTGACATTACCAGGTGTCTTCCATATCATTCCAAGTGCCGGTGATCATTATATCATATCAGTGAACCATATACCAGTAACTGTGCAATAGTTACTTGCTTGCCGGTGAATGTTGTTGGATCTCCAGAGTACTGATATTTTAGTAGGTGTTGACATCAATGACAAAACCATACCAAAATACCAACAATCTCCCCCTTTGGTATTGATGGCAACATAAGATGGAAAAACCATCAAAGTGCCAAAACAGAAATGCCAAAAACCAAAAACGAACAATCTCCCTTAAACAACAATCTCTCCCCCTAGGAACAACATGTGTTTATCTAAAGGTTTTCTTACCAATTTCTCCAAATGATAATGTGTTTTTCCATAGATATCTCTCCCCCTTTGACATCAAATGCCAAAGTTATAATAAGACCAAGTTCATATACAAAATACCAATCAATTCAATATACCAACTACTCCCCCTGAGAAGTAGCTTCCTCATCAAAGACCGGAGTAAAAGATTTGTCTTTCAATTCTGTCGGTTGATGACAATCATCAAGTGTCTAAGTTTCTACCGGTGGTGGTATTACTCCAAGATGATCTCTGAGATATTCAAAAGTCTCCTTAGGCAAAGGTTTCGTGAAAATGTCTGCAAGTTGTTCTTAAGTATTCACATAAACCAGTTTTATCTCCTTTTCTTCAACTTTTTCCCTTAGAAAATTCAGTTTGATAGAAACATGTTTTGTTTTAGAATGTAATACCGGATTCTTAGATATATCAATTGCTGCAGTGTTATCACAATATATAATGATAGGTTCCTTGCATTTTACCTTTATGTCTTTCAACATTTGTTTAAGCCATAGTACCTGTGTACAATTAGTTGCTGCTACAACATATTCTGATTCTGCTATGGATAAAGATGTACAACTTTGTTTCTTACTCAACCAAGAAACTAATCTCTTTCCAAGAAAGAATGCTCCACTGGTGGTACTTTTTCTATCATCCACATCTCCTGCCCAATTTGTATATGTGTATGCATAAAGATCAAAATTTTCATCTCTAGGATACCATAATCCAAGAATTGCAATGCCTTGTAAGTACCGAAAAATCATTTTTATTGTTGATTCATGATTTTCCCTAGGATTACTTTGAAATATAGAAACAATACATACTGCATTCATAATATCAGGTCTGGTTTGTGTCAAATATAGTAAACCTCCTATCATAGATTTGTATCTAGTTGGATTAACAGGTGTACATTCATCCCTTTGAGATAATTTGTCATTTGCAGTCATAGGTGTGCTTACCGGCTTAGAGTTCTCCATTCCAAATTTCTTTAGTAACTCTTTCAGGTACTTGGATTGACTCAAAAATATACCTTTATCAGTCTGTGAAATCTGCAATCCTAAAAAGAATTTTATTTCTCCAATCATAGACATTTCAAATTCTTGCTACATTTTAATAGAAAATTCCTTACATAATCCATCTTCTCCTCCAAAAATTATATCATCAACAAATACTTCGATAATCAAGATGTCATCATTAGTTATCTTGTAACATAAATTGTTGTCTGCATTTCCTTTAGTAAAACCAATCTTTAAAAGATACTTATCCAACCTTGCATACCAAGCTCTTAAAGCTTGTTTCAATCCATATAGAGCTTTTCTTAACTTGCAAACCATATCATTGTCATCTGTCAAAGAAAATCCATTAGGTTGTTCAATATAGACTTCCTCTTCAAGATCTCCATTCAAGAATGCACATTTAATATCCATTTGATAAACTTTGTAGTTCTTGTGAGCAGCAAAAGCCAAGAATAATCTGACTGCCTCAATTCTAGCTATCGGTGCAAAGGTTTCATTGTAATCAACTCCTTCTTTATGAGAATATCCCTTACACACTAGTCTTGCTTTATTTCTGACAAGCTTACCATCTTCATTAAGTTTGTTTCTAAATACCCATTTAGTTCCAATTACATTTTTATCTTTAGGCCAAGGAACTAATGTCCAAGTATTATTTTTCTCAATTCGTCCCAATTCTTCTTCCATAGCTTTAATCTAAAATTTATCTTCACATGCCTCATTAACAGATGATGGTTCAATTTGAGAAATAAGAAATACCTCTTCATTTGCCAATCTTCCTCTTGTCATAACTCCTTTAAATTTGTTTCCAATTATCTGATCTTCAGAATGATTCAATCTTACATACTGGGGTGTCTTAGTTTGTTGTTGTTCTTCAATTACTGTGGAATCCTCTGATGGTACCGGGGTAACTGGATCTTCATTTTGTACAGGTGGATTTAGTGAAGGTTCATTTGTCACAATTTCTGTTGCCAGTTCAGAGTCTATATACCTTGAAGTTCCTCTGAATTGTTCATCAATCTTTACATTTGTACTCTCAACAATTTTTTGCAATCTCTTATTAAAACATCTATATGCCTTGCTCTTAGATGAATAACCAAGAAATATTCCTTCATCACTTTGAGGATCAAATTTGCCAATATACTCATCTCTTCTAATATAACATTTACTTCCAAAAATTCTGAAATACTTAAGAGTAGGAGTATTACCAAACCATAGTTCATGAGGGGTCTTACCGGTTTCACCTTTGATGTGAACTTTGTTGAATGTATAGACGGTTGTGCTAACTGCTTCTCTCCAATACACATGTTGTAGATTTGCTTCTGATAACATGCTTCTTGTTGCATCCAAGATAGTTATGTTTTTCCTTTCAACAACTCCATTCTGTTGTGGTGTCCAAGGTGCTGATAACTATCTTCTGATTCCATTCACTTCATAGAATGTATTAAAGTCCTTAGATGTGAATTCTCCTCCTTGATCTAATCTTAAACATTTGATTTTCTTACTGGTTTCATTTACAACTATTGCTTTGAACAATTTAAACTTTCCAAGTGCTTCTGATTTTTCTCTAAGAAAAGTAACCCAAAACATTCTAGAATAATCATCAATAATTAGCATGAAATATCTATCACCTTGTAAGCTTTTAGTTCTAGCTGGACCACATAAATCAGTGTGAATCAAATCAAGAGCATTATTGAATTTTTCTGGAATACTTTTGAATCTAGCTCTAACTTGTTTTTTAAATTGACATTCCTTACAAATTGTATTATGAGGTTTCACAATTTTAGGTAGATCTCTAACTGCCTTAGAAGTACTGATCTTCACAATGCAATCAAAGTTTACATGACAGAGTCTCTTATGCCATAACCAACTTTCATCTATATGTGCAATCAAGCATGCCTTTTCACTATTATTCAAATGAAAGATATTACCTCTAGTCTGATTACCAGTTGCAATTTCCAAACCAGTTCTATTCATGACTTTGTATTTTCCATTCTTAAATTGTAACTAAAATCCTTTCTCAACCAATTGACCAACACTTAAAATATTATGTTTTAATCCTTCAACATAGTAGACATTGTAAGTGTTATGCTTACCATCAAGAGATATTGTACCCTTACCTTTGATTGAGTAGGCTTTGTCATCTCCAAATCTTAGTAAACCTCCATTGTATTCTTGAAAGTTCAAGAATTTACCTTTGTCTCCTGTCATATGATGTGAGCATCCTGAGTCAATGATCCATTCATCCTTTACTTCAACTTTAGCTGCTAGGGCTTTTTCTACCAGTTGAGCAGTAGGTGTCGGTTGATCTTCTATGATAGCAACAAAAACCCATCCATTATCTACTGGATCCTCATCAGAATCATCAGTCACACCTTCATCAGCAATGTAACAAGATTTGTCTTTGTTCTTCTTAAATCTGTATATTTGATATTCAGGATTAGGCTTGTATGTTCTTCTAGCTTCTTCTCTTAGTCTAGTATCAGGGCATCTCGAAGCCATATGACCAATCTTATTGCAGTTGAAACATTTAAAGGGTGCTTTACCTTCATACTTACTTCCAACTGGACCTTTTGGCGTGCTTCAAGTTCTTCAAGCTCTTCATTCTCCTTCCTAGTTTCTTCAAGTTCTCTTGCATAAAAGGCTTTCCAATATATTTTGTCAAATGATGGAGTAGACAGTAGATAGTGTTAACAGTAAATTGCTATACTGGTAAAGATTAATGCATGAAACATAAATACAATGTCATCCACAACACATAACACTAGTATTTGTACGTGGAAACCCTATAAGGGGAAAAACCATGTTGGGAAACCTTACCCACAATCAGATGATACTACTACAGATAGTAAGTGTACATAAATGGGGTCTGCAAATGCAGAAAGGCCAACAACCTAGAGCTCACTGCTCAATCACAAAATGGGAGTCACACTGACTACAGTTGGATGGTTAAATCCAATAAGAATGTACTGTACAAAATAGGATCTTTATATGCTGGATTTAGTACCGGTGTAATGTTGACATGCTTTCACAAAAACCTAGCTTCACCTTCAAATGATGTTTTCATGTATACCTCTGCTTAATCTTGCATATACCTTCACACAATTCTTTTTCTCATTCCACATTTGATCTTACAAATAAGATCTTACATTTATACCATAACCTAGGACCAATTTTAGTAGGTCAGCTCTACAAGATATTACAATAAAAACATTTTACAATCAATATAATATCTGATGCAATAACCGATTAAACATGTCGTCTTAATGCATTTACATTAATAATAAATCATCTTCATAGCGTGCCATGATGATCTGGAGAAGATAAACCTACCAGTGAAACCCTAGATAACCCTGGACCTATTTGCCAGTAAAAGCAAATATGCAAGTATGAATATACCAATGATTAATTCTTCAAAACAAAGTGTCCACATGATGTCTTCGACATTACCAGGTGTCTTCCATATCATTCCAAGTGTCGGTGATCATTATATCCTACCAGTGAACCATATACCAGTAACTATGCAATAGTTACTTTCTTGTCGGTGAATGTTACTGGATCTCCAGAGTACTAGTGTTTTAGTAGGTGTTGACATCAATGACAAAACCATACCAAAATACCAACAAACTACTCACTTGGTTGAGCTGTTTTCCTAATGTCAACACATCTCTTACCACTTGGCATCCTTTCCTCACTAGTGGTACACTGCACAAGTAACCTATTCATCTCATCCAAACAAGTTAGGAACTAACTTGTGTATCGGTGACCACAGTGATCATTCCTCTGAGTGGCATGCTCTTTCTTACCTTTTTGGTGTCCTTCATTCTTACTATACCAGTGTCCTGCAACATAAGGTGATATCCAAGATATCTCAACATGTACTCCTCCATGATGACATTGCATATCCATCTCTCATACTGGTAGTCATCCTATACTGGTTGACATCAATGACAACCCAATGACAACAATTATTACATCCCTATTTAATTATACTTTAGTCTTTATTCATAATTAGTAATTCTTTTGGGTAAGAAAAATATGGTGTTGAGAGGTTCTTTTGGGGCTTTATTCTAAAAGGGTTGAAGTCTAAAATATTTTTAAAATCAATTTGAACCCCTTGTCCAAGACACAAAAGGGCGATGATAAACAATGGTTAAGTGTAGAATTTGTGCTCCAATGCAATCCAATATTGTGTACTTTGGCATTATGGATGAATTGATTATGTGTTACATTGATGTTTTGTTATAAATGTCAACACTATTTGTTATGGATGATTACCGGCAGATAAGTTTTGGTTACCATTAGAAGATCTAGTGTTACTGGTAGAAGAGATTATCTATTGTACACTTCTGACATGTTTGGATTAGTGAAGTATATTGGATTTCATATGTTATATGCTCCATGAGCATGTTTTGGTCAGTTGGTATTGGCTTGGTAATCGGATGTTATCATACACTCTGGTAAAACCTTACCGGCACTGGTTTAAGGCTTTACCGACAGAAGATCTGATTGAGGAATCATGACAGGATGCATAATTGGTGTTGGTGCAGCTTCTTCATGGATTTCAGGATGTTGAAGATGTTCGTTGATCATGCTTCAATTGCTTGAAGACATTGCTTTGGTGTGGTGTGTTGGCATTATACACTCAAATGAGAATAGTTGATGTTGTCATTGATGGCAACCAACTGGTAACATGGTTCATAGGTTACATCGGCAATAGACATCATCTATTGGCATTGGTAGACACTACAAGTTTATTCACACCGACATCCAGTCTACACTGACAATAGATCATACCGACACTCTAAGATGACTTGAAATAATATTATTTTGTATTGTAATTATATTTATATAGCCGACATGATGTATTGTAAAGACTCATATATGTATGAGATCTTCTAGGTCATTATGAAATGAAATTAGGTAATGTAAGGAAGCGATATATGAGATGTGATAGGTTATGTTAGTGAATGAACTGTATATACATTTTGATGTAATTATCTTATGAGTGAATAAGAGTAGAGAAGAGTGAAGCAAGGTTTACGATAGAGGTATCAGACATAACCTAAACTAGTACTGAATCCAGCATTGTGAATGTTATTTTGAAGCAGTACATTATTATTGGATTTAACCATCCAATTGTAGTCAGTGGGACTCCATTTTTGTTGTTGAGCAGTGAGCTCTAGGTGGTTGGCCTTCCTACATGTGCATGCCTCTATTGTATAAGTAATATTTATTCATATTGGCTAGTGAGTAAATACTGTGGGTCACAAATCCCACCGAGGTTTTTCCCTTACCGGGTTTCCTCACCAAAAATATCTATGTTATGGTGTGCATTGATGCTTATTCTTTTGTTTCTCTTTACTACATTATTATTTGTTTACCGGTATATTAATTTGGGTTGTAAAGTTGCAAACAAGTTTAAATCTTTCATCTACTAGTTAGACACTGATTCACCCCCCCCCATCTTAGTGTCTTTGGCACTGTCCTAGCATCTAACAATTGGTATCAAATCCTATTCCTCTATTTGCAGAAGCCTAACAACTTGAGGAAGATTCTGAAACTGGTACCGATGAAAAGTTTGAGACAACAGTTGGAAGGAGCTCTTGAATATTTTGATGCAAAAAAATTGAAGAATATCAAAATGGAAGATGAACTCAGAACTGATCAAGAATTTATCAAAGCACTTCAAAAAAACCTGGTGATAGCAAACAATAAGAGAAAAGAATTACATGTGCAATTGGAAACTCAAGATGATGAAGAAAAGGAAACTCTTAGAGATATTGCAGAGAAACTGAGATGAAAGATTTAACCATCAGATTGTTGGCATATGATGAAGTGGTGATAGTGTATGTTGTTATTGATGTCAATAAATGAACCGTAATATGATGCTCAAGTAGGTGAACCTGGATGGTGTGAATAGGTGTCACGGTTCGCAATCAGGGTTCACTAAGTGTGACTACCGGTTGGTAGTCTTTGATCAGCTCTAGGGCTTCTGGTTTGGCTTATGCGGTGCAACCGATGGTGTTTTGTGAACAACAAGGATAAGGATCAGCATACCATGTCAGTTATGTGCATGTGAAGGATTTCCTTGAGGATTGTGCACATGAAGATCAAATGCATTGAATGCCTACCTCAGGAATGCATGATGTTCTGAGCGGTGTGTGAAGTACGCATGATGGGTTACTGATTTCCAAATGTGATGAAGATTGGATGATGTAGAATGAATTGAGATCTATTTTTGATCATTTCACTCTATGCAATATGTTTGGACGGTCAGGATTGGACCGCTTGTAATTGTAAGCCTAAAAATTTTAAGGTTTAGGGTTTATGCTACCAACCTAATTGTTGTCTATAAGGTCGATGATGTTTGTTATTGTTTGTGTTGGCAAATGTTGTGTTTGTGTCCGCATGTTAAGATACTTGCCAAACCAGAGTGTGGAATCTGCAGAGTGTGATTGTAGAGGAGAGGAGCTGAAAACGATCTGCCTTAGCAAGTAGTAATGTTATTAAATCAGAGCTTTATCTGTTGACTTATAATCATTTCAACAGAAGGAAAATCCCTTGACTGAGTAGCTTTAATAGGCTTGTTGTAAATCCTCTAACCAAGTGACTCAAGTTCATTGAGTTCTTTAAATCATCTAGAGAGGTAACCTTTAACAGGGTTTCAACCTTTAATAGGGTATATAGCCATCCCTTAACCGGGTGATCCCTAACAGGATCGGTTCCTAACAGAACCTTATTGTAAAGTCCTTAACCGGACTAGACTCCTAACAAAGCGGACTTCAAAAGAGTTCAAAACAAGCTTGTGGGTATTCATCCCACCATGGTTTTCCCATTTGGGTTTCCATGTGAAAAATTTGTGTATTATGGGTTGTGAATTTTCATGTGATGATTGAGTAGTTTTTGATTAAAGTTGAATATGCATGCAGTGCTAAATGATTGTAGTATTATTGATGCAACTCATACATGACTAAACTAGTAAATTATCTATCAAGATCTAAGATCTATTAAAGTACTTTTGGTTAACCGGTTTAGATGTTTGAAGCATTTCTGTTTAACCGGTATTGCTATGGTTAAGTGCAGTGGTATAGACAATCGGTTATCTATGTTAAGAGAGTGTCAAAATATTGAAGCAAGTTTTTGTTTGTACTAATTCACCCCCCCCCTCTCAGTGTCAATTAGGATATTATTTGTTTGTCATTATTCATCAATTGGTATCAGAGCGACTCAAGGTCCTCGGTGATATAAGCTTAACCGCTTGAGGCAAAAGATCCTACTTCAATGATGAAGAGGGAAGGTCCTAAGTTCAATAGGGATAACTTCAAAATATGGAAGGACATAATGAAGATTTATATCAAGAGTGTGGGTACTCAACACTGGAGCTATGTTGAGAATGCCTATATAATCCCCACTGGCACTCTAACTGATGATCAGAAAAGAGAGATTCAAGAAAATGGGCAAGTCATGGAAGCCCTTATTAGCCACCTATTTGATATTGATTTCATTGATGTACAAGATAAGGACAATCCTAAGGATATATGGGACACATTGGAAACCATTTATGGCAGTGATGAGCATGTCAAGAAGGGTAAGGAAGAAAGCCTCAAAGGAAAATTTGAAGACATGAGGATGGTTGAAGGTGACACCATTCAGCAATATGGCATAAGGATCAAGACTATGGTTGAAGATATCAAGAGAACTGGTGGAACAATTGATGATGCCACCATTGTCAGTAAAGTTTTGAGATCATTTTTACTGGTCTATGCAATCAGGTTTTCTACTATTCAGGAGTTAAGGTCTATTGACAAGACAAAGGTATCTCTAGACTCTATCATTGCAAAGTTGACTACATATAAGTTGAATAGCTGTGATGGTAGTGTTCAGAAGACAGAGTTAGCCTTTAGAGAATTTCTTTCCTCTGCACCAAATAGAAAAGGAAAAGAAGTCAACACCAGTTATGAATCCAAGCCAAGCAGAGATATGGATGATGAGGAGATTCTAATGGAGTTTGAAGCTCTTCTTACCAAGAGGCTTCCAAAAGGCACAGGAAAATATAGAGGTAAGCTTCCTCTAAAATGTTTTTCTTGCAATAAGATAGGACATATAGCTGCTAACTATCCCAACAATGACAATAAGGATAAACCGAAAAGGTTTAGAAAGTATAAAGGAGGAGGTAGGAGAAATTGTCTTGTTGTAGTGGATGAAGGTGTTACCGATGAAGAATTTGAGGATGAAGAGAATGAGGACATAGTGTGTTGGCAAATGCACACTCCAATGAGAAATTGTAGGTGGTTGAAGGTATTGTCATTGATGGTAACCTTACAATCATATGTTACCAAAAGGCACCAACACTAGTAGACTCTACACCGGCATACAATTCACCGGCATTGAAAAGATTGATTACTGACACCATGGGCAACAAGAATTTTGTTTAATTGCATTTTGTATTTAATTGTAAAATCTTTTTGTAAGACGACATGGTGGATTGTAATGAGACTCATATAAGTATGAGATCTTGTAGATCATTTAGGAAGAGGATATGGTTAGATTATTGCAAACCTAATGTGCTAATTGTAAGGCAGATTTTGGATAAGGGTTTATGATTATTACAGAGCTTAAACTGGTACTGAACCTGGCATAGCAGATGCTGATTTGAAGTAGTACATGACATTGGATTTTCATAATCCACTTTTGTAAGTCAGTGAGACTTCTTTTGTAACTAAGCAGTGAGCTCTAAGCACTTGGCCTTCCTGCATGTACAGGCCCCTATTGTAACAGTAATATTCTCTTATTGGCCAATAAGCGAATATTGTGGGTCACAAATCCCACTAAGGTTTTTCCCACACTAGGTTTCCTCATTAAAATATTGTGTTATGGTGTGTCTTTCATGTTGTGTTTATTATTCTTATTTACTGCATTAATTTTGGTTTACTAGTACACAGGTTTGGAATGCTTTTCATATTATAAGTTCAAAAAATTCATTAACCGGTTAGATACTGATTCACCCCACTCTCTCAGTATCTTTGGGAATCCTAACAATTGGTATCAGAGCCTGGTCCTTTGTTTTCAAAAGCCTAACTGCTTGTGGAAGATTTTGTCACCGATAGAGATGGAAAACTTGAGAAAGCAATTGGAAACGGCTCTTTTAGACTATGATGCAGAAAAAGTGAAGAATATGAAACTTGAAGATGATCTGAAGGTTGCATAGGATATCATTCAAGGACTTCAAGAGAATCTCACTATTGCAAGAAACAAAAGAAGAGAACTTTGTGAAAAGATGCAGAATGGTGATGATGAAAAGGAAACTCTTAATGATCTAGTGAATAAACTAGGACAAGAAAATAGTACAATGAAGAATGAGATGTAGGATATGACTATGAGATTTTGTAAAGAGACTGAAAATTGGAAGAAGAATGAAGATGACCAGAAGAATCAATGATGTTTCAAATGAAAATCTAAGACTCAGTCATGAGAATGATATGCTAAAAACAGATCTAATTCACTTAGAACATGACAAAAGTGAACTCATGAGACAAAAATATTTCTTGTAAAATGAATTGGCTACTACAAATCAACACAAGGAGAAATTACAAGGAAGCAACAATACACAAATCAACAATGGAAGGCGGGCGGTTCCAGGATTCAAATTTGAGTGGGAATTCTGGATCAGCATTGGGACAGCATGTGACAGATGATTCAGAGATTCCTGCAGATGGAGAAGGTTTAGATGGTAAGGACCCCGATGATCCCATGAACTTGGGGGACCCAGGAGGAGGAACAACACCACATGAAGAGTAGTTAGCACTAGAGAGTGGGAAAGAGCAGGTTCAAACTTCAAAAATAGAAGATGGCAACTTGGAAGGAGCCCAAGGATAGCAAATGACTTGTGTTTCAGAGAACACGGTGGAAGGTAAAGATCATCCGGAAAAGGTTCTTTTGTCAACGAACCCTAAAGGGGGAGCCAATGGATAGACATGTAAGTGGTCCTCATTGTTTGGGGTCAAGCCCAAAGGTAAGTCCTCATTGCCTCCTGTTAAAAACTCCTCGAATGTGTCTCAGGGCAAGTTTGCTATCATTGTTCTTGACCAAATCATTGATCAAAACATCACTACAATGGAAAACACTTTGATTGGTTATTTCTTTGGATCTAGACCTAACATAGAAATAGTTCATGGATTTGTCAAAAGAAAGTGGAACCTGAACGGTCAGGTTGATGTGGTAGCAATGAACAAAGGCTGTCTATCCTTCACCTTTTCTTGTGATGAGGATAGAAGAAACATTCTATGTAGTGGATCTTGGGCAATAGGAAAATACACCATGTACATCCAGAAGTGGTACCCTAATGTAGCGAAAGGAAATAATTTTTTGGCCCAAGTCCCAGTGTGGGTCAAACTCCCTGGGCTCCCAATGGAATTATGGGAGGAAGACGTTTTTGCAGGAATTGCCAATACCTTTGGGGAGCTAATCACCATTGATCATATCATGACTTCTAGAAGAAGGCTGATCTATGCAAGGATCTGTGTTGGAGTTGGACCTAACACGAACTTGCTAGAGGAAATAGAGATAGAATCAAAACTAGGGAAGTGGAAGCAGAACATTGTTTATGAAACAATCCACTTTGGATCTAAAGAGGATAAACCCCATACCCAAACTAAGGTTTGGAAAAAAGTGGACAAGCTAGTAAAAGTTCAGGATTCCAATGACCCTAATCAGGAGAAGCAGTCCCAGATAGTAAGGGTGGAGGAAGAAATCACTAGTGAAGTGGGTAATGAATCAAATATTCAGATGTTTGAATAGGGTGTTATACACAAAGAAAAAGACAACACTCAGCAAGAGGATCAGAAAGAGGACAAGA
Source organism: Cryptomeria japonica (assembly GCF_030272615.1). Classification (NCBI taxonomy): domain Eukaryota; kingdom Viridiplantae; phylum Streptophyta; class Pinopsida; order Cupressales; family Cupressaceae; genus Cryptomeria; species Cryptomeria japonica. The sequence continues at coordinate 619,611,262 of NC_081415.1, forward strand.
GAGAGGTAGAGAAAATAGATAAACATCCCATAGATAATAAAGAGGAAGGAGATAACTTCAACCTTGTCTCAAATCTCAAGACCAAGATAAAGAAATAGACTGGTTCCAAGAAGCCCAACCTGATACCATTTTGGGTCAAGGGCTATCGGAAATCTCATTAACCACCCCAGCAAAGGGAAAGCTGGCTTATTCGGAGGAACAAGATCCAAAATGGGGAGATGAAGCGGACATAAAAAAGGCACTGGGGAAGAATGAATCAAAGCATGGGGATGAAGAAGTTGCAAAGGATAAAAGAAAGAACAAGAAAAAGAAAAAGAATAACAATAACCCAGTAAACAGTATGCTGACTAGAAACACTAGAAGCAGGCTTGGTGATGTGGGAGCACAACACACTTCTGCAGGAAGACACTCAAATGCCAAAAAAAAGAACATTGGAAACAAGCAAGAATTTAGCAGATGGTACCCAAAGAACCATCTTTGAGGCAGGTATTTCTAAAAATCCATGAAAATCATCTCCTGGAATATTAAGGGACTTAATAGTCCTCATAAACATAATTTAGTTAGAAACATGATTAGAGACAAAAACCCTAACATTTTTTTGATTCAAGAAACTAAGATGGTGAAAGATAAAGTTGAAAGTTTGAATATTTTCAAAAATGGAGGAGTCAGCAGAGGTAGTTCAGAAGGTGCCTCGGGAGGAATTGTTACATTCTGGAACAAAAACAATATAGAAGGAGAGGTGTTAATTTAGGACAACAACCTGGCCTGTATTAGATTTAAGCACATCAAGAATTGCACTACAGGGGTCCTAACAAATGTTTATGCTCCTAACACTAAGACTAGACGAAGCAAGATGTGGAGATATCTTACTGGGTTGAGAAGAAGATTTGCTGAGGACAACTAGATAATTATGGGAGATTTCAACACTCCCTTGAAGGAAAATGAGAAAAAGGGAGGGAGTCATGCTAATCTAGATAGCAGATTGGACCTAATGGACTTTATAAACAATAATGACATTCATGATCTGGAGTTGCAAGGAGTCAAATACACATGGACTAATCGAAGAAGTGGTGAGAATTTGATTCAGGTCAGACTAGATAGAGCTCTTCTTTCCTTAGACTGGTTTAATCTTCATGAATGTTCTTTATCTTCTCACATAAGGGCAGGATCAGATCATTACCTTATAACCTTAACGGCTGAAGAAAAAAATAGAAGGAGACATTTCCCTTATAGATTTGAAAAAATGTAGACTAGACACCCGAATCTAGAAAGTAAGATTAAGGACTGGTGGTAGGTCAGTATTGAAGGCAATGGCATGTATAAAGTGGTCAAAAAGCTGAAGAATGTTAAAGATAATGTCAAGAAATGGAATAAGGACTGCTTTGGGAACATATTTACCTCAAAAGCATCGACACTCTTAGAACTCGAGGAGATCTAGGATGAGATACAACACAATGGTTATACCTATATGTCTAGAAATACTGAAGATGCTATTCTGATGAGATATCATGAAATAATAGCTAAAGAGGAAACCTACTGGAAACAAAGATCGAGAAATGTCTGGTTAAAGGAGGGGGATAGGAACACTAAATACTTCCATATGTCCACACTTAGACATAAGGCCATAAATAGAATTGTACAGATTAAAATGAATGGTAGATGTGTTGAAGATGATGATTCCATGAGCAAGGTTGCAATGGATTTTTTCTCTAATCTACTTGCTAAGGATCAGAATCTGAATAAACAGGCCCAAAGGGAACTTCTTGACAATATACCTACCATTCTGGGGGAAGATCACAATGACCGTTTAACTGCTATTCCATCCCATGATGAAATTTTGACAGCTGTTAAGTCCTTTGAGGGCAACAAAGCCCCAGGTCCGGATGGCTTTCCCATGTTCTTCTTCCAAATGTACTGGCATATTATTGGAGATGATGTTACCAGAGCTGTGAAAGAGGTTTTTGGTGCTAGAAAACTTTTGAAAGAAGTTAATGGTACTTTTATAGCTCTTATATCCAAAAAGATGGGGGCTAATTGAATGGATCTTTTCAGACCTATAAGCTTATGCAACTCTCTCTACAAGATTATCTCTAAGGTCCTTACCTCTAGAATTCTCAATTTTCTTCCTTCCATTATATCGCCTCAGCAAAGTGGTTTTGTCTTGGGAAGGCAAATTTTGGACTCTATCATCTCTGTTCATGAAAATATCCATTCTCTAGCCTTTTCTAAAAAAGAAGGTTTTTTTTGTGAAGCTTGACCTTTCTAAAGCCTATGATAGAGTGGATTGAGATTTTATGATGGATCTTCTTTTAGCTTTTTGTTTTAATCCTAGGAGTGTTGGACTTATCAGGCAACTTGTTTCTTCAGCCACTTTCTCTGTGCTAATGAATGGCTCCCCCTCTCCTTTCTTTAAAGCCTCAAGAGGTCTCAGGCAAGGGGACCCCCTATCTCCAGTGATCTTTATCATCATGGCGGAATGTTTGGGGAGATGTATTGGAAAACTGGTTGAGAAAAGGGAGTTTTTTGGTTTGAAACCTTCTTTAGCAGATCAAATATGCTCTCATCAGCAGTTTGTTGATGATTCTATAATAATGGGAAAAGCCACTGTGAAGGATGCTAGAAGACTACAAAAAGCTTTGGATATCTATGGAGAGGCTACTAGTCAGCTTATAAACTGGTCTAAAAGCTTTGTTTATTTTATCAATACCCTGGAGAGAAGGAGGATTAAAATTAGTAACATTCTAGGTGGCCAAATTGGTAGCTTGCCTGCCTCCTACTTGGGGCTCCCTTTAGGTCAAGATCCTCCAGATACCTTTTGGGGAGCCTTGGTGGATAAATTCCATAAAAAGCTATCTGGATGGAAGGGAACTCTACTTAGTCAAGCAGGTAAGGTTCAAATGCTAAAAACCACTCTTCAAAGTATCCCTCTCTATGCCATCAGTCTGTAAAGGATTCCTACTAAGTATGCTGAGGCCATTGAAAAAATGCAGAGATCCTTTTTATGGACAGGGGCTGAGGAGAAGAAGAGAATGAACTTAATTGCTTGGGAGAAGGTCTATAAGCCTATGAATAAAGGCGGCCTGGGCCTTAGAAGAATAAGAGACATAAATGAATACCTTATGGCTAAGCAGATTTGGAGAGGATATAGAAATCATGGAGAGTGGAAAAAGATATGGGACAACAAATATAAAAGCCAATGTCCAAATCTTCAAAGTTTCCTCAAAGCGGAGATTATCCCAATTGGATCCAATATTTGGAAAAATATCTCTAGGACTAGAGACTTAATTATCAAAGGTACAAAATGGAAGTTGGGGAAAGGGAATCTTATTCAGTTCTGGGAGGATCCTTGGCTTATGGAGATCCCTTTAAATGAAAACCCTGAGAGGAATAGATATTAGAACCAATGCAAGGAAAGATTTGGAACCAAGGTGGAGGATTATTGGAAAGATGGACTGTGGAAAGACTTATCTCAAGTGGATCAGTTTTTGGGTAGTCTGAACAAAGTCATGAACTCAATGGTGAGGATTGAAGAAGAAGATCGGTTAATTTGGAAACTCACTGCTAGTGGTACTTTTAATGTGGCATCTCTTTATCATCAACAGTACAATAACATGTAAAGTCCTTGCTGGGCTAAAGCATGGGTGAAAGGCCTTACCCCCAAGATCAACATTTTCTTTTGGATAGCCCTCCAAGAAAAAATTCTTACAATAGAGAATATAAGAAAAAGAGGTATCAACATACCAAGTTTCTGTACACTCTATAAGTAGAATGAGGAGACAATAAATCATATGCTCTTTCATTGCCCCTTCTCAGTTGATGTTTGGGGAAGTTGTCTAGATCAATTCAATATCAATTGGAGCTTCCCCAACTCGATTCAGGAGATTTTCAAGTCATGGCATCATCCTTCAAAAAATAGAACCACTACCTTGCTATGGAGAATTGCTTTACCACACATGTGTTGGGGTATATGGAAAGAGAGAAATGATAGGATTTTCAGAGAAAAGTATACTAAGGCAAACATTGTGTTTGAAAAAATAAGAAGAAGAATAGTGGAAAATATGAATATTATAGGTGGTATTGATAATCCTAACACTAAGGAGGATCAATTTGTCTATAAAAAATGGAGATTAAAAGCTCAAGAGAGTATCCAGAGTAACCCTAGAGAGGGAGTGATATGGACCAGCCCACCTAGGGGATGGATAAAAATCAATTTTGATGGGGCCTCTAAGGGAAACCCAGGGGTTGCAGGATGTGGAGTGGTCCTAAGGGATGAATGGGGAATATGTAAAATCATAAAATGTATTCCTATAGGAAAATAGACCAACCATGTTGCCGAAGCCATGGCGGCTTATCATGGGATTATCCTCGCCAAAGAAGCCAAATGCACTAAAGTTTGGTGTGAAGGAGACTCCTTAAACATTATCAATTGTTTAAATATGAAATTCTTGCCATCATGGTCGATTAGTAATGCTATTAAAGCAACAAGGAAAATCAGCGAAGAGTTTGAAATGTGTGTTTTTACACATGTTTATAGGGAGGCCAACTCTTGTGCTGATTGGGAAGCCAACCTGTCTTGCCAATCGGGAGACATCATCACTAGTTATGTTGAAAAGGAGATTTCAAGTGAAATGAAATCCTTGCTCAATCAGGACCAAAGCTATACAAGGCAATGTGGTACTTTTAATCATTATTTCTAATGACCTTTCTTCCTTTTTCGATGCAGGGCTTGCTTGAAGATAATGAGCTATTAAATAGGTGTCATATCATCATTATTTGGCACGGATTATGGGTGCTCTTACAGAATAACCACAAAAACCAGAGGAAAAGTTATCAAAACAAGAGAAGGAATTGCAAGGAAGGTGCTGGAAAAATGGGAGGAAACAAGAAGAGATTTGAACCTACATCCTGCTCTGAATGGAGAAAGATCGAAGAAGTTTGGAGTGTCCTTTAGCATGGGGGGCTCAATGTTTTCAAGGAATGATTGAATGGGAAGGACCCCACAATTACTAGCTACTTCATCAAGAACTGGAAAAATGGAAAAGTTCTGATTGGATCACATATGATGAATGTAGATGAAGAGGTTATCGCCGAGGCCACAGGGATGACTATTGAGGGTATGAAATTTTACAGGGAGAAAGGGATATCAGATAAGGCTACAGACAAGTTTCCTGTTACGGATGGTGAGAGAAGAAAGATGATCAAAATTGACAACTCCTACCACTCCCCGAAGAGAATTTGTAGGCCATGGAAGTTTGTCTTATTTGCTTCTATTGAATATATTACCTTAGATGGTAGGTTTACCAGGGCTTATGGGCATCACTTCGTCCTTCTTAACCATTTCTGTCGTGGTGAAAGGGTTAGCCTACCCTATTACCTGGCCTGTTCAATGGATCATACTATAAAGGAGATCCAGAAGGACCCTAAAGGAAATCATGCCCTCCACCAAGGGCTCATGGTCCTGTTTTATAAAATGATAAAGGGGAAGTGCATTGAAAAGCCTATTAAAGGCAAAAATGGTAGAGATGAGACTACAAAAACTAAGGATAGTGGTTTCAACTTTGATTCTGAGACCAAGGGAGAGTCAGAAGAAACTAGCAAAAAAGGGAGGATTAGGGCTAAGAAGAGGAGGATTATTGTGGAATCTAAAATGTCCGACTCTGAAACTGATTCCCTTGAGGAAAAACCTATTAAAAATAGGAAAGGGAAAGCCTCTAGAAAGAAGGCTCAAAAAAAGAACACTAAAAAGGGTAGCAATCCTGATCTCAATTATGTTCTGGTTGAGTCTGAGGAGGAGGATGATGATAATAAGAGGATTGATAGTCAGGACAAAGAAGGGGAGGTTAACCCGGTTAAGGATAATTTGGAAACCGTGGAGACCGTGAAAACCACAGACTACATAACAAGGGAAAAGGGGGTCAAAGTGATAGTGGTGACAAAGATACCATTAAGGCTTTCTGTGAGACCATCACTACTTTGGTGAAGGATATTAATAGTTTGAAAATAGACACATAGGCCATGGCAAGAATTACAGTTGGTGACAAGCCCTTGGCGGAGCATGTTAAAGAGTTAGTAGCCGTTCTGCATAAACGAAGAAAAAGGTCAATGAGATGGGAGATAGAAAGGAAATGGACAAAAAACTAAAAGATTTTGGCAACATAATTGACAAGCTGGAGCACAATGTCAAGCAGCTTGCTGATCAAAATTTCCAAATTCTTAAATCTTCTATTGACAACAAGAACATCTTTATCAACAGGTATGAGAACAATGCAGAGAAGGAAGGTGATAGAGAGCAGGTGAACAAGAAGGGTCATGAAAGGAGGACTAGAGCCAACATAAAGAATAAGTTCGACATCAAAGGTCATGAGCTAGATGATATGAAGACCTCAGCAAACAACATGAAACAAATGGTTGTTCATGCTGAGGAGATCCTAAATATTATTTAGTTCCAATTGTTGTCCTTGGTTCTGTTTCTTTGTTGTCTTTTGCTTTCCTATTGCTTTCTGTTCTGAGTTTTATGTAATTATGTAATGATGTTTTAAGTTGTGCCCTTCTGGTGGGTTCATTTTGACTTTTTGAAGTGATCAGGCACTTTTTTATGCTTTTCTGTTCTCTTGGCTTGTAAAAGGTTTGGGTACCTTTCAAATACCTATTTTTACTTAATCAAAACACAAGGAGAAATTCAAGAAAAGTTCACAGCAAACTGGTAAGACAATCATGATCACAGCAAACTGGTAAGACAACCTAATGCTTACAAATTTAATGGGAAATGCTTTAATTGTAACAAGTATGGTCATAGAAAAAATTAGTGTAGATCTAGAAATTATCAGAACACTAATACACCCACCGGTCAATGTTCTAAATGCAACAAAGTTGGTCATAATCCAGAAAATTGCAGAATGAATGTAAGATGTTATGTTTGTGGAAGATTTGGACATCTATCTAATCAATGCAGAACACATACCGGCATAGGATATGGATAAGCTATTCAGAAAAAACAATGTGACTTGTTATGCTTGCAACAAGATTAGACATATTGCAAAATTTTGTAGAAGTAAGACATCACCGACAAATAACAAAGGACCTAGCTTGAAAGGTAGAAAAAAAGTTGAAGAGGTGAAGCAAGAATTCTCAAAGCAATGGATTAGAAAGTCTAACATGAATGTTGATGGGAATACTCCTCCACCAGCAGAATAGAGTATCACTCCACTGGCAGGAGATTCTTCATCTAACTGAGAAATAATCCCTCGGGGGTATGGCAACAAATTGAAAAATGCTAATTTACCCTCGGTTGATGGTGAGAAGTTATATTACTTCTTTACCAATAGATGGGTTAAGTTTTTGACTTAACCGACAGGCATTAAATGTGGTACTTGAAGGAAATAACATTATAAAGAAATTTTTTTGGCTCCTTTTTCATTCACCGAGCATTCAAATCTTCAGAGAGTGCGAAAATCTTGAGCGAAGGCATCCTTAGCGAAAATGGAAGTAGTTTATTCAAGAAACTCATCCTAAAGGAAGATTAAGGTATTTATAACTATGGCTTCTTCATCTGCACCTAAATTTATTGCAAACCCTACTGTGATTGAAGTTATCAAGTGCCCTAGACCTGTGTTCAAACTAATTTCCAAAATTGTGAAGAAAGATAATACCCTAGGAGCATTTTCAAAAATACCTAAGGGAGTAGTTTATTTAGAGGATCCTAGAATGTATATACATTGTCATATTGAGGAACTAGGGGATGATGGAATTAAGAACATGTATAGGGCTATAATTTGTGATGAAAATGGTAATGTTAAATTGGAACACAAGGTAGTGGAAACCCTAGGTTTTGTGGACATTCTAAGTATCCTTGATTTTCTGAAAGATGTGACAAGGATAGTCCTGAGCAGAGTCCATGGCGAATTATTTTGGTTGGATTCCATCCATAAGATCACTAAAGAGGTAGTTAGGGTAGTAACAGACTTACCTTCCACTGGTAGAAGGCCTGACAGAACTACGAAAGTTTCAAATGACAGTGTGATGACCTTAACCGGTGCAACATTTGACAAAATATCCATAAGAGTCAATGATGTGAAGGACATCAATGTTAGATTTGTCAGTATGATTCTTGGTTATAAGGCTACACATGCAAACAGACTAAACTGTGTCTCTAGCTTATGTATTAAAAGTGCATATGACATGGTGAATGACAATGCAAGAATTGATGTATGTGAATAGCTTAAAGATGAACTAGTACACAACTTGAAGAAAATCAAAGGTGATATGAAGGGAACTTTCAGATTTGGTAACTTGCTTGTGTGCTTAATGCTATACATTACAAAGGAAGTACCCGGTATTGGTAGGAAAGACTTTGGTTTTGATATACCAGTAGGAAAGCAACTATTAGACATACTAAACAACATGGGAGATGACAAAGAGAAAAAAATAAATGAATACATTCAAACTTTGAAAGCAAGAATGAAGACAAGAATAAGGCTATCTCAAGAAGTTGTTGATAAATATCAAAAGGAGATATGCTTTGTGATCAAGAAAGATGAAATCTGGATGGAGGTAGTTATCCCTAGAACTATTTGGGCTACAGAGATGGGATATGAGGCTGATGACAACATAATTGAAACTTATCGAAAAGCTCTCTTAGAAGCCCCTAAGAAACTGACAGGAAAAAGTATTTGGCAATGCTTAAACAATTGAAAGTGGCATTCAATCTCAGAAAAGAGTTAAGAAAACTGAGCAGATAGTTAGGAGAGGTTCAAGACAAGCAAAACCAATAAAGGAAGATGTTTTTGAATAAAACTGGTATTAAGGAAAGTGAACTGGAATGACTTCAACTGGAAGTACATCTTTCACCGGTTGCAACTTCTTCTGACAGTGAGATACCGGTTGTATTTAAAAGGGTAGAAAGAAAAAGAAAACCCTCACCGGCACCCTCACCTACACTCACAAGGACAATACAAAAACAACAGGTAGTTAGGCCTCCAGCTAAAAAGATGACACCAAAGAAATTGACACCAAAGAAAAGAAAAGTAAGACAGGTTATTGTGTAGGGGAAAAAGCGAGACTAGGACAATGTACCCTAATCCTAACTTTTGACACACATTGCGGAATACGAAAGAGCCTAGAGATATCACACGGTTGGCTACTTCTTTTGGTGAAAGAGAGAGCCACGGGATATCTATTAGGATTTCTATTCCCTTGTTGAAATTGAAAGCTAAAATGATACAAGTTCAAACCCTAACCTCGAAATGTAAGTATGAACTAGTAACAAGTTTGCAGAATTGAGATTAAACAATGAACAGCTATAAATGCAAGGATAAAATAAGAATGCAGATATGTACCTGGAGTTGAAATCAGACTGAAAATGTTCGGGACGGGGGCGCGAGCGCCACTGTCCTGAAAACTGCATCGGAAACCACTGTTTTGCACCCTGAAACACTGTCTAGAAACTGTTGGAAAGCTGTCTGTCCGGAGGACCAGGGTGCCCAGCGCCTCTGTCCCAGGGACCAGGGCGCCCAGCGCCCCTGTCCTGGTAGGACTAGAGTGCCCAGCGCTCCTGTCCCAGTCTTCTGAGCTGCAATTGCACACAGAGTTTTGTCTCAGTCTCCTCTTTCTGGATCTGTGTCCTGCGGCGTCGTCCGAATCCCGAAACCTGCAATAATATCTGAAAAGGGGGAAGGGCGGCTATATAGGGTTTTGCCTTAGTCAAACCCCCACTTTGGTGATTTCCACCTCCACGAATAGCCAAGTTGTTTTGTAAAATGTATTGTGTGTGCAAGGTCCAAAATGCAAGAAAGCAAACTAGAGAAACCTAGAAAGTAAACCCTAATTGCTTGTAAATGATAATGCAAATGCTCTAAATCAAGATGCAATGTGATCTAAAGCATGAATAAATGATATATCAAAGCTTATGTAAGGACATGAAAACAATATGAAATCATACCCAACCCTCAAGGGAGGAGTACAAGCCAATCTTCAGTCGGTAATCTCCTATTGTTCTTCAATGTCTTCCAAGCCCTAATTGGATGAATGAATGAATTTGATAGATGCTTGATAGAATGATGTTGAGTGTTGTTGAAGTCTTCAAAGATCTGCTCTTTCGCTGCATATCCAGTTCCTGGAAACAAAAATCGGCCCCCTTCAAATGAGGAAAGAGAGCTTTTATGTATGAAACCCTAGGTCGTACATTCATATTTTGGCCGACCTAGAGATTGAATATCCCGCCAATTTCTTGGGGTTAAGCTTTATTTTATGATTGGATCATGCTCCCAAAATTTCAGGAAAAATGTCCGGGACCATGTTGCATGGGCGCCATGGTCCCGACAACTTTTCACCAAATTTTCAGGGCCGTCGGATATGATGATTTTAGAGAGAATCCCGAAGTTATAGGTGATTTCGAGATGTTTAGACCCCAAAACCAAGCCCCCAAGTTCGAAATAAGACTTAATTAGGGTTTTTGATTAAGTGATGTATTGGAGGAATAAAATGCGAAGGGCGCGCTTTAGTGAAAGGGCCCTACTTTATGATGTAGAGAATGATGAAATAAGACTTTAGACCTAATTAATTTGATTAATTAAGTGCTTAAGGAGAAATGCAATGCAGAATGCAAAATGCGCTAAGGTGGGTGCTAAACTAGGTGTGAAATTGTACCACCCTAGCGAGTGCGTACAATTTATGACGCTACATTTAGCCCCCACTTTAGCGGTCATATGAGTACTACGTGCATATGCAAGCTAAAGTACAGAAAAGTAAACATTATTTGAAAAAGGATATATCCATAAGTCATCGGACGAAGCCCCCAGCGGTATCTGCAGTACACAGTTAGGAGCCGCACCCTACAAAACAAACGTTAGATCACAAAATCACCTAATTCTTACTAGGGAAAGTGATGAAATCTGTGAGTAGCTATATGCCCCCCCCTGTTTCGACTTGCTTATTTAGGGAGGTGAAACAGGGTAACATGTTTACTTGCGACAAATTGTGTAATAGAGTGTTGATGAGGGGTGTTCACTAAATAGGCTTCATTAGAGCACTTTTTGGAACATCCCGAGAGTAGGAGAAGGAAAATACGATTCCAACGCAACAAACGGCTCGAAAATCGCATCTCCCAAACCCAAGTTATGATAAAATGAATGATAGGGGAAAAATTAGGGTTTCGAGAAGTAAGAATAGACAAACGAGAGTATATGCTTCGAAAGTGACACTTGTATTCGTCACTTTGCCGATTTCAGGATACTATTCAGTGCAGTGGAGCCCACCTAATCATCATGCCTTCATGACGACCGGAGCGTCCCACGAGGATCGAGATCCTGTGCCAGGCCGTGATCGACGATGAGCCACTGGACGAGGTGAGTTGACTGAATGTTTGACTTTTGATTTCTCGCATGTTTGACTTTTCCATGATCGAATGCGGACCCTGAATGCCGATCAGGGCCCACCTAGGGCGCCCTGGTCCCTGAGGGGCGCCCTGGTCCCCCTAGGGCGCCATGGTCCCTGACAGGGGCGCCATGGTCCCTGACAGGGCGCCATGGTCCCCTCAGGGCGCCATGGTCCCTGACAGGGCGCCATGGTCCTTGACAGGGTGCCATGGTCCCTGATAGGGCACCATGGTCCCTAATCAGGGCCTGGCAAGGGGTTACAAGGCAAGCATTCAATGTTCAACAGTTTGCATTTGCGATTTCGATGATTGAGTACTGATTTTGGTCATGTTTTCGTTTTGCAGGGTCTCCCGTACATGAGAGAGCACACAGCAGGACACATCCTTCGCACTTTGCGAGACCAGATTCCACGGCTGACTCAGTCAGAGAGAGACACCCTATCGATAGTAGGATTGTGGTACATGATTCTTATGCCGGCCATTCGATTTCATCCTGCGATGCTGATGGCACTGATGGAGAGATGGGATCCTGACACCTGTACCTTTCACCTTCCGGTAGGAGAGCTGACGGTCACACTCGAGGATGTGTACCGTATACTGCGTCTTCCTATCAGAGGAGCGACAGTCACATATGCGACTGATCGGGTAGCAGAGGTACTGCATAGGGAGAGTCATGCCGAGCGAGATGAGAGGTCGTATCATGGTCAGCTGGCTCTTACATCCTACAGGAGAGATACCACTTCTGAGACGCCTCATGATAGCCATCATAGCACTAGCCGTCTGCCCTAATGGGCAAGGGACACACATGCATGGGGGCCTCACATGGTGTATCAGAGGGATGGAGAGACATAGGAGAGTTTATGCATGGGGTCGGAGTATGCTTGCACATCTCTATCACGACCTTGAGGAGTATGTATTCGGACAGGGTTGTAGTTTGATGACATGCACACTTCTACAGGTGTGGATCTTAGAGCACTTCACATGCACCAGGCCCGTCGGCTATCCACTGAGTATAGCGAGCGAGCGACCTAGGGTGTTCGCTTATCCACTGACCAGCGAGTGGAGATTTGGGGATTTGTTGTATTGGAGAGTGA